>NW_026086604.1:115125076-116377576 GCF_022539395.1 Myiozetetes cayanensis | reverse complement strand
TCAGTGGTTGGCAGAATCTGTATTCATCCAGTGGATAGTTCGACAAATATACTTCTGTAGTTCCATATACCATTTTGATCTTCACTGCTTTAGAGGCTCATGCAAATTCTGTCATGGGAGAGTACTTCTGTAGATCTGGTCATAGGTGCCAAGTCGAGTGCCCTTTCAGTGGCAAGAATTCTGGACTGTAAGGGATAAATAAGAGAATGGCAGACTCTAGCTAGTATATAGTGCATGAATAAAATTATTATAATTGATAAATATAAGTTCCTGATACTGAAGCATGCAGTAGGATGCGTTTCGTTCACTGGTACTGAGCTTACTGAGAAGAGCCTGAGAACCATCTGCAGTTATAACCACTGGGATTTCTGAGCTCACAATTCTTGTATATAACTCTGGACAGCTCTTTGGCAAAAATAAATCACTCTCACCCTACTGAAATCAATGGACAAGTTGTAGGTTTTATAAATCAAAGGTTGGCGATCTCTGATAAAAAAATTTTTATTGAGTTGAAACATCATGTGGGTCTCAGTTGTAGGCTGCATTAATTTTTTGTCTTCTAGGAGATGGTTCTTTAGTACCAATTATGCTACTTTAATCCTAATTAAATTCACTTCTTGATAAAGTTGATACATATTTTGTGGTACTCTTAAATTAAAACATGCAAGTATTTGTCACTTATTGTTTAGAAGACAATTAAGATAATAATTTAGATGCAGAATAAGTGGTGCAGGAATGTAATGCACCAGTCTAGGATATGCAAAAAATAGTATGCCTGCTAGGTTAATGCTTTTGTACACCAGCAGGAGCACACAGGGCACAGCTCTGAAATCCTGACTGGAACTGATACAAAAGGCACCTGTACTGTGAAGGGCACTGCAACTTAAAGTTGAATCTGTTTTAAGAGAAATCATAAGAGCTGCAAAGCCTTTCTTCAGAGATGGCATCAAACCATTTTGGCACCTAGTCAGTTGTTTCTTTCATTGTTATAAAAACACTGAAGTGAGTTATAAAAACACATTTGAGATTAACATTTGTACAAGGCTCTCCTGCTGTATTAAAAGTGCCTGCAAAGCACTTCTTGGGGGAGTGTGATTTGCAACTAATGATCATGAAGCACCACCTCATGGTAATATTCTTCTAGTACTTTTGGGTTGTTAGATGGAAGCTCACATTTCACATCTCCTTTTATCCAAGGGTTATGTCATCCTAAATTGCCTGCAGCAGAACTTGGCGTTCTCTTGAATTTCACTGTCTAATGGCACCAATTGGGTGCCTCCTGGACCTCATCAGATATACATGACTGCTCTCAAATCTGGCCTCCTCATTCCATCAGGGAATGAGTTTTGGACCCTAATGAGTCAGAAGCTGGGAGGAAATGTGGTTCTTCTAGACAATAAATTAGGGTCAGGAAAGAAGCATTTATCTGTTTACTCTTTGGGGACTCTAGACCAGACTTTGCACAGCAGCAGTGTAAGCAAATTGACTGGCGTCAGATGAAATGATGCACTGAAATCAAACTGTTGAGCAATAGGCTATAGGCATATCTTTAAAAATACAATGAAGTCAGCTGCTGTTCTCTGATGCACCTTAAGCAGGGAAGAATATGCCCAGGGTGAACTGTAGTTTGTTTTGGAATAATTCACTCTTCAGTAGAAATAAATTATTATAAAACCTTGATCCAGAATAATTTTATTATTTATGCGATGTGTCACTTCAATAAAGATGTAACATAGATGTATTGAGGTTGTTTTTTCTCATGCTCTCAGAAGAAACTAAATCTCCACCATGTTTCTTAACATTTGTAAGGAAGCCTCCCTCATATAGTAATAAATCAGCTTATCCTAAGTTATCCCTAGTGTATTTATGTGATGCTCTGTGCTGCTTAATTTATTTTTTAACACCATCTTCTTATGTTTTCTAGTAATCTTTCATTGCATTGAGATGAAACAATTCTCTTAATAGTTAGGAAAGGATGCTGTGACTGATACTTATGACTCTGACATGGATAGCAGTCCTGTTGTCTTGTTCCTTTTTCATCTCTTTTCCTTTTATCTGTTGGATGCTTGCCACACACTATAATCACAAGCACTTTTAGGTCAGCAACTGCTGTGTTTTATTTTTAAACTGTACTGGTTAGCAGTTGGATGTGACACCAAACCTGATTTTGGGTTCCAAATGCTGCCATAGGGAGGATATTTAATGATAATAAAATGCTTTGCTTCTCTCTCTTTTAAGAGAGTTCCACCTAATCTGACTAAGCAATCAGCAGTTAGTAGGCAGATCTAAGTGAAATATTATTGCTCTATAAAACTGTTTAAATTTGAATGACCTTTTATTTAAGATGCAGAAGCATTTTTCTAGCATTTGGACTGTTAAGCAAAGTATATGCTGTAAAAGAAGCATTTATTACTTGCTTGTAAAAATAAAATACAATATTGGTAAGTTAGCTGGAAGCTTGCAGATATCTTAAAAAGATGACAAGGCAAGATAAGCAGTAGAGCTAAGCTGAAATTGCTCTGGAGGTCTTTCTGAATAGCTGTCAGTTTTATGCTCTCCTAGCACAATAAATAATGGGCACTCCCAGGAGGTGGGAGTCTCATGAGATAATTATTCTTCTGAGGCTCAGGCTGGTTTTGCTATGCCTTTTCCACAGATTGGTAAGACTGCCTTTTAATTATTCTGATCCTCTTACATTAGATTTTTCTAATGTAGAAATTAATAGAATTAATTTTGTATACATACACTGTACTTACGTTACCTCGCCTATTAATGAATTTCAAGCAATATTGAATGCTATCAGATGGCAATAGTGAGTGGTCTGGTTAGCTTTTATCTTGCAAATTGGATTTAAGTCACACTGCCCTTGCCTCTTGAGATGTGTTTCTTTTTAACATTCAGGTCTATTTTTCTGCTATCATAAGCAGGCATATTTACTCTCTCAGACTGGTTTACCTTTAACTATCCTTGAAAATAACAAGGACTAGAAATAAAAGTTTAAAAATAAATCTGTATTTTATAACCATTGAATATTTTTATAGTTTCTGGTGCACAAAGCTGACACAGTTGTTCACTGTCTCTCTGAGCATTAAATAATATTGAGGAAATGAAGCAAAAACCTGGCAAAACCTCAGTTTCATTTGGGGTGGGTTGTAGGGCAGCATACTGTCTCAGTCATTAGCTACAAACCTTTGATGTTGCCAACAAACCCACAAACAAATAGCAACCTCAGCCTCTGGATTCTCAAGGAATTCTGTATTTTTTGAGGTTTTGCTACTAGGATGATCTGACAAGCTCTGACAGGGTTTCCTACAAACATACAGGAAAAACTTTTTTTAAGAAAGGTTACACATGGATTGGTGTCTTTACAAGTTGAAATACCCATCCTAGCTGTGGTGATGTTGGACATGATTGAATTAGATCATATTTTTACCCAGCTTTCCCATCTCACCAGATGAGAGCAGAACTGCAGAGCGGTGGTTGCTACTAAGCCTTGCAGTTCTTGCTCAGCACCAGCTCTTCCCCTTAGCTTAAAAAAATTGCATCATTTTGCTTTGGAGATTTGCCAGATCCTTGCAAAGGAAAGGTTTGAATTTGTTTTGTTCTCCCCTCTCTGCGCTCCAAAGCAACGTTAGTCAGTTTTGAGTCTCTGAGCATGTAGACACACGCTTGTCCTTTGGGAGTAACAAAATATTAAACACGAACCTTGTTTTGTTAGATGAAGGTCAGTATTTTATCAGAAGAACAAAGCTCTCCTTGGTTTCATTCCTAGGAAGCAACTGACGGAAAACATCTTTTTTGTGTCAATAGTATTGATCTACCAGAGTACTGGTACCTCCATATGAGACCTGGGAGCTGAGGCACAGGAATGAAACAGCTCCTGTAATTCTGCCTTGCATTTAGCCAGGTTTCATCGTCAAGGCTGTGGTTATGTTATGGCATTTAAAGAATTCTGACTCGCTGTTTAAAGGGCAGACTGTGCTGGATCATATAGATCAGCTGCTGATTTTGGCTCACCAGAAAAAAAAAAAAAAAAAGAGAATATCTGGTGTGGAAACTTTACTACTCAGAATATAAATCACAACAGAAAGTGTACTTGCTTAATGGTATTGTACTGAGTATTGTTTATTATTTAGCTGTTTGAAGATTACAGCAAGTACATTTGCAAAACTTTTGATGACTATTGTTTCTTTTCCCCCTGCCTCTGCCACGAAATATATTAAATATTATTGTTCCAAAACCATAACCTTATTCATAATTAATTGTCCCTACACAAAGTGTTTCAGTGGATGAATTAGAGGGTTTGCTCAAAATTGCGGCACTTGGGTGTATCTTTAAAAATAACAGGAAAGAAGAGGGTATTTTTTCTTACTGGCTGATTTTATGGCTAAAGATATGATGGATGTGCTTTTAAGAACTAGCTTGACTGTCTTCTGAGCCTTTATGAAAGATAAGTGGGGTAAGAAACAAATGTTATTTCTTTGTTATTTCTGCAAGGGTGAAGAACAATTCCAGAGAAGTTACTGAGAAAAAATGTGCTTTCTCCTTCCTTTGTAATTTATTTATGTAAAAATAACCAGCCTGTCTCTCATTGTACAGAAGCAAAAGCCATTTTCGAATGGGAATTAATGCTTTCACTATATTTGATTTACTTATGGCATATAAAGAAACTTATGTATTTTAAGACACATAGATACAGTATTCTTGTGTTAGATGCATCTTTAAAATTTGCAAAGTAGCAAACTGGGATAGTAGCTAGGCTACAATTGCACTTTCTTTTATACATTAGGGGTGGCTAAATTCTGTCCTCTCACTCAGTGCCACTGAGGTACTCATAAAGCTCTCCTGTGAGCACCAGTTTGGAACTGTTTTAATTTGATGATGAAAATGTTGGAGAGACATGGGGTTGGCTTCATATGACATGCCATTAGCCAGTGTTTCTCTAGGGAAAATGCTGTCAACATTGCAAGTTGCTAAGAAAAATTGTCACCTGTGCCCAAGCATCAGGATATTCTGCACAGCCCTGCTGGTTAGTTTGATAAAACTTGTGGAAGACCAAAGCGTATTTTAAATGTTATAGTGTTTCATACAAGGTATTTTGTAAATATATTATGCTGTTAGAACTCATTATCAACTGTAAAAGTGCCAGGCTGTAGTAAAAAGCTCTTGGAAGAATTGTAGACTTTCACAAGGCACTTAAAATTCCTCCCAAGTAAGGAAACAATACATAAACCATATTCTTCTGAAGGGAAGTAGTCCATGATGATAGTTTTCTAGCAATTCTAAATACTGGTAGTAATTCTTTTATAGCTAAGATTGCAGGGAGGAAAGTGTAGTTGCACAGACCTTTCCGAAACATAAGACTCTTGTCAGCACAAACATATTATGGAACTGAATTTTAAGAAAATAAACATTTCTCTAATATTTAGGTCCAAAGTAGTAAGTGCAGGAACAGGTCTACTGGGAGAACAGTTAAATGTGGTGGGTGATGATACAATAGAAGAGACTTGTGGAGTGTTTGCCCGTTTGTACAACACACTTGAAGAGTCTCAGTAACAACTGACATTAATCCAAACCATTTTTTAGAAGAGACAAATTGAAGAGATAAAATAATAATTCAACTGGCCTTGAATGTAGTTGACACACTTAAATAAAACTGTCCACCAAGGAATGCAATTACAAGTGTCATGTTTTTGTAATAGGCAAAGTAGACAGGTTTCTTCTTATCCTAGGAGCCCTGATTATTCAGAATTTTATCCGAGAGCTGTGGGAATGATGTAGATGCTTTGTAAGTGGGTGGTGTTTTTCCTGTTTTTCATGTTTTAATGTATAGAAGCAAATACTGCAGCAATACTACAGGACCTGTAAAGCAAGCCAAAGTAAAGTCTAGTTGCTCAGCTACTATTCTTTTGCAGTTCATCGTGCATGCTCTGAATGACAGGGTAGTTCTCATCTCTGATGGCCAAGGCTTGAATTTGCCTTTAGGCCACAGAGTTCAGTGAGGTCCCTAGGATATGAGTAGCTTGTCTGCCAAGTACAACACACTTTGATTTTTATAAGTTACCAGTGTAAGTTCTCTGATTCAAATGGCTTTGCCACGTGAGATGAATTACTGGATTTCCACTTCATTCTGAGTTTGCAGTTTCAGTCTTTAGAAATACTTTCATTTCTGTATCCACAGAGGGGCAAGTGCAGGGCAAGATGAGGAAGATGGAGATGATCTCTGAAAAGCTGATGAACAGCCTCCACAGTCAGCTGCAGGACTAGGACCACCTCACATCCTTGAATAGTCAAACTCTTGCACCCTTGCTTAATGAGATGATAAAATGGCACATGTCAAAAATAGTAAAGTTACCAAAAACAATAATTAGGACATTGCTAAAGGTTAATAATTTTTCAGGGAATGTGCTGGCTCCATTGACAGATAAACAAGTATCATGTCAATGTATGAGTGCATTTCTGGAACAGGGAGTGTGCTGGCAATACTTCAACATAAATGTTCTAATTGAAATACTTCATGGTGACCATTTTAATGCCATTTTTTGGTATTATTGTGGTTATTTCAGTCATACACTTTTTCCCATGGTGCCTGGACTGCTTTGCTGAGTCCATGGATAATTGGCTGGAGGGTTGGGGGAGGTGGGTGTTTTTTAGGATTCAGTAAGTAAATGACTGGAAATGCAGTGCCACATCCTGCACAGCGATAAAATTACTGCAGCAGATCTATTCTCAGATATGCCAAATGATTACCTGGGTTTGATTTTTAGCCAGGAACTAACTGGTCATTAGTTAGAAGCTAAAGTATATGTGTGTAAGATAGGAGGTCTGATAGTGGGAGGTGATTTCACTTGTGTCATGTGTTTATTCCTACCAAAAAAATGTCCAGTCTCTCAGTCAGGCAGAGATTAAAATTGTCCCATTTTAATGTCTTGATACCTCTGGATTATAGACTAAACATGTGAAAATGTGAAAATAACTGTGTTAAATTTTAGTTACATTTGCCTTGGTGTTAAAATAGAGAATAGTAACAATCATTTGGGTATAATTTTTAGTGACCAGATTAAATTTAATGTCAGTTAATAACTTAAACAGATTTTTTGAAAATGAAGGATGAAGGACATAGTTTGTGATATTTTTTTTCATTGTCTTTCTAGTTTTTAGACACAAATCTTTAATGACTTGCATAAGGAAATTCTTCATTGTTACTCTGTGAAAAAAACACTTTTCAGATCACTTAAATCATGGAGGTTCTTAAAGGCCATCCAAGGGCAAATAGATTCAGTGTGATTCACCATTAAAAAGGACCTACCTGTCAAAGATTAGGTAGTGTGAATACCCCTCTGCACGCTTAAGTCTTACACATTTCTCAGGAAATATTTAAAGCATTGAGAATATTTTCATCAGCTTACTTAGATCCCTGTTAGGTTCTTGGATGTGCACTCTGGAAGAGCCTGTTTAATTCTACTTCTTGGGCCCTAAGAAAGACTAGTCTTCTAAAGAGAGTTCTAAAACTAGAACTGCACAAATACCCTTCCCTTTTACACTTCTGCTACTACTATTGAGAACCCTGATTATTCCTTCTCTCAGTTTCCAAATCTGAAATTATATTTTCATCGCTTTCAATTCGCTTTACATCTGTGCAAAATAGAAAGGCAGATTTTTAAATTAAATTGGATACTGCTCCAATCTGATGGTCATAGCTGGCTGAACACCACTCACTAACTGCAGAACGCTGTCCTTAAGGTTTTGTTCGAAAGTTTAGCTATGGATTCAAAAATTCAAACCTCCTGTGATCTGCTGGAGTAGGTCCCTAATAATTCACTGACTTCCCAGTCATATTTTATTTGATACTTGGTAACTCTTCTAAATTTTTGAATTTACCTATTTGCATGATCTTTCATCTGGATTCTAGTAAAACAGACATGTGCATTAAACAAAATTAACCATGGACTGACCACCTGTTTATTAGTGGAAAGATACTGTTTTGAAATCTGAAGCAAAAGCAGGAGAGAGCACAATTTGGAATGACCCTGTTTCATGGAATGGGCTGAATGAGCTACCTTTACAGCAGTGGCTTCTAATAGCAAGTTTGGGGTAGGCAAAAGGAAAAGATTCAAAATAGCTGTCAATTTATATTGTGGTTATTAAAAGCTTACTGTCTCAGTCTAATTGCTGTGCAAGAGAGAACTCCACCCCTTTTGTGAGCATTTTTTGACATTTAAATTACACACTATCACTGATTTTTTTTTTTTTTAAGAGAGAACAGCACAGTGGGAAGCTCCCATCATCTGAATTAATACACCAATTATAAACTGTGTTGCAAGTAAACAATTTGATCATTTCTGTGCCTTATGCTGAAAGCTGAAGTGCCTCATTAAAACAAGAACTGAAGTCTCATTCCATATTTTATCTGTCCATGTACTGATGTTGAGAAAGTTCATTGATAAAGCTGGAAACTGCTCGCTCCTCCACAGGCAACTGTGTGTTCTGAATGAAACATTAAACAAGAGTTTTTGACACCCTGAAATGTTTCAACAGCTACATTGCTAATTATTAACTTCAACAGAGTTAATTTTGTTCTTCAAAGGAGCAGTGACTTTTCAGGAGTTAAAAAGCAGGACTCATTTGAAAATACAATTATTTGCAACTTAAGAATGTTCTTTCTCAAAGTGTAGTCAGATGTGCCTGCAAGGACAGTTACTGTATGCAATAGAAGTAATCATAATGCTCAAAGTATATGCCAAATTACTGCAATCAAACATAGAAAAGAGTGCTAATTTAAAATAGTTTGCAAAATGACTGCAATGTGACATAGTTGTATATGTGTGTATATTAATTGGTGAGAGGTCAAAATAAATCAAAATAGCCCTTCACTAGCCATAGGACTAGCCATTAGGGGATCAGATAGGATGAAAATGAGCTTCTATAATTGATATTTTTTTAAGCACAGGGTGGAAATTATTAAATAATACAGTAATGTTTTACATGTAGAGAAAGAACTGACCCTACCAAAGAAGCCCCTTGTTACTCTTTCACTTCAGTCTCCATCCACCAATATATGCCAAGGACTACCCAGCTAGAGAACAGCTTGGCAGAAAAGGACCTGGGGGTCCTGGTGGACACCAAGTTGAAAATGAGCCAGCAATGTATCCTTCCCTCGAGGAAGGCTGATTGGATCCTGGGCTGCATCAGGAAGATGATTGCCAGCAGGTCAAAGAAGAGGTGAATGTTCCCCTCTGCTCAGCACCAGGGTGTGCTTTGTCCAGTGCTGGGTTTCTCAGTATGAAAGATATATGGAAATGCTGGAGAGATTCCTACAAAGAGCCCCAAAGGTGATGCAGGACTGGAGGATCTCTCCTATGAGGAGAGGCTGAGAGAGCTGGGACTGTTCAGCCTGGAGCAGAGAAGGCTCAGAGGAGTCGTATTAAAATGTATAAATATCTGAAGGAAGGATGCCAGTAGGACAAAGTCAGCTCTTTTCAGTGATGTCCAGTGACATTAGCAATGGCAGTGGGCACAAAAATGAAACACAGGAGACTCTGTCAGAACATCAGGAAACACCTTTTCCCTGTGAGGGTGACTGAACACTGGCACAGGTTGCCCAGGGAGGTTGTGGGGTCTCAGAAGCTGTCTGAACGTGGTTGTAGGTGGCCATACTTGAGAAGTAGGTTGGACCACATGACCTCCACAGGTACCTTTCAACCTGAAACATTCTGTGATTCTGTGATGGCCATCTGCATTATAGTCAACTGAATAATGTAATTCTGTCTGTATGAAGAAAAACATTAAAAAAATATACGTGCACAAAGAGTGCAAACACCGTTTATCTTTCACAGAGCCTTTTACTCAACAGTTTTATGTTATTGTTCTATATATAATTACATATATAAAAATAAGAAAAATGTATGTAATAATATATGCTAGCTTAATGTTTTGGAAACAAAGCAATAAATATGAAAGGGTATGTGGTAAACGTGTGAAAAAACTCTTTAAAGGAAATATACAAAGGACATTAAAATACTAATAACTATTAGTCTTGGTCCTAAAATAACAAAGAAGATTAAAAAAATTAGTAACTAGACTTGTTTATCCGGTGAATCATTTATCTACACACTGCCAGTAAGCCAGTGGCTTCCAGATTGGCTCTTCCTCACACACAAGTGTCTTGCCTTGCACATGCAGGTCACAGTTTTAAAATTAGTTGTTACTGGAAAGGAAGTCCAAATTTCAGACAATGGTGGCAGAAAATCTAGTCTGAGAAAGTTCTTCCAAGGTGAACTGCAAAATGTTTTTTTATAATCCTGTAGAAAGGACAAAGGCAAAAAAAGAAAATCTTTACTCCTTTCTCATAGTGAGTATAAAGACTGTAAAGAAATTAGCAAATGATGACAGTTCCCTTTTGGTAACTGTCCTGCTACTCATCTGCATAACTCTTTACTGTCATAGGATTCATTCGTACTTTTTAGCATATCTAGAACTGGGCATGGCATATAGCTATAGTGTGGATATTTGTTACTGCTCTCTTTATGATTAGAAATGCCATTCAGAACTATTTGCTTTGGTGACATAATTTATGGTCTTTCCTGTAAAACAGTTTCCTCTCTCTAGTGCAATTACCAGTGTTGGGAGTCAGAAGAATCAGTTTGAACTTGAGTCAGTTTCTTATTGGACCTGCTTTAGCTAAGTCAGTCCCAGTGCTGGTAGCACAAAAGCACGCATGTTGGTATTACATCATCATCTTCAGAAAGTACAAGGAAGTAGTAAAAAGCAATTCGGTCATTCCAGTGTCTTTCTCAACTACATCCAGAAAGGTGTCACTTTGGTACAGAGCCAAGCTCAGTGAAGAGCAAGGGCTGAAGTCCATGGATAGCTTTACTTACTATGTAATTACTGTAAGCCCATTTCCCAGAAATTGCTTAAGAATGGCTCTGAGTAATGTATTAACCCTTTACTGCCCATTATTGGTAGTAATACTGTATTCTGTCTTCATGTTTCTTTGAAAAAAAATCTTACGTAGTTTTACTTTTTATCTGTCTGCTTAAAGCTTTGCCAACTTTTCAGTACTCCATTTACTGCAGTCTTTCTGCACTTACTCAGGTTCAAGTGCTCCATCAGCCTTATGAAAGTATTTTATTCCTAAGATCCTTTTCATCCTCTCTACTCTGTGAAGAGTAAAGCGAATGAAAGTGAAGAACTAGCCTGGTTTTCCTTATTCCCACTTTCCAATTCCACAGTATCATTTTTGGTTTGAGAATTTTCTCCAGTATCTTTTCATATCAATTATGCATTATGAGAAACCTTCTGGTAGCTGTAGTACTCCTCAACAGTCAGCATTCAGCATTCCTTTTGCCTTTCTGTTTAGCACACAACTAACATATAGTACTTTTTTAGGTCTAATAAATATTAACTTTCTCAACTGGTCTGTTTCAAAGTTTTTAGTTAACAGTATTACCTGTACTATTATTTGAGGAAGTCTCTCGTGATTTATTTCCAGTTCTAGTCTTTCCAGTGAGTACTCAGGTTTTCTGGTTTTGCCAAGGTCATTTATGATACAGTTTTGATAAGACTCAAACTAATTTTAAAAATACCTTAACTGGACATTATGTAATTCTTTTACAGTAAGTCTCTCTTTTACAGTGAGACTCAGAAAGGTGTGTCATAGCTGAGCCTGGGACATTTTGTTGAGTTTTTCAGAACTGGTTCTCATCTTGTGATCTGAGTTTCTCCTGTGACAACTGCTTTCAACCTTATCTGGCACAGTTTCTGAATCTAGACAAAAAGTCACTACTGAAAATATGAACCTCTCAGGAAAACAGCAATAGGAGAGACCCTGTTTTATCATCTGAGAGTACCTCTGTGAACCCTTTTTCCAGTGCTGCTAGTCCCAATTCTGATAGGCATTATGATCAAAGTTTATATTAGCAATATCATTTAATGAGAGATCAGTGCAGGGCATTTGTCATTTGTGCCAAATCTGATTGATTGATTGATTGATTGATTGATTTTTGCTAAGTGGCTTAAAACGGAGGTGTGTTGTCCTTGCTAAGACCATTACCATGTGCAGAACAGAAAGCAGAAGCTGTGTGAGTTGAGGTGTCGTGTAGTAGCTGAACTGACCACCCAAACTAGTACTGGCAACGTAGTGGGTTTGATTTGGCTGCTGCCTCTTTCGGCAGTCCCCGTCCTGGGTTTTGGCACCAAAAATCTGTGGTGGTTTAACCCTGGCCAGATGCCTGGGGGCTATTAAAACCACTCCACCAACCTCTATCCTCCCCCCTGCAGCTGGACAGAGGAGAGAGGGGAAAAAAAACCACAAAGGAATTTTTTTGATGAGTAGAGATAAGGATTGAGAGAAAGGCAGTTATTAATAGGCAAAACAAACTCAGAGTGAGGATAAAACTTAGATTTATTACTAACAGAATAAGACTTAAATTAACTACTAACAGAATAAAGGCTAAAAACTGAGAACTAAAACAGTCTTAAAACACAACACCTTCCCCCTCCACCCCTTCTTCTTTCTCAGCTCTCCCTTCCTTCCCTCCCTCCCCCCCATATACCAGCTTGGCTCAGGTCTTCCTCATCTAGTGTTATATCTAAAGTGCCATAACATGGAATGGAATATCTTATTGGTAGAACATACATCAGATGATCTATCCTAGTTCCGTTTCCCTCTCAGGGAGGGTAACAAACACATTACAATCTCCACCCCTTATTCTATACCATTTGACATCACACTCCTATCCTCCATTTGCCTATATCCTATGCTTGTAGGAATTCTGTGAACCAGAACTGCTGTATTAAGTCTAATGATGGAGAGTGGAGCACGATTTAACAAGTAGAGCTTCTGTGTAATAGGGACTAATAAAAAATAGCACAACAGAATTTTCAAAAAGGGCAAATAGTAGTAATCAAATCTGCTCAGGCAGGAGTTGCCTCATTTGACCCCTGACTTAAGGAAGGTTGAAGTTCAGTCTAATCTAGTCAACTAGGATGAGAGTGCTAAGCCTTTATCATGCAAGGATGAGAGCGTCTAAACAGGCCCAGCAACCTCCTTCCACAAAGGGAGCAAAAGGTTTCTTCCTGAGTTCCATTAAACCTCTCCCTGATCTTCAACCATGGCCCTTGTCTCCAGGATGTATTTAAACTAATTGGTTTTTATTTCCCTGCAAATGGATGACATCAAATGCACGATAGCTTGACAATAAACTCTATTAATACTATCACCTCGATGGCATTTTGTTCCCTGTGATTTAGGGACATGCTTTCAGCTAAAGGGATCGCAGGGGGTGTTGCAGTACCTTGTAAGGGTGAATGTGGAGCCAGTGACTTGTGGTTTTTCTCTGAGTGTACTATCCTTAAGAATTATTTTACCTATTGAGGAATGGTTCTTTCCTGAGCTGACAGATTCATAACCATGACAAATCAAATGTAATCATTGTGAGTTTTGTTTTATGACTTATCTCCTGGATGATTGCTCTCCACCTAGGCTGCAGTGTTTCCTCACCATCAGTCTGTCTCAAGCTAATGAAGCACTTTACAGCCACTTGTAGATCACCTTTCACTGTTGAATTTACTGTGCACTTTCTAATTAATTTGGAAAACTAAAGCAACAACTGATACTCACTGATTTTTCATTGTTTCTCCCTCTATTATTTCTGTATCTGAAGTCACAAGTATAGATAATATTTGCATTATCTCTGTTTTTTCTACTGGGAAAATATAGTAAGCGAAGAAGAAAATTCCGAAATTCTCTTGCAGTAGTGCAGAAGTATGACAGAGGAATTTAAGACACAATTTTATGGTGTTATGGTAAACTATATGTGAAGCAACAGATGTATGGGAAAAAAAAAGAGTGATAAATTACTATTATAATGTAAGAAGAGAAAAAATTACTCACCTCTTGTATGAATATATTTCACTGGTCTCATGAATAGCTTCATATAATTTAAAATATGTCTTCTGCATAATGAACTTGCAAGCTAATTACTCTTGGATTGCCACAGCAGGGTATAACTCTGTCAGTCTGGGAGCATTTTGAATTTTGCCAAAGTTGTGAGGTGGATACAGTTGAAACTGAGACTGAATGGATTTTCCAGTCGATGTATCTACAAATTGTTGCCGGGTATTATCCCAGGGAGTAACTGTGATCATTGCTAGATTTATCCGCTATTAAAACAATAGAGTTTAAAATGGCAGATGGTAGTTAATGATTAACATTCCTAGTAAACAAACTTTTTGCAGGGTTATATTTAAAGTGGTTGTGTGTATGTAAATAGACAAGGAGCATGAGCTATGCAACTATAATTGAATTGTATTAGCATAACTTAAGGAGAAGTTTAGTAAATAAAAAACACCTTAATTATCTTGCACAGTATTGGGAGGTTAATGACATACCCTCGGTAAATGACTCTTCAAAGTGTTTGGCTACATGACAATTCAGAGCCAAACTAGTACCTGGTGCCCCACCCTCTGTGCTGGTGTATGGTAACTTAACTCCTACCACTCAAGCTTGGCCTCTGTTGGGATTTTTGGAAGATGCAGCAAATGGCTTTCTTGCAGAGGTCTGGAAACCCCTCTGTGGAGTGGGACCATACAATCCAGCTGTAACTTGCTTGTGGAATGGGCATTAACAGAAGATAACAACTCTTCATGCCCCTTCAGTCAAAAATGACAATAATTGTCTGCTTGTAATTGCAGGGTTTGCTGTTTTTACTTTTTCTACATTTTTCTCTTTTTTTGTTGTTGTTGTTGTTGTTGTTGTTGTTGTTGTTGATGCCGTTTCTTGTTTCTGGAAAACGTGGCAATTGCATATTCTAGTGTGTTCAAGAAGTGTAATTGAATTTCATTGAAACCATCAGATCTGTGCACCATAGTGCAGCCTGAGCTGGGTGTCTTTTTAGCCCGGACGTGTGTTATTCATTGATGCTCATTCTCCAGTCTGACTTGTGGGGTTAGAAGCCTGATTGAAAACCAGTAGCAATTTGTCTGTTTATCATGCCAAATAAAGTAAACAAATTAGTTACCAGTCTAGTAAACTATTTTAAAAATACTGGTGAGTCAGGAAACTATATGCAAATTAGTGAAAAATTAATTTCTGTTACATTTGAATAAGTTGGAAAAGCACACTGGATTCACAAGTGGTTGAAATTTATATTCTTCTCTCACATAGGAAACTGTACTGTAAATAGGCCAGCATCTCTCTGGGGAAAGAAATGTGAATTTTGCTGACAAGTAGAGGTCTCTCAGCAGAAAAATACATGCTGACAGTTTGACTCAGTGGCCAATTGACTGATTTTTTTTCCTCCTTTTTGTTTCTATTTTAGATGCTGAAGAATACCAGCCTCCAATATGGAAATCATACTGTAAGTATACAAGACATTTGAGTAATCTTAGTACCTTATCGAGGTGTCAGTCACTGTTAGGTCTTTTCCCTGCCTTTGTTTAGAAGAAAGACATAAATGTACTAGGTGCTTGCAGGAATTAATGTATGGGACAGCAGCAAAACCTGAACTTTCTTGGATTTCCGTGAAGCAAGGGCAGCAGGATAATGTGTGCCAGACTCCCTGGGTTCCTTACAAGTGTGCAAATCCTGGGTTTCATGGTTTCTCTGCTGAGATTTTCAGAAAAGATTTCAGAGGTAAAGGTTAATGCTCCATGTGTTTACTAAAGGTCAGGCTTGAGTATACTTGTCTTTTTATATGGGTCGCCAAATCACTATGAGATAATAATATTTTTTGATCCTTAGCAATAGAAACTGATTTTTGAAGTGGTGGTTTAGAAGTTGGAGACAGCACTATCAGTTCTTTGAACCTTCCTGTCTGCCTTTAGAAAAATCATTTACATAGAGTGTAGTGCAGAAGTGCATATTTTATGCTCTTTTGCTTTGTTCCAAATGTATTTTCTAATAGAGTGGCACAGATCTAAGACAAAATATTGGCTTTTAAATCCCTTGTTAAAGATGGCCTTTAAATTTGATCTTTGCATTTTAAACCCTTACTGGAACTTTAATAAAAGTGTTGCTTTGGGTGTAGAGGCTCATTTTATTTTTTTGTTTTCAGATACAGAACTATCCTAAGTGTCTCTTTTATTGTGGCAACTTCAAATTCAGTACAGTGCCATTACCAAAATGGAACTACAAAAAGACAGGAATAACAGTAGTTACATGCAGGTACATGTACAATTTTAAAGACTGGAATAAACTTGCTAACTTCACTTATATGAACATTAAACTACCTTGCTGACTTCAAAGACATCACCTCTGTGTTACCTGAGGATGACATTCTGCCCCAAAATGGACTCGGATTTTTTCAACCAAAATTTGAATATGCCATTAAATTACAAAAATTACTTTTTAGAACACTGTTTTCTCCAGACTTTGTAGTTGTTGTTGTTGTAACGTTTTGAATGGATAAGAGAAACCTCCTAAACAGTCACAGTATCTGAGTTAGGCCATTCATGCATCCTTTGCTGAGTACTTAGAAAGAA
Organism: Myiozetetes cayanensis; assembly: GCF_022539395.1. Taxonomy (NCBI): domain Eukaryota; kingdom Metazoa; phylum Chordata; class Aves; order Passeriformes; family Tyrannidae; genus Myiozetetes; species Myiozetetes cayanensis. The sequence goes on along the minus strand of NW_026086604.1, from coordinate 116,361,091 downwards.
GCAGACAGCTGAGTGTTGTTTTGGTTTTTTTTGGAAAGAGGAACCTGACTTACTCAAAATCAGTGAAAAAGCTCCCATTGACTCTTACAGGACCAGTATTTGAAATGACAGATGTTTCCTTGTTAGCAGGAAGTTTCCGTTAAAAAGTCAGGAAACAAGCGTATACCTTTACTTACCTGCTCTCAGTTGCCCTACTGATGCAGCAGACAGATCACTGCATGCAATGAAAAAGTTTGGTTACTTTTACCTGATAGCTTACATATAAGTCCAAGAAAACATTTTTTTTAAATTAAAAGAAAAAAAAAGAGAAAAGAAAAAAAGAATTAATTCATAGTCTATGAGTGTATTTCCTCTTCTGCTATATGAAGGATGTGGTAATGTTGTGGTAATGACAAAGTCATGGCCTCAGCATCTGAACTCCATGCATGAATGACCCTGGAAAAAGTTACACAGCTCCAAAATGCAGAAAATATTTTAAGGTTACAAAAATTTACTGCTGAGACTGCTTAGCCACAGATACACATTTTTCTTTGCAATGTTAGGTAATGTATGCTTCTTTACTCAGCTAGAAAAATTCTAATCTGGTAAATTAATTATAGAGGTTATGTCTAGCAATGGTGTTAGTCTGTGATTCAATCTATTGTCCTATCTCATCACAATTTTAACTCAGTGTATGTATTTCATGCTTAGTACTTTGTGTTTACTACCTATTTAACAATTGTTTTTGGTCTGTTTTAGCTAGTACCTTTTAAAGTTTGCTAACATATAGTAAGATACTTTGCATGCAGTTTTGATTTCTGTTAAGTCCTGCATAAATTTAAGTGCACTATGTTGCCTTTTACTGACATCATGATCAAGGTTTCAGTCCTTCTAGATTCTCAACAAAGGCAGATTTTCCTGTTTATGAAAAGTTTTCAAATAAACAGTATTGCACGTGTCTGTGGACAAATGCTGATCAAAATGGAATAGTTTTCAGAACTGAAGCCTTACTCTGTTGACATAATGCACAAGTTTGTTTTAGCTGTATTTGGAAAAGATGAACCCTTCTAATCAGAAGATCCCCACTTGCTTATGAAGAATTGTTAGAATTTTACATAGATTTCACAGGTTACAAAGCTTTTCAAACTTTTTCTGGTAGCCCTGGGACACAAAGAATAAAACAAATGGCAAGGATAATTTTGTAATAACAGGGAGGGACTTGGGAAAAAAAATCTGGAATGTTTCTAGCAGCCAGCAGGGTCTAGGCAGTGGGTTTGATTGCATTTATACCTGAGTAGCAAATCAACAAATAAATATCAGATAACTGATTGCTTTGTGAAGTCTGCTGTGTGCTAGGCATATTATACAAAACAGCATTTTGCCTTTTTGCCATCATTGAGGCAGTAAAGAAAGGAAGATAAGAATCACAGAATGTGGGTTGGAAGGGCTTCTGGGATGAGTTAATCCAGCTTCCTGCTCAAAGCACGACTGTTGTCAGGTCTAGAGCAGAACAGTCATGACTTTATGTAACAGTCCTGAAAACCTTCAAGGATTGAGCCTCTGCCACCTTTGTGGGTAACCTGCTCCAGTGCTGCACTGTCCTCTTAGAGCAGAGACAGTGACCTTACCTGCTTCAGGGGATGAGTAGGCAATTTGTTTGACTGTTGAAACAGGGTAGTCGTTGGTTTGCAGCTGCAGCACGTATGTGCTTGAATTTTGAAGAGATATAAACCCACTCTTTTTCTTCTTTTACCACTGTTGAGATTGGCATGTGCTAAGTCAGTCTTGTGTCAATGCCACTTCAATGTCTATTTGCATTATTTAAGATCAGTGTGCTGGTGTGAAGCAGTGTGGCACAGCACAGAGCATCAGCTGATGCCATGCTTCAGCTCCTCACAAAGTTTCTGTGCCTTCTGCCCTTCATCAAATAATAAGCACAGTGTCCGAGACTCATTTTTGTTAGAAATTAAGTCTTTGTTTCAGCCAAGCACTTAGGTTCCTAATTAAGCATGTGAGTAATCCTGCAGAAATAGGACAGCTCATATTGTTCAAGCTCGGCACATGGATAAATGCCTGACTGAGATGAGGCCAAGGAGGTAAAACTAAGGAACTCTGCGAAACATTCTCAGAAGAAGGCAGTATGTTTCCTTGCTGCTTTATAAAAACGATGATAGGAATTTTTCCTCTCCGCTGGAGCATCTCTGAACACTCATCATAGGTGAGTTAAAGGAGAAAGCTTGAGGTCCTGACATGCTGCAGAATGAAAAAAAAAAAAAATATAAAGAAATTGCTGATAGTCCTTCTTTCCTGGCAGAAGAGGAGTATGTGTTATTTTTTGCGTGTCATCCCTTTGTTTCTTAGACAGATTGGATTTTGGAATTAGACAGTTCTTCCTAAAACATATTATAGAATTTCCCTTATTCATCCCCTGAGACAACTCGTGCTGTAGCGGGAACAAAAGAGAGAGGGATATATTCTAACCAGCTACTTTACATCTCAAAGAAATGTTCCTGTAGAAATTCAATAATAAATTAGAGTTTTGTTAACACTGTAAGTTCGGACGTGATTATGATACTATGACTGCAGGCAAACTCTCCAAAGTATGAAACTGATAAAGATGTCCAAGAGCCAGTTAAAAGCTACTGTGTTTTTCTGTTGCAGTGCTGCATTTTTGTCTAATATTTAGTGTGTATCATTACTGTACATTTCATTTGCATATGATGCTGAACAAAAAGCCACTCCCAGTCTGATGCTCTTCTCTGAGCAGTAATAATACATTTTCTTTTTGCATTAAATTGATTTTTTATAAGATTCATTTTCTCAGGGCTAAGATAATAATGTATCATTATGTTCAAGTGTCATCTTTTTTATTATCACAGTGGGTTTGTCTGTAACCTGCCTGTCAGTTCTAAATGCTAGAAATAGACTGGGTCAGATGTCAATCACTGCTTACCATTGTATCAAATAAGTGTGTTTTTCTATTAGTTCAGTTAACCATTCTTATACATTGGTTTCTAAGATTTTCAGAGGTAGAGGTGGGAAAATGAGGCAGAAAGGCAAGGCTTGTTTGTCATTTGAGCAAGTAGGTGGGCATGTGCCTTCGGAGCCTGACCATTCCCTGGACTGGGCTGGGATCTCAGCAATGTCAGCCTCAGTGTGACTGCCCAGCATTCGGAAAAAGTGTATAATGAAATCAGGCAGAGCTGCAGGATGTTCAGCACTTCTGAAAATGAGGTCACTTAATGAGGTGCCTGTGCTCATTGGAACTTAGCTGTAGGGCACATTTTTCTCAAGTCACCTTAGCCATAATATTGCACTTGTATCCAAAGCCCATTAGGAGGCTTTCACATAGCAATCATTTGAAGCAGAAACAGGAGAGACCCTTTCTAAAAGAGAACACAGCTTTGGGTAGGGTCACAGCGGCTTTGCTCCCTAATACTTTAGTCTGTGAGATACTGCCTTTTCTTTTTTTCAACTTAACTGAACTTCTATTGTTTTTTACCTTCTTCACCCTTACCTTGCTGTGTGTCTCCTCGGGGCATCCTTGGCAGCTGTGTGTCTGTCCGTCTATTCTCTGTTTTTGTCTCCCATTGAACTGCTTGTCCCTTACCACGATGCCACTGGTGGTTCTCAGTTCTTTCTCTTTTCCGATCTGTCTTCTCTCCCTCCATCTAATGGTTCTATCTCTCTCCTCTTGTTCCAGTGGTTTGACTTTCTGTCGGTTTAATATCTATCAATTTAAAGCTAATATGGCCAAATCTGAATTCTTTCACAGGAAATTCGTGACATTTTGTGTGATTACCACCATTCACAATCTCAATCGTGCTTGGGCCATTTTCTCATCCTTCACATTTAGCATATAATTTATTATTATTTATTTGTATAGTAATAATCTGACCACATTTTCTTCTGATGCATTTCTAAATCAGATATATTTCTCAGTTCATATTATTGTGCAGATTAATTACCCATGTCTCTCTGAGAATGACGGCAACCTTTTCCAATCTATTCAAAATACAGTTGTTAAGATGATTTGTCTTCCTTGCATTCATCATGAATCCCTGCACTGATTCATCTCACTACATCCAATCAGCATCCATTTTTTTGTGTTTGCTTTCAAGTCTTTCATGTACCTGGTCTTTCCTGTTAATCATTCCTTCCTTTGTTTTGTGAAATGCTGACTCTTTTCCTCACCATTGCTTCTCCAGAGTTATCTGCCTCAGAGATCCTTTGGATATGTTAGAGACCTCTTTGCTTTTTTCATTTTTTATAAATGCAGCACATCACAAGATGGGCTTCCTATATGATCTTCAGACCAACTTGTTTTGCACTACTGCTAACAAATTTTTTTAGAAACAGTCATTAGCTTAATATGCTGTGTCAGTTAATGTTTAACAGATTCGATTATTGAAAATAGGATCTTTATGAAGTATTAGTTTTCAGTTAAAATTCAAATGAATTAATTGGGGAAATAGATAATTTACTTTAAATGAGAAGTAATCATATTCTTGCAATGTTTTGAATCCTTAGAGTTCCTTCTCTCCATTAAAAATGTAAGTGGGTAGGAAAAAGTTACTATTTTTTTAATACCTTTAGTATTAAGCATCACTAACTTGCTGAATCTGTGGTTGTGCTGATTTCAGACATTCAGAAATTAACTCTAAAATTGGGTCACAGAATAATTAGAGTTTTAAAACATTATCTGTGATTTTTGGACAAAATTTTCATACTTTCTTTGACAGTTCATTTGGATACACAAATCATTTGGTCACAATAGAGTAGAAGTAAGTCCTTAAACCTTAGTCACATAACTGCAAGAGGTAAGAAAGACCAGAAGTTATCCTGTGCAAAAATAATGGAAGATCTGACAGTGCTGAATGATGCAGGGTGTATCCAAAGCCTGAGTACAAATTCAGAGCTAGAGCACATCCGTATGCATTAAAATTGATAGGGAATGTAAGAAATCATGAACTCTCTGTGCCCCTCTAAGGAACCAGGGATGAAGCTTGGGTTGGGAAAAGAGGAAGTTATGGGGTTTTGCACTTTGACATGAGCAGAAGGCAGAAGCCCTCAAAGCTTTCCCATCCCCTGTGTGACAAACTTGGGTGCAGGCTAAAGGACTTCCCCACTTTCCAGATTTCATCACTTCTAGGTCCATTTAAAGAGAAGGTGCGCAAGGTGTGAATACGTGCTAAGGGTTAACAACTACCATTTCCAGTCACTTTTTGCAACAGGGCTTCTGTGTTTATCAAACCCACAGGCATTTCTCTTCCTTCCATAATCTGCCACCTTTCAGGGCATAACTCTGAGCTTCACGAAGATTATGAAGAAAAACATCCTAGAAACTCAGTCTTTAAAAAAAATTCATAGACACGACACAATCTTTCCAAATACAAGAAGGTCAGCATACAGAAGGCCTTTCTCAAGGGAGGGAATCCAAACCTCTGGGATTTTTACTGGAGTTACGGAGAGACAGTCTGTCTGTGCTGGAATTGATTACTGTCATTGCATGTCAGCTTCTTCTCACAACTCTGGAGTGGAAGGCAGGGAGAGGATCTCATTAAATACATGCAAGTGAAGAGGCTGGGGCCAGGCAGCAACTACCTCTAGCCTCAGGTCTCTCTCCTTTAGCCCTCAGAAGATTTGCAGAATTGATCCAGGCCCATTTGAATAGGACATAATGGCTCCGAAAGGAATGTTTGCTTGCTCTTCAGTAATTGCCAGCAAATCTTGAAATATATTATGAGGTTGTGGTGAGCCCTTTCAAAGGTACTGAACTTTTTCTTGGCCTATCCAAAAAACTACTGGTGCTACTGGTAAGCAATCTGTTCTTGGGTTGTTACAACACAGTATATGCAAAAGTGGGATTTCATCCTGAGATATACCTAATAATTGGTATCTATTTCTGGCTAGTCTTCCCTAGTATAAAAATGTAAAAAACAATACAAAAGAAGATAATACTTCTAAAAGTTAAAGCACTGATCACTTTAGTTAGTTTGCAGGTCAACAACCAATTTTCATATAAATGACTTAGACACACTGAAATGCCTCATTTTGATTTCATATTCTTTACATTTGCATTTTTCTCTGCAGCCCCTGGCTAAAAAGACTCATCTGAATAAAAGTTTGTGTATGTTCCCATCTCCTAATGATCTGTACATTTTTGTGTTTGACAGTGTATCAATTGCAACAAGAGGCACCACGTCCCAAGAGAATCATCTGTCCTCGGGAGGTCAGTTCTTTTGCTCTACCTAGTTATATCTGATGAATTGTCAGCAGCATATGATTACCAAAAAAATCTTTTGTGCAGTCTGTGGGTAATATTTGCTTTAATTTTTCTATGCCATTGTTTTATATAATCATTTTTCTTAAGGTTGATTAATTAAAGTAGATTAATATTTGCTAATTAGGCATGACAGCCTCATTCTACCACTAGAAGCACCTTCATTAGACAAATGCTTATTAATCATTGCTTAATGTGCTTTTCTGTATGCTACCTGAAGTTTTATGTTTCCATGTCTAAATGAAGGTGTATTTTTCTTCCTGCACCTGCATACTAACACCTGTGTGATATGTTTTGACATGATACCATGTAGGTTCATTGAAGTGATACCCAGTTTCTGTTCTGTCACAGAAAGTTTAAAGGTTATAGGATATTTAGAAATCTGCAGGGCTGCAGATTTGGCTGAGTTATCTTGTCTCCCTTTTCTTTTTCTGTGTTTCTTCCATTTCTACTTACTTTTATATGTCCATTCCTCAACCTGCATGGCATAATAGTAATTGAACACATATGTAGATGTCTCTGCTCAATCAGTAAGACTGTGATAGCTTTATCTTCTATAATGTCAGCCATGAATTTTGTGCAAATAGATGTGTAATACAGGTAACAGAAATACTAAATGCATTAAGTGATTGCACAAGGTATAAAAGATGATGTGCAAGAAGATAGGAACTGTGCCTCATGGCCTGATAAATAGTTGTACTCCCAAACATCATCCTGAGCTCTGTCCTGCTTCCCACACTGTGTACCCATGAAAGCACAGTCCTGGCATCTGTCAAATATTAAGGTACTGTCTGGAAACACTTCTGGGTGGGGCAGGAGGTTTTGTATCAAGGCACAGGTACTTGCCTGGGTTTGTGAAGAAAATCCATTGCAAAGCCAGGAATTAAGTACAGTTTTCCTGAGTCCACCCAGCACCTTAACTAAAAGGCCATTGCATTTTTCTCTCAAGTGCCATTTCCCAGTTTCAGGGCAGGGAGAGCAGGGTCTTGGCCTCAGACTGGAAGTCTTCAAGCTCTGTCAGTTTGGGATGCTCCCAAAACATATACACAGGATGCTAAGAAGGACAAGCAAAACAGAGAGTGGGTGAACTCTCGTGTCATCCTTTCTCCCTGTCAAAGACAAGGCTTGGGGAGACAGAGCACGTGCTAGTCCTGTGGGACTTCAGTGCATGTGTGCTGAAGAGTTTTATGAAGACCTTACTCTCTGAAATCCTCATGCAAACCAAAAGACAGCTGTGGCTAGTATTCTTTAAAGGAGAGGACATAGTTGAAAATAGTTAAGGTAAACAATTTAATTACTCCCAGCAAGGCCTTAGAGGAGTTTCTCTCTTTGTGTGAGACAACAGTTTATCTGTTTATATATTTCATATTGGAACTACTTTGAGGAAGAACTTGTTTTTAGAAAATCTGATTAATAAGCACTGAATGCTTAGGAAATCATGTTTGCAATTTAAACTCATCTTTTTGGGGCTACAAGTTACTCTGAATAACTTTAATCCAAAATTCATTTTGCTAACTCAAATTAAAGCATTTTCTAGTTTGCCTCCATGAGTGAAAATTTGAATCAAGGTAAAATAGTCTGTTGAAGTGGAATAGCAATTGTATTCTTTTTCCAGGAACAGGATTATCTACACAAGTAGATTAAATGTGCAGCTGTGAACTCTTTACCAGGGTGCTGTATTGAACTTATTTCCTTGAACTCAAGAACATGTTACGTACAACTGAAGTTATCCTTTTGCCTGATGCTTAAAAACCATATACATGTTTAGTGCCTGTTCAGGTCACTTCCAAAGATTTGCAGAAAGAAGCTAAGATCATATTAATTAAATTAATACATAATTGACAAAGCAGCACATAACAAAATAAGTAAAAAATGTCTGTTTCATGTGATCTAGGTTTGGTTCTGACTAAAGAACAATTTTTAGTGGCTCACTTCATAGACTGCAGAGTTCTATTTTGAGTTGTTTTCATTTTGTTTTTAATTTATTTAAACACCTGAACATGGAGAGACTTTATTTAGGGGTAGGTATATAAAGCAGTATGAATTCCCATCAACTGCGATCTTTGGTTCTTGTTACTTGAATTTTGAATCTTTGGGTAGCTCAACTGTCTATGTTCAGAGGCTGATTGCTGGAAACAAAGATTCTCTGACCCAAGAGCCAAAAAACCACTAAAACACTGCTGATGTGTTTTAGTTTTGCATATAGTTGGAGAAGTGAGGCAGATGGGATGTCTCAATTCCTAGATTGCTCCTTGCAGTTCATATTATTGGTTTATTATAAAGTAGAACTACATAGTGGTTTTATAGAGCATCACAGATTATTTTAGAGAAAATTGATGGTAAATGATTATTTTAGAGAGAAAATATGGCACCTATTATCTTTTTCTTAGCGCACAGTCTGTAAGGAGGGTATTTTGGGGTTGTTTTTCTTGATTCTAGGTTGACTTCAGTGTAATCTGTATAGGCTTGCTTCACTGAAGATGATGTCTTATTAATCCTGAATTTGTCAGTTACATAGAAAGATCTCAAAATCCAATTTTGTGTTGTGTGTGAAAATATATTAATTGGAAATACAGTAGTTATTTAGTATGCAATGTGATGCTCATCCAACATCTGGACAGCAGGTGTCAGTGGGATATGTGACTGACAGGAAAGATTTATCTCTCCACGTGCATATCATAGGAACTGGACCTTGTTGAGGGTGTAACCACTTGTGTAATTTAGTATTCAAACTGCTTCAGACAAATCTAAAAATTGCAAATAATTTGAAATCTTTAATACTTATGGGACAATGTCCTTCATTCACAATTGCTAAATTCTATACTGTTTGCAGGGAAGTTGAAACGTCTGCTGCAAACAAAATCTGTAACACCAACAGATAAACAAGTGTTGGAGGTTGTTTTTTTTTTCTCTCACCACTTGGCATTTTCATCATTCCTCCATCTTTTCCATTGCCATCTTTTCAAATCTCTGCATTCATTTGCTCTTCCATTACCTCTCCATAGTCACAGGGGGTTTAGCCTCAAATCTCTGCCCTTCTATCATCTAATTTATGTGGATTTCTTGATTAAGTATACTGTGGAGACAGAAATCCTGATATGCAAACCACCAGACTAAAAGCTGGCACTGTAAATAAACATGAACATTTATATCTTTTATTTACATTTATATCTTTGTGTCTTTGAGCTTTCCTATCGTGATTTTCCTTTTTTGTTTTGCTTGCAAAAATACCTTGTCTAGCAAAGGCAGGTTGTTCCTGCAATGGGAATCATATCGAACTAACTGTTCGGGCTTCGGGTATCTGATGTTTCTTAATTAATCACCACTGGTAGTGGGACTAGCACAAAAATCCTACCTTCCCAATAACATTGGATTTCTGCCAGTATTCTCATTTGTAACCATATTCCTTCCAGCAGTGTTTTAATGATTTATCTTTTAAGTAGAAAAAGTTCAGTTTAAAAGCACCGTTCCGGTGGAGGAGTAGCTTTTAAATATTGAGCAAATTTGATGATAGGCACCAAAGAATCAGATTTGTGTTGTAAGAAAGTCATATTATGAAGCATCTTTTAGGGTTTATTCTACAGTAATGCTGATGAAAAATTACATTCTCAGAAAATAACTCAAGCTTTCAACTTCCTTATTTTATTCAAAAAGAACATTTCAAATAATTCTTAATTTTAAGAAATATTTCAGGAGTAGATTATTCAAAGTTAAAATATCTTTTGAAGAAATGAAGCCTTTAACAAAGTAAAAGAGTTAAGGAAGGATGGTGACATCATGCTGGGCTATATCTGGTTAAACAATAGGCACACTATAAATTTTCTTCAAAGAGGTAATGAGTCTTATCCATGAGTTTTTGGATTATTTGCAAAGAAATATTCATACCTGTGAATGCTATTTCAAGTCTGTTCCATGAAAGCCTTAATTGCTGACAGCAATTTTTGAGGCTGTGAATTTGTCTGCATTAGACCTTCCACACTCGTAACAGTGCCTTGGCCAAGCCAGTGTCAGCAACACTGAGAAACTCATCTAAATTTCCCTAGTGTAGACAAAGCCTTAGAGCCCTAACTTATATTATTATGTAGAAAAATGTCAGTTAATTGCCTTCCTCATTGTTCTGAATTCCAAATAGGTTGTGTCAGAAGCGGTAGAAATTATTGTCTCTGCCTTTAAAACATAAAAATTATGGTTTCTTGAATGGAAGCAAATGTGATTACAAAAGGGAGACTTCTCTGAAGAAAGAAATCCCGTTTTGTTTTTGCTTAAATGATTGTAAGAGACTAAAATAATGGTGACTGTACTGCTTAGAGTTTTTCACTCACACTATCCAGAGGGTCTGGAACTGTTTTGACCCTCTGGATATCCATTACCTAGATTTATCAAAACAAGAGTATAGATAGTGGCATTTCATAGAGCATAACTGTTGAAATGGTCACTAGCAGGTTTATAATGCTATTGCCATCTCCTACATTACTAGCTGCAAATACACAGGAGTACTGCACATCTCCAAAATTGAACTGCTGCAAGTTACTCTTTACTCAGTTATCATCAAAGTTTCTTCTGAAGCATGGGATTCGAGCTAAGAATATTGCAATTAGAAGAGTATAGTTTAAACAATAGCAATATTAAAAACATTGGTTACTTTTGCCAGTCCTTCTTTCAGATACAATAATATTTTATATTTGTACATAATAAAAAGCTTGTGACTAGGTAAGCTTGAGCAAGGTTGTTAAAATTCAGCCTTAGTAAAATGTTTGCATAGTATATCTGACTGGATAATAAGTATTTAATCATTGCAATAAGTCTTCCATGAATTCCCTTATTCTGCTCACTTAGTGACCTTTACAAGTGGAATATTTCCTCTTCCTCTCTGTCCTCATCTTTCTAAGAACAATGTCTGTACTGTGGTGAAGTACCAGAGAGCTGTAATATGGCATTAAAACTAGCCATAAAATTGGTGGTAAATAACGGGAGCAAATGGGAATTTTCATGGCACTTGTTCAGATCACTCTACTGCAAAAAGTCAGACACTGCCATGAGGTGTCTCTTACTGTCAGTCCTGAGAGCTTATCTGAGATAATTCAGAATATTATATTATCTTTCCCTTAGAAAGAAACCTCAGAACGCACACAGTGACACACCGAGAGACCCCATTAGCCAGCAATTAAGTGAAAATGAGCAGAATTGTGCTGAAAACTATTTTCATTAATGAAAATGTTTCCACATACAAGACTTAATGGAGCCTATATTTTCAAATTCTTACAATATTGCTGATGCTTTAATTGTGTTTTTATAATCCTCTTTATGATAGAAACAAAAAAAATACAAGGAGGACACAGCAGTAGTCTGTGGATTGCAAATGAAGCTAAAGAGCAATTTTGAATAGACATTGACAGAAAGAGGAAATTTCTTCAGCTGAAATCCATAGCAAATGTAGAAAGCCTGGCATTGGTGGTGGCTCAGAGCAGTTGAAGGCCAGGAAGGCTCTTCAGCTAAAGTGGTACAGAGGACCCACGGAAGGAATGTCAAAAGGTGTTGTATCCAGCATCCCTCGAAACTGGCTGCACACAGGTTTTCCTACATAAGTTTAAAATACGGGTTTACACCCAAGGTCATTTTCCTGTAGTATCTCCATAGTGAATTTCGTCCTACAAAATGCCTGCGGTTTGCAGCAGTGGAGGAAAGAAAGAAGGGAGGCTGGAATATTGCTTGCCCAAAATTCCCTTGTATTTATCACATCAGAGAAATTTGCTGGTGGTTTTTGCCAAGGCACTTTAATGACTGACAGGAAAGCTCATCTCTCCTAGGGTCCATGAGTCTTGCAGTCTCACTCTGCTGCAACAGTGAGATGGTGGAGCACTCAGACGAAGCCACATCATTCTCATTTTAACAGTCCATTGACTACTGAACGGAGGAGAAAGCTTTCTAATTATTCTGCAGATGTGATAGTAAATATTTCATTTAAGTAGTTACAGCTAAACAAAACTAGAATAGGTTTGTCTGTTTCACTTGAATTTTCTCAGGTTTGATTTAGTAATGTTCTAGGTTATGATTTGCAAATTAGATGAGTGTTCATCAGAGGAATATGGTATGAACCAGTCAGTGCGCTTATTGATCACTGTGAAATGGAAAAGTTAAAACCATCTTTTTGGAAGACATGGTGGCAAGCTCTGACTTTTTTTGATACAGTTTGATGAGCACAAACTGTAGGCAGCTGTCTTTAAGGACTGATGAACTTGCTAATTATCCCTCTGGCTTTGCTTGAAATCTTTGCAGTTTCACCCTCCTTCCATCTCTCTTTGGAAGTGGGTGATGTGCATGTGTGTGTCTCTGTGATTTTGCTATTTCCCTAGTTTTTTATTTCCTTTTATCCTTGTTTAATATCACTCTCTTCATCTAGGTTGTTGGGGTTTTTTTAAATGTAAGCAGTTTTCAAGCCAAAATAAATGAAAGTCTTTTTCATATCTCCATCTAGATAAAGTTAATCTATAAGCCTACATGTAGGTGAAAATGCTAAGTGCTTGTACAGATTTACATACCTGTTCAAATTGAGGCTAATATTCCTCGTGTCTGGTTAAATAATATGTTGAAAGGGCTCTGGATGTCTCTGCTCCCTGACTGATACTTTGTGTCTGGTATCTTTCTTCAAGTTTCAAGTTGAGGAATTGTTTTGGTTTAACTCCAGCCAACAGCTGAGCACCACACAGCCACTCGCGAGGTCACTTCCCCGCCAGCAGGATCAGGGAGAGAATCGGAGGAGTAAAAGTCTGAAAAGTCATGTGTTGAGATACAGACAGTTTAACAGGGAAAGCAAAAGCCATGCACGCAAACAAAGCAAAACAAGGAATTTGTTCACTGCTTCCCATGGGCAGGCAGGTGTTCATCCATCTCCAGGAGAGCAGGGAGCCATCACACGTAAGAAGACAAACACCATCACTCCAAGGGTCCCTCCCTTCCTCCTTCCTCCCCCCAGCTTTATATACTGAGCATGATGTCATATGGTATGGAATATCCCTTTGGTCAGTTTGAGTTGCTTGTCCCAGTTGTGTCTCCTCCCAGCCTCCCATGCACCCTGAACTTCCTCACCAGCGTGGCAGTACAGAGAGCAGAAAAGGCCTTGGCTCTGTGTAAACCCTGCTCAGCAATAACAAAAACATCTCTATATTGTCAGGACAAATCCAAAACACAGCCCCATACTAGCCACTGCAAAGAAAATTAACTCTACCCCAACCAGAAACAGCACAGGAACGCAGATTATTGAGCACCTGATGAATTTGTTATTTCCTAATATAAATAAATATAGAAACTTTAGACGTCTCTCTGTCATCCTTCCTGTGCATGTATGCGTATAGTTACACACACAGAATGGTCAGATCAGCCAATTATACACATCTTTTTGGAATTGTGGACTGTTGTGGCATGTGTCATAGGAATGTTTTAGTGCTTCTCAGTTGTTACAGAATAGTTCAGAGCATTAATGTGCCTTACTGCAATTTATCTGCTGCTGGGGATATTTTTCCTTCTACTTAAATGACTCAACACATCATTCTTGAAAAAAAAGGAGCATAGTTTAAATACTGCATTCAAATTTTTCACTTGCATTCAGGGTAACGTCGATATTCCTTTTACATTTAATGATGCCCTTACTGTTTGAATGGAGGCTGTACAACAAAATGGATGACTTCCACTTTTGCTGTTGAAATTGTTTGAACCTGACCCTGTCTCCTCTGACTATTTAGCATCAGCCTTCTTGATTAAGATTTATTTCAGTTTATTTTAGCTCACGTTCAGGAGCCCATTATTTTCCTTACTAGGCAAGAAAATATTTGGATTTTCTTTCCTTGTTCAATCTTGCTCTTTTCTGTTAGAGCTGTATATATACAGAAATATATTCTGGTTTTGTAGCAGATGTCCATGTTGGGGGAGATTTTTGTAACCTTCTGGTGTTTATGGTGTTTTGTCTGGTATATTGATTATTGGCTGCTGGACAGTTTGCTCAAGGTCATAGAAAGGAAACAAACCTGAGTTAAAAATACCCTCATAAAGGATGGCTTAAAGGAGCTCTTTTGAAAGTTTGGTACAAGCAAGTAAGCAAATAAGCACATTAAATTATTTTAAAAATATTTATGTTTAAAAATGGTAGAAATAACCTTGACTGAGTGGAAATCAGTCAAGTGCCACAGTAAGATCTGCTGAGCTTCCTGTGTTTCTTTGTGATGCATTGTCCTTCTGCAAAAGGGTAGCTATGCATTTTACTTTCTCCATGGGTTATAACATGTCACCAAAGCAGAGAAGTTGTGCAGCTTTGAACAGCAGTTAATAAAAGCATTTTTGGTGTTCTTCACTTTTGTCTTGTATTCTTTTTCATTTTTCCTAGTGGTGAAGAACACTCCTACCTTTTCTCTGGTGCTGTAAATTTTTCCACATAGTATTTTGTTAGAAGATACCAAACACAATTTGGCACTTTGTTATGCTGGTGGATTTAAACTGAGTTTTGTTATTTAGTTAAGCGATGACAAGTTTATCACTTGAAGATTTGGCTTTCTCCTCCAGAACAGTTCACTCAGTCCACTGCCTTCTCGGTGCTGCCTTCTCACCAGAGAGCCTCATAGAGGTGGGCCAAGTATTACTGTGGTTTTATAGGTGATTTTTACAGCCTATTCAAGTCTACTCTCTGCTAATCCCTACCTCCTGAGAGCAGTCCAGGCAGAGATGAGGAATAGACTGGATGGGGTATCTCAGGGCCAGAAGAAAGTCAAGAGGTTGTCATTCCTGTGTCAAGAAGAGATGTTTGCATATCCACTTCTTAAAGCTTTGAAAAAGGCTTCATGAAGATTTCTTGACTGCCTCTGCTTATTTATTTAGTGTTTAATTATTTTTAAAATTTTTCTAAGTTCTATCTTCTGTTTTGCAGTTTAATCCTGTTTCTTCTTGTCATGTCTAGTAGGCTCACAGAGAACAAATTTATTTCCTCTGGAAAGCAGCCTTTTTCATACCTGTGTGCTACAGCCCCTCTCTATCTTGTTTTCTTTAGGCCAATCTCTTTTCATGTCTTTTCATGATTGCTAAATCCCTGCTTACTCCAGTTATTTGCTCCAGTCTTTCTTGAGACGTGGTGCCCAGGCCCAGAGTCAGTATTCCATCTAGAGGCTTTCTGAGTAGACATTGCAAGGAGAGGATTACTCTGATGTCTTGTTGGCTGCATTCTTGGTTTTATGCTCAGTATAGCCTTCTGGTTTGGGCAGTTTTTGCTACAGACAGGATCAGTGATTCAAGTTCATTTATTGATCTGTAACCATGCCAGGATCCTTTCCTGCAGAGACCTGTCTAGTCATTGCCCCTCTGGTATTTTGAACGATTTTGACATCTTGCTCCCAGCTACTTTCTCAGAGGCTGGGAGCCTCCAAGCCTATAATGTGTGGCTGAATATACATCCCTTAAGTGGCTAAACATTGGCATCTCCATGGCTCTGTGACCGAATGACAAAAGGAGATGCACGCTTCCAAAACTATTTATGTCACCTTTCTCTCTGGACAGACTCTGAGACGCAGAGCAGGTGGAATAAGTTATGGGGACTTGGGCATTGCTAGTTTCTTTCTGAGCAATGTCTTTGCTCCTACCTCATCCCACAAAGTACATGAACACACTCATGAAGTTACATGTGCTGGATAGGCTTGTCATATGAAGCCTCTCAGATCAGTCATGCTGAATGCCACTGACTGAAAATCTTAGGGGAGAAACCATCTTTTCATTATGTATGTACATAGTAAGTACATACATGCTATTATTGGCCTGTCCTTGGAGGGGGACTAGAGATGTTGCATTGCTGCTATCCCTACTAACAAAATTAGCAACAGACTTAACGACATGACACGTTTTGCAAAACCAAGAGTTGTTTCTCTTTGAAAACATGGGTGTCAGAGAGCCTGATAAGGTAGTAGAAAGAAACTGGTTAAAAGGTAAAAAAAGGTCGATAAATATTTCCCATCCAAAAGAATCTTCTCCCAATTTAAATTGCTTAAGAGTCACTGATGTGAAATAATTTGTCCTATTTGGAGGGAATATTAGACATGCTAATAGATCTAAGTAGAATTTTCTTCAAGAAAAAATCCAAGGCAAAAGAAATATTTTATAGGAGTCATGAAGTACAGCGAGCGTATTCTTCATTCCATTTAATGGGGGCTTGCAACTTGCCTTAATCATTTCTGGTTGTTTATTTTAAGTGTAAAGTTTGCAGTGGGCTTATCATAAGTCTGCCAAAAGTTCAGCAATACAGACAGTAAGCTCCTTTTCTCTGCAGTCTGTTTTTACTGGGCTTGTCTTGAAAGCTTCTCTTCAAACTCTTCTATTTCTCTTTACGTCAAACTGAGCTGAAAAACATATTTATATCCAGTCAACCAGAGTTACTGAAAAATAATTAAGATTGTTCCAAACAGAAAATATATCAGATTAAACTTCCTTTGGGAAAATGCCTCACTGCCTGCTCTGAGTAAACACATCACCATTATTAACTCGTGGATCTTGTTTCTGTGTTCTCTCTGTGTATTGAAGAACAGAGAGCCAGGTGCAGCTCCCCACCTTATTGTTTCCTTCCCCTTTTATATTCTCATCATGGATGTATTAAGGCAGTGGCTGAAATAGGTCCACAGTACAGAGTGTTATGCTGTGCTGGCCCTTCTAAATTACAGACAGATTACTGTCCTGGAGGGATTTCTAAACTTTCATTGCAGCATTTCTAGATTTCAGCTTTGGCCACTGGATAAGGAAATATGTCTTGTGCAATGAAGCTGAAGAGAAATTAAATTTTTCTGAAATTAGGCTTATCCTATTTCTGTGGTAGTACATCTATGCAGAAAGAATTCTTCAGGGTATCTTCAAATCTTCGCTGCAGTGTGGCTTGGATGCCAATGCTTGCAATGAAAATCTGTCATATTAGGGAATGCTCACCTCCTGCTTGCATGATTTCCAGTAGTTTTGTGATGAGTTATCTTGCAGAGTGGTGTAGGATTTTAATAAAGTAATCTGTACATTAGCAGGAGTATGTCATGCCAGGGCTTAACCATCCTGGACAGAACAGGAGCCACAAGTCCCAGTGCATTAAAATTCAGTACATTTCAAAATGATGTAAACATAATATATTGAATTAGCTCAGGTAGCTAGTTTATTAGGCAGAGTTATTTTCTTCTCAGTGTTGACATCAAACCTGAGTACAACTAACTCCACACCTTAAAAAATATGCTGTAACATTGTAAAAAATCTTGTAAAGTGTATCGCAAGTGTACAAGTAAGGATTTTTATTTTTGGACTGGGGAGAGGCAATCAGGTTTGGCAGGCTTGGAGTCAAAGTTGGAGTATGCAGAGTATCTCAGATGTGAGCATCCAAAGGCCTCTGTAGAATGTCAGGAGAGCTGTGCTGGGTTTCATTTCTCTCTGAGCATGCATCAAGATTAGATGTCAATGAATGTTTCTGGCTTTATAAGATTACTGGGTTAGTAGTGATTAGCTTGTTTTACCATACATCTTTTTTCCTGATCAATGTGACTTTAGTTTTAAACAATTTTGGCATGCACTGCTGTTTCAGAATTTATACAACTATGAATTTCAGTAGTGATTTTCAGCATTTTCCCCGTGGTTTCTGGAACAACATCCAGAAATGCCTGCTCTGCAACAACATTTTTGGTTTGAAATTGGTAATAATACCTTTTTATAGGCCAGAAAATTACCATCTTACATTTGAATTGAAAGCTGCCACGTACTTTTAGTGGGGAAGGAGCAACCATTTAATTTATCCTCTGTATGGGAGAACTAAAAGCAAGCTATGGGGCTCTTTAAGGCAAAATATATTTTCACTAGTGAAGACCTATAATTTGTCTTATGTGATTTTTCTCATTTGTGTACTTTGTTTATGTCTGTTAGCGTAAGAGTCCTAAATGACTCAAGCTGCCTGACCTGCCCCCTTGCTCAGTGTCTGGGAAGATGGGCCAGTGATGCATAAAACCAACTGGTCACCTGGGAAAGGTGGCTCTTTTTGCAGCAAGGAAATTGTGAGGGCTGTACAGAAAGTGATGAAAGTGTTCTTTACAGCCATTACCTATGCAAAACACCCTAAGTGTATGTGTCTTCAGAATAAGACTGATTGTTCTGGACACCTACCACCAGGAAACAGTCACTTTCCTAACTGTGGATTTTCTGTTCTTTCCAGCGCTAAGAATTCTCTTCCGTGGATCTGCTTGACTTTGTGTGTGCAAGCCCATTTATAGCAGGAGAGGGAAAGCTAATCCCAACTGAAATTCAGTCACCTTTACCTTCTGGAATATATAGAATTTCCCTTGAAGTTTTTACAGAGTCTGCAGTCGCGCAAAACAGACCTACTGGCTCCTTTGATATTTTTAAGCCTCTGCTTCATCAATTGTGCAGGCTTTTGGTTTATTTCCAAGTTCAGTCCAACATTCTGGTTTTGATCTAGAGACCCTGATGGTATTTTTGATCTTTTATCTTGTGCTAACTTTGTTTCCTTGTGTTTTTCTAGTGGTGAAGTTGGAGAGAAATAGGAGAGAAATTACTATTTCAGGGTAAAGATCGCGGTGAGGACACAGGGGGATTTTTAGATTCTGGGGCACTTGGATGGTCTGACAGATCTGGAACTTTGTCTCAGGAAATGCTACTGTATCTTTTCTGTCCAAAGCCAAATACTGAAGTTGTGGGTTTTTTTAAACACATGGATGATAAAAGTTGTTGGAGGAAAGGTTTCTGTTTTATGGAATAGGAGGAAGAATAGAGGAGTAGATGGGCTTTGTGTGGATTCTCAGAAGAGCAAATCTTTTAGTTCATGAACAGCAGGAAAAGTGGAAATCACATTAGCCAGGATGGTTCAGTCAGTTGCTAGTTAAACGATAAAAGTTTCACAGATAAATTTGTATTTTTGTATAAATGGTGTGAGAAGAATAAAAAAGGTGCCTCCATTTGTTCAAGGAGTTATTTCCAGACTGATTTTATAGTTTATGTGTATAGTTATTTATCTGGGAGGGAGTAATTTATATTTGGGGGGAACTTGTACTGAAAGCTAATTTCTCGGGTGGGTGCTAGTACTGTTAATTTATTTTTCTGAGGTAGCTTTCAAGTGTTAGGATTTATTCTGTGTATAAACACAGTCAAGGTAAATCTGTATCTTTAAATAGAAGCAGATTCTGACTATTACATGAAAGTCATGCTTTGCCTTCTATAGTCTAAAGGTTTTATTTGGCTTTCCCTGGGAATGAAAGAACAATGTATATGTTCCTTGTCCCAAATTTCAGTGTACTGAGTGGCCCTTTGTTTCCATGAAAGAGGAGATGTGTATGTGGTGGTCTTACCTAACCCAGCTTCTGATACCCACGTTTTAATTGAGTTCCCAGCTAAATATATGCTTTCAAGGGTAATTAAGGTCTCTAAAGATGAGAGGAAGGCTGCACAGCTCCAAGATTACAAAGTCATATAGTGCTATGGAAGATTAACATATGAACAACCTCCTTTCAGAGGTAGTATTTTCTTGATATTTTTTTTTACTTATAAAAATAGAAAATTTTAAAATATTAATTCATACACTTTCTTCTCTGAGTTCCCATACATGCACATAGAAACACAGAACCTGCACTTGGCAATTCCTTTGATTTTGCTCTCTCTTCACTTCTGTGTTTGCTTCTCCTTCTCATTCCTGCCCCTCAGAACTTAAAAGTGTTTATGTCAAGGTGTTATTCCCAGGCAGGAGTTGCAAGGGTATGATACTGCTATTGTTAGTGCCATGCTAGAAAAGAAATGTTGAGCTGGGAAAGAAGCACAGTAAGGACTTGATTGAACTCCCATAGGTCTTGCATTGAAGATTCTCATTATCTTGTACAGACTTTTGTTCATCTTGTGCTGTGTTGTAGCCTTAGTGACTGCAGGGTAGAAATTCAGCTGCTTCGCTTTAGTGTGTGGCGTGTAGATTATTGAATCAAAAATGTGACAGTTATGCATTTGCTATTCAGGGGAGAAAAAAAAAGAAGAAAGGACAACCTTCATCAATTTAAAGTTTTTATGAGCGAAATAGTGAGATATCATGAAAACAAGAACAAGAGCTCTTGTTTCCAGTCAGATAAAATGGGGTAAAATCACCTAGATATGTTTTATGCTAAAGGATGAAACAGTCTTGAAACCACCATTTCTCTACGTGTGTGTTAGCATGCATGAAGTAATTCCATTGATGTAGATTCTCTGTTGAGATACACAGGCACTCAGGTAATCTTTTTCAGTAAATCGGAGAATTTATGTGTATCTTCTGTGGAAGTTCTGTCGTGCTCATTGTATGAAAGCACTGACTGAAGCCGCAGCGCGGAGAGATGACGCTGTTGATAAGTGCTACAGCTAGGAGAAGGAGCAGGTCTTTATAAAGACACTTCTGTGTGAATACTCCTGGAAAGAAAAAAAAAAAAAAAAAAAAAAAAAGAAAAAAAAAGAAAAAAGCACAGCGAAGTAATTAGCGATGGCCGCGTGCGTGTTAATTGGCCGAGCCCGCCTAAGGGCCCGCGCAAGGCGGGGGAGCGGCGCCCCCTGCCGGCCCCGCCGCGGGGATGGGGGCACAGGGAGCTGCTTTTGGGGGCGAGTCGCGGTGCCAGGTCTGCCCAGGGCATCGGCGTGGGATCCTGACACCCCTAAAAGCTGGTTCGACGGTCTTTGAGATAACTGGAAGTCTTGCCGGCAACTTTGAGTGTGCTTTGGCTCCGGCCCGCAAATTCTTGAGACTTCTAGGAGTTTGAGGCGCTTTTTTTCCCCAAGAATATTAAACTTTTTATCTTCTGTCCGTTCCCATTCATAGGCAAAAAATGCATATAAATGGTATCTAAATATACATAAATATATATAGTATACGTACATAATGTATATAGAACATATATAAAGGATATCTATAAATGTAAACAAAGCATGTATAACAAAAATAGTCTTACTTTGTCTTATAAATACTAGATCTGCAAAACTGCAGTAAAATATTCTTTATCTGCTTGGTCAGATTTTATACAATTAGGTGTAGTTCTATTTATTCACCACTGATACATGGTATTTGTCCCAGAAATCCATCAATAAAACCACCTCTTCTGTTCTCATTTTTCTCTTCTTCTGCATTGTCATGCTCCAGTCACAGTTTTGAAACTGCAGTACTTCATCCCTTAGTTGGGTGCAGTAGTCCTCATTAATATACAAGTATAACTTATTTTTCTGTAGTTTATTTAAAAATGAATATGTTTTAATATGTTTTTCCTTTCTTTCAAAATTTAGGTGGAGAACAGGCCAAAGTATTATGGAAGAGAGTAAGTATTTTCCTCTTTTATATATTTGTTGGGTGTACCCAAAAGTTATTGTTCTAGAACTAAAAAAGAAAGCCACAGTGGAGGTCTAATAAAATATTTTATTGTACCTTTCACTTCAACTAGGAGCCAAATATATTGAAAGCCTAATGATTTAGCTATGTTACAGTCCAGTACTGCTGCTCACAATCCATGGATTATGCTGCTGTGTGAGCCTGCATGTTTATTTTGCTTTTCTCATGAGAGTTTAAGAAAAGAAATATTGTCTGAGCTCCTTCATCCTTTTTTGTTTTTTTGGGTTGTCGCTTATACGTCCCAGTGGTCCTGCAATGGCCTAGGGAGGAGAGAAGCAGCTTGTCTCTCTCACTGCCTTTTTGTGTATGTTCCTATGCTTTCACCATCCTACACAGCTGTGGAAGTGTGTGTGTATCCTACTGCTGTGTAAATGCTGTTCTCCCTGATGAAGTTACAAGGTTCAAAATACACAAAGAAGAGGTGTATTTTTATTGTAAGGAATGTAACAAACCACTGGAGTATAATTCCTTTGTGCTTAGCAGTCTTCTTGCCCATAAATAGCTTGGAAGGGGCTGGGTCATGCACTGCAGGGAGATTTGGGCAGGTGAAGTTGAAGGACAGAGCCACTGCAGCAGCCACCCAAGTAAAGGCATTTGGCCTTTACTAGAGTAATCTGCTGAGACCCCAGCCCTTATCTCTTACTTAGATCCCATGTTCTATTTTTCCTTCCATCCCAGACCGTCTGTGTTTAATGATCCTTTTCTACCATCAGAAACCTCAAGAGCCTGTAGCTTTGCCCTCAATTACCCAAGTTTCATTTTTAAAATATTATCTTTGACAACGAGGCATTGAGATCTAGCCACTAGAGTACTACAGAGCTGAAGACAGTACCTAGTTGAGTAACACATCACACTTCCTACAGCAGGACTTGTAAAACCATTGCCACAGCCTCTTATCCAGGGACCTACCTGGGTTTGTGGAGCAGCAGAGCTAGCACAAACTGTAAGATGTCACCTTGGTGAACCTGTCCAGGCAAGATCACATTAGTTGTTATCATTCAGAAAGAAGATTTCAGAAGCACTGGGGAGGTCCTATAAAACCAATTGACTCAGTGTTCAGCAGTACTTGGAAAGAGAAACAGGGATTTTTTTTTTTAGGTAAAGAAACTGAAAAAAAATATTACTATATAAATCTGTGACATGGCTGCATTTTAAATAGGGCACATAGTTCTGGTGCCTCGCTACCCCTTCCTCCTCCATCCTTTTTGCAAAGGTTGTAGAAGAAGTCAAAGGTATGGCAAAGGGCAAAAATGGTGGAGTAAAGGGATGCAGCTAGGAATGCAGCTCTTCCCACAGGATATCCTTCTCCAGTTCATTGCCATGGGCAGCCGCAGAGACCAAAAGCACCAAGATCTTAAAGGGTTTACAAGTGAGATTCTCAAATTCATGAAGGGTAAGGTCACAACTGATCAGACACAATTGCGGCTAAACCAGTGATGGATGGACAGGGATGTGAAGTGATAGAAATATGTCACTGCTTCCTATAGTCCTTCTGTAAGCATTTCTTGTCAGTTGCTGTCACAAGCAGACATCTGAGTTCAGGGGAACTTGTACACTGTACAAGCTGTTTTCATGCTCTTAAAAAAAATGTACAAAAAATATCCATAAGAAAGCTTGGATTACCCAGTGCTTACCACCCATGGATAAAGAAATTTCACAGGTGCCCCGAACATCCTGTCCCAGTGATTTGTTAAATTGATCACAGGGAGAACTTTTGTCCTAATATCTAACCTGCAACCTGGTATGGTTTATAATACATTTCTTTTGGGGAATAGTTTATGCTGATTATTTGTAACTAGAATTATGAATTACCTTGAGTTCACTCATAAATTCATGTTTAAATTATGTCATTTAGGGGATGCTCATTTCAATTTGGATGGAGCAGTAACTGAGTGTGTTCCCCACCTGTACAGACAGAAAAGATAATCAATTTATGTTACTTTTAATAAAAAGTCACTCTGAAAAGGTCACCAAAACCTAATATTTTCAACATACATTAGTTATGAAAAGACCACATAAAGAGAATGGAACAACAATTGCATTTACATCCAACGTGTTTTTCTTCTCTTTCACTTCCTCCCCAGAGGCAGTGTTAGGGATGTGCCACTTCATATGTATTGTCAGAAAAGAGAAAATGCTGAAGGCCAGTACCTTTTAGTGCTTTTTTTCAAACAGCAGCAAAAATAGAAACTTTCAAAACTGCTGAAGAGACCCTCAGAGACTTATCAGCTAGCAAAATGTGCGTAGGAGTTAAAACTCAAACTGCTGTCAAGACTGCATTTATACTGATGGAGAAATCACTGCTAAATATTGATTATCATAAGGTTAATTGTGCATCCTAGGTTCTCTTTCTTTCTTAAAATAGCAATGACAAAAGAATCAAAGAAGTATTGCTTTTCTCTAACACTGTGGAACTCATTGGAATGAAGAAAACAGGGTTTTTTCAGTAGTATTCTGTACCTTTCTCCACTTTAATATATTCAGAATAGAATTTTGAACAATTGCTTCCATTTTTGTCTCAGTTTCCCTTACAAATTTGAGTAAGCATAGTTAATATAAAAATTAAGCAAACTGATAATAATAAAGACCTATAATTTTAATTATATTTAAATATTTAAGTATATATATATATATATAAATAATTCAGTGTTTTAAAATGCCTTTGTGCCTAGTTTTCGATTCTGTTGTAAGGCCTCTAGAAAGGAATCAACAAATAGGGGTGTAGACTGATAGAAAAGTTGTGAGAAGGCAGGGCATTTACAGAAAATAATCTTTGGGAGCTGTTGATTGTTATACTGACTGAAACTGCATATACAGTGTAATTTTTGGTTTGTCTCTACACTGAACTTGTCCAGGCTGGATGGCTGTTCTGCTGCTTGGACACTCTCCTGATGGCTTGGACCACGATGCTCTAGAGTGCTGAAGTTTTCAAATGGTTTCCAGGGTGGAGGAGGACGTGTTTCTGGTTGGATTGTTGTATAAGTCACTGAAATGTCTTCCCTTAGGTTTCACGGGATCATTTCTCGGGAGCAAGCAGATGAAATACTTGCTGGCGTAGAAGGAGCATATATCCTCAGAGAAAGCCAGCGGCAACCCGGCTGCTATACTCTTGCTCTCAGGTAAATGCTGCTTTAATAGAGGCTTACAGTTCAAGTGTAAATGTGTTTAATGGAGGGGATTCTGTCAGCTTGTTGTAGAAATACATTGAGAAGCTTGGGATGCTGCTGCTCAGAGAAGTAAGAGTTTGTTATTCAACTGTAACCCTAGCTGCAAACCCACTGCCCCTCACAGGTGCATTTCCTTGAAAATATTTCCACTCCTCGCTTAGCTGTGTCATTCAAAGCCTGCCCATGAAGTCCTAGAGATGCTGTGGGCTAGTGGCAAGAGGAGAAGATAGCTCAGTTGGGTTTTAACAAACTCATTGGCAATACCTTGCAATTTTTATAGTATTATTACTTCTGTGAGACATGCTCAAACTAAAAGTCTGCGTTTTTACCCTTCTGCTGGTAAACTAGGAGGAAAAATCCTTTAAGGAATTACCCCAAGTAGCTGTGATACAGTGCTGAAATCTTGCTTAGAATTTGTATTGATGTGCAGATGGTAAAGCTGGAAAAGCTGGTGAGTCATGCCAACTAAAAAGTGGTGTAAATTAAAACCAACTTCTGTCAGCTGAAAAAGAACAAACACAATTTTTTAGGGTTTTGGAGAGAGATTTCAAAATAATATATTGAAAAAATACTAAAGGATGAGAATTGTGGCAAAATGCCTATTGTTTTGATACAACAACATGATTTCTAAACCCATCTGGATCATAATTTGTAGAATCAAAAACTGAATTTTATTATAAATTGTGAATTCATATGAAAAATGTGGGTGAAAAATAAGAGGCTTAAACACTTTCATTTGAATGCCTCATAAAGTATGCAGAGACATACAGTTTTGATGCAATATAAGGACCATTTAACCCAATATAATATCTTTGAATCCTCTAATCAATAGTGGGATTCCAACCGCAGTGTTGCAAACTGAATGTGCTACTACAGCACTTCGATTTTTAAAACACTTTTAAAAATCTCAATAGATTACACCTGCCATAAATAGGACCAAAGTTTTCCCACATAACTTTGGGTATTCAGTTGGGCCCTGAATTAGGAGCTTGCTCTCCCTAGCTTCCTAAGAGAGCGTGATTCAGGCCCCTAGGATTTGAATTACTTGCTAGAGATGACCATCTCTCTTCTTGGACTGTAAATATGCCCATGGTGGTTAAGCACAGGCTTTCTACACCTCAAAAATGCTTCAGGATGGAAGAGTCTTTAACACAATTACGCATCCCAATTGCTGTGCTAGATTCCATAGGATTTAGATTTAATCACATACATCTGGGTCATGTAGGTTGTTGTGGAGACTTGGCTTCAGTTCTGTGGTCCAGTCCCTGTGATGGAGTCAAGTTTGGGTTCAAACTTGGGTTGGTCTCTCCACAGAGGTCCAGTTGCAGCTGTGTGCATGTTCCATATGTAATCCAGACATATAGGTTTGTCAGTGCAATTACCTCCTGAGTGTTTTACCAGTCTGAATTCTCTCTCTCTTCCTTCTCTCCCTCTATTTTTTCTGATGTTTGCAGATTTGGTAATCAGACCCTAAACTACAGGTTGTTCTATGATGGGAAGCACTTCGTTGGGGAGAAAAGGTTTGAATCAATCCACGATCTGGTTACAGATGGCTTGATAACATTGTATATAGAAACAAAGGCTTCTGAGTATATTTCCAAAATGACAACAAACCCCATATATGAGCACATTGGATATGCCACTTTGCTTAGAGAAAAAGTGTCCCGGAGGCTGAGCAGAACAAAAAATGAATCAAGAAAAGCAAGTGTAACAAGTGAAGAAAATACTCCAGTTGAAAAGGTAAGTATTCATTTTCAAATTTTGGTAATTAATACCAGTCTTTCTATCAAATCCGAGAGGAATACTTTAATAAGTATCCCACGGAAAAGTTTACATCCTGTTAATATGATACTGGCTCCAAACTCATATTTGACTGGAGCTTATGGTGAAAACTTTCCAGTAAGTTCCTAATGCAAATGTTTTCACCATGTAAATATAAGGGTATATACCATTTAACTGAAGAATTGCATCTAAAATTGACCACAAGTTATATTTATCCATGTAAACTCAAGCATTTTCCACAGTAGGATTGTGAATGTGGTTCCCACTGACCCTTCACCACAGCTCAAGTTTGTTACCTTTCTGTACGTGGTCCAAAGCTCCTCTTCTCTGCCAAGCCTTTGGTGGATGGGTCGCAAATTGAAATATTGTGTGTATTCTTCCCTTTCTTCTCATGGATCTGAAATTGGGATGTTGTCTGTTTGCTTCCATTTCTTCTTGCTCTTTGCATTTGAAGTGGGCTTTCCTTGATCTCCTTCTCTCATGCACCTGTATCCCATAGCATTATATGGACTAGGACTTACTTATATGATGATAAATTGAGAATTCTGTCCAATTAGAAACCATCTGAAGATGTAAAATTAGGAATTATTTTACATATGAGAAGCAGCTTTGTAAGCAGTGACATGTGGATGTTTTCATATCCCAGGTGGTAAGGCAATAAGAAGTGTCAAAGAAAACTTTTTTTTTTAGTCTGGTGATTGCACTGAATTGACTTACTGACATTTGTTAAGTGCACTTCTGCAGCATGACTGTTGATTTTAGTGTTCAGTATGCTGGCTAGCTAGTTGGGAACTAGATCCAGTTTGGGAAGCAGGGAGTGAATTTGTCATCATACAGTCATGATGAATATGAAAAGAGGTTGGCTTTTCTGTATGTATCCTCATCTCTCTTGGACATTTCTGGCAGAATTATCTGTTGGGTTCACATATCTGCATTGGCTGATTATATACTAGTTTGGATTGCTCAGTAATAATAATTGCTTTAATAAATGACTTAACATGTAAATATCCTCTGTAACAAATGAATTCCATTAACAATGACATTTTTTAGGGAAGGTGTACTGACACAGGGAAGGCCTTTGGACACTGGTACAACAACAAGTCCTCCATTCAAGTTTTATTTCAAAATTTATCTACTGATGACAATAGATTTTGGTTTAATTGAATGGTATTTATTATCTAAGAGGAATAGATGCCATTGAGACATCCAATGCTCCTTCAGTTGATTCCTGTGATTGGACACTAATTGATATTTAGTTCTGTAACAGGTATAAGAAAGGGAATTTTTGCTTTATTTAGGGCACAATAAGAAATAGTCATAGTGCAGTGTGACAAACTTTTTCTGTGTAGGTGTTTTTGTGTAAGAGAACGGTCCAGAGGTCGTTCTGGAGCTGGACCATCACTGGGATGATTGTAAACATTGTTACATTATATAATAATAATGGCCAGTCTTCACGAGTGAAGATCCGGGGAAGGTCTTTACACCTTCCAGCCTGCGGAGCCCCTGGTGGTCTAGTGGTAAAGGCGCGGCGCTATCACCGCCGAGACCCGGGTTCGATTCCCGGTCAGGGCCACTCCCGGGCAGGTGGGGCTCGTTAGCCCTTAAAGGTAACCCACCTACGTCCTAAGGACCTCGCTGCCACCGTCCAAGCTCGCTTGGCCCCGGCAGATGAACCTTAGGATTAAAGGGTGGGCTCAGTTCCGCGCACACTGTGTCTCACCTAAAAAATCCAATGCGCAGGCTGGAAGGTGTAAAGACCTTCCCCGGATCTTCACTCGTGAAGACTGGCCATTATTACATTACGGTAGTGTAATAAAGCAGTCATGGCAATTGAAGATCATGCTACATTCTCTAGGAAATAAATCAGGAGAATTTATTTTGTGCCAGGAAAAATACAGTTTCAAAATTGTTTCATTTTACTTACAGTTCTGGCAGTTGAGGAGCAATGGTCTTTTGTGGTTCTCAAAGGCCTCAGAAGGGTTTGCTCTAGTACCATATATTTCACAGAAGATTGTGTTTTCTGTTGTGCTTCGGGTTGGATGTCATTCCTAAGGTTGATACTGTAAAAACTCTTTTAGACCAACAGAAGGCAAACTGTTGCTGAAGGGACCTGTGCCCTCTCTCCTTCATCACAGCCTTTTTGCTGACCTACAGTTCTATGCAGCTACACAATATGAAAATGGTGTAGACTAGAAATGGCCCCAGATTAAAACTGGAGAAGTTTAGAAGAAAAAACATGTGAATTTTCAGCCAGATCTGCTACCTGATCCATCTCATATGAGTGGAAATGCAGCACAGAGGAGAGTGTAAGACTCCTCTCTGATGACTGCTCAAAAAATTGTCATCTTGGCTTAAAGTGAGTGGAGTTCTGCATTCTTAGTTCCAGATACTTGTGCTTGAAAATGTTTGGACTTTGTGTGTAACACACTGTCAATAGTGAAAACACACCTCCGGACCTCATTAGTGACTGTATTAGGTCTTCTTTTGCACTGCAGCTGAATGAAATTTAAATGTTTAGAATATTATTTACCTCTGAGGTGGTTCATGATGTGAAAGGCAGTACCCCAGGTCCTTACCCTACAAGGACTGGTGCTCATACAGATTTCTGTACCTGCAGGCAGTAGCAGCCTGCTAGGCTGGGCTTTATGGCTGTGCTGTCATGTAAAAATAGCTGGCTTCAGTTAAGCCACTACACTGTTGGCAACCCTTTCTACCTTCTTCCCACTGAGGGGAAGAGCAGAAGGAGGAATAGCAGCTGTTTCTAACATATTTTCCTTGCCAGGAGAAGTAGGAGCAATCACAGCTATAAGAGGAGTGGGCTAAACAGGCAAGAGAATCTGCTCACAAGCTGAAGACCTGAAGTAGCAGCTGAAGCCTGTGTTGATGATTAGGACTACCGGTGGCTTTCTCTACTGGCACCAATACTTTTCCACCATTTCATGTAAATCCATGTGAAAAAAGATCACGTCAACTAAATTATTAGCAACTGAAAAAAAAAGTCACAGAAGTCTGTATGGTGAAGCCTACCATAGCTGCTTTTGATTCTTGTGTTCCTGGGGGAAGCTTATGATAGGTTTGATAGCAAAGACTCGGGAGTCATCTTCCCATTTGTTAGTGCTAACATATAGGGGCTAAGGAGGATAAAGGGAATGTAATGTTTGTTTTTATATAAACTTTAGAAGTCCTCAAATACAAGAATATTACAGGGAAGTAATAGTTCAGTGAGAGCTGTATCAGATGTTTTGCTTGAGGCTGCCATGTGTTGTACAGCATTTTAGGCAAAGGCCATGGTTTGCCCAGAAATCACAACCTTCACTCACTTCAACCCCTAGAAGTAAGTGAATGAATATTCAGGATGGCATTTTTCTGCAAAGCAAATTCTTTGCTGCAAGTGTGAAAAATCATTGATGTTTTTTTCTCTGGCCAGTTTAACAGGTAAAATGTTGTTTTCCAGTTACTGAGCCAGTTTATTTGAAAGTGCTGCCTAGAGTATTTTGAATGTTTCAGAAATGATGTGAGAAAGCCATACATGCAGGACAGAAACTTTCATTATTTCTCAGGAATAAGATGAGAATTCAGTGCTCTAAGGTTAAGCATCAGTACTCCTCTTACCAGATTAGGCTCTTTACAAGTGAGATTTTGTTTCATACTGAAACCAATTCCAGAGTGTGAAAGTGCAGCTGAAGGCATTCATCTCCTTGCTGGGTTTGTTAACACCATCCAGGGATTCTGTTCGTTCTGTCACCTCCCGTGTTGACAGCAGAGATTATTCGATGTCTCAGTCACTCCAGCGCCTCCGCTCCCCGTGGGGTAGGTCAGTGGAGGGGGGCCACCAAGGCACAGGATGGCAGGAGGAGCCAGCATTCAGATCAAATGTCTTGGTACTGCCTGGGGTACCTGTCTGTTCCCATAATAATAATTTCTTTGAGGTTGTAATTAGTGGAGTCATGCCCATTCCAGAAGGGAGATGTGATGATTGGGCTGGATGAAGCTGTTGTTGTTCCCGTCTTCTTATCCAACGCTTTTTTGCAACAGGCCTAAGAAAACATTTATTCTTTAAAGTATTTAATGCAGGTGTTTCATCCAGAAGTTATTTCTGTCTGACTTTAGGAAGCTGCTTGATTTTTAGACACAGTTTCCAAATTTTGGTCTGAATAGTTTAACAGATGTTTAATCTAAAAGGAGCCATGATGATTTTAAGGAATGAAGTGTTGTGGGAGAACAGCATGCTGCAAATACTTTCTTACTCATGTAGGCAATTGTAATTTTAATGTTATCCAGCTTCAACAAGGATTTTGGGTAGAGAAATAGGGTTTTTTGTACAAAGAACATTTGAAGATCACATGTTGTCTGTTTAGGTTTATGATTTAAACTTGGGCAAGTTGTGATCACCTGCTTTATGTTTTTTTCTGTTTATGGAATGCTGTACTTGGTGGGCAAATAAACACATACTAGAAGATGTAGGGCAGATAAGTACCTGGTACTGGTACATACTGTAATTAATTGCCAGTAGTTCAAGTTAATAGTGAATATAGAAGTGTAACTTGCTGTAACCAATTAATCTTCACATTTAGGAGAAAAAAATTGCAGTAGACTGTCAGTAAAATCTGTAGTTCTGAAACATTTATCACTATTACATTTTCCTGCAAATGCTGCTCTTAACTGCGTCAGCAGTCTTTGTATCTCAGACAAGGGGGAAAAAAATCTTCCATTCTTATTTCTAATCCTACCTCAGCAAGTGTAATTTGGGAAAATATATTCAAAGAATTGAAATGCTGGAAATAAATGCAAGCTGGAGTTTCGTGAATGCTCTGATCAGGTAAAATCTGTTGCAGTTGCTGATGAGAAGTCATCATGGTTCCCTGCTCTTGGCACTTTCAATCCCACTCCTATGACCTGTCCTGGGCACAACTGCAGCATCCCTTGCCTTGGGTGGGCCCTGGATGCTGTGACACAGTGCCCTGTGTCAGGCAAAGGCTCTGCCCCACACATTGTTTCTTTGCTAAGCTGGTCTGATGAGAACGGTAGGCTGGAGTTAAAGAAAACCTTTGGCAGCATTTGAGCTTAATGTATTTGCAAAAAGAATGATCTTAACCTATCTGACAGAGGACAAACTG
This sequence comes from Myiozetetes cayanensis, assembly GCF_022539395.1. NCBI lineage: Eukaryota > Metazoa > Chordata > Aves > Passeriformes > Tyrannidae > Myiozetetes > Myiozetetes cayanensis. Next base: position 116,329,369 of record NW_026086604.1, on the reverse strand, counting down.
TTGGTAAATGCTCTAAAGATTAAGGAAGGCTTTTTCAGTGCCAGGTCTCTGCTTACATGGATTCTGGCAAAGCTCCCATCAGCTTCTCTCCTAGTCAGATCTGGCTCGAACATACTGGCTCAAACATACTGCCTCAGTTCAAACATACTGGTTGTACATGAAATAAGAGTTTGCTTGGAGCCTGGGCTGGAGCGCTTGTTCTGCTCTCTGGATGCAAGTACATGCCAGAAGCAGCACGAGACATTTAGTGATGATGGTCTGTACAGAACAAGTGTAGCAGTTTGAGCTAAACCAAGAGCAAGCTGTATGTGGAGTCTACGCTTCAGAGAAGGACAATGCAGAAAACTGTTGCTGTTTGACTTGGTAACCTCTCTATATCTGTTTTCTGTAACTCATAACTGGACATTGAAGTGCAAATGACAGAGCCCATAGTGAATACTGCAGCTAGAACTAAAGAGCTGAAATGATAAGCATATTATGGAGTCTGGGAGGCTGTAGATTTCCTTGGCAGAAAATCCAACACCAGTAATAGACAGATAAGAAAGCTATTCCTATTAAGGCAAAGGTGACAGAAAAAGAAGAATAACTTTGCTAGCAGTTGTAGTTGATATTACTGTGCTCATTAGTTATTCTGCTCACACACAGTTTCCCACAGAAGAAAATACAGGACTTCCAGGGAAAAATATTTTCTAACATCCCTTAATTGGAGATGTAATCTGGTTTGGAAACTGTATTTTGGGGGCACTGCAGTTTTTCTTATATCAAAACTCTACAAGAGACAGTTAATTTTAAGACAACCTTTGGTTTCATTCAATTTTTGTAAGTATTTGCACTTCTACATTGTTATTCACACCATGTTCATTTCTGAAAGGTTTTTAGTCTCATACTTGCCACTCCAATTTTGTCTCTTCATTGAATTTTCTAACTGCTGATAGCCAATAACAAAGAAATCTTTTCAGTCCTCCATTTATTCATTATTCTTCCCATTCTGCAGCTCCTCTAAACCTCTAATGGTCCTATTACAGGTTGCTAGACAGTGTTTAATTCTCTGCTGGGATGTCTATCCAGATGCTGAGCATTTCCTTCCACAGGAGGGCTGCAGGGTACTGTGCTGTCCCAGCAGCAGATCCGGGGGTTAAGAAGATAATGATCACAAGCATCTGTTCCTGCAGACTCTGGGCTAGAAACACACTGATAATTTGACATGGTGTGTTCTACATTGCCTTCAACTCCTTGCCTTTTGCAGCATGCTTGGTCAGAACAAATAAAAATGCTCAGTTCTGCATGGTCATTAACAACAGACCATCATCTTTTATTAGAGGCTGCAGTCTCACTCCTCTATGCACAACCACAGAATTCACAAGGGACTTCTCCCTGGCAGTACTGATTTTGCCTAGAAGATGCTCAGACACCACAGTGATAAAAGCAACGTAAAGCTTATACACAAAGGTGGCCTTTATCTGCAGAGTTAAGTAATACATGCAGGGATAAAAGGTGTGTGGCATTTTTGCTGCTAGAAGCAACAAACTAATATATCAAAATGACTTTGGGAGTAATGAATTCCTTTCATCAGTCACTCGGGCTTGTCCTGCAAGAGTAGTATTCTACACACAGATTACTTACATGTAGATACTTAATTGTAGCATGTCCTGACATGAGTACTTAACTACATACCTGACTGTGTTCTTTAAATAACTGTTAGCAATTCAGCAGTGATTCCATCCAGAATATTCTTTGGTATTGTACCACAGCAAGGAGAAGTTTATATGAATATAGTAGATCTACTGGCATATGTATTTTAGTAAACAGTTTTGTATTTCAAATGACAAATATTATCATACTGAAAATATAGTCAGTTGATCATTTTCTTTTGCCCTTCAATATTGGCATTCTTCTGTGTTTTCCAGCTGTGTCTCTTTACAGCTTTTTGTTTGTTTAAAGCATCATAAATATAAAATAGGCAATATATAAGATATAAAAATAAGAAAGCTACCATAGTAAAATCATGGAAAGTGCCTTTCAATTCCTTCCCTCTAGCTGTCTATGTTTATGCACAGTATAAGGGACACTGCTTTGTAGTTGACTGTGGCACTCCTATTACCTAATATTTTGCCTCATTAGGCAAGGATTTTTGAAAGAAATAATTTGGATTAATTTTAACAGTAGTGGAAATTGAGGGAATCAAGAGAAAGAGTTTCCATTGCAAAGTATTTGCTTACTTTGCTTCCCTGAACTGTTAACATCTCTCCAGGTTCCTGGTTTATGTTATGTTATTACTGTCAGCTTAGAATTCATTTTTGCCTTAAGCATATAAGTGATATGATTATGCCTGAAGAGAGCTTGTAAGTTGGAGACAATACTGATTTACACAAATGACATGATGCAATGGGTATAATCTGATCCAAATACTACTGAATTAAGGGGAAGGCCCCCAAGGATTTCACTGAGTCTTGGAGCAATTCAGAGCATTGCTAAGCATATGGAGCAAAGGTAAATATGAAGTTTGTTACAACCAAAGTGCTTCCCCATCCAGAGTTTTTGAAGGGTAGCCGAATGGAAGTGATGTGAAACCTTCATGTCTGAATACCCCAACCATAGATTGAAATTTTCTCAAATGAGGATGTCAGTTTAGTCCTAAAAAATTATTCAATACAGCAGAAGTGCTTATAATAGTCCTAAGGCAAATGCCACTTGGCTGTTCAAGTACAGTACTCTATCTGCAGCTAGGCTCTGCTCAATACATAAATTAAGCTTTTTCTCCTGGGTATTTTCCTGTTATGAGCATGTTAATAATTCTACTAAAGCTAAATGTTTGTTGCATAAAACCCATGCTTGCTTTAATGTATTAAAAATAAAAGCTTACATGAGGGTATTTTATCTTGGCTTTTGTACTCTTTACACAGTTTGATGGTATTAAATTTGTATAAACAAACTTCCATAGGGATTGGGATGGAGCCTTCAGCATAAACATTTCATTTGTCTAGCCATTGGAAAATGAAAAGGCATTTTTTAAGTAAAAATCTATACTTCATTATCTTGCATGAATCTTGAAACACTGTGTAGCAATAGGCACTAAAATTTTACAAGCACCTTTTTTGAACTGCCATGTTTTGATCTTGGAAGACAAGTGTTCTAATTCTTAAGTATATGAGAAGTATTAATTTCTGTTAGTGGAGGACTTTGAATTAGTGTCAAAAGGAAAGTATTTAAATAGTATTTTTTCTTTATATTTTTGTTAGAAAATCTTTAGTCACATTCATGTTTAAGTCATACATTTTCTTAGCTAATTATAAGGAAAAAATAACCTGTCTTCCGCGTTCATGATGGACATCACAAGAGATGATAGAACTGAAATACAGTGTTGAACATTGCAGGTTAGCTATTAAGGGGAGGAAACAAACCAACAGTGAAACACTAGGATAGAGTGCCTGGGAGGGGGTAACAAAATCACCCTCATTGTAAGGCATAGGAACATGTGAGAAAACATCTGGAAGAAATGGCATAGCATTTGTATCTGAGGCAGACAGGAGAAAAATTTCCTATAGTATCTTCCAGTCCTTTTTCTCTGGTTTTCTTGGTCTGAAAATATATTATTTAGGCTCTGATTCATCTTGGCAAGATGAAGACATCTTACTAATGTAGCTAAGGAGCAGTTATTTGATTCCTCTCGATGTGAGAAGGGTACATTCCACCTTCAATTCAGAATTACCACTGCACTAGAGAGAAATTAACTGCAGCCACAAGCATGTCCAAGGCTTCCATAAAATGCTTAATGCTAGCCATGATACACTAAGTTCTTCCTCTTCTATATCCTCTGCAGACCTGCCAAGGAAAGCCTGATTTTCTATGTCCCTATGAGCTGACCAGCACTTGTCCCATCATGCTTTAGATATTGTCCTTTCTGACCATAAAATGTCTATGTCGTATTCACTGAGTGTCTTCTTCCACACCCCGGGTGCAGTAGGTTTCACCCCTGAGGCATGTGGGCACTTGACTGAACTCAGGTGCAGAGCCCCAGCAAATGCCCTCTTTTTATCTGGGCTCTCACCACAGAGAGCCAGGTTAGCAGCCTGCACCCACACCCTGTAGCTGGGATACTGGGAGTCCAGGTGCATGTATCTCCCAGGTCACTTTCAGGCTGGGTCAGCAGCTGCCAATTGGGCACAGTCTCAGGGAGTAGAAGTCGACAGCGCTGCCAGGCAGGAGAAGGCAGCAGCCTCAGCAGGGTGACAGCTAGTACTGGCCATAGAGAAGCACATGCTGTTGACTGTTCTCAGCTGAGTTTTGACTACAAAGGTCAGGAACCAGTATTTTTTTATAACTGCTCATATTTGGAAGAGAGGACGCTGTGGTGTGAGAAGTACAAATCGTAACAGTGGGCTCTTTCTTGTAATGTATTCTCAGCCCTGCAGAACAGTGGGACTGAGCACGGTAGTCAGCAGGGCTTATAAAGAATGAATACTGCCAGTTAGACTTGATTGCCTTTTTGGTAGATTTACAAAAGTACTGAATGAAAAGAATGCAGCAGATGCAGAATAATTGGATTTTTAGCAAAGTAGTACAATGTCCCATGAAATCGCACTCTTGACATTAATTCAAATTGGTTGGCTCATGAACATGGTTTCATGGACCAAAAATAGGTAGTGGAATTTCAAGCAAAGAATAGAGATAGACAACAACTTGATAAGCTGGGGAAAGGTGGCTGATGAAGTACTGCAGGGACAGAAGTTTCATTTAAGATTTTTATTGATCTGGAAAAAGTGCATACAAGACATTACCAAAAACTCAGGATGGTTTGGCGTATGATGTCACTCAGTATAAGAATTTAATCCCTAGGAACATAATGAGTGTATATGACAGAAATATCAAGAGAATCTCAATTAGAATTTGTAAGAAGACAATTTGGCATGTTTTAAGCACATAGAAAGGAGCCAAGCCACATACCTGCAGTAGCTCTTCTCTGGGGAGAGTCATTTGCATTGAAGCCAGGTGTGCCACTATTAAGCAGGGGCTGGAGGTGACAAAGGGGAACACTGCCATAACTTGAGGAGAAATTGTCTCCACTGCTTGTGGAGATGTTACATTTTGAAAACCTGTTCATCCATCCATCCAAACAGTACCTATTGCTGTGGTAACTCATCCCCTTTTGGCAAGCTGTAAGCCAGAAATAGTGCTTCACCTTCCCAGGTTAATTATGCTCAGTACCTGTAAGCAGGGAGATGTGGGAAGTCCAGGCCAGGTGCCATTTGGCTGATGGTGCAAGGCAGCTTTTCTAAAGTCTGTAAGGCTTGTTTGGGACCTTGACAGCAGGAGTGACTCTCCAGGGTCAATTTTCAGTGCCTTCTGCATTTCTCATGGCAGTCTGAGCTTTGGGCTCCTCAAAAAAGAAAGATGAGCTGGGAGTGTAGCTTGGCCATTTGTCAGAGTCCATGAGGAGCAAAATATTCCCTCAACAAGAAGTTGAGATGGAGCTTCTGGGGAGAGGAGGCATGGGACAAATCTGGAGAAGGCATCTCCATATAACTCTGCTAGACTCTATACAACCTAGACTTGCAGGGAACAGCTTAGGAGGAATCAATCACGATGATTTATGAATGAAATTGTCCCAATTAAACACTAGGTGGCATATTTACGTTAGAGTTTCTGGGGACTGAATTAGGGTATCTTACACTGCTGACACCCATTTGTGCTTGTGCAATGAGTGGCTTCGTGGGAACACAGTCACCTGATGCCTTTTTTTAACAACAAGCATTATCTTGTTCTTGAAAAATGTGACATAAAGACACCATTGCTTACTTCAGCCTTAGAGTTAGTCTTTAGCTTCTCAAAGTCACTTTTGTTTTAAAACACAGATTATGAAAGGTGTGGTAGGGAATAGGTATGTACACAGCAACAGTCGACAGAAGGGCCCAGTCTGAAAGGACTTGTGTAAATAGTGAGAGGGATAAATATGCGAAGACACAGTATGAGTTACTTGTTTTGCTTGTCTGAAAGGCTGGATATATAATGCATATATAATGCATTTAAAAATTCAAATTAAGACAACCTAACATTAATCCTTATGTGAATGAAAAGCACAGCTTTTGATTTCAGAGCTGGTTTTTTAAGGTAATGGCATCCAGTGGTTAAGGCTAAATGCTCATTGGTAGAAAATATGCCTTTATTCTGCATGTCTCTGTGACACTTGCTACATCAACCAGGCTGCAGTTTTATGTATGCTCTTGTTTCTCCATCGGTGAAAAAATAAAAGCAACTGTCTTTTGGTGTGTGAAGAAATGTCTTTTCACAAAGTTCATTGTTGAGAAAAGCCAGTGCCACAGCCATCATCAGGACAGAGCACTTATCCTCCACCAAAAAAATCCTATGTTTATTATGTCTGGTCTGAAAATTCTCATTCCTTGCTATGGATATTTTAAAAAGACAAATTGATACTTTGGACTAATTACAGATACTGTGAAGTTAAACTTCTTAGTACAAGAGATATCTGTATTGCTGGTTGCACAGGTTATTACAGCTCTCCCTGGAAGGGAGTTGTAGGTCACTGACCCATATCCCCCACCAGCCAGAATTCTGGGATGAATCCAGTTGTCTGTCAGCCTGTTCTGCCATAACTCATGTATGGATCTCTGAGTTGACAGAACTGGTTATAGCTATTTGGTGTGAGCTATTACAAACAAAGTTGGCCATGTAAAAAGGGGGCTAAATATGTATGCTCATGCCAGTGCTGAGGAGTGTGGAAAATAGACCTTGCCTGGTCTATAATCCTGGGAACAGGATTATAAGGATACATCCTTTGCTTGCCTAACACTAATTGTGCCCCAGACATGCCTGTCCCTTTCAAAGGTAAAACTTTTCCATCCTCTCCTCACCCACAATAAGCAGTCTGTAGTTATTACAGTATATGACACCAGGGAATGTGGTAGGGCAAAAGCTGGACCTAATTGCTGTTGGTATTCCAACATCTGAAGAGAGCCTCTAAGAAAAATGGAGACAGACTCTTTATAAGGGCATGTAGTGACAGGACAAGGGGGAATGGCTTCAAACTGAAAGAGAGTAGGGTTGGATTAGATGTTAGGAAGAAATTCTGCACTGTGAGGGTGCTGAAGCACCGATAGAGGTTGCCAAGAGAAGTTGTGGCTGCCACATCCCTTGAAGTGTTCAAGGTCGAGTTGGATGTAGCTCTGAGCAACCTGGTCTAGTGAAAGGTGTCCCTGCCCATGACAGGGGGCTTGGAATTAGATGAATTTTTAAGGTCTCCTCCAACCCAAACCATTCTATGATTCTGTGATTCTGTGATTTGAACAACTTGCCTTAGGACATCAAAACTGTGTCCAAAACATCTGTGCTCTGGCATCAGGAGAGTCTGGTCAGGTTTGTACCACAAAGATTAATTGATACCTGTTTTCATTTTCAGTAGTTCTGATGCCAATGTTCTCTAAGGTTTTTAATGGCTGTTATTTTTGCAGCTCTCAGAAAAATACTAGTAGACCAGCATGTAGTTTGGGCAGTGAACAGCTGTCCTGTATGGAGTGGCTGGATCCCTGGCTGCTGCTGGGCTGCATTCACAAAGCTGTGGTTTTACAACCTAAGTACACAGAGAAACACCTGGGCAACTCTTTCAAATAAATTATATTTATTGATATATTTTAGGAAGTAGGTGAAAAATAATTTCCCTTTATTTACCTTTTTCCCTCGCTTTAATTTGGTCAATCCAGTCAATGCACTTTCCTAAATCCATCTGATCTATAATGCATTGCTGAATGTGAGTGAGCCAATTGAATTTACAGACAGAGCTTAAAGCACTTCCAGAATGGCTGAAAATGAAATATACTGCCAGAGATTAGACTAAAGAGAGTGTATTTTCAAGGACAATGTTGGTATGATTTGGTTTCTTGTAGACCTCAAAGTACGAGGAATTAAGGGAAAAGTCTGGATTGTGGTTTCTTTGTGGGCTGGCAGAATCCCAGTTGAATAAAGTCAAGTTATCATGTGATATAACTTGCTTTTTATGAGACACTGCATGCAATGCAGGATTTCATAGCTTCAACATCATACTTTGTAGGGAATTTTTCCATGTGTGGTTCTTTAATGAGCTCTCCATTCAGTGGCTTGTTTCCTTCTCCACATGTGAGCAGTGCACAAGCTCTGTATCGTCCACCTCTAGACACTGAATTTTGTGAGGAAATACAAAACCTTCTATAATTTCCTTTGTTCTATTTCTCAGTAAATTTTATGTTGCAAATTTAAAAAAAAAAAAAAAAAAAAAAAGTAGCTAGGGTACCTGTAGCATTTTTTTCCTTTGCAGGTTGCAGTGTGACACTGCCCCAGTTGAAATGAGAGCAAGCCTGCATAGCCATGGGTCGAGGCACATTGCTGTCCCATTAGAGCTGCCCAGAACTAGAAATGTGGACAAGTATGTTGTGATACACACCCACAGAGTCCAGTGCCGTGGGGCTGTGGTGAGCCAGCCTGCTGAGCAGGTACAGCATAGGCAGCTTGTACAGCTATTCCAGGTAGTTTGCTCAATACATCAGCTCAAGTGCAGTTCACAGAGCATGTGGGTTAGTGCTCTGACCAGGTTACCTGGAGATTTTGGCACATGCATCTTACTGGATGTCAGTAATGGAGAGATTAAAGCACTGCACATTAGAAGTGTCTTTTAAGTAGAATTTCGTAATGGGAATAAATCAATCCATTTAGTTCAATTTAGTATCTAGAGTTTCTACTACCAAAGCAGAACATCTGGCTTACAGCAAAATTCAAGATTTGACTTGGGAGTGAACTACTGTATCAGCTAGTGCCTGAGCTATCTATGGACTAAAAAATATTCATATCTTCTGAAACTCAGAAGAACCGTCTTTGGTGCTAATAGATGGAGATGGTGAGCTTGATTCTTTTGCAAATTATATTTGAGGTAGAAGATTGCAAATAAAGGGACGTTGACTGAAATGTTAATATTTTTCCATTTTATTGCTTGTCTATTTTCCTTTTACATGAGTTCAAATACTTGAATAAAGATAAGAATCATGACATTAATAAGAAAAAAGAGATTAAAAATTTCAGCCATCAGCAGCCTGAGTGTATGTAAATTGAGTTAACAGTTGTAGAGGTTTATACTCTAACACCACCACCTACTTTTATCTTGTCAGTTGCTGCTAAGAATAATTTAGTATTTTGAATAGTTGTATTTTTAGAGATGTGTGCAAGAATCTAGGAAACGTCCTTGAATATTTAATATTCCAATAAACAGGTGAAAAAGTAAGTTAATTCAGTATTTGATAGCACTTCCAATCCATCATAACATACTCAGAGCTGAGAAAAGAATATATTCCTATAGATTTTTGATATGTTTTCCTTCCAAGAAAATTTAAAAGATAAATTTGTGCATAGAAAATAACTCTTGATATTCTCATCTTCATATTACTTTAAAGAACACAAGTTCTGTGCCATCTTCAAGGGAAAAAACCAAATACAGTAGAATTCAGTAACAGTATAACTGAGTATTTATTGCAATAGGGAAGATGCGTTTTTCACAAGACTTAAAAAAGAGCTGAGGAAGTAGGAGAGGGTTACTTGTCTCCCTGCAAGAGAGAAATTGGCAAATAGGAAACAGTTCTATAATAACTCATGTGGGACAGTGGAGCGTTTTGGATTAGCTATGCACCACAGGTAATACTAGTTTATCTTTTTATTGTTGTTGTTGTGTTCACAATTCAGTATATTTCAAGATGCTATCTATGGCCTTTTGGGGTATAATTACATTTTTCACTTGATCTGTAATTTAGTAGCTGGAACAAGAAGACAAAAGGTTATTTGGAATCAGACCTGACAGCCAGGAGGCTGAAGTGCTTATATTAGTCTGCCTTCTGACAGGTCTATGCCTCACGTTTCGCCTATGTATGTGTTTGTGATATATCTGAAAGGCAAGAAACTTAGTAAAAAGGATTCTCAGCCCACACATAGGTACAGGCAAAACACACAATAATGAGCATTGAACTGTCTGTTTTATTTTCAGCAGGATACCCAGGTGGTTTTTTTGGGGCTTGCTTTCCCTGAACCTAATGAAAACAACAGCCACACGGAGCACCAGAGGATGCCTTTTTCCTTCCATTAGCAGTGCATATTCTGTTGAACTTGAATCTATGTTATTGAGCTGGTTGTCTGCCTCACTATTTTTATACAGCCCAGTTGGTGGGTCTGTCAGTGGTCCTGGTGTACTGAAAATCTCTTGTGTTGATGTGTTTGGCATTTTTTAGCCAAAACAGTGGAAAGTTCTTCACTATCTGCCCTCCACCACTGTAGAGTTAAATGCTGTACCCAGATGGATTAATGTTTCCATCTCAGCAGTAGGTGAGATCCCTTCTCCTGGCTTCCACTGAGTCCTTATCTCCTCTGCCATTGCACAAATGGCTTTACATGTGGACACTCTTTGATTTCCAGAAAGGAAGGCAAAGATGCAAAACAGAGACTTTAGGACAGAAATGCAGCTCTGTTTTGTTCAAGAGTGATGTGTCAGTGGCTGTGGTAATTAGGGTTGTTTTGTAAATATGGTCTCATGATGGTTTATTTGGAATAGTAATATTGATGCACAATGTATTTTGTATACCTAACTGCCCTCAGAAGTCAGTTTGTAGAGGAGTGGGTGTGGTGAGGGGATGTTAAGGAGACACACTTGTGCTAGTGGTACTGTCACTGAAGGTCAGGGTTGTGCCCAAGTGTGTGTCCATGACAAGACAAGATCAAGCCTATTTTTGCATAGTAGTCAGGGCCAGTGAGGTGTTGCAGCCAAAGCCTGGGATAAGTAAATCCCAAAAGAAAATGACAACCTCTAGCAGATTTTCCTTTCATTAACATCTCTTTATTGGTCTCGGTGGCAAACACAGAAAAGACAGCTATTGGGAAAAAACTACAGAGCTATGAGAGACAGAAACAATAGCAGAAATGGCATTAAAAAGCTTTTTAAAAATTGCTTGCTGTTCGCAATCATCAGCCTTTTTCCTTTGAACATTATTCTGTGGCACAATGTCAAAGTCACTTTTATACAGGTCTTGATAGTTGAGACTTCTGGATCTGAAAACTGCAGAATTTTTAAATCATCTGCATAGGTAAGAGTAAAACAAAGGCAGAAAAGATAGTGCTAGAAATTTCATCATATTTAGTTGCCAAAGCCTGAGTTTCCAAATTCCCTTGACTTTAAGGAATCTTCACTCAGGTGGGTAGATAAGCACGTGATTTCCATTTAGACATAGCAACACAGGGATGTGGTGACACTGACTGGGGACAGTGAGGTAGAAGCAAAGCACGGATTTGAATGTAGCAGCTTTGGGCTCTTAGTTCATCCCTTAGTTCAAGAAGTGCCACTACCTTAGCTTTGCAGCTCTGAGTTAAGATTTCACAGTGTGTGCTTAGGAGGGACTTACTAAGTAGAGTGTCATTTTTCTAGTTCAGTATTTTGCAGCTTTCTCATCTATGACTTTGCTAAGGCCTCATGGGTGTATCTCTGGCAATGGTGCTTTGAGCTTTACCTTCCTTAGCTTTGGGGCCTTCCGTTCAGTCTAATTACTTGCTTTTACAGGGCTTTACTTTTTTCTCTCAAAATCAAGCTTGAGAACTTCTGGTGGTGTAATAAAGGAGTCCAGGGAACTTGTTCTGGCAAAGGAGACTGTCCAAGCCAGAAGCTGAGGAGAGTGGTTTTGAAATACAGTCTCTAAAAAGAATTACAAACATGAATGTGGTTAGATTCCACATCTTCTGAAGGAGACACTTCAAAACAAGGAACTATTGTTGAATCTGAGCATGTGGTCTGTGTATGTTCAGCCTCAGTAATCAATTTTTTCTCTATTTTAAATCTTTTTAAAAATGCAAGTGCTGTACTGTCACTTCAGGGGAAGTTCTGCTGCTCTGTTCAGAGCAGCAATAAAATTGAACATTGGCTTCCAATAGTGCAGTCACCTCAGGCTGTGCTTCAGCCTCTTCCATCGGGCAAGAGGGACAGGAGAGGCAGTGATTTGCAACCAGCCTGTCTGCACTCCTGAGCTGATGAGCAACAGGAATATTAAACCACTGGGTTTTCAGAAAGCCACCTATACTAATGCTACAAAGAGTCACCATCAGTTTGCCCCAGGAGACAAGACATTGAGTTACTTCCATTGCCACCCTTCAGTGAAGGGGAAGCTTCAGCAATTGGCCATCCCTGATTGAAGAAGAAATTCAAATGTCTGGACCTTGGGAAGAGGCAACACCAAGCTCTAAGATACTTTCCCATCCTTTGCTTGTCCATGGGATGACCAAACTTGATAAAAATCGTTGCTGTGTTGTGGCTAGTCTAATCCCAGAGAAAGGAGATGGTGCTAGCACCAGCTCTTATTTTTACCTCTTCCCATTGGATATTTGCAAATCTTTCCCACTGTTTACATACCACCATGAAGGACAGGAGGTCAGCCTCAGTCCCTCTTCTGCAACTTGAATCTCTCACATGGGATGAAACGACAAATAATTTTGGCACAAATGGGACTTGAGGTTTATTCAGATTCTTTTCCAAAGAGAAGCACATGATCAGAAATGTGACTTCCTGTTGTTGCTACTAAGGAACAGAGCATTATTAATTTCTTCTGACAAGTGACATCACTTCCAGAGAAGTAGTAAGAGAAAAAGTAAACATCAAAAATATGAAATAAATATCTGTCCATTAGTAAATCTTAGTATCCTATGACTTCTCTTTTTGTTTAAACAATGTAGACACATTTCTAAACAAGCTATCAAGGATCAAACATGTGAATTATTGGAGGATTTACAGAAATTGCCTTCTTATCTCTTTTTAGTCTTAAGTGATATTGAAGGCACAGCAACAAGTAGAAAGAAGTCTTCCAAATTCAGAACAAAATGGCCTTATCTTACAGATATATACATACTATAGAATAAAACTAATATATAATAACAGCTAATACATAATACTAAGCTACAGTATTTATTTTCAGGAACAGCCCTTTAAAATATCTGGGAATGTTGGTAAATGCTGTGCTTACCATCATTTAAAGGAACAAGATTATTAAGAAATAGAACTAATTATTTTTGGCCCAAAATGTATACCATAACTATTATATGGATATTGAATATCCCAAATACATGAATGTGAAAATTACAGGAAGCAAAAGAAATTCCAGATTAAGAAACTATTGGAGCAGGTTCTCCAACAGCTTCCATGAGCTAGAGGCTAGTGTAAGATCTGCCTGCCAAAAACAGACATTCCAGAATTGGAAGCATTACTTTTGTGAAATATATAATTTTTTTATAATTCTTACAGTAACTTTTAAGGAATTCTATGTCCATAACATCTCTCTTTTTTCTAGAAAAGCAACACATATAGGGAAAAAAGCATTGGCACTGTCATCATTGCCCTTCTTTAACTTCCTTAACAAGGTCACCCAGGCTGGTTGCAGAAAAGCCTCACTGGGGAGTGTTTTAATATCTTACATTAGGTGTGTGGCAATCCCAACTTTTCCCTTATTACTAAGGGAATTATGGGCATCACAATGTGTTGGTCATAGCAGGATTAATCAGAGCAACATCAGAACAGACAGTCTAGACAAGGTTGCTCAGCCCTTGCTGCCTTGTTTCAGAAGTCAAAGTGGAAATGGGGACACTCCTGGCAATCTGGAGAGAAGAATGCTCAGGAAACAGACATGAAAATCTTTTTAACCCAGTACATCACTGGGTCTGCTTCCCTAAAGGACATGCATATGAGGAGGCATGCTCTTTTATGGGTAAATTTTTTGAAAGAGGAGCATGGAATGAAGAGGGAAAAAAAGTGGTGACAGCAGGGATCCAAACTGGAAAAAAAGCAATTCAGAGCTGCTCCATGGAAGAAAAAAATAAATGCACCTTTTCTTTGGGAGCCAGAAAATTTAGAATTACTGAAATTGGCTGCTTTGTGGTTTTTTTCTTAGCCTTCTTCATTCATTGGCAGCAAGCAAACATGTTGAGCCTCAACATTTCAAGTCTCAGACTGGGATTCTATGCCAGGATTCTTTCTGCAAAGTTCTCAGGTGTTGCTCTGAGTAATCTTGGAGTAAATGACATTGAAGACAGCTTTTTCCACAGTCAACTGTGATAAAGTGCAGCAAAGGTTCCAAATTCAATTCCTATATAAAATTATCTCTCTAAAGCATCCCTCAGTAGAGATTTTGCCTTTACACACCAAGAATTTAAAAACATAGTCTTTTTGGAAAAAAGTCACTTGAGAAACCAATGGACTTGTCTCCAATTTGAGGCACTGAAATATCTCCCCCCCTTATCTTGTGGTTTTTCCTTTAATTATTTTTATTTCTTTTATTTAAGCTATCACCATAAAAAGCACACTATGCCACCCTTAGTTTTCCTCATTATTTCCCCTCTTGCCTTCCCAGGACAAGAAAAAGTCTTTCTTTTGGCTTTTTCCCACTCTATGCTTCAGAAACCCCAACACAGATACCCTGGTTTCTGCCTATGGAGCACCGGCCCAGCAAAGGAAAACAGTCACCTTCTGCCGCAGCACAGAAGATGCAAGAAGGACCAGCAGCAAGGGGGTTAAAGGGAGTCCCATAGCAAAGATATGCAATGCCTTGAAATTTTAAGCACTAAAATCTATGAACACATTAAAGAATAAATCTCTGAAATTCCAGATACTTCTTGTTGACACAAAACACTTGGAGACAGTTACACAGAGGGGTTTTTTCTGTGAACCCTGGAACTGGTTATGCCCAGTTTCCTATTCACTTGTGTTCTGTCTTTCTGCACACCTTACTCCCACTTCAGTAAGCCCAGTCGTCCCTCCAGACCTTTCACACATCCATTCCTCTCCCGCATTTCTCCTCCTTTACCCTCTTCTCCCTTTATTTCCTTTACACTACCTGTGAAAGAGGCAGAAGATATTGCTGCCAGGCTGGTCAGGAGAGAGAGATCACAGCAGCTCGGACTGCATCTCTCACCTCAGTCCAGCTACCAAATTTCATGGTACTTACACTCTTGCTCCATCAATTTCAGCTAGAATCAGTCAGCAGGTTCAAAAGTTAGTCAGGACAAGTGGCAAAGGAGATTGGCATACGCTGCAATCACACTTCTAGGGCAACCTGGCTAACTTGAGGCTGATATTACCTTTTAGTTTTTAAAATTTTTTTTTAAGCTACATAGGTACATTTTCCAGGCATATTTTTTACCTTCCTGAAAGTGTAAATGTAGTGATAAAATACAGCTCTACCTTTTTTTTCACCCTATCTTCGTAAACATACTTCTATCTGCAAAACACCTGGCTGCAGGGGCTCTGCTGGTTTCCACTAGTGCAGTGCAGTCTGCTTTTGGGTGTTTGTGACTTCCAACTTATTATATCCCAGAGACTGGCTTCAAGTGGCTTAAAAACAAAAAAAAAAAAAAATCCAAATTTTGCCTTTCCCTGAATACTACAGCTGTAGCTGACTGCAATTCTCACTACTTGATAGCTTCTGGGAGAAAATATGCCTGGATGTGAGCTGAGCACCTCACCAACTACTGTCTGAAACCTGCTCATTTGAAACTGTGAGGTGGCTGACTCCTTCCTCTCCAAAAAGTGGCTGGTGTTTCAATATGGGATGGGGGGGAGGAAGGCTTTATAATAGCTGTTCTTCACGCTGTTGAGTAACACAGGGCTCCCGGACTCCTCCTCTCTTTTCAAGTAGACTGAAAAGAAGAGGACAGTTGCTCCTGCCTTTGGCACCTGGGAATAGCAGCTTTGGAAGGGGCAAAGAGCCCCTGTCTTTACCAACAGAGGATAAAATTGAGAGAATCTCTTTCCTTTTCCTCCTCTATCAGAGATCTCTGAGAAACTTCTCATTTTTACCCCCTTCACTCAAATTGGAGATTCGGGATAGAAAGGGCATCACCTTTCTGTGATGGAGTTAGGTCCCTAGCTGAGGAGCACACACTGCATCCTCACAACAGTGGTAAAAAGGGGCTCCAAAGTAGATCCTGTCTTTGTATCTGAGTAGACACTGTCACATTCAGGACAATCTGTTTTGAACCACTTTGCAACATCCAGTTCCTCTCTGAGTTTCATGCGCTCAGCCATACAAAAAAAAAAAATCTCACAAAAACATGCATCAAGTACCTCCCATTTGGTTTGCTTTAATTCTCCAAGTAGGCAACTTCTAAAACCTTTTCTCCATTTTTCTGACTGCTCTGATTCCGAGATAGATTGAACTTCCTTCTCTTCTTTAATGAGACTGTTCTCCCAGTGAGTTATTGTCTTAGCTGTGCAGAGGGATAAATGCCTGATCTCTATTTGAAAAATGCTTCTGCTCAGCCATTTGGTGAGGACATTTCCACATCATGTGTCAAGCTGGCTTTTCTTCTCTGACTGCAGAAAACTGCACAGATGAGGTTGAGGGAAAGTACAAGATTTTGACAGCACATAGAAGATTCCAGCTAATTTAGTTCATTGGGAATTTTTCTACACAGCGCTCTTCTGTTGGAAAATGCCAACTCCTTGTGAAGGAGGCTCAGTTCCAACAAACTTCTCACTTTAACAGATACAGCCTGAAGGAGCCCAAGGTCAAAGAGGCCATGCTCAGGCTGATGCCTGACGTGGTATTTGTACCCCACAACTCTCTCCCTTACAGCGCTTAAAAATTCTGGGTCCTGGAGTCTCATCATTGTCCTGCTGTCAGCAAAAAAAATGTGAAAATTCGTTGATGGCTTCATGCTCTTCCCATGATTCACCCATTCACAAAGTTATTGCCTACTCCTTGCTGAGCTGTGCTGGGTCATATGTCTGTCAATTTTTTAAGCTTTGGTCCAGTCTGGGCAATTAACCGTATTGCGGTCATTGGGGTTGCCCAATTCATATTTTCAGCTTGGGAAAGAGGTTCCCGTTGTTGCAGGAGTCCAAAGAAATTAGATGAGAGAATCAACATTAAAAGAGCTTTGAAGGCACAAAATTAAGTTAAGGAATGCCAAACGGAGGGCCACCAATACAACCTCAGCTGTACATTTACATGACAGTAGAGATTTTAGTTACACGTGGGGTTCCTGCTTTGCTCAGTGCACTGGAGAACCTTTGCTCAGCTAAAGCAGCATGCTTATATAGTTAAACATGCTGTAGTCCTTGGGTTGGATTCAAGTAGCTTAAAAGCAAGAAGAACTTCCACGTTTTGCTTTCCTCTTAATGCCACAGCTATAGCTGACTGCTGTTTCTTCTATTTCCACTTCTTGGTGACTATTAAGTCATGGCTGTGGATGAGTGGGTGACTGTGGGCGAGCAGTTTTGCATTGCTATTTATGGAAGTGAAAGGCATGTGATGAAAAGAAAAAGAAGTCTACTGCAGTGATGAAACTGTTTGAAAGTTGCACAATGGGCTGGATTACATTCCTGCCCAGAGCCCTCATTTTGTTTTGGCAAGTAGCTCAAACATGTTCAGAGGCTAATGAGGCTACTTCTGCTACTGAGTGCACAAATTAGATTCTGCAGAAGTATTGAGTAAATGCAGGTGAAACTAATGGGATCTGTTGTCTAAATATAGAAAATAATATGCCCTATTAAATGTTATTTAAAAAATGCAAGCTGCAACTCCAATTAGGTGCCAAAAATGAGAAGATATTAATACAATGAGTCAGCCTCTTGTCAATGAAATGGGAATAATACCAGCCTTTTGATGAAAACTGTTGTGCAGCATCCAGGCTCCACAGCTTTCCAATTCCCCATCGAACCGGGAGGCAAGGAAGGGTCATCAACATTCAGGATTCGGAAGAGTTTGAGAGGAACGTGCATGATGTAAACTAGCTTGGAAAAAAACAGTCTGCGCTCATGTAAACACAGACAGCATCGTAAGACTTCAAGGGTCATAGCTCAGCTTGAATTAAGACAGATCTCTCTTATTTAATATTTAGTGTTGGGAGGATGAAAGAAGAATTGCCCTAGAAAAATCAGTTTTAAAATTCAGCTGGATGCTGGGATTTCACTTTTGAGATAAATAGGGAAGTTCTTTTCTTTGCTTTGCACTTCAAAGATTTACGTACGTGACAGGGAGTAATCAGCGGTTTGCTGATTGCAAGTCAGTGTGATGGAAAAATAGCCACCAGTATGCTCCATAAAGTCATGGGAATTAAAAAATAAAACAAATTTCACAGAGAATGTTTGATGGTTTTTAAGAGCACAGTGTGGCTCAGTAGAGCATTTCTCACCACTAAGGGTAAGGCAATGGTCTGCCAGCTTTGTGCTTGCTATATGTAAAATTTTTTATTCAGAATATTGTAAGAAAAAGAAAGGAAAATGAATCAGTTTTTTCAGAAAATGCTCTGGAGAGTTTATTCCTAGACCATGCTTACTCCCTCAGTTTGTCACTTACTTCCCATCATCCATCTCATAGATATCCCAAGGATTACTATTAATATTTTCTCCTCTTATTAATATCTCTTTTCTATAAAAGCACTGATGTGTACTAGGCACTTTACATACAAATAAGGAAGCAAGTTACTTTTCCTGGAAACTTGCAATCAATTGGGGTTTGCCTGAAGTGGGATAAAATGAATTTATCTAGGCTGTACTTATTTATCTGTTACTTGTAACAATTTATCTGTCATGCCCAGTTGTGACAGGTCTTGTTTTACAACAACTAAAAATGCAGTAGGTGATCCACAGCAGAATATAAGCGTGACCTGCAAGCTGGAATGGTATTTTCAGGAAGAAAAAAACAACCAACCAACCAACACCCCCTCCCCCCACAAAAAAGATGTTGGTAGATCAGTCTCGCTTGGTACTTTTTCTTGCCATTCACTCTCCAAAATCTAGCCATCTCAGAAACCCATCCAAGTAGATGTTACTACAGCCTGCCTGATGTATATGTTAGAAGGAAGTGGAAGAAGCAAAATTCCCAGTGCTGATGGAGAATCAGTGGGAAGAAGTGAATCACAGAGAGCTCTGCAGAGATGCTGGGTGCTCTGAGCATCCTGTCCCCACCAAGAAGGCTGGTGGCTACAGCCTGTCATGCAGAGCCTCTGTTGGATGCTCCAGATACGCTTCTAAACAAATGGTGTGAAAGTTGGTTCATCCTGAAGGTGGTGAAACAAGAAAGTCTCTTGCAAAGTCTACATGAGAGAAAAAAGTTCACATCCTCATTGGCATTTTAAATTATGTAAGGCACTACTCTTCCATGATGGCTGAGAAGGAATACTAGGTCTAATAAATTCCTCTAATTGCTGATTCATTTTAGGGAAAGATGATTTATCTTCCTTGGGTAGACAGTTTAGGTTCTTATTTACCGAACACTCTTGCTGACACAGCTGCTCGAGGTAGTTATTTGAATAGTATAATTCCTATCACAATCTTTTTTTAATCAATAACATTTGAAAAGTATGCAGGAAGAACAGGTGACATGTTTTGCTAAAAACAAATCCGTCTTTCTTTTGATTTGACTATGAACTTAAATATATATGAAAAAAATATGTCGGTCTTTCTAACTGCTGTCTTTTCTCCCTATATATCCACTACTACAAAATACAGTTGTGTGGGATTGTAATATCCAAAATTGGAAGTCCAAAAGTGTATAAATATTTGCATATTTCTGATAAAACATCCTGATAATTATATTTTACCTGTACACAATTTAGCACAATGACAGCTGGTTTAGAGACAGACTGTGGGTGTGTGAGGGTGGTATTTACTGTGCATGGCTCCAGTTGTTCTGCCAAGTCTTTCTTTCATCTTTAATACATTTTTCAAATATGGAAAACTAATTAAATTTAGATATAGAGATTTTTCTCTATTGATATGCATATTGTATGCATATATAGTATGTGCATAGCATTTCAAAATGTAGACGTATGCAGACGTACTAAAGACAAATAGTTAATGTTATATTACATGTGCATAATAGATTCATAAATATAAAATCCTCTCACTGTTCTTTGGTTTCTGTGCAGATTTACGGTCTATCAAATGGATTAAAGCCTGTGGCTGTTGCATAGTGAAGTAGGCAGCTGCTCAATATTTATTTTTATCTTCATCGCTGAAAAAGTAGACCCACTGCTCATTAAATTAGTCCTGGTTCTTCCAGCAAACACAGTCTATTTCCTTCAGCAGGAGTTCAGGTTAGAGATATTTGGAAGTTTTCCAGCAACACCTAGAGTTTTTTTCTTTTTTATTTTTCAGAAAATGTATGTAAGAGCCTGAAATGTTTCATTCGAAAGAAAAAAAAATATTTTACTGAGTTCAAGAGACCACATGTATTCACATCTCACACCTCCACCCTCAGCATTCACACCTCACCACTTCCTTGGATTTCTTTGGGTGTACTCAGCCTTGGTTTAATCTGCCTGATAGATGGGCTAATTATGTTGAAAGCTAATGATGCCTGGGCCTTAGGCAGTCTGCCATTAAGCTGAGAACCCAAACCACAGTCTGGCTGACAGATCTTCCCCAGGCACAGCAGACCTGAAACTGGACCATTTTTGCCAGAAAACTCCTTCCATCAAAAGCCCACCATTTCCCCAGGGGGGGTGAAATTTTGGAAAAAAGACAAGAAATTTTACACAAAACAAACCCCTTGGTTTTTAGCCAAGTCCAGTCCAGTCACCCTCTGATAAATGATGGTGTTAATCCACAACACCTTTATATTAATGTTTGCCTTTTTCTATTATGTTCATGGAATGACAGACTCTATGAATACATGCATATATATATATATGTTTATATGTGTGTGTGTATATTTTTACATACACAAAATTAGACAAAAATATGTTGTCTGCAAGTAGGTAGATTTCTGTTGTGCCTAGAAGGGCGGGGAGAGAATTCTTCAGATAGTTCTTAGCTTTGGTATTTCTTGGCTCCTAAATGTTTTAGTTTTCAATCTATTTATAAAGTGGGAAAGTTATTTTAAAGATGTATTTTAATGGGAAGTCTAAGAACTAAACTACTTGTGATTTTTCAGTAGATATTCTAAAAATATTTTAGTTGTGTATGTTATGTGGACTGCAGAGTTTTGCAATAGCAAGGGTTGGTTCTCAGGTAGATTGGGGGTTGTTACGAATTCCAAATGGAGTATCAAATTATAAAATATTCTGCATCCCATGATAATACTGAAGGAGAACTCTAGATTCTTACATCCATTGAATACACTGACTTGCCTTCGTTGTACACATTTCTCTCTTGAAACTGTGCTGTTTTATTCTCTGAAGAAATAAGGGATCTGGTTATTCTGGGCAAAACAGGGACAGCAAAGAGAAAAACCTTTAAATTAAAATGAGATTTATACTTCTCTCTGCTTCATTTGTGTATTAATCAGGAATTCAGCACTTAAATAGAGACAGGAACTTTATTACTTTATTACGCCTATAGCGCACTTTTAAAATACTCAATTTACTGTTGGGTCCTTGCTCTGATATTTGAAAATTCTTTACAGTTCTTAAATCTGTGGTTATGTTTCATTTCATATTTTTTCTTTTGTGAAAAAAAAGTCCCTGTTACAAAGGTGGGGCAGCTCTCTAGAGTGTAAGCTCTACAGGGCAGGGAATGGTCTCTTACTCCATGTTTGTACAACATCACTGTTGCCTTGACCTGGTGAAAGGCTCAAGCTCCTGTGCCCTACTGCAATGCAAATAATAAACACTACTGAAAAATAAAGAGTCTGTTCGGTCAATTGGAGTCTTACCCAAGTATGAACAGAGGGAAATTAGGTGTCAAAGTCAATGCTCTCCATTATGGGTTGTTTAGCACATAGTGACAATTTAAAATAGTAATGAGTTTTATAAATTAACTGTGCAGCTACTTGATAATTTGCAGACTTTAGAAGATTTGCTGATGATAAATATGATGACATTTCTTGTTAACAATAAATGGTGAGACTGTACAGATTTACCAAACAAAGGAAAATTCTTACGCTCTGACCCTGCCCTAAAGGGCTTCTGTAAGTATAAATCACTGTAAACTGCAGAATTGCTAAAGCTTATGGTGACATACTTCTGTAAATGTAGAGCATCTAATTATTCAATTAACTGCATGAATTATCATACAGGAAACCATAGAGGGCTGCTTTTTTTTTTCCTAAAAAAATAAGAAGTTTTTCTAGGCTATGATTCATGTGTAGTAGTGATTCAAGACATCTTAGAGAATAAAAATGAAACTTTACAAGCTGAATTAGCTCAGTAAGTATTTTTCTCATTTGATGCTTCTTGTGGTTATGGGACCAGAGTCATCTCAGCTGAATATGAACAGGAAATTGTGGGAATATTGATAGTATGGATAGCATATGTAAAACTGCATTGAGAATAGTGGTCCAGATGTGTTCAGTGGGATGGATGGCCCATTTCTAATGTGAGACAGGCAATTACACAAGGGCAGGAAGCAGAAGGTGAAAAACATGCAGGGTAAAAGTCTGTCATAATGAGATGGTAGAGATCACTGTTTAGAGTTGGTGCCAAACACAAAGGAGTCTCAACTGAACATTCATTGAATTCTTCTTCCTTCCAAGTGAAATTTTTTATCATTCAAAGGTAGGAAATAAAAGAACTGCTGTTGTAAGTTGGCTTTGACATTCTACTTTCAGAGGAGAAGTGTTTTAGACATTACTCTGTCTACTCAGAACAACTTTCTGATTTCCTAGATGATGTTTTTCTGATACTGAAAAATCTTCCAGAATCACTACTGTTCTCCTTCACTTGTAGGTTAAACTTGGCACAACATTGGTCCATGTGAAACCAAGGAGCTAATCTCCCTATCACTGGTAGATCTCCAAGGTTCTTCTGATCTAATTTGGTGCTTTTTAAGTGATACCTCTCCACCCTTGTCCCTTTCCTTCGCATGTGATGTGCCAAATCCTGGTACTTGGCCCTTACTGTCTGGGTATAAAGAGGTGCTACCTGGATGGTTCCTAACTCTTCCCCTTATCACTAAACATGTATGTTTTTCACACTGCTGAGATGGTCATTGATCAGACTGTCAGTGTAAACAGCTGGGGGAACACTATAATTGCTTTTTTAGTGTCTTTGTTGTTAGCTGACAGCAACCATTTGTTCATTTCCAGGTGTTGTTTCTTTGTCCCAGGGGCTTCCTGGGACAGATGTTCTCCCTTGTCTCTGACCTGCAGAGCCCATGCAGCTGCAGCAGTACAGAGATGTAGGGCTTCATTTCACCCAAAACTGGTTTATTTGGATCTTGTATAGATGGAGGCATTGATGTGGAAGTCTGTGGCACAGGCAAGTTGTAGATAACTTGGAGCTAAATCTGGGTGATGCGGTGAAGCCACCTGAAAGTCTACTGGGTATTAGAGCTGCTCCTTCAAGTAAGGGTGTTTGTCTGCAGTGTATTACTAGGGCCTGCAGCTAAGGCTATTGCTACACCCTCCACTGCTCTTCAGCAGTTGTAGGCACTTAAGGCCTCTTGTTTGTTTACCCTGCATCTACCTGGGGATTGCAGTGGTTCTTGTTAGAAACATTTGTTGCCATCACAGTCTTCCCAGTTGCTCCTACCAGCTGCTTGTCCCTAAAAACCAGGCTAGAAACCAGTGTTAAAAGCAACAGCCCCTTCAGTGGCTTGAGCATTGCAGAGCAAGCGGTGCACGTGTTGTAAGGCACGTTTTGCTTGTTGGCTTGCAAACAAATGTAGGATGTTAAGGCTTAAAAGGCTTAAACCTGTAAAGCTTGAGGCAATTTTTGTGTTGTTGCCTGGGGAAGTAACCTTTCTCTCTTTCTCTTCACAACATTTTGCCACTGCTGAAGTTAATGAAGAAGATTAGTAAAAAAAAAAAAAAAAAAAAAAAGCCCAGCTAGGAAGAACTTACCCTGCATCTACCATGCAGCACAGAAGCCTGTGAAATTGAGGTGCAAATGAAATGTGGAGCACAGGGAAAATGGAAGCAACTGGCTTGCTTTCCATGCCATTCTTGTACTTCTTTGAAATAATAAGAACCCAAGTTGGCAAGTAGCAAAAAATTGCTATAAATTAAAATAAAACAAGGGCAGCATGCAGTCGTGATGAGGCTGATAGAAGTTGGCAGGTCATTTAATGAAATCTCCCTGTATTACAGCAATAGTAAACCAACTTGTTAAACTACTGAAAGCAAATTAGATGGTTTTTAAATGAAGTGAAAATGCATTTAAGTGATAAATTAACTTACTTTGTTTTAATGGACAATATAGTGCTCAGTTTATTTTTCAAAATGTAGAATCAATGAGCTGTTATTTTTAGTGTTGCAATTAAAAAAAAAAATTAAGTTTTGTCTAATTTGGTAATTATTGAATATAAATGGAGGCAATTAGTGTGGTGTGAAAATGTACCACCCCAAAGGATGTGCATGAAGCTATGGTTTTCTCTCAGTGCAGTGAAGTCTGATTTTAGTTGTCTTATGCTCTGGCAAGTTTTTTGACTGGTTTGTGTAAATACGAGGTTTAAAATGCTATGTTGTCTGCTCTTGGCTGAGTAAATTCATCATTAATGCCTTCTATTTCAAGTGTGTCTGTGACCCCATGGGGGCTGAAGAGCAACTACTCAGCAAACAGCTGAGAGCCTTTCTAAGGCATTCCTTCAGGGACACTTCTTGTCCATCAGCCCTCACAAGGGCATGGCTGTGGTGTGGCTCCTTCTTCACTTGCTGGCTAGGTTAAGCCTGTATTTCAGCTGAAGTCCCAAGAGAGCAAAAAGGAAAGCAGAAAATGGCCATGACTCACATCAGCCTTCTAGGACACAAGTCTTTTGTTTTGCTTTTCAACAAGGAGAATGAGATTCTTTTCTCTTTGAAATTATAAAGTATTTAGAGATGTGCCTTTTGTTTTAGTAGCATAAAAGGCATTCTTGGTGGGACTGAGGCTGTCACGGCAGATTAAAAGAGCCCAGGGGAACAGCTGATTAACAGAAAGAAAATTAATGTAAAGCCCTTGTGTCTCTCTATTGAGCTCATACAGAGGAATACAACTTGCTCAGCAGTCATCTTTAGAAGATCACCTTTGAAACTAACATTTTATCAAAGCACTATAGTGGAGGGTTATAACACTAATGGGTAATTTCTGCTCTTTTGTTTTTACTTTCTTCTGAACTGTGATAAAAGTAAAACACTCAACTTTTCATGGCCAAGCAGGGATGAAGCAGGATAAAAGGCAGAAAAAGATTTAAGTTAGATTGACTGAAACTGTTCCAACTACTTTGAATGTTTTATTAACTACTTTTAACAAAATGTTTCAAAATTGAAGCAGAATATTGCTTTTTAAAATATTTCATACTTGAATGTTTCCACATTTTTAAAAAAGTGTAATTTGGGTTTTGGTCAGAACTTCCCTGTGCAAAGTTCCCAGTCTGATGAGTCACATATTCTGCAACACAGTATTTCCCTGAAAAATCCAACCCCAGGTTCAAGCTTACTCACTGATAAAATGTTCTACTCTTCAGATTAGCAAATAAAACATGATAGTACTTTATAAAGCAAATGAGTCATCACTCTTTTTAATCATCATCCCTGGTCTAACTCTATGGTTTGCTGAATGCCTTCATCTCTGAATTAGCGGCAGTGGAAGATGTGCAGCATGTTTTCGGTTCGAGGCCTTCCACTTCATGCTAGTGTTGCCATCATCACTGCTGAGACAGTAAAACTATTTGCTGGCTACAGCTGTGCAAACCAACTGAAAGCCACAGGTTTGTTCTAGAGGTCTCCCAGACAAAACTGGTTTGTACAGCTGTGGCTGAGGGAATAATCTGAACCTTACTCTGGGTGGTTTTATGCTAGAAGAAAAGCCTCCACTTGGTTCTTTGGGCAAAACCACAAACAGTGACATCTCCCAGAGATGCTGATCTACACTTTAGAGTAAAACCATCCTCAGTCTGAGCCTGGTTCAGCTTCTGGCGCTGGGGCAGGAGCTGCACTGGGCCACTGTCAGGTGGCAGGTCCCAGCCCCAGCTCAAACTGCGTGGAGTGCATCTCTGCTGCTCATAGATACTCAAGGAAAGAGGAAATTACTTGTTTGGAGAAAAATAAAAACAAAACCGAAAAACCTGGAAGGAGCTTTTTTATTCTTTATATTCTTTGTAGAATGGCTTCATCTTCATGTAACAGCATTCCTGCACATCTAGTGCCTGCCAGTAATATAAAGAGGGTGGTAGCAGCTACGTGGCCACTTAGACCAGTGTCTTCAATGAGACATCTGCTGCAAAGCAAAAATCTCTGCTCTGCAGAAAAACATTGGAGCAGATGGCACCGAGTACCACACATACACAGAGGCCAAATTCCCCTGTCCCAAACAGTAATCAGATAATGTACTTAAGATAGTATATAAATTCAGATAAATACCTTTGGTGTCTGGTGATCACAAAGAGAAGAGTTTAGTGATTTCATAGATCTGGAGCTGAATTCAAGGCAGAAAATCAACTACAAAGCTAACTACCGAAACTAAAGATTTGTGATTTTTTTTTTGTTTGGGTTTTTTTGATTTAAGTGGGGCTATGAGATATGGATGAAATCTTTTAACTTCAAAATGTCATAGCAAAATTTGCCCTAATAGTGAAAATCACTTACTCTGGTTTATGTTTTCCCACCTATATCTTATGAACTCCTAATCATAAGTGAAACAAAATGAAGCTTTAAACCAAGTTACGGCAGTTGAACATGTGTGGATAGAGGTGGGGTGCAGTATCAGTCTTGCTTTTAGAGTACCTTAGAAGTGCTGATGATGATAGGACAGTATCTATTCAGATTTACTAAACAGCTGTTAAAGAATATCAGTATTAGAGTGATGGCAACTACATATTTCAAAAGAAATATCTTTCTCTCTGCAAAATGCAAACTTCTTCCTTTCTCGGGCAGAGTCAACTGCAATCTGAGTTCATGCCAGTGGTAGCCATGCAGGTCCCATGAATAAAATCCCAGCCTGGGGAGTGATGTCATTCCCTCAGTTCTTTTTTAATCTCCTTTTTGTGCTGAGAGCAGCCATCTGTCCCCCTCCAGACAATGACAGAAGCAGCTGTGCACGGTGTGCCATCAGGAACAAAAGCCTTTGCTTCATACCAGAGGGCAGTGGACTGCAGGTCAGAGGGGGTTATAAGGATATCAGGGTGAAATGACACCTGTACAGAAAAATAAAATGAGGATTATACGGCCTTTATTCACTAGCAGAAAAGTGGGGTCAGTCTTTGTCTGAGTGTTTCTCTAATGGCCATGGGAATGTGTATGTGTTTTCAAGGATAGCCACACCACAACTTACCCTCAGAGTAATCGAGTAACAAAGCCAGCTTCAAGCAGAGGGCAAAGCCAACATGACACAAAACTATTATTTTGAAGGGAAAACAAAACAGCATGGATACATTCTGGTACTTTTTGTAAGTTCAAAGAGTGTGATTTCAAGGGGTTTGCATAATCCTATAACATGCCCTTATAGAAGCACAGTGAACCATGCTTTTCATGTGCAGTCCATAGCAAGCAGTAGTCCCTTGCAGCTTTGTGGGAAAAGGGAAGCTGAACGAGGGCCAGGCTGCTCAGAAGCCTCTTGCAGGAGAAGAAGAAGTTGTTTATGCTTTGAGCAGCTTTTTCTGCAGGGTGAGCTGGAATGCTTTGAGCGGCTTTTTCTGCAGGATGAGCTGGAAGGAGCTAGAGGAGGGTACATACTCCATAGAATGAAATTGCCCATTCCTGCTTGTGCCTTTCTACTTTTCAGTACGTGGTGCTAGTCCTAATCCTGTCCCCGATATTCTCTTTCTATGCTGGGTCCATTTCAGAACAGCAGCTGATACAGGTGTAAGCTATAGGAACCCTTCTTATATAACAAGGAGGAATGTAAAAATGGGCTGAATTCCAGCCATATAATGAAATAGGTAAATGAACTTAGCAAACTGCAGAGTCTTCTGTATTTTGTTTAAGCCCTCATCACTTTTGTTTGCATGGATTCCTCTCTGTTTCTAAGCAAACATTCATTTTGAAGCCAGAGATATACCAGGGGTCATGCAGCCCTACCACTTCTTTTGGTATGACAGTCCAGGATTTGACCCTCTCTGTTATTAACAGGGTGACATTCCCAGAAGTTGATGGGACAGAAGCACGTATTTCACAAACTGGTAAGCTGTAAACACTGTATGCTCCCATCTCCAGGGAGCGTGTCCTGGGACATTCATGGATATGCAGTTGAGCTCAGACAAGCCATAAAACAGCCATGACTGGGCCATCACCAAAAACAGTGATGCCTTCCATGCCACAGTTCCACTTATGGATGTAGAAAATGGTTGCCTGTTGTCTACCTTGCTTTTTTGCAATGCAATTCAAAAAGGATACTGAAATAAAAATTCAGTCATAAAGCACAGCATTTTCATAAAACTAGCATTTCTCCTTTTTTTCTGCTTAAGGGCTGTTGGTTCAGGCTTGTTAAAAGTATTCTTTCAACCTGTTGTGTTCTTATTTGCTGATTGCCTACTTTGTTTCCTAAAGGGCATGAATAAGTCCTTTCACATTACGTTGTCTACCTTGTTTGTGCTTTTTTATGGGAAAAAAGTCACAAGATGCTACAGTAAAACAGGACAGAAATATTACTAATGATGGAAAACACATGACTCCGTTTCTAGGTCATTGTACTGTGTAGTTTATATGAAGGTGTTGTGACTGCTGAGCAGCAGTGTAATTCAGTCACGCAAATTAAGTTTAAGACTGAAGCTTTAGAGTTCTTTTATGCCACCAAGAAACTGCCAAAACCAGAGAAAAATCCCGCTTGCCACTTGATGCTGATGTTGGCACTCTCCTCCCTGCAAATTGCTTATCATTCCAATCTCCCTGTGAGAGCTAAATGAGCAGGACAACACACCATTGAGAATCCACTCCTGAACATTACTGTCCAGGAGGAATTTTACAGATTGCCAGTCTTTTAGACAAGATGATCACCCGTTCATGAATCACTTGTTCACAAATTATTTGTTCTCTTTCAGCTTTACATAAATCTCCATTTAACCCACAATAAAGTCTCTTATTTTAAACTGTCTTACGCTAGGGAAAAACTTAGGGCGCTGTTGTTGGTTCCTGAGACTGCCACAGCATACTTTACATTCTGGCAGCTCTGTCGGCGTCACTTTACAGCTCCTCCAGAGATCAGCCAGCTCTGCCGAGCGGTTAGTGGCTCCGGACATAAATGCCATTGCTGTCTGACTCTGTTCTTTCTGGGAAACTGTCCTGAAGCCTGTTTTCCTCTGTGTTTTATCATAATCCCAGGAGGGGCAGATTTTTCTTTCTTCATATGAACAGTCACTTTGACTGCAGTCTATACGACTCAGCCTAGAGCGTATGCTGCAAGGCTAAGTTGGTCTTACTCTGAGAGAAGCAACATGTAGTATCAGAACTCAAAGTGATAAACAGAAGAACTTTCAGGCTTTAAATTTTTATATTGTGTTTATTTTTGCTGTGTTAGGTTTTACTGTGTAAGGAGAAGATAGCTGGTTATTGTGCTCCCTTGAGGTAACAGCTGGCTGTAGGGGTAGTAGTGTTTGAGACAAAGAAATGACACTTACCCCAAAAGCGAGGGTGTAAGTGTTAGTGTAGAGTGCTGTGTATGTATTTGGGAGTGTAACAAGGCATATGATCAAACATCCAGGCCATATAACACAGTAGCTGTGTAGCACAGGGATTTATTAACAAGCTGACATTAAGCAGACTTAATGCAGTCTCACAAAACATGGTCCTCAGTGTAACCTGTGATTGAGCATGTCATCCAACCAGCTCCTTCAAGCAGTTATGGTTAATAACAAGCAGCTATAGTTAATGACGTCCCCACATGAGCAAGCCAAACAGGCCCCAAGAGAAGGACCACTGGAGAATGCCTCCAGCCCTTTTGCCATCTTTTCCTCTAATCACATCCTTTCAAGGGCACTGTGCCACACTCACAAGAGTCACCCTGTTCAGAAGGGACTTTCTTGCCTCCCTCCTTCTCCCCAGACAGGGAAGTAAGTGCTTTAACTTCTCCACTTCTCTTTGTGGCAGCTCAGCGGGTTTGGCTCTGGTTCAGGCTCTGCAGTCTCCTTGCAGAGCAGTGACGGTTTTAATCAATGGCAAGCTGGCTTTCCTAAACAAAGTGCTGTTTCTTCAGAAAGCAAGAGCTTCGTAGTGAAGATGTGAAAATATGAGCAGGTCATACAGTTGTATAGCTTACATGGTGCTAAGCCAGCATCCAGTGGGGTTCTGGATAAAAACTGTAATGTTTAGGCTATTTTTTTAAATCTCTGTCTCTTGACTAATTGTCCCATATACTGCAGACAGCATGAGTCACTTCCTTCTTAACTCACAGAGGCCACTGTATGTCATATTAAGTTCATTATGTTGCTAGGCTATTTCCTCTGTGGGGGAAATGTCAAAATACTGGCTACCTATATAGTCAGTGTTAGGAATCTGTATCAATTACAGACAGATCTCTCTACAGTTATACTTCTTGAAGAAGTTCATTCAATGAGCCCAGATAAACCCATAAAGGTGCATGAAGTTATGTAACAAATTATATGGTAAACTGGGTATTCCATGCTTCCAGAGCATGAGTCTTAGCCAGACTGAAGTATGGGAATTATTGATAGCCAAAACAAAGTACAGTTATTTAACTGGTTGAGGTTGGTAAAATAAATTATTTCTTATTTAATTTATTCTAAAATTGAAGAGATAACAGAAGAATAGATATAGAAATAGATATAGAAAATAGTTCAAAGAGATAACAATTTTACCTCATTCTGTCTGAACCATTGAATTTTCTTATATGATCCATAAATGTGCAGCAAGAAGGTAATTCAATCTTACACATTTTAGACTTGGTCTGTCACAGAAGAGGATGAATCACTGTCTGGAGGTTTCTGTTGTTCTCCTTTGGTTATAATGCAAGAACAGGTTACTGGTTTAGAATAGATGCCATCCATCCATTCATCCTATTCTTAAGTATCCATCCTATTCTTAAGTAAGAAAAATACTCTGTTAGTTTTGTTGTCAGAAAAACCCATCATCATTGAAAGAATAAGAGAATCACTGCAGATTTTTTACAAATATCAGGTTAAATATTATGTTTGAATTTTTGTTTGCCTACAGACCAGATGTTATCACAGAGACACAGTAATTTATAGGTGTGATAACAGTACTCATTCATGTACATTGCAGGCAGTCAAATTCACTCAGTTATGTGTGTTGTGTCCATACAGTGAACAAGAAGTAGTTCAGAAATCAATTCAGTTCAGTTACCCTTAGAAAGCTCTATTTGCAGATGAAGTGGCTCCTGCCAGCCCCACCGTGGGGGACCTGGTGTTCCCCTTCCTCTGTGGCAGCAGCAATGGCAATGGTGTCCAGCTCTGCTCTCATCTGCCGCGCTTAGCCCTCATGCCTCCCCTCGTTCATCCCTCTGCTACTGTTTTGGTCATGAGTATTAAGCACAGAGGAGAGGATCATGAACTTGGCCAGGAAAATGTCATTAATAACCTTGACAAGTATGGAGATGGATTGGGAAGGATAAAGGAGAGAGTGGGAGGAAAGGAAGTCGAGACAATAAATAGGCTAGACCTGCTGTTACCATGTTAATCTCTACAGGGTTATTCAAGGGAATTGCTGTGTTACTTCATACTATACCTAGATCCTCTCCTTATTTCTGCACTATTTCTTTCTTGATACTGACATTGTATTTGTAGCACAATGTATATTTATTATAGTTTAGAAAATTAAGAAATCAAAATACAATTTCAGAAATATTGAATACAGTGGTGGAGGGGAAATACACAACTTAAGTCATTAAGTGATACAATTGCCTGACAATATAAAAGCTTTTAGTCCACTCACTATTTTTTAATTGAAGGTTTTTATGTAATTGCATATCAATTAATGTGACCTACAGTTGTTGTTCCAAAATAGAGAATAGTTTATTATATTAATACTCTCTAAGAGGCTTACAGCAGCTATTATTTTTAATATTAGTCTCACTAGTGCCTTCCTGATTCTGCAGTATTTCACCTTTGGCTGTTGTATTGTTGGTTCACTACATTGTTTTGAGAAAAATAATCATGATGCATACAGAAAAATCTGTTTGAGGAGGATTTATAAAGGGGAGAATTTAGGGGAAGATTTATTTAGGGGAGATTATATTTCCTTTTGCTGTACATAAATTATGTCTTTTATCTATGAGGGTGGGACGGAATACCCTTGCAGAAATAATTGCATATATATAACAACTGGTTGCTGCAATCAATCACATTTATTTAGAAGAGGTAAATATTACAATTTTAATAACTTTAATGTCAGAGCATGTACTGCAGGAGTCCTCCTAAATGAACAGTTCCCACTCTGAAGTGGGTTATCTGCAAAAGATAGATGTGATTGGTGGTGATGGAAATGCAACCAGGCTTTCCAGAATAGGAGCCCATTGTAGATAATCTGCTGCGATAAACACTTATGGATGTTATTGACAGCTGCTCAGAGTCATAATTTGCAGAGTTACTGGCGGTTATTAAAAAAAAAAAAAATCCAAGTATTAAAATAAAACTGTAGTTACATCTTAATCCTTTAAAAAAAATTGTTGTGCTTTGGTTTTTTAATAACAGTGTCCAGTTTCCTGAGCAACAGCTCACCTGAAAGGAAGTTTAATGTTGGAAACAAAAGTCTATTGCATTTGGGGTAGGGAAGAGACACCCTTGAGGAGCCCCAAGAGACCTGCCTTTGGGGAAACTTTCAGCAGTTGCTGTTAGAGCCCTACTGAACAGAGGAGTTTGGCAACCAGTTAATTCTAATTATATTTTTTCTGGGTTTGATTCCCTGAGAGCAAATTGATGGTGTTCCCCCCAAAAGCAAACTGGAGAGCAGCAGAGGTCTGACTCCCTCCTGGGATAAGCTCCTGGCCTCCTTTTGTGGATCTTCCCGGCCCTGCTCACCTTACTGACGTCAGGAGCCTTCCCGTCAGAAGGAGGGTTTCTTAGGAAAGTGGGTTTTAAAAGATCAGGTTGGCAAGCAATGCTCTGCAGGTGTGTGTGCTTGGCTTTGTGTTCAGCATGTTTTCTGCTTGGAGCTTATTTCCTCCCACAGTTTTAGCAGGACAGAAGCCTTTTAATGGCAGCTCCCAGTGCCATGGGACTGCAGCACTGTGGTATGGCAAAGGCCTTTGGCTGACTGGCCTCCACCACCATTTCCCCTCTGTGCCCCGTGTCTTGCTAAGAGCTGAGTTTTGACGTGTTCTGAGCGCATCGTGGGAAGAGCTCCATGGGAGAAAACCAGGAAAAACCCAATAGCCGCAAGATTCTTACACCGTGTGTCATCTCCACCACGTGTTTGCAATTGTGCAAACATAATCAGTCTGGCAGATTACCAAGTATGCCGTGCCTGCAAGGAAATAGGCTTCTCTTTGACCTGTGACTGTATCTATGTGCAGTGTTAAGTGTATTTAGTTAGAGATCAGTCATGAATTTGTCACAGTTCCTCATCACGGAGCAATCTCCTTTTCGCTTGTGCTGTCGTCCAAGGAGACATGCCCGTGCTTCTCCTCTTCTCATCATAGTTGTCCACTGGCTGGCAGAGCAGCGAGCCAAGGACCTGCCACTTGATACCCCCTCCCTGCCAGCCATGGGTGGGCATGGTGGCAGCTCAGGGAGAGGAGCCATCACTCCCACAGCATCTCTTCCCATGACAGTGAAGCTGGCACAGAGGAGCTGAGCGGCATGCAGAGTTCCCCCACCGCTTGCTTCTAGCAAGTCCTCTGTGCTGCCCACATGACTGCAACAGAAGTCATGCCACATGTACAAAATTGAAAACTTTTCATACTGCAATTTGTTCTTTCCTACCCCCGAGGCCTTTGTTAGCAAACAAGGCACCAGTCTTTGAGGGGAGAGACAATGGTGTGGTTCAGCTCGTGCTGTGGAGGCGCGCTAGAAATGGCGCAACAGCTGAGTCGCCCTGTGACCCCCTAGCCCCCCTCCTTAATTTTATTATTCTGGTTCAGTGACATATATTTTGCTGTAAATGCCCAATTTCTTATACAGTACATGCATTTTACAAAGGAACTAGCAAACTAAAATTATATGTTATGCAGAAATTCTTTGGTCTGAAAACACAGAAAACCCTATTTGCCTTTCAGCCTTCACTAGCTTAGACATTGAGTGACAACCAGCAATAATATTTTTAGCCGCTGGCATTCTTTTCAGCTTCAGGCTAACTCAGTAACTTCATCAAGAGATGCTCCTTAAATGAGTTGACATCATGTGCAGTAAATTATGTATTAAGGAAAAGGAAACAGATAAAAGAGAGCACTGGGGTGAGTCTGTGTGGTATCACTACATTGGAACCTGAGATTGCGGCTGATAATTTGGCATTGCTGAAGTTTGCATTGTATTTAGAGAGGGAAGGAGGGTTATATGTTGTCCAGCTTATCTCAGTTTTACAGTGCCATTTTAGACACCAAACCTGTCAGGACTTTGTATGATTAGGCTTCTTTAGAAGACATACTCACTGCTGGCCTTCTGTGCACATCCTGTGTATGCAAAGGATCCCACTAAACAACTGTCTAAAGGGCACCAAGCAAGGCTGATACCCAACAGATAAATAAATTTCATGAATGATAAGTAGTAAATACTGCTCTGTCTTAGTCATATGAACTGGTTTGGCTGAATTGTCCTCCCCCAAGTCTATTAAGTTTAATGCTTCCGTGTGAACAGTCAGAATTTCCATTAAATATGTCTGTATGTCTGATCCCAGGCTGAAACTCTGATATTCCAAAAATAGTTTAATAAATTGAAATTCCAAGATGTATCATCATAAGCCTGTCACTTGAGTATCAAATCTGCCATGTTATGTAAAAAATATTGGTTATATAATGGGATTTTTATCAGTCGAGTGACATAAATGCAAATATTAGAGCATTATTAGGAAACCAACCTCTCTCTGACTTTGGATCTGTTATGCTGGAAGTCAGAGAAAAAGTAGATTATATATATATGAGGATTTAGGTGCTGTAGCTTCAGAGGTGTCTGACAACTTGGAGTTACTTTGGGGGTTTTCTTCCAGATAAATGTAAATGCATTT
Source organism: Myiozetetes cayanensis (assembly GCF_022539395.1). NCBI lineage: Eukaryota > Metazoa > Chordata > Aves > Passeriformes > Tyrannidae > Myiozetetes > Myiozetetes cayanensis. The sequence continues at coordinate 116,294,387 of NW_026086604.1, read as the reverse complement.
TAAATGGCACTGAGGAAAGAAACTGGAGTGTGATAAGAACTCTGAGCAACTCCAAGGTTTCCTTTGTGATACCTGAACTGAAGCCATTGCTGCTTGTGGGGTCAGAGATGTCCCAAAACCCAGTACTTCTTACCTCTTGAAGTAGGTGGAGAGAGAGAGCTGGGGAGCTATGGTCTGTCTATCTGCTGGAAAGCAGATATAGGTCCTGAGCTAGCAGAAACTGGGACTCACTAGCAGGAGGGCATATGGAAGAGCAGCAGGGATTTCCTGCAGGCAGAGCAGTGTTCATACATGCATCACAGCCAGTTGTCACCAGTGATCAGATAACAGTGCCAAGCCCCGGGGAAAGGCTGAATGGGCAGCAACTGCTCAGGGAGCAAAGGCATTGTGTGGAAATCCACACTATCGGGGCGCAGAAGCTTTGGAGTATGGGAGCACGTAAAAAGTGGTGTTGTGAGTTACCTGAAAAAGAAAGGAATTAAGTATGCTATACATAGAATTAAGTGCATTGTTTTATAACCGATAAGCTGATTTTGCAGTTTGCACAACTTCTTGAAAACCCTAAGTAGGGTACTATCTGAAATTGCACAGCCTGATGTTACTGATGGACAACCATCTGTCCCCATGGGCTTTCAAATTAGGAGAGCATCACTTTTACTAAGAGCAGGCAGCCTGTATGGCGGAGGGTTTAGTAAGTGAATTAGATGAGTCTTCTGACTTTTCAGCCTGATGCAAAAGCAGACAAAAAAAAATAGAGGCAAGGTCAACTTCACAAGTTAACATAAGTGAAATAAATATTTTAATTTCACCTATTTTCTGCGTTAGGTGAAGTGGGGCAGACTGTAAAAGGCTAATGTGCTCTTTAGTGTTTCTAGTTCAAAAGAGGCAGTTTTCCCAGCAGCACTGGTATGCCCCCAGTTGGCTCTGTCACAGCACCTCAAGCGCTAGGCACACTTTAAAGAATTAAATCTCACAGTGCTCTGCCAAGCAGGTAACTACTATCCTCCTCTTATGGGTGGAAAATTGGCATATTCAGTAAAGGAGTAGAAGCTGGAGGGAAGGAAACCAGTGGGGAGGAAACACTGAATGTGCTTTCCAGGGAATTCTCAATATCACACAACTGTGTTCTGGGTTGGGGAACTACCTGCCTTTGAAGAAGGGGATCACATGTCCAAAGAAACACTGAAAGCTGTGGCACGGACTGTGCCTGGGCTTTAACTAGAAATCAGTTCCCCCAAAAATCTATAGACACAGGTAGCGAGAGCAAAGGACGACCCTGTTCTGCAAGCAGGGCTGTGCAGGCAGGCTTCCTACATCCATGTGAAGTTCCCCTGCTGCCTTCACTGAAGCCACAGGGCTCCAGGGCTTCCGAGCCTGCATAGTCCCAGCTGAGCTTTCACCTCTCCCTGGCAGTGAGCTACCTCAGTGCTACCAAGTGCATGCTGACAAAATGCTTAGTTTAAAACGTGGCATAAATGTGCTATTAATGCTTGGAGTGCTGCTGGTTTTTTCCCCTTGTATGGGATAGGAAAAGGAAAAAAAAAAAAAAAAAAAAGAGATTTTTTTGCCCTGTAAGATTAAACAATCATCATGGTTTTAAGGACTTAATCTGCTGGCATGCAGACTGCTGGCTTATAAATCTCAGAGTCTGAGTGTAATTGGATGCAGCACCAGATTCAGCTGTGTGGGCTTTCCAGGGGCTTTTTGTTTGTTTGTTCATTTTTAACACACTGCAGAGTTGAAGTGAACTGTCTCTGGAAATGCCTTTGGGGGTGAAGCTGTAATGCTGTGTCCCCCCTGCCGGTATTTGGGCAGCACCTAGTTGGAGACCACCGCTCGGGGAGGGCAGTGGGGGAGGCTGCTCAGTGTATGAATTCGTGCTATTGTTGGAGAGACACATCTGCCTTAAGAAATCGCACGGCACAGGCCATTACTTATTCAGATGCAGAAGCTCCTTCCGTCCCCCAAGACGGCCCATTCAAGTCACATGCCAGAGGTCTCTGCAGAATGGGCTGCAGCTGCTTCAAATCTGCTGTCTAACATCAGAAGCAGTTGGACAAACTGTACCGTGCTGACTACAGTCAGGCTCCCTGGCGCCGAGGAAGACAGGGAAAAGATTTGGGATCCCAGCGCTATGTTCTCAGAGGATCTGTGGCTGGAAAATGAGAAAAACTGTGCTGTTGTTCACAAGTCGAAACGAGGAAGGAAGCGCCAAGAGCTCCTGGCCGTGGCCCTGGGGGTGAAGGTGGGAGTAAAGGGGGCACTTTTGTGGCAACCTCTGAAACTCTTTGCCTATTCACAGATCACCTCCTTGGTCAGAAGAGCAGCCTTAACTCAAAATGACAACCACTTCAACTATGAAAAAGCACACAATTTTAAGGTAAGCATGACTTCCTATTATTTTCAGTTAAAAAGTTCTGTTGAGATGCCTCAGATTTTGGTTTTTTGCTGTGATGAGTTTTGCACGCACCTATTTATACTAGCTCTAAGTAAAGTATTGAAAAAATGTATTTTTCTTTCTACTTTAAGTTCCCTTAACTGCATTCTTAGTATGCTGTTATATAGGGACTTAATACAAATAATAGTTTTGCTACTCACTGCCCTACCTGACCGGCAATTTAGCTCTTGTCCCAGATTTGGGTTTATTTTTTATTCAGAAACAAAGTACTTCATATTGATTGTCTTTATCCTAAGTGTACTTACTTTTAATTAATAAAAAGGCCCCTTTTCAAAATCTAACTTATTATCAGAAGCCAGCGGCATTTTTCCAAAAACACATTTTGGACTATTTCTATTTTCAGAAGAAGCTGAGGGGGCTTGGGTGCTCCTAACAATGAAGCAAAACACAGCGGTGGGTATTGTCTCCCAGCTTTTGTTCCACCACCATATGCTAAGGAAATGCTCTCAGAGTCTCACTGAGCTATAGGATGTGAGCTTGTGTTTGCTTGTCAAACTAAAACAAATCACTGGACAAACACAGGGAAGTTTAAATGGATCATCTTTTTGCTGTCTTATACATACAAAATCAGATTCTTAGGAATTTTTTCCCCAAGTACTGTCTCTGGCAGACTGCAGCAGGGAAGTGACTCAGCTTTGGAAACGGACCTTCCAGGCAGCTTGTATTAAAATGTTTTGCCAAAAGGACTGTGCTGGTTTCAGAGTGTGCCAGCCAGTTACCGTATCTAATGCTGTCAAATTGTGGTTTGATGCTTATCAGGATAAGCATCAAGAATAAGAGGCAGTAATAAGACAAGAAAGGAATGTATCTCAGCTTTGAAACCTCAGTTTAGTTAAAGCTCCTTGAGGGTGCTGATCTGGGTCACTGACAGAATAGTTTCACTCATTAGCGGAACGAGAATTTTCTGATAATCATCTAGGGCCTGTCAAAAGCGGAGAAACACTGATTAAAATTATTTCAGTTAGCAAAAAAAGTTTCACTTCTTATTTTTCTGCATATTCTGCTCTGCAGACATTGCTCTCTTCTGCAGTACTTCTGCTGTAGTTGGCAAATCAATAATTTAATATTAGTGAGCAAAGCAAATAAAAGCATCCCTTTTCTCATTCCCCTTCCTTGACCCAGGCTACAGAAAAGTCAATATTTATCTCTCTGATCAGCACTGAAGGAAATAGGGGAAATACTCTGTTTTTTCTTGCTTGATTAAGCCAGCTTTCATTCTTTCTGGGTTTTGCCCTCATTATCATTTTAGCATCAAAACTATTTTAGTTTAACTAGAAAGTATTTTCTCATGACTGAGACTTTTTTCCACTTTGACCCATACATTCTTTCCTCTTCAAAATTTCCCTTGTTTTGGCTTTGATTTATGACTGGACATGTGCCCAGTTAACTTTGCGTTTGCACAATCTAACTGTTGTACAGTCTCTGTTCCTTTCTGTTTCAAAAGAGTCATAGTTTAACTGGAAAATCACATGATTAAAATAGATATGTATTCAAAGGCTTGACAGCATAAAATTATTGTTTAATCATAGTAAAGGCACTAACAAACCTTAGGGAACAAACATTTTTAAAATAATTGCCCAGAAAGGTCAATCAAAAGTGTTACGTTTGCTTAATGAACAAATATGTTCACTATGCAAATACAGTTAGTTTTCCAAAGGAATATATTAGAGCATATCTAGTTGTTGAACAAAAAATGTGGATAGTATACTCAGAATAGAATATTTAGATTTAAAACATGTCTAAATTCAAGGTTAATATCTTTTATGTATTCCATATTCATTACATTAAAAAGTTAAGAAATTATTTAGAAAAGAATGGCTTTATAGGTCTTGGGGCAAAATTCTTAATGGCTTTTGCCAGCACTCAAGCCATAATGATATAGGATTTATCTGAAGCACAACGCTATTTTGCAGACATTCAAAAAGTTGTCTTCCCCATTTTTAGGTGGATACTGACATGTATTGTATCATTCATCTCAGTTCCTAGGGATAAAGGTTATGTGTCACACTGTCCCTTATAATATTGTCATAGGCAATTCTTTATGAACACTCTCTAGCTCTTGTCCTTTAGCTGTGAAGAATCTTAAAAATGAAGGGCACATTTTTAGCAAAGTTGATGAGATTTTTGTAGATCTTACACCATAGATCTTACTTACTGGAAGAGAGAAGGAACAAAAGGAAGAAACAGACTAAAGACACCAATTCAGAGCAAGGACGGCTCTCCCTCCATCCTTGCCAAGCTAATAGGAAAATTAAAAAGTGGTGTTGAGGTTTGGAGCATGAGGGCACCAGGTTATGCCCTTCAGAGCATCCATGCTTTATCATTCAATCTCTCTTTCCAATTTCAAGACACTCAGAGCAAATGAACAAAAAAAGATTTAGTATCCAGGCTGATTTGTTAAGCTGGGTTCATCCTGAGCACACCACACAGCCACATGGATTTAGGTTTGGAGCTGGCGTCTGTCTGGCGGGGAAACTTTGCATAAGCCAGTGTAGACATACCGCAGTTCAGGAAGGAGAATAAATCTCTGAAGCCCTGTTTAGAAAAACACAGAGGTATTTCTCTAGCTATGCGGGTGTCAGCCTAACTGGATCACAACATCCTCATGCATTAGGATCCTGGAGGCTCTTTCAGATGCACTTTACCTGCCAACTTCAGTGGTGTCCCAGCTGGTGGTGAAGTCAACCTTGTGCTTGAGTGCAGCAGCATGGAGTTTGGGGATGCTCCACGCTCTTTGTTCTATGCTGGGAATTCATGAGAGGGCTTCTGTGCTGCTTTAAGTGAGCAAATACAGCTGAATAATGTGCATTTTCCACAATACTGGGCCTGTTTGCCACTATAGAATGGGCAAATCCCATTTGCAGGCAGGCTAGTGGAGTAAAGGCAGCTGATTACAGACAAGTCAGATCTGCTGGGAGAGAGGAGGCTCTGGGATAAATTTCCCCTTGTGTTAAGCACTGCAAATAATACTGCTTCTGGGACACAAAGGGTTTGGGGGAGACATTTTTTACAGACATCCTGAAGATTATGTGTATTCATTTAAACAAAAATAACAGCAGAGTTAGCTTTTCTTCACTGCAAATGGCTCAGATTCAGCAGGAGTCCACAGGACAGTGCAAATGTGCCTGTATGCAGCAAAAAGTCTGTAAAAAAATCTTCTTTGGAGGCAAATAGAAAAGTCTTCAAAGCCAGCCACATAAACCACAAAATTGTCTCAGAAACAACACTATATAATGCCAAAAAAACCCATGCGTTTCAATTCAAGGCAATTTTTTTGTCCCCTTCTGTAATATTGCTTAAGGTATAACTTTGTTTTGCCACTGTGTACTGGCACTCCTTAAATTTGGTCTCAGTTTCTCCCTCTGTGAAGACAACTCAGACACAAACTAAAAGTCAATACAGTAGCACCCACTGGGGGAATGCTGCCGTTTGAAAAAAAGGGCACCAGAGGGGCGAAGGGTGAAGGTGAGAGCACAGGAAGGAAAGAAGAGACATGCAGTGTAGTGTTGTGTGAGTCTGACAGCAGAGAAGAGACATGGATGTAAGAAACAACTTTTCATTGAAAGGGGTTGAAAGATGGAACAAGAAAATTTCAGTGTAAAGTCTGAAACATCATGATTTTGGTTTATTTGGAGAAATAGTTTCCTGTAAATTCTTTCAAAAATTGGAATTATGTTTCAAATGTAGACCAAGCAGCCCGAGCCTATGTTTTCTGAGCACAGAGAGGTCTCCTGAGATGGCAGGATGGGGTAGGGACCAGCAATAAATAGCTCTTGATCACATTTCAAATAAAGGATTGGGCAAAACCTAAAACCCCATCTCAAAAACCTAAGACTTGCTGTTACGTCTCCCTGTTTAAAACAGAAATAAGGCTAATCTTGCAGGCAAAATTCCCATTTACCATTCAAAAGTGTTCCTAAGAACAGAATTTCTCCATTATTTCTTTAAAATTAATGTCAAGCCTTAAGAGACTTACTTCAAAACTGCATCTGAAGAGACTTTTTACACCTTCATCTAGAAACTTTTGAAAGTCTCCCTTTTTTCAGTTAAAAATTATTTCTCTGTTTCAACTTGGCCAGAAACCACCAAGACTAGCTTTTCACAGGGTATTTCAGCTGGAGACTTGCCATTTGAGCTAAAATGCAGATCCGTGAAAAATTGAAGTGAATGAATACTGAGAATTCAACCTTTGAGGGCCACCAAGCTGAACGGAACAAGGGAAGGGTGCGTTGTCAGCACTTCTCAAAAGGAGCCCTCAGCCAGCATTGATGACTTTCCAATTAATGACAGGGGAGATCAAGGAATAATCAGCTACCATTTTCAAAATAAACCACAGCAAGATCAGCTGAAATAAGCTTTACGTAAAGTGAGCAAGTAGGCCCCAAATATCCTAGCAACTGCAATGGACTTTATATATGAAATGGTGTGTTTTTAAAAGTCCTGACTGAGCTTTTACAGCCCTTCTCACGAGGTTAGCTTTTGTAAACTGCTGCAAAGCAGAAGACACAGTTAGCTATCTTCCCACAGCAGATGATTTTCACCCACAATTAAGTGCAGGTGCAGACCTACTAATTATGTGGCTTTCAGTCTAAAAATGGTAAAGATGGAGGCATAATTAGTAGTATCTGTAGTTTTATATCCACTGAAGGTCACACAGTGCATATGACTGCATCAGGTCACCAGCTGATGTTATGTACAGCTGTTTACCACCACAAAAAGCCATGTCTGAAATTCATGCTACCCACACTGCAAAATAAAAATGAAATGAGAAAGAGGTATGTGGCTGTATTTCTTAATATATCTGTCTCAAACTTTATTGCAAAGTCTTGTTTCACGGATATGCAGGTTTTTCTGAGAGGTAAAATACCACTTCAGAAAATAATTATGACCAGTCAGACATTCCAGCTTTGACCTTTCACTTTCAAAAGAGAGGAAGAATTACTATTGTTTTGAGTTTATTCACACAATCATTTGAGTTAGTAGTTGGTCAGGAGCCATTTGTAGTCAGGTTCACTGTTTTTATCTCAAAATCAAAAAGAGATAAAATCATCTGTATTAAAATCACAATACTTCATCTTCCTGAACTCAAGAGTACAGGCTTGTGTAAGTGTGATTCTGCACACAAATGGAGCAAAAACATTAGCAAGACAAATGCTTGGCCTAAAACTTCACAGTTTATCTGAAAAGGGCAATGACCATTTTTTTACTCTATGGAACGCAAAGAGCATCTTTCCCCATCCCAGGGGGTGGAAGTGGCCTTTCAGCCATTCACCCAATGGGTAAACAAGAGCAGAGAGAAGTAAAAGGACACATTAGCAGCCAGAGTGTGCATGATTAATGTTTTGTTAAGCTCAATTAAGTCTCTGGCTAGAACTAGCTCATACCATGTCCATTCACACGGGCAGGGACCTCACTATTTACTCTTTGTTTCAGTGAAAATGAAATGCTTACTTTACCAGAACACACATTTTACATAAAAAGGTCTTCCCCTATAGCCTTTAGAAAAGCCATGTTGGAAGCAGTGGTGGTGTGCAAAACCTGGCTGTGGGTTCTGTCAGCACACAGGTCATTTTATTCCTCCTTATGTACTCATGTGTGGACTGAAGCAAAATGAATTTTGGTTTGCTGAAAAAGAGTCTACTGACATCTTTTCCCTGTGTGAGTTCAATGTACTTACTAGAGTGAGGAATTTGCTTGTATCTACCTTTCCTTGGATTATTAGTTTTAGTTTTTTACTCCTGGGTTCCTCCCCTCCGCTATAGTTAGAATGTCAGCTAGCAAAAATGATTCGTTTTCAGTGTCATACACAGCCCAGTTCTCTTTAATGTTAAGCCTATTGAAAGATAAACTACAAGATCAAAGCAAATTTCTGTTCCCATGGTTTATTTCATCTAGACTTTGGAAGGATGTGGGCACTGTGTGCTAAAGATTTACTCCTACTGAGTCTTCTGTTGTTTATCCATTTCAGTTGTTCCATCTGTCAGACCATCTGCCTCCCAATGACCCCATTTCTTTCTCCCACCCCCATTTGTGTTACAGGTCCATACGTTTCGAGGTCCGCACTGGTGTGAATACTGCGCCAACTTCATGTGGGGTCTCATCGCTCAGGGAGTGAGATGTTCAGGTAGCCCTTCAGCATTTTCTGTCATTCTCTTGAAATGCTCAGACATCTGTCCCATCCCAGCTTGCACTCCCTGCAGTAGTGGGGGCCAGGATTTCTTTACAGAACAAGGCAAGAAATCCTCCTGCAGAAGTTAGAGCTTTTTCATTTGCCTTATTAGCTGGTTTAGAAATGAAGCCATAAGCCCTGGTTGGTGAGAGTGACATCCTTTTGGTCCCTGTCTATGTATACATTAAAACTTGTTCTTTATGGTTAAGTTATCCCTTAATGTTTTTAGGTCTTAAGAAAAAAGCACTGTAAATGGCAAATCCAGCCAGCAACTAGGCTTCATAACTCGTCTTTTTGCCACCAATTGCGGATAAGTGCCCCTGTCTGCAAAAAAGACTGCCACCTGTTTCCCATAAAAATACCATACATTGCTGCAAGCCTGAAGTATCCCACCTCAAGATAAAACAAAAAAATACAACCTTCATTTTCTGAGGGAGATTAGTTTTCTGGTGCCTTTATAGCTGTATTGGCATTTTAATAGTGCCTTAATTATTTTAAATTTGTTTGCTCTTTTGTGGGAAAAATTATCTTGGAAAAATGCAATAATCATCACATCATGATGAACTTTTGTAGTAGGAGTCGTATTTGGTGCATTGCAAATGGGGTTTCATATCTTCTTTCACCAGATCTGCAATCACATCCAAAAGTTGTTTGTCTTACCTCTGTCTTACCTCTCCCTGCCTGACCTCCAGGCATTCCTGATCTCTGACTGGCACCAAACACATCCAACCCTGACATCTGCCTTCCATTGATGGAGGAGGTGTTGTTTTCCTAAAATTTAGACTGCAGTTTCAAGGATCAAAATACCTTTCTCAAATGCAGTTTTAATAAGTGCAGTCCCAGCTACTGCTATATCGTGTCTGCCTGTAGATGAATCAAGGGTAACATGAAGAACATGAAAAGGACAATAAAAGAGAGGAGTAGTAGTTTGCTTCTCAAGCTATTTGATCTTAAACACAAGTGTGCAAAACCTGACCTCACTAATGCAAAACCTGACCTCACTGTATTTGTTCACATACATAAAGTATTAAACTTATGAAAAGGCTTGTTTATTTAGCATGAAACATAATACACTCCCTCATCAAATTATGAACATTTAACTCTAAGTAGACAGATGCATTTGGATTTAACTTCACATGCTTGGAGAACTGCAGTGAAAACAATGCAGGGAGGATCCTAACTACAGCTGTTCACATTTGTTTAGATTTCACAGAACAACAATGTATTATGCAGTAATAACTGTATGGAGAAACACACAAAAACCCACCCAATTCCATTAAATGCTGAGGTGTGTTTGTATATGATTTTGCTTGATTAATATTTTATAGAGTATAATACTGAAACGTGCTGCAGGTAATAGAGTCATGTTTACATTTTTAACAGCTTAATGTTAACTCAAAGGGTACCATCAGTGATGGGCATGACTGGGAAGGTATTAAAACAGAAATCAGAGTTATGTGAGATAATGCAACTCACGATGGTGGTGTTTACTGAAGCTTATAAATTCATTTGGCTGAATATTTGAGTCTATTAGAAAAATTCAATTTGTGGAGATGAAAAAGTGATGTGTAAGTTATTAGAATCCCACCCGTGCCACTGAGAGTAGGATTTGACTCTGGAGTAAGACTACAAGAGCTATTTGTATAATGAATCACTTTTTAACATCATGCCATTCACAGCATTTTATATGCCTAAACTGACCTACAGACTAAACACAGGGGAGACTTAAGTCACCACTGAAGTGATGAGCCAGAGATGAGGAGTCTGCTGATATGGCAGAGCGAGCCAAAATGTGACACTGCAGGAATGTGGAAGGCAGAGTGAGGCACGCTAGCTCAAGGCACTGTCCCAGTTTGAGTGTTCAGGTGAATCTTAGGTTCTTCAACTGTGACCAGTGCTAAGCCTCAAGACAACCTGCAGAAGATAGTCATTACTGTGCCAGCTTTATTTAAGGCTAATCTAAAATACCCAGAAGTTAAGCCTCACATGTTCAAATGCAACACCTTGAGCTATGTGTCCAGTAATGAACCAATCCAGACTACATCAGCAGTCACCTACAGCTCCAAGGAGTGTGAGGAACATTCAGAGTCTTTATACCTTTTTAACAACACTGCTGGAGTTCATTTCTCCCACTGTAAGATTTTTACACATTTCCATGCTGATCTTTCTCATCTGCACCCTATTTATTTAATCTTCGCTGACTGATGAGGAAGTTGTGCCCCTTGCTTAACATGGACCAAGGAAATAAATTGTTAGGCAGGACCTATCAGCATTAGTATTAATTAATTAATCTGGCTAACTTTGCTTGCAGACTGTGGGTTGAACGTACATAAGCAGTGCTCCAAATACGTGCCCAACGACTGTCAACCAGACCTCAAGAGGATAAAACGAGTCTACTGCTGCGATCTCACCACACTGGTGAAGGCCCACAATACCCAGAGGCCCATGGTTGTGGATTCATGCATTCGGGAGATTGAAGCAAGAGGTTTGTATGCTTAGGAAAGCAGCAGACACAAGGAAATGAAGATGGCTTGAATAACATGCTAAGCTCAAACGGGGTAGTATGCTCATGCACACTGAGGACAGGATGAGAGAAGGGTTTTTTTAGTGCAGGTGATACATTGCTTTGCATTAGCTCGTAAAATTAAATCATGGCATTTCTTAATGCAATTTCCTGAAATGCTTTCTGAAACATGTCAAAACATGTATTATGTTACACTTCTGAAAGGGGTGAACTTTAAAGTGAACTTTTAAGTTCATGTTTATGTGTCTTTTTTCATTACTTTACTTTAACATACCTAGGGACACGTCCAATTTTGGAGTAATCAGTTTAAATCGAATCCATTCTTAATAACCTTTACAAGCATTGTGGGCAAGAGAACACAACTGGCTGAAAGTGACTCAGACAAGTGAGGTCACAGGCTGTGGTGTTTTGTCGTAGGACACAAACTGCTCAGGGTTTCTCATGATGCTCGATTACTGACTGATGGATCCTGTGGCACAGGCAGCATGTCACAGCCAAAAGTCAAGCTTGTGACAGGTTTTTGGTAAACAGACCTGTGCCAGATTGAAGGAAAAACATGTCCCCTCAATAATCATGTATCCCCTCTGTTATAATCATGTATTTTTGCTTTGGATAGCAAATGTGTACGTTGTGTTGCCCAATAATCCAAATTTTCCTGTTACTCACAGCTTCAGCACAGGAATCTCATAATGTTGACTTCATGGCATTCCAGTAATCTGCATAGCAACACACTGATACTAGCCACAGGGATTTCAAAGCCACGCATCATCTGCTGAATTGAATCAAAGACTTATAGTAAATCCCCTGCACTGCTCCGTAAAGCTCTACCAGGATTATATCATCATTGCAGGGACAAATAAAAAGAATAGTACAGACTAAGACAGAAAAGCTTTACTTCAGTGATATAGCAGGAAGCTACATTGCATTTGAGATCTAATCACTTACTTGTACATTTATTGATTAAGATAAAATCTGTTGCCTGCTCTCTGTTTTTTCAATATCTTTATATTTTTTTCTTTAATTGCCACAGAACTGTGAAAGATTCTGATTTTGTTCTTAAGAAAACAAAGTGTATTGGAACTTATAAGTAGGCTAACACAGTGCACAGTTGCAATAAGGAATTCTAGGATTAAAATAAATAACGTGGGTAACAGCATGCTCGTGCTGGGCTGCCCTCCATTGCATGTTGGCATGGAGCAATGTGGGGAGAGTTGTGCAAGTGAGCAGATCACTTGTGTGAAAGAACTATAGAAGGGATGTACTGATGGTGAGAAGAACTGTATCCACCGCATCTTTCAGCTGTGTGTAAGTAAAAGCTGACAGCAAAACAGGGAAGAAATGTTCTCACGGGAGAGGCAGTCTTTTACTTGAATTGCTATTTATCATTAAGCAACTGGTAAAAGGAAGGGAGACCTCTAAAGCTTTATTAATTATAGCCAAATCCAGGGAAATCTCCTACATAAAAGGAATAAATCATATCACATGCCTCACCATTAGCAAATTGCAGTATTTCCCTCTAACATAATCAAATCAACCATGTACCTAACAAAATCAGGAAGTAAAAATTCTGAAATTCTTCAATCCTTTTAAGACACTATTTAACATGATCTTTTCCTTAAATGCTCTGGAGTTTCACATTGCAAATAATGTTTTGTTAGTAGGTCTATTGTTCTTGCTTTACTGTTTTTAAGCCTAAATATTTGTTGGTTATTGAAACTAACTTAAACAAGAATTTTTTGTTTCAGGTTTGAAGTCCGAGGGCCTCTATAGAGTCTCAGGCTTCACTGAGCACATTGAAGATGTGAAAATGGCCTTTGATCGAGGTACACCATTTTTTAATCTTGTACAATTTTAATCTAAGCTTTCAGTTCTAGGACCTTTCAGTTCTTTTGAGGGTTATATAGGTAACATGGGAATGAAACTGGCATATAAACAGAAGTACAGAAAGCAGTCTGTCTTTTCTGAGTCCTTAAATTGATCTGTAGTCTTCTTCATAAGAAGAAAACATGTTTCACAGTTGGAAGGAATAATTAAACACTAAGAATTGGTGGGTAGAAGGCTAAGCAGGTGACTGGATGATTGGTCAGCCTAGCAGCACAGCCTCAGCCCCTGGTTCAAGTATGAGCCTAGATGGTGCCAGGGGAAAGTTCTTAGTCCTGTCTTTAATAGACTCAGTGCTTTACAATACGATAATCTATTTATGAGTTTAAGGACCAGGAACTCCAACTGGGAAGTTATTCTGCATGTAGCCTTGTAGAAAACATTGCACCACTGTGCATGTGATTCCATCTGCACAACAGATGAGAGGAGCATTGAGGAGATTGGTTGGACAGCATATTGAAGAATTAATTATTAAAACACTGATTACCATCCTCATAGCCCCTCTGAATTGATTGAGCTGATTGTGTTGGTTCTGGTTGTGCACACAGTCTTTGCACACAGAACTAATTTAAAGTGGATATGTAAGAGTGCAGAGTAGAGCCTTCATCAATAGAAAACACCTTTTCAAGTGCATTTAAGAAGTTACATGAGTATTCTTCTCCTTTCCCATAAAGAGTGTTTTCCTTCCAACTTAATTTTTTCAGGTATTACCTCTGCTGTATTAGGGAATAGGATCAGACACAGCACAGTGATCACAAGCCCCTGGGGGACAAGGCCCAGGTTAAGCCAGAAAGCCAGCCTGTGGGTCAGGGTAGCAACCAGAAGGGTGCATGGACAAGCACTAGCATGGCCATGACGCAGCTGGAGGCAGCTGGGATGTCACTCAGGCAGGGACTGAGGGCCCTGGGGGCCCATGGGCAGGAGGTCTGAGGTGTCCAGGGGAGGCTGCACAGGCCAGCAAGGTCTGTGGGTGCCACGTCTTACTATGCCTGAACACTTTGTGTTTGGGGACAGTTTATCATACAGATATCACCTTAAAGAAAGCTCAACTAGCAATTTCCAAATTGACTGTTTTCATGCTGAAATGTCCTTTAAAAATAATACATATTTTAAAATATTTTGCATGCTGTAGTTGTGAACCTGTGCATATACAGACATAGATCAGGTATTATTTGGGCAAGAGAGATGCACAGTGATATGACTGCTATTATAGGAAGGTGGTGTTCCAGATGTGAGGACCATGATCCTCTCAGTAGCATTGATTCCAGTGTCAGAAGTCCCATTCTGCTCCTTGAGGGTAGACCTGGCCTGACAAACCCTTTTGTTCTGTGTGTTAATTCTCCTCCGAGTGTAACAACCTGAATGAAACCCAGAGCCACAGGTTGTAGAGTTGGAAGAAAGCAGATTTAAATTTATGTCTGAGCATGACTTCAAGACTGCTGCAGCTGCAGTTCCTTTGCAAATGCTTTGAACCACTGGAGCCACTTCAGTTTATTGACTATTTATTGCCTAAATTCACAGCATAATTGATGGCAACACACACTTGAATTAGATCCACAGCAAGGAAGAAAGTGTGATTTACTAGCAAAGGCAGCAGCACCTAGAAACAGGAAGAGTGAGAATTGTAGGACTAGAGTATTGCAGAGACCAGAAGCTGAGAACTTCCAAAACTTTCCAGGTTTGAAAGTGTTTTCTCCCTGAACTGAGATGGAAGGGCAGGAGGACTTGAGTTTTTTTGCAGGAAAGGATTTAAAAAAAAAAAGCAAAATAGATTTTTTTGTTGTTGTTGTTCTGACTTGTGGGCTGTGCAGCTAGAAGGTCATTGTCACCTGGCAGAAGTTTGAATTGGCAAGATACTTCCAACATGACAGCTCAGGGCTAGCTTCCCTGTCAGATTGAAGTTTACAGAGGCAGGGACACCACCCTCTCTTTTGCAGCCCAGCCCCATAGGTAGGAACTTTGCTTTTCTGCTGCCCTGTTACCCCTGCTTAGCACTAGAAGCCAGAGCAGCATGGCGTGAACCATCCAAGGATGAGAGAATATCCCAGTTCTCACCTGGAATATACCAGGTGACAGAGCTGGGAGAGAAGGGACCTGAGAGCCAGGTGGCAGGTGTTGCCTCCAGCACCACCTGGAAATTTTTTGTTAAAATTTAATTTTCTGCCCAGAATGTGAAGTTTATGGGAGTTTTACAAAATTCATATTTCCACATTCACTACAGGAATTTAACTTTTTTTTTTTTTAAGTTAAAAAGAAAAATAAAAAGGGAAAATTTGTATATGAAATATAAAGTGGAAAATTCCTGATCATTTCTGGTTAATAGATTGGTGTTGCAGGAGAACATCTGGTGATCTGTGGTCACATCAGTATCTAGATATCTCTGGAAAACATTGCATAGCAGAAGGTAAATGTGTTTTAGAGTATCTTGGGATAGTCAAAGGAGATGCTGAGAGCAGAGGTGTGAACCACAGAAGAGAAATCTTTATAGTCTTGACACAATACTAGAGGATGTACACTGGCCAGGAATAAATTTTGTTTGATACTTTAAAGACCATTTTTTAACCATCTGAAAGGAAGCCTTTGAAACAACTTCTCGTAAGAGCAGGGATAAAAAACCTTAACCAGTTTTAGAAGTGGAAGTTGCAGGGTTTACCAGAAGGGTTATATGGCATGATGCCTGCAGTAGCAGAACACTGCACTTGGTCATTACAGAGGTCACTTCCTGCCCATCATTTCTGAGTCAGCCCCCAGGCACCTGGCTAAAATGCCAGTACACTTTTGCATCTCCAGAAATACAGCTTTTAATAAATGGGGTTGAAAATAGGCCATTTTAATGCACAGGATGCATCCTTGAAATAATGCCATCAAGCTTTCTGGTTCCCATGCTCTTCATCAAACCACGAGGGCTAGAAGACAATATGATACAGGGATGAGGCATGGGGGCTGACTTGGCTGTAGGGTACCTCTCCTGCTGATCCCTTGTGCAGCTGAAGGGGTGCAATGAAGAGAAGCCAGCCCTCCCTCTGACTAATTCTGCTTTGACAAAGAGACACTTGTTGCTTCCGAAGAATTAGAGCAAGAACAGAAAAGCAAAGGCAAGTTTGCAAAGTTAACATCTTGGGAAGAGAACAGCATCCCACATAATATTACTTGGGCCCAATGAAACTGTGATAGTTGGTTTTAAAACAGGGTGAACTTGGTCCTCATCTGATTTAAACTAAGACTGCTTTCCAAAGCCAAAGCAGTGTAAATACCCTACTGTAAATTAGCATTAGCCTCTCTGAGGCACTGACAATGTTCCATTTTAGTGATTTTTGTAATGAGAAGGAGGGGAATAATGTGGATTTATTTAATCTGGTGAATGTTGGTGCTATAGAATGACAGTTGCTCTCTGTCAGCATTGTTGAGCTGTGGCGTTGTGGCATCCAGAAAACACCCATTGTGTGCTTAATCCACAGAGCTGTCATTGTCACCACTGCATTCTGTCCTCCCACGTGTTTGTATGACTGGCTGGTACAATACACTTGCTAAAAATATTATGCTGTTAAATATTACATGAGTACTTAGAGGCATCCTAATTCATGCTCACCCTTTTTGCAGTGAAAACCTGTCAAATGCCAAATCCAAGAAAAACCACAAAGAAGCATGTTAGAATGGTAAAAGGTTGTGCAATAAAAACAAAGCATTTAGGAAAAAGGAACTTAAGAAAAATCTAATTCAGTATTCAGAAGGCATAGCTGAGGCTTTAAGAATGTAACATTTATTCTATTACATTCTCTAATAAAGTACTGATATATTTCTATGGCATCCAAAGTCAGCTGAAACCTTTAAGGAAAAGCGTAAAGACCTTCTTTGTCTTGAGATAGTAAAACTTCAACATAATGCAACAAAATACATTGAGAGTCGAAGTTACAAGGAAAGATAAGTGATGGGGTTTGGGTAGGATTAGGTTTGTACAGCTGAAATGAACTATGCGTTTCTAATCCAAAATGTATGAAAAACAAATACTGTATTAACATATGGCCACTGCAGTGATAGTGAAAATACCAACTACAATCTGATGAGAATTCCTATAATGAAGAGTGAAAAAAAATTATTGTGGTAATGCAGACAGTAGCCTATAAACCACATGTAGTTCATACAGTCTGCTACTGCAGAGGATCCTCTGTGAAATATGTGTCATGACT
Organism: Myiozetetes cayanensis; assembly: GCF_022539395.1. Taxonomy (NCBI): domain Eukaryota; kingdom Metazoa; phylum Chordata; class Aves; order Passeriformes; family Tyrannidae; genus Myiozetetes; species Myiozetetes cayanensis. The sequence continues at coordinate 116,277,168 of NW_026086604.1, read as the reverse complement.
TTTCTGGCAATGAATTAACTTTTCTTTCTTAGTGCTTTGAATTTTAAGTGTGTGTAAAGTGTGTTCTAAAAAAAATACAAATCCAGGAATTTGATGAGGATAAGAAATAAATGCAGCCTGCCAAGGGCCTTCAACTGATGAAACTGAAAGGAAAAAAATTCCAAAACCTATGAAAGGAAAAAAAAAAAATCTATCTCCCCCTTCGCATCCACTGCAGAAGTGCATAGAGTATATTATAGCAGATGTATTGTTGTGCTCACTTTAAAATAAACTTCAGTGCATTTCTAATGGATGTTCATTTGTCTCTGAAGTGAAAAGAAAAATCTTTGACTCAGGAATTCATGCATTTTTCCTAGAGTAAGCAGATATGTAAATAAGAGGTATGTTTGAAGTACATTGTAGTTTGAAGTTCCTCAATCTGAAGTGCCCCTTTAAGGACGCTTGCTGGGCTACTTTGTAAAAGTACTAAATAAATAACACTTCCATTTAGTGTACTGGTGACCTGGATAATAGAAGCAAAGCTTCTGCTTTGCTATATCTGTTCTGATGCAGCTGCTGGCTCCTTGGAGGTATCTGTTTTCAGTGGAGCATTTTGAGTGCTCAGTCTCCATCAATTAAATGGAGCTCTCCACACAAAGCTTCACAAGACTAATGCTACCATGCCTGGAACGTGTGGATTAAACAAAAGATTGGGGCAGTGTAAACATCCTCCTAGGGCTTATTGATGCTGTATTAAATTAAATGCTGATGGATGTATTCAGACTGTTCAGCTGCATCAAGAAAGGCTGTTTGTTTTAAACACTTAAGCATATAATCTCCTCTTGATGAGAACATGTAGTGCTATTAGTCTTAATGAGAATTATGTGCATACATTGGACAGGATGTATCCCTGCAAGATTAATGCCATAGGTTTGTATAAAATCTCTACAACCAATATAAACTCTTTTACTCTGCTATGAAAGCCTTTATCTCCATCTTAGATGCCATGTATCAAGCACACCCATTCATCTGTCTGTACCAGGGCATGTCTACAAGCACTTGTTATTGCGAGACAAGCAAGGCAATGGCTTTACAACATGTCAGCGCCTCGGTGGCAACAGCCAAAGCTTGTGCTTGCACCTCCTGGCAGACACAAGCAAACCTCTCTCTGCCTTTCAAGCAAGCATAGCCCTGCATCACCCCACTCACTGTATGGTCCTAATCTTCACCACCTGCTGTGAGGGAAGCACTAGTATCCTTAGTTGAATGGTGGGAAATAAGGACTATAGGTTATAGCTAATCTCAGAGAAGCCTGAGGTAAAGCTGAGAGTTAAATCCAGACAGCCGCAGCTGCTTGGCCCATCTTTCTACTGGAAGACCACCAAGGACAGGTCCCAGGAAAGAAGGACAGCAAGATTTCTCAATCTAGAGAAAGAGGTGGGTATGAGGGTCCTAGGTGGTACAGAACAGATGTGGCAATTTGAACTTGAAAAATGCTAGTGATTCAGCCTTGCAGTACTTCGTGCAATTTCACTCATTGCAAGCCATGCATTGGTCAAGGACTTACCAGCAACACTTGGAAACTTTAGGCTCATGTGTTCAAAAGTGCTCTGTCATAGAGTTCTGAGTAACTGTGTTATAGTGTGGCAAACAAAATGTATGCTATTTCAGTTGCATAATTCATCTGTTTAGCTGTTCATCCACTACAAGTATCCATATTCATTTAACAAATTGCAATCCGCATTTCAGAATAAATTGTATAGCTAAATGCCTTAGCACGCCTATTTAAATTCAGATCTTTGCTATAAATAAATGAGTCAAATATTAAGATAGTAAAGGTTATCCAGACAATAATGTAGCTTCCTTACTAGCTAATCACTATAGATACATTTGGATGTTTACTCTGATTTTTCCTACTGGTCTCCTGATGGTCATTGAAAATTTATATTATTTCTCTCTGCTTCTGGTTCTCCAAGTGGAGATGAAAAAAATGGTTCATACTCCTGGGCACTGATCTGCAGATAGAAAATTCAACATCAGAACAAGTTATTAATAGCTTATTTTCAGTGAATAAATGGGCCAAATGCAAGAAATATATTATTAATGTGGTTTGTCATCCAATATTAAAACAGTATGTTTGAGATGGTACACTGCAGATATGGATGATGTAATGACCAGCCCCTCCAAAAGATGTAAACAAATAAATTGTTTAGTAAAACATATAGAAACTACCATTCCTCATTTATATATTGTAAAGTTGGTAGCAATATATTCTCATTTAAGCCTTCCAAATGCTTTCAGGTTGTTTTTTCCTGTCAAGTTGCATACAATAAATCTGAATTAGAAGTCAAGCCATGCTTCAGAATTACTGTGGTTTCAAAAAGATTTCTTCCTCCTTCTCTAGATGGTGACAAGGCTGATATTTCTGCCAGTATTTATCCAGACATAAACATCATTGCCGGAGCACTGAAGCTATACTTCAGAGACCTACCGATTCCTGTTATCACCTATGACACCTATTCCAAGTTCATAGAGGCAGCAAGTAAGTATTGCATAGTAATTTGTACCAATCTTTAACTACATTTCCCATCCACAATGTATATCGATAAGCAGCAGCCAGAGTAATCTGTCTGTGTGATTGTGCTGCCTTCCCTTTCCCCGCTGGCTTACCCCAGCTTGCACTTCCCATGCAACCACAGATACCTGTTCTCTTTCATTCTTCTCTTCCTAATTCCTCCTTGGCAGAGAAATTATTCTTGCGTGTAAAGAATGTGCCCAGGAGAAGCAGTTCCAATCCATGCACCAACCTCTTAAGAGCAGGCCATAGAGATTCCTAATCTTCTCATATTTTGGGCTTCTGGTGACTATTTGAATGAAAAGTCATGTAGCAAATATGACTGACTTAGTTCACAGCTTGGGAATCTATACTTCTTATGTAAAATATGCGTAAACCCCGCTCAGATTTTTAAAGAGATTGCCAAACAGTTTTAAATGAGTGCTGATACTCAGTATATGTAGGTATCACTGACACCTACATACTTAAATATGTTCAGAAATCTTGAAGTAATTCCATGCCACTTCAACTTCTAGCTAAATATTCAAGCATAGGTTCTAACGGCATATATCCACATTCCCATCTGGTTTTGAAGACTACTGGAAGTAATCTTAGGTAAGATTTTAGTGAGAGTGTTCTGAGACAAGTAATATTGTGAAGCACTTAACAAAGCTTGGGTACTGTACCTATACAGACCTGTAGATAGAGCTAAAGACCCTGGAGATAACTCCTGGGTGGTCTTTTTCGCTGATTTCTTTGTAAAGCCGTTTTTTGGAGGATGTAGAACTTGCTGATAAGCTCCATGTTTATGAGTTTAATATTTATCCCTCCAAGCACAGCCAATGGCTTGTAAATGATTCCATAATAATAAGTTATCTTCCTGATTTATTGCTGTTTACACATGGAAGGCCCTATTAACATTAATCCTGTTTGGTGTTTTCACAGAAATCTCCAATCCTGATGAACGACTAGAAGCAATACATGAAGTGTTGATGTTACTCCCTGCTGCTCACTACGAGACACTTAGATACCTAATGATTCATCTCAAGAAGTGAGTTAATTGACATGCAGGATAATTTTTGAAGAGCTTAACAATTTTCTTTGCTTTGAAAGAGAAATATTACAGAAAGTACCAAGAAAGCTTCCATTAGGACACTGCCACCAAACCAGTAATGTTACAGATAAGCAGACAAGCTGTTTGTATAAGTGCATATAAGCTATGCACAAATATAGCATAAGTCTTTTTGCTGGATTATTGTCATAAACCTTTGAAGAGTTAATTGAAAATTGTCACAGTTCTCTGAGGCAGATAATACCTGAAAAATACCGAATGGTAGGTACTTCAGAGATGTGCTAGATGTGCTGCTGCTGTAAGGCACTTGAACATGCTTTGCTTCTGCCTCCCCTTACCTCCTGATTTGTCTTCTTGAACAATAACCCTAAAAGGAAAGAGCTGTCTCTTACGAGTTATTTGCTCACATCAGAGTAAGCCAAGAATCAAGCAGGACCTATTTTTATATGACTAGTAAAAGCAATACAGGCCCCAGTTATATCTCTTTTGATTTTAAACACACTGCCTCATTTGCTTTTCAAAGCTTCTCTAGGCATACATAAGACACTCATGAGGGGCTTCATAAGGCAAACATAAAGCCTCATAAGACATACAAAATTTTCTAAAGTGCCTAAATTTCATTTTTGAAAGTTACTTGGGAGTGTACTGCCAAGTTTTCCAAGTCTTCAGCTAGGTATCTAGGAAAATTAAGGAGTTTTCCAAAGAGGGTGCCTCACTTCCACTGATTACAAGCAAAACTGTTTTTCAAAAGCATGCTAACTCCACTTTGCTGCTTTGGGTATTTACATGCCTCAGGAAGTCTTCTTTCTACATATTTAAAAACTGAAGCTGAGTACAGACTGGCACAGTCATCTCAAAGCAGGCCTTCATTTATGGATATATTGCGCAAGATATTCCTTGTCTGTGATTAAAGTTTGCTACTTGGAAACAACAGAAAAGGGGATAAGGGAGGAATAAAGCTACTAACCTTCTACACAGCAATACCTTAGTTTCTTCTTAGTTGTCCCACTTCTTGCAACACAATTACAAATGTGGAGTATTTTCTGGGTTTGATCTTCACTATTCTGCACTATTAATGCCAATCAAAAAGAAAAATACCTCATTTCATGTAAAATTGCATCAGAGAACTTGGGTGAAGTGCATTTCATGCTCAGTCAGGTTCTCATTATGCAGAGACTTTTCCTCGTTTTGAATCAGCTCAGGTCATTACAAATGAGTAATTTTTCCCTTTGATGAGACATTACCTGGGCATGCGAGAACTCCTTTGGACTCTGCAGAAATGAGATGATTAAGTATCCACCCTTGTCAGCACAGATGCATGGACAACTCAGGATCAACCATATTGGCTGTGGGCAAGTGAGCTGCACGCAGAATCAGTACTTTCACATCCCGGCAGCAAATTTTTAATAGACATGTGTTGACTTGCCTTCTTTCTTCTCCCAAACTGCAGTCCAGGCTTTGGTTCAGCTGTTGAGCTGAACTACTGATGAGACAAAAATAGTCCAAAGAGCCGATTAAGCTTTCTCTCTCAAATACCTTCAAGTCATGCAATGAATTTCATCTTCTTTCCCATATCATAGCTTTTGGCATCTGCATAGAAATCAAGTGCATGTCAGTTCCCATGGAGAATCTTTTGGAGAGATCTGAGTGTGAAAGAGGAAAGAATCCTTTAGGTTCAGACTATGCTGTTCTGTAGATTAAACACAGAGTTCCAACTTCAACCCTCTAGGACTCTTCCTCCATGGACAAAACATGCACCAGTATAAGGGAGTCTATGTAAAGACAGCAGGATCATGGACTCTACACCACCATTGCTTCTCAACAGAAAAAAAACTGCACTGAGTTGATCTTAAAAGCACAGGAAAATCCAGCAGAGGCCAATGTCAGCAACAAAAAATGAGTTTGTTGGTCAGTTAGTTGTTTTGTTCAGTTATCTTTCTGATAAGTTTTTGCTCAAAGTTGGAGGAAATGCAATAGCATGAGCAGTCCCCCCTGTGGTGAAATACATACAACTCCTTCTTGCTGATGTTGCAGTGAAGCTGTGAATCTTCTTTGTGTTTTCACCCCAGGCTGTGCAGCACAGATGCACAGAGAGAAAGCAGTGCTACACATACACTTGTACAGAGGTGGCTTGGGCTACGCAGCCCTGGTGTGTCTTTGCTCCTTGCAAAGCACAGCTAGTGCATCTGTGCTAGAAGATGATGTGCCTGTGAGTAGGGGCACTAATGGACTTCTGTCCTGAAAGCAAAGAGGAACAGCATTTTTCTGTGACAGAGCCATTCTTGGCAGAGAGACAATAGTAGAAGCAAAACTGAGTCATATAAGTACCTCACAAAGAAGGGAAGACCAAACTACTTCTGGTTTCAGCCACTTTGTGCTCCCTTGATGGCATGAATGAATCCACTCACAATGCCCAGCTGGCAATTGCCATGCTAGGGGAGGTCTCAGCTGTTGCCAGGAGACCTGTCTCCAAAACCAGATGTGCTCCACTCCGGCAGAGGATTTGTATGAAGGAGATGTGAAACTTCGTCCGTGCTGTACTTATCGCAGCAAATGTCTGGTCCATGAGGGACCTGAACTGATCAAGGGATTGTGGTTGTCCTACACTGCAGTGCATGAGCACTCTTAGGATTGAACTCAATATGCCACTCAGACAGGATGACACTTGTGATCCAGGAAGGAAGCCTCCACACACCTTGCATTTTCTGGCAGGTTTGACTGATTTTCCAGTCAGGGCTGACTTCTACACAGCTTGGCCAATCCTTGGTGGTCTTTGCTCCAGCCACAAATAGTCTATCTCTTCTTCTATTTACATTATATGACCTATGTCAGTGAACAAAAGAGCCTGGGTTCCTTCCTAGAAACGCCTCTGTTCTCTGTCAAGAACAGATGGCATTTATAGCAACCTGATTTTAGCAAGCCGCCTCTCCAGGCTGCTCCAGGATTCAGCCTGCTCCTGAAGTACAATAACTAATTGGAACCACTGAGCTGTTGGTTGGCCTGAGGCAGCCAGCAAGTCAGATATGTGTGAAAGGGTGGGTTCCTGCAGACCGGAAGCATGTTTGGAAACATGGGTAGTCTAAAGAAAATCCAGGTTTGCATTTGTGGAGCACATCCCCACTGCCAGTGTGATGCACACCAAGCACAGTGAGCCAGAGAACTGTAGTTACTGTAGCATAGAGGACTGTTCCATACATCATAATTTAAATCATAATTATGCTTTTTAAAAAGCAATTGCCACTAATTCCTATACCCTAGCAGATAGTCACATGGAAAAATCACTTAAGAATCACATGAGAGTTGTTTAAAGGCTCTAGAAATCACAGCCCCACCATAGCTGCATTGTACTTGTTGCAGAAGCAGTTACTGTGTTGAGTGAAAGTAAAAATTGTTATTGAAAAAATGTCATTATCTACCAGTGTTTGATGTGAAGCAAGACTGCAGATAAAGATGCAGAGATTATTTTCTTATGGAAAGTAAGCAACCAATTACTTTTTTTTTTTTATTTATTTTAGGGTTACCTTGCATGAAAAGGAGAATTTTATGAATGCTGAAAACCTGGGAATAGTGTTTGGACCTACTTTAATGAGACCTCCAGAGGACAGTACCCTTGCTACACTGAATGACATGCGGTACCAGAAGTTAATTGTGCAGATTTTAATAGAAAATGAAGATGTTCTCTTTTAGACAGAGAGGCGTATCTTCAAAGCCATTTGTTTTTAAATAATTCGTTTGAAGGAAAAACAACATTTCTTTAATTTTTTTTTAAAACAGAAAGGAAGAGTTCCTTGACTGCACTTCGATTTCTGCAAAGTTGCAGATGGATGCCAAAATGTTTAGGGAAAGCCTATGTCTCATAGACATATGCCTCTTTGTAGAAGGGATAAAGAAGGTCAGAAAAAATCCTCTTACCTTGTATCTTTTGCCTTGCCTCAGATGTATATTTGTTTTGAGAAGTTTCAAACAATTTTATTGTTGTTAACTTATTAAGAAACACAAAACGTATTTTAATATGGCTAGAGAAGCAAAAAGGTACTTAATCAGTGTTACTTGTATACTCCTATACATTTCCTTCTTCATGAGACATAATTATATATGTCAATTGTGAAACAGAACCTATATTATAAAGATATTTTTACTTTACCTAGCTGAGAGAATGGCATTTTATTTTAGCAAACTATAAATCAATGCGGTGCATTGATTATTTTCCACGTAATTCTTTCCTGCATTTTTGCTATGATATATTGAAAACAATTGCCACTAATGCAGCATTATCCTGACATACCTCTTTCATTGCAAGTGTTTTAAAGGAGAATAATTTTCTTGTGAGCATTTCAGCTTTCCTTAGGTTTCTTTGCATTCAGGCACTAGCATCCTAAGATTGTACACTTTTAGCCATTTGCCATTTCCAAAAACATGCTATTTTCTTCTTTTTTTTAGTTTTGGGGTTTTTTTTTTCTCCCATGTAAAATATGGTCTTGAGAATTTTTCAAAAGTCCTGGTGGTAGTATCAATTTCACGTGCCAGATTTTTCTTGGATCACATAAGTTAAGTGATGCTGGGACACTGGATATTTTCTGGCCTTGTTGAAAAGTCAGCACTTTTTTGGGTGAATGATGAAGGATTTGGTTTTTCTGTAAAAATCGAGTTATGTTTTGTCATGTTTCTGTATTTATAAATGTACAGTAAATCTGCTAAAAATGTAGGTATTTATCTTGAATGTGTTTCCTGATGGTTTGTTTAAAAAAAAAAAAAAAAAGAAAAAAGACAGAATGTGTAGGACATGTGGGAGCTGGTAAATTTAATTATTACCAAATTTTAATATTTTTCTCCCCTCACAAACATTGACCTACAGAGTTCATAGTCTAACTGCAACTTATTCCTAATGTTAAAACTGTTTCTCAGCATGAGATGTTTCTTCAAGCATAGAAAATCAACATACTTTACTACCAAACTCAGTTTTCAATACAAAAAAAATTCTAATACTCCCTCATCTTGATCATTTGTATCATATGCTTGGTAACTCAGTGATGCAGTCTCCTGAATTATTTCAGGGAGCACGTTTCTATTCAAACTGAAAAATATCTGTAACTATGATAATGAAGGGAGGTAGACGGTATGACTGTAAATTTGTTGTCTTCTAGAGAAATAACTAAGGGCTAGATAGATTAATCCAGGTTGCAGAACAAATGCTAAATAGTCTGAGTTCCCAATACTTCCATAGATCCTCCTGTCTTCTACAGGACTATTTGTTGTAGGTTATGTACTACTTAATACTGTCATAAAAATGATCTGGAAATGGTTTTATTTTGTGAAGTGAAATATGCTTTGTAATTTATGATAGTGTAAATGGAAGGAAAAATCCCATTAAATGTGTTAAAAGAGTTCTGGTGTCTGTCACTGACTACATGGCAAGCTGCCAAGTGAAAATCAATCGCTAATTACCATCCTGACATTGCTGGAAACTTTCCTACTCAAAAATTTAGAACAGTTTCACTGAGTGTCAGCAGTTTCAGGTTGGCACTTGGATGCCCATACCACAGCCAAGCCCATGCAAACATTTATTTTCTGAGAACACCGTAAACCACCCTCTGTGCAAAACTTCAAGGAAGCAACAAATCAGAATATCAATCCAACCAGTATCCAAGAATCAATGCTATCAAAGCAGTTTTCCACTCTCTTGAACACAGACATTTGACTAACAATGATTTTTTTTTTTTTCTGGTCAGTTCAGTAATGAGTTATTTTTTTAAGGCAGCACACTGGTAGCTTTAGCATGTCTCACTGTCTGGAGTCTTCAACACATATCCCATCTTAAGGATTTGATGACAGTACAAGGCAGTGTGCTTAGACAGACTCATGCTTAGTGTCTGGAGAGCAGAAGTTTCTAATCTGTTGGACAGAGGGATGAGTATGATTCTGTGTCTTAAAACACAAATATCTAGAGAATTGTCCATGTTTCACTTGGCTAAGTGATCACCTGACATCCAGCATCCTCAGGGGCATATTGAGCATGGAGGTGAAAGGACCCTGTCCTCTCCACACCTCATTAGTGCCACCTCGTGCTGTGCCTGCTTCATCTCCTATGTCAGACTTAGGGTGTCCATCCCTGCTGCAGCTGGGGCTGAGCTGCACCGCTGGGATTGGATCATTGCTGTTTCAGATTCACCATTCGAGGAAGTAAAAAGGTGGCAGACTTTCCTCTGCAAAACTGACTGCTAAGACAGTAGAAAAATTCATAATTACCTTTAATGGAAACTAATACTCCAATATACAGAAAAAAAATGGGCTTGACCAGATTACACCAAATCCTTCCCTTCACTTCAAAAGATTAAGCAAGAGCACAATGGGTATCTCACATGAAGCACTACTAGAGAGCAGCAAGACTCATTTGAAAGATGCTTCATGAGGCTATGTTTGAGCTGATGTAACTTCCCTGCTGGGTCATTTCATCCAGAGTGGAGCACAGTTCTGCCCCTCTGGAAGCAGGTGAGATACCAGTGTCTGCCTGCAGCCAGGTGTTCAGCAGAAGCCTTGTTCCACTCCAGCTGTTGGAGAAGGTCTTTGGTGAAGCAGCAGTCCCCTCCTGCAGCCATCCACTCCTGATTCCCATATGCCATTCAGCTAGCCCCATCTTCTGGTGTAGTGGGTGCCACGCTGTACCCCCTCACAGCTGCTGGGGTGAGACAACTTGCCTTCCATAAACCAGCCACGATCAGTAAAACATTACATCATGTTAATGGATTGTAAGGTGATAGCTTTCCAAAGTGCTGTGGAACAGTTACTGAGGAAGGAGAAGAATTTGCAGGAAAAAATAAAAAAGAGAAACAAAGTGTATAAAGAAAACTTTAAAAAACAACAACAACAACAAAAGTTACAAAGGCGACAGAGCTTTGTGCTCAGCTCTCCTCTCTGTGTCAGTTTAAGGTACAGAGTGGGTTTAACAGAGCACAAAGCAGGGTGAATTGGTACCACATCCATTTTATTTCCAAAGAAGATTTAAGACTACACTTTCCTCCACACTTAGCATTCTCAAAACTCACACAGCATTTGAGCTTAATTGATGGAGACAATGCTGCAGTTTGGAATCTCTTTTGAAACAAAGTTTTTGAAAGACCTGAGCTGTGTATTACTGTCAAATTCAGTACACAGGAGGGAGGAGGGATTGCAAGTGTGGTATTAGGCTAAACTCTGGTCTTAGTGAGATCTTAGCGAGGTGCTGGGAATGCCTGGGGTAATAAATAGCTGGGCTGAACCACAAAATCATAGAGTAGTTTGGGTTGGAAGATTATCTATTCCAACCTCCCTGTAATGAGCAGACACATCTTCAACTAGGTCAGGTTGCTCAGAACCCTGTCCAACCCAACCTTGAACATTTCCAGGGATGGGGAGGCTTAAATCCCATTGTGAAGAGGCAAAAGTGAAGGTAGGTACTGAGAGTGGTTTGCAGAGCACATGGAGCAACTGTGTCATTTATGATAAGCTCAAATACTGCACAGTGCACATCTGTGCAAATGATACACTGTGAAATGATTAACTGTGTTTGCACAAGGCCCTGCCTGGACTCACATGTCTGGAGGGAGAGTGTTTTCCGAACCCAGCTAGGCAGCTGCTCTCTCCCCCTTCTTCCCACATGGAGATGTAGACAGTGACAGCCTCTTCAGCAGCTGCCAGTATCATGCTCCCTCACACAGAGTACTGATCAAAGCCTGATCCTGCTAATGGCTAGGTTGTGCTGCCCTGCTGTCTGAGAAGAGGCTGGAGAGGGCAGAAAAAGAGATGGGGCTGGGAGGAAGGGTCCACAAGTGGGCACTTCTCTAGCTGTTTAAATTCCCCAAACTGGCAGTAGCTGGAAAGACTATGACATTTTGCCTCAATGCTGTACTCTCTCCAAAACTTGCTCAAAGGCACAAGATGCAGAAGCCTGTCTGGACACCTTCTTATTTCTTTATTGACTAGTACAGAGTCAAAGTCTGCAATGAAGGGAGGAAGAAGGTTCCAGTGCCAACAAACCTCCTGTCCATAACCAGAGACTGAAACCAGGAAAACTCTGAGTAGGAAGGTAATTCACAAACACACAAGAATGCCATCTAACTGGATCTTCAAAGCAGAATTACATTGCTTTGTCCCCTACAGCTATCTAAAGGGAATGGAGAGACTATAGGGCTCATGGAGATAAGAGTGAGAGCATCAATACCCTTCATATTCTTTAGTTGTAGAGATTAATTCCCTGATTAAAGATAATGGTTAAGACTCCAAAATCTGAACCTTAGGGAACTATGATTATTGCTGAACGCTCTAGGGCTTGCACATTCAGGACATCAATGGGGGCCATACTTTACATTATCTTTCTCTGAAGGCATGGTGTTCTGGATATAATTATGCTGATGCTACAGCTGGAGCCAGGACTGGGAGTTCAAAGCCTGAAGGACATAGATTATTGCAGGATGTTGTAAGGAGGACTCTGCAGAGGGACCTGGACAGATTGGAGAGTTGGGCTGATTCCAGCAGGATGAAGTTCAACAAGGCCAAATGTCGGGTCCTGCACTTTGGCCACAACAACCCCCTGCAGCGCTACAGGCTGGGCACAGAGTGGCTGGGGAGCAGCCAGGCAGAAAAGGAGTTTGGGAGTTTGGATTGACAGGAAGCTGAACATGAGCCAGCAGTGTGCCCAGGTGGCCAAGAAGGCCAATGGCATCCTGGCCTGTATTAGGAACAGTGTGGCCAGCAGGATCAGGGAAGTGATCCTTCCCCTGTACTCAGCGCTGGTGAGGCCACACCTCAAGTACTGTGTCCAGTTCTGGGCCCCGCAGACCATTCCAACCGAGCTGGGACATAGGTTTGAACCCTGCTGCTGCTGAATTTAGCCTGTTGGTGGTGACTCACTGGCACGATTTTGAATTTTGGCCTCTGTCAGTGCATGTGCACTGGTCAGCATGGTTTCAAGGCAGTGAGAGCAAAGAATTATTCCCCTTTGGCAGAATGGATGAAACTACACAAGTTTGTTCTCCCCCATAGTTGTCCAGCTTTATTACAACAGGCTTTGCACCTCTCAAACACTTCAGTACACAACCACTCCTCATGTAACAGTCATGCATTGCCCCATCTCAGCCTCTGAGTATGAAAACACCAGCTGGATGGGCTGAAACACAGCCCTTGAAGAATTTTTGAATCACTGCCTCTAGGGAAAAAAAAAAAATTACTCCCAAAGGTCACAGGTGGGCCTCTGAGAGGACCTCACTTAAGTACAATGTAACATGGGCAGGGCAAGGCTGCCTTGACGCCATGTTACTGAGACAGTCTTTAAATTTTCAGATCTTACCTCCATCACTAGTGCGGACAATATCCTTACTTGCATGGGCCCTAACAGTAGATCTGTGAAGGAAACTAGTCCTGTGGTGGAATGCAAGACATTAGCTTAGCGCTAATGCTCATCCTCATTCAATGGGAAGTTCAGCTGCATGAATAAATCTGTCTCAGAACACTGCAACTGTGAGACTCATGTCTACTAAAAAACCCTACCACGAATAACAGTCCATTATTGACATCCTCCCTATTCCTAAAATTGAGGGCTGCGCAGTAAGCCATAACAATGCCAGTTCCCTGATATCTGGATTCCTAACTCAACCCTAAGTGTTACCTTATTATGAATACCTATGGACTCCAGACTTCTAAAGTTCTTGGGCAGCAGCATGTGGTGAATAATATGGAACTTCTTGTACATTGTCATACCCATATGTTCCCTCTAGTAGAACAGAAAATAAAGTATCTTCAAATATGGCTGTCAGCAATTCATGTTCTTCAAGATCTACAGTTCCAAATCATATGGCTAACCCTACTCCTCATTCTAGCCTTCATTTTAGTGGTAACAAATAGCTCATGCTTTCAAGAAAAGAGAATACATTGACTGCTCTGCTTTGCCAAGCCCTGCAGAGCCCTGCAATGAAGGCAGCTTCCAGTGGCAAGCTTGGTTCGTGCCATGCTGAGGTCCACTGCAAACTGAACCCTGACAGTTTCTCTATTTATAACAAGCCCTTCGCTTCTACTGTAGCTTACAAAACACTTGTTCTGACTGACACAAGCTTTCTTCCTAACTGCAGTCATAGAATAATAGAATCAGATGGGTTGGAAAGGAGCTCTGAGATCAAATCCAATCCTTGATCCACTACCACCACAGTTACTAGACTATGGCACTAAGTGCCACATCAAGTCTCTTCTTAAATACCTCCAGGGACAGAGAATCCACCACCTCCCTGGGCAGCCCATTCCAATGCCTGATTACCCTCTCTGTAAAGAATTTCTTCCTAATATCTAACCTAAACCTCCCCTGGCAGAGCTTAAGACAGTGCCCTCTTGTCTTACTGAGAGCTGCCAGGTAGTTGTAGAGAATGATGAGGTCTCCCCTGAGCCTTCTCTTCTCCAGGCTAAACAACTCCAGCTCCCTCAAGCCTTTCCTCACAGGACTTGCGTTCAAGTCCTTTCACCAGCCTGGTTGCTCTTCTCTGGACCTGCTCCAGCATCTCAATGTCTTTCCTCAATACTCAGAGGCTGAGATAGGGCAACACATGACTGTTATATGAGGAGTGGTTGTGTACTGAAGTGTTTGAGAGGTGCAAAGCCTGTTGTAATAAAGCTGGACAACTATGGGAGGGGAACAAACTTGTGTAGTTTCATCCATTCTGCCAAAGGGCAGAATCCTTTGCTCTCACTGCCTTGAAACCATGCTGACCAGTGCACATGCACTGACAGAGGCCAAAATTCAAAATTGTGCCAGTGAGTCATCACTAATAGGCTAAATTCAGCAGCAGCAGGGTTCAAACCTATGTCCCAGCTTGGATGGTTTTTGGGTTTTTTTGGCAGGACAGACATAGCCTGGGAATGGATACTGCAGTTTGACAGTCTTGAGCAGCAAACTGATATCAACAGGAAAAATGTTCTTCCCTGTTATAAAATGTTTGGAGTCCTTCCTGTGATTATTAAAGTAAAGGCTAAGATTTGAGATACTACTAGTACTTGAAAATCTACATCTGGAAGAACTGATGTTATTGATGGCTTCTTCTGAGTGGACTGCCTGATGCAGATGGGAACCAACTCTTTGTATGTTTTTTTCCTGTGCACAGAGGTCCCTTGGTTTAAATTGATGTGATATTTAGGCTCTGAGATCTAAGAGTCCCAAGACCTCCTGAATGCTAACGGGCCAACCTGTGGCAGCAGGTAGCAGTGTTGCAATTTTCTATGAGCCAATTGCTTAGTTTTATGTCAGGGCAGGGCTAAGAGTTTAGAAGAATTGAATCTTGAAGAGCCAAACAAGTTGAATATTGCTGGAAGTATGGACCAAAGCAGAGGTTTGTTCCTTATAGGTGCCAGTGCAATATGTTCTTTTCTACATTTGGTTTTGAAATGTCCTTGGCCTTAAGGTTAGCATTTGAGAAGCCCAAGTTTCAAATGTCCAGTGTATTTCTGGGTGGTCTGGGGTTTGAGGGTAAATATGAGATCTGAGAGCAATATTCATTAGCACATTTGATGATTCTGAGGGCACCATTGGGTTCCCTTGGTATAATTATAACTGAATTTAATATCAGAGTTTTGGAAAACCAAAAGGTTCCATGGTGTTGGGAAGGCTGATGCCTGAAGTGGACAGTGCCTCTCTTCTCCTGCCAGTAGAGATGGGTCCCCTCAACACAGTTAGGTAAGAGTGTGGTTTGGCAATCTAATTCCAGAGCGCAGTTTCAACTAGAGCACAGTAGGGTCTGCAAAGTTTAGAAAAATGACAATGGGAACGTGCAACAAGCACTGGTGGTTTTTTTCGCTCACTGCAGTAATAATTAGGCATTGTAAGTAAGATTAGTTTGAGAGCTGACATTAGTCTTTGAGAATCTAAATCTTGAAAATACCAGGGTATTTCAGAACAGTCTAATTGTACACAAAAGAATCATGTTACAGTATGGAGGAAAGGCCCTACAGTTTTATTTTGCAGTGAACTGAGGCATCTTTCAGAATACTACACATCCATCCTAGCTGGGACTACAAAACCCCACTACTTTTTATCTCAGCCTCCTGAAAAGACAGGACAGAATTTAACTGCAGCGGTCTTATTAAATAAATATACTATCTAACTTCCATGCATTGAAAGAGGCAATAGGGTATTTTATCTTCACTTTTAAATCAATGCTGTAAAATAAGCATACTGAAGGAATGCAACAAGTACTGTTGCAGTCAGAAAGGGAGAGCTCATACATTTGCACTTTCAGAATTGTTTTTATATAAACACGAACCTTAGTGACAATCTTGTGGAACGACATGTTGTGGCTTTCAAAAGCAGAGCAGGTTTTGCTGTCCTCCTGCACCACCACATACACATGCAGGCAGCACCCTCCCACTCACATATCTTTTGCAAAGCTTTCCCACCTGCCTCTCTCTTTTCAGTAGACCCTGCTTTCAGCACAGGATCAAAAAGGACAAAACTCTTCCTTTGGATGATTCTTTGAAATGGGTTTAACTGAAAAAAACCACATTGATTTGATGTAAGTTTGGCATTTTGTGAGCTCAGATGTCAGAGATCAGCTAATCAAAATAATATAAATAAATAATAAATGGTTTATATAAGCCTATTTACAGAGTGGGAGCTATAAATAACAACTTGTAATATTTTTCTGAAAAAGGCTTTTACAAATAAAAACTATCTTTATTTCAACATAAATTCCCTTCTTCCCAGGCACTTCCCTGGGACACAAGATGAGCAGACATGCTGATGTTCTCTTTCTCTACAAGTGAGGAGCAAAGCAGTAGGTCATATTCACATGAGGAAATTTGACCCTATGGTCTGTTGCTGTCCTTGGCCCTAAAAGCCTGATGCCCTGATGCTATGCATCTCAGAAAATGTTAGTTGCTTACTTGTTAGGAGGGAATGTAAAGGCCATCTTTGGTTACTGTTTTATTCCATAGGAGAAAGGTTTTACTGTTGAACTGTTGATGTTAGTTAGTATGATAGACAGTTTGGAGTATTTCAAGTGTGTGTGTACACATGCTTTCCTATCCAAAAGCCTTTGGATTTGAAGAGGGCAATATACAGAGTAAAGTGTGTGCCCCAGGCTCCTCTCCCTCAGTAACCTGCATTGACCAATTTCCATACGTATCTTTATGGGCTTTTCAGGGAAGCTGCAAGTCATAGAAGTTGATCTGCAAGAAAAGATGAGGCTGAAATACATGAACTCCTCCACACCATCACAGTCAACTTTGAGTAGCTGATTGTGTAGCTGATGGGAAGGGTACTGTGGATCAAATTCATATTACATGGCATAGTTCTCCAAAGAACAAATCATCACTTTTAACACACGGTGCGGCACAAGCAAATCTTCTTCTCCTTTCTGAATGAATAAAAACAGGTAAAGCTGTTCATATGGCCGTATATCCATTATCACAAAGAAATTCAAAGTCCCGATACTAAACTAGTTCAAAAACAAATATCAGACTCCATGGTCTCACCTAGAGTTTCATTCGCTTTTTAAAGATGGGCAGTTAAACACAATTCTCTTTTCTTCAAGGCTACCCGCCCACGCACATCCATCACGTGCACAAACAAAAAGTAGTGATATTTTGTTTCAGCCACGCACACTGGCAACACCGCTGCCGTCCACGCTCGGATTTCATTACGCGGTCACGGTACTGCCTCACCTGCGCTGATGCTCCCCCTCCTTTTCCTCTTCTACCGTGTCTCTCCAATCCGGCAGGGGACACCGACCTTTCTCCGCCCTACGGAGCCAGGCCCAGCTCCTCCTCCGCGGCGGGAGCCGGGCAGGTGAGCGGGAGCCGCCCGGCCCCGGGGCTGGCCGGGCTGCGGCCCCGCCCACGGGGTCGAGCGGCGGGGCCGGCCGGCACCTGCGGCTGCACCGCGCACCGCTCCGTTCCTCCCCTGCTCCCCTGCTGCGGCGGCGGCTGCGCTTCCCCGTGGGGCAGGAGCGCTCCCGCAGCGGCGGGCGCCGCAGGTCAGTGTCGCCTCCCGCACCTGCAGCTGCGGGAGCTGCCGGGGTGGCGGGAGGAGGGAGGGAGGGAGCGGCGCCCCATCGCAGGAGCCTCAGGTCGCTCCGGGCTCCCGGCCCCGTCCCGCGGGGCGGCGGTGGCGGCAGCCCCAAGGTACCGGACCTTGGGTCAACTTCTGGGGTTGGCGAGTCCAGGCAGCGGGTCCGGCCGCTCGGCTCCCGTGGCTCTGCGTGCCGCGCACGGGGCCGGGCGGCGCTCCAGGGCCGCTCTGCGGGGCGCAGAACACTCTGCCCGCGCAGGACCCGTCCGTCCCTCCCCGCGGGGCCGCTCCCGGGGTGCCGGGCGGGCAGCGCTGCTGGGCAAGAGGGGTCCCGGCGCCGCCCCAGCGGGGTGGCAGTGCCCGGCTGCCAACCCGCCTTCGCCTGCTTCCTCCCCGCAGGAGCCCGAGATGGCGGACAGCGCCGCGGCCACCGCCGCTCCCCGCGCCGCCGTGAAGGGCGGCTCGGCGGGGCCCTGGTGGAAATCGCTGACCAGCAAGAAGAAGCACAAGGAAGCGGCGGCAGCCCCGCCGCCCCCGCCGCCAGCGAGACCCCCGCCGACCCCCCCAGCCCCGACGACCGGGAGGAGCAGCCGCCCCCCTTCGGCAGCGGCGACGCCGCGGGGACGGGCGGCGGGAGCCGGCGGAGCCTCCGGGTGTCCCATTCGGGCCGCTTCAAGGAGCGGCGGAAGATGCGCACCTCGCTGCTCGGCGACGGCCCCGAGGTCTTCGACGGCGGCGGCGCTCCAGGCCATGCCGACCAGGGGGGCGAGTAGCCCAGCAGGACCTTGCCGAGGAGCTGCCACTGGACGGGTGGCCGGAGGACTGGCAGGACAGGTAGCCGGAGTCAGTGACTGCCCCGCAGCTGGCCGTGGTCCCATGGGCGACATGAGGGCGTGTGGCAGTGGCCTCCCCAACCCCGACCAGACGCTGCGGGGAGTCCGGCGTCTCCGCCAGATGAGGGAATCGCGTGCTGTGTTACATGAACACCGCCAAGACCAAACCCCTAGATGATGGGACTATGTGATTGTCTTAAAAAAAAAAAAAAAACAAACAAAAAAAACACAAATAAATACCCCATTCCCTGTACTGTGGTACTGAGCGGACTCAAAGGTGCTATCCCAGGGCCGACACTGGGGGTCTCTGAATCTTCCCCCAGCCCTTACCAGGAGCCAACATACTGACTTCTCAGGACTATGACCCAGCTCCTTTCGGCTTTCAAGCCGAGGGGGTGCTTTGCTGCTTTCATCTCACATGCTGTCTTATCGAAGGAAGGGGGAAACAAAGTGCTCTTATCTAGTTTCAGGGCCAAGGACCTCCGAGGGTGCCTTAAGTGCTCCTGCCCTGCGTTAGCTGGCATCCTCCTTCCCCTGTGGGGGTCCAAAGAGAGGTATTGCGAAGGGCTGGCTCTTGAATCTGCCCATGCCTCACATCACATCGCATTTAAATAATGCAAAAGGCAGGACCTTGCTGGTTTTCTCCCTCTTCTTACTGTGTAATGATAAGCAGGTTTTTCACAGGCTGGTCTCTCATAATTCTGTTACGGAGGGAGGCCTGTGTTTTGTAGCTACTATTTACCCAGGGGATACATGATTTTTGCATAACTGGTGATAACTGGCATAATGAAGTTCCAATGAAGAAATTGTGTAATAAAATGTAAACACCCTTTTGGGAGACGAGACCAGCCCTGGAGAGCACAAGCAGGGTTGCACTCCTAATGTGGAATAGGCTTGGGCACCACTGGAAATGTTGTTTGCTATTTACCATGTCCAAGGCTTGTGAAGCAACGTTAAGTGTCCCAGGATTTCTTCTGGTAGCAGGATAATGCGCTTTAACTCAAGCAGCTCCCTCTAACAGCTCCTGTATTTTTGGACAAAGTAAATATAAGCCAGATTTGTACTGGTGGTGTGCCTTACAGAGCAAATGCAGCTAAAAGTACTTAGCAATTTCACATTTCTTGATAGTAGGTGATGTAGCAACAACTGATTTATTTATTTTAAATGCATTTGCAATAGAGTTTATATTGTTAAAATGGTTTTAGATGTTTTCTGAATGTGAGATATTACATAGTGGTAGGGACTCAAAATTATTTCCTAGCAGTCAGGTATTACGCAGTTATGATTTTGTTTGGTTGTAACTAATCATTTAAGGTCAATTAAAAATAAAAAGAGACTGGAAAGGAAACAAGAGCTGAGATCCAGGTGAATATATGGTTTAAACCAGTCACTGACAATCGCTGAAATGGTGCACTACATGCTGGGCAAGTGCCCTGTGGTTCAATGTGTGTAATAATACTTTGAAAGCTCCTGTGCAATAAACTCAGACAACATAGCTGCAGAGGTGCTCACTGGTGCTTCCCTCAGCTACTCCTTCAGACTCTGGAACTCAAGGATGAAGGGACTGTAGCATCAAATCTATTTCCATAAAAGCTTTATTCCCACCCAGTGTTTAGATATGTGCTTTTTTTAATTTCATTTAGTAAAACTGCAAGGTAGTGTGTTTGGACTGCTGTTTTATGTTGCTGAGTACATGCTGACCAAGCAAAGAGCTGGGGGGCAAGCTCTGAAAAGTTTCTCCTCAAAGATACTTTTCTTAGGTGAGGCCTCTTCAGTCAAGGGGCATCTGAAATCCTCTCTCGAGGAGAAGCAATTGGAGCAAACCTAGCCTTGGAAAAAGAGTGTGAGAGAGAAGGAGGAAAGTGTAAAAGCTTGGAATAGAAGCAGAGATGAACTGTACTTCAGCTCCAGTTAGCTGGAGAGGGGGGAAAGGAGGCAGAAAGGGGTGGCTTTTCTGCCAGGGTTGTCATGCTACCTTTTAGGAGACAACATGTTCATGCTTATTACAGGCTAAAATAGTCTGTCTGTATTTTTATATTGTAGGGCGCAAAGAAACTTTTTTGTGTTTGTATGTCCAAAATGGAAGAACAAGTAAGCAGATGCTGCACTGGTGCATTTCTTACTCCTACGTCTGGTTTAGTCTGAGTTCTGTGAGTGTCACATCCTCAGAACTATCCAGAGGCTGGAGAATGAATGTCGACTAATGTTTTATACATCTCATGCAGACGCTTTTCTGCATTTTGAATCCTTTCACTGTTGTGAAAATACAATTCCCTCCTCTCTTCTGTACCTCGAAGCTGCCTTGTTCTGCCGTGAACCTCTCTTTGCTCTTTGGAAACATCTCAGGTTTATTAGTTGCAAGTCTCTACCTAGACACAAGAAATCTCCAATTTGGGTTTTATTTGAGAAGTCTGGTGTGCTGTTCAGATGGCTGCTGCTCAGATTCAGTATCAGTGCTGGTTAATATGTGACTAAATATTAGCCGTGTCTTAATCCATGTGTATGATACTTTCAGCTTGGAAATTTAGTCATAATACGAAGTCAATAAATGCACATAAAATGCCTCACAGCCCTCCTCCATCTTTATCCTGACCTTGAGCTGTGGGAAGGAGACGTAATTCTATCTTCCTGCTCAGTCAAATCCTTGCTTCAATGAATTTGATAGCAGCCACTGAAAAACTAGATCCATGAGAAAATGGGCTGACTGCCTCGTCTCACTTTCCCCACCCTGTGCGCACGGGCCACACAGCAGTATCTTCAGGTTAGTGCTGACCTGTGTACCATGGTGAGGAGGGAGAAGTCCTGTGGCCCTAACCAACCTGTAGCACAGAAATGGTCCTCTTGTTTCTCTGCCTGAGCATCAGATAAAGCTTAGGTAATCTATACACATGTAAATGAATTAAGCTGATGCAGAAAAAACCCCAGCATTTTATAGAGCACTTAAATATTTTTTTTAATCCTCGAGGTGGAGAAAGTTCAACCTTTCTTATGTATTGAAGAATGCTTGCTCTGTTAAAAGGATAGTGTATTTCTGTGCATTGCATTATTAAAAGGCAGTCTGCGTTCTCAGTATAGGTATTTTTCTCATCATTATAAAGATCATACATAAGAAATTAAGTTTAGGAAATAGGGTGACTGAGAAAGTACTAGCTGTTTATTTTTAAAAGCAAACAATGACATATTGACAAAATAAATGGAAATAAGTAGATGAGATGAACCACAGCTGAGTCAGTTGTAGTGAAATTTTCTTAATATTATCACAGATACTAAAGATTGCAGATTTGAGGCAGAAAATAAATATTTAGCAAATAGAGTAAACTTTTCAAATAAACTTGCAAAATATATGCTTGGTTATTCCTGCTCTTGCCAAAACTAAAAATAAATCTTTTGAGTCCTTGCCTGGTGAATCATTCCCTACTATTGTAGGCTGGTCAGTCTGGACCTCAACAAAGATTACAGGGAGCACCTGCAGAAAATGATCCTGAATTGGAAACTCTAGAAAGAATGCCTTGAAAGCCTCAAGACTTTTAACCTTAGGTGTTATGTCAGGGTATGAGTTAAACCAAACTGAACTAATGGAAAGGGAGCATTACTGTTTAGGAGAGGAAAGGGATCTTCACTGTTCGGGGTTTTTTGCATTGTTTTTTGTTTGTTTTTTTAATTATTATTTTGAAGGGGGATGTTTTTGGTTTTTTAGTTCTCTCTTCACACTGTAGTGTCACCAGTAATAATTTTATACTTGAAATATCAAGTATGTTGTCCATCGGCAAGATAACCTCGTGCGAAGGCTAAAATCTGAAGGATGGAACTCCTGGCCTTGGCCTGGCCAGTACAGCTGGATGCTCCACTTAAAGCCCATGTTTAATTTGGCTCATTTAAACAGCTGCTATCTAGGTGGAAGACAAGCTGTTTCAAGTGCAGGTACAAACTGGTAGCTCATTTTGCTGCCTTTTGGGATTCTACCTGGTATGGCAAAACGAAGAACCCCAAACCTGATATTTTTTAAGATGTCTTTCAAAAGCTACGGAGAGAGACAGTTGGTTATGGAATGATATTTGAGACCATATAATTACACCCTTTTGAAAAACAAACCTTTCCCCTTCATCACTAATTTATTGTAAATAAGACGGGAGGCCTGCCGACTGAGATTTTTCATTTCAGAATAAAACAAGAGATAAAGTTGCTCGATTTTATAGACATCAGAAGTACTGAAGTAGTTTGTCAGTTTTATCCTTAATGCCACATCTGAAATTCACAAATAGCTCTAAGAATCAGTATTTGGATGTAGTCTTCAACTAAAGCATATTGATTAGCAGCTGCAGTGTACAAATTTGATTTACTGCCCACTTTATCTAGATAAAGCAATATAACATCAGATAATACATGTTTTGAGGATAGCAAATAGCTTTCCTTCTTAGCTATAAGGCATGATTTTAAATGAAAAATTTACTCTGGTGAGTAATCCTCGTCAGATCTAAACATCATGTTTCATGTGAGTAAATGAGTTAGAATGTTTTTATCAGGGTATTAGTTGCCAGATTATTAGATGTTTTGGGATGTGTAAAATAGGCTTGATTCTCAGATATAAGCCTGCGTGTACTGTGAATTTTCTGCTGCCTGTTTGCAATGCCTCAGGTCTTTCCCCTGCTCCAGAGTTACTGTTCATCGTGCTAGTTCCTTTTACACTAAGGAGGTAAAAAGCATGACTCTTCCAGTTACTGGAAGAACCATACCTTTGTATGCCTGTTGAAGTGAAAATTAGAGATACTGTGCACTTGAACTTTCGTGACTCACTTGTGTTTTTTCCACTGCTGACTTAAGTACATTTTGCTTTCCAGGTCTTTGTTTTATCCTCAGTCTGTAAATGTTTGAGCAGATAAACAGTCTGCTGATCTCTCAAGAGCCTACCCAGTGACAGGAGAGCGGGCAGCACTTCAGTGGTCGAGGGAAAATGAAAGATCTGTTGCTGGACTCATTCCCACTCAATTTTATGAACAGGACCAGAACTGAACCTTAGTCTAGATGCTGGAACTATGACTACTTGTGAAAGAGAAGGAGATTCATAGTCTGTGCATTCTGGGTTGTGTTTATCTTGGCATGTGCTTTCAGTGACAGAAGTTTCCAAAAATCAGAGTTGGTTTACCAGTCCTGTTTAACATCATTGGGTTCAGGTCTAGGAGCATGGTGTAAACTTCAAAGTGAAATCCTGCCAACAGTACTTCCTCAAAATGCTGTAGCTCAGGCCTCTCTGCAAGGTGGAGGAGGAGGAGGAAAAAACCTGTATTTTCTGGCTTTTCTATTCTTGGGTTCTTTTCTTGGTATACCAGTGCTATAACAATCTCCTTGCTGGACCCTGAAACAGCTAGAGAAGTAGAATTTATGAAATAGGCAGATGTACAGAGTATACAAGGACAGCATTTTGCACTGCTGTACATTTGAAGTAGAGACAAACCAACAACTAGATATTATAATGGGTATTTAAAGGTAGTTTATTTTTTTTCCTGCAAGGCTAGGAAGCTATGGTTTATTCCTGGCTCAGTTCTCAACTGGCTAACAGTAGATATGAAAATGCCTCCAGGTAATATATTAGCTATCACAGGTGTTAATTAACATCTACTGAATTGCATCTGAAATGGAAAATAGCAGGAAAGTGAGGAATCACATTAGAACAGCAAACACTGCTGACCATGATTGAAATTGCATAAGATTTGGAAAGCTGAGGACCCATTTTAAATGATCGGTTGAAGGCTATAAAATATTACCTGTTTTTGTAATATTCAGTCCATATGTTTTTAATTTTCCTCTGTAATAATTTACCTTAATACCTTTTTAATGAGTATTCTTATGCACTATATACTACCTCTCTAGTTTTATTTATAGGTTTTCACTTTTCTGTGCTGGAACAGAAATTGAGCTGAGCTTGTCCCCTGAAAACCCTTTCCACAAAATTTGAAGATAACACCTGTGGCTTATGCCTAAACCTAAACTCAAATTCATAACAATACTTTGCAATTGTGGAGAGCTCTGGGGACGTGAGTTCATCTGAAGAGTGATCCTTTCATCTTCTTTAAAAAAGCATGCATCATGCCTACTTCATAGAAAGGAAATTCAAGATATAGGGCTAAGGTAAAGCTCGTAAGTACCTGAACAATATTATGCATCCACGCAGAGACCAGAAATCAGGCTATGCCGAAACTACTTAATAAAACCAAGGTATAATAAGTGGTAGCAAGAGACTCAAACGGGCTTTCTAAAGTTTTAAATCCACGAGAGAAACTTTTGGATATGTGGGAGTTTAGCATGACTTAAACTTTATACATCGTTGTGCAGTGACTTCCAGTACAGTTGCTGATACTGTGCATTTTAATCTGCGGCTGGGACTTCCACAAGAACCACAGAGACAGGCAGAAGTGGAATTGCATTTGTGGCACTGGCATCCCACTTGCACATATAGGAAAAACAATTTGGTTATATCCTAAGATGTGTATTTAAACCAGCGGGATTGTGTGGGTATGTCTCTCTCCTTGTGCAGCTGCAGATTTCTAGTGTGGTCAAAGGGTCACACCGACAAAACCACTGAGGTATCTGATTCCATTTACCTTAGTGGTGTCTCAGTACCCTTTGGATCTAAGCTTCAGTAAAATCTCATAAGAGAGGGAGTGTAGTTATATAAAACTGCCAAAACTGCACTAAGGTGAGAAAGTTAAAATGGAAAATTTCTGGTTTATTTACCAATGCAAATAGAGTTAACAATGCAAAAGAGCTGCCTAGTAACACATGTATTTTTTAGTCTGTATTTTCATCTGTTTGAGCCAAAGCAGTGTAGCTCCTTTTTCCCCTCCTCCCTGGTATATTCTTGCTTTCCAGCTGCTATTTGATCTTTTTCAGTCTTGACTTGAAATTATTCCTCAGGCCCGTGTAGCATTTCGGCAGAGCTATTGTCCTTTTGTCTGGTGCCTGTAGATCAGCTTTTAATGCTAAACAGCTTTTTTATAAATCTCGATGAAACCTTCTCTCTTGCTTTTTGTTTGTGTTGAGAACAAGACCAAAGGTTGAAGAGTGTTTTAAGTCCTGAGGTATGCAGAGCCCCCCCATCCCACCCTGTGTTTCAGTGTTGGTTACTGCTTTGGCCTTTACCTGTTTTGCTTTGCCAGCCAGGATGGGGCACACCCTCACCCAGCACAATACAAAGCCATTTAATTAAGAGCTATTCAAGCTCCTTTTTTTTAAGTATTTGCATCAATTAAATGCCCAAGCAGCAGTCATATGACACCTTTTGAAACCCTGCAATCCAGAGCAGAAACCAGCAGTACAATTTTAACTTGCTTTTGAGTCTGAACCATCAGTGTAAAGCCTCTCAGCTTGCTCCCAAGGCTGGAGAAAGGTCAGTTGCCAAGGCTTTGCTGGTCCTTTATGGCATTTGTATGCTCTGTAACAGTTTTTACAGGTGATACCAAAAAGTGTCTGCTATTTGGGGAGAGGTAAAAATGGCAGCACAAATATGGCTTTTTGAGATTGGTAACTTCTGCATGCAAATACCCAATGTGCATAGCAAGTGGGATATTTTCAGGATGTATGTGACACCCATCCTTTGGTATCTTCTCATAAGATTCTACCTGTGTACGTGTGAAGGAATTGCTTTTAGACATGGAGCTGTGCAAATCAGCATGCAGGGAGCATTTTGAAATTGTTGTCTTTCCTGTCTTGCTTGGGGATTGTAGCATTGGCTGGAGCACCCCTGCACACCCCGTGTGACTCCTCAGTGGCAGCGGACCTGAGGAGACTCTGAGCCTTCCACGCCTCTCTTAGAGCACCTTGGTAGTCCCTTGAGAGGAAAGAAGGCTTGCTCAACCAGCAAAATGAAAACTAAAAGCTACTACTGGCAGAATTAATGACACAGGGATCCTGGAGAAGCTCATGTTAATCATCTTTGCCAAATCAAAGCTACTTTTGGGAACTGTGTTGCTGCTGCCTATTGCTGTAACAACTCTACCACCTGCTTTCATCTGTCTTTAAGTATCATGGTAATATCATTCGGATATATTTGACAGATGTGAGAAGTGTTGTGGTTCACTGAAAGCTTGGCTAAGGAAAGAATCTGCAGAAAAGTCATTTTTATGTGGTAAAGCAGCTAATTTTTGGGGAGGGATCCCGGTGTCCAAGGTCCATATCTGTTGATGAACACAACCATAGAACTCTCATGAATGTGAGTGGCAGGATCTTATCTGAAGATGCAGCTGACTGTGGGGGATGGATCTAGGTGCCCTTACACTCCAGTTGGAAGAGGTGCATGCTCTGAAGCATTTTAAGTCTCAGGCTCATCATCCTTTCTGATAGATATGATCCCAACATGTAGAAAATGTATAGGCTTTTCACTCACATAATTGGTTTAAGAAAGGAACACTAACAGTCCTTGTTTTATGCTGATGGCAGTGTATCATCACTGTGCCATTTTAATAAGTCTTACTTACAGCTGCTCTGCTACCCTGCACTGTTAATCTTCACTCTGAACCTGCCCAGAGGCTATTAAATATATGCCTGAAGATAAAGATGCCTTCAGGTATCAAGTAGTTACAGAAACCTGCCCATCCAATAGACTGGGAAGATTTGTGGCCCCAAGTCTCTCTCCTGACAGAGGCAGGTCTGAGTCCCTGCAGGCATGAGGGAAACAAAGTTGTGGGAGCCACCTTCCTTGTAAGTACTTTCAATGTCGTATTAGATATCTCAGTGCTGGGGCTCAAAACGATTAGGCAAATTCCAATGAGAAAAGTCCACGGAGAACTATTACACAGAGTTGGAATTATAACCTCCCAATGGGTATTTCTCAGTCACCGTTGATCTTTTGTCACAAGTGGGAGAGCATAGCAGCAGAGTAATCCCATGTTCATCCTATTCAGGAGATGAGAAAAGGGCATATTTGCTATTAATTACTGTACAGGGCACTGGACTAGAAGGATGTTTGGTCTGACGTGGTAAAAACCTGTTTCTTGTTAGGAAAAAAATAAAAGCAAGCCCTACGTGGCTTTGTGGAAGAAATGGTGCTGGCTCTTGAGCTCTAGAAGGTATTCTGGGCTCTGGAGGTGGCCTTGATGAAAGCATGTGCCAGCAGAAAGATAGGACACAAAATGCTCATGGCTTACACCTGAATCCTGTAGCTGAGCTTTGAGGAGTCCTAGCCTAGAGTGGAGTCAAAAAACTGAAGCTCCTCAGTGAACCTGGCTTTGCTGTCATGTCAAAAATAATTTGCACCTGAGCAGTGACCCTTTAAAAAAAAAAGTGCAGTAAAGGCTAAATTTGTCAGTGCTGGTTTCTCTGTTATTCAAACCTAACAGGAACCTTTTGCAACTGCTACAGCAAGCTATAACCTCGCTGTATTTTATCTAATTGTGGCTGTACTTTTGCACATCATGTACTCACTTACAGGCAGAAAGAATTTGCTAAATGCTTTTGAATTCCTCTGCATGGGAGCCACATGAACAGAAGGGATGGCTCTCTGCTCCTAGGGGTGAATGAGTACTTGGCAGGAGTTCCTATACGTGCACTAGAACATGATGTGTCTTTAAAATGCCGTGTCATATTCAGCATTAAAAAAACAAAAACCAACAAACACAAGAGACAGCTCCAGGCACATGCAGGATGACATGACATGCTGGGGTTTATAGCAGTTAAACTGTCCAATGTTCAAACAATAAAATATTCACAATTACCCAGTAATAGACAATGTCCTTCCTGCTACAGGGAGAGGCTGATGTGAACAACTTTTCACCCACATCCTTTGGGAGGTACTCACTTCTTTCCCAGTGGAGACACCCAAGTCTGTCATTTCCAGGAGCTTTCCCTTTGCAGCAGATGACAGCTTTTACGCTCACGTACTCTTTCTAGTGACTCCAGGTTTTAAACTTACCTACCAAGAGAAATATTTTTTAAATCAATTATGTTGTAACCTTAAGATGATCTAGAGTGCCCTGGTAAAAGTTTAATCCACAAGAAGAGTGAGAATTTTACCTGTACAACTCCAGCTGTGTGAGGTGGACCCTTTTGTGTGTACTTAAAATTGCTTAACATTGATCATTTCCTGAGCTGGCTCATAGTAGCTTCTTACAGTTTGTGTTCTTAGATTAGCTCAGTTGGCTCAGGTATGGTGCTAATAATGCCAAAGGTGTGGGTTCAATGCCCCTCATAGGGGCCATTCACTTAAGAGTTGAACTTGATAACCCTGGTGGGTCCCTTCCAACCCAGGGTATTCTGTGATTCTGTGTGATTCTTCAGCAACAGCCTCAGTCTTATAGAGACTGGCTGTCTTTTTACACTGCTGTAATAAGCCCAAGGAAAAAATCACTAAAAAATGTTTCTTTTGTCGTAGGTACTTCACAAACTGTTTAAAAAAAGAAAAAAAATCCAAGGTTTTTTTCTAAGGCAACTCTAATTTCCTCTGAAGCAGGGGCTGTTGCAAGTTACGTCACCAAATTGAGGCAGGGAAATCAAACATCTAACTTTTAGTAAATACTGAGATTTTAACTTGCAGGAATTGTGACTCCCAGGTGCAGTCTACTGCTCACACAAGTGTTTTCTCACCCTCCTGTGATTGAAACTACAGTTTACAAGCTGTATTTGTTGGGCACTAACAATAGCTTCTGTTATTGATTCTGATTCTCTGTCAGAAGCAATCCTTTTTGCAGGATTTAAGCTTTCCATAACACTTAAACCTTTTGCCCTTTGATGCATCAGTCTTAGCACTCACTTTGCTCTCTGAAGTCTCAAGAGGCATGCTGAAATTGCAGATTGGTACTTCAAGAGAAAACACAACCATGAGATTCCAAAAGGTTTTAATCAGACTTTTAATTATGGCAAACATAAATATCCTAAAGATTTATTTATTAGGAGCAGGGGTATAAATGTTAATTTTTGTGTTTGCAAGCCTTCCTCTAGACACTGGTGGCCCAGCTAAGAGCACAGCTTTCACAGATTTTCTAAAGCTGTCTCTTATCCACAACTAATAACACACTGTAGGAATAGCTTAATTAGGCTTAAATTTAAGAGTACTCTATATAACTAAATCAGGAGTAAGGCAGGCCTATAATTTTATTAGATTCCTTGGGGAGGGAGAGTTAATCTATGTTCTTAACCCTCATGCAAAAGTATGTTTGAGTGCTTTAGGCATTACAAGGAATGAATGGTTCACTCTGCCAGAAGTCGTGGAGATCTTTAAAAAATAGCACATAGCCCTCTCTCTAGTTCACTGTATCAACATTGTTTTGTCTTGGGCCTGGAGCAATCTCAGTGGGCACCAAAATAGTTTTTAATCTCTTCTCTGTCTCCTTCCTTAGTAACTCCATTCACATGGTGTGGTTGCTGCTGTCCTCAGCTCAGCTGTGTGTAGCTGCCAAGGCACAGGTGACAGGTTTTTCACTCTGAATTCTCTATGTAAGGCTTTTTAATTTCCCATCTGCATGTGCTAAGTAGCTCTGCTTTCTGCTGACTTAGAAAAGCATATAAATGGATGTTTCCCACACTGCCTTCACTCACACTTCACAGAAAGCTTCACAGAAAGCTGTGGAATGCTGCACAAGACCCATACTGGATCAAGAATCTGCTTCTGAAAATGAATGAAATGAAGTTCCAAGAAGGAACTTGGAAGTGGGAGCCAGAAATCTGCAGGGAAAAGTTTCTCCTCCATCCAGAGCATGAGGAACACAGTTCATTCCTCATGCTTTTGCCATGAGTGCTATAAGTACTGTTGGATTTGAACTGTAAATTGTGCCAGGGCTGAAAGGTTTAAGGAGACCGGCAGCTGAGGAGTAGGACATCAAGTTCTCTGTGTTGGTTACAGATGCAGCAGGGTAACCTGCCAAAAAGGAACAAGGCATGACAATATGTCTTCAGAAGTGACATCCATCATAGAACAGGTTAGGATGTAAATATTTATGCACGTTGTGTGCTCTTTGATGGGCAAGCACTCTGCTTTGGTACAGTCAAAAAAAGATTCCACTAATGAGCTGGGGACAAGGTTGATACTCATTCTGTCTTCTATTGTTATTTGCATTATGGGCATGACTCAATGCCTATTAACAAATCCTATATTGGCATTTTAAGTAGTAATGTACTAAGTTTGATCCTAATCCATGGCTGGTGGATGAAAGGACATTTAATTTCCCGATTGAGAAAAGTTGCTAAGGACAGAAAAGCTTTCCTATTATACTGATTCACAGTGGAGTATACTAAGAGTTCCTGCTGGCCTCAGCCACAAGAGAACAGTTCTGAGTTTTTTCTGCTTTAATTGTCCAGGTTTTATATCTAGAAACATCTTTATTTCTTGCTGCTTTGTAAAACAGATATTTACTGGTATATACATGGAGAGTTTTACTGGACCATAGGACTAAACAGCCAAATCAATATTTTAACTTGAGTGTGCATCAACCACCATATGTATTGTAAAATGATACGTATTTGACTGCAGGATACAGAACTGTTATGTATAAAGAAATACATTTTCTTTTCATTCTTGAGTGTGAAGACTGAGGCTGTAAATATATAAAGGGCATGCATTTGAAAAGTTATGTCTTCTACAGCAATCAGAACTGAGTGGAACAAGTCCCTTGTTACTTGGGCAATAAATTATTTAATTGGATAAGATAAATAGTCCTCTCATTAATCAATATAAGTTTAAAAGAAAAAGAAAAAACATTTAAAGGGTAATAAAGATTCCAGTGCAGGAAGCATCTCTCGGTGAAAAGGCAGTGGAGGGCAAGGGGACAAGACTATTGATTATTCAGAAAAGTCAGAGTTTAAACTACAATATCAAGATTTGGCAAATAGAATGACAGACCAAAGTCAGTACAGTAATGGGTCCAAGGGAAATAATCCTTGCAATGGTAAGCTCTCCAGAAGTTATTACTGTTCAGCAAAGAGATCTTGAAAGTGTTGTGTTGGCTATTTCAGCAAGAACACCAGCTCTACCCTCTGGTAGTCCAGAAAGCTAGATCAAACATTAAGATTTGTCAGTAAAGGAACAAACAGCAAACTTGAAAATTGCAAGTTCATGATGTGACCACAGTGTGACTGTCAAAGGCAGTTCTGATACTTATTTCAATGAAAATATGGTAGGGTTAGAAAAGGTGCATAGAAAGGTGAAAAGCCAGTTCAAGATGAGCTTAGATTTGCTTAGGGAAAAAATAGTATAGGAGAGAAAGACATAACACAGTTATGCAAAGTCACAAACAGCAAAGAAAGGTGAGCAGAACACCATTATTTTCTCTCTGTGCAAAAGCTTGAGAAAGCTGGATTAAAGTATTTGGGAAGTATTCCTCGCAGCCAATTTATTAAGCTGTGCAACTCCTCGCCATAGGGTGTTGTGGAGATAAAAACTGTAAGTAGGTGGAAGAAAGTGTTATGAATAAATTTGCATATTAAAAAAGCCATCAAAACTATTAAATACAAAGATATGGATTAAATCCCTGTCTCAGGTAATCCCCATCTAGACTGTTAGGATCTGTGAGAATATACCAGGGGAAGTATAATTGTGAAATTGCTTTTTTCTTACACTCTGCCTAAACATTTGCTACTGGCTGCCGCAGAAGCCAGCTACTGGCTGGACAGACCTTTGCTCAGATCCAGTGTGACTGTGCTTGGACACCATAAATCTGTTTGTTTGAGAGGCAAGTACTGAAATTAAGTTTATGCATCAGACAGTGCTGGAAGATACACACTACCTTATGAGTCCCATAAAAAATATACAAGCCATCTATCATCCTCTTGTAAATATGTGGCAGGGAGCTATTATAAAACAGCATGATGTGCTTGTTATCTATGCTCTGTCAGACTATTGATGCTAACTCTGTACTGTTATATTGCCACAGATTATGTTATTTTCATAACAGAGGTCATGGCAGAATCTTGGCGCCAGAACTCATGACAGTTTAAAAGGTTATTTCTCTGTTAAAGTCAAATGGTTGCTTTGAGATCAAGGTCTTGCTACCAATTGTCCTGGTTTAACAAATTCTTATATGCAATCTTAAAAGTTAGGATATGACTAAACTGCAGGTCTAAGGTACATTGGAGTTCATAGTTTTAGATGAATCTCTGAAAGTAAAACGTGACTTCAAAGAACTAAGAATTTACCAAACATTGCAAACCAGAATGAATTAACAACCCTAACCCTTGTGTTAGAGAGGGCTGAGAAAAGGATTTTTTTTTTCAGTATTAGAGAGAGATCCAGACTAAAGAGTGGTTTATCTTTAACGGAGATCAACTGAATTTTCCCATTTATATAGTAACATTCATTAGCTGAGGAACTCAGAGTGCTTTACAAATATGAGTTAGTTAAGGGCTATGAAGTAGACAGACTCTAGAGTAACATCTTTTTTAGAATGAGAAGACTTCCCTGAAGAAAATTCATATGGTTTAAAAAATTTCCCCTGGCAAAAGGCACTAAAAAAGAGAATTTTGTAAGGACAGCTTTCTTTTATATCCATGTCTCTGCTGTGTTGTATTTTCACACTATTTTTATATGTTGTGCTTTGAATTAAGGAAAGACCAAATATTTACTAAAGGGTCAGGTGACAGCCCAGTAGTTATTAAAAAAAAACACCTTCCTTTGTTGAGTTGAACTGAACTTCACTTTCTATAATCCTGTTCCTGTTGGCAAACTGAACTTCTGCAACTGAATTTCCCATGAGCTCATGACTCACAACAATGCACCTTCTGAAATCCTAAGCTCTGGCTTAGAAATCCCTCTTTTCTCTGGCATATTCCCTGTAGGTTAAGTTCACATACTTGCAATAGCAAAGCCGTTATTCACTGATCAACTTACATTCCCTTTTTGAAAGAGGAGAGAGAGAACTGGCATTTTGGAGAAGCTGGAAACTGGCAATTCAGGTGGAGCAAAGCTGGTGTCTGCCAATGCCCTTTGCTATGAGCTACTGGAAATGGGTGTTTTGGTTCAGCTGAAGGATCAGTAACTGGAGACTTTTTAGCAAACAGGCTTTGGGGTTGAAGACAATGAATCACTTCACTTTAAACAAAACAAAACAAAAACCACAAACCCAAACAAAATAACCCCATCATCAAACTTTCAGTGGAAGCGGTCTGTGCCCCTGGGAAACAGCTTGTGGATGTGAACAGTGAATGCAAAAGAAAGGGAAGAAGGGAAAGCTGGAGGAGAATGTGGAGGTAAGGCTAATCCTGGGCAGCCAGGTAACTTCACTTGTGATCTGCCAAGTTTTGAAAAGTGGATGGGAAATGTGGCTTCCTAGTAAATGGACAGGATATTTCCAAGAGAACTTAAGAAGCAGGTAAAAACAATCGTGGAACTTAACATTGCCAAGCTCAGAGCTGGCAGCGCTGGCTAAAATGCTAAATTCTGCCTCTCTGTTGGCAGGTCTTGTTTTCAGGAAAAGCTGAGCTCCTTGAAAATCCTTTAAATTGCTTTTTCAAGTGGAGTACCCAAACCATGAATCACTGCTTCTTGCACTAGTTAGTGATCAACTCATGTTCGTATATCTGTTTAAATGCCATAGTGTTTTCTGTGGAATATTTTCCACAAAGTACCAAGACATGTTTCAATGTCTTCTATTTTAAATTAAGAACATTTCAATGAAGGAAGGCAAGAGGAAAAGGGCTCTCTCTCAGAGCAAGACAGTACACGGTATGAAACTATCCCTCTTTAAAATAATTTTCCTTTCATGGAGTGACTGCTGTATGCTCTCTGTAAAATGAAACATTGAATTATTCATGCAAGTAGGCAAAATGTTTAGAACTGAGTCACAGTATTTTCAGGGAGTTACAAACAGCACCTTTTAGGATTAAAAATCTTTGATTAATAACAGTGGACCATTTAGCTTAAAACCTTTTACATAAGCCAGAGGCCAAGGGGAGCTTCCCAACTGAGCTTTACAGAATTCTTATTTAATTTTTTTTTTAAATGCCAGTAGATTTTAAACACCCAATTCTGCTGCCTTCCAGCGGGAAAAAAAGCATGAAATTCCCCTAGCTGTTCTTGAAATGTCTCTTTTAGGTTCCAGCCGACCTCAGACAAAGCAGCCTGCTGATTTTAAGGAACTGAAGGAGGACAGGGAGGAGGTTAGTCATCAGTTTAAAGTGAAATCACCATTAAGAACCATGGGAATATGGCTGTTGGGAAGAACTTGGCTTTAGTGTGGAATTTACCAGGAAAGTAGTGCAAAGACTGCATACAAAGGCAGGCTGTGGTAGCAGAACAACTAGGGCAGCAAGAATTGCTGCAGTCTGGACGAGCTGCATCACAGAAGTAACTCAATGAAATGAAGAATGACAGTAATTTACCAAAGAGTCTATATCCTTAATGAGTATAAGATCCCTATAATTTTACTGACAAGGCATTTGATGTACTGTTCTCCAGTTTATTGCAGTAACAGCAGGAAGTCTCTTTGAAAGCAAAACAAGAACAACAACAAAAAAACCCTGTAGAAAAGTAATGACTGTGTCATGTGTCCAGGCTTCTGAGTCCTTTTTTTCCTGAAGTTGCATTTTGACCCCTGTGACCGGGAGAGCCATACTGATACTTGAAGTCCCTTAAACACTGTGACTCATTTTTTTACCCACCAGGGGCAGCATGGCCTGGGAAGGAATGCTTCAGGTCTGTTCTGCGTTGATGGGATTGCAATTGGAGCATGCATCCAAGTTTGAATCCTTCAGGCATTAAGAAAGAGGGAGGGTAAGTAAAAAGGGTTTACGAGAAGTACTTAATATGCATGTGGAGAAGCCTGGAAAGCATGCTATAAGAGGACAGACCAGAGAAATTAGAGGGGTTTAATCTAGAAAGGAAAAGAAAGAGGAGGAAACATAATTGTTTCAAAACACCTATAAAATTGCTCTAAGAAAGAATAATCTGCTTCCTGTGTCCTTGGGATCTAACACAAGGAGTAATAGGTCTCTACTACAAAGAGTAAGCTTAGATTTGACATTTGGAAAAGCAAAGCTTGGAAGACTTGCCTTTGCTATGCACAGCTTTAAGATAAGGGCCTCTGAAATATAGCTGACGTTGCCCTGGGGCAAGAGGCTGGAGCCAGGGATCTCTTCAAATTCCTTCCAGCCTTCCAAGCAGTTGGTTGTAAAGGGAGAAATAATGGCTGTCTGTCTCTGTGTTTTTGTTTTATGGACACAGGAGGAGCATTCCCATTGAGGAGAGAAATTTATACTAAGCCTGATCTCGTGTAAAACATTTGTGTGGTCCTCAGAAACACGCTGAATGATTTTGCAATTCCTTTATGGACCTAGGATAATTTTGACACCAGCAAAGACCATAACCACCTTCACAATAACTCTCACGGACTACAGGAAGGTAGAGTAGTATAAGGAAAAGCCTCTTACTGGGGATGATGTACAATCTTTCTCAGCAGTAAGATTCATAAGGGGTTGTAAATGCTGAAACTTGGCCCTTCCTACAGTGACTCAGGATTGCAGCCATCTGGCCTTGGAGAAGATGAGGCTGTAAATGACTTCTGCAAAATGCATGTTAAAAGGAACGACTAGCTCTGATGAAGAAGCAGGAGATAAAATCTCTGCAAGAACCAGTGAGCACAGGTGTTTCCAGGGTCCAGAGCACACCAGTGTGGGAGGATTCCAAGTTTCATGTCAGTGTGTGTGCTTTACTTTCCCAGCACTTCTCACACTGTGCCCACAAACATTTACCTTTTCTGGCATGAGCTGGAGCCAATCATTTCCTAACCAAGCAAAAATGTTGTTTAGGTAGTTTGGTCTGCATCTAAAGAACCCTAAAACAGGCATGAATCAATACAAGGGAATGTTTCATCTCAACCCCTTGCAGCTGTCCCTGGATATTTCTTTTACACAGCAGGCAACAAAGTGCCCACCCTGGAGCTGCACAAATCCAAGGAGACAGCAAATATTCACATTCCCATCTGCCAGCAGCAAGCACAGCCTTGGAGCAGTAAATCTGCCAACTTAGATTAGTGATTGGCAATAAAAATTCAATGATTAAATAGCAGCAAAAGTCTTTAGCTGAGAAGTTTTAGAGCACGGAGCAAGAACGGGCATTTGCCGGCCACCCATTCGGTTCAGTGGAGGTTTATCTGTTCACCTAATGTGTCTGGGTCTCCTGACAGCAAGAAGAGGACAGGCTTTTTCTGCTTCTTTGTAAACAGATTTCACAGACTTCTCATGGTTTTTTTTGGAGAAGGAGAACAGGTTAAAAGTTGTCTTGGTAAACCTATGCCAAAACTGTCGAGTGGGAAGGAGGCTGCAGAAGAGCATGTCCCTGAAGCAGGGAGATCTGGGTACAGGTCAGTGCTCCTTTGGGAGCACAACCTTTGCAAGAAGAGCCTAAACCCAGCTGCCCTCACTGTTGCTGACTGGGACTCAGTCTAGGTTCCTTCTAGACAGAAGGACTTGGGCGCTGTCCTGGTGCTCACTGACCTTATCACCTTCTACTATTCTACAACTACCTGAAAGGAGATTGTAGCCATGGGGGGGTCAGCCTCTTCTTCCAGGCAACTAGTGACAGAATGAGAGGACATAGTTTGAAGCTGTGCCAGGGAAGATTTGGACATTAGGAAAAAATTCCTCACAGAAAGGGTGATTAGACATTGGAATGGTCTGCCCAGGGAGGTGGTGGAATCACCATCCCTGGGGTGTTTAAGGAAAGAGTGGATGTGGCACTTAGTGCCATGGTGTAGTTGACATGGAGGTGTTTGGTCAAAGGTTGGACTTAATGATCTCAGAGGTCTTTTCCAACCTGATAGATTCTGTGATTCTCAGCTATACTCCTGCCTCAGTACTCCCTGCCCCTTGACAGGATAATCGAGATGGGAGTAGCCTCTCTTTTTCAAAGTCATTTAGATTTCAGCTTTAAACAGTGGATGGAGAAACTGCAAGCAAAAAAAAATATTTTTCTTTAAATACCTTGACTACAAAGTATGGCCTCTAAGGTACAGAAACCATTATGTGCAGAAATATTCATGGAAAGACACTAGTTATTTTACTAAGAGTCAAAAGAATAATAATTAAAAAAAAAACCTACATAGTTTTAATAGTTGCTACTTGGCAGGTCCAAAATCTTACTGTTAGTGGGAAATTATCATGGTTCTGTTGCCAGTAAGATCTCACATTAATTGGCTTTTATTTTCACGTCATTTAACATTTTTCATCAGTGACATGGAAGAAAAAATTAATTCCCAATCTTAACAGTTACTAAAGTTTGATCTGACACAAAGCCTGGAGAGAGTGGGTTTAAAGTGAAGAAGAGGTGTCATGGACAGAGACCAGTCTAAGTCTTCTGGTCATGTCAAACAAAATGTACAAACAAAAATCAGTTCCTACAGAGGCCATAGGGCAATCAGACCACGAAGGGTGAGCCCTCTTTGCAAACTTCCAGTGGCCAAAGTGTGTACTATAAACCTTGATATGTGAGCAAGAGAATGGTGAGAATGAGTGGGGAAGGCATATTTTATCTGGGAATGATTAGAGAGAAGACTGATCATATAAGATCATACAAGAATGATTAAAGCACTGGAAAATATCCTTCAGTGTGAGACAAGAAGAGTTCAATCTATTTAGCTTAACAAAGAAGCCACAGCATGACAAAACTTTGATCTCAGGCTCCTTCATCTAGCAAAGATATAACAAGATCTGGGACAGGATGGCAGCAAACCCAGATTATAAATAAGATGTAATTTTTATAAAATCACAGCAATTTTAAGATAGTAATAGAATTATTTATAGAAAAGAGGCCTTAGTTTAAGCAAGAAAATGTTCATGAAAACCTCCTAATTTATGGTCTATGTGAAGTCAGATTCAATAACCAAAGTAATCCCTCAAGCCAGATAATCTATGGGTTACTAAGAAAATTCCCCATGACTACTACATCATTATTTCATTATATGTTACAAGCATGTCAAGAGACTCCCAATAAAATCCACATTTCTTTGTAGACAATACTATGCAGCTATGTCTCAGAGAGAAACTCTCTTCACCAAATGGGTTCTAAAAGAAATTATTTTTTGCTCTATTTTGCAGATCAACTAATTTGACCAAAATCAGACCAGAAGTTTGTGACAGAAAATGGATTTGAATCTACTTAGTTCTTAGTGCTACCTTAACCAAAATGTCATCCACACCTCACTGGGACATCTGCCAATGTTATGTACTTACAGAGTGAGTGGCCTTCTTAGAGTTTCTCCAGTGCTGGTGGGCACTGTGCCACAAAATGGTGAGGGAGGAGTGCAGAAGGAAAGGGCATTTTTACACAGTTCATAGGGAAGGCACCTCAACTGTTGCTGATGGGACAATACTGATGGGATTTTTGGATCAGTGTTCCTTCTTTTTACTGGAGCCTGCAGAGGACAGTAAAGTAAGGCTCACATAATGCGAATTAGCTATTAACCTGTCCATGCCAGACACAGAGACGTACAGTGCAGTGCCTGGGGAATGCAGGCCCATGCTTCTGATGTGCACAAAGCTGAGAACACTTTCAGATTTGTACTGCTCTGAAAGCATTTGAAATGCAGCCCAACAGCTGCATCTCAGCTCACTATAACCAAAACTGCACTTTGCTCTTGGGAAGCCATTGCCTGTGACAGACTATCTAGGCTTTGGGTGTACATTTCAGGGTGCCTGTGGTCTTAGTCCCATTGCCTCCCCCAGTGCCCTCTGTGTGTGTTGTGCCCTGTACATTGACAGCAACACAAGGACATTTGGGGCAGAGGGGCTTGGCACAGAGGTAGAACTTTCACCAGTTTGCCCCCAGCCCAGAACATCCAACACATTCCCAAGGCACAGCCTTTGCAAGTGTCTTTAACCCACCCTGAGATTATCAGTGCTCCAGGTCTGTCCTGTGCATGTAGGAGGCCTGGCACTTGTTCATCTGCCTGAACAAGGCAGGCAGCAATACAGTGACAGGAAGAAATTCTTGTGGAAAATTGAACATTCTTCAAGAGCTGAAGGAATTGGTTTTTGTTTACAGCTATGCCTAAAAATATTGAATATTTTTAGGCTTGAATTAATTCCCTGTCTTCCTTTTTCCTCATTTAGAGAAGAAGAGGAAATTATTCTTCTCTGCTTCTGTTTTAATTTTATTTTTTCATCCTGCATTTTCAGACTGCATGTCTGAAGCTCAACATTTTTGAGAGAGGTGTTTCTGAACAGGGGTGGAATTAAAAAAACAGGATTTTCATTTGAAAAATGGAGGTCCATTGTCAGAGACCTCTAGTATTGGAACATAAGTATATCCTGGGGGACATCAGGTCGGTAAGAATCACCCAAGCTCAGTGGCTATTCCTTTGGAGGAGATATCCATATGGTACGTGGCTGTGTGGCATGCAGAGTGGGAAAGACAAACCTTTTGCTGTCTAGTGCCTCCAAGATGCACATGAACACAGATACACGTGCAGTCAGACACGCTCTGCCTTTCCCTGCACGCAGAAGAGTCTGCTGGTGCTTTCAGGTGTTTATGTAACACTGTCATCGGTAGTTAATTCATTGGAAATGCTGAGCAGCAATTAAATAGCAATTAGTAAACTGAATGCTTTATTGTGGTCATAATTCCTTTCCATTTTGCTCAATGACAGCAAGAATGTCTTGGCTACAAGCCAAGTGGTTGCTCAGAGGGGTGATTATGCATTTCCGTGGCTTCCAGAGAGTTAAGTTTTCTGATGAAATCAAAAAACCATCAATAAAGAAATAAGTCTGTGAGATACATGGCAGGAGTGACTTCTCTTGTAATAACATCACATAGGTTTAAACATTTTGGAATCAGTTCTTCAGCAGAGGAGCTGCACTCCTTCCATCTTGTAGCTATGCTAAAGGCTTTTTCTTTCCTTCTATGATACCACTTTTTTATTGTTTCATACTTTGAACACTGTCTTACAAACTCAAAAAATTATTACTCTAATTTTCTTATCTCATTAGGATAAGCAACAGATGAAAGACTGTGGAGATCCAAAGACCCTTGTCCATTTGGTCCTGTTGATCTCTGCAGCATGCCCTGTGACTGCAAGAAGGCGTATCTCAAGCTATTCAGCTGTAACTAAGCTGACTAAATGAAAACAAGAGAGCTAAGGGTAGCTGGGTGTGGTGCCAACCTTTGCTCATGTGCTTTTGTTTGCAGTTGGCAGAGTCCGGGCTCAACTTATTTATTTTGTTCCCTGAAAACCATATCTCTATATTTAATTGTTGTCAAAAGGAAATGGGCATGTCCTGTGCCTCCTGATTGAGCTGGGAAAAGGTAGTGGCCAATTTATATTAAATCTAAAGTCTTTGCTGCAGGACTGCAGTGCTATCTAGCTCATTATCACTGAGGTTTAAACAGCTGTTAAAAATTTTAACAGAAGTATAACCATATATAAAAGACTTCTTCAATCATATCTCAACATCAATCAGAATTATCCTTAAATTACAGGTACCTTTTTAAACAGATACAGTAAAATAACGTGTTCATCTGAGAGGTATCACTTTTGTAAATCTTCCCAAACCTGAGAAATTTCTTGTCTGGGAATGCAAGACCAGCTGCTGGTTTTGTATCTAACCTATACCTAATTCGCATTTGGAAAACTTGCTAGCTTAACTAGTTAAAAGAAATTGGAGCATCCAGCAGGGGTTCTATGGAGACTGTGGTATTTTAAGGCTATGTGATAAATCCATTTAGAAATACTGTCTGTGGACAATTCATACCCTCAGTATATTGAAAAAGCTAATTTTTAGCCTCAAAAACTGTTTCTCTATTTTTCTTTGTCCTGTTGCTCACATTGTCTCCTCCACTTTCACATCTGAGGGCAGGTTAAGGGAATTAATGTATCTGCAGAACTGCAGTTGGTAGGTAGGTCTTCACCGAAAGTAAAGCTTTCCTGGTGGCTTCTTAATCTGGACAATAATCAAAGAGTGAGAAGGAATGTATTTTAAGCAGCTACTCCACTCTGACTGTTGAATGTAGAGAAGAATAATAAAGAACAAGTACAGCAGCATAATATGTACTGAAAGTATGGTAAAAGTCAGGAGGGCTTTGAATTTAGGAAGCAGCACTGTTTTGCAAGAGAATGGTCACTGTTCACTCTCAGTATTATAATATATATTATAATATTTATTTGCAAAATTCCTTAAAAGAAAAGAGAAATTCAGAGGTAGATTAGCTAATGTAACATTGCACTCCTACAGAGCTATATGTGTCTAAACCCTTACTAATTCTTATACTAAATAGGTATACATTTGGGACTTGCTGACATGACAAAGTCCCTTCAGGGTGCAAGCACAAAAGATTTACTTATGTGTTAATATGTCAGGAACAACAAAACCCCAAACAATGATTGAAAAGCAACTACAATTCACTTTGAAATACAGGTCAGTCAGAGAGGATTTATGCCTAAGACATTTCTTCAAAGACATTTCTTTCTACATCTGCAGAAAGCCCTTTTTTTCTTCTGAGAAGGCATAATAAACTCCGCAGCACTTGAATACTTTGGCACAGGTGACATTTTAAAATGATAGTATTGTTTTCAGCATAGCCAGATCTGCTTGGATATTTCATGCCTAGAAAGCAGACTTTAGGGTATTGTTTTCCTTTAGATAGACTTTATGACTGCTCTTCTGATGTGTTAAAGTCTTATCTCTGAGTTTTCCTTTACTTATACCAAAATTAAAAGAACGGGCAGGATACTTTTAGCTTCCATAATTTTTAAGAGATCGCCACCAAGTGGTAAAAGGGAATTAGTACCATTTTCCAGCTCCTGCAAGCAGCAGGTGTATGGCACCACTTAAAAATGACGGTGCAGATCAAAATATCGCCATAATAACACATGCAAAGCAAATATTAAGGATCATGCAATCAAATGAAGTTCTTATTTTAGAGTGAATTAATCAAGGAGGTAAACTATTTGAAATGTAGATAACATAGCTTTCACTACCATGCTCTACTGTGAAAGAAACAACCCTAAGTAGGTAACTTTTTATTTGAACCACTAACATTGGTTATTATGAAGACAAGAACCACCTGAACTGCACAACTCCAACATATCACCATTCAGAAAACTCACTAGACATGATTGCGTTAACACATCTGCTTTTTTAGCTAGCTGGGTTTCAAGTAGCTAAGTCTCTTAAAAGTTAGTATGTTATAATTGAGTCACAATTT
Source organism: Myiozetetes cayanensis (assembly GCF_022539395.1). NCBI lineage: Eukaryota > Metazoa > Chordata > Aves > Passeriformes > Tyrannidae > Myiozetetes > Myiozetetes cayanensis. The sequence goes on along the minus strand of NW_026086604.1, from coordinate 116,234,595 downwards.
TTCTGGATTAATAAGTGTTACTTGTAAACTGTATGACTGCAGTGGAAACAGGGTTACTCATAGAGGGTCCTGGACAATAAGCTGGGCATAAGTCAGCAGTGTGCCTTTGTAGCAGGAATCCAACAGCATCCTGGGATGGAGCATTTGAGAAAATGATGAGAGAGCTGGAACTGTTAAGAGAGAAGAAGAGAAGGCTCAGTGGGTGATTCTCATCAATATGTAAAAGTATCTGAACTAAGGGTGTACAGAAGATAGATCTCTTTTCAGTGGTGTTCAATGACGTGTCAATGGGCATAAAGTGAAACACAGAAGGTTCTGTCTGAACATCAGGAACATTCATAGTATCATAGGACAGTTTGGGTTGGAAGGGACTTTTAAAGTTAATCTATTCCAGCTATCACAGTGAGGATGACCTGCACTGGCACAGATTGCCCAGAGAGGTTGTGGAGTTGCCACTTTTGGAGGCACTGAAAAGTCATCTAGGCATCAGTTCTGTTTCCATTCACCATACCAACTTTACCAAAAAGTATTTCTTAAAAGTGAAGTCCTTGATTCACAAAAGGAAACTGTCGACTTGAAAGTGCTAAAAGAAGGGAGAACAGGAACTTCAGGTGCTACTATCTGTGTGGTGGTCAGTGTGTTTAGTCCACTGAATATGACTTTGCAATTACTTTATCTATTCTTATTTGCTTTCTATTTCAAGTGTATTTTTTGTGTTCTATGACAGAAGTCAGAAAAACACACAAAATTACCCTCATTGATTCTTCTGCATAACCAACACATTTTTACATCACTTTCAAATTTTCTAAATTTTTGGGTCCACAACTAGCATTTTCTTTAGACCAAAGTCATCTTTAAATTGTATTTTCAGACCACTTTCATTCTGTGTTCCACAGTACCATTGGAGGGCTCTGCAATCATAAGGCCTTCTCTAGTCCTACATTATTTACCATTTATAAAATCCAGGTATGTAGAAAGAAAACTTGGTGTTCAGGAAATTTGTATTTAGGTGCAGCTACAGAATCTACCATTAGAGGTGGTCAGCTCCTGGCCTGTGGTGTTCTCCTCGGTGTTCCTGGACTTTATGAGAAGTTATTTCATCCAGAACTTCTGTTCTGCCACTAACAAAACCAAGAGCATTTGGCATCCTGCCCTTTGTGAAATTCAGTGCTAACACAATAATTAATCCTCTCCTGTATATCCGAATTTTTTAAAATAGTACTCACAAGGTGGGGGACAAGTCTCTAGTTTCATATGATTCATTCAATTAAAAAAAAAAAATACCAAGGAGTAACTTCTTTCTGGGCACTTAAACAAAGAAAGTCTTCTATGTCTCCAATGATCCATGAACCTTATCATCACGAAATGTTCCTGTTGGTAATTTATTGCATTGTGACCAACCACATTCATCACCTAATGCAACCAGCTCCGATGGCAAAAAAACACACACACACACAAGACAACTTTTCACTCATTCTCTGGAATAAAGAGTCTTCTGCAACTGTATTATACTCTGGTTTTGAGGCAGTGATTCAACAGAGACAACTTTGGGAACCTTGGCTTATGTTTCATCAAACACCATTCTCCAAACCGCTGACACCAACAGGTTCCCTGTTGAACAGCGAGAACCAAGTGTCTCTCAGAAGCAGACCCAAAGGAAATGTTACATAAAGATTGCTGCTTTATCAAATAACTTTTATCTTTCAAGACCAATTACACGCTCAAGTCCAGCTTCTGGCACTGAAAGTCAAACTTGAAAGCAAGCTACAGCTCCAGTCAATCCATGGGTATAAGAGGAAACTGTACTCAGGGTGTGGCCACTAACAGTGTCACAATCACACTGTTATAACATGTTCAGTTCATGTCCTGGGAATACTGTGACAAAAATGAAATACCCAATGCTTTATCATGCATGTAGTTATGCAAACATTACTCATAGTTGAAATACGTTCATGAAGCCATGTAGCTAGGTATGTGTTCGTTTAAAACCTGGGAGGAATGCCAGACCTATATTTTCCCACTTCCTGTTGCTTAAAGGAACAGGGTGCAGTTGAAATTTGCTGTGTAGTGGGCAACATGCAGTCCTAAAGAGTGTGGGAAATGAAGGCTCCTTCACTCATGGGTGCATACAAACCTGTGAGGATTATATTGGATTATGACAGTGGCCTTGGTGCAAATGAAAAGTGGTTAGGAATAAATTCTAAATTCAAGGGACAAGGTCAGCCTTTTTTTAGAAGAATGATGGTTAGCATGTTAATTGTATTTGGTTTTAAACTGATAAAGCTTAAACAGCACAAACACCAGAGTTTAACTGGGCAGCAGTAGGGAATAAAGTGCAAAACACTTCAATATCAATGCATTATCTGTCCTCTACTCCCATAACTGTTGCTGGATTAAACTGCCTCATTTATGCACCTTGCAATAATTATGTCTACAAATTGATCACACAATTACAATTCCTTGATTGGTATAAGGCTTTACGTGGTGAAGGTACCATTCAAAGTTAGTGCCCCAGTCTGCTACATGGACAACTTACACATGAAAAGGTGCTGATGCCAGCTGCCTAGGATGTGGAGTTGTCTAATCACATTTGCTAGGCCACCTTCTCAATCATACCAAGGTCTCACATGCAATTTCTTTGTTGCAATGGAAGCTCATGTGTAGGCTGCTGCCTTGACTGATAGACTGAGGAATGAACCATGGACCTTGGGGGAAACAAAGTTCGAGGGTCTACGTGCTGCTACAGTTTGAGCTGAAGAGTCACTGGCCTCGTAGCTGTGAGCTGTTACTCACCTCTGCATATCACATACCACAGGGGTTTGCACTTCAGCTCAGCTGAGTCTGGCTACCACAAGCAGATGAAATTTGGCCAGGGGTCTGAACAGTGAACTGGTGTGTTTGATCTTCTACTGAATTAATGAATAAATGGCTATGAACACCACTATCAAAATGATCTCTCAGGCTCTTTGCCTTTATTCAGTCCTATAGTTATTGCAATAGAAGCAGTGTCAGTTTGTGACTTGGAACCCCAGTGACGTGACAAGGTTATTAATCCTTTTGTCAGCTTAAGCCACACTGAGAGACTGAAGCAGAAAATGATGATCAGCTTTCTTTACCAGCATCCTCCTGTGTTTGTGTGTGTGTATACTTTGCTACAGCAATGACAATTCTATTTATGTCAAGACAAACTCTTTTTCTTTTCACATATTCATATTCATGTTTAGCATAGATTTAATTTCTCTCTTTTGGAGAGTATGATGAAAATAGTCACAATTTTGGCAACTGTCTCAGACTATAGGGATCTGTTCATGGGTCTAAGACAATGTTTGGTTGTTTCCAGTTAATCTGTGTAACTCCCCTGATTATTGTGTTTATACCATTTCATTAATGTTAAAGTAATGAAGTAGTGAAGTAGGCCAACTGTCTTCTCTTCACAGACACAACACTGCAATGAACAATCTGTCAAAGACATAAAAACCGTTATTAAAAGTAATCACCTGACTGCAGACATTCAGGGTAGATTTTGTAGGTGTCCCATGATTGCCCTAATCCGTCCTGAATATGTGGCAGCCTCCTGGTGACTTGGCAGGATGATTTTGCTGCACCCTGTTCCACCAGCCAGTGACAGGTGGTCTTGTTCTTCATTTTGGAGGAGGCTAGTAAATAACTGCTGCGTTTCATTACATAATTGATAAGGAAAGAATATTCCTGGAGTTATTAGCTGCAGGAAAGACCCTGAGATGCAAAAATTCAATCCACTTTTAGTCTGCATTTAGGTCATTTTCAGAAAGAATGTTGAGCTTGGACACTAGTGAGGTTTGTATGCTGGGATTGCTTTAGTTCCACTTCTGTGTGTTAGCAGAGAAAGCCAAGGCCCCAAAGGCTGAAAATGTGCATAAGAAAACATTTGTTCAAAACCAGTTCTGTTACTTGGTTTCAGACCTGTTATGTTTCATGACATGAGAACGGAGCAATCTCAGCTGAATTCTTCCCACAGATCCAGCCTGGACTGGCTGCTCCCCCAAGGTACACCCCACTCCAGCTCCTGGCTCCCAAGAGTGCAACTGCTAAGCCACAATTGCCTGTTCCTAAACTGATTTCTAATCCTATTTTTCCCAGGAACATAATTCACTTGCAGCCTTGCGCAGCCACAGAGTTCAAGCTGACACCAGATTTATGACTGGCCTTACTTTATGAAGACAGGATAACAAACAGCAATGGTTTACTGTCAATCAAGCAGTGGTCAGTTGTCCCATTTCCCTGAATCCCATACCCCTCAAGCTATAAGGGTCTTTTGTATACATATATTTAGTTTCTTATATCTTGTAGCATATTGCTGGGTAATGTTAAAGTAATGAAGTAGTGAAGTAGTGAAGTAGAGAAGTATCTTTTATCATTCCCTTCCTAAATGGTGACATAGTTACTCCAACCCCTAGGGAGGTACACAACTTCCAAGCCTTAGCAATGATGGGTGCTCATGTCAGACTGTTTCTTTTAATGCTGTAGTTGGGTTTGTCCCAGTCTGCAGACACAATACCACAGGTATCATTTGTAGACCATTCTTAGTCCCTGGGTGGACTACAGGCATTCTGGTCATTTGTCTGGTATCTGAGCCCTTAGCAGTCACACTCTCCTCTTTACTTCAGTTGCACAAATGTAATAATTAGACTTGCAGTTTTCCAGGCCCTTGTTGCATTGCATTAACCTCTGCCTTGCTGCAGTCTGCATCTCTAGCATTTGCAATACAAATGCACCTGACGAGTGGCCTGCAGGCCTCGCAGCGCCTGCCAGAGTTGCCCCATAACCAAAGGAGGACTGCACTAAGGTCACCCCCAGGCAGCAGATGCAGACCCCAAGTCCCACATCTGCCCAGCTGCCTCATGCTCCTGAGTGCATTTCTTCCCTCTTCATCCATCACTTTTGATCAGACATTTGGATTCTTGTGCATCAGCTTTATATCAGGTAAGATGAGAGGTCTGTTATACAGCAGCCATTTGTTTAGAAAGGGATTCTCTGCCTTTGTGTACAGACCTGCTTGCATCCGCTCTTGTTCTTTGTCTCCTCTGTACTGAAAACCTTCCTCTAACCAGCCTGTAATATTTAGTGCAGCTTTCATGTAAAAGCAAAGTGTGGTAAGGTATCTGTAGCAAAAGCCAGTTAAAGTGAAGTAAAAAAGGAAAGATTTTCAAAGTTAAATGTATAGCAGGAGGTGATTTAATTACTTACAGGATAGGGGGATAGAGAGCCCAAACAGACAAATCAGTGCACCCGGAATAATGACACCCAACAGCCTCCCAGGAAAGCACAGAGGAAAGATAAGTCCGTCATGAAAGAGGCTTAAGATAACTCACATTATATATCACATTTGCTGTGGGCTAAGCCTGAACACAGGACAGTTGCCATGGCTTAGCTGATGTGCAGTAACTTCTTAAGCTCTTGTACCTCAGTCACGTGTGTGAGCCCTAAGGTTTCAGCAATACACACTAGATCAGATTGGCAGAGTTCCATAAAAACACACGGAACTTTAAAAACTACAAAAAGAAAACAAAATTTGATCCAGGAACAGAAAGAAAACCACTTCTTCTGGATTTTTGTGGGGTTTTTTTTAGATACAGTTTTCAAATTTATGCAACAACTGGCAACACTTAACACACAACTTGCAGTAGTGGGACATGTAAGAAGGGAACTGCTACAAGAAGAGTGAGAGTCAATGATGTAAAAACATGTTGTTAAAATAATGTAAAACTGAACATAAATTTCAGTTGTGTGCTGAACTGACTGAAAAGCAGAATGGGGAAATGCGTGTTTTGGTGAGAATCAAAAATAATTCTGTGCTTTGGAAACCAGAAACAACATCCAGGTTTAGTACCAGAGGCATGGAAACAAGACTTTTTCTCACAGTCTTGCAGGAGTTGTTCCTTCAAATGTTCTTTGGGTCACAGAGCAAGGAATGGTGCACTTCAAGGCACTTGTGTGTGGCTTCCAGGGGTCATCCACCTGGGATGACCGGAGTAAAAGAAAGTGGACACTTTGAAGAGCAGAAATTCAAACGCTCCCTGAGCCAATGACCAAGGTACTCTCCTACGATATCAGAACTAAACATAACTTCTTGTTTCAAATCAGGCAAGGAAGGGACCTGTACACTGTCTTATGTACCATAAGTGAAAGCTGTACATATACATAGGTCAACCATAAGCTGCAGGGATGATGACAAGAGTTACGAAGGCAGCAGACATCCATGGTCCTGCTTCTCACTTTGTCAAAGGCAGAGCCTGAAAACCTAGTCAGGGCTGTTGGTTATGGCAGGGAATGATCCATTTCAGAATAAGCAGCTGTCATCCTCACCCATTCCTCTGGCAACAACAAATCTGACCCTTCTGAACTGTCCTCCCCACCTTCACCATAGCTCTGTTTTCCCCTCCCTTCCTTCCTCCCTTCATCTACTAGAAAGAGCAAAGACCTCTTCTCCAGGCAGCAAAAGTCATTTTTGTTGATGCTGTTAAGATGCCTTATGCTGAATCTGGTGTAAGAACAACACTTTCGCCTAATAAATCTCATTTTATTCCAAACTGTAGATACTTTTTTAAAAACTCATAAAGAAATGTATCATCTCAAAAAAAGAAGGGTTTTGTTTAATTCACAGGATATTTGGGAACTATAAATTTAAAAAGTAAAGTTTTCCAGTTCAACCAGAAGGATTTTTTCTGTCTTTTCCTAAAAACAAAACAAAACAAAAAAAAACAAAAAAACCAAACAAACAAAAAACAAACAAAAACCCAAACAAAAACAAACAAAAACACAAACAAAAACCCACAAACAAACAAAAACACAAACAAAAACAAACTAAAACCCTGAAAATTTTAGAAATATGTGAAGTAAAGGAGCAATCTGTTATAAACCAGAATGAAAGAGATATAGATGACCTCAAAGATGAGTAGATAATAAAAGATCTGTGAAAGCCAGATGACTAAGTACATTAAAAGCAGTAGCTGTGGTAGAAGCCACTTGGTGTGAAACCTCTGATTTCAGCAAATTCTACATCAAAATACCTCCTTTTTCAGTGCACCCTCCAAAACTGCCCCCCCTGCCCCCCCAGCTGGAGAAGAGAGTGGTATTCAATGCACTGGAGAGTACTAGAAAGCAAAGAAAAGGCAGAAATTAGCTCTTAAGACAAAGTGGCTGCCTGCTGGGTAAAAAGAAAATGGCATAACCGATGAAGACACGGTGACCTTGTTGCCTGGAAACATTTGAAGTGTGCTTTGTTAGTGACTTTCCAGTTGGCTGGGATGGTCCAGTACAACCCCGAGGTGTTGGCTGGTTGCTAGTAACGTGCCAGCAGCTAGTTTTCTGTGGGGTCATTCTGCCCTTTGTATCAGGACTAATTCAGCTGGTGAAATGTTCTGCATGAGGTTTGCTGCTCCAGAGCACCTGCAGAACTTGGCACCTGGCCTGCTGCAGAGTTTTCTAGAGGGAAAGGGAACTGTGGGCTACCTGGGCAGCTTTAGGGGAAGGCTTTCCCATGCCACAGCCCTCTCACACTTGAACACCGGAATAATCAGCCTGATTAGTGCTGAGCTGCTGCTCCTCTGTATACTTGCTGAACCTTGGAAACTCACTTAGAAATTACTTCATCTGGGCTTGTTCTGTTTGTTTTTTCATTTAGCTTTTGAGCTGAAGTGCTGCCGTGCTTATGAGATGAGGTGATTGGGCACTTCTGGATGCTGTAATGCTTTCTAAGCTAACAAATGCTCTTATTTTTTTTACTGATGCAATATCTTGGATCCTCAAACAGCCTTCTCTGATCCTGCCATAAACAGCACACTCCAGCCTCAGAGTAAAAGTATGATCTCTTCATTTCATCTCCCAGTATTTTCTAAGAATGTGTTCAGCTTTACCTCGTGTTCAGCTTTACCTCATATTCAGGTAGATTTTCTTCATTTATGAGAGTTTATCTGAGGATGAACATAGTGACTTGATAAATATATGATCAAAACCAAATGACAAAGCACAATAATAGCATTAAACTAAAGGGAATGTGATTGCAAGTTTCTAATAGAAAAAGTGGAAAAAAGATCTTGCCCCAAATTCTGTTCATAGGTTTTTCACTTGTGGGACTTCCGCATTTTTATAAATTGCTATCTCCTCTACAAAATATTATTAATCTTATTTTTCCTAAAGAGCGATGAAAGTTGTGGTGTTAATCATGTTACCTTCTACTGAGAAGCACCAATGCATGTGATTATGTGGGCTAGATCACCACAGGTGGAGAAATCAGCGAATGAGAGCTGGGTTACTTCCTTTGTGTTTTTTCACCTCAAACCAGATGGTGGCAAATCTTGCAACAGCAGTTTTCGTTTGCCAAAGAAGGTGAGGAATATTTGTGTACATGAGTAAGAACTCTAGTGAGTCTCCCACAAAGTCACACAAACTCAAAGCAATCCTGCTGCTTCAGTAACCACATTCCATTTGCCCTTTGATCCTTTAACATCATTTACTTCACAAGTAGACAAACCCCACAATTTTATTTTCAACTCACTGTCTTGAACAGATGAGTTGGCAATTAAGTCTTTTCTATGCCCTAAAGGGGAAGTAGATGCAAACAAGAAGATGAAAAAGAGTGTTTTTGACACACCTTGCCTTTTGCAACACTTGCAGGACAGTTACTGCAAGGCAATTGAACTATTTTGCTGGAGAGTTTTATTCCAGACACTAACACATCTGGCTTTTAATGCAGAATTCATTAGCACTTTAATAGTAATAATTTTCCATAATAATGGAAAATGCATTGAAATCCTGAAACAAAACCAGTTGTTATTACAAAGTATAAACATTGAGTAAAAGAAGCAGCTCCTCAGTGGCATGTAACAGCTACAGCTCTTATTCCACAAATCACTTAAAGCCACTTATAACTACTATTATTAACTATAAAAGCCCACTTGGGTTTTATGAGTGCTGGAGAACTGAGACAAAAAGATTGCTTCAAACAGAACAATGTCTTGGTCATCATAAGTCTTTTGGCCCCTGCCCAGACATGGTCATAAGAAAATGGAGATTCTACCGGTCCAATTACAGAGAAAAAATGTCTGAAGGTTTAGATACAATGTATCTACAAAGATTTTATTTTAATTAGAACATAACAGAATAACAGCAGCAACTTGCAGTGATATCGTCAAATCAAGGCTGTTTCTATGGGAACACCACCAACTCCCAGAAATTATCGTGTCAGTTTGCCATAAATAGACCAAAAAAAAAAAAAAAGAAAGAAAGAAAGAAAAGGAAAAAAATAATACAGAACAAAGAGAATGAAGAGGAGAATCCAGTGCTCTCCTTTTGATGCTTAATGCCAATAAGTTGTCAAGTTTTATTTAAATAAAGGTAGAGATATAAAAATGTCAGTTGCACTGCTCCTGCCATGTATTTGAGGCCTTGAACACTTTTTCTGAAGACTTGCTAAAGCGTTTCATGGAAGGAAAACACATGCAATGAATTGCTCTATACTGATCTCCCCACTTCCTGCATTTTCTACAGCATGAGTGAGCTCAAGGTTGATGTGAGAGAGAGAAATACCTTTGATCATATTTGATCATAGATATTTGCTATATAACCTCATTTCCATTTTTCTTCTAGCTCTGTAATTTGAAAGTCTGGTCTGAAAGGGATACAACTACACAGAAAGAAAAGTAAGCAATGAACATCACAAACAGAAGTTATTATTTCCTTCCATCTTCTTATCTGATTGTCTCCCTTTCCCAGCAATCTTCTTCCCAATAGCTACCTCCATCCTGGTGCCTTCAGTAACCACATAAACAAAGTGAAACCACTCAAGTTCCTCCCAGGAATATCTGGAGATGTCCTATCCCTTTGACACTCCAGTCCAGCAGCATTTCTGCACTCTGAGGTTCAGCAGGCTTGTTTCTCCAGCTCTCCTCACCACTGCAACAGACTCCCTTCTGCAGAGGCAGTGCCTTTCTGATGAGCTACTCAGGCCAGCTGGAATAGATTCCTGGCACTGTATTTCCAGCTGTGAAATTCTCTTGCTCATGGTTTGTGACTACTATTTTTTTCCATTTACAAGATGTGTGTTATATTCTCAATGATTCTCATTTATTTTCCCCTCTCCAGCCATTCCTCCTGAAATTATCCATTACAATTCTTTTGAGCCATGTGGTTAGTAATAGTTCCTGAATGGCACACCACAACCTATATCATTTACTTCATATGAGAATAAATTCCCCACTTCGAAGTAGTCCATGATAATAAATTAGTGTTGAATTTTATCTCATTGAGTGACTGAAAATAATAATGTCACTCTGGGCAAAACGAGACAGTGATAGTATCAGCAACTGCTGCTGAGAATATTGACAGTGAATTTGATGACAGTCCTTCAAGTGCATTCTTTCCCCTTTAACAACTTGATTAAAGCTCCTATCTGTGTGCAGCACAACAGAGGGCACTCCCTTCTTCAGATCTCTAAGATGAGTCTAAAGTACTGTAAGTCCTCTCATAGGCTGGGAGCAGTAGCAACTATCTTTCAAAGAGAAAAATGCTTTTAAACATATATTAAAAGGTCGATACCAGCACTTGTAAAGAATATATGTGAGCCTACTTGTTCCTACAGGTATTACATGAATATTTTTCATCTGCAGCAAAAAATTTCAGATTTTGTTGTTAAGTTCTGAAAAGCTGAACAGGCATTTACAAACAGTATTTTTAAATCAAAAAATCATAGAATGGCTTGGGTTGGAAGGACCCCAAAGATCATCCCTTTTTAACCCCATCATGAGCAGGAACACCTTTCACTAGACCAGGTTACTCAGAGCCCCATCCAGCCTGGCCTTGAACACTGCCAGCATTGGAACATCCACAACTACTCCAGACAACCTGTTCCAGTGCTTCACCAACTTCATAGTAAAGAATTTCTTGGCTTCAAAAGAGAAATCTTAGTTTCAGAGGAGGGTATACTTTTCTTTAGAGACAAAGGGGCAAATTATTATTTCAAATAAAATCTGAAGGATTTTCGATAATATATCCACATGCTAAAGCTGAAAATTTCCTTATGCAAACAAATGAGACCTGCTGCCTGCCTGTCTCCTGCTGCCCAACAATATAGACCGGCCCCCCTATACGAGCATGATTTTAAGGACTGCAGAGTCGAACAGTATTTGAGGTTTGACTGGTGGTGAACTAGATGGAGAGGAGGAAGAGTCTAGAGGCAGAGTACAAGGACGTACAATAATTTGCTGAGAACAGTCAGTTATGCCTGAGGTGCTGTCAGGAGCAGTAGGGATTAACTGGGCACTTGTACTCAAGCTGGACAGATAGGGACTCTCACCTCACTTTGACTGCGTTAGTACCTAATCTCTGTATGCCATGATGTAGGAGAGTTTCATTTGCTGTTTAACATCCTCTTCTAGGTAAACTCTGAGCTAAATCTTGTACTTGACATCAATGCTTAAAAATAGAAATGTTCAGAATAATAAGCCAGGATGTAGAAAAACACTCATGCTGCTTCTTTGCTACAATGTGACAGCTGAAGCAAAAGGAATTTCGGGGTGGGGGCGGAGAGGGGAACGGCTTGCAAAGATCACAAAGTACCTTTCTATTTCAAGAAAGTGGCAAAGGAAGCCATCCTCTTTAAACACACTATTTGTGCCTACTAATTATTATCTTCAAGTACGCTCCCCCTGGTGGGGATGAAAAGGGTATGCTCTGAAAAGCAAGAGCCCAAAATGGTATTCTGATTCTTGCCCTATTTCACTTTTCACCCTAATTGCAGACTAGCACTAGGCATGCTTTCAGCTCATTATTCTCTACAGAGGCCTGCTAATGGTATTTCATCTACTGCCTAATTCTGTAGATTTAACACGGAAAAATTTCTTTCAAATTCAATACTGATGGAGAAGAAACAGTAGATCTTGCCTGTCTGCTTTTTGTTTAGCTGTTCAGTAACTGGATAAACATTAACCAGCTGGATAGTGCAATTATAATTTTTTTTAAGGTACTGTAAATGCTTGCAACAGCATAGTATCTGGCAGCCTCACAAATATTAATGAATGCATTCTTGTTCCACTCACGCTATTAAAAGTGATTAAGTAGTTTCACAGAGGTCATGCAGAAAATGAATGGCAGAACCAAGCACCGAGGAAAATCCAAAGCTTTTTTACTAAGAGATACTTTTTAAGACATCCCACAGCACAAACAGAAATAAGCAGAAGAAATACAATTAGTGGAGGAATTGACATTGGGCACTAATTATTTACTATGAGCCTGAATGTACTTAGACACCATTTCCAATGAACTCGGCAAACAGCTTGCTCAACAAGATCAGGAGTAAGGGTTTAGGATTTGGATTAAAAACACACAAAAAAGTAAACACTAATATCCCCCTCTAGGGAAATCATCTCTACTAATTATTTGCCTACAGCTTTCCTCAGTATTGCAGTCTAAACTGCAATTGTAAACATGGGTCCATTGTTCTGTAACAAACAACTCAGGCACTTTTAGGAATTTCTTGCTAAAATGTATTAGAGCAAATTTAAGTTTTGCAGTTATTATTAACTCTCTACAGAAAGGACAGAATTTGTACTGAAAATAAGGGAATTATCAATATTTGGAGACAAATATATGGGAATATCTCTGTTCATACATGGGAATGTCTCTGTTAATTGTGTTAGCTCTAAAGATAACAAAGTCATCAAACACAATGGCTGAGACTATTGTTGTAACAGAATTTTCAAATGTTGAAAACTATTCACAAGTGTTATCAAATGGCACCCTGAAAGGAATAAACTTTTTTGTTGTTATTTTTGCTCTCAAGCTTTTAAGTGTCATGCTCTTTTATGCAAAAACTATTTTTTACGTTATTCTCAAACACCTTGGCCTATACGTATTTTTGTTGTGTCTTACAAATGCATACATAAATAATGACAAATACAAACTAATTCACATTTTATGAAGATGTATTTAGCCCTGATCAAAATTTAAAGTATTCTTTTTTCCATTAAAGTTATGTATTTTTTGTTTGTGTTCAGTGGTGACTAGAAAGTTTTACATGTGCTTCTTACTCAAAATACAAAGGTACAAATGCTGTAAGAAGATTCTCAGCATTTTCTTATATTGTGTGGAGGGGAAAAAAAGCATAAGTACTTACGATAAGTATAAGCACCTTCTTTGGCAAGTATTTATGTTGACACATGCCAGTGAAGCCTCCTAGATTGTTCTACTCAAAATTAGTAACTATGCCAAATAGTTCTTGTTCTTTCTCTGATTGGGACACTTTTTATTTCCTTTTAAATGGTTTTGTTTATTTCATGTATTTTTCATTTTCTTTTGTAGGATTTAGAGGACTCCTAGAGATGACAGTGACATAAATACGCTTTTTGTGTAGAGGGATATTTTTAAATAAGAAGTGGTCAATGGTTTAGTTGCTAAGAATAATCAGCATCTAGTATTGAACAAGTTATGAATGGGAGGAAACTCCTATGAACTTATATGTGGGCTTTTGTTTTATTTTTCATTTATTTGTAGGAAAAACTGATCAATCAAAATGAAACTTCTCTCAGTGCACACAATATACTGTGGCAGGTCACCACAGGCCATTCACATCTCTCCTGTCTTTAACATCCATGGCTTCTTGGTATAGAGGACAGAGATTCTGCTTCCTCCTGTTTTAGGTTAGATTTATCCTACCTTTTGTTTGTACTCTTGTTAGACTACACATCTGTAATGTTTCAGAAATTATAGGCTCATAAGGAATTTGGCTTTCCATAAAAGGTCCAGGACCAAAAATGGAAGGGTGCAAAATTTCTCATTAAGGCTGTCAAGGATTAAGATACCTTCACCTGGGGTTCTGCTGTGGAAGACACTGCAAAGGAAGGAAAGGTATGAGAAAATTACAGATGTAGCAGTTGTCTGTTCTGGAACAAAAATATGCCAGACCAGGGCTGTTATGTTTCTCAGCACAGCCACTCAGAAAGTACTCTCCAGACTGACCTGAGAGATATGTTCCCAACCTGTGACAAAACCCAAAAAAAGCCTTGCAGTGACTTGCAACTTGGTACCGAGGAACCACAGAGAACCAGCAGCCTGAGTTGAAGACTCATACAGAGATTCTGCTATTCTGATGAAATTTATGTATTTTTTGATCCCTGTTAAAATGTATTGGTCAAGAGTAAAAATATAATTGTGGTACACAACATAATTTTTAATAGTTATTCTGATGGATTGTATAGGAAATAAAATTACATTTATGGCTATGCATTGTGAAACATATCAGTGTTAGCTACAGATATGTTTGAGGCAAGTTTTCTGTATTTAAAACACTTGAAATAATCTTAAATTGGTGCATAATACAACACCAGAAAAGCACATTCTATATAATGATTTGGAGTCAGTTTTGTCCCTGCTGCATTCCCCTTTCTGCGATCTTGGATGCAGCTGGGAGGAGGAGGAGGATTTCATGTGAGGAACCAGAAGAAATGGGGGTTTCAGTGCACTGGCCTTCATATAGGCGCTTGCAGTTTGTACAGGAGTCTTTGGCCTCTTCCACCACCACCTCCAGAACTACCTTCATTCCGATTCAGCATTGGAAAGGGAGCACTTCCTTCCTTTTTCCTTCTCATCTGCGTCTCCCAAAAACAAAACGGAAAGAGGAGATATTTATCATTTCTAGGCATGCAATCCAGTAGGATTCTCTTAATGAGATCAAATGCACAACAGGTTTCTGTAACTAGCCAAGAGGCAAGTAATACCTACTGCAGTGTATTAAATGTGTGTGAACTTTGGGGCAGCAGTGAAGCTGATTATTTCAGACTAGACTAGTGCATTAATTTTATATGGGGTCAGTTCAGCTTCATAGGTGGAAATGGTTCCTACTGCACTGTACAAATTCTCCAGTCCTTGTGTGGACCTTGCTGGGAAGTGAAAGAAAGTAAGTTAAACAAAAGTCAGGGACAGTACATAACCAATTATTTCCTGCACTCTTGCAGCTTGTTCCTCTGAAGTTCCTCATCTAGCTAATCCAAAAGGTGGACAAAGTTCATCTCAGCATTAGCAATCTAAAATCAAATCTCAGCTGAGATTAATTTGCATGAATAATGAAAGCTGTTTTCAAGTGTGGTATTTTTTAAAGTAAGTGCTGACATTTTTATTTTTCTGGGGCACTACCTATGACCCTCTTGGCTTTGTTTTGTGCTTTGAGGTTCAAACTAGTGACCAGCTGGATAGAGCTCCCTGACCGCTGTAGAAGCAACTGAGGCAGATACTTAAGACTGAGAATTATTTAGTCTGACAAGCAATCAGTAGGATATTTTCAGAATAATAAATCAAACTTACACCTCTGGACAGACAGGACAGGGAGATCTAGAGCACTGATTTTTGTGCCCCTGCCCTGATGAGCAGAGGTGCCACAGCCCATTGTTGACTTTACACCAATCTCAGGCTGACTGCCATCATTTGGATCCAAGTGACATAGATTTGTCTGGACTGCTATATAATCAGGCAGGGCACTGAAAAACCCAGTTTTACATTTCTACAACAAAAAAGGTTTTCCAGAGAAATCCAGTGAAGATGGGCCTGCCTCTCAGCCATTGGAATAGACTACCCAAAGGCTGACAGGCAGACCAGAACACACACTACAACTTTTAAGTTATTCAGCACCATCCTCATTCCTGAGGCGCTCGTGCATGACAAACTGGGGGTGCTCCATTCCTCCAGCTGTCCAGGAGGCCGCTCTGCAGCAACTCCCTCCCCCTGACAGAAACATGGAAGGCTCACTAGGGCGAGGCCATAACATTCCCATCTGCAAACAGCATTGAAATTAATCCAGAAAAAAACAAGATTTTTTTTTTTCCCCTGCAGTTGTTTCTAGTGCATAATCTGGGGCACAAAAAACACAGCCATGCAGCTCGACTCCGAGCACAGGCCCTCGCGAGGATGTTGGACAGAAGCGGTTTGGCAGGTGGATGCTGTTCGGCAGGTGGACAGGGTAGTGGCATCTTTTCTCGGTGCCACGGGGGCAGCATTTTGGCATCTGCGTGCACTTTTAAAAGCAGCCTCGGCTCTGCCAAGGTACAAACACGTGGAAGGGTGTGCCAGGCTGCAGCTGGAACTTCAGCCCTCGCGCAAAACCCGCCGCGCTCCCAAGGATAGGGGTGGAAAGTGGGGCCCGCGGGTGGGCGGTGTGTGTGTTAAATTACTACTTTTAAAAGGAGATATTTATTGTTATTCCCTCCTGAAGTCAGGGGCGGGATTTTTCCCCTCAAGATCTTAAGGTCCCCCCCTACCTCCGCCCCTTCCCCCCGCCCCCCAGCCAGGGGAGGCGGGAGGCCGCCGTACCTGGCGCCCTCTGCCCGGGGAGGAGCCCCGACGGCCGCGCCCGCCGCGCAGGTGGGCACGGGTGGGCAGCGCTGCGGCTGCCGAGGCTGGGGGTCCCCGGTGATCCCGGACTTGCCTCGCTGTCCGAGCGAGCCGGGAGCGCCAGGGCAGGGGCTCGGCGGCCGCCTCTCCTCCCCTCTCCTTCCCTCTCCCCTCCCTTCGCCGGGTCCGGGTCCGGAGCTCCCCCCGAGCCGCGGGGGCCGGGAGGACTCGGCGGACAAACTCGGTGCCGCGGGTCGCCCCCGGCCCCGGGCAGCGCCCGGCCGGCGGGGCAGGGGGGCACGGTGCGGCGGGGACACCCGCGCCCCTCAGATGGGCTTACTCACGGCGGCGGAGGAGGAAGCGAGGCTGCAGGTCAGGCACAGCCTGTGCGTGGTGCTGCTCTTCTGTTTTGTCAAGCAGAGGAAAAACGGGTTGTTTTCAGGCGGCGGTGAATGGGAAGAACTTTTTTTTTCCTAGTTCTCGTCCTTGCTGGAATAGGTCACCTGAGAAAACGGGCTGAGCGATTGTAAAAGCTACTGTGTATTAAATACTTATGTATTTTTTGGAAGGGGAATGCTGGGGGAGTGTTGGAAAGAAACTCTTAAAGGTGTAATAATAATTAACATGGATAAAATGGGGACTAAAATCTTGTCACTTTTACATTAGCCTGTTGGCGCTAATGCAGAGCAGCAGGGAATGTATTGATAAAAGATATCAGAGAGGGTTTTATTACTCTTTGGATATGCTCGGAGTTTGCGAAGGCACAGCAGCGGTGGGTTATGTGACAGCTTCCATCTCTGCGGTATGGAGGGAGGGTGGGTTTGTATCCTTCGAGAAGTTAATGAATTTCAGAATAGGAAGGACACATTAGACCAGCATGTTTTTGGTTTGTGGTTTTTGTTGTTGTTGTTGTTCTGAAAGTGGAATATTATTAAGCAAGGTTCCTGAAAGATAGCAAAATAAGACTGATTTAGGAGATAAGACACTGATATGAGATAAAGGTTGATGATTTCAATACAGAACAGGTTTTGGACACTCTGAATTTAAGGGTTAAAGTCTACAAGAGCTCCTACTGATTCAGACTTAATTTGTGATAACAGTGATAACCTGTTGTTGCTCATTCTGCATGAATCAAATCGTTGAACTGCTTCCTGATGCTATCAGTGTTTTCAGTTTCTCCATCTGTATATCCAGCACAAGTTCCTGTTTATTTAACAACGTGCGTTTCTTTATTCACTTTTAACGTCTTCAGTTCGAGTACTTTGTACTGAAAGACAAGCTACAGGGCAGATGATCACGGAAATGAATATAACTTTATTCTGTGATGGCAGTCAGAGCTGGGACACTTGTTAGGTATGTGTGCGTGGGGATGGTTCCCGTTCACTGCGTGAACCTGTGACCCAAAACAGTGTCCCGGCTGGAATGTGCAGGCGGTGCAGACGCTGCTGCCACCCACGGCTCGTACGGGACATTGCCCGGAGTGCAGCGGAAAGATTGAGTCGGCTTTGCCATCAGGACCGGCTTCCATGAGCAAGATAACATATGAGAAGCTCAGTGTGGGATTCATAAGGCAGATTGCGTAAGTGTGTTTTGCAAAATTGATGGGATGCTTTGGCTGTTTCGCTGTAGATGACGGTGACAAAATCTGGGTTTGACTCATAACCAGAAAGAATTCAGTAGGAGTTGATGCTTTTCCTGTCGAAGATATAGGTTAGGGAATGGGGCTTAGCGGCCAACATGCAAGTGCTCTTGATGTTAAAGTGACATCGTTATTAAATATTTTTAAGTGTTATTTGCAACATCTTATTAATATTAAGGGTCCAGTTGGCAGAGTGGTATATGAAACTGCACAGAAGTGTGGGTACCTGTACCAGCTTGTGATAAAGGGTGAAACTTATTTTTCTTTTTTAACCAAGGGTAGATATTCTCTAAAGACAGGAGTGTATAAATAGTTTGATCAGCTTTGCATACAGACTTTGGTTGCTTGGGGGCAGATGCAATGCTTAATTCATTAGCTGCAGTTCTCAAGTTACTGCTGGTTTGGATCTATTCCTGAAAATGATTGAGAAGCACTAGAAATTCAGATTCTGTGATTGTAGTGCATTGAAAAAAGCAACATATGACTGTATTTATCAAGTCATGTAGTATAATAGAAAGCAACTTCCTCTTTTTTTCACTCTCTCCATCAGCACTTTCAGGAGAAAATATAATAAAGATACTGTAACATCTCAACTTCAGTTACTCCACTAAGGGATGTACAGTCATTGTACTTGGACCCTGTAAATAATGACTACTAAATCTGAATTTGCAGAAAGTATTTGGATAGTTGTTTTTTAACAGCAAATCAAAACATAGCAGTGTAACATCTCAGCAATCACACCATAAAAGTCAGCAGTGTTTGCTGAATGTCTTAACAGAACATAGTCAGATCCTAATAGATGCTCTTTATACTTAGTGATTTAGCTGCTTTATGAGACCAGTATTTTGGAAAACTCCTTGTCCTCTAAAAAGAAGACCTTGAATGGAAAACAATCTTAGACATAACAAATAGAAAAGTATTTGCACATTTTAAGAGATAGATGTTAAGAGATGTTAAGAGCTTCAAAGTAAAATAACATAATTTACTATTTTCTGTTATATTGAAAAGAAATATTAACTGATGTCAAGTAATAAATAGTTTAATAATAATATTTTAAAATATTTTACCTCCAAAAAAAAACCAAAACGATGAAAAGATTAGTGTGAAATCTCTTTGTATGCTTGTTAGTCATCACTCATCTATAAGAATTACAATATTTTTCAGAAGCATCTGCTTTTGTGGAAGCTTTTCTTCTCTGTGCTCAGTGACTGGGAAAAGTTCAGTTCAGTCTTCAGAAGTAGGTGAGACCGGACAGGCTCAGTTGGCTCCCTTACCCTTGATTTCCATAAGTTACTGCTCCTGGATGTGTGTGAGCATCTACTGTGTTATTACATGCAGTTCATTTAAGGTCTAATAAATGAGATCACAGATGAAAAGCTGAAGCTCTGGGAAAAATGATACTAGGCTCTGCTGTGCCAGAATAAAGATTCCAATCTTCTTCGGACTATATGTAAAATTAGTGTCTTAATAAACATAATAGTCAAGTATAATATCCAGCAAAGTCTTTTATCTAAAAATCTTTGTTACTCCCATTACACTGAGTTACTAGTGGTTGCAGTGCAGTATTGAGATGCAGCTTTCTGCAATGCCTTTACCACTGTTCTTATAGATCTTCCTCAATTAGTTTGTGTTCTTACACAAAGTAGTTACTGTCTTTGAAAGACTGAAGCTTTCTGAAAAATGGCTTATAGTAGCAAAACCTTAATGGTACTTCACGATTGCTCTTTCATCTGTGGTCATTCTGCATCAGGTTCGTCCAGTGGCTTTGCAGTCAGGATAAACAGAGGTACAAACAGTGCAAACAGAAAAAAATGTCCTTGGGGCTTCCAGATTGGAGAGAAAGAGACTGTATTTTTAGACAAAATTGTATTTTTTTAATATGCCCACCTTGATTTGATTTCTGAGATCATCAAGTGGGCTTACTCAGTATTACATACATGACAGCTGTAAAACTGCCTTTGGATTGCTTTGAAACTATGTGAAACAGCTAAAGAATTTTCATAAGGTGTGAAAAGCATGTTTTCATGCCATTGTAATTGAGACAACAGCTGTAATGGATTTCGCTACCAGATATACCTCTGTCTCAAATAAGATCACACATGGAGAGCCTGATTCTTCTTTGCATTGACACCAGGTCATCTTTCACTGCTGTTACAAATAGATGTATAACCCTCTGTGATTGAATGGTGTCATTTTGTAGCCAGCCCAGACAGAGAAGAGCAACATAACAGCTATGCTATAGAAAATAGTATAAGTGATAAAGTGAAAAACAGAGGAAAACTGGGCCAAAGGTCCTTGGAAGATTAAGTTCACTAAACATAAGAACAGAAAATTCAGCATGAAAGCATTTGCTCAGTCTTGACCCTGCTCTTACAAGTGTCTAAGCAAACTAAACAAACTGTGTGTCTGCTCTGCAGCTTCTGTGTAATGGATATGCTATATCCTTCATTTACACTGTTGGCCTTGATAAATGGAAGTGTTGGCTAGAAATTGCAGTGCTTCTGCTTGATTCATAAGAGAGGGGTAAAATGAACAAAGTGAATGAACAGGTTTAGAGATAGTAACCCCTTTGTGCTGGTCTCTTTCACAAGCTATACACAGGTCTGTAAATGCCTGTTGTACCATTTAACTTTTTCTGCTTATTATATCATGTTTTCCTCTCTTCATTATAAGTAACAAAAAAGGGAAAAAGAGGAGAGCAGAATGTGGTACTGGATCACAAGGGAGGTACTGGGGTCTTTTGTTTCTCCTTCGTATCCTCTTGTTTGAAAGGTATAATGTTATTGCTTTCCTAATTGTCATAGTTTTGTGTAGGGAAAAATGTATATTCATGAGTGCTATTGACTGTATACAAAATAGTCCTGACAGTTTTGGGCTTTAGTCCAAGTCAGTTACACTTTTTTTTGTATGCTAAAGAAGAAAAGAAATAACACTATTTCTTTTTAAAATCTACATATCTGCTGTTGAGTTGAGTCAGTTGAGTAGACACGTGAAGAAAAAAATCATGAGGTGCATAAAAGGCAAACCAGGCTTACATATGAAGAAAACCAACTGGGGTTTTAGCAACTTATTTTCAGAGGGAATGTTTGCTCCTCTTGGGGGTGCATGAATTGCTGCAAAAATATCTGTCAAATTCTGCCCAGGATTTGGACAGAAAATTGATTTAATTGGTCAGCTGTGTGAGTGTGAACAGCTCATCACATTTTAGTAATGTTACTTCTGTTGCTGCAGCTTGTATTTCCTTGAGTATTTTCAGAATTAAACCCTAAAGAACTGACCTCACTTTTACTGAAGATAAAGGAAAATTTAGCATTAAAAAAATAGTTAAGAGATGAATTTGTCCCTAAATTAGTAAAGTGGCGGAGGGGATGGAGACTATCTCTGTAGTGTACCATGTAAGTGGTGGATATGGGGCCTAACAGGGCATTTAATGCAGAATGAAAGCCTTATTTAGCCTTGAAATTACTAAGTAGCAAGGAAATTATGCAAAAGCAGATTGTACAAAATATTCTTGGATCAAGTGATCATGAGTTTACATTGACTTAACAGTAGGATAAATGATGCAGTGCCATGTGGGGATACTTGAGCTTGCTCTGAACAAGCTGTACCAGGAGCTGTAAAAGCCTGGTGTAGCTGCAGAATGAGTATACTGTAGTCGCTTTGCTCCTTTCCTCTGCCCAGACTGTTTTACCTGGTGGGTTTTTTTCCAATACTTCAGTCTTTTATCCAATCCATCAGATGGAGCTTTACACATTGGCATTGATACTTACCAGCTCCAGTCAGGATATACCTCCTGATACCTCCTAGAATCACATTTCCTGTTGTTTTCAGAGCTGGATCAGCCTAGTTCTGCATTTCTTCTCTTTTTTTCTCAGTACTAGCAATCTGTGCTGAACCTCTAGTATCATGCAGAACTAGATACTTATGTACCATGTGCCATCTTTCTTTTGCCAGAGCGGAAGACTCTACATTTTAAATTAAATGGCTTCTTTCGCCTTGCCTTGCATCAGCAGCAGGCAACATGTGAGGTGAATGGTGAGAAGGACAAAGCAAATGTAGAGAAGAGGAATGGAGAGACTGGAAAACGACTAGAAAAGAGGAGAAATATTCAAAGTAAAATATAGAGGAAAGGCCAGATCCAGACTGAGCAAAGTGAAAGCTGGAGTCCGAAACCAGCATAGAACTTGACACCAGAATTAGTGGAAATGAGTGATCCCTTGTCTTTACCCTGCTTGGTCTGATGGTAGCAGATACTGGCTGCACTAGAAGAATCCTTGGGAGAGGATTGTGATCTATGTGTTCAAAGAAGGAAAACTGTTGAAAACCACTTTGGTCCTCTGTGTCTTTGATAGACACAAATGCAAAAAATACTCCACTGACATTAACCTCTAGAATTATTTTCCTTCTTCCTCAGGCAGCAAAGTTATTTTTTGATTTCTGGTGTTCATTGCTTATGCTGTGTGTAAAGCTAGGTATCAATCTCAGTTTCCTCTCTGAATAAAATGAATTTCACAAAGATTTACAGCTGAAGTCCTCTAACAAGTCAAAGGGCTGAATATTGTTTTTTTCTGAGAACTTTGTTTTATTATCAATTCAGAACTAGGCCTACAAATCAAAACATCTTTTGTCAGGGATTTTTTTGTTTTTGTTGCAGTTGCGACTGCAATTTGTTGTTCATTACACAAAGTGAAATTCTTGTCCTGAGTAAATGGATGTAAGTTTGGAAGTAGATATTTTATGCATTGCCTTTAAAAACAGCTAACAATTTGCTGTACAAGAAGGCATATTTACACCTTTATGCACATCAAAATTTTGACATCAGCTTTGATGCTTAAGGGACAGTGAGAACATTGTATTTTATTTTTTCAGAACAATGAATTAGTTAAAATGCAAAAGAAACAGTATTATGGTAGCGTAGCAAGGCTTCCTTAATAGCATAGGGGTTTATGTACATTTTACTTATAAGTATTAAAGCCTTACCCTGGTGTAAAGAATATCTAAGATGAAGATATCAGCTATGTCATTGAAATGGAATAGTGGTCTCAAGAGGATTGAGAGATAAGGGCATATAAGTGGGAATGTATAAGCATGTTCAGAAGTTATAGTTTGATTTCTTAGACCATTAGGGTTAATATTTTTACCACTGGAAATTGATTTTGAAGGGGAATTAAGTAATCACAACATCGCTGAAAACCAGGATAAAAGCTTCCCATTCTTTCTTTGAGATGAGGATTTCCCCAGCAACTTATTCCTACAGGTGACCACATCATCACGTTTTATATCTTTTGTGAAAGACAATTCCCCTTATCACATACAGTGACCCTGTGCTGGGGCCTGATACTCATACTGTACTGAAAGGGAGAATGGCTCATGTTGAATTTTGGGATTCATTTTCCTTGCATTGCTGGTATTAGACTGTTTCTTAAACTGATAGGTATCAGTCTGACATGGCAAATATACAGGTTTCTACAAATTCTTTTTTCAAGATGGAAAGAAACCCCTGATAGAAGATATCCCTGATAAAACATCATATGGTTGAAAGGGAAAATTTTAGAATTATTTCAGACAGGGATTTTTAAAGTCCCGTAGTCTTCTGATACCCACGTTTGCAAATTCTTTTCACTTGCCTGGCATTTGAAAACAGTTGTCGAGCTGTCTGCAGCAAATATAGAAAAGCAAGATGCTTAATATTGCCTTGTTTGCATTTTCCATTTTGACACTAGCTACTTAATTAGAAACCAGAACTTTCTTCTGTTGAGGGAATTGGTTAAAAACCGTTAGGATTTCTTTTGATGAAAACCATTCTGTCCACAGGTATACTTTTCAAATAATTCTATATTATACAAATGATAGTAAATTAATTTATGAATAACTATACAGAAATATATCATTAATAATTGTGTGAAAATATACCATTTACTTGGCAGAGTCTGCAAAACTTGCAAGTGATAACCTGAAACATCAAATTGCCCTTACTGAGAGAGCTCAAGTGCTGTGGACACTGAAACTCTTGAGGAGTATAATAATAAACAGTTGCCTTCAGAATGTGGCTGTGACCTTGAACTTCCACCAAGCTTCACTTTCTTCAGCTTAGGCTAATGATTAACGTTGCTAATGACTGTATATCAAATTCACCATTGTTTGTATAGCTGGCAGTGAAACAGGCCATGTCTGCTTTCGTGTGGATGATACAGTATTAATTTCAAGGAAACCCTTTGTATAAATTGTTTCCTTTGCAAAGTTACGTCTTTGTGTAAATCCTAATTGCTTCTAATTTACCTCATTTGTCTTTGGATTCTCCAACTTCAGGTTAATACTACAATAGGCACAATATATTTCTTCTTTGTGTGTGTTGTTCTTTTCTCTTACTTCTTATTTAAAAGGGGATGATGAATTCTCTTATTCTGCTCCATTACAGCAATCAATCTTCCGTGACAGATCCCCATGGAGCAGAGGAAGCTACACCCTGAAATAGTCATTATAGGGATGTGAAGTCATCTGCACAGCTTTGCCTCTGAAGGGAGGTTTGTCAAGGCACAGCACTTTAATTTCTGGTCTCAGCACCATAAGGAGCCCAGCAGAGGTCTGCCCTCAGCACACATGGAAGCAAGGTGTCTCCAAATTCCTGTAATCTCTGCTGTGGCAACCCTGGGCAGTTTGTTGCAGTGTTATCAGGCTCCTGAGAGAGTAAGAGTCATGCTTGGTTGTTTTAGGCAGAAAGGGGGTGCAGCCCTTAACTGCACTAAGCCTGGTGGAAATAGTCCAAGATGAGATGAAACTTACAGTCCTTGGCTGAAATTCAGGGTACTGCTACGTGCTGTGAGACAATCCTACAGACGCTGTGTAGACAAATGCTGCTTAAGAGTGTTCCATCAGGTACTTAATGGAGGAAGGGCCCTCAAGGCTTGTACATTTCTGAAAAAGCCAGACCCTGCCTTTAGTTGCAGTGGTGTGAATGGTGACTGAGGGCAGAAATTTCTCTCAGGTTGTATACAATTCAGGCACTGTCTACTAAGAGATGGTGAAAGGCAGGAGTTTTCTTAGTCAGCCATAGGAATAAACATGTGAAAGTTTAAATATACATACATATAGTAAGGTGGGTATGTATATGAGTATTTGCCTTTCTTCTGTAAAAAGAAGGTTCTAACAGTTTGACACTTCTGCACTGCTCTTAAATGTCTGAAGTACAGCAGACTATCGAGGTTTTTGTGAATGGGGTTATCTTTGCAGGGCGAAACAGAGACAGGATATTGGGAGTATTGATTCTTCCTCATTCAGTTCTCTACACACAAAAAGTCATTCACACTCTAAAAAGAAGAAAAAAAAATGTACCATCCAATGCTTAAAAATTAAATGGTTTGTTTCTGTTATAATTACAGTCTAAACCGGCTCATTCCAAACAGAAGCTTTATCCAAGACATTTCCAGTCTTTATCCAGACACGACAGCAGGAAAATTGATCTGTGTAACACACATCTATTGTTCTGGGTTTTTTCTCTTCTCTGTATCAGGTGTTGTACTGTCTTTAAAAGGTCTATGGAGTACTCATAACAGTGATTTCAGCTATTCCTCAGTGATGTTTCACAGGAGCAAATGGGGACACAGGCTAGTTGTCTGCTTTTCAGGTCATGAAAGTGAAGCAGATGCTTATTGATGCTGGTTTTTCACATGTAATTTTTCACATGTACATTTCCCCAAAGCTGTATTACCTACCTCAGAGTGCTCAGCTGCAGTGATTGCAAATCCAGTAATAATGAATGAATTATTTTGCAGTCCTTTCTCTAAATTGATTAAAAGGGTCCCATTTCCACAGTTCCAATTGTGTTGTTTTGTGCTACTGACTATACCACCTAAACACCTGAGGATTTGAGTAATTTAAAAAATGCTTCTAATTAAGAGTTAATTTTGTGTATAAATGTGTGCATTTTTGTTTAATTTTTGTGTATTAACTGGGATTTATTTTTTTCCTCTGTCTTTTCCCCATTGTAATAAAATGAAGATACAGCTGTTTCATGCCTTCACTTTCCATGATGGGTAGAGGTATTTTAGAATAGTTTTTGCAGGCAGATCTATGGTGGTTCTGCTGAGGGATGCTGTGGCAAGGGACATGTCAGCTGCTGTCCAAAAAGCAGTGTTTCTTAGTGTGGTTCTGTGCTCCCAGCAGGACTTAGTGTGAGCCCAGGGCTGGGGTTGTGGCAGTGACACTTCAGGAGGAGACCTTTGAGAAGTGCTTGGGTCAGAGCTTTTGTATGTCTGGTAGCTGGGCAAAGTGAGACCACATCTACAGAAAAGCTTAGACAGAGTTTTTTTGTTTCACACAGGCAAATCCAGCACAAGACTTGACAGAGCAGTCCATGAAGAAAGATCTGCCCCTCCTATGTCTTGTCTCACCCTTCAAAATTAAAGTCTGGGTGGAAGACTTTATTTGGGCCTATAGAAGTCTGGAGCTTGAGTTCTACATTGAGGACTGCACTGTGGTTCTTAAGCCCAGCTGTTATTCAAGCAAGGAGTGGGTGAACATGCAAGGAACAGTTTGTGACACCTGAAATTACCGGTTTTAGAATTATCCTTACCAATAGAACTAAAGAAGACCAACTGTTTTGAGATCAGGGAATAGTAAGAATGTTTGCTGACTGGTGAGAAGTTCACTGACTTGTGAGAAGTAAAACACCTCAAAAACTGTAACAAGTCCTTGTAAATGTATTTCTGAATTACAAATCTTACATTCTACAAAGCTGATGCTGAGGGGTAGGAGAAACTATTTGCCTGGAACAAGGTAGAATCATCTGCAGTGGAGTGCAAATGGGTTCAAACT
Organism: Myiozetetes cayanensis; assembly: GCF_022539395.1. Lineage (NCBI taxonomy): Eukaryota > Metazoa > Chordata > Aves > Passeriformes > Tyrannidae > Myiozetetes > Myiozetetes cayanensis. The sequence continues at coordinate 116,207,786 of NW_026086604.1, read as the reverse complement.
GAGAGAAAAAGAAATTAGGCTGTGTGTCAGGCATTATGAACTAAGAATTATTTGACTGTGAAAGAGCTTCCCAAGGGAAATAATATAAGCCACATTATTTGGGACACCTAAAATTAGACTTCAGAAAGCACTAAAAAAAGTGCACAACCTTGCTTTTTTGGGGAGGTGGACTAGAAAAGGCAGGGTTTGGGATTTTCTTCTTTTTTTGCAATAAATTCTGTAATTGTTGGGCCTGATTCTGTTCTATGGTGTTTAAGTCAAGCCAAGATTTACATTGCTTCTTGTCTTAGAAAACTGAGGCTAAACACATAGGTTTCTCCCTTCCACCTATTGCCAGCTTTTGAAACTATATCTTTTTATTTCTGTCCCTCAAAGATAGTTCGGATCCTGCTCTTCCAATTATAAATATATATATATTTGGAGCAGTGGAGAAAGAGCACACTGCCTTAAGGATGTTTTGTGGCATTTCCCTCTTCTCTGGCTCTTATAAGACATTAGAACTGATCAATGTAATATTCCTTTCTTGGTTTTAATTCAGAATTTATTTAGTTTATAATGTGCAAATCCGTATCCTCAGCATGTTCTAAAGTTATTGTGTGAAATTGCCAACAGAATGAGGGGAGAGGCAAATGAAATACAGCCTTTAACCAAGGAACAAAAGCCTCCAAGTAATGTGTGTTGATATATTGAAAGTGTTGCAGTCTTCTCCATAATTTTCTTTCAATACAAACCACTCGAGATAGCTGCAGTAATACAAAATATGTTCTCATAGCCAATCCTACGTATTAAAAAGTGTAGATCGTGCAGTTATGACTAAATCCTAAGAGCCTGTTGTTTTATTCTTGTAAGTTAGCTTGAAGATGCCTGCCTTTATTGACATACAGTGTCTACTTCTGAGAGTAGCAGCACTACTTTCAAAGCCCACTTGAACAAAGAAAGCCCTTATGTGCAAGATGGTTCTTCATTGTGTAGGCAATACCCTGTAATAGTTGTGGTATAAAAAGCACGAATTTTGCTGTGGGCACAAAAGCACGCCAAGGTCAGGACATCAAGCCTCTGAATTTGTGGTAAGAGACAGAAGAAGGCACATATGCAGAATTTTCTGAAAGATGGTTCATTTTTAGAGGATATGAAGCAGCATGGGAAGAAATCTCTACGGTGTCTACAGCATTCCATTCATGGGCTGATTTTACTGCCCCCTGAAATGCATTTTTTTCCTGCTGTCACTGGACAGGAGGATTCAGGATATGGGAGTGGGATACATGCTGAACACTTCCTCTGCACTGAATATTGGGTTGTAGGTGGTCACACAGTTTCTAGTCCTGGAATTTAGGCTGCATCGTTTGGAGGAATGGCTGCTGGGGCAAGGACTGGTGGAGAGGCAGCTAGAAAAGTCACCTGATGGCATTTCAGATTGTGACTTCTAAACACCAGGAGCTGTTTCCCATTTCCTTTCTCTCACTGCTGCTTGCCTCCAGTGTGCTTTACCTCCTGCTGCCATGCATGTGGTCTGCCACAGAAGCGTGGGTTGCATTTTTTTTTTCTGATTTGACTAGGAGCATATTTCCCATTCTAAATCCTTAATGAAGACAAAAGGCCTGTATTGCAGGGTAGGAAGATACTAACCCGAAACATATTATTAGCTGGGAAGACTCATTCTCCTTATGTCTGTTTTTGAATGGCTTAATTGAGGAAAAGAGATATCTTCTGTTAATGGATTTTTGAATAGGGCTACCATGATGGTGGAACGGTGGAGACACTGTGATGCCAGCTTTCTTGGAATGTTTCCTTAAGCAATTATTAAAGCGATTGTAACCAATTCTGTTCCAGATCAGGGTGCTTTGATATGTGAGTCCCTTGCATAGCAATCTCTCAAGGGAGGAATCGAGTGTTTCAGAGGCTCCGCATGTTTAATCTCCCACAAAGTATTTTACAAGATACAACAGAAGGAAAATATTCAGGTATTATCTGGATATTGTTCACATACACTAAGTAGGAAGTGAACATTTTAGCTTCATTGCCTCTTCCAAACTATCCCTCTAACAAAACAGCCAGGTATTCTCCTAAAGACTGCATTGCCTCATTTCTATGTTGTCTTCCCTGCTGAACTTTTCCAGATTTAACTTTCGTACCTCCTCCTTATACTGGTGATTCTGGATAAGCATGAAGTGCATGCTTTAAAAAATGAAAGGAGAAACGAGGGGAATAGGGCCTGGGAATTATGGTCCTTTCAACTTAACATCAATTTCCAGTAAAACATCAAAATGAGAAAAATGTTTTTAAATCCTTGGAGAAGACGGGAAAATTAATTCTAATCTGTGGAGATGTGTAAAGAGCAAATCTGTCAAACCAATGTAATTTCTTGTTAAGATAAAGCCCTGCAGAAAAGAAAGATATAGCAGATGTCATATTTTGCATTATTGTAGGGCTTTTGACACTGTTTCACATGACATTGTGAAGAGTCTCAGAAGCTAGTAGAAACAATGGGTGTAAAACTATATGTAAAACCATATTCAAAGCTTTTATCCAAGAGTCGCTAGCAAAAAAATTTACCAAGTAAGGCTTGCAGAGGGCTCTCTGGCACTGCCTAGGACTTTCACTTGCAACTTTACTGATGAAATACAGGAGTTGCTTGTTAACTTTACAGATGACTAAGACAGGCTGGGTTGGAGATGAAAATCAGTGAGTAATGTGCTGTCATTCTGCAGGAGATTTAAAAAAAAAAAAAAGCATACAGCTTTTTTATGAATATATGTGTCTTTTTTGTCGGTGTATTACTAAAGAATTGTGAAAAGTCAACATCTGAAAATGGCAAGAAAACACAGGTGATTTTAATATTTGAAATATCTGGTCCTTACATGTGACAATGGAAGCTTTCATTTGTAGAATAATTTCTTCATTTATTGTTCAATCATTGGGGGGGAGTCCCTCTTTTTTTTCTTTTTCTTTAATCACTGAGCAAGTCCATTGAACCTTATAGATTTCCTTATTCTGTAGTTAGAGCAGCAAACCTCTGACGTAAAAGTCAACAGAGTTTTTGTTCCTGCAGGGGTGTCTACATGTGGTCGACTGGGATTTGTTCTGTGTGGAATTGCATTTCAGGGCCATGGGCCAGATTAAGGCAAGACATAATAGTTAAAGTTGGACAGGCTGGCATCTATGCATTTGGTACTCATGGCACTTGTCCAGATCTATGAGCTTGCTCTTTAGATGAATGTTGTCATCAGATAACTATAATGAGGCTGTTCGTACTGTAGTTTTGGAAGCAGTGCAGTATAAAAGTCTTCAGTCTGCAGAGAGCTAGATATTTGGCCGATCTTCAGCTTGCAGTGTATAAACACATTCCTCTTTGTTTTTTTCTTTTTATTCTTCCCCCTTTTCTTTCTCCTCCCTTCCTTCTCCTCAAGGACATAGACTTTGGCTATACTTTTCCTAGTCGTGTGAAGCTAGAAATCTGAACGGATGCCTGTGCCGCCGCCGCCACCACCACCTCCTCCACCACCTCTACCACCCTCTGGAGGGCCTCCTCCACCACCACCTTCTGGAGGGCCCCCTCCACCACCACCACCACCACTGGTAAGACTGATTTTTCATTTCTATTAGGAAGAGCTTAGCTACAGTAGCCAGCTCAGAGCCCACAGGATTTTGGCATGGATATTCACATCAAATACCTGGGGCAGATGCTTGTTTTGCTGGCATTTGTTCTTCTGTTTATTACAGCAGTGGTCTCCAAAAGTGATGGGTGTGAGATGACTCATCAATGTGCAGGAAGAAAACACTAGAACTTCTGTCATGCATGTGTATGATTTATAAATAAATAAACATATATATACGGGGGTGCACGCTCAAAATTGTTTTTAGTGTTGGGGTGCAGGATCAAAAGGCTTGAAAACTATTGCATTATGTGAGAATATGGTGAGACTAGCATTTATGAATACTTCTCTTGCCACAGGGAACTCATTTTTGTATTAGTAATGTGCAGGTGGTAAGTACTAATTTCTTCATCCTCTTTCTTACAGTTCCTGTTAAGGCTCACAGTGTTCAGCTGTAGGTTTTGCTCTTTCTAGCACACGCTGTCTTCCTGGGGACACAGCACAATATGCTTTTGTACATGTGCAGGAACAATTACCGCTTGTAACAGATCATTACCCTGTGTGTCATGAAGTAGAACATGTGCCTTGCCAGCACATTTGCAATAAGACAGGGGCTGCTCTGAGTGGGCCTTCAGAGTATTGCATTTTCATACCTTCACAATCAATTATTGTACCTATGGTAAGACATGGTTTAAGTAATTTCTTTTTTTCTGCAATCAACTGGTCATAGCCTGTTTCTGCTTTGAAATTCTTAAGACTGTTTTTGAAACAGTAAAACCTGGCATGGTTGTGTTCAAGTCATAAAATCTTTCCCGACTTTTTTTCATATATTTTTCTGTCACTGCTGTACTTATTTGCAGGGTATGTTAGTCCCTGTAGTAAAACAGTATATGGTACTTCAAATGTAATTAAAACTTTTTTTTTTTTTAACAACTTCATTTCTCCATTGCATTCCCTGGCATCTCTGCCTGTTTTGTTCCCAGGAAGGTCTGTTGATTTAGTTTGATAATGTTGATAATGCTCTTATGTTATCTTTTTTTTCCAGAAGGAGTTTTCCTTGCATGTTTCTCTCTGCTACTTTATAGGCTGAACCATTTTGTACAACTCTCCCTGAGTTGTGGAGATGAAGAAGAGGAAGATAAAGAGAGCAAATGAAAGAAGCAGCATTTGATTCTTTCTAGTATTCAGTTTTAACTTTGGCACCATGAGCACTGTTTTCAGTTAGCAATTCTTCTGTGCTGGTGCACAACCTATAGTTAGATGCTGAAATAAGTGGGCTGCATATTGTGAACAGCCTAATGTTCACAGCTGCAATTAAAGTCAACAGAAGCTGCAAATATTCTTATCCTAATAAATTGAGCTCCCTAAAATATTTAGAGACATTTTTAAACTCCTCTAATACATGCCAATTGTGAATTACTTGGGAAAGCTAAGAGGACCCCTAAGGACCACTATGAGCAAGTTTGGGATTTTTTGCTCTCCTCCTTTTCTGATGACTAAAACCACTACCATGATAGGGTTTTGGTACAAGAGGGCTTACTTTCATAAGTTCTGTTTCAAATGGTGTGATCTGTGCATAAAATACACAGACTTTAGAGTCAGTTTTATCTTGGTGATACAATACAAACTAAATGCATTTCTAAATAATGTCTGATAATAAACCCTTCCTTTTAAAAAGTGTTAATACTAAAAAGAGCACATGAACCAACATAAATAATTAGCTAAGTAACACGGCAGAACATTGTTTTTTCCTTAACAGCAAAATGACCTTTCCCTGTCAAAACTGAATGAGAGACAGGATCTGAAATCTTCCTGGTGAGTTCAGCAGAAGCACAGTGTGTCAGCTCTCCAGCTGGTGCCAAGTTACTGAGTAAAATCTTATAGCTGGGGAGTCCACGAACACTTGCTACAGACCCTATTTTCTTTTACTAGAAAGCTCTTTTCTAGAAATTGGCATCTGACTTTTACAGTTGCAAAGCTGCCCAGCTGTTGTTACAGCTGCTAAATTTACCACTGCGGGGGTTGGAAGAAGGGAAAATTTTAACAGACATGTTTGGCCAGCAGCTGGAAAAGTTCCAAAGTAAACAGCACCGTGATTTTTATTATACTGGTATAATTAAAGCAGAGTAATATTTACATGTTAGCAATTAAAAGTTAGGTTTTAAATTCACTATTGATATGCGGGTGAGCCACTAGTTTAACTTGATTTGTGTTAAAAGAAAAATGACTGTGTGTAGGGTGGGGTTTTAGAACCCTGTCGTTTTGCATGGTGCCCTTGCAGGGGTACCATAGACTTGTCTTGCTTTTATAGTTATGAATAATAACCACACTTTCCTCTTGCTTTCATTATCAAGAGATTTTTAGAAGTAGTAGTTCCCACATTATGTTTTTCTCTGTATATTTTCTTTGTGAATATTGAGAGCCACAATCCCAAATAATTTTGCAGTCCTTGCTTTGTGGAAATTCTAAGCACTGTAGGCACTTAACTTTTTTGTCCTGTTAACTCCTTCTTAAGGCAGAATAAAGTTAAGTTCTTTCCTACTGTTTTCTAAGATTTTTGAACTTGCTGGTATTCTGTAAGTACTTGTGCTGAATTCTGCTCACACAAGTTGTTGCAAGGCAATAGTAAAGTGAATTGGAGATAGTATTTAAGACATGCTAGGAGCCACCTGTGCCCAACAGCTGAAAAGCTACAGGCTGTTAGAGCAAACTTAAAAGAAAATAAAGTGGATTTCACAGGAGGGAATACTAGGGTATCTGCCACAGCAGATGTAGGTGGCTGAGTCAAAATGTAAATATAGCTAATTGGATTAATTGAGCATGTCTTCAAATGCCTGCCTTCAGGGGGTCATAGATAAAGATGAGCGAGATGAGTAGGCAGAATAAAACTGTGCCCCAGTGTGTTTTCTGGCAGTGGCTTACAGAATTCAGATCTGTTCTTGTTTGCTTCCCCCCTATACCTTAATAAAAAGAACTTGGAAATGAGGCATTAATGTGTTTGTTCAAAAGCTGTTTCAATTTATGGACATGTGTGTGTCATGTAAGGTGGGGTTTTTAATAGGGTTTTTTGGTTGTTTTGGGGGAAGAGGGCGATGAGGTTAGAGTTTTTTAAAGCTTTCTGCTCATGGAAAACTTCTTTTTATTCCCCCTCTGTTTCTTTTAACACTCTTGTCTTTTAGTTTGGCATATGACATCCTGGTTAGGTTTGGGTTGTCATACTTTCTGGAGTAGACACCACCACTGAGACTGATTAAAAATTTTCTTTGTCTAATTTCCCAAGAAAAGAGTCAAGAGAGAATTTTGCTTTGAAAAACCATGTTCACTTTTCGTGTGCAGTGGAGGCTGCTCACTACCGTGTAGCCTGCATATGTATGAATTCCTAATGCTAAGATCAGTCATCACCTATTAAAATGTTAATGTTGAAGGAAGCATGGATGTGTAGCAGCCCTGCTGGGCTGTGCCTTATTCAGAGAAGATGTTTGTTTAATGATTCATATGTTTGTGGAGTTTAAGAGAATGCTTCTGTTCGCTTTGGATTGTTATTATTAACGTCTTAGCATAGAAATTAACCCCAAAAATCACAATGGATCAGATGGTTAAAGCCAATAAAGTTGCATCAGGTGTTTCTTTGCTGTCTTATGGCATATTGAAAACTAGGATAGCAGGAGAAGAAAGGAATATGCTTACTTTGGTGATAGAAATATGAAACTCGAAATAATGATGAATGCTAGACTGGCATGCAGGTTATTCTTAATGATTTATTTTAACTTATCTAGTTAAAATTTAAAAAAAAAATTGAATTACTGTTGTAGACAAACACTTGTCAGCGTTTATGAAGTTTGTTATTCTGATATCATTTTCTACTCTTGTAATAAAAAGCTCAGAAAAGCAATTTATCATGATATAACACTGTGATAAATGCCTAATTTACATAGAGGAAGGATTTCCAAGGCTCAGAAAAACATCACCTGATAGTTTTCCTTGGGAGGGGCGGGGAAGGGTTGTTTTTTTCTCTCCTTCATGCAGCTGTTAGAGTGCAAACCTTGCTGAGCTGTTTCCTTCAATCTTCCCAAGAAATTCAGAGAGCTACAGTGTTTATCTGAAGTTGTGTGGGAGTTGGTTTTGCTCCTATGACATTTAGCACTACTGTTCTGTGGAAAGAGAACAAACAACATATGTAAAACATCCTGGTTGAAGATAATGATGATTTATGGTATTTTGATTTGGTCTTACCAAATATAGTATGAGAGAATGTGTGCATATGAGTGTGCATATGCATAAATGTTTGGGCACACTTGCTAATTATTTACTGTAAAAATTAAGGTAATTTCTCAAGTTTTCATTCAGATCCCTAGACATGCAAGGGTAACACTGAAAGAACAGAATCAGGCATGGTGCCAATTACAAAATATGTAGGAATGTGTTTATGAAAATTTTATGCGAGCCGTGAGTAAGATGATATTTAGTATTTTGTCATGGAGTTCCTAGGCCAGGAGATACTAAATCATAGTGTTTATTGTTGATAGGTAAAACATACTGGAGTGAGAAAGAGTGCAGCTTGGTAATCTTGCTGATAACTGATGGTCGTACAGACTGTGCTAAGTGCTGGGCAAAGCACGGCTGAAATTTTTGAGTGCTTTGTTCCAGCCAAAATAAAGGAAACTGATTTCTAGTATTTTAATATATCATATCTCACACCAGTCTGCTTTCATAAAAATTGAGAAGCAATTATGTAGAAAAAAAAACGCTTTGTCTTTGTGTGGTTTATTTGACATAATTTTCAGCTATTGGAAAATGTGGGACTGCATAGCTATGGCATCTCAAAGTGTTGCTGCTGTAGCCTTCTACTCTTGTAGTCAACAAATGCAGAAAGGGCAAGTGGGAGCTGTGAAGATGTAAAGAAAACATAAATACTAGGCTGGCATTGCTCTGTTTCATCTGCAGACAGGTACAGGGCCATGTACTGCATATATTCATTGGTTCTAGTCTTGAATGCTTTATCTGAAATCTCTTAGGTCACCACTTTTAATGTATTTAGGTGGTGAGTTCTGTTTTGCAGGTTTCTTCATAATGTCATGTGTTCTACATGTCTGAATGGAATGGAAAGCATTTCAAGAGCATTCTTTCTCTTTGTTTTTAATCCGTGTAATTTTACACACAGAAGTATGGAAATTGCAGCGTGTTGTAGAGTTACCAGCTCTAAAGGATCAGGCCCAGGTACTAGAAGCAGCCTAGCTGCAGAGAGCTAATAGGTTAATTTACCATTCTAATCACAGGTAATAATGCCTTGAAAAATCAGTGCCCCATCTGTACTATATGCAGTGGCTACATATTAAATTCCATCTGTCAATTAATATTACGCTTGTAGCCTTTTAATTAAAAGAAAACTCAGAATTATAGCAATACCTGAGTAGGACTTCTCTGCATGGCTGAAAGGTGACAGTGCAAGAAATGCTGGTTTCTTGTTATTCTCCTCTCTGAGGCTGACCATAATTTCATATGGATGCTAAAAGGCATTTCAGAATATTCAGATACATTCTGCACATGTAACTGAGTAGGAGAAATGGCCTACTGTTCTTAGAGCAGAGAGGGATTAAACTGTGATGTGTGTTAGCTGTCACATATTGAATTATTTGTTGTCACTAGTCACAGTATCCCTTGTCAGTCTTGGGACCTTTCTATGATAGACAGAGAGAATAAATAGTGGTAGTGTCACCAGCTCCCATGGTGGTGTTTTCAGCCTTGTGCTGTTCAACATTTTCATTGCAGTCCCAGGGTCTCAGGATTTCTTGTTCACCTAAGAGTTTTAAGTTCTCTCTTCATTGATACAGAGACAATCATAGGAATTTGAATCCCAAAAATTTAGAAATCAAAAGATGAAGTTCAAAATTATTTTTGAAGCCAGTCTTAGGGTATTTCTGGTATTCGACTTGCGATCTTTCTGGACTGCTGGGAAACACTTTTAGAGTAGTTTAAATTTGATACTGCCTCCATTCTAGCAGCTTCTGTTACTGTGTATTTTGTTTAATGAAAGAACAGGCAGAATGTACATTTCAAATGTGGGTGTCAGAAAGTTAAACACCAACAGAAAAGCTCAATGGCTCAGCAGGTATAAATCATCATACTGATCCTGTTGCGTTTTTGTATTCAGGTATAGAAATGTAGCAACCTGCATTGGAAAACTTCTAAGTGTGCCCTTGTTAATAAGCCTGCTGCTCCGTTTGAGCAAGAGAACCTTTCAGTATTCAAAATTTTATATTGTTTGATAGAGCAGTGCTAACATAAAATGCGGAGGGTTTTATTGGGTGCAGTGGCATTGATTACTGATAGTCTTTGAAATGGGCACTAGGAATGTAGATGTGGAAGAAAGTAACTCCTGCTTTGCTATTTTTTTATGTTCTGTTCCCTGCCATTGTGTGTGCTGGTAACTTCAAGCAGGTAGATGCTACTGCACAGCAGGCACCAGATTCTGCTAACACTGAAACGCCTCTTTATTTGGGACTGATGCCAGGACTAGGCGGTAGCTGTAACACTGGGAAGAGATCTGTAACAACTTTTGCACAGTACTTCCCTTGCTAGAAGCTGTGTAGACACAGCCTATCTAAGTACACACAATTGCTCAATGACCTTTTCAACTCTGCAAGTTCAGATTGCAGAACTTTGGGCAATGGATGCTGAGATTGTGGTTAATCAGTACTGAGCTAGGTGTAGATGGAATTGTCAAATGCTACTCCTGTCATTCTCTTGAAACAATGATTTCACTAGCTGCCAGGAAGCTATTTGGCAGGTCCCCTCTTGCGGATTCCCTCAGAAAAGTTGGCTGGAAAGTGACCCCTCACTTTCAAGCATTTGAAGCTCAGCTTGCTAGGAGACTGAGGGATTGCCGTGTTTAACCAGGTAGACCAAATGCCAAGAATTAATTAGTTTCATCCTATGCTGAGCAGCAGAAACACAAGAAGAGGCTCTGATCTTGAGATTGACTGTACAGGTGGAGTCTTGCACCATGGCAAAGTATTCCATAATTAAAGACCTTTAAGTCACAGGTCAGGGCTCCCTTGTGAATAGAACCAAAACTTGCATGTACCAGATCTCACAAGCTTCTTTAGAAACAAACAGTTTAAAATATTTAAAATAAAAGAAGTCATCTGCTTTGTTGTTGAGTCTTGCTGGATTTTTCCTTAAGGTGGAAGGGGGGGATTGTTTTGATTAATTTATTTTTCATTTGACAGTGCATGAATGAAACCACACCTGATGCATATGTAATATAAATGCAGGAAGGATGATAATGCTGGAAACTGGGTTTGTTTTATTATTTTATAAGCTACTTCTTTTTGTTGCTATTGCTTTTCTTGGTACATTCCTGGTAGAGATTTTAGCTGCTGGTTTGAAAATTCTTTGTTAAAGCACCACTCTTGCCTGCTGGGCAAACTGCTTCTGCTGCGAATATAAAATTATGAATTCTTGGCATAATTCTAAACTAATAATAGTGGATTGATCTTGGGAAAACAAGTTCCTCTGGGGTTTCAGATTTCATGTTGAGCTACAAATGCATAGATGGCTTTTATAATCTTGTGTTTTGTCAAGGAAGACATGCTGGTCAGCTTCCATGTTTTACTTTGTTCCAAAACAACGTGGTTCTTTCAATAAAAAGTTACGACATTGTAGTTTGTCAGAATGATCTGGAACTTTACTGTCAATATTATTTTGTTTCTGTCAGTTCTGGTTTTGAGAAGGATGAAGTCTTTTAAGGGCTAAATTTATTTAAATACATTAGTCCTGATGGTTACAAGGATCTCCTTATGGAAGACTTGCGGTCAGCAGCTTGTGGTTAAGTGGAAGGAAGTTATGGAGTAAGTCGATCACCAGCAGGTTTTCCCTGTTCTTAGTCCATTCTTTTTCATCATCAGTGTTCCCTGAAGGGTATTTTAGCAGATTGTTGCCCCTTGAGGCCCCTTACTCAAGGTCTGTGCCCTTCAAGACTGTTGTGAGCACCAAGCCTGTGCCTGGCTTTCCTTCAAAGGAACAGGAGCTTTGTGGCTGGGTGGGGAACCCAGTCATAATCTCTCCCTTTATGTTCTCCTACTTTGAGTATCTTGTGGTGCCATATGGGCAGTGAGAACACTCATCATCTTTCCTCAGATGATTTACCAACTCCAAACAAGTTGTGTTTTCCTCTCAGTATTCTCAGCCATCTCTGACGTGACACACATAGCCTTACACAGCTAGCTTCATCTTATTTGTCCTCTTTCCTGAAAATCTGTATTTTCTACACCAGAATTTCAGTTATTATTAATATAGGAATAATATTTGGGGCATTTTATTATATTGCCAGTGGCCCATGCTCTTCCTTGATGCTTTGTAGGTCCCTGATTTAAGGTTTAAATGCTTCAGTTGTCTCTCACTATTGATGCAGTTTCTTTGGCCAGACGTGGCACTATCACATTACTGACTACATTGCCTTCGCAGCTATTGCTGGTTTTGCCCTGTCTGCCATTTTACATGCTGGTTTTAATTGTGCATTGGCATGTTTGTAGACTTTTGAATTTCTTAGTTTAAGTTAGGTCTCTGAACTATGTCAGGTTGGATGCCAAAGAAGGCCAGGACTGGCCCAATGACTCCTGTTTTCATGAATATGCACTCTCTATTATCAAATATTCCTCATCCTAGAGCTTTCTGCTCATCCTTTATCTTGCTGCACTATTTTTCCCTGCCTTAAAAGCCAAACCTGAGGTGTTGCATGCTGCATTGGTGAAGATCACTTGCCTCAGCCCATGCCTGTGCAGGTTTGGCTGAGGATGGCAGAGAAAAATAAGAAAGCCAGGGTTTGTTAAGGGATGTCCTCAAACTCTTCTTTTACTAAAACATATGCTACTTTTGCCTTCTACCAGTATCTGTGCCTGATCTCTGAATTGAATTTTTTTGTTGTTGTTGTCATCTAGAGGAGAAAAATTGGTGACTGAAGAAAGAAAGGGTGATTGCCACCAGATTCATAGAAATAATTAAAATCATCAGCAAAAGCGAGAGATCTCCTTCTGCCCATAATAAAATACTGATGTCAAATTGATAGATTTTTAATTTTTTCATTATATGTCTCATCAAATAGATAGCTAGGGATAAGCTAAATGTATTTTGACTTAGTTTGTTTTAGTTTTTCTTATCTAGTTCAGATAAAAAAATAAATTTTCTACATAGCTGTTTGCAGTGTTTTCTATAAAAAGTGACCAGGAAAGGGAAATCACTGTCATGATACAATGCATTACATATTAGCAGTATAAATACTCAGTATGATTAAATTCTCTGCATAAAAGAGTATTTAATGCCTTTGGATGGAATCATGCTTTATTTTCTTATTTATGGCTCCTCCTATGTTAGAGCTAGTGTACTGGATCCTCTTCTCCCATCAGCTTATGGGATCATTCTGAAACAAAGACCCATACTTCCTTGGCTATTGGATTGTCCAGAAGGCTAGAAGTACATTTTTTCTGCAGTTATCATGTTTATGAAGACCTACACTGCTTTGAAGTGTTCTACAAATTCATTAAAGATCATATTTAAAAATCAGAGTAAATATAACCCATTCATGGGACAGTGTCTGTATCCATTGTGATCTGAAGTACCTGCCCGGAGTCCAGAGGATTTACCCTTTTCTGTGTGCAGAGGTACTCTTTAAAATCTGGAGATAATACTTAGTGCTAGTATAATTTTTTTTTAAATGGCTAGTGTCTCCTTTATTAAGCATTTTAGTATCTGAGCTCATATACCTCTTAAATATTTTAAGTATTGTAGGAGACCAGAGGGTAGGTCAATGCTCCCATCTGTCTTGCAAGATGTGACATTCTGAATGTGACACAAGTAGCACAGCAGAGTGTACCCAGACATGGAGCTCATTGCCATGGATTTCAGTCAATTTTCCTTAGAAAAGACTCTCAGTTCTTAATTTGTCTGATACAATCCAATTTAGGGTGTTAAGACTGTGGTTATTCAGGGCCAAATCTTGACTGGTCCATACAGTGTAAAAATACAGAGTTGTTTTCCTAAACGAAACGATCCATTTTCACAGATCTCCAGACTGAAAGAAGCTGTTACAAACAACTGGCTGTGACTCCCACCTCTCCACCCCCACTGCAGGGTACTGCACATCAGCAACACCTGTACAGGGCCCAGTGGCTTGTGCTTCACAAAAAGCATTTCTGCCAGAGAGGATCCAGCTTTGATCTGAAAATCAGGAGATAGATATTCTGCTGCCATCTGCAGCTTGTCTGGTTGCATCTTGCATTAATTCACCAAATATCTGCCTCTGCTGCCTGAGTCCTCACCACCCTCCCCCTGTACAGGTTGTGTTGTGCAGGCAGACCACCCCTCAGATAGACTTCAGGGCTGCTAAAATCTGAGCTGCTGCCTCCAGGGTTTTGAATACCGCTTTAGCACTTCCTTGTGCATCTCCAGGATTTCACAATGTAATTTTAAAGACCTGTAGACCAGAACTAAACTTGTAATTCCATTTTTGTTCACACTGCTTTCTCTGAAAGGATGAGATATATTGGAGGAGTGTGCTACCCCTCCTTGCCACACTTGCTCAAACAGGCTCACTACTGGAGCTCCCTGCCAGGTTCAGGCTTGTGGCACTCAGGATGAAGGCTTCCATTTCAGAGATATGGCTAGAACTTGTCATCCAGTCATTTTCAGTTTTACATTTGACATTTGTATATTGTGTTATTTTCTTTTTTATTATTTCTTTTCTTCCCCACCTGCCCCACTCACCCTGTCCCAGCAGTGGAGGAGCATATTTTGGTTTGTTGTTCCTTTCAAATGGCCTCAAGCTGGAGTGGTTTGGATTTCTCTGTATAACTGTGCTGTCCTTATTCATATCTTTGCCAGTCTAAGTTATCAGCTCCAAATTTTGAAATGTGTATTTCCATCATTGGAATGATGGAAAAAATCATTGGGATTTACACTCTGAAACATCACTCTAAATATTGTGATTTGATGGTATTTTCCTGTTTGCAGGTACTTTGGAGACCTGACAGATAGCCCAAGCATTGATCCTATACTTTATTGAATGGCATAGCTGAGTGTGTAATTCAGGCCACCAAAGACAAAGCGTAGTGGAGTTGGGTGAGATGAAAAGGAAGTAGTTCTCTTATGTTCAGGCAATTTACATGCGTGGTTTGTTCAGTTCTGTTTCTAAGTACATATTGAACATGACGTTCTTCATGTCTGAAATAGTAGCAGAATAACCTAGTGGTTGCTAAGGTAATGAGAACCCACCGTTCTCTTACCAATTCATGTAAGTAAAGGTATGGAATTTAATTTCACTCTGTGTTACCTGAGGCAACTCTGGCATCTGATAAAAAAAGACATCTTCACATTCTTCTCCTGTTCCTTTCTGATTTTCATTGAAATACTGAGATGTTTCTCTTTTTGTAAATAAATGAGGCTGCCCTGCAGATGGTGGGGTAGAAAGTAGACTAAGAATTACATCTTTTGTCTTGCAGCTGTTTTTCCTCTCAAAGTAAATTTGTCTTCCTGCTGAAACACTTCTATTGCATGTGATAGGGACAGCAGATTTGACTGCCATAGGAGTTCTTTTTTCTGTTTTTCTCTTGATGGAGAACTTACATGTTTATTGTCTGTTCTGGTGCTGGGGATTGAAAGCACAACATGAGCATGAATCCTACATTTATTTTTTCATCAGAGAAAGAAAGGTTCCTTTCTGATTGTGTATCAAAGAGCAGTATGGTAAAACCAGAAATGCGCAAACAGAGGGCACCTGTAGGTGAATGAGTGAGATGCTTACCTGGTGAAACGATTTTTGACAAGGATTGTCACTTCCTCGGGAGTGCAGGCAGCAAGCAAGAAATCCAAAGGGGCTCTGACCACTGCGCAACCAGGCAACACTGCACCCCAGGCCACCTTGACTTCGTAATGAAAGAAGAGAATCCGTATTGAGCTACTCGGCAGTTAATCAATCACCCGAGTCCACCAGGCTGGCCGTGCAAGATTCTATCTCTTACCTTCATAAGGAGCAAGAAGAAACAGCTGGGGCATAGGATGGAGTCATGCTTGGAGTAAGGGGATCTATTGCAAGAGAAAGGCAGCTTGTTACGCTGCATTATGCACCAGCAGAATAGTATTCCAGATTTTTTGTGCTACAAATTGTGAAACAATTAATGTCTTAACCATGTCAAATTGATACCAAGTCATGGGTCACTTTCAAATTGTAAGTTGCCACAAGTGGGCTATTTTATAGCCTAGTAACTATTTGGATATCAAGACTTTGTATTCCAAAAGTCTGTTTGCTCAGAGAAGTAGATCAGGGAGGTGAAGTGGACAGCTGGCATAATATATGGACACTTGAACCTGGAAACGAAAAGACAGCTGCTGGATCTAATTTTAAACATAGGTCTTGGTCAGATCCCTCTAGATCCTGCTTGTCCTGCTTCAGCAAAGTCATTAATGGTGGTAGATAGGCGTGAAGTTGAAGATACTGATAAAGAGCTTTTGTGAGGAAGGGAATCACCCTTGTTGCAGTTATGGTATTTCCATTTTTCAAAGTAAGTATTATTAGCTTCCAGAGAATGAGAGTGGAATCAGTTTCTGGCTAGTACATGGCTGACACGGGCCGCTCTTCTGGGGCATCTTAATGGGCTGCGGAACGCGCTGTCCTGAAAGTACAAGGGCAGCCAGCGCTGTTTCAAAGGAGGAAACTATGTAACAGAGCGGGGATTTTACTAATATTTTTAAATAACACATGGTTACGTATCAGTCAGGTTGTAATTCCGCGGTTTTACATCACGGCTCGGGAATGCGGCGGCGTTTAGCGGCGGTCTGCAGCCCCATCTAGCGGGGCGTGGCAAATCCTGCTTGCTCGGGTTTCGATTTGTTGTTTGTTTGTTTGTTTGTTTTTAGCAAGTACAAAAATAACCACGAACGATATCGTACAGGTAGAATACTTCATTTGGGATTAGCCAGTTAGACACTTCATTAATTCAGCAGCTGGTTAAGTGTTTCCAAGTTTCTGTTTTGCTCTCAGAATGCCATTACCAAGCTGGGGTTTTTTTGTTTGTTTGTTTGTTTTAAAGTGTGATAGTATTGTTCTGCTTTATTAGGGCTATGATGCTAAAATTAAGGAATATGGAAACATTTCTGGTATTCATTCTCTTTAGGAAGTTAGCTAACCTCTGGGAATTTTGGTAGCAAGCAGCTCACTGCTTATCTGAGGTGAAGATTCCCCTTTGCTAGACCACTCTGTCAACCACGATAGGTTTAGAAATAACAGCTTTGCTGGTTAATATCTGCTTCAAGAAAGTGAAACATCCCAATTTTTTAAAGATCTGGTTTATTTTCTTTTTAGTAACAAGAAACTTGATGAAATAAGGATAAAGAATATTAAAGTTTTGTAATAAAACTTTAAACTGCAACTTGACTTTACATCTGTGGAGCTTGGTTAGGGCAGAAAAGTTACTACAATATAATTATATTGTTCTAAAGGCAGTCTACTCAAGGTGGTGTGAATCTCCAATACAGAAAGACATTCTCAATTAATTAATGATCACATTTAAATATAAATGCAGTATGCATTAATCTGTCTTTTTTCCCTAAGGCTATCCTAAGTGGATAAAACATATTTATTCTAATGTGGCATATAAAATCTCTGTTGTAAAGCATTGTAAATAGCTTGAAAAAGGCTGAGAGAGCTAGTCAGAGCTGGAGTTGTAGGACAGAGGCCATAAATGGTCAAGTAGGAGGTCACATTTCATTTAAGCATGGCCTCTAATATCAACAGTATTAGCTCCGTTAGTATTAGATTTGTGTTATATTTAACCTTTCAGCTTTCTTACCTCCTGCACAAGTGAATGCTGTTTTTGTTGACTGAACTCAAAGGCTTTGAAGTGCCAGCTGCCAAGGGGGGTTTATTTTAAATCTTCTATCCCGTGTTTGCCTGTGTATCCTTTCTAAGCTTGAATTTTTGTCTGCACCTCCTATTTAATGCTCTTACTGTCAACAGTCTAGTTCAGAAGTGCCAAAACTGCGGAAGGAAGATCAGAAAGCACGAAGCGCGCTCTTGGCTGATATCCAGCAGGGAACTCGCTTAAGAAAAGTGACTCAAATCAATGACCGCAGTGCCCCACAGATTGAAAGTAAGTATGTGCTCCTCAGCAAGGCCTGAGTGAGCTTCACTGAGGCCTCAGGTGCGGGTGGAGATCCCCCTGAACAGTTTCAAACTGAAGGGCAGGTTTGAAGTTCAGCAGTAATCTGTATCTTTATATGGCCTTAGGATGCGGAGAGGGGACACTCTCTAAGCTTGCATCCTGCTCTGAGATCAGTAACTATTAACATTTCATGATAAGTCTGTGACTGGATATCTCCTTAACAGGCATTCCTTGTCCAAAAAAAATAAAAAATCATGGTTAAAAAAAATCCTTGAGAGTTTCTTAATAAAATAATTAATGAACAATTGTTGGCTCTAGCAGAAGAATTGTTCTTTACTAGATTAAAAGAACAAAAAATGCCAAAAAAATTTGGAAACATAAATTTAATGTTAGGCCTAACACAACTTCATCTTGGTGTCACGATTAATGTGAGACTAAAGAGCACCAGAGGGTGCTGTGCTCCAAGTTACAGGTCCGAGAGTGATGGCAGTTATTGTAGTAACAGTAGAGGGAAAAGTCCGGCCTTGGCTGTTTGTTGGTGCCAAACCTTAGCAGTATCAGGGCAAGGATGACATGATTTTCTGATATACCCTGTGTTTTGGTTCTTTTTAACAGAACCCAAAGGAGCTAACAGAGATGGAGTTAATCCAGCTGTCAATAAAGGTGGCTCTCAGCAGCCTCTGGGAGGTTTATTTGCTGGTGGCTTTCCTGTTCTCAGACCAGCAGGCCAGAGGGACATGACAGGTAAGGACTTCATTTGTATGAAAGCATAGCTGACAGGAGCAGTGATCTGGGATAAAAACACTTCGAGGTTAGCTTTAGTGATTGATTTTTATTGGATTTTTTTTCTGAATCCTTAGATCATCATGTGACCATGGAGGGCTCAATTAGTAACATGCTTGAAGCTGTTTTTCTAGATCTCATGTGCCTTATTTGTTAAAATGTAAATAAAAAGCTTTCTGCACACTGGGTAGGAAGGAGATTGAATAGATCTCTTTAACCGAGCTTTTTACATTATTTTAATGAAAACTTCTAATTGTGCCTCAGAGTATTGAAATCTGAGTTTATCAGTTCAGCACAAATGGCAAAGTCATATTTCCTTCCCTCTATTAACATGTATTTCTATGGTATTACAGTCTTGGGTGTTACTTTAAAGATTCTTATTTAAGATTTTTGCCCTCTGGACTTTATAAAGTAAAGTTTTGATCCAGCAAGGTTATTTATTGACCCGAAAAAGGGTTTTGTTGCTTCACAATGACAGGAGGAAGTTAAATGCAGGAGCCCTACTGTTCCTTTCCCCTCAAGAAGTGCCAGCATCAATGAGGGGTGACTGTTAGAGTCACAGTGATGACCTCTGGTGCTCTTGGGCAGCTGGTGCCTGATCAGGCAGCACAGAGCAAAGCAGGCTTTTGCAGGGAAAGACCTTGGTTCTACCTGCAGGGTTTATACTCCTGGAAGGTAAGCCCAAGATGCCCAGCACTGCATGTGATAGGGCTTCCTCACATAGCTTCATCTGCAGCAGCTACTTTGAGTTGTTCTTAAAACTATGGCCATGCTTAGCAGACTGTGTGAGCATAGAATGAGATGCCTTTTTTGACATCTTGCTTTGTGATAAATCCTTGACATTTACTCAGGAAAACACATTTTGTAGAATCGACAGTCTTTGGGTATTTGCTGTTGAAAAGAAAATATTTGCACCTGTGCCTCCTGGAAAGCCTTTGAGGCATTGCTTCTAAGAGCTTGGCTTTTATGCATGGGGTTGAGATTTATGTAAAGTTTGTGTGAATTTTTTAGTTCTAAGCAATCACTTAACTTCAAGGATGCAATTTGACGAGTGTCAAACTACCTTTTCACCAGGACTCAACGATGCTCAGCTGGCTGTACTAGACAGATGAGGCTGGTGTGAAGGACCCCAGATCTCTGCAGAAAAGCACCTTCTCCTTAAACTGTTTCATTCTGCAGAAACTGAAGAACAGGGAGGGGCCAGGGTCTTTCAGCAGTTCATCACATAACTAAGCAGAATCCTTGTGCCAATTGCAGTATGTCACCTCCTAAGCCCCATTAGGAGGGCAACCGTTGGATACAAGATGTTTCGGGAGAATTAGTTTAACGCCTTAGGGTATGCACCGGGGAGAGGAAGATGCAGAGCTTGCTCTTTGCCCTGTTTAGTCTGATGAGTGGGGACGCGGTCCTGGAGTATAACGTGTGACACATCCCTGTTTTCAGCAGGGAGGCCTGGGCAGCTTTCCGGAGTCCGAGCAGCAGCCCCCAAACCCTCCGCCCCACCGAACAGCGGCGCTGCCAAGCCGAGCAGTAACCCCTCGCACCCAGCCGAAGCTCCAAGGGCAGCTGTGCCACCAGAGCTTCCCAACACCTCCCGACCCGCAGCGGCACCCGCAGCCGGCCCCGGGCGGCCCAGCCTGCCCGCCCCGCCTCCACCGCCTCCCGCTTCCAGCAAACCTTCCCTCACTTTCCCTCCTCCTCCCCCCCTGCCCCCTCCGGCCGATCGCCCTCCCAAGGGGGTGACGCCCGGCGCGGCTCCTCCGCCCCCGCTCCCTCCTCCCCAGGCTGACAAACCCGCCAAGTTTCCAGCAGGCGCTTCACACCCGCCCCAGCCGCCCTCCTCCTCCTCCTCCTCCTCCCTCCCCTGCCCCTCGTCCCCCTGCGGGCTGCCGGCCAGGACTGCCGATGTCCCCGCGGCTGCCGCCCCTCCGGCCGAAGGGAGGGACTGTCCCCTTCCCACGCCGCCTCCCCCTCCTCCACCGCCCCACGGCCACCCCCTGCCCTCGAACAGGCTCTCCTTTCCTCCCTCCGCAGCCTTTAGCGGTGCTGACGTGCCCCCTCCGCTGCCCCCCAAGTCTCCCCACTTGCTGTCGCAGTTCCACAAGCCAAGCAGCATCCAGTCGCTGCCGCTCCCACCCACCCCCGGCCAGCCTCAGCCCGCAGCCGCGGCAGAGACCAGGAAGAAGAGACCCGGCCGAGGAGCAGGTGAGAGCAGCAAGTCAGAAGGAGGGAGGCTTTTTGCTCCCTTTGGCAAAACTGGGAGAAATCACACAGTGGTTCGTGTTGGACCTTGAAGAACTAGATCATCTATCATCCCAAACCATTCTATTGCACTGGTGACTGGAGGGCTCGGCGGGGTGGGAGTGAAGAGCACACATGGGAGGAATAACCTGCAGGTTACACAGCATGTCATGAACACCCAAAACACGAGGCTTTTTGAGCTGTCAGGCTGTTCTTAGCACTGGGCACTCACATCTTATAATTCAGTCTGCAATTCTTGGAAGTGACATACTGATCCAAAGTTTTAGGACCACTGAGTTGCTTCTTGCTTTTGGTGTGTCTCCAGCCACACGAGTGGTATCCTGACAGGCTCAGGTATGGCAGCACAGTACACACCATGGCGTGTGCCAGGATGGTGGCTGCTCGTGTGCCAGCTAACGCAGGACATCCCTCTACAGCTGTACCCATGCAGGAGCAATATTGGCAACAGCTGGCAAGATTTATAAAAGATAATTAAACAAAGATGGGGCAGCTACAGCCATAGATGAGCAAAAGCAAATCTAGGTGCAGCCCTGCTGTTCCCATGATCAAGGTGGAAGAGCCAAAGGTTTCTCTGACTACTTGGGAAGTCGGGTGTTAGCCAGTGTTTCCTTGAGAGGATGGTAGAAGGAACTGTTATTGGATTTCTCTGATGTCATGAAGATGATAAAAAAAGATGAGCCTAGATCTGTATGGGTTTGAGAAATGGAGACAGCTACTTAATAAGGAACCTTTGAAGAGAATGTTCTGTACCCTGTATTTTAGCAGCCACATGTCAGGAGAAAGATTACTGGTTCCATTGAGAGCCACGGGAAAGGCCGTGTAAGTACAGCAGATCAGGTGCTCTGTGATGGTGATTAATGCTGCTCAGAACTGCCTGAAGGACTGTTACTTCATCAAGACTCCCATTTCTCACGGTGTTTCAACTTTTGCAGTTTCCATAAAATTTTCCTGCCTTTCTCTTGCTTGTCTAGAAGAAGCAGCAGTTTTGAGGGGCTGCTAATTTGGAGGCCTAGGGCTCCCTCCCTCTTACACAGTTCTGGTCATAGGTTTGCCTCAACGTAAACTTCGACAGCACTTGCAGCTCCTCAGTGAAATGCAGAAGCCTAATGGTAATTCCACTGCATAAGTGCCAAAGTGTCAGGAAATTATTTTCTTTTAGACATACTATCTAGTTTGGTTGTTTTGTTGATTTTCTTTTCTTAAAGAAACTGCTTGTTCTTGTGTCCCTTCCAGACTGAGACAAAACCACACTTCAGAATGTCACACTTTCCCTAGAACTAGAAATGGAAAGCCTGAGCCAACTCTGATATTGACTTAAATGTAATACTTAATACTATAAGTCCATGGGCAGGCTTGACAAACAGCAGCTATGAAGCTTGGTGTGTTTGCTCCAAATACTGCATTCCTTCAACACTCCCTCCACTTTTTGCAAGGTTTACTGTCAGGCATAAGCCATGATGATGTTTATGTGCTGGTGTCCCGCTTCTTTTTAAGGAACCGGTGCTGGGAAGCTGGTCACACCTCCACAGCCACCAGCAAGATCCCCAACAACTGAACTCACAAGCAAGTCTGGAGTCTCAACCTGGGCTACAGCTCTTGACCCCTACCCACCACTCAAAAATGGAAATATGCACATCCTTGGTAATATCATCTAAATTAGATCTCTTAGCCTTAGTTAATAATTTTAGTGAAAAAGCCTGTGTGTGTCTCACACCTCAAAAGCTCACTTGAGACTTTCTCCTAGCAATAAGAGGGTTGTGTAATAAAACCATTTTTGTACAACCTTATACAATGGTAGAAAATTAAGGCTTTTCCACAAAGGGTTAGAATCAGTCAGTAGAAAAGAAAAGCACATATCTCTTGCAAAATTATTTAAGAATATGAAAAGTTCCAGCAGTGTGCTTATATTACCGTTCTTAAAACCAGATCATGGACATTTAGTAGCTTCAATCCTACAGAGCAAAGACCACTAAGACTTATTTTTGTGGTCTGATGAATTGGCCATTCATTCTTGTTTATAGCTAAGTGGCTTAAAACCCACCAAGGAATACCTCTATTACTGCAATACCATCCATGCACAAAACTGGAACAGAAGACAGAAGCTTAACTTCAGTTTTAGTAGCAGGCAGTGACTGCAATTAAGGCAGAAAATCTGGATGGCTCACAGAAGTACTCATCAGAGTGGTTTATATGGAATGAGTTCCAGGAGAAGACAAGTCAGCATTTTTAATTGAAATTACTTGCAGCAACATTGTTGGGTTTTGTTGTTTTGTTTTTTTTTTTTTTTTTTTAAGTTTCTCTCTAACAGCAACTAATGTTTACTTCCTGAAACTTTCCAGATGACTTTGAATCTAAATTTACTTTCCATTCTGTGGAAGATTTTCCCCCACCTGATGAATTCAAGCCATTTCAGAAAATATATCCTAGCAAGATAGCTAGAGGTAAGTGTGTAAACATGAAAAGATCCGATAATTATCAAGAGGATTATAAATGGGCAGGGAAAATAAAGAACAGAACCAGCATTAAAGTAACTGGGCTGCTAGCATAGGCACAGAGAGAAATGGGATTTGTCACAGTGGCAACAGGGACCAAAGATATAATGAAAAGCACTTAATTAATTACTTTAAAGACTTAGTAGCTAAAAATAAGATGTGGCTGGACAGGCAGCCTCTATTTTTTAGACTGCTGAATTTGCAAAGCCCTTGATGTTACAGTGATGCTGTAAAACAGACTTGGCCATCTACTGGGTTGGGTTTTTGGTTCATTAACTTGTGAAATCACAAAAAGAAAGTGACTCGATCCATGTCTTCCATCGTGTGTTTTGATTTAAATCCTATACATGGTGTTTTACACACCTGAGTAACAAAGGGACTTAGTACCTGAACCTCGTCAGGAAAGTGATAAATGGCTAAACCTTGTTTTTTACTTCTCCCCCTATAACTCACAAACATGGCACCAGGTCACTGTTGTAAGAGCAGAAGTTCACCTATCCAGCTTTGACAATGGGTAGTTGAAGATGCTGAAAGATCTCATGCCCATATTCTGCTTTTTATAAACCCCAGTCTTCTGTATGATTAGATCAACTATTTATCTCCAACTTTTAATTAACCTATTGTTTGTTTCTGTGCTAAGGTATTTTGCATGACTTGACATCCTCAGTCAGTCTAAATTGTCTGATGTATGATCTGATCAAAGACTTTTTACTGAAGGGCTACAGAGCATGAGCAGTATGTTTGTGTCTGTATATATATAGATAAATAGATAGATGATAAATAGATATCACATTGCGGTAGCAGATAAATGCAGCATTCCTGATGTATAACTGCATCCAAAACACTTATTAAAAAAATATATCTTATCTCCTCTGATTAAATCTGCCTTATCTATTTACAGATCCTTCTAAAAATCCTCCATTAAGAACACATGTGAGATGAGAAGAGTCTACTGATGCTCTCTGGAAGAGTATTAAAAAAGAACATCACGATAATATATAAAACAGAAGGGGTCCCCACTGCAGTGATAGCGATTGTATTTGAGTCACATGTACTGCAATGTAAACATTTCTATAAACTGGAAAAATTGTGTAAATTATACCTTTTTAGCTGGCCTACATACTACAGGAATTTTAGTACAGGCTTTTAAATTATTGTAAATAGGTGGATATTTTTTAAGCAAAGCAGCATAAAATTTAAATTCTTTGTAGTGTTGAAACAATTCTCATTCTTATCATGCTGACAGTGTTATCTCAAACATTTTGCATTGCATGCCTATATTTCTTTTTTCCCCTTTCATCGTAATTTTTAAGTATTTTGGAAATTCTCCAGTTATTATTCAGACATTTTTTTCAATGAACTGTCACACTAATGCACTACCTTTAGTCTGTTTCTATGTTCCTTCGCTTCTATTCTGCCTATCCTCAGACTGCAGCAGGATGTCACTTTCATGAAGGGACGGGCCCACAATCCTTCTCTCATCAAGCATGAAGAGGAGATGACAAGGAGCTGTGGCTGCTGTTGAGCCTACCTCCTACTGATTACAGATCCTTATAGGATAGTGTCTGAAGAAGACCAGCCTGGGTAGGGTGGTCATGGACTTGACAAAGATGACAGAACTTCTCCAAAGTAGAGGAAAAGAAAGTTGCTATATTGTAAGCAAAAAAAAAAAAAAAAAAAAAAAAAAGAGTGTGTGAATACATATGCCACGATGTATGTACGTAAGGGCATGTGTCCTGTCTTTTCCTGCTGGGAAAGTGGATATTTACTGTTGCATTTCTGTGAGAGATTGCCTTTACCCAGCAATTATGAGACCTTTGGATGAGAGGTCCAAAACCCACAATTTAAACAGGCAACTCGAACTACTGTTGTTCACCCACGGTGAGGATTCATTGTCCAAAACACATCACACTGCTTGGAACAAGCAGTCCCCAAAGTGGTTGTCTTGAACAGAGTTGGCTGGGAAAAGTAACAACCTAGCAGTAGACAAGACTTCATCTGCTTTTAATATTCAGCCAGGGGTAAGGCCCTTGGATCACAGATGTTCAGATCTCGTCCTAAGATGTCTGTTTCTCACAAGAATTACTCTTCTTCCTGTGCATTTCACCACATTAGCAGGAGTGGTGCCAGGTCGAGGGAGGTGATCCTTCCACTCCATTCAGCACTGGTGAGGCCACACCTGGAGTGCTGTGTCCAACTTCTGGCTTGCCAGTGCAAGGGAGACATGACCATACTAGTGAGAGTCCTACAACAGGCTGCAAAGGTGATAAAAGGACTGGAGCATCTCTCCTATGGAAAGGGTAGGAAAGCTGGGGCTGTTCAGCCTAGAAAAGAGAAGGCTCAGAGGGGACCTCTTCAATGTGTATAAATACCTGAAGGGAGGGTTTAAAGATGGAGCCAGTCTCTTTTCAGTGATGCCCAGTGACAGGACCAGAGGCAGTGGGCACCAACTGCAACAGAGGAGGCTCTGTCTCAACATCAGGAAACATTTTTTGATTGTGAAGGTGACTGAGCACTGGCACAGGTTACCCAGTGACATTGTAGAGCCTAACTTCCTAAAGATACTCGAAAACCATCTGTACTTGGTCCTGGGCAACTGGCACTAGCTGACCCTACTAGAGCCAAGGGAGTTGGACCAGATGACCTCCAGCCATCCCTTTCAACCTCAAACACTGATTCCCCCTTCTACAGCTTTTCTGACTTCCTGTACCTGAGTCACAATAACGCCATGCAACACTACAGGCTTGGAGCAGAGTGGCTGGAAAGCTGCCTGGCACTAAAGGACCAGGGGGTGCTCATTGAGAGCCGGCTGAACATGAGCCAGCAGTGTGCCCAGGTGGCCAAGAAGGCCAATAGTATCCTGACTTGAGGCTCAGGGAAGACCTTAGTGCTATAACCTGAAAGGAGGCTGTAGTGATGTTGGGGGTCAGTCACATCTCCCAGGACAGGACAAGAGGAAATGGCCTCAAGCTGTGCCAGGGGAGGTTTAGATTGGATATTAGGAAAAACTACTTCACTGAAAGGGTGGTCAGGCGTTGGAACAGGCCTCCCAGGGAAATGCTGGAGTCACCACTTAAATATGTGGAGGCATTTAAAAGATCTGTAGATGTGGCACTTGGGGACATGGTTTAGTGGTGGATTTGGCAGTGCTGGGTTAATAGTTGGACTTGATGACCTCAAAGTTCTTTTCCAACCTAAATGATTCCATGATTCACCAACCTGAGAAAGGACACTGCTGTTCCAGGGTGAGTCTGGTTCCAACAGCCAGGTTATTTGCAGTTATGGCAATAATTTATATAATTGCCACCGGTTCCCCTCAGTTACAGCTGTAATAATGTTATAGATCACAGATGATGGAAAAGACAGGTAACTGCAGCTTTATATATCTCTGCTTTTCTCTTGTAGCAGCTCAGTTGTACTGTAACTTTATTTCCACACACATAGGTTCATGGTGTGTGAGATGGTGTAAAAAGTAACTTCACCTGTAGGACTCTAAGAAAGCAGCATTAGTCTTTTTCTAGCCTATTATGATAACCTTCTGTACATCATGGGAAAAAAAAAAAAATTGGTAATTCTTTGACCAATACTGTCACTGTCATTATTGTAGTTACTTGATAAATATGCATGAATTTAGTAATAAGCAGGGGTCTGCATATACATTGCTTCTCAAACAACTGTAAAAGTTTATTAGTGCTTTAAAGACTATTTTGTTATAGTACTATTAAAAGTGACGTTTTGTTGGTTCTCATTTGTTCTGAAACTTGTGTGCTGTTCTGTAGTAAGTAACTTCATAAGGATTTGAAAACTATTTAATGCTAGACGATCTGCCAGAAGACATTTAAAGGAGAAAAAAAACTTTACTCCATTTTTATTATGCTTCAGGTATTCTAGAAGCAAGCAACATCCTTCAGGGATTACATCAGAAATCCTGTGCATATTTGCAAGCATTGGTGAAATGCTATTTCCATATTTTTATCATTCAAGATCCATTGAAGCTTCTGGAGTTGCTCTTACCTGGAGATACAAAGAATCAAAACTGACTGCTACTCTACAGCAGTTGGTCCCACAAGTCCTATTGAGCCACAGCTGTGCTTAAGACCACTGAAATTTTAAGACCGTGGGGTTGCTCTGGTTTTTCGTGATTGCCCCCAACTATGTTGCTGTAACACAGTATATTTTTTTTTAAAGCCCTACACCACTGAAGCAAAAGCAACACAGTGTTAGAAAATTACCACCTGGATCTCTGTGCTCAAAACAATTTATTAGTTCTGTCATATAAGCACTTCCAAGGACAGAAACTCCCACAACAACATAAGTGCAAATGTCAGTTTCTTCTGTCTTAAAAAAACAGGCAAATAAGATATATTACGTTTTTAGCAGGAATACCTTTCATCTTGCCTCCCTCCCAACTCTCAAATGTCAGAAATCCAAGTTGTGGAAAATAGCTGTGTGAAGTGACCCTCTGACTGGGGCAGTCATTTTATCCCTGTTCTCCCCTTGTTCACAACATCCACCAACAGCTGGGTGCAACAACTCACAGAAGCAGAGGCAGCTTTAAAATTCACCATGGTGTGTGTTAAGTGTAGTCTGATTAGGAATATTTTTATTCAAAGTATCCTTTCATTCCAGAAGTGATTCCATGGGAAATCCATTTACTTTACTTACAGGCAGCTGGCAAAAGCACACTTCTCTTTCAGAGAGTTTCATCCAGCACAATACCCTCTAAAATGAAGTGTGCTCCTTGTAGTCAGTCCCTACCCTGGCTACGGTAGAGAGCAGCTAAGTTTCAGGGTTTACTTGTGAATTTTCTCCTTCCCTTGTCTCCACTTTCAGAATAACTAAGCATAGGAGTTGGTCCTGTAATAGAGAGCATGGGAGGACTGTATTGTGAATGGGAGATTAGTAGGTAGGACTTAAGAAAAAATATCTTCATGCTTGTTTTCTGCAAGCAAAAAGGCCCAATGTTTTCTTGTCCAATTGCCAGTTGTCATGTAAGGCAATATCAAAGTAATGAGTCTGAATAGAACAATTTCATTTAAAAAATCCTGAGAATGCAGTGCACCAATATGGTAATGACTATTTCCCTGATGCACAACTCTTACAGTTTCAAGTTGAGGTGTTGCTGCCTTCTAAGGAGCTTTTGCTTCCTCAACACAGAAGTCCATGGTTCTTCAGCATCCACTTTCCTGAACAGTGAAGGATTTTAACTTCCACTTATTAAAGACATGGACTTGTCTGAACCTCCTGTTTAAACAAAAACCCAAACATCTTCATCAGACACGGGAAGCAGTGTTTACTGGTTTAATTCTCAAAGTGTTTGTCCTATTTCACTTCCACAAGAAGAAAATACATGAAAAGCAGGTCTGCCTGTAGGACTGTCGAGGAAGGGAAGTATGCTGCAGAACTGCACTTAATGTAAGGAAGCATAAGACAGCCATTTCTAAGCCTAAAAAGTTGGACTGCCACACCTACCAGTAACTCACTGGTACTTACATGGATTCATCAGCCATGTATCTCACCACAGAGATAACCAGGAACTGTTCAGCAGTACAAAAGCAGAAAGATGGAGAACAGCCCGGTATTGATCAATGCTCATCATCTATTCCTTCAAAACATTCCAAATTTGTAGCTTGCATATAAATTCAACACCTTATTAATTACATCTTAGGAGCCAATAGAATATGTGTAGATGTCTTGGCATCCAGGCTGGCTCTGCATTTCAGTACTCAGTACTAGGGCAGCAGCCAGGTGCCCTAAGCTAAGTGAAGGCAAAACTTAACCTGGGGGACTTGATTCTGATAATTTGTACAGGCATTATGTCAGGTGCTGAATTCCTGTAATCAGATACGCCCATTTGAGGCCAGCACAAGGTCGAGAACCAGGACTTACCCTCCTGCCTGCCTGCAAAACCAGGATTTCAACTCCACCATTCTCTGTATGAATTAGCAAGAAGAGAAAAATGCAAGTCAGCTTTGCTGCAAGCCTAGTCCTGAGCAATGGAGGGAAAAACAGATTGCTTTCAAAAACGATATGGAAGTTAGCCTGATGAAGTTAATCTTTGCTTTAATTGGTTGCCCAACATACACATTTAAACATTCTGTACTAAATTAGCCAGCATGCACACAGTAATTGGACCAGTCAGTGACTTTCTCCTTTCACTATATACATACACAAACAGAAACACCACAAGATTGGACAAAGGAAAGCAATTTGTTAACTGGATACAGCTAGCAAGTAACATTTTTTCCTCTAGAAATGTTTTTTTCCTGCAAATTCACAAGTGTGAAGACTTTCTTTCAAGGCTTGAAGAACATTGCAGTCTTCCAGTGAAAAGGTTAACAATAGCCACCATAGCTGAAATGAGATAAAATTTGTTGAAAATCCATTCCAAGCAAGAGTGAAATTGAAAAAACAGTTCTCTGCAATGCAGCATAGGGAAAAGGGACTTTGGAGACAATTTGAGCAGCTAGAAAGGTGGCTTTGGATCCGATTCTGAACACCCTTAGATTATTATAAAAGAGAAGGAGGAGATGCAAAATTGGATCCAGTATTTCTCTGGTACCAAAAACTTAGTATCTAAAGAATTAAAATGTTTGCTTACTTTATTTGAAGAACTTTAGTTCTGTGTCAACACAGTCATAGAAAAGATCCACTACTTCAGCAGGATCCAGAATCTCTGTACGAGAAAGGATATCTTCCATTGCTTCTAAACCTTGTTTTTCAAGGTCTAACATAATCCTCATCAGTTTCTGACCTTTATCCTAAAGGCATGAAACAATGAAACTCAATTAACCAGCAAACAGGCTCATTAAAGCATTTTATTGCTCTCTTCTGTTACTGAGATATTTTCAAATATTTTTAAAAATTAGAAAGCCTTTTTAAGTACAAACTGTTTCTATTATTAGCTTTTTTGGATGCCCAAAGACTAAAAGGAACAGTGCTGGATACTTTGTGCATTAAGAAAAATGACAAAGAAGGAGTTGCTAAGTTTAAATCAAAGGAGGAACATGGTGTAAGATGGATAGAGGAAAATGGTACAATGCTTGTTGTACATATGACAAAGAGGTAAAGCAAATTCTTAAGCCTGTAAACCCACAAACAGAACTACATGAGAAGTCTAGAAGCCCTAAGAATTGTACAGATGGTGGTATTTATATGTGTATCCCTGAAATCAACACCTGTACAATGATGAATAGATCTGAAATGATGTGTCATGTAACAGTATCAAGACATCCCAGGGAAGGCTTTGTGTACCATTCTGACTTACTGCTCTCCATGTTTGTAGGAGATTCATGTTTCAAGTAAATTCACTCCTGGAAAAGGTATCATTTTGTTTTATCCAGATATTATTTAAATTCTACGTTTTCCTCTTTTTTTTTCTTTTTTTTTTTTTTTTAATGGAGAAATGCTGTTTGTTTTGCTTGCAGCTTTCAAAGTTGAATTCCAGAAAAAAAAAAAAAAAGTCATTCTAACTGAGTGATGGTTCTGAGCTTTCCAGGATTTATACCAGCATTTTGTCCAGAAAGAGCAGAGCACCTCAGCTAAGGTTTAGACTCGCAGGTGAGCAGCTTTTATAGCATGAAGCCTGACTAAAAACTACATTTCCTTCTTTACCACAACTATTGGTGTCATGCTCTGTGGACTTTAATAGGCAAGAATTCACAAGATGCTAAGATGCCTCTTCTAGGTCTTCACTAAATCAGCATCTTGCATAATGATATAAGAGTCAGCTACACATTGAGTCAGTGTTACCACAGAGGCCACAGATTTTCAATTACACCATCCCAAGGGGTTAAAAATGGTATCTCGCCAAAACTGCATTTAAATAAAGGTTGTACTAGAAAAGGTAATCATAGTTTCCTTAATTGATCATTGATAAGTATGAATGCTGTTATTATCTTTACAAGACTGACCCATGCAAATACACACAGAGGAAAATTGCAGAAAGCAAGTCCTCTGTGGAAGTATAACACAACTATGTGAGGGTGTTCCACAAATTGCCTGAAATACCAATAAAAGCATGACTGGCATGCTAGTGCAACATGGTATCAAAATTGGGATGGTGGCAGGAGTGTTGTAATTTAAATTAGATGCTGGATTAAGAACTACATATTTTGGAAAGGTGTTTTTCACAAAGGAATAATTTGCATGTGACAGTTTTGCAAGTCTTGCAGTTTTGCAATTTAGTGCATTTCTGTTAATTTAAAAAAAATTAACTGAAAATGCTATGTGAGAAGAAATAACACTTTCCAATGTCATGCAATAAATACCTGTCCTAATCACTAAAAAGACTATATGCACAGTGGGGATTGAACAAGATAATAAGCTTGTCAGTTTGACTTTTCATTTTGTAAAAATAATGGAGCAGAACAACGCTCACTGGATAACAAAAAAAACTATGCAGAATAGTTTGTCCTTCAGAGGGCGTCATTATTCAAGTTGAACTTGCAAGGATTCTAAGAATATTCAGAGAATGTTTTTCAGTGAGTGACTTTGATTTAAATTATGGAGTTAAGAATCTACATTTACTTCAATTCTTTAATTCCAGGTCCCATAGGTCTTACCTGATCATTCTCCAGGAGAGATCGGGCCCATTCATGTGCCTTGTACAATTCATGCCTACGATCAGGTTTCTCCTGGAATCGAGGTATCTTTTTAGCAGGATCATCATTGCCAAAAGAAGGAGACTGTACTTTTGGTACTAATTTTACATCATCAACAAAAATAAAGGGTTTAAATATGGACCTGAAAGAAATGAGAATTACTGCTTGCAGTAATACAAGAGATTTCACATATGTTATTCAAATACTCACCAGGTTATTTTAAAACAACACATACAGAGCAGCATAGATAATTCATCTACATTAGGCATGGATGAGGTTAGAGAGTTGGTACTGGTCACAAGCGAAATAAATCTATGTGCTTTAAAAGAATGGGTTTGCCAATTATTGTAAAACCTTATCATCCTTTTTTACCTATGGGTGACTCTAGTGTCTTCCATGGCAGTTCTGCCACTTCTTTAGAAGAGTAGCACTGATTTTCCTCTCCATTTTTTTTTAAATTTCAACATTCAGCCTCACATCAGTTTTTCTTATCTGTTGACATTGCCATCTCTCCTTCTTATTCCAGATTTAATTTTTACTAAAATCACAAATACACACTTGTGTGGAGCAGGGAAGATTACATATCTTGCTCAATATCAGAGGGTTTAGCATATAATGGCAGCATTTTGGAATTTTATTTCAAGAGGTGGGGGGAGACATGGAAACCAATATTATGACACTTCTCAAACAACTTCTACACTGAGTTTGGACCTAAACTCCACATATAGAGAGGGACAGAAGACAAAGCCCCACGCACACAGGATCTTAATTCCTGAGAAGCTGAGAGCAGATATTGGCAAGTGCCTGGAGAAACTGCCTCCCTTCCCTTTAGATACAGAAAAAAAGTACCCTGCATTCCGCAGTGAAGAATCTGCCAGAAGTGCAAGACTTCTGCAACACATGATTAATAACCACTGCCTGCATATGCAGTCAGCAGGTTCACTGCTGCCACCCTTCCATCGCTGTCACAAAGCCTTGTTGACTAAGAGTTTATGTGACTCACTAGCTGCATTTAAATAATGCTTTTTAATGCATTTAGACTGTAAAAAAGAGCAAGAAAGGAGTCTAAACAAGACTTTTAAGCTAGGCTTTCCACATTTAAAGAGAGAGAAATCCCACCAAAATAATCTGAAGCCTTGTTCCTTTTTATCACAAAGGATTTACATCAGGTCAAAGAAAAGTTTTGCTAAGCAAGCTCAAACTTCACACTTAACCCTGAATGTTTGAGTTGCATAATGCAAGGTGCGTGAAAATTCCCTTTGGCATGGATGACTTCCATAGACTTCAGCAGAACCTAATGCTTACTACTGCTCCTCCTATAGGAATGCATCAGCTGTTCAAGGGCATCATTTTCTTCTCTCCATAAGCTCTTCACCTCAATGCAAGT
Source organism: Myiozetetes cayanensis (assembly GCF_022539395.1). Classification (NCBI taxonomy): domain Eukaryota; kingdom Metazoa; phylum Chordata; class Aves; order Passeriformes; family Tyrannidae; genus Myiozetetes; species Myiozetetes cayanensis. The sequence continues at coordinate 116,174,513 of NW_026086604.1, read as the reverse complement.
GGCAGATCTCCTGAATAACTGCAAGTGGTTTAGTTTAATTTCTGTGAATCCCAGGTGGATTCTGTTTAAAGCAGAAGGTAACTAATTATTTCTTTGATGATCTGACCCATGAGTTCCCTTGTCTCCTCTGCTGCTTTCAGCTAGAGAGGACACTATGTAAATCAACTGGAAATTGTCCCTCCAATTAAAAACATGGTTGGGATACCAGGAACTTACAGATGTTTTGATGTCCTAAGAGGCTACCTAGAACACACAAGCCCTCTTTCCTAGTTAAGACACTTTGTTTTAGTCTTGCACCCTCCTCTCAAGAGAGGTGACTAAAATGGTCCACAATCACATCATTTTAACATCCTTCCTACTGGAAAGCAACTACACCGGAATAGTTTGTAATTCCTGGGTCCTCCCTAAACTGCATTTACCTTAGAAGTTTTGAATTCAGGCAAAGTTCTAGATCCAGTCTTTCAACCCAGTGGTGTCCATTTAGAATTGCAGCAAGATGCAGTTCAGCAACGCAGGACTGTCAGATTGCACACCAATAACTACTGACTGCATTTCTGGTTAGAAGGTGCTCTTGAAACATGTTCCAATTTAGGTAGCAGGGGTTTGTTTATTATCTTTCAACCCATCATCTGCTCTGCACCCCAGGGACCCAAACGCTGTGGCTTACCTTGAAGGGTCTGGCGTGCCAGTGAAGTAATGAATACAGGGAAAACTAGGGTCCTGAGGCAGAACAGACACTATGCTAGCTGTAGTAAGGAAAGATTCAGAGTCCACACAGACACCACTATCCTTGTCACGCAGGACATCAATCATAGCTTGTGCAGAAACGTCACCTATATGAGGGGGGATAAAAATTCCTGAGTGTTCAATGGCTTGGATCCCAGGTAAGGATTTTAGCCTGAATGGGCTTTGGCCTGCGATAGCCACTGATGCTTGACATGGGCATGTCACAAATCCCAGTTAATAGTTTCTACTTAAACAGTGTACATGCAGAATGAACTTGCCTACTTAGCAAAAGAGAACAGTAGGAAGAGAGCATTAGGCATTACAATTGCTAGGTAGGGAGAAATGTCGTTAAAACAGTATTTTTTCAGGAAGCAGGCCATCATGTCCAAAATACTGCTTTAGCAGTCACTATGAACAGACTACTTAAATAAAATGCCCATTTTCCTCTACCTAAGTCCGGGCAGAATGGGAGCACCCTGATCTCCCACTTCTCATCTATTTCCACTAGTTCGTGGTCAAAATCTTGAAACATCATCCTGCATTCACAAAATGTTACAGCAGCAGACCTAGACAACTGAGATTTTTCTCCAAACCACTATCTACAAGAATCCCCTGTTCTCATTCTATTTCCTGCACATGTCTTATCACAGCTTTCCCCCCATGGCAACGCCACATTTTCCCACATTACCCCCTTGGCAGGTAGGGCTTCCTCCCCCGTAACTCCTCAAACCCTGCACTGACTCAGATGCACAGGTGCCTCAATACACCAGAAGACATGGAATGAATCAGCAGTCTGCAAGATCTGCAGCCATAGCCATCTGTCTGTAGGAGCCCTAAGGGTTTTTAATGCTATAATCCAGGTTAGTAATATCTTTTACCTATAGTCCTTCAGAGTTACTGTGTCTGCCTCAGACAAAAAACATGTAATTCCACAGCCTTAGCAGGAATTCTGCATTACAATAAATATCTCACCTCTGCACTCTTCTTGATGTTTGTCAACATGCAAAGATGCCAACCATCTAGTAAGTTCACTTCTGCAGTAAAGGGCTTTTTAGAAAATGATAATTTTTGCTATTTTTCACACATGAAAGAGCAGATATATGTCAGCCATGCACTGCGGCAGGCTGCTTATTTCAGAGGTATTTTGGCCAGCTGCAGTGAACTGAGGTCAGTAATAAATTCGGGTCTGGAAATAAACCCTTCTTTTGATTGCAGGGAATTGGCACATTGTCAGTTCTAGTAACTTTGTTCAGCTCAAGAATGAAAAAGGGACTTCAGTTTCCAACTGACTAGCATTGCTCTTCCTTAAACTGTGATGTTCAGCCTTTCCCAAAAGCCTAAGCTAACCTCCCAAAATGTAGATTCCACTGGGCTCAGTCTTTCATATGTAAAGCCATTTTTTTAATACTGTAATTTTAGTATTAGGTGAGCCACTATAATTAGAGCAAAGCACAGCACATCATGCACACCAGAACAACAGTGAAGAAAGTCATTTTATGATTGCAATGTTGTTTTGAAACCTTGAGGGGGACATTAAGGGCTTCGTCCTAAATTGTGGCAAGTTTAGGGACAGCCTTCAGCTCTGAATTTCTCTTCTACGTGGTTTACATGTAGAGGTATTCTCAGTCACATGCAGTTGTGGACAGAATTCCTGAAAAATTCCTGAAAAAAAGGCAATAGTGACTAAAAATCCCACTGCCCATACAGAAAGATGGTTCAACACTTACCACTTTGCTTTTCTAGGCTCTCCCTGCCAGAACAACAGGCTATATGGTCATCAGCAAGAGAGAACACCTCAGAAAAATTGAAGTCTGAGTCTCCATTCCACCAGCCTTGACTTTTCACATAATTCCTTAGTTCAGGATGCTCAGCATCAATTTTTGTAGTTAATGAAAGCTGATTGCAAATGCATTTCACCCCCTCTGCAGAAAGGCCACAAGTGAAAAAGGAGCATTAATGCAGTTTTTCTGTAAGAAGCTGGAAGGAAAATGTCATTTCAATTAGGAAACAAATTAAACCATTGGTTAGGATGTATGTTTGGCATGACTGTGTAACTACACATACATAGAATTACTTGTCACTGCAGGTTGCAGAGCTCAATTCTCTGTGCCCTAACTGAGACACTGACACTGCCTTGTGATTCATAGTAGGATTTAGTCAGAATGCCAGTTTCACAATCCATACCTCACATGTTCTGACCATGAAGTAATAACAATATCCAAATGCCAAAGGCACCTGCCTAGCCTTTTTTCCAAGGGTGTATTCCACAGCCACAACACGGCTTGAGGTCTGACTCGATTTCAAAATATATTTCAGCAGAGCTGCATTTAATGAACCTGCCTTACCCTTCAAAACTGGGAATTTGGAAAATGTTTATCAACTGCTTTCCCAGTAGAAAAACAGTTTTATTGTAAATTATTTTTTTTTATATTGCATTTTAAAATAGCATGAAGTAAAAAGGAAGTATAAGTAGCCTTCAAAGAATATTAAAGGGTTTTTAACTTCCTTTTCTCAAAAACACTGCAGTGCTTATATCCATACATCCACAGCATGACTAACAGTGGTTGCTGCAGAAATTCCTCAGAGAGAATAAAGAAAATGCATTGGAAGCCAGAGAAAGAGCTGATAAAGTAAATCCATAAACTGAAGTAAAAAACAGATTCTGGAATTTGGCACAAAACCTTTCTTAAACAGAAACAAAGCCAGTAGTTGTGAAAATTTCTAATACAGTCTTCCATAAAAGTAAACCTACTTTTGTAATGCCTCACGCATGCAATTGAAATATGGGGTAATAACTTAAGGAAGTTATGTCTTATGACTGCAAAAAAGTCCCTGTCATACAGTTCTGACTTATACTAGGGTCACTGACAGCTTGTTCTGATGCACACTTTCAAAGAGCATATTTTTCAGGGAATTTTCTTGTCTTGACTGATAATATTTGTGTTTGTATCCACCTAGGTAAGCCACTCTTTAAGAGCTCTTTAAAATATTTAATAACTCATGTAAAATAGTACTTCATGGGTTTGATCCCCTCAAAAAAAGAAAATGTATCAATCAAATAAAGTTTTTCACTCAGACTAAAGAACAGTAATAGAAAGGACTTTGAAGTGTTTATCATTAAATTACTGTCAAAGAGTTGCTTGATAAACACTTAATATAAGCTTTACAGTACTGCAGCAGTAATGGTAGGAATAGAACAACTCTGAGGACAATCAGGGGAAAAAAATGCCTTCACACTGGGGAATGACACATTTTCCCCATTTTAACAGCATTTGTGCATTCATTTGAAAGCTTAAGAGGCACATTTGTGGTTGCAAAAAAGAACCCCCTGAACAAAGTACAAAATATAGAGTTCTTACATAGCCAGCAGCTTTTCCTCCTGGCAACCTGGCCAGGCTGCAGGAGATCGAAGCTACTTATCTATGGCTCACAGGGACCTCCTGAAGAGAAATGTGCTCGTAAAAATCAGAACAGGGGCTGCAGCGTCATTCCAAAAAGCTGCAAGCAGCAGATGAAGGCAACAGTTTGTTTGCTGGGAAGAAGGACATGAAGGTTATGCATTGCTGATGCAGCTAAAACTGCTACATAAAACCCACTGTTCTTCAAATACTGGTCTGGTAGGTCAAGAGAAGAAGGCAGGCTGTCCTACATAATCCCAGGAACCTCAGGAGCCAGCTGTTTTCCAGAACTGGGATTTTATCAGGACAGCATTATCAGTCTTCCCTCCTCTATATTTGGTATCTTTTCATGCCAGAAGACTTCCTCCATCTTGTAGGTATCCTTAAAATGCAAGCTTTGCTTGGGAAAACACTCTCTGCTAAGGTAAGCTGATTAATATTTGATGACATGAACTAACAACAGGCCATCACACAACATTGCACAGTCTGGTGTTACCTCTTTGCTCCTCTCCATATCTGTTAACTCCTACCTTCCAGTGAAGGGGAAATGAAGAGAGAATTGAATGGATCTGTCACAGCTAAAATCACGAATGAAAAAAGTCCTCTTAAATTATCTGAATTCTTAATTGATTCAAATGTGAGTAAATTTTAAAAAGCTCTACTCTTATGAAAATAAAAATCCCACCAAAATTAAAACCAGCAACTGAGAATAAATTAAATATAGGTCTTAGACAATCACATTATGTTAAGGCAGCCCATATTTGCTGGTAAAGTTTCAAAGAAGGTCAGCCACTAAGCCAGTGAAATCTAGAAGTTAGTTTGGCAGTTCTGGCTTCACACATACAAAAAAAAGAAACCATTTACAAGCTTAAAGAGCAGCAAAGTATTGTTTTGCGCTATCAGTTAAGAAATGGGGATATGAGGGGACTATATCTGTTGCAGTAAAGGAATCTGTATTAGTGTATTCAATTTACCACCTAACACAAGCTCTTTTCTGAAAATAATCGATGTTAAGCCTTCCCTAATATTTTAGATTTGTAAGTAATAATTTGGGCATTAACTCCTCAAAAAGATACTTAACAGGTTTCAAACAGTAAATAAATCTGGGAAAATACATCTAGAAAATATAAAAATTTAGCATGCTGATTATTACATAGTTCATGTATAAAGACAACAATCTCCAGCTTCACAGAAAATGCTAAGTTACATCAGCCAATGCAAATCAACATGTAAAAAAATCAGTGTAGTACAAATAAAGAAGATTCAAATTGGCAATTTAATCACACACTTGCATTCATTAATGACTTATTTAAAATTAGTGACTTTAAGACCAATCCTTCTGAGACAACTCTTTCCAGCTATTTATAATGAGAGAGGCTTGCTGGGAGTGATAAACTGACCTGTGATTTTTTCTGCTGCCCAGTACTTCCCAGAAGTCTCCAGTATCCAGGCTTCATTTCTGTCCACAATCAAAAATGCACTTTGGAAAGTATGGCATGAACTCCCATCTTCATAATAATTTCCACCTTGTCCATGTTCTTCCAACAGAGCAACTATTACATCCAATGCTTCTTTAGCTGTTGCACCTCTTTCTAGGCCAAGTCTACAAGAAAAAGGCAAAGTAGAGATTCTGAGAGAAATGTAACAGCAAGGTCTTGTTATTACTTTCAAACATCAGCACTGATCCAGTCTTAAAACACCAAAGTGTCAAGTATGCCTAGTGTAAGAACTCCTGCTTTAATGAGTTACTAGAATATAGGATAAAATATTGAGTTATTTAATTTACTTCTAGTCTGTATTTTCTACAGTGGTTCTTTATTCCCAAGTCTATCATAGTTGGCTTTTAGTGTTTACTAAGCAGTGGTCTTATCTGCCCAGTAAACATGCAATGCTCTATTTATCCCCACCTCAGGCAGAAAAATTTGAAGGACAATTTCCAAACATCTTTTTAAAGTAACAACTATATCAAGTCTGCTTTTCTGTAGAAAAGCGGGAAATTGTAAATTACTATTACCAGTAAATTAATATTACCAGAGACCAAAAAAGGGAAGGAGTATTATAACCCCTTTACAACCTCTCTTTCCCAATGCTCCAGTATGAAATTGGCCATGGAAACTAGATGCTACCCTTTTATGCATACTGCATACCATAGACAGAAGTATTTGTGCACAGTCATACTCCAGTGTTCCTGCAGAGGCTTCCTCAAAAATCCATTTAAATACCAGATCCGCCTTTTGTCTGAAGTAAAAGTAATCGTATGTCTAAAATTTTAAGAGGACGTTTGAGCAAAGCAAGGGCATTTTAAGGAAAAGCAAACTGAGGCATGATAATAGGTTTTACAAAGCCATAGGGAATGACTGTATCCTGCCTTGAATAAATGGTATTATATAATCCCTTGAGATAATTTACAGCCCTGAGTCAACAATAAAAGCAGTAACTAGAAAAATGTCCAAATCAGACCTGCAAATGATTCCACTAGTTCCAAAATGCAATTTTTGGTAATGGGGAAATGCAGTATTTCAAAGAACAGCATATCCATGCCTCCATCCTTTGGGAGAGTTACCTAGATCAGCCCAAAATTTCTCTGTTGGTTATGTCACCTTAATATTTTCCTCTGAGTTTTTCTTTCTCTAATAACCCTATGGACAAAGTCATATGGACTGATGGATAATTGCAAGAAATTCACCTTTTTAAATGTAAGTACTGTGCTAGCTCTTTCCATTTCCCCGTAAATCATGAGAGGAAAACACTACTCTGCTTCTTTCCTAAAAACTATAGTACACAAATGAGGTCCCAATGACTTGAACACAGATTTGTTGATCTCGGTACTTTCCAACCTGGTCTCTGCACTGGGTCTGCTTTGTTAAATAGTGGCTAGCATTAGCCTTGTTTTGGGTTGAATTAATAAAACCAGTGTTTTCATCTCTCTCGGCAGCATCTATTTATCACTTAGTGACAAAGAAGACCCAAGAGTCAATTAGAATTATAAGGCCTAACTTAGAGTGACAATTTCTGCCGCCTTGTTTCTCTTGTTAGCTGAAACTTAGTTTGTATTGTCGACTCCATTTTTAGTCCCTATGCATTATGTTATTCCTTCATTCTTTTCATCACTGGTGCTTGTTTTTTCAGACCGATACTGATATGCCAATCTTCACACATACCACAGACATAATTTAAAAGCCAGTCCTAAAGCTTGTCTTATTTAATTCCTAAGAACAATCCCAGGAGCTGTCACAGCCACAGTTACGTGAATGGACTGAAAACTACCTTGGTGACCATATAGTCACTAGATTCAGTGATAATTTGCTCCCTCCTCCCCAGTTAATGACCAAAGCCAATAGGTTATAATTAGATCAAAACCTGCCAAGAGACATAACATCACACTTTAACTTTTAATAACATCTCCCTGAAATTTTCCATTTGAGATGGTTATAGTCTAGCTTTCTCTGTTGAAAACATAACAGAGATTCAGGCTGAAGAAGTCTCTCTTAGATTTTATTTTTTTTTTAAATGGCTCCAATGTTACATTTGTTTCTATTTAACAAAGGTCTAGGTTCTGCTTTTGTTTGGCTGCTCCTATCTGTCATTCACAAGGGATAGCAAAAAAACCTAAGAAAACAAAAAAACCCACATCCTACACAACAACCACACAACTCATCTTCCCAAAACTGTAAGTCTTGCCAGTTATCTCAGCATCAGTGTCCTGGGCAACCGCAGCATAACCCTCCCACTAACACATTTCAGAGTACCTTTTAAGGTGAGTTGGAAGAAAAATTCAAAGTAATTTCACCCCTAGATGAGAGCTTCAATTAGTCATGAATAAAATTTCAGTGACTTAATACAAGCCACTACCTCAGTACCTACAATATGCTATCACATTGTCAAAACAACATTATCTTAAGCTTTTCAACTTCACCTATCAATTACATATGCAGGTTTTCCAAATTAAGTAGCTAACACACTTGATGACATTCTACTAAATTAAGTTTTGATGTCTCCAAGGAAAGAAATTGGTAAACAAATTAATACCATTTTAAAGAGCATTCTTGAGTCCCTGCCAAGATTGGCATCTCTGTGTGGCTCTGAAAAAGTTATTGCACCTGTGATGAAAAGAACAAGTAAATAATACAAACACATAGGGATTAAAATTAGGACAAAAATGCAAAAATAAGGATGAATTTTACAGATTTCTATATATATACCCTTTGTATGATAATCCTGTCCTGTTCTAACTGTATAATAATGGCCAGTCTTCGCGAGCGAAGATCCGGGGAAGGTCTTTCCACCTTCCAGCCTGCGCATTGGATTTTTAGGTGAGACACAGTGTGCGCGGAACTGAGCCCACCCTTTAATCCTAAGGTTCATCTGCCGGGGCCAAGCGAGCTTGGACGGTGGCAGCGAGGTCCTTAGGACGTAGGTGGGTTGCCTTTAAGGGCTAACGAGCCCCACCTGCCCGGGAGTGGCCCTGACCGGGAATCGAACCCGGGTCTCCGCGGTGACAGCGCGGCGCCTTTACCACTAGACCAGCAGGGGCTCCACTGTATAAGCATAAGCAAAACAGCACACAAATTCTTCGTAACAATGTACTTGCCTAAGTAAACAGGTGCTTTATAGAGGCAACTGTGCCTTATAAAAAAACAAAACTGCAGCCACACCAGCTTCTGAATAAATCCCTAGAAAATGAAGGTTCCTTAGGAATTTGTGCTGAAACATGTTTTCTCTCATTTTTTCTGTCAGTTGTGACTAGGTTCATGTTCTCCATTTAGATTAACTGGGATGGGGATCAGCCTGCATGGAATGGGACCAATTTCTATTCCCAAAGTCAATCACACACTCTTTATTAATTCTTAAGAATCACTCAATTGTTCTGACATTCTGTGATACTCCATCAAGCTACAACTCAGTAAATATCAGTCTTAATCTTTGGATACAGCAGCACACCAGGTAACACAGAGTTTTCAGTCACTAAGCCAGGAGCCAGTTGGTAAACAAGGTAAAGCCCTTGAGAAGCACATCTTTACTGATGTCCATTGTGATCCTTATTGAAAAATTAAAAAAACCTTTTTCTATAAGGTTACAGCATTACTTTTCAATTTCCTATTTCAACAACAAAACATGCTGACTTCAGAATTGTACTATCTCTGGCCTGTTTTAACACCAGGTTCTATCACAACACCCACCTGCAGCCTTTGCCCATGTTGGCTGGATTTTAAACCCAACTGAAAAGTGGCAATTTCAGATGAGTTCAAAGAGAGAGGAAGTCTCTCCTATGGAAAAAGAATAATCCCTCTAAGAGAAGGTTGAAGCAAATTCTTAGGGGAGCCTGAGCATTCAATCAAACTTCGATTCTACTACCTGAATGACACTCCTGGGTTGACAACTCTTATGTGTGCTCTAAAGAACATCTTTCAGAGTATGAAGTTTTTAGTTTCTTTTGCAAGCAGCCAGTCCTATGCAGACACAGAATGTCAGTCTTCACGCTTCAGCTAAGACCTGACAGAGACATACAAGTCCAACATATACACAGGTGTGAGAAAAAACTGTCCAGCAGATATGTGCATTTCTTAATTAGGCTTCAAATGCCTGTATATTTATATTCCAAGAAACCCAGTGCAATAGAATTAGCCTGTTCTGCAGGTGGGTAAAAAGAGGCAGACTTGGTGTCAGCTGCTTCACTGCAGCCTATTTGAGATTGACTTTGTACTTGATGGCTCTCTACTCCATGAGGTGACATGAAATAGATAAGTTTAATGCAACTGGCCAAATCTTCATGGTAACAAAAAGAATCACTTTAGCTGAAACAAGCAGCAGATGGTAGCCTGCAAAACATCTCTAGTTCTTCTTGCCTGAAGCATACTCTCTCTGCATTTGAGCTACAGAGAATTTCTTCTGCAGATAAGAAGAAAGAGAGGGAGGGTAATATCTACAGGAGTGTAATATCTACAGATGATGACTACTTATTTTTTATGACCAGTGCCTCCTTATTTTGATATCTCCTGATTTGCTAGTGTGGAGTAAAATCTAGAAAAGGATAACAAATATTTGAATGTTAAACACTAATCTGAGACTGAAATAACTGACCAAAATAAGCAGAACTCTACATTTAAACCAATGGTTTGTTAAAAGTTTCAAAAGGATGGTAGTAGAAGAGAAAAAAATAAAAGTGGAGCTTGGAAAGTCACCCTTTCCTTGACAGAAGTTTGTCCTATATTTTCTTAAAAGAGCCCTCAAGTCTATTCAGTCTCCCTTGATTCAATAAAATTCACTAATTTGCCCAGGTACAGCTTCTCCACAGATTCCTTCAGTAATACAGACCTTAGAGAAAATATCAAAGAGAAATATAATAAATTCCCTCATTATTTTCTCATTGGTCAGATTCTATAAATCTCTGATAATACTTCCCATTTCCACTGCATTCTCTACAACTGGCTCATATTCCTCTTGATTTATGGTGGCTGGAACCACATATTGTATTTCTGCAGAGACATCATTAGAGAACATTTACAGTTGAAGTTTCAGGCAGCTATATACCTAACAGCAATTTTTTCTAACTCATGATTCCCAGCTTGCTTATGAGAATAACTTCTAAGGTTTTAATGTCCTCTTAAAAGTCAAGGTATCTATTTCCTGTCCTTTATCAATAAAATCTGTTAACACATTGCAGGAATAAAGTAGAATGGTATGACAAGGTTTTTCTTGACTAACAGTTATTACTGTGCATTTATCAACTCCTTGATATTCAAATGAGTTTTTCCCCCTTCAGAAACTAAGGTTAAGCTGGTCTATAATAACTCTTTTTAACTATGTTAAGCATAGCCACAGCATTTAACTTTTTCCAGTCATCCAGAATCTCTCCCATTTTTCACTACTTGTCAAGAAAAATGAGAAGTCACCTGAAATTGGTTCAGCCTGCTCCTTAAGTACCCTAGGGCAAATTCCAGCAGGACCACTGGGTCTAACATTGATTCACTTAAATATGCAGCTGTTGTCCTGTTCCGTCTTTAACTAAATTGAGTCCATTTGTTTCCTTTCTCTTTGTAATAAGTTCACACCATACTCTCTCTTCATTCATTTTCAGCTTTCTTCTCCCACCCAAGTCTCCTTTAAATTCTCTTCACTACAAGATCAGCATGCAGGCTGAGATTTACAGTGCAGAACCAGCCTTTTGGGCAGACAGCCTTCAATGAACAGACTCACAGGAGTTTGTTTGCCAGCATTTAAATAAGGGCAATGGTTTGCATTGGAATGCATGGGCTGAAGTAAGGCATAGTAGTTTGTTTATGCCTACAGTTGGCTATAAGCCCAGAATAAGCTTTTTAGGTCAGAGTAGGCTGTTGTAATGTGGGGGAAAATGAAGGGCACACCAGCAATCTGATATTACAAATTGGTTAGCAGTTCCTTCATAACAATGTAATCAAATCTCTTATCCTGTCAGAATAGCCACTACTAGACTGTAGGGTAGGTAGACAAGATAGAGTGAGTGAACCCACAACAGACTGGTACATCCTTGGTAGCTAGATTCAGATTGCAGGTGTTTTAAGTGTAAACTCAACTCTGCCTGGAGCTCTGCGTAGACAGGTGTCCTCCTCATACTGTTTTAAAATCTCCTCATGCCAACACCACAGAGTTGTTACCTGGTACCATCACCATCTAGACCTTTTGTGTTTGAAAGGCTGGTCACACCCTGACAAGCCACCCACCTGACAAGATCCATGCCAAGCAAAGCTTCAGATTCAGAAGCTGGTTCTCTGGTCACAACGGCTTCATTAGCTACACAGACTCCGTGCTCGTTAGCTCCCATTTCTGCCCCCCAAAGCCAGGAGGGCCTGCTCAGCACAACAGCGTGAGTCTTCGGCACCTGCTCAATCTCAATATATGTGCACTGCAGGGACAACAGGAAGAGAAGAGGTCAAACAATTGCAAGTGCTTTATCCAGTGTTGTGACTGAAATAACACAAGACTTCAACGTACATACAGGACACGCGTTATTTAAAAAGTTCACGTTTTGTGAATGAACAACGGACTTTTTTAAACAACATTTAAGTGTCATGTTTGAGCCTTTACATCCTTATATTGCATAAGTCTGGAAAAATACATCTGTCTTGATGCTGGTAGGCTTCAAAGAATCAAGCAGAACCCAAGTGCTAAAATCACTGGAAGGCAGCAGGAGACTGTACAGCTACATTAATGAAACACAGATCATGTTTGTACATAGTAACATCTACCAGTCTACCACTTCACCTGAGCACAATCTCCGGTATTTAATGAAGTACACAGTGTAACAATGGCAGCTGGACAAAATACATTAGAGGGCTTTCCCCTCTCCCTTGCTGCCTCCCCCCACAGCTCCCCCCAAGACAGAGACATCTGCAGAAAGAGAGGAGAAGAAAACAAGTCTTGAAAAGATTCAGTGGCACGCTTTGACAAACAGTCATAGAAATAAAACACAGGCATTGTTGTTGCTTAAGCTCATGTTTGTGCTATTTTAAATGGTCCACTGTAATTGGATGTTTGTGGATGCACTCTGACAAGTCAAAACTACAAAGGAAGGCTGCAGAGAAGTCAATGAAACTGCAAGGAAGAAATTATATGTTATCTTCCAAATAAGTTTACTTTTCCCTTGCCCTAGGACTTCAAATCAAGCACTGTTTTACCAGATAGCACGGATTACAGCTTGAGCCATCATTACATCATTGGCTTTTGCAAACCAAAGGAATGGGCTCTACATTTTTCTACTGAGTTCACATCAAGTTTTCCAAAGATCAAACTCCACAGAATTTTCTTTTGAGGAAAGTGAAGTTGTCTGAGGCCTTTATGAGACAGCTCTCAGTGTCCAGCATTCCTGTTTTAACATCTTCCTTGCAGGAAGTAACCTGCAACATTTTTCCAAAAGAATATCTGATCAGAAATATCAAAGTAAGTAGGATCATCAGAATGGACTTGTGGATTAAAAGTTGTTAGCCTTGTTTGTCTTGCTGAGTCTGTATTAATACCTAAAGCCAAAAAAATCAGTCCAAAATTATTAGCAGTGAGAAGCTATGGTTTTTTTCCTAGCCCGTCTTTCCCCCTTGAAGGATTACAGAGCATGAGCATCTTCCACCTCCAGTTTGAGCAATGATTTTTACAGTAACAGTTAGTCTAGTATGCAATTAAAATGCATAACAGATCATTTTTGATCAGAAATGGCATTTTCAGAGTCCTTCACTCTGACTGTGCAAGAGGGACAGAAGAAATGAGCTTGCCATCTTCATTAGGAAATGCATGCAAATAGTCAAACTGTCACCTTGCTATAAAACCAGGCAAATTATATGTGAAATAAGAGGATGATTTCTCATAGAAGATATACATGATGAATTAAAAACAAAAAAACAAAAAAGAGCAGGAAGTTCCTCTTTCATTTTAAGAAATACAAAGAGTATAGGGACATGTTTCCCTTTTCTGCTGTGGGCTTAATTTTAATTTATGGCTTAGGCAATAAGATCCTGTCAGGAACTTAGAGAAAATCTTTAATACAGGGGCCAGGAGCTGAAATTTGACTAGTGAAAACACTTTATACAGCTCACCCTTTGCTTTGTTGTGTAACCAAGACATGCCAAAACAGATATTGTTACCAAAACTCCCCCTTCTCCATTTGAGCTGTCAGTAAGCAAATCTCATTTTTGACATTCTGCTCAATTTTATTTCAGTGCTTCAGGTCAGTGCTGTTTGGATAAGCACTTAATACATGTGGGTGAACAGAGAATAACTGTATTTTCTGGATGTGCAAAGGAGGAGCTGCAGCAGCCAGAAAAGCTTACATGTGAAAACATGACCAGAGCAGCTGTCAGGTGACAGGTCTGCAGCCAAGACAGACACCAACCCCTGCACAGTGCAAGCCTTGGCCCCCCACAACTCATGGGTGGTCAGGCAGATGGAGCCATCCTGCAGAGCCATCCAGGACATCAACCTTCTCAACTCCACAGCAGAAATCAAACACTGTGACAGCGTGGAGGAGACTTCAGTACTCCATAAACCCACACTTGCATAGCATTCTCTGCCTGAATAGCCCATTATACAAGTTTGCTTACACCAACTCTTTGATTTTCTAGAAGAAATAATTATGATAGCTGTCTGAAAAGTGATAGTTAGGCTAAAAAAATGCTGAATGCCTTTCCTCTGCAAAACATATTCTGGCTATCCTTGCTACCCAACACTTATTACTTGGCATCTCATTCAAAGCAGCATTTCCAAAACTGCTATTCATTGCAAAGATTTTATTGTCAATGGTGGCAGTTGAGAAAAGAGAAAGAAGAAATTGTTTGTTCCTGTTTGATGATTCTAGAGAATCATGAAAAAAACGTGGTTTTGCTTTGCAACTATGTAATCAGAGCCCAGGAAACATCCAGAGGCACCTCTACACACCTCAGAAAACAGCTGTCACCTTCTATATTGCTTCTTTACATCCCTTAACCCAAAAAGAAGCAAGCATGTACCATATTTTCACACTATATTCAGTTTCCATACACAATAACTCAGGTACATAGACAGTGTTCAAGACTTATTTATATAAATTGTCTCAGAAGATCTAAGTAACAGAAAAAATGCATTCCAACCTGCCAGCAGCTGACAAGTCTTGGGAAACTACTGATTCTTATTTGTTTGTCATGGTTACTGACATCGCTGAATAAGCCTTGATGAAATTTCACCTTCCCATTAGAATTATTTACTCCACTAAGTATAAAAATAGGATTGATGTATTAAGGCAGGCATTTGATTCATACTTGTTAATAATAGGTATAAACTTCTCAAAAAAACAGGGTCCAGATTATAAACAGGGTCCAGAAAATAGATTATTAATTTTAAACATAAACATCTCACTTCATAATTTCATCCTCCTCCCCTTGAAAAAACATCAGAAAACTCTCTTCCAGGACCCAAGAGGAACTGGGTTATCCATTCATAGCCAAGACACATCAGTCATAAAGGAGGTGAACTAGAGCCAGACACTGGGTTTGCAGCACAGCAAACCACTGCCACTTGTTCCACAGAAATCAGAACATATCCTTGTAACAGCTCAGGAACAAAAGGAAACAGAGGGGAAAGGCAACACTAACCACCAAAAAAACGTCACTGACCACGAGATCTCTAGAAACAGGAGCTCAGATGATGACAGGATTTCAAAAGCACAGACTCCAACCTCCCTGTCCCCTCTCCTGCACCCCACAGATCTGGCAAATCCCTCTACAGAACAAGAGCAAAAGCAGCCTGTTCCATTGAGACCTGTGCCAAAGTAGGCAATGACAAATGAAGCAGACATAAGGTACTGCTGTGATTCTGTTGCCACTAAACCTGTCTTTAAAATTCCTGAAGTGTCCAGCCTCAGGATTTCCCAACACAAACATTTTTCTTTGAGTCTGAATGCTAAAAACGGAAGAATACTGACAAATTTGGTGGCAAAGGCTGTGAGTGAATGGTGTCAGGCTCCATTGATTTTCTAAAACTCCAGTCCTGAAAGCAGCATAACTGGCGTCATGCCCTGTGACAGTAAATTCCCATCAGGAAATATAAAAGTAAAGAGCAGAGACTTCACATACAAGAGATGCAGCCAACAACTTTAAAGAGAATTGAGCAGGTTGGAAACTAATGATATTTATTTCACTTACAGTATCAAGAAGAGAATCTTATCAAGGCAGTTCTAAGAATAGCGCAAGGCACAAATGTATCTCCCAGCCTTGCCTGGCCATGCAGATAGGTTGGAGGTATTCCAAAAACAGACACCACAGTCATAAGCACAAGAGATTTCTTCTTTCATTAATGAAAAGAAGCTATTGTGCAGTTTCTACTGTACTCAGGCTGCAGAAGCCCAATTCCTAGCACTGTCAGTCAGGTCATTATGAAATATCAATGGAAATCCCATAGGCTTCAGCCCTGGATAACAAAGGCAATAGTCAGGGAATGCTTTAGAAAGAAATGATCTTTGAAAAAGGGTCTTAAGATTCCAGATTACAGAAGAGATCCCACCCCACCCCCTCCCCCGCCATTGGATCCAGGCTCTAACTTGGCATTAACTCTTTGCTTAACTACTTCCAGCACTGCTGTACCATAGGACATATTTGAAAATAGGCAAAACATCTGCACCATTGTAGCAACTCAGTAAATTGCATCATGGTTGCTTTTAACCCCTTCCAAAAGAGGGATGGAAAAAATGTGATGAGGCAGTCTCACAGCCTGCTGCCTCCCTGGCCATCAAGACATTGAGACTGACAGCCTGGCTGGAAATGTCTAGAGAGGTGATTCCACAGGTAACATGGGCTACCTGGGCTCTCCAATCACAGTGAAGTGGAAATCTGGAAAGTTCGAACATGCTTGTTCATAAAATCACCTCGGACCATCTCATGTGGATGTGCCTGACAATGCACTTTACAGACAATTCTTTTGCTGCTTATTTACAGGAGCAAATTTAGTTAGAGTTCAAAGGAGCCATAATAAGTGTTCTCTGGAAAGGGAAATATGCAAGCAGTAGAACACAGCACAAAAGATGTGGTCAGCCAATGCTGTTACCACTGCTTGCTTAGGCTCAAAGCAGAACTAAGCGTAAAGTCATCCAGATGTCTTCCACTCTACAACACCCATTAAATCACCCATGACATCTTCTGCTAGCAGTGAAACTTGTGCCACCGTGGAGGGGACAGCCATGCACCAGGATAAATCCAGCCAGGGCACATTTCAAGCAGCCAGCTCTAGTTCTAGTGCTCATGTAAGTCAAACCAGAATGATGAATGTAAGTCTCTCCAGCATCAGGATGAATCCTCAGGTACTCATCTTTCTGAAACACATGCTAGTACTTTTATCCTCATGTTGTAGCCAGATATAAACAGTATTAACTAACTGTCCAAATACAGAAAAAAAAGCCAGTTTCTGCCACAGTACCTCTTTTTTCTTCATATTAAGAAGAGGTTTTTCCCTAATGCACTTTACATATGCTTTATACTTGCAATATTGTTCCTAGATGTTTGTATTCACTGTAACCAATAACTGTAAAATTTGAATCTGTGTGCCTCTGATCCACAGCCGTGTGTAGGGTGGATAGATTTTATTCTAGAAAACGAAAATAATTAGAGAAGCTGGAAAAAGCCAAACAGTTCCCCTGTCAAAATGCAGAACTATCTGCAACCTCTGACCTACTCTATCAAGCTATCAAGGAGCCTCAGGCACGTGAGCCACAGTATGGAAACGTGCTCAGCAAAAATGAAATATAAAAATCTCTTAAAAAATCAAATACCACAAAGTGCAGCAGGGCACCCAAGGCTGAGAACACTCTCTGGAGACACTGTACGTCAGAGTTGATTTAGCAGTCAAGAATTTACCTCTTGTTCTTTAAGATACAAATCTAGCAGTCTCCTGAGTGATGAGCAAAAGTAGAACTGAAATAGGATGAAGCTTCTTAATTTAATGTTTTAAATCAGTAAGAAACAAATTTCAAATAAGCCACAAAAAGCCTATCACAGAGATATCCTTGGAACTCTCAGATATCATAGGCATTTGAACTACCTGCTTACACATCTGTTTTGAAACAAGGAAATAGTTTGGGCCAAGATGGGAGAGTTGGCAGGTTTTTGCCCCACACAATTCTAGCACTCTCACTCCTTTTCCTCTCTGCTACAATAAAAAAAAAATAAAGATATTAAGACCAAAAAAAACATAGTTCAATCTAACCAGTTTTGCTCTGGTAGCAAAAGAGAGCAAAAAAGCAGCACTCCTACAGTAAAAACAGGCTTTGAGAGGGCAGGAACATCCAAGAGATTATTACTTCTACCTCTGAAATGCTGCCAGCTTGTGCTTGTGTTACAAAGCAAAGTCAAACACATTAGTTTAAAGGCCAGTGGCCTGCAATGGAGCAGAAGAGAGAAAAAGCTCACATTAGCCAAGCAATAGATTGCTGAAGGCAGCAACCAGTTTCTTTTATTAGTTGCTGTCTGCCGGCACAGTGCATCTCTTCTATCTCGGTACAAAGTCTAAGAGTTAGCTTAAACAAGGTAGCTTGAGGTAAGCCAATCTGTCTGCATGTGCATGAGCTGGGCTGCCTACCAGCCAGTTATTAGGTCTCAGCATGAGGCAAGAAATGCAGCTTCCTAAACTACCTCTGAAATGTAAGCCTTCAGAATACAACCCTTTTTTTAGTCTAAATACAGCAAATGAAAAGTTTCATCATAGGCACAAACACTGCTGTGCTTCCTCAAGGTTTCCTGGAAGTCAGCACTTACCCATGGAAGTATCACTGGGCTGGAAGTGCCCCAGTTCCAGTTCAAACGCGCAGCAACATGACTGTAAATCTGGCACTGCCAGTCTAACCCAGAGGCTTCTCAAAGAGCAAATTGTCAGTAAATTCAGCTGCTATTCGGCTTCTGTGACCAGATTCTGAACACCTTACCCTGTGGTATAACGCAGATAACCCAAACAGCTGGCACAAAGTATGCCAGAACTAGACTGCAGCACTGGCATGAAGCCTGGTGATTATGTCACAAACACCAGAACTAAGATACCTCCAGGCAACACAAAGTCAACTTTAATACAGTCAAAAGCTGCTTTCCAAGCTTTATACCTCTCTTATAACACCAGTGATCCCCCAGTTACCTTCAGGAGAGCTTTTTACGTCTGCAGTCCTCAGACCAATGTACAGCAAAAAAACCTTATGGCTCCTCTGAAAACTCAGAGCAAAGGGAGTTGGGATGGTATCAATAAAAGGAAAAAACCAAACAAACCCCACCAAAACCACAAACAAACAAACAAACAAACAAAACCAAAGAACAACTAAGTATGCCATGAACTTTTTGAGCACACAAAATTCCTCCTACCCCACAAAGCATTGGCTTAAAGCCCAGAAGACTGTGTAATATCAACATATTGGAAAAATTTTGCACATTCCACAGTTTTACAGACTTTTTGTAGACTACTCTAGTTTCCCCCTTTCACTCCTCCATAAGAAGCTGCATCCTGTTAAAATAAAAGAGATTTTACAGCTCCATAGTGAAGCAAGAAAGTATGACTGTTTTAAAATCATGAATATAAGGTCAAGTTAGAACAAAGACAGGTGGATCTAAAAGAAAAAAATATCCATATGGAAAATTCATCTATGAAAAGGTCATCCAGCCAAGACTTCTTCCAAGAAAGAAAACCTCAGCAAGCAGAAGGTTACTAGAGAACAAGAGAAAACTAGTCAGGAAAGTCTACTCCAAAAATAAGACAGGAGGACTTGCATCTCAAAACTAATACAACACAAATTCTGACTAATGCATGATAAATTCTTAAAACCAACACCTGGGGTGGGGAGGGGGGGAAAAAAAAGAAAAAAAAAAAAGAGTTTTAGTAGAGAAATTCAAAAAAGGACCTTATTTATGTTTAAGGGAACAATATTTCACCTGCACACACAAATTCACTAGACTGATCACTACAGCAAGGAAGAAGGCCGATCAGCATCTGCCACTGCAAAATTACAATGCAAGGCAAGAACAAACTTTTGAGAAAGTTGACACACACATGCACAGAACAGACCTTCATGAAAAGCCCCATTGTTCAGGGTCTTGGGAACCTGCTGACATGGAGGGAAGGAATTATGTTGATGAGCTAGCTGCAGGGTTACTTGTCTGGTAAATTGAGCTGCAGAGATCAAGCTGAAAATAACTTGCAGTATTCACTGAATTCCCTTGCAGCCCTGCCACAAACTAGCTGATAGCTGTATAGCATAGCCTGCCTGGTTCCTTCATGGCAACAATCTCACCGAATTACTGAGCAGTTTTTGGTTACATTGTGCATTATCACATTTGCAAGCGTGAGCAGCATAGAGATAAATAGGATACAGACTTTCTGAGAGAGTCTTATAGAACAACCCATATTGTCAACCACCTCTGAGCCGAAGTGACAGTCACAGACAAGTAATCAAAATTTGATGCACACTTGAAAGAACAGAATATAATGAAAAGTAAGTCCACCATCATTGTCCAGTGAGGGTAAAGACACAAATGCAAATTTACAATATAGAATGGAGAGAAAAGTTGTTAATTTGGAAAAAAAAAAATGCTAGGATGGAAGAGAGGAAAAATTTAGGGAGAGGCCCAAAGGATTACTGACTTTGAAAAACTACAGCATTGAAACGGATCAACCATGTTTTTCCATTTGCAACATATCATACATTTGGTTTCTCAGACCTGTTTAATTAGTTTTATAAAATCCAAGGGAAGGAAAGCTGCAGGAAAAAAACCTTCCACTCAATGATAACTGAACTGTTGGCAGTTTTCAGGGTTTTAAAGAACAAAGTAATAATCCTGAGTATGTTACCTAGAAACTCTGACACTCCTCTCCACGCCCCCTAACAGCTAATTACCTCCAACAATTTGCTTCAAAGGTGGATAGTGTTGCATGCCTGCTACTTAAAAAACATGAAGCAGCTGAATTCAAGCCGTTCCTTTAAGTTTTTCTTAACTTTTAGAGGTACCATTCACTACCAGTACACAGGGACTGTGCAAAGCTACCAGACAGCCTTTAAACCCAATAAAACAATTAAAATCAGTATTGTGTTTTAACTAGCTTACTCTACTCAAAGTATGCATGAGTAAAAAAAAGAAAAATACATTAACAATACTTAGTGCTGATTGTGATGAATATGCAGTGATAAGCAACTGCTTGCACTACTCTCAGAGCAATTGATGATGTTTTTATTCTGTGTTGGGGGGAAACAGGAAGCATTTTGGTAAACATCTGGAGCATGTATGTTTCTGTACATCACTGTGCTTGCAAAATGTCAGGGTAGCTAATGAAGAATTATGCAGTAGTACAGACCAGCCAAGGCCAAAGTATCCATTAATCAGGACTTGAGCCACTACTTTAAAAAATAAATAAATAAATAAATAAATAAAATTGTCCCACTCCACTACCTCTTTTAAAAGTGCATCTACACCACACTGCAACAAACCTTACCTTCATCTAAAAAACCAATATTTCAGCATTTAAGGAAAATGCTTGCAGATACTGGTTCTACAAACTGTGGTGTGCTAGGAAAAGGAATTACACTCTGCACTTCTAAAAAGTTGACCAAAAAGTTGAGTTTCTGCCTGAGTTCTCGCTTGGACAGGGGAAGTGGATTTCTTTATATCCAAAATTAAGCCATTTAATAATCCATGAGTTGTACTAGATGTTTGTAGCAACAAGAATCAAGAGAACATTAACTGTTAGAAAGAGAAGCACCATACCCTCTGAAGTTTGAAAGTCATCCCACTTGAAAAACAGAATTAAAACTGTCACTGGACTTAAGATATCTTCTGGGGAAGCAGTAACTAGATCCATAAAGGATCCATTTGGATGAGAGACACCAGCCTGGCACAGAACACCTTGTGTCCTCAGCCTTCTGCACAGCCACAGAGACAGGAGGAAGCTGAAAGCAGCAAACACCACAGTTCCTGCTTTCCCAGTTGCCTGCCAGAGCAAGATCTTGTGGACTCTAGAAGCTCCTGACAGTGCAGATAAGGCTCTGTGTCCTCTGCCAAAATGACTACCCACACAGATCCTTGTCTTTCCTTCTGGTGCTTCAGTCTCTTCATTCCACCTTCACTTCACACTTTTTCCTCTTCCTGTCTTCTTGTTTCATTTTTCTCCTTGCTTCACTCTTCCACATCTGCTTATCCCTTCATTTCTCCTGTCACTAAAGTGAGGCTGCAGTAACAGACTGTAATTAAAATTACTTCCAGCAGTGCCCCTTTCAACCTGCACCCAGCATCAGCATCCAGCTTCAGGACTCCACATTCAGCCTGGATTCAGAGAGAAGCCACAGCACTGAAAACTGACCACGATGCAGATGCCTCAGCTGCAGAACGTGGCATCAAAGCCAACTGCACACACTCGAGTTATGTTTGGCTTACAGACCTTATGCTCTTGCTTTCTCCTCTCACACTCCCTTATTAGAGTGCAGAGATTTCTGGCTCTGGCTACCTGTTTAGCAGCATGTCTAGGGTAGCCAAAATCCTATTACAACTGTCAAACAACAACCATGAATGAGAACAATTCTTACGGTAAGTGACAAACTTTGAAAATTGGCTTCTAGATCCACCTAGCCAGGATATTTTTCCTTTAAAACAAAAAACTAATCAGTAGCC
The DNA here is from genome assembly GCF_022539395.1 of Myiozetetes cayanensis. NCBI lineage: Eukaryota > Metazoa > Chordata > Aves > Passeriformes > Tyrannidae > Myiozetetes > Myiozetetes cayanensis. The sequence continues at coordinate 116,152,264 of NW_026086604.1, read as the reverse complement.
TACACGGGGCAGGAATTCGAGATTTGAACAATTTCTCCTGTCTGCTGGAGAAAGTACAGATCACAGATTTTCCCCCAGTTAAACAAAAAGGTTACATTTTGAGTTTCATTTTCAGGACTTTTAAAAAATCTTGTCTTTTTCCTATTCAAGAGGTTTGAGTGAAGTGAGCAAGGACTCCACAATCTGACAAGAAAACAAGACAGCATTCATTTCTCCCAAAAAAAAATATAATTTCTCACAGTTTGAATGTAACAATTCACTCTTACCTCAACTTTGCTTCCTGGCTCATGATCTGCGGCAGTGAAGTAGACCACCTCCTGTACTTCATCCCTAGGCCGGGCAGAATTCTTTCCAAATACCACCAGCCCATCCTTAGAACATGGGGGGAAGGCTACAAAACAGTAACTTGGAGGAGCTGCAGCCATCCTGAAAAGGAAAGAAAGCATAAACAAACCAAAGTAGTGTTTTCTTGATTCATAACTGTATACATTGGAGAATCACTCAGGCTACTGCTACTAATTTTAACTAAGAAGGAATGCATTCCCTCTGTCTATCAGTTGATTGTCCAACGATAAGGGAAGAACAGGTCAGCTCAGAGGAATCTTATCTGAATTTAATTTTAAAAATATAATAATTTTCATCATTTTTTCACCCAAGTTTTTTGAAGGCATAAAGAATAGGAAAAAAGGCAAGATAACTGTACCGTAATGCGTCTACTCAGTCCCCACAGAAAGAAGATACTCTGCACCAGAGCTGTTCAGGAACATATGACCTAGATGTATTCTGCTGACTCAGACAAGTGCAGAGACACAGAATAATTTTAAATAATTTACTTTCTCTGCTCCCATGCACTTTAATATTTTAAAAAAGGAAAGAGAAAACATGTTTGAGGGATTCCTGAGAGAGGACAGTAGCGTAACTGGAAACAGAACAAAGATATAGCACAATTTAAAAACTGTCTGAAAATTAATCTACTCAGACCAGAGAGACTGAAGCACTAATTGCATTTTATTTTCTCTGTGGTTTGTCTGCATTGCTGCTCTTACTCAAAGCTAATTGATTGCAGTTTATTTGTTTATGCAGGCTAATGTGAAATGTTTATATGATAATTTTAAGTGTTTGCAATGACAATATATTAATAAAAAATGTAAACTGCTTCAGGACTATGACACTGCTGTAGCTGGTCTTGTGTACATTGGCATATCTGACATTTTTCCACCATTCAGGGAAACTTCTGGCACATATGCCTAAAAAAGGAAAAGGTGAGGTGTTTATCACTTGTTAAAATAGCACTCAACACAGATGTCTGAAATGTCTTTGTAGTTCTTATCACTGCAATAAAAATTCAGCCCCAAAATGAACAATTTTCTTCCTCCACAATAACCTGAATAAGTAGAAGTACTTGCACACATTTGGACTCCTTAGAAACTACCCCCCGCCCCGGCCAAAGCTGTTTTTTTACCATTAACTTGCACATGCTCCAAAGCATTCAAATTGAGGGTCTGGGTTTGTTTGGTTGGTTTTTTTTTCAAAGCCATGCCATTTGAGCACATACTTCTCACAGAATAGCAGGCTGCCAATATTATATCAGAGATAGAATGCCTTTTGGATAAAACCTATAATCCATACAGTGGTAATTGTTTGCCTGTAGACTATGAGCAGGTCACGCAGATGCTCAACCTTGGAAAAAAAGGTCAAGAAGACGTATGTTAACAATGTCCTCTACCAACACAAGGTGAGGTAATGAACTGTCTAGGGAACTCACACCACCTTTCAATTTAGGTGAGATTATACACAAGAATAATCATCCATGTGAGCTGAAAATGCATTAGGAAACAAACAAATCCCATTTCAAAGCAGAGTTTTGACTGGTAGGACAGGACAAGATACTATGAACTGGAATTACTTCCGCTGATAAAATACATCTGTCAGAGGATATCAACCTGCAGACCTGTATTGTACCACCAGGCACATTATTGGTTCAAGAGGTTGTGCACACAGACATGATGGAAAGCCCAGTTTAGTTGCCTCTCATCACCTGTGAGTCATCAGAGCACTTGTGATTAAACTGAAATGCAATATGTAGAGTGTTGCCCAAGCTTTGTCACTAATTAAACCATTTAGTATTTTGTTATGAATTATTCCAAGTATTTATATTTATTTTGCTGTGATGGTGATGTCAGTGTAACTGCTTTCCTGCACTCTAAGAGTCAACATCAACCTTCAGGTAAGTAACCATTTAGTGCTCCAAATTTGTCTTCTACTGCATTGCCAGACCAGTTCAAATCTTGAATAACTTGCAGACTTACTGTAGATCTCACTGTTTAAGAGAAATATTTCCTTTAAAGCTAACTGATTTATTTGAAATATATGAGAGAACTGAAGACATTAGGCACACAAGAACGTAGAAAGAAAGGTTAAAATTATATACAGTATTCATTTTAATAAATGAATACCTAAACATATTGGCAAATAGCCTTAAAAAGATGTGAAGGAATGTTTCAACACTGTGTTACTGAACGAATATGAAGGTATGCAAGGCAGATATTTACATACCTACAGTCTGAGTAGGTAGGGAAAAGAATTAAAAGCTTGTAGGAATCTAATGCTCTACAGAGTTCTGACACCCTCCCTGAAATAAAGAGGCTCAACTGTATTTGTGAGATTTTACTTTTTTTTCCCCTTAAATGTACCAACAGCTACTGAATCAAAAACAAATTGCCATTTTGGTAGTGCCTTTTAAGTATGAAAGTATGAGTAAGTTCTTCTATAACTAGAGTTCACTTCGACACAGTTTATTTTGTAAGTATGAGTAAGCTCCTCTATACATAGAGTCCCTTCAACACAGTATGGAACAGTTAAACACGAAGTTGAATGTTACAACCTTATACTGAAAATGTGATTGTCATAAGAGGAGTTGGCACTGGGATCTTACATTACATTTCTAAAGAAGGAAGCCATCTAGCAGCCCACTACAGTTAAATCTACGCAATTTGCTAGGTAGCACTTTTTCCTAGAACCTTATTTGGTTTGTTTTAAATATGATAAAGATGGCCATTTCTCAGATACAACCACAACCTGTATTTGTTCAGAACACCTCACCTTCCTCCATCACGTAACTAAAACAGTCTCTTAACAGCCACCTTATCTAAGCAGGACATTTCTACTGGCTTCATTTTCTTTTTTTCCTTTGTTCAACTTGAGGTTGTCCTTGTCACACATTTGCTACCTCTTGGCCCTCTTATAAGGCACCATACTGACTCAATATCAAACAAACATTTTTCATCCACAGAAGGAGCGGTACACTCCTCCTTCACAGCACCACTGATAAATCAGCCTGACTTACAAATCCACCTACTGTTATAATTTCTACACTATTTTTCACAGAGTATTTGCTCCTCCAATGAAAGGCATTCCTGAAAACCTTAGAAAACACAGGGAATGATTGCAAACAGATCTCAAAGGACACCTTGTTGTCCATTCACACAGTTCTTTACCACAGAGCATCTTTTCATACATGCCTGATTCTCACAACAACCCATATCTGAAACTTGCATTCTGGTGTAGACAGAGGTAAACATACACCATTTGTCTTGATTGCAAACCATTACACTCAGAGATGGACCACTTGAAAGTTAAGAGAAACAGGCACCACACAAACCACTACAGGCTATATCCAAAATCATTCTGCATATGGAAGCCATGGAAATAGATGTACAATAGCTGTACATTATGCTGTGCCACTACATAACTGCTGCAGTTTCAGGGAGTTAACAGGCTTGGCTGGCCTAGAATCACTGCAGGTATAAAGGCTGAGAGAGGTGCGAGCAACAGCCACAAGGTAATATACTCCGCTTGCTATCTTTTTATTTGACAAAACATACTACAGCAGGGATGCACTATTTCATGTGGTCATATTTTTCTCCAGAGTCCTCTGTGTTCTGACACTATGAAGAGGTTTTAGTTAACAAATTTAGTTAACAAAATTCCTTTAATAAGATCTTCTCTCACTGTGATAAATCACATTTAGCAAATGACAAGCCAAATTAATTTCATGAACATATCACCACAGTTGTCAATGGTAAAACAGTCGAGTTCATAAGTACTTTGATGCAGAAAGAAATAAGTAACATTCACTGGGCAGTCATAGAATCAAAAATGTTGGAAAATACCTCCATGATCAGAGTCCAGCCCTTGAGTGAATGAACATCACCACCTCAACTAAACTACAGCACTAAGTTCTGTGTCCAGTCATTTCTTGAACACTTCCAGGAATGGTGACTCCACCACCTCCCTGGGCAGTCTGTTTCAATGCTTAACCACTCTTTCAGTGAAGAAATTCTTCCTGATATCCAACCTGAACCTCCACTGGTGCAGTTGGAGGCCATTTCCTCTTGTCCTATCACTGGTTGCCTGGAAGAAGAGTCCAACTCCCACCTTGCTACAACCTCCTTTCAAGTCGTTGTAGAGAGTAATCAGGTCTCCCCTGAGCCTCCTTTTCTCCAGGCTGAACACCTCCAGTTCCCTCAGCTGCTTCTCATATGACCTACTCTCTAGACCCTCCACCAGCTTCATTGCCCTTCTCTGGACAAATGTCTGGCTCCAAACATCACAATGTGAAATAACGGGGATGACAATTATCAGGGCTCTATAAACATGTCTGAACAACATATTCAGAACAACCTGAAACAGGGTGAACATGGAAGTGTTGTTGCCTAGCACCACATCAGGAAAATTAACCCACACATTCTTGATACATATAAAATACCAATCTTCAGGTTGAAAATATTAAGACATAAAAAATACTCTCTGAAGTATTTTCCATGTCACAGTATGAGGATCTTAAAAATGCTGACATGTATTAAGAAGGCTCATAACTTCTAATTAGAACAATTTTTACTGTTAGAGCCAAAATTTACCCACATTCAGACTTTTAGAGTGGTTAACAAGGAATAAAATTGTTATCATTTAAGTCTGTACATACAGGTTGTGCCACAGTCTAATGAAAGCTTCATTTAGATGTCATCTTTTACTTATTAAAAAAAAATGAACAAACCAATAATGCTGTTATAGCAACACACATGGAGGAGGACAGAATGCAGTACTCCATCCTCCCCTCATGAACGTGAGTGTCAGAGGCTGAAGCCATGCTCTTAGGAGAATAGAGAGACAGGCATAAATAATTCAGTGTGTTTTAGAGCCTTCCCCAACCCAAGAAAACTGAAATAGCTGTGTATCCACCACAAAGTACTCTGAGCTTAGCATGACAGAGTTCAAACTAAAGAAAGGAAGATTTTCTTATTAACTTACTCTAGACTTCTTATGGTTTGGGTTTTTTTCCAGAATAACACTGTGTACTTCTTCTCTGAAAGCTGTAACTTGGTACTGAAATAATCTTTTATAAAGCTCAAGAATCTGACTGCTTACAATAAAATTACTTCTCAGAAAAATAACTTTATCCTCCCATATCAAATAGATATCAACTCTTTCCAAGCCAAATAATTTTCCTTGTTTGGCAAAATACCCTGAAGACACTAAGCACGAAGTAATTATTAGTTTTACAAAGTTACAAATTATTTGAAAACTGGCTTGCTGACAGTAGCTCTCACAGTTGCTGTCTTATCTACTGAGGAAAAAAATTACCAAAAGTAAAGATTCAGTATTATGAATTATTACAATCTCAAAGCTCTTCTAACGACTTCAAACAATTCCAAAACTTATTTCTATAACAGTAAAACTGCTTCTGCTCTTTTTTCTTTCAACTGAAAACCAAAACAATAGATTTATAATGGAAGTGCAGCACTCACTAGGAAGCAGTGGTTGAGAAAAAAGAATTAGTGTGAGACAAAAGGGTCAAAGTAGGGGCCTGTCATGAAATTTCACTCATGTTTATTGAACTGAACCAGTATTTGCTCTTCATGTTTCTTTTAATTGCTGCTCACTTAATGCCACGCAACTTTTCTCAAGAAAAGCTAAAGATGCCCTCAGGAGCACATATAAAAACCCTTTGGGTTTAATGCAAGTTTTTGAAATGTTAATTAGTACTTATTGTTAATCTTAATTAAGATTTACACCAAATGAAGAAATTCTGAAGTAGCTATTCCTGTGCAGAGCTAGTCCTTTCCCAGCAACACACTGTTTAAGACATTTTAAGTGACGGACATGTACAAACAGTTCTGCCCTTATCACAGTATGCAGTAGTTTTGTTTTCTACACCAGTATAGTCTCTTGCCCAAAAATTTAATACTATCCAGTCACTGCCATGTAGAACAAGGCCAGACCTGTCAGCTACCACCATTACAGCTCCTCTTCACAAGAAATCAAAGCAATGTTCAGGTAGACAGTAAAGATGAAAGTGTCAGTGAGACCAAGCAGTCAGCACTGACAACAAAGAAGCATTCATCTTGTGTTGGGATGAGTAGCATTCAGCTGTAAAATTTGCCTTGTATTGATTTGACTCAGAAGCTGGCAAAAATTCAGCCTAATCAAGTCAAACCTTCACCTAGGATCATAATTGCTTCATTCATTAATCAGCACAGCAATCCTAGCAAGCCTTCCAGCATGGATGGCGGCAGGAACAACACACCTTGCTTTCATTCACCTTAGTGAGGTTGCATGGACATATCACACTAACTCATCTGTCAAACATTTTCCGTGTTTGTCTTCAAGAGTTTTGTTGGCACAACCATCAAGCTTTCTGAAGCACAGGCATAAACAAAATACAGGGTGAAGTCTAAAACTCTCCTAACTCCCAGTTTGTCAAGCATGCCTGTGATTGTCCTAGATAACCCACTGTTAATGCTGGTAATAATCAACATGATGTTTTCAAGACAACACGGGTGTCCACAAAAACAAGGGTGGGAGGCTTAAGACTGAGGTTTCATCTCAGATCTCCACAGTTGTTTGGTCAGAACATATACCCAAACAGGACCCTGATCATATACCCTAACCTTTCCACCCTCACTTCTGTAGTTTCTTCAAATTAAAGCTGATCCTTAACAGATGTTTTAGGTACCAGAAATACAGAGGCTGCTAAACTTCTTTCTGCTAAGTTCTGAGTGCTTCTGGTTGATGATCACATTTTCTCTAACATTTATCTTGCAAAAGAGATTTGAGCTGCTTTTAAAGTCCTTTTAAAAAAGACACATTAAGCCTTTTATGAAGACATATAATGTGTTTCTGTGTATTAAAGGATGACTATATTTTGTGCTTTTATAAAACAGAACCCCAGCTGTGCTAACACTGCTCAGCTATTTCAGTAATGTTTAGATTTCAATAAACCTGTTTTCATTGTGACCAGAAATGGTAAGTGACGTAATCTACAAGAAACATTTACAATAAAAACCTGAAAGGCAGCATCTGAACCACGGTCCTCATATTTGGATCAAGGCTGTCTTGTCATGAAAGGAAGAATATATTGAATGGCCCACACATGATATATTCTCAACTCTTCCATATTTTTAATGGGGTGGCAAAAGAAAGGTCAGTTACAATTATGAAAATTTTGTTCAGGGCTAAGTTATGGGTTTTGAACCTCTCTTATAACTTTCAAATTAAGATGTTTCTTGTGCCTGAGACAAGCTTATATTTTCATTTACAAATCAAGCCTAGTGTCTTATGCACATAGAGACTTGTGATCTCTGCACCCTGTAGAAAAGCAATGCTTCCTGAAACAGAAATGAAAAGCAAAATTCATTCAGCTGCAGGCACAGAACAAAGACAGCAAACTGAAAGACACAATAATAATACTGTTCCCATCTTAGGAAACACTGGAAAGTTAGGTTTTTTATTGGCAATTTGGACAGTTTCAATGCATGACTTATCAGGAGAGAGAAATTGCATGCATTAAGAGACTGTTCCTGAATATGAGCACAAAACCATGCCAGATCCCTGTGTCCCTATGGTCTGGACATTTCATTATCAGACGTTAGTCAAATTGTTTGACTCTTTCCTTACTAACAATGGATGATGACACCAACTTACTGCTTGAAGGTGCCACGTTCAGCTTTGATTGCCTCTGTCCCTCTAAGCTGTGCCTGACAAGATATCCAAGAGGAGTTTATAAGTAGCTGAAATTTAGCAAGCCATGCTCAACTTTTTTTCTTTTTCTTTTTTTTTTTTTTTTACATTAACTACATGCCAAAATGTTATCAATAATTTCCTCAAAATGGGCAACATCTCAAACCTTCAGTCAGAGATTTGGGATGGCCTTTTTCTCCAATAAGTTTCTTTTATTTTTTTAATTACAGGAAGTAGCAATTCCCTACACAGGCATAAAATCAAGTTGCACTTCAAAGCTTTCCTAAGCTGTATGCTCCCTTCAGTCATTTAACTGAATAAATGCATAATAGGCCTGGAAGGAATTGAAAATATTTCTCTTGCTGTGTGTGGGAAAATATGGAATATTCCTGGCAACAGCAGCCAGATTGTTTAAGGCCATCTAAAAACAGATAGTGGCCACCAAATGAGCATGCTAAAACTCTTCAGCATTTACATTCCTAACAAATGGTAAGACTTCAGCTGTTACAAAAGTTTACAGTCCATTGACTAAACATTTTAATTCTACAATACACCCTTCTCCAAGCTTTCAAAGTATGCATCTTTCAAAATAAGACAGGATCTTATTTTTTGCCCGGAGAAATTTGAATTATGCTAATGAAAACATCATTCTATTTAAAAACAAATCAGGGTCAGTCATCCACAAGACAACAGGTTTCAGACTCATTTCCATCACAGGCTGTGCATACAGGGGAAATTCATTATTTATACAGACTTTTCACTGAGTGGATGTCAATGCTTTTAATTAAGTCTCCAAGCAGTCACAGAACTCTATCCCTTTTGTAGCTGATATTCCAGCCCTCAGTCTAAGGTCATATTTGTAATACTCTCCGTTTTGTAAAGAAGCACCTGTTTTCCTGCTTCTGCCACTGGTGCAGAGACCCATGTTAGGAGCTGCTGGCATCCAAAGCATCTTTGTGCAGCACACAACTTCATAATGAGAAGTTGCTAACTGCTGCATAATACTTGGGCATGTAGCTTTCGCTTTCTATAAAGAGGCATCACAATCCCGTTTGGCGGGTCGGTCAGGTCTTTATCACTGCACAAGAGAGGCTGCCCACCTCCACACACAGCTGGCTAATGCACACTGACTGCCAGTCATTTCAAATTAGCAACATTGTTATGTTAAAAAAGGGTAAAATAAAAAGCATCAAAGTAGCTTGTTGGAAGTTTCCCTTTAGTTTTAAATACACTACAAAACAACAGCAATGAGACTTTGCAAATGTTAGGATGTAACACAGCACATTGTGTCAGAAACCATCCATTTGGGTACCACACAGAAAAGCAGGTCTAGGTAGCAATTCTGTTTCTCAATCTGCTGAATTTACAGAAAGAGAAGGCCAATACACTACAGGGACAATGTCCAGTCTTCGCAACTCTTCAAGCCCATAATAAAGCAAGAAGTTCTGAGTGGAAGCTTCTAGCATAAACTAGTACACTTTTCCACAAATAAGCTGTGCAAAGCACCCATGGTTGGTGACTTCTGAAGGAGAGGATGGAGAGCCAAATTCAGCACCCTTTACCAAACATACTGAACTCAGCAAGTGTAAATAAATGGAGCTTATACCTTACTTTGCCAGGAAAAAAAAGTTACAAATGTCTTCCAAAATGGGAAGTTGCCATAAAAATCTCAAACTCTAAACATCAGAAATACTTTTCTGGGGAGGAAAAAACCTGACTGATACCAGTACAGGATTCCCATCCATCCCACTTGTCTCAATATAACACCTGTCTTTTTAGACAGTCTGTGTAAGCTCCGGGACATAAACTGCTTGGAAAAGTCCACAGCACTGTGAATGGTTTAAGTTAACTTCAGTCTTGGTTCATCTCAAATCGCGAGAAGTCCTGGGTTTCACAGAGATCAACTTCCTAAATATCTATGATTGAGGATTTACCTCAAGATTTCTTTTTGTTTGGCTGGAAAATTTGGAGTGCATGCTATGAACAAACCAGTATGCTTGGAGGTGCCTTAAATCCCTAATTCTAAAGCAGCTTTTAGAGCAATAGGTGAAACAGTAATAGCCTATAACCAAATGAGTCAGTCACTTCTCACAAGTCCATGTATTTATTATCTTCTAATCTACTAAGTATATTTAGCATTAGGCAGTTTGCATCACAGAATTTACCAAGTGTATTGCAGCACAACCACATCTCTGGGATTATTAAAGTTTCATATCTTACAGGCATGAATGGTTTCTGCAGGGTTAGATTTATGCATAAGTGCACTCATAGGATCAAGGCCCTAACAAAGCTGTCTTCTGTTTGAGATTCTGGTTTTAATATGATTTATTTCCTCTCTGCTCATCAGTACTGGAGAAAATGGAGTTTTGGGGTTTTTTGCTTTTTAAGATAGGTTAGTCACAACCTCTAGAATTATTATAGCAGCATAAACAGAAATGCCAGTTTTGCAGGCTCTTGCAGGAAGGTATGTCTGCCCATCAGACTGCTCCAGTGCCTGAAACCATCACATACCCACCTGAGCGTAACATTATGCTTAGAAAGGCACATTAAGGCATCTAGGTTTCAAGGTGACCATATGAAAAGGCACCTTCAAGAAAAAGAAGGGGGGAACAACCCACGCCTGGTCCTTAAATTGCTGAAGGGAAAACATCAGCGAGTAGAGCGGGCAGCCATGGAAAGAAGAGAGATCGGAGAGCCTTGCTTCAGACGGGAACGGGAAGGGCAGCCGGGGACGGCATTTGCCGACACCAACCCCAGTCACCGAGTCCTCCCCCTGCCGCGGAGCCCCCACCCGCACGGCCGGGCCGGGGGAGGCGCCGGCGCAGCCCCGTTACGCGGTGCCCGCGGCCCCCGCCCGGGGTGCAGGTGCGGGGAGGTGCCAGGGGACATCGCCGCTGGTGGATACCGCCGCCGGGGGACATCGCCCGCACCAACCACGGGAAACCGGCTCTGCGCCATCCTCCCGCGCCATCCCCGCTGTCCCTCTCCCTCTTTCCCTCCCTGCCCACCGCCGCCGCCCGGCAAGCTGGTGGGGCGAGAAGCCCCGCAGAGTAGGTCGCTGCTCGCAGACCCCGTCACTTTGCCCCGCGCCGAGCAGTAACACACCAGCCCGGGGGCGCCGCTCAGAGCAGGAAAGTGATGCCGCGGAGGTGCCGCGGAGGTGCCGGGGTGATGCCGCGGTGATGCCGCGGAGGTTCTGGGGTGATGCCGCGGAGGTTCTGGGGTGATGCCGCGGGGGTTCTGGGGTGATGCCGCGGAGGTTCTGGGGTGATGCCGCGGAGGTTCTGGGGTGATGCCGCGGAGGTTCTGGGGTGATGCCGCGGAGGTTCTGGGGTGATGCCGCGGAGGTTCTGGGGTGATGCTGGGGAGATGCCGCCCTGCCCCGCGGCGTTCCCGCACCGCTCCCGCTCCCGTTCCCGCACCGCTCCCGTACCTGCGCCGCTCCCGCTCCTGCCGCTCCGCTCCCCCGGCGGCGCCGGCCCCGCCCCCCGCGCGCGCAGCCGCCGAACCGCTCCGCGCAGAGTCCCGGCCGGGCGGAGGCGGCGGAGGGCGCGGAGGGCGCGGCCGTGTCCGTGCTGCGGCCCCGGGAAATGCCCGGAGCGGGTGGGAAGTGTCTCTTGCTGGAGATATTGAAGAACCGTCCGGATGCAACCTTGTGCAATGTGCTCTAGGATGACCCCGCTTGAGCAGGGAGGCTGGACCAGATGACCCGCTGTGGTCCCTTCCAACCTCACCCGTCCTGCGGTTCTGTGGAGAGGCGTCCACGTTTCGCGTGTGGTTCTTCAGTCTGTCTCAGGGACCAAGAGCAAGCATGAATGCACCCTTCTCTTGAAAATGAAGGGTATTTTTTTATTCCGTTTTATTCATGTAACTGAATGGTTAACTTGTACTCCTCTGTCTCACACAGAGGATAAGTCTTGAAAGTAAAGCAGGTGATTTGAAATACGGCTGCTGCCTCATTAACCAGTCAAACCGCTGCATAGGGGCTACACCAAACTTAGCAAAGCTGAAGAGGATGACCTCATGAGAAGGAATTTCTTTACAGAAAGGATTGGTAAGCATTGGAACAGGCTGCCCAGGGAGGTGGTGAAGTCACCATCCCTGGAGGTGTTTGAGAAATGACTGAATTGGCACTCAGTGCCATGGTCTAGTTGACATGGTGGTGTTCAGTCAAAGGTCAGACTCGATGATCTCAGAGGTCTTTCCTAACCTAAATGATTCTGTGATTCTGTGGTTCATGACTGGGGACTTTTCTGCTGGCTGCATGTGAAGTGTCACAGTAGGCTCCTGCCTCTCCAGCAGCTGAACCCCATGAGCCTCTCAGCTCTTTGGGTGCAGCAGCATCACCACCACCAGGCCAAAAGCACGATGACACTGACCGTCCCTCTGAGGCTCCGTTCAGAGCACAGCAAGCCTTGGTTGTGTCACGGGGAGCAGGTGGCCTGCTCTGTTTGCCAAACCCGCTCAACTGGTGCTGTCCTGTGTGCTCCATCCTCAGCATACAACCAACCCGTGCCTCCATACAGAAGTGAAAATAGTTTCACTGCTAGGCGTCATCACACAGGTCCCTGGATAAACGTTTAAACTGCTAAACATGATCTCCTGGTGATAAGGCAGCACCTTTACATTTCTATCTCTGTCTTCAAGGAGAGGAACCTTGCTGCACACTTCATCAATTCCTGCCTCAGAGCAGACACTAAGTGTGGGAAAGAGACTGCCAAGAATGTTTGATGAGAAGATAAGATGCTGGGGAAGAGGTCAGAGAGGCAAGGATGAGCCAGCAGACAGAATAAAGAGCATTAAAAACCAGAGTATTTTTGCATAACAGCAGCAAGAAGGAAGAACGTTAGGTTGGTGCAGAAATGTGGAACTTGGAGGCGGCTCAGAGAATATAGAAACCTATGAAAGAGCTTTGTACCTAGGTTCAAGAGGTTTATTCTCAGCTATTGTCTCATTTCACAGATTTTAATCTTTTTTTGCCAGCAGAACCAATTACCTGAAAGTACTCTATCAGCATGTCCTCTGTAGTGCCATACAACTTGATGGCCAGAGTTGAGTTCCTCAGGATATTTGCTTTTTCTAGTATCATAGAATGGTTTGGGCTGGAAAGGACCTTAAAGATCATCTAGTTCTCTGCCTTAGGTAGAGACACTTTCAACCAGACCAGGTTGCTCAAAGCCCTAGCCAACCTGGTCTTTAACACTTCCAGAGATGAGACATCCACAACTTCTCTGGGCAAAGTATTCCTGTGCTTCATCACCCTCCACGGTAAAGATTTTTTTCCTAATATCTAAATCTATCCTATTTCAGTTTAAAGACATGGGTCTGCCTGTGTTCAGAAATTATGGATAAGCTTTGGACACTGTTGCTGTCAAACTTTAATGCAGACCAGAAGTTGCAGCTTCATTATATAACTAAATGAGAAAATAATTTTCTGGTCCCAGTTTCAGTGAATGTGAAATACTGTGGCATCTGCCCCTTTCGGGGGTATGTGGGTAACCTGAATAAGGACTAAGAAGTCAGTACTTAGGCTTAATGCTTTTGATTAAAAAGCAGGGCTGATAATTAGCAACATGGAGCCCTTCATACTACTACCATGATATATTTTAAGCAAGACCTTTGCTTTTCTCTGCTATCAGCTTTGCTGTCACCAGAATTACACTTCAATGTGTTCTGTAACAGAAAAAGAAAAGACTGTATATCTCCTGCTTAAAATATATAACTGAAAGGTGATGTGAATCCCTGAAAAGCTGAGGACTTTATACCAATTTAATCGTAACAACTTCACTTGAACATAACAACCCAAATTCCTTGCTCTAGAGTTACATCAGGGATGAGCTGCGTCATAGGCATCTTTCTTCTTAGAATCAGAAAGATAGCCAATGAAAAGAGCAGGTGCAATTTAAAAAAGGGTTTAAATTATATCCTATAACACACCACTTATATTGCCCATATTATGCTCACTTAGATGACTAAGTCTATGCTCTAATTACACTGGAGATAATTATGGCTGAGTATAATCTACCTAAGAATGATTAAACTGTCTACAGAACGATTACACACTGGTGACACAGAAATCTTTGATGCTTCCTTTCTGTGTAAGCTGCCATGAACTAAAGCAGCAAGGATGAGTGGTTAGAGCACAACCCTGGGAATCAAGAGAGCCTGGGGTGTATGTTGTTCTACCATAAGCTTGCTGCTTGGCTTTGGATAAATCTTGTAGTCCCAAGTAATTAAATTACCTCACACAAGAAACGGGGAGAGGATTTACTCAGAGCTGCATCTTTAAAATCTTTGAATGGAGATTGCTGCGTAAACAGAAAACACAAAATTGTAAAAATTAGGACAAAGCCACAATGCTTATCTATTGATTATTTCCTCTTTGTCTTCAGTAACATAACAGCAGAATTTATGGATTTAAAATTATTTCTTTTCTCCTGTAAAAGATTGGTTTCCGATGAGTTGCAAAATGAAGCAGGAAGGACACATCTTTAGAAAAGAGAATTTCAAAGAGCCTTTGTTCCATGTTTTATCTGTGAAGGAAGAGAACAAAAGGGAAACACTGCAACATATAGCTTAAGTTACAGTGGTTTTTCATTCTTCTTTAAACACCTCAGTTGGAGATCAAAGCTTATTCAGGAGAACTAGTACCCCAAAATCCTCAAGACACTGCAGCACTAGTCTTTGATTCATTATTTCCAAAATACTTTCCTCTGCAAGTTCAAGACAGCAGCCATGCAACTGATGGAACTAGTTTTCTCAGTGCATTTAAAAGAAGAGAAGCTGGCTTAATGTAGATTGGTAGAAAAGACCATCTAAGTGCTGAAATTATATTAAAGAATGTAATGTGATAGATTTTGGTGAAAGGGTAGTGCAGCCAAGAAAACCCTTTTGTTGGTATTTATTTTTGTTATTTCAAGCCACCATCTTAGTCTTATTCTCTCTAGTGGAGCACTGATTTGGGGTACCTAAAAAACAGATGAACTGGGGTTGTTCAGAACAAATGTGCCTGATTATTGCTGCTAAGTCAGAATTCTAAGCCTATACCTATAAAGGCAACCCACTAAAATTATTCCTCTTGTGGTGAGTTATAGGAACAAAAGCTTTTTATATACAGAAGAGTTAGTAACATTGAAAACACCTGTGAGACCCTTGTTAATAATAATACCATAGGCCAGTAAGTGCAACTGATGTCATAGAATGGATCTAAAGAGTGAGAAGTATCAGTGGCACTTGTGTGTTTGGGGGCTTTTTTTATATGTAGTCAGGAGACTGGACCAGAGAACTGAGAGTATTTCTCCCACACTAAAGGTGGCTTCATCCATAACAAAGAAAGAGGGTGGCAGGTGCAGTATTATGATGTGAGATAAAGATGTCACCTGCTGAGCTCTGTGGATGTTCAAAATGAAAGATAGGAGAAATCCTGGCTGCAGCCTCTTAATCCAATTATACCATTGAAGATTAATCTATGGAAATGGCTGCAGCTGTAAAGATGTTATTGTAGGCACAATGTCAGGCTTAGAGGCTGAGCTCTTACTCATGCACCACAGAAGGTAATTCATATTTCAATTACATAAGTGACATAACAGAACACAACTCCTCAGTGTGACAGGGACAGAAGACAGCATGCTGCAGTCACCCTCAGTGTCTAGAAAGCTATTAGGCACAACACTGAACCACACAACTAAGCTGCTACATTGCCCAGTCAAAAAGGTTGCCTTCTTCTGGAGTAATGATTTACCAATATAACATCAGTCTTTTGCTTTTTTTCATAATTTTTGGCATCCTGAGAGGATAAGCCAGTAATGACAACAAAGCAGCAGAAAATACAGAGACAACAGCATTAAATCCTTATGCAATGATCCTGTTTAATCTTCATGTATGCTTCATTGTTGTGACGCTGCCTGTACAGAAATGCTTGCAGCAGACCAATGAACTGCAGAAGGCATCTCACTTGCCCCAGCAATAAATGTGCTACAGTAACTATGTTGTTAATATTATATTAAAAATCAAACATATTTTTCCTCAGCTTAGCATTAATCATCAAATTGCAACTACTTGAACATCAATACACAAGAAAAAACATTATTTCTGGTGTTACACAGGTGATACAGGAGTTCATGAAAGTGACTGCATACCTGCTTCAGTTTTATGTTTTATAATAGTGCGTCCTGTCCAAATAATTTATGTGTAAATTGCTGCAAATTAAGTCACAGCACTTTGCAAAAAGATCGGACAGTAATACAAGGGACAGAAAATTCTACTATGTGATTTATCAGCCATCTGGTGTGGTGCAAATAGCACTCATTCAAGGGAGGTTCTGATTAGTAACCACAGCAACAGGTCTGCTGAGTACACATAAAAAGTTATGCATGTGTCAGCAACCTTTCCTCTCCTTACATGCACATCACACACTGCGGGCTGTGTGCAGTGGCATGTCCTTCCTGGGCTACAGATATTTCTGTGGCAGCATTTTCAAATATTCTACTTTTAAAGAGATTTAAAACTTGGATAGCCTTTTGTTTTGTTTTGGTTGGTTGGTTGGTTGGTTTGGGGGTTTTAATATTTTTTTTTTAAATTGTAAATATGACTTTAAGGAGTCCTGTCTCTAAAAAGCTCTCTAGATGAAGAAGTACTTTTCCTTATTCATGGAAGTGGTAGATATCTGCAGGTGGGATCACTGATAACAGAAATACTTCAAACTAAAATAAAATAAGTCCTTTTAGCTCCTGTACTTCCAAAAGGATTGGAAAAATGTATTTTTTAAAGTGTCTGCAATTGAGTATCTCTGTGACAAAAGAGGCCATATTTACATATGTGGCCTTATACAAAATGTACAACTGGAAAACAGTAGTTATTAAGAGATGGGAAAAATTACAAAGCTGACACTGTATTGCACGTTTCATGCTGGTTGTGTGTTATTCCTTATGTACATATTTTAACAGAGAAATGTAAAGAATAAATTACCCAGCAGGCTTTAGACTTCCTTATATTTGCTGCTTACATCAGTCAAGAAAAACTGGATGGTACTGAGAGATATTCCCCTGATTATTTTCTCTGCTATTCCCTCCCCAGTGCAAGGGCGGGCCCTGATGTTTTCTTTAAGCCTGCCTTTAACTTTACACCCAGCGGTGTGACAGCATGAGCCTGGCTGGTGCCACTCCGGTCTGTCCTGAGGCACTGACACATCCTACAGCTGCCTGCTCAGGAAACAAGGTGTGAAGGTCCAAAGCCAGCAGGGATCTGGCAGAGCACATGAACTGGTGCCCTAGAGCCACTCCCCCTCACCAGCCTGTCTCCACCCAACCCCACCACTGTGTGAATGGCAGGTTGTGGCTGTTCCCAAGGGTGCCATGGTGAGCTGGGCTTGGCTCAGGTTAGCAGTGACAGAATCTGGTACCCAATGCAGAGGAGCATCGGCCATTTCTGCTCCATACATGCTCCCACTGCAGTTTGTGCTTGTTTGCCAGCTGTCAGATGAGCACTACATCTCTGGGAGCTTTGCTTCAGTCTGAGTTGGCAGAGGCGGAGTATCAGAGTGCATGTGCACATCATGATATCCGTGTGACCACATTAAGTCACTGGTAGTGACAACAGCAGTGACGAATGATGGCACATAAGGGCTGCAATACTGGATGCAAATGTAAATCCTTACCTTCTGTTAAAAGAAAGGAACATCACCAGTCTTACCTCTCTTAAGTATTGTGATCAGTGTTGCTAAGAGTAAAATCCAACAGGTCATAATTTTCTGTAAGCTACAATTAGTCCATTAGCTATAGACCTATAGAATCCATACCCAGAGATGGACACAGGGTCACCAAAAACATTTTGCATTGTATTTGTGGAATGAAAACCTATTCTCTAAAGACATATCCCAGCAGATTAGAGAGACCAGAGCTAAGCTCTGCTATTTACTCCCAGAGAAAAAGCAGGCCAAGCACACAAAAGAAATAGAATTACCTAGTTTACTATGCAGGGAAAGAGGCAGAAGAGGAAACAGAGCTTCTTCAAAGAAATTTCAATGGCAATAACATAAAAGGGGACAGGATTGATTTAATACTTTCAGTCTGACTCCCAGATGAGGAATCAATTATCCTGCATCATTTAATCTCCTTAAGCAGGTCATGACACAAACTAGAAATTAGAAGCATTGTGTCTAAAATGAAGAGCAGCTCTTAATGGTAGTTAGCATCAGTCTCAAGATTTTTAGCAGAAAATGTAACTGGGATTTGGGGCACTCTGAAGAGTCAGCTCCACTGGATTTCTACGGTCAGACCCAAATATTTTAAAAGTGAGTTTGTCCTTGTTTACTTAACAAGGTTTACCTAACAAGAGATGCAGAGCAGTTATAAGAAAAGAAAAATAAAAGGGAAAACAAAACAAAATAAAAACTAACCTTTTGGATAAACTCCAGCCCTCCACCAGGAACATGACCTTCAGAAAATTTGCACAAAATTACTTACCTGCCATGTTTCAAACTATCCTCTCTTCACAGCAACCTTCTCAGCTAAACCAAGCTCCTACATTTTTTACATCATTCAAGAGAACAGAACCACCACTCTACCTAACCAGGTGCAGCCCCTTGCTAAAACAGCCTTCTTTTCGAACAGAAACAGCTCGGATGAAGAAACGTGATGCAGGAGGGGGCTCCATCTGAATTCCCTCCAGGCTGGAAGAGATGATAACAAAGGTCCTTGTCCCTGTATAGCCTCCTACTGAGCTTGCCAATTACATTTCTTGTGTGGAACTGTTGACATAATCAAGCATAGACACTGAAACAGAAGCAGTATAGCTAAAGAAAGATCCTTATTTTGTCAGAGTTTCTTCCTGGGGGAAAACTAGGACACAATGTAAGCATTACGATGAACTTTCAAGAGAAGCTAAAATTATCCAGGATTATAAAAATATAAGCACGTTTGGTTTATTTCCTGTTACCAAAACCAATTCAGCATTGAAGAGAAATTAAAGGGTTTGGGGGTAGTGGGTTTTGAGTTGTGTTTTGAGGATTTTTGCAAAAGCTCTATGATGAGGCCAATGTATTTTCAAGAAGTAAGCTCAACATACCTCTTTTAAATATTCTTTAATAGACCTTGGAAGTAAATTAAAATTTTGTCATAAAACTCTATATAGAAACTGTCTGAAACAGTGGTTTCCAATGAAAGTCAGATCAGGAATTAACCTTGTTATTTGCAGTCCCTACATCACAGACTGCAGTGTTCTTTCTTCCAAGTAAGCAGCTGCCAAAGGATCTAGGAAACAAAATCTTTTGCATTTCTCACATCAATCTGCATAATTCCATTCTCTCTGATCATGTTTTCCCTATCTTAGGATCTTTTCCCAGAATGCCCCAATGCAATTAGCTTTCCCAATCCTGCTGGTACTCACCTGCCATCTGAAACTAGGATTTCTGGATCAAGGGAGAGACCACGTTGTATCTAACAGTAGAAACAATGGGATGTGGGGACCACATATGAGAAAGATAATTGTAATTTAAGGGCTGACCTGTACAACCTATTTTTACACTGAAGTATTCAGGAAAAAAACTATGCATCATTTGCCTTTTAAATATCATGAAGAGGAAACCATGGTAGCAGTTTGTTCAATAGGTACTTAACACTGCAATTTTACGACTGTAACATACAGTACTCACCAAAACACCTCTGTACTGGGGATGCTCCTTGCAGCACAAGGACATGCTCTACAGAGAGACCTGGACAGGCTGGATAAAGGGGGTGAGTCTGAATGTATAAGGTTCAACAGTAGCAAGTTCCAGGTCCTGCACTTGGGTCACAACAACCCCAAGCAGCACTACAGGCTTGGGGCAGAGTGACTGGAAAGCTGCCCAGCTGCAAAGGACCTGGAGGTGCTGGTCGACAGTGGCTGCACTGAGCCAGCAGTGTGCCCAGGTGGCCAAGGCCAATGGCATCTGGGCTTATATCAACAATAGTGTGGTCAGCAGGACCAGGGCAGTGATTGTGCCCCTGTACTCAGCACTGGTGAGGCTGCACCTTGAACCCTGTACTCAGTTTTGGGCCTCTCACTCAAAGAGATTGAGGTGCTGGAGTGTGTCCAGAGACGGGAACAAAGCTGAAAGAGTCTATAGCATAAGTCTGATGAGGAGTGGCTGAGGGACCTGGTGGTATTTAGCCTGGAGAAAAGGAGGCTGAGAGGGAAAACCTAATCACTCTCTACAACTACTTGACAAGAGGTTGTAGTGAGGTGGGGGTCGGCCTTTTCTCCCAAGTAACAAGGCACAGGCCAAGAGGAAACATCCACAAGTTGTGCCAGGGGAGGTTTAGATTGGATGTTAAGAAAAATTTCTTCATGAAAAGGGTTGTCAAGCACTGGAACAAGCTGCCCAGGGAAGTGGTGGAGTCATCACTTAAATACCTGGAGGTATTTAAAAGACATGTAGATGTGGCACGTGGGGACATGGTTTAGTGGTGGACTTGGCAGTGCGGGATTAGTGGTTGGACTCGATCTTTAAAATCTTTTCCGACATAAATGATTCCATGGTTCTATGACATAAGGTACTGAAAAGATTTAAGATCAAATAAAGCAGATGCTTCATTTTCAACACTGCTTACCTTGTCAGTTGATCTCAAAAGAGAAAGCCTTAAAAAACATTTCAGACTATAGGCACCATTCCTGAAGCTTTGCCAAAAGCTTTCTTGTGTCATTGTATTGCATATCAAGAATTCTCAAATAAAATGTGCTCTGAAGGCTGCTTCTGTACCTAGAGAAAGCAGCAACTCCCACTGTAATTGCTAGGTAGAGGCTGTGAATGACAGACTGCAGTTCTAAAAACCATCACTATATGTTTTCCTAACAACAACAAAACAACAATAAATGTGTGAAGAAGGCTATAAGATGCAGGAGGAAAGTGCTCTATTTTGAACTCCACTTTTTCAAGTGCTGTGTTTTACAAGTGTGCAGTGAGGGTTTGTTTCTTTGGGGGAAACGCACTTCACACACAAGCCAGCCAAAATGTTGCCAAGTGCCTCTGAAGTTCCAATATTCCTCCCCTCCTCGGGGACAGGCTCTGGTCTCCTGCAGGTTGTTGTCTGACTCCTGCTGGCACTAGAGGAGTTTGCCCTGTGGATTAACAAGCAGATGCAACTGAGGTTACGACAGGCAGTGGTACTTCTACCTAAGAAGTCCTTTCATCTTCACAGGAGGACTTGAATGATAGCAAATGGTAAGAAAGTTGAAATGACTTCTCAAATCTGCTGCTTATTCTTCACTCTTGAAAAAACATTTTCAGTTCAATTTTGGAAGTTTAACACAGCTCTCAAGAAAATGACTAAGAACAAAAACCATCCTTTCATTTGGCATAAACCTACACAAAACACAAAGAAAGCATCTTGGTCCTGCAGCTTCAATACACAGCTGGCATTAACAAATAACTGTATGTTCAATTAAAGTTATTTTTATGAAATGCTTTAAAATTCCAAGAAGAAAACATATATGTACAATTCACAACATTCGCTTACTCCAAACTCCTATTTAATACAAGAGAAACAACAATTGGCCCTTACTGAAGTCACATACTGGCATCCTGTTAGTTAAGCTTAACTTTTTATATATTTGGTCAGTAATACGTGCCAAGTTTTATTTCATGCTTGTATGCTTTCACTCCCCAGCCATATATTCTAAGAACAAGCTAAACACTGCAAATGACAATGTAAAACACTGACAGACCCAATGTTAAGTATCAGTTTTGCTATTCCTGGAAGCACACACAAAGAGTATTTCCCCTTTGGTTGTTTGGGTACTTGTCAGTTCCCACATTCTAGGCAAAACTGCCTTAAGGATCAACTTCATAACCTATTAGCCCTCCTTGGCCTAGGTTCCTACGTAGTCAACAGAGAAAGACTGGAAACTATTTGCTGAGGCTTCTGTCCCAATACAACACACATGAGCTCAGCTGCCCCCAGGTGTCCAATGACCCCCTGACTGCAGGGGAAATCAAGGCACCCAGCACAGAACATGTGAGCAACCTTGAGGCAAGCTGAAGTCAGGCAAGCTTGATTTTCCTAAGTGATGAGAAAAAAATATTATGCAAAACCATGATTGGTAAGAAGAGCTAAATTGGCAATGATTATTCATTATTTCCTCACAATAAAAAAATCAGGGTAGGTAGGCAATGAGCCTAAAAACGAAGGGAAATCTTTTCCTACGCTATTCTACTGTGAAACTCATTGCCACAGGAGCAAAAGTATAAATGGGTTTGAGAAAACTAGATGGCAGCATTGAGGAAAAATACCTAAAAGATTACTGAAAACAAAATACATTGCTACAATTGCTTGTCATTTACAACATCAGCCACAAAATGTCAGATGCTAGAAGAAAACCAAAACAAAACAAAACTGCCCACCGCTGCATACCTTCAGTTACACTTCCCCCCAAAAAAAAGCCACTATTGACAGTAATCTGTAATATCCATAAACTGAACTCTCTTTAATGAAGCAGTCTTCTAATCCTTAGTTGCAACACTAGGTGGCAGGGAAACATCTAACTCGCCTACAGCATTGAGAACCTTGAATGCAGAGTCTCACTTGGCAGTAGTTAAGGATTAGTGCAATGCAGCAATCTCGGGATCATACAACTGCACTTGCTTTGTGTCCTTACATAGCTCTGGGCAACATTTTCCAAGTGCAATGCTGTGTTCATAGACCCACAGCTTAGTGATGTCAGAAGACAGGCTCATCCTTTCCCTGAGATGCCTTGCCCTCTCATTTAAGAAATCATGGATGATTGCAAAATGTTTTTTCCTCTCCAAAAACAGTTCCAACAATTCCATTCTGTGTTTGAAATCCTGATGACCACCCTCTCTGTAAAGACATAGCACCACAACATTTACTTCATGCCTCTGTTTTTCTAAAAATTCACTTTATTATTTAAAATTCACATTATTTGTGTGCTACTTGTGAAAAATACCGCAAAGGGGCAATGAAACAAGTTCTGCAACTCATGCAGCTGCAAAGCAGGTAAGCCCATGGAAACTGTTCTTCAGGCCATAGTGATCCTCCTGTCAGTACACTTTTCCTCCTATAAGATCTCCCTCAAACTGGGAGAGAAAGGTGTGATCTTTTTCAATGAATGCGAACTCCGAGTTTCAAAACAAAAGTGTGTGTACATTTAAAGGACACCACCTCTGCACTGAGGCAAAATTTGCTGTTTTCCAAATTACAGACATTTCCTAGATTGTTGCTGGCAGTAGAAGTAAAAGTCTGACATTTAACTCCTGCCTTGTTCACATAATTCAACAAAAAATGCAGACAATTATTGCATTTTACAATTGCAATATTACAATTATGGGTGGTTAACACTCTCCCTTTAGAAGGGCAAAATCAGCACAGGATAATCATTCTTCTCATTCAGCTTTGTACCATTTTCTCAGCTGTATAAAAAGAGATGCTGATGTCTTCCAATACATCTTTTTAAAATCTGCAGGAAAAACCCCCAAGGTCAGCACTGCTTTTTAAGCAGTGACACACAAGAAGGAAGGTCAAGTAATTAAGCCACAGACTAGAAGTTATACAAAAAGTAGTTGCTGAAACTGATCTTGGCACACAAACAAATCACAGAAAGTCATTGAACTGGATTTTGATTTTCACAATGATGGATAACTAGAAAGTTTGTTTCAGTTCCGAAAAATAAGTTAATACAAAATTTAAAAAATACTGATGTGCAAGTCTTTGCTGTATAAAAGGAGGTACATTTTCATACTTTAAAATAGTTTAAAACTGTTTAAAACATTTGTACATAATGAACAGAAATTCTCTTTTATATAAACAAAGTGTTTCTTTGCCAACAGCAATCATCAACTCCAAAACACAGAATTAAGATGACAGGAGAACCAGACAGTCTAAGTCACTGCTATTTGTGTCCAAAAAAATAATGCCACCCTTTTCTACAGCTCATCATGCTTGTATGTAAATTCCCTTGCGGATATAAACCCATCACTGTCTTCATCTTCTTTATCAAAGATGTCTTCAACTAAAGCATCATGCTGGGTGTCATTTACCACTGCTCCATGCTTTTCAAATTCTTTCTTCAAGTAAATTTTCACCTATTAGACAAAAGGTGAGAGATAACACTTTTAGGTTTATGAAAAAGTTGATGACTGCAGTGTAAGAGAGGGCCACCATGATCAGGATGGTAGATAACAGATAACAGATCAGGTAGATAACAGATACCTTCCCTCCCGTGCCACTGCCAGAATAATACTTGTCTGACTGATTCTGCAGCTCCTATCAGTGATGAGAGTCTTCAGTAACAGAAGTGACAGTAAAACTAGCAAATCTGCTGCCAGAGCTTTATGGTACCTGACTGAAAAATGAGCCGGGACAGCTTGTCATCTGATGTCTACACAGTAAAGTATAAATAGCTAGGCAAAAGTTATTAGCCGCCAATTGGTCAGACACCCAAACAGCTTTTCCACATCCTCGCACTTTGACAAACCAGTAGATGTAAACAGTTGCCCAAAATATATAAGAAATCTGTCACAATCTCAAGTGTTTGCTGCTCTAATGGGAACTACATTAAATGATTTCTAAACATCACAAAATTTTGAATGACAAAGAGTCAAGGTAGCTTTTAAACAGACTTCTGGAACAGTTACCTACACTAAGCTAATTACTAATGGTAAGCAGTGTTTTGAACAAAATGAGATTATTTTTACTCAGTTTCTATGGTTTAACTGTTGAGATCCTTCTACAAGGATAACAATACCAACATACCCACCTGTGAAACAAATACCACTTGTATAAGAACTGTAACAGTGGACTGCTAACAGCCAGATAAATAGGCCATGTTTCAGGGTTGTTTTATTAATTTCACACTCTGGTATTTGTTAGGGTCATTGCTTATATTTCCAATACACATATATTAGACACCCTGACACTGTCTGGTGCATAGTAAAAATAATTAGCCTTCTGGGTCTAGTAAACCATACCAGGCTCAAATCAAAAAGAACTCAGTTGTTTATACTGGCTTCTCATGGGTCACTTTTGCACACTGGGAAAGCAGAAGACTGAAAATAAGAAGCAAACAGAAGGTGAATAATGCTGACTACATGTCCTTCACAGAGTGAATGCAATGAAATACGACTGCCCTACAGCAGCAAAACTTCTAATTCCAGTTTATTAATAAATCAGCAATTAACTCCAAAAAGCCTTGAAGTCTGGCTTTATTTTGAAGATGCTTTCTTTCACCCAAGTCTCCCATAGGCATGGGGCACACATGAGTCACATGCCTACACCCCAGCTTAACAAGGCTCCTTTTGAAGCCCTTTGGAGTCCAGAATTTTCACTACGATGCAACGCTCAGGGTAGTGCAGCACAGATGTGCATCCTTGGCTTAGTTTTACTGAAAAAGTCTATTGTTGAGGTGCAAGTAAGTATGTGAGCTGAAGTCAAGCAAGAAAGACAAACCACTGACAGGAGCTTGGTAATTGCTGAGCCAGGAATAGCGTTTAGCAAGAAAGACACCAACATGAAAATGCCAAAAGCATGAAAGGAAAAAAAAACAAAGCTAAGAATTGGAAGGCAAGAAACAAAGAAAGTCATCTCCAGAGAAGGACAGAGGCTCACCCTTCCCCACATGACTAATGACCACCTGGCCACCAATGGCCTTTTGGGTGTCTTACCACTTAATGGTATCAGTTCTGCAGTTAAGCTAACAACTCATTAGTTACCTCAACTGTCCATCACCCAATAAATAAGTACTTATTTAGTACCTTAAGTACTAAGTAGTGTGTATTATGCTTGTTGAGTTGCTCTGTGCACAGCAGTAGCTAAAATCTAACTTGTGTATAGATACTTCTCTAACAGGATCGAGTTAAGCCTATCTTTTCTTTTTCACTATCCCATTCTGTTAGATTTGCTTACAAGAGAAGAGTAACCCACTCACCTCTTGCTTGGACAGTTTCCAGTCATCATTAAGATCCATCTCTTGGAAAGACTCATGAGACCTTGGCCCATTTCTAATTTCTAGAAGGTCAATGTTGAAAATCAGTGTGCTCTCAGGTGGAATTTTTCCTGCACAAAATGGAGAAAAGTTAAAAACAACTACATATTCAGTGCCATACAAAAGCCATATGCATAAGAGCAATGTTCCAGTAACCTTACTTATTTCAAAGCATCCTGCAATTTGAACTAACAAGGAAAAGTATCTGTAACAGTGATAACTGTACGCATTTCAGACTGTGGTTTGGACTCTGAGCAGCCCTTACAGCATATACACAATTTTAGATGCAACTACTTTTGTTGGAAGCCAGTAGGTGTGGATGTGAGCTCATATTCAGCAATCATCATCACAAGTTTGTTAAACAACATTCTTGAATAATTTTTTCATGGCCAGAGCCAGTTGAAGAGGAAAGCAGTAAAGGAGACTGTACAATTAGAGAGGCTACAGCCAAGACTAATAGATAGGGCAACAAGAACAGAGAATTTAGCTTTCCCAATACACCATTACCCTGCCAGGCTCCAAATTCCTCTCCACTGCTAACTGACACCCTGTATCTGCTATTCTGCCACTGCAAAAAAACTCTTGAACAGAGAAAGAAAGAAGGGCAGCAACAATGACAATATCCCACAGCTATCTCTGGACTGCTGCACAAGGCACTGAGCTATTTCCAAACACACAGCAGAAACTAAGTATATAAACCTGACCAAAAGGCATGTGTTGTCACAATGTCATTTTGGATGCAGGTGAGAAGACCAGTAACTTCCTAATAGTGGCACAGACCCTCCCCCTGCCACCACCCCTCATGGATTTCAGTTTATTAGGCATTGGCTTTTACAGAGATGTGATATGCCCTCATGCTGATGGCTGAAGCTATTGTCAAAGATCTTTTAGCACATCACTTTGCCACTTTATATAGAGAGGGGTTGAATAGGACCAAGCATATTTCTATCTTGGATGGCAGCACCCCAAAAAAATATTCCTATCCCTTAGAAAATATAGGCAAATAACTAATCCACAGCATCTACTTTGAAACTATGCTGTTAAATATACTCTGAGCTGCAGCAATAAACAAGCTTGTAGATTTCTGGGATGAATAAACATGCAGAAACTTCCGGAAATACAGGGTACGGTGCTCTGATCAGATTTTGGGACAGAGGTAATTTTTCTGAGTGTTACAGAAAAAGGCATCTGACTGGAATGATGAGTCAGAAAGCAAGCAAGGTGGGAGGCTGGTGAAATTATTTGCATTTGGAGGAAAGCATGAAGAAAATGAAATAATTGTCTTCAAGGGCATAATTGAAAATAGCAACATAATTATGCTCAAATATTTCAAAGCCTTCCTAAAGCAAGTCGTTTCTTACAGCAGTTAGCAGGGTTTACTTGTTTAACCTTCTTGCACTACAGAGGTGAGGCTTGCAAGTCTTTGAAGAACAACTGTACTGCTTTGCATATCAATCAGAGCAATTAGGCCTGTGATGACTATGTGAGCACTGCAGCATTTCATAGCTTTTTGTAGTAAAATTTACAGCTGTCTCCTGCATACAGGCAACTGGCTGACCACCACAAGTTTCCTGTTCTCTACTAGAAGCATGATGATTATTTCTAATACTATGTCCTGAATCCCAAACCAAGGCTTCTAGAAAAATATTTTTAAAGGGTATTTCAAGAAAGTAGGGTATGGAGTAGGCTGTATGTATGGAATACTACTTAGCATGAGTACTACTTAGCCTGTGTTCAGCCCTACTTGCCAGAAGATACAGACATGCAAACACTCCTCACACCTACAACAGTCTCATATTAATTGGAGACAACATTAGCAGGATGGACTATATGGTCCTAGACATTCATCCTTTCTGCTTTGAAACCTTGCATTACCATAGGTCTTTTGTGGCAACTCTTGTTGTGACAAACATAATCATAAGATGTGCTCGAAAAAAGTTAAATAAAAAAAATTAAAGTTAACTTAAAACAGACCCTGTAAGGCAGAAGTAGAGCCCTCCTGCAATCATTCAAGACCTCACTTCCTTAACTGCACCTTCCAAATCTAGACCTCCCATTAAAACAGGAATCTGGAAACACTGAAAGGAAAACTCCCAAACACCATCAGTAGTAGACAGGTTGAGAAAACCCTACAAGCAAGACTTTTATCTGCCTGCACACCGTTCAGTACATTTTCAGTAGGTGACAGTGTGACTGCCCATGCCTCTGCACATCTTACTATGGATAACAGGGACCACTGCCCACACTGAAAACAGCTATAAGAGGGAAAGAATTAATGTCCCTATATGGATAAATAAATAGTGACTTTTCACTGTATCAGCTAAAAAATGGTTGGGCAGCAGTACAGGGAGTTTCTTAGGGTTTTAAAAGACAAGAATGAGGCTTGCACATGCACATTCATGAAGTATTACTACAAAAACAGATGCAACGGCCAAAAAGCCAACTGTTACCTGAGCAACCACCTCCACTTGACTGAAAAAAAAAAAAAAAAAAAAAGAGGAAAAAACCCAAAGCAAAGCAAAGAAAAAGCAGGGCACTATTGAGGACAGAACATACAGCACAGCAGCTACCATCAATTTCTTGGGTTTTTTTCCTGTATTCACCACATAACGACTTACTGATTATTTTTGCCGAAAATAAATTGATGAGAAAGCGCACCTGACTCCATCAATTTTTCTTACTTAACGGAATCTGCCTGGAAAGCTTGCTACCCTTTTAGGCCAAGAACAACAGTAAAATACAGAGATTAAAAGCAACTGAAGGATGGGAAAGGCTTCCGGTGTTTTACCTTTCCCTTCTTTTCCATAAGCAAGGGCTGGTGGAATAGTTAGCTTCCGCTTCTCTCCCACACACATGTCCTTCAAACCTCTGTCCCAGCCTTTGATAGCTTCCCTTATGCCAAGTGTAAACCACATAGGCTGACCATTGTTATGCTTGTGACTAGAAAAGAAAGGAATAAAACACTTATTATTTAAACATCTAATCCCATAAAAGGCACATGGAGCAAATGGAATATGCTCACAATATAGATATATAATCAAAACCACACCACTAATCGGCACCCTGACATTTCTCCAACACCTAGACTTTCAAAGTCTTGAAAAATTATGCTTTGCATGACAAGGTTTCTTGAGAAGCAGAAAGAAATAAAATAACATCTACATGGTGTGTTTATGACAACACTGAGCAATCTCTATTCCCATCTTTATTTCCCTGCTCACCTATTTCCACTTGGAAACTGATCAGACTAGAAAGACATTTCTACTTAAAAATCTACAATCAAGGCCGTGCATACTCTTCGGTAAATTGCAAATCAAAACCCAGCCTGGTCATGATTGCAATATACCTTTTAACACTCTTAGAAGTATCAGCCTCCTCTCTTCCAAAAAAGCCATTAGAAGAAACTCAAACGGTAAAACAACTACACAACAGATAGTCTAGAAAAAAACAGAAACAAATGCATGCAAAACACTCAGGTTTAAATTAGGGATACCCAATTTAAACAGGTGGTACAACCCGGACTACTTTCACTCTACTGACAGACACAGAATTTAAAAGCTCTACTTACTACTCGTGCAGGAAAGGTGCTTAACAAGAAAACAGAGCACTTACAGAGATTAGTCAGCAGCAAAAACTTAAGAGTGTCACTGGAAGTTCTTTTAGAGAGGCAGGTTAACTACAAGAGAAAATTAGTGAGATTTTAGTTGAGTTGTCTGCAAGAGCATAAACATGCAAAACTGTCTTTTTTTTTCTTTTTAATATGTTCCATAAACATAGCCTTCAGGCACAGCCTGCAGAGACTTGAGCATTTTGCTGTCTCCCACGATTAACACTTCGTTCGTGTTTTATAGGACAATCAGCATTAGCAAGTCGTTGCAGACTCTTAGCAGACTCCCTCGAATTTGTGGCTCTTCCTCCTATTTGCATTACTGTGGCTCTGGTATGTTGACTTGCCTTCTCGGGAGTAGGTGAAGAACACCCCTTTCAGTAATGAAAAGCTGTTATTGTGCTGCCCGTAGTGGAAGGACACATATAACTTTTTTTTTTTTTTACCTAGAAGTTTGCTTTAGAAACCAGACAGAAATCTGTGCATAGAACGAGACCTATTAAACCGCTGACATCACATTCCAAAACTTGCACTTATATCACAGAATCACAGAATGGCTTGGGCCGGAAAGGGCCCTAAAGATCATCTAGTTCCAATTCCCTTGCCATGGGCAGGGACACCTTCCACTAGACCAGGTTGCTCAGAGCCTCATACAACCTGGCCTTGAACAGTTCCAACGACGAGACATCCACAACTTCTCTTGGCAACCTGTCCCAGTGCCTCGCCACCCTCACAGAATTTCTTTCCAACATCTAACCTAAACCTACTCTCTTTGAGCTTGAAGCCATCCCCCCTTGTCCTGTCACTACATGCCCTTGTATTTTAAATAGTCTCTCTCCATCTTTCCTGTAGGCTCCTTTCAGGTACTGGAAGGCTGCAATTCAGGTCACCCCAAAGCCTTCTCTCTTCCATCCCTGGAACTGTTCAAGGCCAGCTTGGACGGGGCTTTGAGCAACCTGGTCTAGTTCTAGTGAAAGGTGTCCCTACCCATGGCAGGGATTGGAATCAGATCATCTCTAGGGTCCCTTCCAACCCAAGCCATCCTATGATTCAATGATTTGGGAGGGCATATGGGATGCCCCATCCCTGAAAGTGTTCAAGGCCAGGTTGGAAGGGGTTCTAAGCAACCTGGTTGAGTTGAAGTCTCAAGGGAACTTTAAAGTCCCTTCAAACCCAAGCCATTCTGTGATTCCATTTTACACACACATACACACATATATGTATATATATTTATATATGTATTTCCCCGCGCAAGCTCACCCACCAGCTCGCCCGGAGACGCGCCGCTTACTTACGTGGAGTGAAACATGGAGCCGTCCCTCTCCAGGTAGCCCTCGTAGTGAACCAGCATCATGTCCCCCCACTTTGTCTTCCTGTGGCAGATGAAGGGCTTGTGCAGCACCTCCACCTTCACGTCTGCGGGCGGGATCAGCGCCGCGCCCGCGCAGCCCAGCGCCGCGCACAGCAGGGCACACCGCAGCAGCGCCGCCGCCATCGCCGCCACCTCCGCTCGGCTCACCGGGCCGCCATCCCGCAGCACAGCCCCGCTCGCTCGGTCGGTCGCTCGGTCCGACGTGGCAGCGGCGCTCAGCGCTCCCCGGGTCCCGGCGGTCCGGCTCCGCCGGCGCGCCCTCTGATTGGCTCGCACCCGGGCGAGCCCAGGATAGCCCACCGCCCATTGGGGCTCGCCCCTGTCCGTCCCCCAGCTCGCCCAATCGGCGGGCTCGGCCGAGCGGAGGGGCGGGCGGGCCCGCGCGCTCCGGGCAGTCCCGGCGCCGGCGAGCGGGGCAGCCCCGCGGAGCGCGCGCACGACGGAGCCGGCCGCCGCCGGCCGCTGATTGGGCGGCGCCCGCGCGGAGGGCGCGCTGCGATTGGCTGCGGGCGGCCACCCGCTCGGGCGTCCCGCGCGTGTTCCCGCCCCCCCCTCCCGCGCCCGGCGGTCACGCGGGCCGCGATTCACAGCGCGCTCTGCGCAGCCGCAGCGCCGCGCGGCCGGGAGCGTGGCGGCGGCGGCGAGGGGGCGGGCGCGGCGCAGGCCGGGCGGGGGCAGGGCCGGGGCCGGGAGCGTGGCGGGCGCCCCCGCGATGGCGCCGCGCGGCGCGGCAGGGCGCGGCGGGGCGCGGGCGGCGGCGGGCGGTGTGAGCCCCCCGGGGGGCGGCCGCGCTGCATGGGGCCGGGGGCCGGCCGGCATGGAGGGGGTGCTGTACAAGTGGACCAACTACCTGAGCGGTGAGTTGCTGCCCGTGCTCAGCCACGGCGGGACGGGGGGCCATCTTCTTTTGTATATATATTTATACAACTACATGTATCTCTGTTCGTTGTGTTGGCTGGGTGTGGGTCAGCGCTGCCCCCTGGCCTCTCCGTGCGGGGGAGCAGCCCCGGCGCACCCCGGTGTTCCAGGCGCGCCTCCACATGGTCCCCGCCCGGCTCTGGTGCCTGGGCCATTGCCCGCCCGGGGCGCCCGGCGCCCTCCCCGGGCCGTGGGTTGGGGCTTGGGGTTGTTATGGGTGCGCCGGGTCACGCTCGAGCAGCGAACTGCCCCGTCCTACACACACGCCCGTGGAACTTCTGTTGGGGCGAGCCGTGGATTCGGGGGAATCCCGGAGCTGGGTTTCGGATGGAAATGCTTGAGGGGTGGAGGGGAGAAAGAAATTAGAGGGCTGTCCTGCTAGCTTTAGGCCCAGATTTTAATATTTTGGGTGTTCCCGTGCGAAGGAAGGCTTGACTTCCATGGCAGAGCGGCAGGAGCCGTGTGTGGGCAGGCTGTGCTCGGCGGCGGTGAAAGGTGGTGGGGTCAGGAGCACCGCAGAGGCGGGGGGGATCCGGTGCCACCCGTGTTCCTGTGGATGTCCACCGCCGGGATGTTCACATGGAATCGGGAGAGGCAGAGTCGTGCGACTTGGGGTCGTGGTGGGGGTCTTGCCAGGTGCAGACCTCTGTCGGAACAGTTTGGAAACTTGGTGGTGAGAGAGAAGCAACCACGACCACCCTGCACCGCCAGATGCGAGTGTTGCTCCGTAGTGTGTGTACACGGGTTGCCGCCTTGCTTCGGGTTTTTTTCCAGAGAGGCTGGAACAGCTGCACCTCTCTGGTTTGCTGGGAAAGGGTAGGAAATCAAAATTAAACAAAGAAAAAGCTGAAGCACAAGCGAGTGTTGAATTAATGCCACAGGGGGATGGGAAGGAGTAGTGTGAGAGCCTGGATTTATTGGTGTGCTGGATCAGCTGGATTTGTCTTCTGTTTTGATGGTAAGGTGAAGACTAAGAAATATTAACTTTCCATCAAAATAAATTTGTTTTTTTCTGACCACAATGCTAAGCACTTCCAACCAAATGACCCTTCATGAAGGAGAATATTGCTTTGCAAACCTCAGTCTCAAGTGAATGCAGACAGACTCTTTTCCTTGGATATGTGAGATTTGCACTGTCTTAAGGCTAGAAGAGGTTTCGTTCTCAACACAGAGAAAAATCTGTGGTGGAGAATTGAAACATCTTTCTGACTTCTTGTCGAAACTTGACTCTAGCTAGCAAGTGTGGTGGTCAAGGTCTCTCTGTGCCTTTTCTTAGGTTGTAGAAGGCCTATGGTATGTTTGAGAATAATAAATTTGCTGGTCTGCAAGTGAACTGTGCCTACATGTGCTTTCTTTTGGCATAAAGTGGAGACTTCCTGCCCTGTAGCCATTATGTTATAAATTTATGCAGAGATAAAAAAAGCGCAAAATCTCATTCTGGAATGTGGTGTTTTTGTAGCAATAGCAAAGAGCTGGCGAGTGAGAGACAGGAAAGCCTCCTTTCAGGGATTAAGGGAAGTAAGAAGGTTCAACCGGTCATCCAGAACAGTATTTCTGCCAGTATTCTGCCCCCAGTATGCTTTTCCTGTTGCTCAAGGTTGACTAATCTGGTGCTGCATAGTGTGAATGATGCACACAAAAGGCAAGGAAAGTGTGTGCCATCTCTGTATATCACTGTGTGCCTGTGCTATTAACACAGTGCTGATGTAAACATGCACAGCAGGTACTTGTGCCCTTTCCTCCTCAGAATGGGGAACACACCTCAGAGTCGGAGAAGAGATAGGACATTCACCAAAGGACAAGCTTAAAACTGTAGAAAAGGTGAACTGCTTTTCCTTCTTGCTGTGAGAGAGGAGCTGATGGTAGTCTGTTGATAATTGAGTCTTTTCTGGGAATTTTGGTTTTGTAACGTCTTATGTCATCGCTATCATGAGAGGTCAAGTCCACATCAACCTATTTTCCCCCAGCTCTTGGGCTGGGAGCTAGATCTGTGTTGCAAATTACATGGTTATTGACAGCAAGAACATTTCAGAAGTAGGAAGCAAGTTTGGCTTTCTGTGGGCAAAGGGCAAAGAAAGCATAGCATGATTACCAGCAACTGAAAGACAGATTAGTTTGCCTTACTGCTTAAACAAGTTATCTTGTTTGTAATAAATGCACTTGTTTGCTTTATATAGATTAGGATAAATTAAATCAGTATTACCTGGTTGCCACTTGGAGATAAGGTTTTTCCTCCAGTGTTGGTTCTGCACTCACATTGTACTTTCTTTATGCAGGGTTTCTAGTGCTGCCTCTGAAATCTCTGAGTTTAGAGAACTGAGATTTGAGGTTTTATCTGCCTTAATGCAATGGCCACAAGACAGGGATTTCTCAGTGTGTTACTTTTGTTTAAGTTCAAGTGAAGCGTGCCAGCTTTGTATCAGATGTACATGCACACAGGTCTAGCCTATGAAAATGCATTGGAAGATTGTGTTTGTAATAAATGTGTCCTGTGATTGATCTTGTCTATGCTTCACCCACAAAATTGGTTTAAAACCTTAAGGGAACAGGGAACTTTGCAAGCAGAATTATCGTTGTCATACCAAATGTGACAGCGCTTTTTCTCTTGGGCAAATATATAATGCATCTGCAAACTTCAGATTATTAATCCTTAAAGTCCAGAGCTGGGTGACTTAAATCATGCAGGTGTCTAATTTGGCCTCAACTGAGCCTACAGTCAAAGCGTGTAACATGATTTTTTAAAAACTCCTAGATTTCATCCTTTGCCTATTGTGTCTGTCTAGCGTTAGCATTGTTCGGTGAAGTTTGTGGAGGCTGGGGATGGGCTTATCTCTTGGGTGTATAACTGTTGTTTCGGTACTGCTCATTGCAGTAAACACTTGGAGTGATAAAGGCATCACCCTCTGCCTTCTCTATTGCTCCTCAGTCTGTTGTGCTGCTGCTGCCTGTAGTCCTGGCTGAGCATAAAGCATTCTGGTGTGGACAGCATCAAAGCCAGATCCTGGCTGCAGTGTTGTAGCGTGACTGATCTCAAGCTGGGGAATGCTGCTTGCAGGGTAGAGAAAGGAGAGAGTGGAGCTGAACTGCACGTGAAGGCTGAACTCAATCTGCAATTCACGCTCTTTGTTAGGCATACCTTCTAATTGATAAAATAAATTGATTTAGTCTTTATAGATTGCCTCGTAAAAGTCATCTATGATTTTGATTTCTCAACAGGTTTATAGAATGAGTAAGCTATTGCTGGGAAGCAGAGTGTGAAGTTGGGGAATATGTCCCTTCAGTGCAATTTGAGAGCTTGGCACTTTCAAGTTGATTTTTTTCTTTCTGCTGAAATTCAGTTTAGTTTGCATATTCAGTGTAGGCACACACCTTAACTGGGATTGCTGGCCACAGGCAGGATTGCTACTAACTCTGGAGGAGGTGATATGTATCAGCTCTTGGCTTGGGTATCAAAGGCAGCTTTGTCATTAGAAAGAAAATGATGACTGCTTCCACTGGCTTTCCTGGTATATTTCATATTTCCATGAAATGGCTTTGGTTGATATTCCTTACAAAGCTAGGCTTTTCCTGATATTTAAATACTCACTTCCTTATTTATGCTGAGTAACTCTAACCCTAACTAATTTGTCTTCCTCAAGGCATGATACACTTGCACTTATGCCATCACCAGTGACGCTGCATCATGCCACATACTGTAGGTAGCTCTCCTCATCTTCCTGTATGTAATTGTCCCCTCTCAGTTTATTGTTGTACTTTGAATTCTTTTCAGTTTATCCCAAGATGCCAAGAGCCAGCACCAAGCAGTAAATTTCAGCTTTCACATAAAACTTTGAACTACTCTTGTCTCTAATGATTCAGAATTCCTTAATAAACTTGGGGGGAGAGCTCAAGAAAATGTGAAAAGGCATGAGTTCTTATATCTTGAATCTGGATGCACAAGATATTGCTTCAAGTGAGTCTTTGTTTTGGGAGTTTAAGAAATCTGACCTTTTAGGATGGGGGATAGGTACACTTCAGTTGATAGCAAGCTCTGGAAATAAGGTCCTCTGTTTCCAGAGATAGAGGAAGTAATCAAAAACTTCACACTTAGATAAACATTTGGTTCTAAAAAGTATGTTAATATTTTCCCTTCATTTTAGCCTCTGGTTGTAGTCCAAGTTCTGACTGTATAAAATTAGAAGTCTGGCTTTTATGGAGGTGGACCTAGACAGCTGAGGTTTCTGTTGCCTTTAGGGCAATAGTCTGCCTTCTATTACTGGCTCTGGGTACTTTCAGAGACCAGGTGTTGGTTTAGGTGGATGCTTGAGTCTTACCCAGTTCTGGCTACACTTTTCACAAAGAATGCGTCAGGGACTGGTTGGTTAATTCACTTTGGATTTTTCTTAATTTTCGTTTTGTGGTTTGACCTTCTTTCTCATGGCTTTCTGCCCTTCCCTCTGTTTTTCCTCATGCAGCAATCTTGCTTTTGTCCAGCCTATTTGGAATTGAGTAATGTGCTTGCAGTAGAAAAGTTTGATGAGGCTGCAGGAATGGAAATCGGTGTCCCCTCTCTCCTCTGTAAGTGTTAGAGCAGTGCTGCAGAGCCTACATGGTGCAGCGTTCCCTGCAAGGTGTGCTGCAGTACTGGTGCCTCTGCATGCAGTCCTTCTGCACTGAAGTGAGTAAGTGATCACAGGGAACGGCTGGGTAGGACAGAAGCAAAAGATGTGGTAGACTGATTTTGAAGAGATATTGCCATGTGGTATCTGTGTGTGCTTACATAAGTTCATTGTGTTGGCTCAGTCTGGCCTGATAACCACCCCAGGGGTCAGAGAGAGGAGCAGTTGTTTGCTGGGGCTGGGAAGTATAGACAGAGGAGGAAAAACTCCCAGGAGCTTTGTATGACTTGAATTAGTGCATCTGAGCAGTGGCCAGCATTATTGAACTCTTGCCTCCATCACTCACCACGATCCCCTCTCTGCCCTTTATCCTTTCACTGAGTCCCCTTCAGAAATGCCTGATGGCTGGTTCATTGTGCCCTCTGTGCCTTGGCTGGTCACTGGCATATAGTTGTTTGCAAAGAAATCCAGTGGCCCTGTGATGGCAGGATGCTTTTTGATGCTGCTAGCATTGCCCTAACACTCGTCATTGAAGCAAAGGTGGACTTTATGGAACCCCTGTGAGAAAAATCATTTGGGAGAAGGTCACTGTGTTAAAGCTGGTTCCAGCTGTTGCTTCCTTCACTTGAACCTCTAATGTTCCTCAGACAAGTGCTTTTAAAAGTGATACCATTGTTAAAGTGCTCCGTTTGTTAACTTCATTACCTTTGTGGGTTTTGGTATTGATTCCTGCTGTTAATATGCACATAATCAGAGTAAAATTGCAATATGGGCATTTCTAGAAGCTGCTTTCTAGATGAGAGGATAATAGCTCAGAGAACAGGCATGGATTGTCGCACGCTCTTGTCTACCTTTCTGGTGTCCCTCATGGATACAGATGGGATTTTTATAGTGTCATATTGTTTTGCTATTGAATTAAGACTGCAAAATGTGTTCCAGCACCTGGGAAAATACTGTGCAGCCTTAGGAGCCTGTATAGAAACAGTAGGCAGCAGTTCTGGGTGCAGATTGCTTATGTCAAGATAACCCTCTAACTGGTATTACTTCTATTTCTTGAATCAAAATAAAGGGGGGAAGTTTCAAGTTTGACATTTGTCATATATTTTTTGCTAAATGCTTTTCCTGACTAAAAACCTGGTGGTGACTGACAGCATGAAACACATGGCCACATGAACTAAACTTAGGCAATCAGCTGTCACAAACTGGATTGTAAGATTTGGTGTGGGTGCCCACTAGTCAAGATTGCTAGCATCTTGAAAACAAGTGTTTCATCCATTTGTGATCTGGAGAGTTTCACAGCCTTAATTTCCCTGGGAAATCCTCGTATGTTGGACGTTAGCATGTAAGACCAGAAGTGGTCCTTCTGGGCTTTTTACAAGACGCCAGCACTGTCTGGGTTCTACTGGAGCTGAGTTTTCAGCAGCTCCCATCCAGCTATCAGTTGCTGACACAGTGCTGTGCAGAAACTGTGGTCCTTCTGTCCTTGGGCCCTGGGAGATAGAACAGTAGTTGGTGGTACAATGAACACACGGCACAGTTTATGTGTGCTCAGGTTGGGGTGAAACAATAGGTATTGCCTGTTCTCGCTGTGAGATGTCTCTGACCATCAGAGCACCCACTCTGGGACTCTTATGACCCTGTAGAGAAAAACAGGGATCCACCCCTGCTCTACCACTGGCAACTAAGTCTTGGATCTTGCCTGTGATATTAGCAGTAGGAATGTGATGAAGGCTTTAGCTCCTCCTATTAGACGGATGATGTCGTAATGTGCAAAGTTCATAATTATCTCCTGTCCACACTTGAAGTCTGATTTAGGTTCAAAGAAGTTCAAGGACTATCTATTGCAGAGATTTTACATAAACCTATGCTGACGCTCAAGAAATTAGTAAGCATGAAGTGTTACATAATTCTAGTAGAAAGAAAGCAATAATAAAAACCTGGGTGTCTGACCTTTATGCCTTTAGAAATGCAACTGGAACTGGCGTCTCTTAATTGCAGCTTGTTTTCCAGGTCATCAGTTTGACTTCTTGAGTATGTAATTCTCCCAGATGGTTTGGCGTCGTGGATGTCTGACATGATCTACATGTCTTCAAATGTTGCATTTTTTTCTTCAGGCTTGGCACTTCGGAAGGAATGCTGTGTGGAGTCTGAGTTGTGTAACGTTCAAGTTTGAATTGTGTCCAAATTTCAATTGTGTTATCAAGAAATGTCAAGTTTGCTCAGTGATAGCTACATCCAGACTTCCTGAAGTGTAATGGTGGAAGTAGTGTTTCAGTCTGTGGAAACTTCTGGAGAAATAGTGAATCTTTACCAGGAACAGACTGTTTAAGTATCTGTTTTTGTAGTGGACAGTATCAGGTCTTCAAGGTACTGCAGGCAGTAACTGTAAGTTTCACACAGGAGTGCAATATGTGCCTTTATCAGTGTCTGCAAAGTTGTCTGGAATCTCTTCACTCTCTTCTGTGGCTGAGATCTTAAGCTACTAATCACTTTTATTGTGCTTTGCATTTTATTGTCTTTTTTTATACCAATCTTTCCCCAGCAAGGTCAATTTTTACTGTTAATGGCATTGTGCCTCTAAAACGAGCTGTGGGAAGTGTGACCTGTATTTTTTCCTGCCTGTGCGCCACCAGTATAAATGGACTTAGTAAATTCTTCTTCGAAGTTGTGTTAGTGCTGGCACCTGTAAGACCTTTAAAGGTTCAACTTTATCTTTCTGTATGAGGTGAAATCTGAATGCTCAGTTCCAAAAATTACAGTATTCCTATGACAGTTTAGGGGGACAAAATAACAGTGAATAAACCCAAGACTTGTGTTTGTAGAAGTGTCTAGGTGTCTTTTTTCTGCTTTGTTTTTTTTATGAGGGTTATTTTTTCCTCCACTCCTTGCTCGTCTGCAAAGGTGAAGCTCTTGTAATTAAAGATTATATCCCTGTTGCAGTGCCCATGATTTGTCAGCCACATGCTATTTTTAGCTGGTTGTTTAGGATAACCTTCCCATGGCTGCTGACTCAATGTCAGTGAGTACCAGGTGGTTAGTGCATCTTCTGACAGAACCTTGCTGTGATTCTTTTTTTAAAATTAATTTCCTGTTATGAAAATGTATTTTGGTTAGTGTAACAATTCTGTTCTGAAAATAAATGCTGTCCTAGGTAACAATTATCTATCATAGTCTCTTTTTTTTTAATACTTATCTAATAATTAAAGAATAGTTAGATTCTGCAAAAGAAGACAGATAGTTGCTGTGTCCCCCTGAATGAAACAAGACCCAGAAACAAAAAAACCCAACCAAATGAAAACCTCAGTAAAATATATTGACTCATAACGTATTTTTAACCAGGCTCCAAACTGATGGAGGCAGAGTGCTTTGTATGTTGGCTAATTGATTGCACAGGCTTTGATTGATGGGATGCAATTTGGTTGAGCATCAGCTGCAATTGTAAGCTGTAGGAGCACGGCTGAAATGATTCATGTGCAGCAGCAGGATCTCCAGACTGAATTAGAGGCTTGTATTGACTGTGGCGCTGTGCATTATTTAAAGGATTGGTTCTCTGCCATTGAGTGTCTGAAGCAATTAACTGCTTCTCTCTGCTGAACAATCGCTTCCTTTTCTTGTGAGTTCCTACATATCAATAGTGACTTTTAGGATAGTATCTTTATTTTGGAGGCAAGACAAATAAAAACCAGTCCTTTTTTTTTTTTTTTAATTCTCATTGTTGTGATTTTTTTCCCCTTCATATAAAGTAAAAGAGTATTGAGAATACATTGGCTTCTGAATGTTTTTATATTCTTCTAGGAAATAATGGAAGAACTCTGAAAGGGTGTGAAAAAAATATTTATGTTTAATTTGTTTTCCATCCACCCCATAAGGTTCAGCAATCTACAGACCAGGTTGGCCCGGATGCAGTGGTATTGCTTGTTTAAACAAAAAAAGCTAAACCATACCCTTACTGAGCTGAGGGCTTTAGAGTTTTCTGACTCTGAGGCTTTAGGGCTTTCTGACCTTAAATTGAGTTGTGCTTGGTTTCAGCAACACCCCAAAGGAATCACTCTCTAGCTGGCAGGGAGCTGTCATTCCTCCAGTGTGGTATCAGTCCAAGCCCAGCCTGGACTCCTGCAGTGCTGTGCTGGTTGGCAGAGCCCTGGTGCAGGGGACAGCAGAAATGATGCCCCTCTGCAGAAACATCTAGGAACCACATGGCCCACATGGGTTTTTCCAAGTATTTTTCCCAGAGACAGTTTGCTGTCACAGTGAGGGAGCTTCAGAATCTCACCCCATTGGTCCAGGCCAGGGAAGCTTGTTGCACCTCAGTAATGAAAACTACTTTCCTCCAGTGACGTTGCTACCTCATTTCTTCATAAGTTAATGAGCTTGTAGTTTTAATTAGAAGGGTATCCAGAAGTGCAAGTCAGTAATTCAAGTCTACTTTTCATGTGGGGAGCATGAGAGTTTCAAGAGCTATTGAAAACTGCTTCATTGAAGGATGGTGTTCAGAAATCAACACATCCGCCTCTGTTCCCTCATTCTGTTGATTTTTAGGAGTTTCTTACGTGTTGTTTTTCAAGATAACTTGGCTAACCCTTTCTGCAAGGGAAGAAGACTTGGGAGGCAAGACAGCTGGGGTGGCTTTTGTGAAGAGTGAAGAGGTGGGTTGAGGAATGATGGAAGGAACTGAGGGGTGAACTTGGAAGAGGGAATGAGTCAGTGATGCCATTTTAGCAAAATTACTGAAAATTACATATGGCATCTCAGACACATACTGCCATGGTCCAGCTACCTGCATGTTCCAGGAAGCAGGGGTTATGGGATACAAGATCCAGGCCTGTTCACAAATCTTACTTCTACAAAGGGGTAGAAGTTTCCAGGGGTACTGAGAATCTCTGAGGCCTTATTTGCAGTGTGTCCCGAGTGTGAGAGGTGGTGGAGTTGCAGGGAGACAAGTAACTGAGAAATGTAGTTTTGTTTTTCAGGCTGGCAGCCTCGGTGGTTTCTCCTCTGTGGTGGCATCCTGTCCTATTATGACTCTCAGGAAGATGCCTGGAAGGGTTGTAAGGGAAGCATCCAAATGGCTGTTTGTGAAATTCAAGGTAACTAATATACAGTAGCACTCAGCTGCATGAAATTCGTCTAATAATGTTGCATTCAAGATGAGATTTCAGGTGACAAGAGCTATTGGGCAGCTTGGTTTCATTGGTATATATTTGTGGGAACTCTGTAACTTGTTCTATATGCCAGTTTTTATTCCATAGTATTTTGAAAATGTTGAGAGAGCTGCAAGCCTCAAATGTTATGGGTATTCTACATGCAGGTGGGTCACTGTTTTTCATGAGCTGGAGTGGAACATTGAACAGGTTCAAATCACTCCTCCTAAGCACAAAGCTGAAGCTAGAAATGTTAATAATAAACTTCAGTACTAGGTCTGCTCATTCATATTGGATTACTTGCCACATCTTTGAGGTTCAGTTGCGTGCTGGAAACCTGAAAGAGAGGCTTGACAGAAGAGGATGCCCTTTCCGTAAAAACTCCCAGGTGATACTGATCACAAAACTGTCTTTCATAGCCTTTTGTCACACTGCAGTACACATGTGTGTCGTGTCCATTCCCTTACTCAGAAGAGAAGTCATACAATGGTAGCAGGGGAATAATGGGCTGTAGGTTCCTCCTCTTTCACTACTATTTGACCTACCACCTAACATACCTGTTGGGATATTTTGTTGGGCTGGGAAGGACCGAGGGTCTGAAATCTGTTGCTTTCAGTTCATCCTGCAGATAACACACGAATGGACCTGATTATCCCAGGGGAACAATACTTCTATCTGAAGGCAAGAAATGCAGTTGAAAGGCAAAAGTGGCTGGTTGCACTAGGAACTGCCAAAGCCTGTCTGACTGACAGCAGGACACAGAAGGAAAAAGGCAAGAAGGCTCTTTTGGTGGCACATGCTGTTTGCTTTATATTTCCTCATCCTTGCCCTAGTATATGTACGCAGAAATGTATTAATGGGAGCATTAGCTAGAAATCTCAGGTGTTAACTCTCAGGACAGGAATTTGAAAACTTTGGCTTTTTCTTAAAATGTACTATGTATAAATCATGTGAAAACTGTGTGCTGGTGGATTCTGTAAGTACAATAAGTAAGTAGCTTCTGACCATGGGTCACTGGATGCAAACTGTACAAGAATGTAAAACCTTGTTCAGCAGTTGAAATATAATGACCCAGCCTCTCATACCAGTGTCTCTTGAGCTTTGAAGCTCCTCAGACCCTTTGCTTTCATGTTCTAACTGGGCTGCCTTATGCAGTTCAAAAACCCCTTCGCAGTTAGGAAAAGGTTTGCACTTGGTTCCAAATGTGTGTACTCGTATTCAGAAACTTAAATTTGACCGTCTGGTAAGACTATGAAAATTAATTCACTTCCCTCTTTGCTTTCACCAGCAATCTCACTTTCACCCCAGTGAAAACCCCTGTTCCTTACAAGCATGGCATTATTCATGGTCAGTGTGAGACCTCATACCTTAGCCATGTGTAACCTCGGCACACTGACTGCACAAAAGATGGGAAACAAGCAAATTATTGTTAATGTCCTGAGCAAATGCAGGGGGTGGTGAGCACTTCCTTCCGCTGAGGTGAGGAACTGCTTCTCCTCCTTAGCCTTATGTGCATCTTCATCAGGCTTTGCATCTGCTGGTTCAAACTGAATCAGAACTGAGTAGAAGATTCTGCCGTAGGGTCCTACACAAAGTGGGGATCCGATGCACAGTGCATAAAAGCATTAAAAGGTTGTATCTATAAGCTGACATACAGTAGCATGTGGTATAAAGCTACTGATGTATTTGCAGAGCTAAACCACATTAGTCTTATTAACAGACAATTTATTTTGTATATCTGGGACTCTAATGTAAAAAAAAAACCTTCAGAAAAATCTCAGATTAACTGTTAGTCTTATCTGGATTAGTCTGCTCAGGTCTGCACTGTCCAGTGCAGGAAACATATGGCTATACTGGAGTGAGTCCAGCAGAGGGCCACTAAGATGATTAAAGGCATATCTGGTGGGAGAGGATAAAAAAGATGGAGCCAGAGTCTTCTCAGTGAGTGAACAAGAGGATAGATTTTAATACAAACGACTCTATTGAGACATAAGCAAAAATGCAGATATTGTGAGGATGAGGGAGCACTGAAAGGTTGCACAGAGAGATTGTGGAGTCTCCATCCTTGGCAATGCTCTAAACCTGAGTAGATGTGACCCTCAGTAACTTGCTCTGTTTGACTGCTTCAAACAGGGGAGAAGGACTAGCTGGTCTCCAGAAGTCTCTTCCAACTTCATCTATGATTCAAGTGTGTGTTTGTGTATATATAGATATATATATATAAGTAGTCCCTTTGTGTTGGACAGGATGCATCTTCTACGTCCAGTGTTTTCTACCTACAACCCTATATAAACAGTGATATTGCTTGGACCTTAAACTGCTTTGTGAAAACAAAAGTTATATATAGCGGGTTTGTGCTGTTTAAAAGGCCCACTAAGGTCAAATGCTGTATACTTGCTTGACATCAAATGCAATAAATTTAACTCGTCTTTTGTTTCACTTTTAGAGTTCACTGAAAACACAGAAGCCTTGAAGACTAAAATGTCTGAACTTAGACTGTACTGTAACCTCCTTGTTCAGCAAGTGCATAAAACGAAGGAAGCCAGCATTTCTGGTGTATCAGAACCAGAGGTACAGCTCTATTTTTGGTGCAGACCACATCTGTAAAGTCTTGAGCATTGTGAACTTTTCTGGTTAGCCAGTGTAGTATTCACTCACAGTTACTTAATGTTGCAACCTCTTTCTGCGGAGATCCTGTGGGAAATAATGTACTCACACAACTGTTCGTGTTTAAATGGAGTAACACTCCGTTGTTGCAAATAACTTGCCCAGAGTTGGGCTAGTGAGTAGTGAAATGAGGTCTGGTATCTGGCATCTAGGCAATAGCATCTCTGTAGATGATCGTGTGTATAATGGATCAAAAAA
Organism: Myiozetetes cayanensis; assembly: GCF_022539395.1. Classification (NCBI taxonomy): domain Eukaryota; kingdom Metazoa; phylum Chordata; class Aves; order Passeriformes; family Tyrannidae; genus Myiozetetes; species Myiozetetes cayanensis. The sequence goes on along the minus strand of NW_026086604.1, from coordinate 116,107,771 downwards.
AAGAAAAATATATTTTGTAAAAAGATAACCTGCAAGAAGCGCACATTTTTCTGCCCCCGAGTCTAAAATCCTGCTCAGCAGCACAACCAAAAGCATTAGAAGGTCAAGAGATGATGCACACCACAAAAGAAACAAAAGTGGTATAAAGAACTACCTGATTAGCCTCACTCAAGTTACAGTTTCAAACCTTTTAAATCCTCCTGACCAAAGAAACCTCATTTAAGAGGGGTCTTCTAGTGACAGCGACCTACCCCTTGCTTTGAGAGAGAAATGTGTGAAGAGGGATGTACTTCACTTGCTAGAGAAGTTGGTGTGGAGTTCCAGGATGCCTCTCACTGGACAGATGGGTCCCTGGGTGCAGAACAGGCAGGGAAAACACCTGAAAGTTAATCATTTGATGTCCAAACAATCTCTGTAAAGATACTTGAAAAGCTGTTTCTGGTGAATTAAAAGACGGTACAGAAGCATGATGTGGTTTACAAATGACTAAGAAGCACTGTTAGAACTTGCAGTTCACAGGTGTTGACCTGTAACGTAGTGTTTATCCAGCTTGTATTTCATGCATCTGGGGGAAAACTCTCTTTCCTACTGGCATTTAACTGGAAAGATTTATTGCTAAAAGCATTTCAGCATCAATAACTGCACTTCACAGAGATGAAGAGTATTGTGGCGATGTGATACTTCATTCTACCCTTTTTTAAATTGCAGTAATTTTTTGTTCATGGGATTTTTGAGATTATTATCTACATCTACTCTGTATCTATTTAATTTGTTTACTTTTCATTTTTCCTGTCAGTGATGTTTCTTGGAATGCCATTGTTGAATGCATACAGGCTTAGCATTTCATACCCTTCTAACACCAATATGATAAGTAACTAATTGCTTTTAAAACACAAACATACTGAGCTTGTTGTACTGAGAGGCAGACAAGTGGTAGTGCCCCAGTAATATGTGATGCCAGTTCTCTAAGCAGCTGACACATTGAATTTTAATTCACGTTAGGCAGAAATCGTGACTGTAGCAGCTGTGGGCTTTGTAGATATTGATTGCTCCAAACTAATTTTATGTGGTAAGTCCATTTCTTCCAATTGATTTTTTCTCACAGAATGAGATTGATATGGGAGCTCTGTTAAAATCAACCTGTGACACCTTCCTGAAGACTCTTGAAGAATGTATGCAGATTGCAAATACTGCCTTCACTTCTGAGTTACTGCATCAGACCCCACCCGGATCCCCAAATTTAGCAGTTCTCAGAACAAGCAAGGTAATGGCCAGTATCTTCTTCCCTCAGCTTTGACAGGGATGCTAAGGTATCCTTTTCTAAAGTAGCGTTTGTAGAAGTAGGGAATGTGTTAGGGAATGTGATAGCTAGTAGTCCTACACTGGACATACTTTGCCATTTCTTATGGTTTTCGAGCAACGTAGGGCCATTTTTAATAAGCAGTGACTTATTTCTTAACCTTTAACAATAGGTGAAAGTTATTAAACATTAACTTTCAGGGTCTGCAGTTCCAGGTGCAGGCAGTGATGTTTCAAAGTACCTTGGCTTACTATGGCAAGTTCATCCATTGTGGAAGCTCACAGGAGTTATAACTCTGCTAAGCTACTGCAGCATCAGACCTATGGTAATACACCAATGGGAGCTGATGAGCTTATCTCTTTAATGACAAGGGCACTTTCTTGAATCCTGGATCCATAAGTACATGCACAAAACTGGAGCATCTCTGGCAAAATGGAGGTTGAAGTCTGTGTAGGAAGGTAGATGGATGACTGCACCTGAGAAATTATTACTTCACCATATCTGTTATCTGACCTCACGTTTTTCTGTTTTTTCATAATTTTTTTTAAGTAAGGAAAACACTGCGAAGGAAACTCACTGCTTTGTTTCTTTTCCATGTGCTATATAGTGTCTCACTTGACACTTTCTAGCCAGCTTCTGAAAGAAATCTTCTGACTTACTTTCTTCTCCTTTTTCTTTTTTTTCTTTGCAATATTGCAATAGTGTAATAATATAGCACCTTTTTCACTTCTGTCTGTATATAGTCTCCAGGTCAGAGAGTTAGTGAGGGGTTTTTTTCTGACTCCAACTTGTGTTTAGTAAAATGTGACGTTTGAGATGCATGATACAGTCTTCTTTCTGTAAAGAATATTCTCCCCCCTCCATATCTTTCAGGTAAAGCACTCTGTCTTGTCCAGTCACACCTCAACAGAAAGGTACAATAAAAGTCTTTACTGTCGATCTCTTTCTAATCTGTTTTTGGTAGTGTCTGTTCTTTCCTTTTTTTGCTCTACTCTTACTTAGTACTGTATGCAGGCAGAATTGTATCACTCTGAACTGCATACTTGGAACCAGAGGCAACAAAAGTGATTTGGCTCACCCACTTCATGTCTCCCTATCCAATCCCACTCCATATCCACCCTTTCCCTTTTATTTTTCTCAGCAGTCCACTTGGTTAACTCACAGGTCAATCACCACCCAGCTCTCTCCTGCTTCAGTGCTCATTCCTGCATTTTTGGTTCCACCCCATAAGTTCATAAAATCATTGATGGTGAGCAGACTGTGATTTGTGGAGTAGGTGGCAAGGATATATATCTTGAAGTACTAATGAGGGGATATTCTGTTAGTTACAATACCTGCCTATGATTTTGATTTTTGTAATTGTATTTTTTTTTATTATGTATCTTTTCAATAAAGGTCATTGTAAATATATTTGAACTCTGCAAGCTGAGGCTGAGTTGTTAATCCTCCTTGCTGCAAAGAGCTGCGTGGTTCTTTGCGTTATTTTAGACAAGTTCTTTTGCTCAGAGCAGCCTGTGACAGCCTGTAATTTCTGTCAGCTAGTTTTCTCTTATTGTTATTTGTGTGTATTTGCAGGAAGAGGCTTACCAAGCAATGCTTTATACACTAACTATTATTCTTTCCCTTTCTTCAGGCAGATGGAATTGAACCCCTGTGAAAATGGCTGTGTGAAAGCAGAAATTAACCATCAAGAGCAATCACTTATTAAAAGTCTGGAATGTTTAAACTTGGAAACAAGTGAGGGGAGCGGTGATGTTTCTGTTGAAGATCACATAGCAGAGGATTTGGCAGGTAATTATATGCACTGTCTCTTATCTGGGATCATTACTCTGTAAGTGTAAATGAAGGGACGTGTAGATTGCCTGTGAGAATGCCAGTCCCTTGCTTCCACAGAGAGGGAATATCAGTCTTTGTCAGTCTGGTATCTGCCCTCTGTGAGTCTTCTCAGCATAGCTCCTGCTGCCCTTGTTGATGACTAACTTGGGACTGAATGGGGAAGGAAATTAAAAATTCTTTTTTGGACAGGCTGAGGCCCTCCAGATGCTGATTGACCTGCAAAACAATACAGCCTGGCAGAGCTTGGGCTCTTCTTGCATTGTGGACAGACACATGATTCCCAGAGGCCTTCCTCTGGGAATACTAGCACCTCTGCTAGTATGTAGAACTGTAGTGTCAGAAGCAGGACATTGAAGCTTTGTGTGCCTGTCTAGGAGGGCTTGAACTTGTAGTTACTCTTGATTGCTCTGACAAATCTTTACAGAAAATTAACTCTTTTTGTGCAACTGAGAATGTACAAGGAAGCATCTTATTTCTTCCATTACCTTAGCAATAGCAAACTTAAATTTGTGCATGACTTCAATAAAATACTCTTGAACTAATTCAGTAATCTGGATAAGTCTATTTAAGTAACATATGATTTCTGCTCAGCCTGTTGAGTGGAGTGTACTGTTCTTGAGCAGTAGCTTTCTCTGCCTGGCTGTTATTCCAAAACATACATATGCAGTCAGTGAGTCAGCTGAAGTTTTTAAGCCCAAATTAATGACCATACTGATTTTGCTCTTATAAGGATTCTCTTTGGAGTTTTTCCCATTTCCATGGCTGGTATTATGTAGTGTGGCAGGTTCCTGCAGAATAACATGCGTGTGTTACCATTTAGCATAATACTTCAAGAAAACAGTGCTAAAGCAAGGAGATCAAACTAATTCAAGTCAGATTGTTGGTGTCATTTTAGCTACTGTGGTTCCTATCCAGAAAAGAGAAAAAACTACCTCCTCTTGTGCACGCACATGTGAGTTGCAGGGTTTTACTGGCAGTACAGAGTGGAGTTAGGATGTGCAGTGCTATCCATATGGGGTGGGCTGACCCAGCCAGCCCAAGGGCCTTGTGGCTGTATCTGGGTGCTCCTGGTGAGCCCAGGAGCTCTGCCCTAGGCTCAGATGCTTTTCCCACCTCTCTCCCCTTTATTAAGAGCAGTCAGTCTTTAAAAGTGCTCAAGCACTTAAGTCCTGTAACAAATTTTTGTATGTCATTTAGGGCTTACAGTGTTAGAGTTTGAAATTGTGGAGGATGCCAGGCTTTTTGCATAAGCACTCCTGTGGTGTCACTGTGGACTTGGGCTCTTTCTCTACTCACCAGCTTGTGTGTCTTGGTGAAGGACAGGTCAGTGACATCACTCAAATTCTAGTTCCTTAGGAAAGACACTTGGATTGTTAATGTCAGCGATGTCTGAGGCCACTTTTATTCTTCCCTGAGGACAATGACTCAAATCTCATTGCTGTTACTGGTGTGAGTGGTTCTTTTTTCATGCAGCACCAGGCTCCCTGCAGCAGCAGGGACTGCTGCAAGCGTGCTTGCAGGTGTCACTTGAAGGAAGAGAGTTCCTCGCAGTTTGATCCCTTCAGCCAGAAACTCAGTGCCGCTTCAGATCTCTCTCTAAACCTTACTGACACTTGAAAATATTTCTTTCCTGGAGAAAGAGATTTTCCTGGGAATTCTTGGATGCTAGTTTGACAGTCTTCCAGCAAGATGTGCTGTTGCCATAGCTTGTATGCTGCAGATGCTGTGAATGTATTGGTTTTGCTTCTTGAATTGTTCTCTGAAGTTCTCTGTGAGGTCAGAAGGTCTTACCACGTATGGGATGTATAAGAAAGATTTTGTCTTCCTTTGGAAGTGCTGTATGTATTTGAAACAGATGTACTTGACCCCAAAGAAGAAATAAAGTAGGTCACAGCAGGGAAAAGGCACGTGGATCTTTTTCTGGGAAACTTTAAAGATATTCGTAGAAATGGAGGAGAACATGGCACTCTTTGATATCATACCAGTGTCCATCTAAGCAACCAGTTTGCTAACTTATCAAAAGGAGCAAGCAAGTCACTATTATTCTTTTGCTTTTGAAAATGCACTGTGCCATTTTAACAGTACTGGGAAAGTTACAGCCATGTAAGAGGTAGTCTTCCTTTCAAGGAGATGAGCCTGCTCCCTGCTGCACCGTCACTTCTTCAACGCTCTTCTCTCATAAGGCTGTCCTTGCTGAGGTTATGTGGGCTCACCTGCATTGGTGCCTGGTGCTTGGTCTGTCTGATTAAAAGAAACTAGGAGGGAAATGTTTGAAATGTTGTCTGAGCACCCAGAGTCATGGTGCTGGCAGGGAAGCTTTTTAAACTGAATGATGCAGATATTCAAGTGCCTTCCTTCAAATAGGAAGGCATCTTGAAGAATGGGAATGGCAATATGGGTGTGTAACTGTTTTGGTTTTCTGTTTTTCTTCTGTTTCCTGTAAATGTTAGGCATTAAAGAAGATGGAGAGGACAAGCTGCAAGGTGTAGAAAGCTGTGCTGCCCACAAGTTGTTGCAGTCAGAAACAAATTCTTTAAGTGGATTGACTCCGTGTGTGGAAGACAGAAATGAAAATGATTCTCCAACCTTCTTCAGTGTCATGAGCAATAGGTAGTACAGATTTCAATTAAAAGGATTATCGAAACTTTGTTAATTGACTTATTTTTAAGACTGAATAAAACAGAAGTCTTTAGATGACTTATTTTTAAGACTTTTCTGTCTGTAAAGCTGTATTAACTGAGATTATTTAACAAGACTGCTCACAGCATAGTAATTAGAAGAAGATACCTTTTGTAAAATTAGCCGTATAGGATGAAGTGGGAGGTTTTTCTTTGTTTGTAATTGCAGGCCTTGCTTGCACACCACGAAATGTGTATTTTCTGCAGTCAGTTACTTTAACATAGTGAAACAAAAGCTATATTGGTGGTTTCATGTCTGTAAATTTTACCTCTATGCAAATGACGTGGACAGGAAATGTAATTTTGGCATTAGAAATTATACAAAAGGAATTGTTAAGGTTAAGTCTTTTCTGCTTATCCTTAACACCAGGTTCAGTGATATTGAACTTCGGGAGGAGGAGGGCATACCCACAGAAGAGTTTCTGGAGTCATGTTATGCAATTGTGCCTGTTCTGGGTAAGCAGCTTCTCTTGTCCTTTTGAGTGCTGCCAACTGTGAAAAAAGGTGGAGCAGTTAGTTTAGAAAATTAATTTTTTCACTCAAGTGATATAGTAGAAACATTACCAGCAGAATCAATTTGACTGGTACCAGAAGATATTTCTTACTCCTTGTCTTTAAAGAGAATCCACTCTCATTTAGGTGGGACACACATATAAGCAGTTTGGAAATCCGTGATCTATCTGGAACAGCAATTTCTTCCCCTCAAAGGAGCAGCATAGATACCTTAAACATCCAATACAGCTACCACCACACCATCAACTGTAGTCTATTTGATTTTTCCAACGACTTCTATCCCTAGCTAGTGCAGCCCCCTAACTGCATCTAACAGTGGATGTGAGGTCCTTTTGAGCGTGCTCCCTTTTGAAGACTTCCAGCCTGTAGGTCAGAGTATTTTAATGCTTGTACGTACTGAGGTGGATTGGTTGTACACCAAAGAAAAACTTGAGTTTGTATCATTCATTTAGTATTCTCAGGCTATTTAAAGGATTGTTAAGAGAGTAAATGAAATTAATTGTTACTAAAACATGAGGACTGGAAAAAGACACAATTTTAAAATACGGTCTTTTGGGTTTTTTTCTAGACAAGCTGGGACCAACTGTTTTTGCGCCTGTTAAAATGGATTTTGTAGGCAACATCAAGGTAACAGCTTATTTCTAGCACTGGTTTTTGGTTTTTAAGCAAAATATCTATTTTAGGCACTAAAGCTCAAAAATACGTGATAGGAGTCAGTAGTGGTTGGCTATTTAATATTTTATAATGTTTTCATCTGTCAGATCAGAACACTGAAATGCCCCTAATCCTGTTCTTACAGTACATGCTATATTTAGTAAATCCAGTTGTGTGCAAACTTACGAAAATACTTGTTTGACTGCCAAGTAAAACATCTGTTACACCTAATTAATATGACTTTGATTCTGAGCTGAACAGGTTTGTGATGTTAGCAGTGTTGACTTTAAGCTGTAACACAAATGGAGGGGAAAAAAAACCCCTTTGTTCAACCAAGTAGGAGGAAGTTAATTCATTAAGAAGCAGTTTCTTAGCAGGTTGGGGCAGACCCTGCAGTCTTGGTTCTTGTTCTGGAAGTTCTTCCAGCTTCAAGAACCTTCTGCAAAGGTTTGAAATACTTGTTATGAGACAAAATAGTGAGATTTTTCATAGCTTTTCTTTCAAATAAAAAAAAAAAAAAAAGAAAAACATATCTTCTGAGTGTATGATCAGGAACACTGTATATAATCAGATTTGTTTGGTGCCAGGTAAGAAAGATATTTGGTTATCTTCGAGAACATAGCCACTGAAACACTGAAAATAGCAAGGGAGAGGAATCATATTTAAACAACTAAAACATTGAATATTTACTGTGAAGTGATAGCTGCTCCTTTAATGTAGAAGTCTGTTTATCTGCCCCTTATATATTGTTTCTTTTGTTTTTATGAGGAGTTGTGTGTAAAAAACTTAGAAATAAATTGAAAACATAAGCGTGCCATTGACTGCTAAGTATAATTGAGAATTTGCAGCTAAGCAGTTGTCAGAAGGTAATCTTGCTGGTAGTTGAAGCTCAGGGCAAGTACTTGGAGAGCATACTGAGTTAACTCCTTTCCACCAGTGTGGAGGGTGTCATGTGAATCTGAAGCATTTTGTTGGACAGAAATGGTAGGTGCCATGTAAATTTTTGACTGAGATGCTTTATTTTGCTTGTGTTAGCCAGATGGATGACCAGATGTGTCTGGAGTGGTGCCCTGGGCCAGCGTGCCCACCTTGGCAGCACAGCCATGCCATGGGGAGTATGTGACATGCTTGTAAATCTGTAGTATCTCTTAGCAGGAAAGAGTCCTGGTAAATGGGTGGTATTTATAGGATAGGCCCCTGTTTGGTCTTAAAAGCCTGAAGCTTTTACCCATTGTATTTTCTCCAGAAAATAAACCAGAAGTTTATAACCAACAAAGAAGAGTTTGATACCCTTCAGAAGATTGTGCTCCATGAGGTGAACGCAGGTGTAGCACAAGTTAGAAACTCTGCTACAGAGGCTCTCCTGTGGCTGAAAAGGTAATGACCTCATATCTGCATACATTATGAACTGCTAGGGTGCAATGAGGGGTCTTTCACCACTGCAAGCTTGTGTACATGGAGCAAACTGATGACTTTCCACAGGCTTTATCAATCCAAACTGTCCAGGTTCAAGATTAATGTGTTGTCTGTGGTTGTATCACTGCAACTTTGCCAAAAGGCCTGAAAAAGCAATTCCAGGACACTCTTTTATCTCCCCATGCAAGTGAACTTAAAGTGAATGACTAATTCTTCTGGGCCAGAGCATCAGGCAGATGATTTCAAGCTGCAGCAGAAGTGTTTAGCCAAGCGTTTTTCCCTTGGACTCGGAGAGAGGCTCGAGGAGGTGGCTGCATTTTTTTGTTCAGATTGAAAATAACTCCTTTATTCTGAGTTTTATTGCGCTTCTGAGTTGTATTGCAACTTTGGGGGCTTTGTTACACTCTGGGTTACTTTGTTATAAACATGGTTTCTTTTTATTTCATGGATTCATCCCGGCAGAGGCTTAAAGTTCTTGAAAGGGTTTTTGACAGAAGTGAAGAATGGAGAAAAGAATATCCAAACAGCTCTAAGTAAGTGCCAGTTACTTTATTCTTCATGTACTTCTGAAATTACATACTTGTCTACTTTTCTCCTCATTTAGAACCTGTGTTTTCTTCAGTGACTAGCGATGAAAGTAGTCTCTAGGACCTAACATTTTTGAAAGACCATTTTTTTTTTAAGTGGCTGCCTTGGGGTGGGTTACTAGATAAGTGGTCAACATTGATTTTTTTAGCAGATAAAGATTCCTGTAACTGGCATATTTTTGACAGAGAAGACAGTCATATCTTAGGGAAGCAAGAACTTTCTCTCATTCCACTTTCTCTACTAGTTTGCAGTGAGAGTGCTCCCAAATTTATAATTGCTGTTTTGTTAGTTTTTTAGTTTCATGTGAGATTGGCAATCACTCTTTGAAGTCACCTCTTTGCCAGTATGGCTGTGAATTGCCAGCATCCATTAGAAGGAAGTTTGTAACAGAGAAGAAGGAATTTTTTCAAGTGCTCAACTTCTGACACTTACCGGGACAGGCTAGTGGCCACAGCAAGTACAAAACAAAGTATAAACCTCTCTTAGACTTGACTTGGTTATTCCTGAGTAAGGCCCTCTCTACATGCATGAAGTCTAATGTTATAATAATCCTTTAAAACAGCTTTGAAACAGCTTTTTTAAAGCTTTTTATTTTAGGTTCTTTTGAACAGCTAATCAGTCACTCTATAGGATTAGTAAAATTAACTACTACACTAAAGTATGTAGCAGCTCTAGGAAGTGGGATTGTAAATACACTGCTACCAGATGTGGGTGTGAAACACCATGGAAAGTCAAGGCATTTATTTGACCTTCTGAGTCTGAAGGCTTCAGCACTGAATTACTCCTTGAATTGCTCAGTGTCTGCAGCAGAGCCATGCTGCTGGGTTTTTTTTCACTTATTCATTCCCTTTCTTCCCCTGAAAAGTTCTTCCATATTTGTATCACCAGTGTATCTTTGGTTTACTGTTGGAGTTTCACCCTGTAGAGTATTTTCTCAGACTTCACATTTGCCTTCCTGTCTGTTGGAACACTTTCTTGCCGTGGATGGGTTGGAAGGAGATTTGACAACCGAGCTGAGACCCCAGTGCAGAAATCCCAAATCTGTCATCTCCTTTCAGTCATAACTTCAGTACTCTGAGACAGCCATTATTTACATCCAGTGGCAAGAATATACCCTTAAATAGTCATTTCTAAGCTCTGAGTTCTCCTTGTGATGAAGACTTAAAACTGCCATACGTCTGTCTCTTGATTTATAATTTTTTTTTTTCTTTTAGACAATGCTTATGGAAAGACACTACGGCAGCACCATGGTTGGGTTGTCCGAGGAGTCTTTGCGGTGAGTATTTATCTTGGTCACTGATAGAGCTGGGGGTCTTGTTCATGTGATCGTATGTTGTGTAATTAATAAACTATATTCAAATTCTAAGCATTAAAATTATTATATTCCTTTGCCAGCACCTTATTTTCAAGGTGAGGACTGTGGTTATCACTGTTTGGTATGAGACTTTAAGGGTGGAACCTGCTTTCTGGAGATCAAACAGACAGATTGCACTTGCATGCACGCTTTTTTATTATGTGTTTTTAAGCACAGTCTTGCAGGGCTATTAAAGGAAGAAATGAAGATTTGAGATTGCTTTTTTTAAGACTGATCTGTCTTTGAATATGAGCATTCAAGAAGGGTTAGTGCAGAACGTGTGGGGAGTTGAAGTAGGATATATTGGCTACAGAAAATTTTTCGTCCAGTCTGGCAGCTCCCCCTTGTGTTTGTCACTGGAAAATTATCACTGAAATTGCAAAAGGAAAAAGGAAAACCTCATCCAGGCAATAATGACTTTGACTAGGAGAAACAGAAATGCTGGGGAAAGCTTTCTAAAGACCCATTTTGAGATTTCAATGCTGAAGTGTGTGACACTGGGTTGGGAGCTCCCTTAACAAAGTGTACTTCATTTGGGGTTTGTATTTAATGAAATTTCTAATGTATGCTATTTATTTGTACAAAGCAGGATACACAGACACTTTGTAAAAATTCAGACCTCTCTGAAAATGTCTTAAACTGGGGTTCTACACAAACTAATAACAAGTAAAAATAAAATAACCTCCCCTCTAGTTAAAATTCTTAACATATGCACGTACACAGTAATTAAATTAATGCTATGCAGTTTTAAGTGCAAAGAAGGAGGTCTTAGAAGTTTTTTGTAGCTTAGTTGTGTTTCTATTCCTGTTCTGTTTTGCAAATCTAAAAGCTTTGGTTCCTCTCCCAGTTGGCTTTAAGGGCAGCTCCAACGTATGAAGATTTTGTGGCAGCTCTGTCTGTGGAGGAGTGTGATCCTCAGGAAGAAACATTTTACAAAGGAATGCAGAGGGACCTCAACATTTACTTACCAGCCATGGAAAAGCAGCTAAATATCTTGGACACTCTCTATGAAGTACATGGTTTGGAATCAGATGAGGTGGTATGACTACAGCAAGACCACATCTTAAAAATTCAGGGACTGTGTCTGTTAACAAAGATTTCTTCCATTTTGTTTTTTTTGGACATCATTTCTGTTCATTGTGTCTTTTCAGGTGGGAAGGGTGTTGTGATTGTTTTTGAGGAAGATTATGTATGATTTTTAGTTTTTTTATGCTTGTTTTGCATTTAGGTGCAGAGGTACTGTTTCTCTTTGGGTCATAGCTATGTCTGTGATGAATGTTTTTGACTGTTTCTCTTCTGCCTGTGCACTTCCTCTTCTCTTCACCTCATAAAAGTAACAGAGCAGAATTTGGCCTTTGCTCATGTACCTTAGGAGAGATCTACATGTGCAGCAGAGCTGTTGTGTGCTGTCAGCACAGCACCCAGGCAGGCGCTGCTGGCTCTTCCTCTCCCACTCCCTGTGCCCGCTCCCTGCTATGCTGTAGGAGGGCAGGGGTATAGTGAGAGTTATTGTTACCCTGGTAGCACAAGAGGAGGGCAGCTGAACACCAGGTTATAATGCAGTGAGTTTGTCCCTTAATTTGGGTTGAAGCTTTTTAATGCAAATACTTAATGTATTTGCGTTACATAAATATTTATTAAATGAAATACTTTAATCCATGTGTTACAGACATCTTCACCACAGGTGTGTGTGGCTGGTGGTCTGAGCAGCCCCAGAAACCAGCCTTTGAATCAGGGTGTTGTGTTCCCTGACCAGCTCCCAGTGTGTGCCATGGTTTCCCTGTCAGCTCCTGCCAGTGGACCACAAGAAATTTGCTGGCACAGACTGACAGAGAGCCCAGCTAATTTCAACAGTGCTTTATATAAGTGTTTGAAGATGATGACCAATCATCCTGGCTTATTAAGGTTTTGGTGAGTTTTTCTGTTTTGGGTTTTAGTGGTCTCTTAAATCAAATTCACACAAAGCCAGAATATTTGCTTTTAAATTGAATACAACTAGCAATCTAAAAAGCAGATATCATTAAAATCCTACCTACATTGCCAATATGGGCAGAAACTTCATGAAAGTGGATGTGAAATGAAGAAAGTAGGGAAGCTAGAATTTGTGATGGAGCTATTATTACACACTGGACCAATTACAAATCTTGAATTTTGAAATTACTTAGAGTTGACTGAAAATAAGAAAGTAAGATTTGCCCTTTTTTCCATTTTGCTGATATAGATAAAAATGTGCTCCTTAGCATTGCTGCTATTAAGAATAATAAAGAAGTCCTTTTAGCTAGTGATATGGTTAAGGACTGTGCTAATGAGGTATTTAGAATTAGTAAGTCTTCATAAATACAGAAGTCAGTGTTGCCATGCTCACAGAAGTAATACTGGCTTTTGCTATGCTAAAAACCATGTTGTCAGTAAAATGAATGTATTGCAGACCTGCTGCCCTGCATTGCTCTGTGACAGGAGCCTCTCTCCACACTGAATACTTGATCTTTTCTAAAGAACCTAGCATTGTGAGCTTTAAGAAAAGCATATGATACTTGAAGAAAAGGTCAACATCACACTTGTATAAAGAAAGATACCAGGACTCTAATTAGGCATTTTATAGAATCATACAATATCCTGAGTTGAAAGGGACCCATTAGTGAGTCCAACTCCTGACCCTGCACAAGGCACCCCAAGAATCACACCATGTGCCTGAGAGTGTTGTCCAAATGCTTCTTGAACTCAAACAGGCTTGGTGCTGTGACCACTTCCCTGGGGAGCCTGTTCCAGTGCTCAACCACCCTTTGGGTGAAAAACTTTTTCCTGTGATATCTAACCTAAACCTCCCCCAAGTCAGCTTCAAGCTATTTCCTCAACTCCTGTCACTGGTCACAAAAGTAAAGAGATCAGTGCCTGCCCCTCCACTTACCCTCGTGAGGATTGTGAAGATTGCAGTGAGGTCTCTATCGAGTCTCCTTCAGGCTGAACACACCAAGTGACCTCAGCCACTCCTCATGCAGCTTCCCCTTCAGACTCTTCTCCCTCCTGTTGCCCTCCTTAGGACATTCTTCAATAGCTCAATATCTTTCTTACATTGTGGTGCCCAAAACTGCACACAATATTCAAGGTAAGACCGCCCCGGTGCAGAGCAGAGCGGGACAATCCCCTCCCTTGACCAGCTGGCGATGCTTTGTCTGATGCCCCCCAGAACACGGTTTGCCCTCCTGGCTGCCAGGACACTGCTGACTCATATTCAACTTAACATTGACCAGGACCCCCAGGTCCCTTTAATCAGTGCTTCCGTTCAGCCTCTCATTCCCTAGTCTGTACACACAAGCAGGGTTACCCCATCCCAGGTGCAGAATCCAGCACTTGCCCTTGCTAAATTTCAGAGTTGTCATTGCCCAGCTTTCTAATTTGTTGAGGTCTCTCTGCCCTCGAGGGAGTCGACAGCTCCTTCTGATTTAGTATTGTTGGGAAACTTAGTATATCTTCAAGTCCTTTGTCCACGTTATTAATGAAGATATTGAAAAGAAGTGGGCTGAGGATGTAGCCCTGTGGAATCCCACTAGTGACCAGATGCCAGTCTGATGTTACCCCATTCACTATTATCCTTTGTGCTGGACCCGTGAGCCAGTTGCTCTCCCATTGCGTTACATGGTTATCCAGTTACGTGCTGGGCATTTTGTCCAGAATTCTGGATACTGTGATTGAGTCTCAAAAGCTTTGCTGAAGTCCAAAAAGATTACATCCACTGGCATTCCTAGATCAGCTAGGTGGGTTACCCTGTCATAGAAGGAAGTCAGGTTTGACAAGCGGGACTTTCCCCTCCTGAAATCTTGCTGGCTGTGACCAGTGACTGCATTGTCCTCCAAGTGTTTCTCAGTACCTCCCAAAATAATCTTTTCCATAATTTTACCAGGCACTGAAGTGAGACTGACAAACCTGTTGTTTCCAGGGTCTTCCCTCTTCCCCTTCTTGAAAATTAGGACAATGTTTGCCAGCTTCCAGTCAGCTGGGACCTTTCTGGATTCCCAAGACTGCTCAAAAATCATCAAGACTATTTAAATAGTATGGCTTCCTTGTTCTGTCATTTTCTCTGAGTTGTACCTATGTGTAGTTCCTACATAGTCCAAGAGGGATCAGCAGGAATCAGGTTTTAGTTTTTTGGATTCTCTTTAATTTAAGTAGTACATGCTTTGAGTACAAAGTCAAAGCTTTTGACCAAAACTCTGTTCAATTATTTCACTACGCCCAGTGGTAAAAGTGAAGCAGAGGGCTCTTGGTATTCAGCTGTCTACTTCTTCTAAGAATGAATGCAGAGAAACCACCCCTGCAGTAAAACAACCAACTCTTCGTCCCATGTGGTTTCCTCAAGGTTTTCAGCTGTTCTGTGGGAAACTTTGCTGTAACAGTTTTTAGCTTAATGCTCTGGAAAGATAATGGAGACCACATTTCCACCAAATATCAACTGGGTTATGGGGAGACCAAGAAGAGATCTCTCTTTTCTGGAAGTTAACTGTCAGATCATTACAAAAATTCACTTCCCTTTTTGCTCTTAAATTTTTCCAGTGGCAGGAAAATGTATTCAGCACTTAAAATATTTGGAAGTATTTTTGAGTTTTCTGTTTGTTTTGTTTGTTTTGGTTCCTAACTATCAGGAGAACCACTAGTTTTTTAAGTGTGCATCAGACCCATTGTTTGTTGCAAAAAATCAGGAGGCTACATTTTGTAGGTAAAGAACTTAACTGCTTCATTGGGCCACTAACTTCAGCAGTTACTAACTTCTAGCATTCTTCTGTCCTCTAATAAAATAGAGAGCTTTCTACATTGTGTATCTTCTAATCAGCGTGGCATCCTGCCTCAGAGCAGGCTTTCTCATCTTGCCCTTCTGTGTAAAATTGGTCTTTCTGAACTCTGGAGTTGGTGCTTACGAAAATTCTTAGGAGACCATGGCTTCAAGAAACCCCTGTGTACTTGTTGTTAAATGGGGGACTTGTAGAGAAGGAACTGAGCAAGGTCTCCTTGCCTTCAAAACTTGCACTTCACCATGCTCTGCTCTTGCAGAGCGTTGAGCACTTCAGGACTTAGGAATGCTATCTTTGCAGTCAAACAACCACTAAGAAAGAAACCCATTCAGTGTGTTGCAGAGCTGAACTCCAAGTTGTACCTCTAAGGATGCAATAGATCAGATGGCCAAATGGAAGCAAATGCACTGCTAGACAACGCACCTTCTTTTCCTGTGGTGGTAGTTCGGCAAGCAGAGAGGATGGCTTTGGATTTTAATAATGGTAGAGAACAAGCAACTAATTTTTGGCCTTCAAGTTTAGAATTAGAGAGAAGGTCGGTGTTTCCTGTTTGGTTTGTTCATTAGTTAGGGTTGTTTTCTTTGTCCTATTTGTTTTGGTTTTTTTTAAAGGCTGACATTTATGAACAACTGACCTGCATACTGGTAAAGATCCATGTGACTTAGCTAACAGCACCCTTGCTCTGTATACTTTACATGAACTGCTTTGGTTTCCTAAATTGCGCTAAAGTTTTGCATCCCTTTCCTTTAGAAATGCTTTTGGCTGTTTCCTGCAATGTCTAACAGTTGCATATTCTCAGGGATTTTACTTATCCATGGTGAAATAAGAGTAATCACAGCCTTACCATAAGGGATGTAAGGCTGCTTTTTGTGAAGTTAGTGTAGCTGAGTGTAGAACTCTGATGCAGCATATGACATGGGCAGCGTCTGTCCAGTGCACATCCTTGTTGAGACATGGTAAATCCCAAAGCAATCTGATAAAAGTGCTATCTAGTACTGAATAATGACAGCATATTTGAATAGAGGTCACGAACACGTCTTTGTTACAAAGCATCATTGGCATTAGAGCAGAGCTCTCAAGTAATTCCAGTCAAGTTCTGTTAGCAACAGGATGCTTTTATTTATTTTATTTATTTTATTGTTATGTTTTTAAAACAAGCTGTGTTTTGGAAACCCCTCTGCTATTTTAAGACACCATACTCAGTTCCATATTGAAGTTCTGTGACTTTACAATTCTAGAATATGAACTGCATACTCAAGTGCTTTAGTGTAAACTTAAGCACATCTTGACACTGTTATACCATGGGTCTCCCTCTAACAGATGCACTGAAAGTTAAGGGCCATATACCTTCACTTCTTGTAAAGCATCATCAGGATTTAGGCTACAACTGTTTGCTTTTAAAATGTTTCATGGTTCGAAAAGTGTCACTTGGTTGACTGGATGTATAAAAAGTATGCCCAAAATATGCTCCAGTTGTTTGCAGCATGCTTTGGCAAAGGAGTGTGAACCATTATAGAAAACAGTGTTGTGTAGTCCCTGTGCTGGACCTGCTAACCCTTTCTTTTTGTTATCACTTCAGCTTTTGTGGAAAACTTAAAAGAACTTTGAACTGCCTTTCAGACACCTGGAAAGATCATTAGCGTGTTCCTACCCAGCTGTCTTTTCCTTCTTCCTCAGCATGGTATTTTCTTTCCATGCACTGTCCTCTGCCTTGCTATCAGAGCTGCTGCTGTCGAAGCATCTCTCTATAAGAATGCAAAGCAGGAAGTTTTGTAAGGGATACAGATATAAACTTGGAACATCAGACCTGAATTCTATGGCAGGCAACGAGGCATACAGATGGAAAAATGGAGAATTTTCTCTGAAGTTTCACCCTGAGTTGACATATTTTACCAGGAAAACCACACTACTTTAAACTTGATTTCGTTAATGAAATTTAAATTGGGACACTTCAGATATGGAAGTTCTGCCTCATAGAACTGAAAGCACAGGGGTTTTGGTTTTGCTGTTTTGGTTGTTTTATTATTTAATTTTATTTCTTTTCTCTGGTCTGCATAGTGCACATAACAAAACAAAAAATAAACAGGGTGAGGGTGGGGATAACAGAATTCAAACCTTGCTTGCACCTTCTGTAGCCCCTTGGTGAACAAACCCTGCAAACTACTGAATGCTCTAGGCAATTTAAAATCACCCTTGTGCAGAAGAGGTATCATAGCATACTTAGGCTCTGAGTAAGCTCAGGCTGTAGCTGATCCTGCTCACAGCTTACACGAGGATTTAAGCACTTGTTTTGAAGTTAGAACATGTCCATAAGTATGCTTCACTTAAACACATGCACCGTCCCACTGGCATGCAGTTCTTCAAAATGTAGTCTTTGATTTTCATTGTTAAAATCCCTTCTGTGGTATAGGGTTTCTCCCCCCTCACATTCCAGATGTGTTAAAAGTTTCACATTTTTGAATACGAAACATCCTTGTTTTCATTTCCTGATTTCTGTTTAACGCTAAGTGTGTGAGCCATTTTGAAAGTTTGAGATTTACCTCTACTTGAAACTAAACAAGTAATTGCACTCCAGAATAGAGGAATCAAACTGAAAACCAAGGGAGTTTGCTTTTATGGTTTTCTATTCATTTTTCAAGCTAATTTTGGGCATACATTTTATCAATGTCAAGCTGAGCTTACTACAAGTCTTACTTTACTTACTGAAATACATTATATACATACTGAAATGCATTGAAAGATGAAGAGAAGGTATATTGCCTCACACTTTAAATTTACTGAATTCTAAGGGCTTGTTCATGCCCCCAAAATCACCTCTCTGTGTAAGCATGACACAAATTATGCTGTCGTAAGCAGTTCAGTCTGAAATACTCTGAAGTTTCCAGTCTGCATCATCTCTCAAATCATACAGCATCTGTCTCTTCTTTTGGAGCATTGTTAAGACTTTTGTCAGACTTTTATATTATTTCATTATAATAAACTTATTTTAAATAAGCATGTTTTAAAATCTCGTTTTCTCCTTGCATGAATTTTGTTTCTTTTATTACAATATAGGGCCTAAGGTGCTCTTAAGGACTGCATCTGTTGTGGTTGCTGTGTGGACAGTCAAAAACAGTATGTTTCTGGTTCACAGACGCTACCTGTAGGTATCTTTGTATGAAGAATGTTGACACACATGGAGGCTGTTTAGATTATGAGAACAAAAACTGTGTCTGGAATATGGCTGGGGTCCCTGGCCAGTGTAAATATATGAAGATTGTAGTTACAAAACCTAGCCTGGCAGTGTGAGAGAAATATCTATTTTCTTGTATTATTTGTCCTTCTTTTGCCTGGTCTTGAATCTCTTCCATAGAGACTTCAAAGACTTCAGAAACTCCTATGTGGTTGTCGAGATTCACTTGAAGACTAGTGCTCTTTAATGTGGGTGTAACATCTCCCTTTCTTCCCTTTTCTCTCTTTCCTTATAAACACAGCATGGACCTTACAGCAGATCTGTGATTGTGTCTCTCTAGCAAGGGCAAGTACCTCTGTTTAATGGCAACAACAAGGTGGAGATCTGGGACACAGCAGAGGCATCTTCTCAGCTGCAGAAGAGCAGATGAGACGGAGCCCCTGCCTGTGCCTAACCAGCCCTGTGGGAGGGGAAGGATGCATGTATCCTGTTGCAGCAGCACTGCTCAGCTACAGCTGGCTGTCTCCCATGGGACACAGGAATCTCTGATTCCTTCTAATTGCAGTAGGCCCCAGAGCATCATCCTGCAAAGGCCAAGAGTTGCTTTTGCTTTGGGAAGGACTGAGCTCTGGCAGGAGCCTCAAACTCATCATCACTCTGTCTCACCTGCTGGGGCTGAGCTGGTGGGTAGTTGGGCACCCATCTAATAGTTCAGAAAGCCTTCCAGGGCAGAGATCACATTCCTTTTTTAGCACTCCAGGGTTTTATTCATCTTCCTTCCTAAGGAAATGAACAGGTTATCAGCCATGAGACCCTGTCAGTTCCAGGTAAATAACAACAGTTGTGTTACTGATGCTTTAAGGGGTTTCTCTAAGACACTGTCTTGACCCTGTTCCATGGGCATGTGGAAATGACTTGTAGTGTTCATTGCAGCCATGGCACAGATTGCTTTGGTGGCTCTCCCGAAGCATCAGCTGTGCCACAATCAGAGTCCATTTCACTGTCTGACCTGGCAGCTCCTCTGAAGCCATGCTGTTTATATGTCACAGTTAGATGGCAGAGCTCTGTTCTGCACAGTCAGGACTTCTAGTGTTGGTATCCACGCTGTCTTACACTGCAGTAGGCAACTGTGGCTTTTCATACTAAAACACAGAGGGTGTATATAGAGACACTGAAAGAGGTACAGAGTCCATAAAAACTTCCCTTATATGCAGTGTTAAAATGAACTGTTACCTTTTCTCACTTGAAATCATAGGGTGATGTTCTAGCAGAAAGATGAGGTTTAGCTTTCCATATAGGCATGCAAGAGACAGAGAAGCAGTGATTTGCAACTTGCTGCAGCCATGCAGACAACTTCTTTGTATTGACATTTCTGGACTGGAAGAAGAGGAGTGATGCGTTTGGGGGCCATCATGTATCGCAGTGTCCACAGACCTGCCCCCTGACTGTCAGTACTTTGACAAAACCCACAAGCTAATGCCTCAAAGCACAGCTTCTACCTGTGAGCTGCAGTACTGATTTGCCAACCAGCACTGTAGTGCTGTATTTTAGAGCTGAAATGTGTCCATGAGCAGAGGGAGCAGGATGTGTTGGCTGTGGCAAGGAGGTCTGCAGCTGTGCAGAGGGACTGCGAGCACAGTTGCTGGTCTTCTCTGCAGAATGCCTTGTTCTAAACAGCCGAGCACAGACCAGCAGCACTGCACAGACATGTTCTAATAGAAATCCCAGACACAAAAAGATACCTCCCAGGCAAGTGTCACCTCACTACAACTTCCAGTGATTAAGAAAGGCAAATCTGTTGCCATTACAGGATCCCAGATGAAGATCTTCCCAGGGAAAAACCCAGCTTTGACAGTTTGCCATGTTAATAAAGGTCAGGAACCATGAGAGTAGCTGCTAAATTCCTGTCCCTCCAGGAATCTAGATCCATGGTTCAAAATTAAAAATGGTGTGCTGAACATGTGGGGTTCACAGGAACATAGAGGTGCTGCTGTTAAAATGGGAAGATCAAAGAGGACACATTAGATTCAATAATTATCAAAATATTAATGCTGTTTTCTTAGGGTTCTCCTATATGGATAAAACCTATGTTTTCTGAATTTGAGAGGAAAAGGTAATGCAAGCTCACAGCACCAAAGCTATGACCAATGCACTGAGGCAGTGACACCTTTACTGTGTTGGTTTCTTTTTAACCCAACTGAAAACTCTACTATGCTGCGGGCAGTGTGGGGCTGGCATGCAATTTTGCTGCCCTATGGGAAATACAGTGCTATTGAGATGCAGAATATGAGACCATAGTTCAGGTTTTGAACACCAATTTTATGTGTTTATGCCAAGTTGTTCCCTGAACTGTAGCCATGAGGAGAAGAGTTTTCTTTATCATTTGGGGGCTGGTGGAATATGTGTCAAGCACAAGTACTAGGACTGAGAAGAGGAATTGCAGGAGATGCTGCAGTATGCCAGACACTTCTAGACGTTGGTACAACCAAGCTAAGTGTCTGTCCATCTGGAATATTTCTTCCAAAATATTACCATGTGGTTTTCAATATATTGACCCAAATATATGTATTAATGAACAGATATTTATTCCTCTCCTTGTGTGTCTAACACAGGTTTTAGATTTGTTTCTTATGTGTTACCATTAAAAAAAACAAACAACCAAACAGCCAGCCTTTAGAAAGCTTCCCTACCCTGCCAGAAGCTGCACTGATGATTGTGCAGGCTCAACCCCCGACTTCGGGGATTAGGCTAATAGGCTCTTCCAAGTTTTGTTGTATTCTTGCATTTTCCTAACCTTCACCTTATACCAGCTTGTATTACTTTGCTGTGTGTCTGGCAAAATCCCTCCAGGATCTTCCACTGTTTATCACTGCTTTAGTGAGGTGTCACCCATTAGTACAGGAGTTCTGCAGACAGCAGGATGAGCTGAAATTGGCGATACTCGTGTCCTTCCAGAGCTGTCAGCTGAGGAGTCACTAAGATGCTGCTTCCTGACTGGGTCCTGGTGCCAACCAGCAGCATTTGGCCACTTTCCAAGTGCGTACCTAACTACTTTCAGCAAGATGCACTGGTGTGTGGCCTCTGCAAAGTCCCACAGTGATGCCAAAGAGACAACAGCTCACTGTTTTCTCAAAATCAAACAGATCTGAGACTTCAGAATGCGTTTTGCATCAGTTTGGGCTCCTGCTCCAGCTATGGCATTCTGCCAAAATAATTTCCAATCAGTTTAGCATCTGTTTCCAGTGTTGGTATCACCAGCTCATCTGTAGTCTTCAGAGACCAGACGTGCCTCACATAGTTTCCTATAGGTCACAGTTTTCCACTTGCTTTCTTGCTTAGCAGCTGGTACCCAACCTCCTTCCTGCAGGCAGGAGGAAGCCGGTGCTGTTCAGCCTGTGCAGCCTCTGCTGTGCTGCCACCCCTCGCCCACCCCTCTTGCTCCCCAACATGACATTTGAGCCGTGGTCTCAGGTATTCGACACTCACTGAGCCCAGCACTCAACGTCCCACACACTGAGCAACGACCAGCTTTCCCAAAGCAACAGCTTTGGCACAAAGAACAGGCGGCTTTTGGGGGTGTTTGCAGTGGGGTGCTATGGGTGTCCCTGTGAAACCTGCGCCCCTTTGAGCGCCAGGGTGACCGGGAGAGCTTTTTTGCCAAAAACATGGTGGGAGACCCTTGTCAAGAGAAAGAGGCCCACTCTCCTGCACAGAGCTTCGTTCTGTCCCGCAGCCCTGGTATGAGGCACTGACAGCCTGTCTCAGCAGATGTGCCAGCCAGGCACAGGAACCTGCTCGTACATGCTTTTCCCCTTGTCAGGGACACACTCAATGTTCCAATCACTCATTGGATCCTGCCAGGACATTTCACTATTTATTTTCTTCAATCCAGCTTACTAAATTCCCTTTACCCACCAGTCTTTTAAGGATCTATATTCTCTCACCTTTAATTTACAGTGCACTCTCAGTGTATAAATAGTCACTGTTACTTACACTGCCTCACACTTCATCAATCACCTTGAGTAAGCTGCTCTCCCCTGGGGCTCAAACCAGCCCCTGGGCGGAATCTCAGGAAAACCCCAGACTATTTCAAAGAACTTGCTTCTTATCAGCCAGCCCAAAAGTTTCTTCATATAGCACTGTTTTCTTATGTCAGTCTTTTACTTGTGTGGAGAGTTCACACATCCAGGCTATGCTACTTCTGAAATAGGACTCTCTCTTGTCCAAGCTCTTCCACTTTGGATAAAGTAATTAAATATTAGTTTACATTTTCTTAACCCTCTATTTTTGGGTGATATTCACAGCCTGTGTGTACCTGTTATCCATACAAGGAATGGATTTATCTCTCCACATTCATATATTTTTTTTGTCCACTGACCATCTCAAATGGAGCTCTGCTTTCTGCTCTGTTGATTGAGATGCCTAAAAACACATAAAAGTGGGATATTCCTGCACAAATAGAACTTTTAAAACCAGCTATTTGTTATCACCCTTTTTATTAAAACAGAAAGAAGCAAAGAAATAATCTGAGGGAGTCCTGCTTAAAGAACTTTTCTTACAGGCTTCAAAGTTCGGTGAAACCAAGGGAGGGTCTGGAAAGCTGCCTTACTTTATATCCCTAAATAAATAGACATGTGTGACCATCTTGGTAAATCACAGCTGTCAAGCATGTGTCTCTCAGTCTCAGTGACAACCTTCAGTTGAGGCACAAGCGGTGAGGGTGTGGAGGGGAACTCCTTCCACTCCCAAATCCTGGTGCAATACATCTGCCATGGATACAGCAGTGAAACTTGGACATGAGTGTTGCAAGCAAGGAGAGAAACCTGAGCCACCCGGCATCACCCCCACAGTGCTGCAGATGCCCCATTGCTGAGACATCACACGGCCTTTTGGGGGATTTTGCATATCAAGGGAAGCTTTACCTCTCTTTGCCCTGCAGCTGGAGTCCTGCCATCCTCAGGGCTGCAAAATACAGGGACAGTACTGCTAAAGAGAGGATGGGCTTCCTCTTCCAAATGGCCTAAGAGACTGCTGAGTGGAGGAGGAATAATCCCATTATTTGGATGTCCTTAGGGCTTGGTTCTTCCTTGCCTATACCCAGTACAAACTCCATGATGTCAAGCTATTTGCCCTATTGGCCAGTCACAGCAATTCAGTCCTCCCTACCATGTGGTTACTCCCTGACAAACCTACAGGACATTATTTCTCACCAAATAATGTGGTAGTGTGGAGCAGAGAACAAATATTTGACCTGTTTAAATTAGCGTAACAGCTTGGTTCAGACAGCTTGACAGGGAGCTTGCTTACCCAAGGCAGCAACAGGTACAGCTCTCCAGGCTTTATTTAGAAGCTTTAATCCTGCAGCATTTCACACCAAATATTGTCTTGCTCAAACAGTCCTGGCACAGGGCAAGCCTCTCTGCCCCTTGCTGCACCCACGAAGACCAGTGAGATGACCAGCTTTACCCCGCTGGTCCCATGCCTCTGCTGTGTGGTTGCTGCTGGGTTTGACAACTAATCTCTGGTCAAATGGCAGCAAAACAGCGATGACCCTACAGTCACCAGATGGTTTATGGTGGCTTGTGTGAATGTACTGGAGCATCACAGCTTAAATCCAGCTTTTAATTGTACTTTACAACCAGCCTCCCTGTGGGTCTTGGCCCATAATATACACGTTTCAACAGACCACTTCTGGACAGTTCAGTTGCCTGAACTGTTCCCTGTTTCTTACCTCTAATCAGTCCTTCTCTCCTTTAAATCTGCTAACAACTCAAAACCAAAGCAATCCTCAATACTCTTTCTTTGCACACCCTGTCTTCAGAGCAGTGGTGCCAGGTAGGTAAGATGTCAAACCCAACAGAAATTTATAGAAGAAATTGTATTGCTATAAACTGTCAGGGTTGCCAGTTTTCTCCTCATTCCATTCGTCAATCAAATAACTCCAAGAGGAAGGTATGGGAGGCACCCAACATAACCTACCCCAAATGCCTGGCTGGCTCAGTGCGGCCTCTCCCAACTTAGGAGTGGTAAGTTTCCTTGGGAACATGGATAATTGAAATGAGAAGGACAGCAAACAATGGGAGCTCTTCTCTTCCAAACAAAATTAATCACGAAAAGGTTTCTGGACCACCATGATGGGATTGGGGAACACATGGAGTTCCCAAGGTATTCTCTGCTTGTTCCACCAACTTGGAGATGCTCTGCTTAAGAGAGCAAAGGAAAATAAGTGTTACATGCCTGCATTTCCAAGTCTTAAGCCAGCATTCCGTAGTGGTTCAGTGAAAAATACCATTGGGTGCCTCTTTCTCCTGGTAGGGTGACTGTGAATAACTGTCAGCCCCTCCTTCTCCCACCCCTCCACCTTTACCCTACACAGAGGATGCTGCAGACCCTGACAGGGATCTCTCATGCTCTCCAAGATGAATCTTGAAAGCTTCCTCCATACCTGCACAAAGGTCAAAGACATCTCGAATTTAATGCTGATGTCAGTTTGTTCACTTATTGAATGGTGACACTTTAGACTGGCTAAGAGAGGGGTCATCAGTTGCTGAGTTTCTAAATATACTAAACATGCTGCTGTGTGTGTAGGTTAATGTTACCTTCTCTTCCTCCTGGCTGATTTATTGTGCCATTAGCTCATATTCCTGCTCTGTCAAGCCTCTGTGTTTGTGTTGTTGCACACCAACCAGGCAGGCTCCCAGCTGCACCTGCAAAACAGCTCGAGGAGTGCATTGTCCTTGCCTGTCCTTTGTCCTGCAGGAGATGCCACCAGTACTATTAGCCCTGGGAACTGCCCAGCAGACATCTTTTCCTGAAGAAGATGAGATGCTCGGATGCACGTTTGGCAGCATGAGGCCCTTTCCCACTCTGACCACCATGGCCGGAGTGGCTCCTGCTCCATGCAGTGCCCTGCTGCACCTCTAGGCTTTGCTATCAGAGGCATTAATGGCCTCAGCTCCTTCTCCCTCCTTTCCAAAGAAAATCCTGAGCAGCAGTCCATGCAGGGAGGGCTACTGGTTCAGTAGTGCATGGAAAGGCTGCAGCAAAATACAGCTATTTAAACCCTATTCTCTCTCAAAATTATGCATCCAAACTGGACCCTCCATCAGATGCTCAGGAAACTGTCAGAGTGAATTAAGAGCCCTAAAAGGCCAGGGCTGTAACTCAGTGCCTTTTAAGTGCCAAGGTTTTGTTGGGAGTGGAGGGAGGGAAGTAGCCACTAATGTAATTTCCAGCAAGAATACACTCCTCTAATATAATTTGGCCTGGCCACCCTTTCAAATGCAGCCTTTCCTCAGCTGGCCTGGTTCAGGGCCATCCTCTTAAATGCCCCAGTAATTACTGATGCAATGAAAACATGTGCCCAGGCTTTGCTCTGGCCTTTTCAGCCTTGGAGTGACACCAGCTTTCAGCATAGAGCACATTGCTTGGCATGTAACTGGACACATAAATACTGGAGGGGAGGGGGGGGTGTTTCACCAACTATATTCAATAAAGACACAAATGGCTCATTTGCTTAGGCTTTGTTCCTTTTTTGTCTTTGGTTAAGGTTTAGCAGTGCTCTGATGGTCTGCAAGTTGCATGGTCCATTACCAGATTAATAAGCGTCAGTTACTCTGATCCAAATTCCTGATCCAAATTTTAATTTCACCAGTTGCCTGCTTTAGTTGTCTTTTTGCCAACACCTTAGGCTGCTGGTAGCAGAGTTCCCTAGCCCATTACTCTGTGCTTTCCTTGAAAGGGAATGGTTTCCATGGAAGAGACACTTGCCCTGCTATATCCATCCCCTTAGGCAAAAACTATCAGAGGAAGAAATTGAGAGTATGTCATAAAACAGTCTCTCTTGCCTCATCCTTTGTGAATTAAAACAGGATTTTTCCAACAGCTCTTTAAAGATCTTGCAGCATTGAATATCACCGAAGAATCACAGAACAGCACTGGTTTACTTCTCTCGGGTTAATTTTGGTCATCTTTATTTAATACATCTCCTGACTGTATGTGGCAGCCAAGTGTCAAAGCTGTTGAATTGTCCCCAAAAGCAATTAGCTGGGGACTTATTACTATTATTCCTCATAAATAGCTGGTACTCAAGGACAGTGACTATTCTGGGGGACTCCCACTTAAGGGATAACCACCAATCCCCTCTCCCCTTGTCCAAACCAGTGGGACTGAAGTATTTGCACCATGCAATTTTTAGAAGGTAAGAACCATGACCAAGGGGTTTTGCTGTGACATTTACAGGGCTGTAACAAGCCGAAGATGTTAGAAAAGGGATGAACTGAGAGACTGAAAGAGAATCTGATGAAACCCAGAGCCTGCAGAGGAGTGAGGGCATTGAAGAGTTTTGGGGAAGCTACAAAGAATATGAACTTTGGTGCCATTAAGGGAAACCATAAGAAGAAAGAAAGGAGGAGATGAGGTGCATGCAGATTTATGGGCAAGGATAGCGTTGACAGCTACAGTTTTGGATGATTTGAAGTGAAGAAAGAAATGACGAAGGCATTTGGGAAGCTAGAGATGTGAGTGTCACAGAAGCTGAGCTGTTAGAAAGGACAGGCAGAAAATATACCACTCCAAAGACTCATTCCTTCTCTGCCTGTCAATACACTTCCATTTACCCTGGGGACAGGTGGCACTGCCCTTTTCTAGGATGCCCTGTTATACAAAAAAAGCCTTGGTCCAGCAGATTTGCAGGCTGCTACTGCAAGGCAGGACCCTGTTCCCAAAGCCTGGGTGCCAGCTGCTGCGAGTGGCTGAACCCTAGGTGCCAACATCACCATTCCCATTGTCCATCAGCACACAGCGCTGTTGCTTTCTGGTTTGCAGCCATCAACACAGACTCTGGTAGGAGTTACAAAGCAGCCAGTACATTGTCAGGTAACAGGAGGAGATAATCCCCCACACCACAGCCCAAAGCATTATTAAAAACCAGTACATTACATATTCCAGTCAAAAATCAATGAAAGGGGTGCTGTTCTGCTCATGGCGTGTTGCACGGGTCAGTTTGGGGCTGAGGCAGCAGCAAGCCCGGGAGCAGGAATGCACAGCCACACTCCCAGGCTGTGATGCACATCAGTGTGCCTGCATAGAGCTGGATCCGACAGGCAGCAGGCATGGGAGAGGAGGCATTAGATTTTTTCCCTTCCCCAGCATCTTAAACTAGGTAATTATATTTCAAAACTGTGGTTTTAAAACCAAAATTAATTAAATGAAAGTAGGGACATAGGGTAACTAAGGTAGCATGATTTATTGACATGAGCTGCTAATATATGCAGTAGTTAATTACGTATATTTAATCATATATTAAGTGCAAGCTGGATCTTTAGTATACATTAATACAGTGCATGACATAAGATCATAATGGTTTTGGACTTGCCTAGAGTTGCATACTAATCATTAGAAAACTCTCCCACAAGCAATTTGCTGCTACACAAGGCCTTGGAACTAAAACATCCCAATTAACTTTTGAACCAGTCTTGGCACAATGTGTAAAGAAACTCAGAGAAGGAGGGAAGACAATTCACAGCAGACCAGGGCACCACCCAGCTGAAAAATGCCCAATTAATGATAAATCAGGTATGTCAGAAATAAGGACAAAGGATTTCTTTTGCAGCCCCTTTTAAATTATATATACTTAACACCTTCCCAGGTGTCTTTTTCATGCTTTATCATCTGAGGGGAACGAGACAGTAACAATAGTATGAAACTTTTTTTTTTTGTTCCCTTACATTTTACATTACTTTCTTTCTGTTAAGATACCAAATTGTTTGTGTTGTATTAATAAAGTCCTTTTAAAATCCATGCCTTGCAAATATTCTCAGACTGACCAAACTGATAGGCCCTTTCCTATACACGTGTATCACAGTACAATTTTAACTAGGCAATCACATCTCCTGTTTACATATTCTACCATCTTAGGTTTGTTACTTTAGTGCCCTTTGGAGGTAGGGAGCTTTTAATTAAAAATGATTCAACTTAAAACTGAAAGGCCACTGGAATTACCAGATTTCTCAGAGAATCCAGCCTTTTGGGGAGTAGAGATGAACACCTTGGAGAAGGTGATGAGTTCAGATGAAGCATCTCCAGGCCTAGGATGGTAACACCCAGCAGATGCCTGGGGGCTGGCCAGCAGGATGTGCTGCAGGGAGTGTGTCTGTCCTCAGGAACCTCCCAAAATGCTCTCCTGCATGGCAGGATGCCTCTGGAAACCACTGCTTGCACAAGCACAGAAAATTAAAAGGCAGCTGTGCAGTGCCCAGATTTTCAGAGTTTATGGCAAGTTTCTTGCCCCAGTGGTTCCTTGACCTTTTATTAAGACCTCAGTTTAAATTTAAAAAAATAATAATAATTAAAAAAATTGAACTATTGAACTGGGCTACAAATGCTGGTGCCTTGGCTTCATAGCAACACAAATAGCCCAGATAAGTGATAGTTATGAAGAGTACACTAATTTTCTTTCTTTCTTTCTTTTTTTTTTTTTTTTTTTTTGGTCAATGATTGGTGGTTTCCAGTATCCTTTTGGAAATCCATTGTTAAAGTCTTCTAGGTAGGTAGTAAAAGTTGCATGCATTTCTTGATTGCTTTAATGCATTATCATTATAAAGCAACATCCACGTTTACTTAACCTTTGTGGAAGTGCCAGTGTAAGTGCAGCTGTTGCAGTGCTGTCACCGGGACAGATAACTCACACATTTCACAGAGTCCTGTGCAACATTTACCACAAAGCAGAAAAGAGTGGCTTGTATGAAAATAATGCCTAGATTTAAGGCTTTTAGTCCTGAATTCTGCACATCCTTTGTTCCATTTGCTCTTATAGACACTTTTTCACGTAACATTTATTAGGCTTCCCATGTGAAATTTGCTCTTTAATACTTGCTAATAAATAAGTATATAATTACCCTGATTCCTATAGTCGAGTGAACTTTCTGAAACAACAACAAAAAAAATACATGTACGTTGCACAACATAAATGAGCATCCATTAACACACTACTCCGAGATTTGATTTATGGCAATACAAAAGTGAGCACGCACACTTGGGAGTACCCCAGACACGATGGCGGAAACAGCGAGTGGGAGGGAAGGAGAGAGAACAGTGTATAACTGGTAATTGAATGATCATGGTCAGATGGACAAGGGGATAAAAACGAAGAGACCCTCCAGTGTAGACAGCAGAGTGAAAGCAATGTGCATGTGGTCATGCTGTGATTTCAGGCAGGTCACCGATGCTGTCCCAGCCCCTTGGGGTCAGGCAGTGCCCAGCCAGCTCCGCACAGAGGTAAAAAATACAGAAATAGGTTCCTTCTTTAGCTTCCCTCCTTGTCTGATTTTATCCTGGGAGAGAACTTCTTGGCTATTTCAGTTTATTTGTGCAGTTTGTCCTTTGTTGGGGTTTGTGTTGCAGGCCTCCTGTGACTGCTTGCATTTCCGTGCATGCATAGGAGACACACACAGACAAACACCTTGCCTGAAGGTGAAGTTAGCCAGCTTTTTTGGCTGATTTGTTGATTCTGAAATCACTTACTGAAGGGCCTCTGCTCCTTTCACCCTTGAAAGGAGTATTGTTAAGCTTAATGTGCTGAAGTCATTGGTGAGACAACACTTGCAAAGTTCACATTGTAATAAAAGAGAAAATCCCTATAAACACCACATCCAAGATACGCTTCGCTTCGTTGTTTATGCTGGGAAAGGTTAAAGACAAAACCTCTGAAGAGCCTACATTTGGGTTTAACAGTGCTGACTAGAGGTAATTGTTACACAATATTCCTGGTTGGTGAAACTCAGTTTCCAGTAGCTTAATGTTACTTTTGTGATGGAGAGCAAGTTGCCATCCGCAGCTGCATGAAAGTCTTACTGGCACAAACTGTTTGACATTTCTCTATTAAGACAGGATGAAGTGGTCCTATTTTTTCCCAATCTGACGATTTTTAAAAAAGAAAAACATCTCAAAATGGCCATCAGCAGCATGACGCCTATTTGTTTTCACACGGAGGTGGGTGGGGTGTTTTTCAGTCCCAGTCCTTCTTGGCTAGATGACAGTGTAGCACCTACCACCCTGCTACAAGTGGGATGCTACCCACCTCCACTCCTTCATGTGAAGTATCGACACTGTGTGGAGTCAATGTAGCAGTAGGAAGTGCACCGCAATTTTCCATAAGACCTAAAATAAAAGAGAATATCTCAGTTTCAAAATATGCTACAGTTCACGTTATATGGTTTCTGGATGTAACTACCTGTAGGAGTGAAGAACATCAGAATATGTCATATGCAGCAAAATATGGGAACCAGAATAGAAGGGTAATTTCTATCAGTGCTCCACTGTGTTCTCCTTTGTCAGCAAAATAGTCCAGGAGCCCAAGAGAAACAGTGAGTGAAGACTTAACTTCCAGTAATATCAATTAAAAAAATAAAATCCCCATTGGCAGCAGGACTTGAGCATTACGTGGGGGTGGATGCAGAAGGACTCGGTGCCCACGGGAACTGTGTAATGAAATATCTGAGGCTCTGAGATAAGTGTTTTTCCAGTTACTCCCAATAGCTTCAGCAGGTGTTACTGTGCCTGTCCTTTAACTTATTTTTCATGTACTTGAGATAATGAGAGTGACACATTCCCACCTTTGAAATAATAATAATAATAATTAAAAAAAAAAGTAAATGGAGGGGTCCTTGCCAGAGGTTTTTGTCTTTCTACTGACTTAAACTGAACTGCACTGACTACCCACTGAAGACCTGACCAGAGACCTTAATAAGCATTTTAATGAGTTTTTATTGCTGACATATGTCTAAGTGAATAACCCATCCACAGAGCCAAGATGTGGACTAAGCAGCCTTAAAACTGTGTCCTTGGATAACCCACATTCTCAGACCAACGTAAAATCTAAAGAGAAGATGTGAGAAATGGGAGGAGAGGCCTGTGGGCTGGAAAGAGTAGAAAATGGAAAAATCAGTTGCAGCAGAGTTCTTGGAGAAAAGGTTGCTTTGGGATGAAACTCCCATATGAGTGCCATGCTTACATACTTAGCCCACTTTACTTATGATTCACAGCTTTTTCTTTAGCTTGGCAGATAATTTTCAGACTACACACAGAAAAAATAAAGAACCTCAGTTGCTCTTTGCAACTTGACTATATGTGAAGTGAAATTTATAAAATTTTCTCAAGTTTTTGTGGTGCTATCTTTTGCACTAAACTTCAGACTTTTAGAAGGGAAGGTTTTCACAGTAGAAAACAGCTCAATTCCTTCTGAAGATGATATCTCTATAAAATGTTTCAGATTTGCAGGTCTACTAGTCTGGATTTTAGTAATGTTTTACAGCAGGAGTGCTCCAACAATTACAGTGGAAGGATTAGCACAGCACTTGATTTACAAAGACATCCTGTGGTTTCTTATTCCTGTCAATTAGCACATCATTGTTCCCTGAATGATGAGGGCTCTGTGCATAATTTAATTTGCAAATTAATTGTTTCCTGTTAGCCAGTAACAATACCTGACAGTTAAATAGAGGTGCTGCTGTTGGAGGAAAAACGCTGACCAGAGGAAGCTGCTTAAAGAAAGGCAGAGAAGGCAAGTCAACAATAAGCAGATGTTTTAAAGGAAGGACATCCCTAAGCAGATGGATGGCTTTGCATCTGCCGGCAGTGAATTTCCTGCTCTTTGGAAAAGCTGACAGATGCCCAGTGGATTCAGAAGCAAAGATACCCCTAGAGTACTAAAAAACAAGAAGGGCAGCGGGAGGTCGGTTGGAGCATGTGGGTTTGGGTCTTTTTTTGATTTCAGTGTGATTATCTCCTCCTCATGGTTTTCCTATTCTTAGTATGTTATCAGTGGTTGCAAATGCAATGATGATGTGACCAAATGAGGAAATCTTGGCAAGAAATGGGCATACATGTGTCTATGTGGTCTTTGTTCATTTGGTACAGTAAGAGGCATGTGCTTATTACGGAGAAATGAGATTTAGCCCTTAAAGTCAATGATATGCAGGAATAATTTGATAGACTCTTTCTTCCCCCCCTGCCTGCAGTGGTCCCAGTAGAACAAGGTTTAAGTGGGTGGTACTACTCTGTTTTAAAGCTAGCAAAGAGAAAACAGACCAAAAAAACACACACGCAAAAAACCAAACCAAAAAAAAACCCACCCAACCAACCAATCAAGAAAAACGCCAAAAAAAAAGCTAAGACCCTCTCATACATACCCAGGGAGATACGTTCTACATGTCAAATATCCAAAATCCTTCCCATCACAGTCTTCAACCCCCTCATGCCTGTAGCCATCTCCGCAGTAAGCACGGCGACATCCTAGCAAAAAAGGAAGAAAGAAGCCCCTTCAAGGCTCTTCACACGAAAAAGAAACAGGTAGAGTAAGTGGAACTAGATTTTTAAGAGTTAAGTATAAAAAAAGTCCTGTAAGGACTGTCTTAGGAGGACCAATATTCTTCACTACAAAGAAATGAGGGTTTTTTAGCTTAATTTCAGTGAGCAAGAGAAAGAGTGAATAAATACTAAAAATAATTACTACAGAATCACTAATTACAACAGCATGTATTCTAAAAATTATTATTACCATAGATGATTACTATCAAAACAAGTTAAGGGAAACATCAAATACAAATGATGAGGGGGAGGTGGGTGGAGGGGTGTCCCAATCTAAAAAAAAACCTCTGAGGTCACAAAGTGATTTGAAAATCCCATCCTAGGCCTTTCCCCAATATTACACAGTATCTATATATGTCTACCGTGAGTTCCTACCATGAACAGAATTATGCAGACCCATTGCCTGCCTATTCAAAAAAAAAAAAAAAAAGTATGTAATGATCACCAAAAATGTGGTTTTCCCTCTGTTGACTCCTACTGACTTGAACATGAGTGAGACTTGTGACATTTTTTCATGGTGACTGAAATGTAGGCTGCAGTAATTTGTGGGAATTTTTGCCATTTTAACAATAGGACTTTGCTTTTGATGTCTTCAGCATATTGAGAATGACTTATAACTTGAACAAACTCATTTAGTTAAAATGCCTTTGACATCTTCTGGGAAAATCCATTGCTATTAAGCAAAGGATTAAAAAGACACTCAGGAATAGGGAATTCATGAGAATTAAAGTGGGTTATTTACAAATAGAAATTATTAGTTATTTGCACCAAGGATGTGTTTGGTAGAAATTAATGCTTCTAAGACCAACGAGCCTATTTTACATTTAAATGCATTTAATCTTTGGTTAGCCTTTTTCTTTTGGTTTAGTCCCAAGAGAAGAATGATGACAGTGTTCTCATTTTCAAGTGACTAAATGATTACTCTTTGGGTCTCATCAGTGTCAGAAATCCATGTACTGCAAGGCCTCAATTGCCCAGTGTATACCACAGAGAACATGATGTGCCCTCAGACACACAGTGTACAATTTTGCAGGCACTAGAACTAATGAACACTATTTTCCCACATGTTTGTTCCCTATGGTTGACTGCATATTCTAATTGAATCATTTTCTCATATCTGGAGACTGGAGAGATCCTGCTCTCTCTCTCTCTCTGTATTACTCTGCAGTCAGGCAAACTTAGAGGGGCTTTTATTTGTATGTCTCCCTATGACTGTTGCGACTGAACTGCATTTGAAATCTCATTGCTGTTGTCACCGAGAAGTTGTCTGGGATTCTTGAGTTACGTGGGGAAGGGTGGCGATGGACAAGTGGATGGAGAAACTCACATAGACCATGGCTGCATACACCCCATTTTCAAAGTCAGGGTAAAAAATGGAGGGATTTATAAACAAAAAATTGCATCTTTCAGTGTTGGCTGATACTGTTCTGACAAGTGAAGAAGCATCCCTTTGCTAGAATCAGGAGAGTGTCAAACCTGCTATGCAGAGAAGGTGTAGTGCTGAGCTCTGGGGAAAGATTCAAACCATAAAAATAACTGTGGGGGAGAAGTGAAGCTTGCCACAGCTGCTTGAATGTTTATATGCTCTTTGCTATCCAAACCCAGCAAAATTGAAAGAAGATTGAGTAGACATGAATTAAATGTTGTATAAACCTAATGGTGAAGGTAGCGGGCTAAACATGTTCTCCATGCAAGTGAATAACAAAATTCAAAGTGGTGTTTCTGGACACAGGATCTAGTTTACTGTGAAAACCAGCCAGCTTCAGTGTCTATCCCAAGGGTTGTGATGCACTGCAGAGGTATGCTACATCTTTTAGACAGAGCTGGCAGCCGCTGGGGAAGGTGTGGATGTAAACCAGCATGAGAAGTACCTGTTGCCATCTCTGTCTTGTGCTGGTGTGTCCCATCCACATGCATGAAAGACCTCAGTTTTCAGACTGTGACCAATGTGCCTCCCTTTCCCCGTGCCTGTGCTTGATTCACAAACCACACAAGCTCTCCTGAGTGAAACACTTGTGTGATTTACACAGCACCCTGTAGGAACAACTAATGCACCTTCCCTGGTAGAAAGAAGCCCCTCTTGATGCCCTGTAACTTACTTATACAGTCATCGGTCACAACTGCGTTGCCATCGTCGCACTCTTCCCCGTCCTGTACGATCCCATCTCCGCAGGTACCGCTGTCCTCAAAGCGGTAATCCACAGGATACAAAGGGGTGAGCTGACCACACAAACACACAGTGGTTACTGAACCAGACCAGCAGCAGCCTGGCTAGCAAGCAGAGTTGAAGGGCTATGGGAGACAGATCCCACAAGTGGGTTTTCATACCCTGCTAATTGGTGGTTCACAGGGATTATAAAGAATTTAATGCAAAGTCCAGTGGATACAGAAAAGATCCTGCTGCTGATTTCAGTGGGACTTAGCTTAGCTCCTTGAAGCAATAAGGAAATACGTGGGTTTGGTTTGCAGGGTTTGTGTTCTTTGTACCCTAGAGAATTTTGCCTTATTTTGTATTAAATAAAAAATGGTCTTTACTACCTTAATTCCCCAAACTCTGCCCCAGTTTGTTCACCAGTGGAACCTGGTTCACGGGGAGGTCAGCAAAACCTGCAAGAGTGCTGAGTTAATGCCTCAGTATTTAAGACTCCTGTGAACAAAATTCACAGAATTATGTACATTTGTGGAACTGCTGAAAAATGAGCTTTTTCTCCATTTCTTTAATTGATTTTGCAAGACACCGTAAGTACAGAAGTATGTTCTGCATTTCAGAATGAAATATACACTCACGAGTTTTCTGAGACCATATTTTCACCTGGACTGGGAGCCATCCAAAGGTATCCTTGAAATACAAAGATCTCTGATCTCTTCTAAAAGCTAAGGCATTTTCAGTGTTTAACCGGTCCAATTCCTCTTGATTATTCACCACAAAAATCTGGGGCAAAGAAAAAGAGGTGATTGGTAACCCTCTCAAGAAGTTTTTTTGATTGTCGCAGAACTGAGTTTTGCCAATTGACATATGTATCTGCAAATAGGTAAATAATTACACAGAAGAATGGTCTGGTTGTCTTCAGAAACAGCATAGTGTGAGAACTTACACCCATGGATTTCCAGACCACAAGAGGCTCCTGGTAAGAAGAGATCCAAGTTTCCAAAGGAGAATGGTCTTCTCCGAGCACCTAGCTATGACTCCAATGGCCCCAATTTCAAAATGCATGTCCACAGATAAGGATCATTCAAATACCTGTGCACAGTCATTGCTGAGAACTGTCAGGTACTCAGATGGTTTGATGCTGGAACAATGGCAAAATCCATATTGGCACAAGTGCTTTTTGTGGGTTTATCTACATCTTTTTAAGACATGCTCACTACAAATTAAATAATGAATGGCTCGAGGCAACCTTCACTTATCTTTTGCTATTTTGTTTAGATTTAATTGGCATTAAAATACATGTTTCTTTATTTGCATATATTTTGTTCTAGAGCCAAGTCTTCAATTAAACAGAAAAAAATTAGTTCAAAATGGAAAAATCAGGGCAAGCTGCTCTCTTACTCATTTTTTAATGTCTCATGTGAAATTGGATGTAAGAGGCATTAGAAAATAGTCTCTTCCTTCAGTAGCTTAATCAATTTAATTTTTGCAATATTCAACCCATTTTTAAATTAAGAAAAAGCAAGAGTACTTCTGAGCAAAATGGATTTAGGGTTGAGTCTGACTCCCACCAGCATAAACAGAACTGGTTCTTTTAAGAACAAATTACCCTGAAATATTCACATAGCAGAATATTCCCATAGCTCTGGACAAAGGCCAATTTCATTAAATAAGCACTGAATAAAAATGCCTTCAGCATGAATGACAGAAAGCAAAGAAATAGGAAGTCAGCGAAGAACCAATTCTGTAATTGTGTTCAGGAGCTCACGGCTCAGCCCCGGAGCTCCCATTTCTCTTGAAATCAATAGCAGATCTGTGCTCTCTGAAACTCTCTGTTACAGTTACTTTTTGTAATTAAGAAAGATTTAAAAAACAGAATGAATTTTAGCCAGTGATGGAAAAACAGCACTGTGTTTCTCAGTCTCTGCCTTCCTCTGGCAGTGCTGGCATCAGAGGAGCGGTGGGTGCGTGGGTGGTGGCACTGAGGATGTGCTGCAGTTGGATGCTGCTTTAGCAAACCACAGGATGCAGAGCTGGGACACAGAGCACCATCTCTGGGTCTTTTCCATGTGCAGCTGTGGAAACCCTGACTCTAGTTTTCAAGTGGTACAAGACAGGCTTCAGAGCTGCTAGGTGGGGATCTGAACAGAACAAACAATACGATGTTTAAGTTCCTGCTCTGATGTTTAAGTTCCTGCTCTTTACACACGAGGAAGTAAAACAAATAGGGCAGGGAGGAAAAGAGGGAGTACTGCTCTGCAAGTGCTCCACTTCCAGAGCTAAGCCTCTCCTCTTTGCCATCCCACATTCCTGATAACAAAATAGCACTCAATCATCATCATGAGGGCTCATAGCAGTAGCATATGGTACTTTTATTTCAGGTAGTTACACTCTGTTTACTATCTTTTAAGATCTAATATGAAACTGTGCTTGATGGAGAAGGAGGGCAGTAAGACCTACAAACAATACTGTGAGTCTTATACCTTTTCCAATGAGTTCTCCAGGCTCTGATGTACTACAGGTTTTTCTGCAATAGCCTGCAGTGTGATGTGTTATACACCTTTATTTCAGCACTTTTGTCACAGTTTTGTAATGCAACACTGCCAAGGGTGGGAGCAGCTTGCAAGACTTGCAATGCAGTCATACAAAAGACTGACTTCAATGACCCAATTTAATGACCAGTGTTGTCAGTATGTCCCTTTCACACACTGTAACAGCTTTTTGACAACATGACAGATGAAGATGTTAACTAAGCTTACCACTGCTTATTAACATTCATAGACAACCAGACACTGCACAATTTCCACTTGCATGAGTGGAGTGTCTGGGCTGTGCTGATACACAGCAGCAAGGTAGCATCTTCACTGCTGTCTAAGTGCTATGATGCACAGAATAATAAGGCAGGGCCTAGATGAAGGAGAATTACATAAATAGATTTACAAAGCCCAGAGAAATCAGAGATTTCACTTTTCACCAATGCCTTGTTCTTTAAAGTATTTTGTCCATCTTGCTCATAAAAATGTTTTCATGGCTAGAGATGGAAATTAGCTACATAAAAGTGTATGCCTACAGACGGGAGTTCGGAAGTCTAGTTTCCCTGGTTTGTGGAAACTCCTTTTATTTCAAGGCCTAAACTTTGGTAGAAGGATCTATTATATATGCTCACTGCTTGACCCCAATATTCAATTCTGAAATCACCTTCTTTATAGAAGAAGACATTAAAAAAAAAACACAAACACAAAAACAAGCCGAACAAGAGATGCTCATTTCACTGACCAATATGAAATTTTGATTTAATGAAATAAAAAGAAAAATAAAAGTAATGAAATAAAAATAGTAGATTATATATGTATAGTACTAGGTGAAAGAGAGAATCCACAGGCTTGAAAGAGATATTCTAAACATGTGCTACCTTACTGATGGTTTGAAACAGATGCATTTCAGCACATGAATCATACAACTCCCAGACTAGTTATGAGACCAAAGTCTTTTACACCAGCTGGATCTCAGAAGTTTTTTATACTAGAAATCACACATTTCCCACGTACAGACATCTTCCCAGTTAAATCCAAGATATTTGTGAGTACACGAGCTCTTACAATAAAAGCACTTAAGGACCACTCACATCCCCTTGCAGAAAATCTGCTTACCGCAGGAACTTTTGGATAGCTGTGTCCAAACACAGATTCCTCATATGATGGATTACTCATATGTTGTGGGTTTGTGCAGAGACATCTCCCTGGGGGCCCTGGAAGTCCTCTTTCCCCCTTTGGTCCTATTGCGAATTGCCCTAGGAAGCAAAGTACCAGGTTGTCTTGTTTCGAAGTTAATACACAAAACACAAGCACAGCCTGAATGGGAAGAGTACAGGTCAGGTGGATATATACAATTAACCAAGTTTTCATATATGCACATGCCCCACCAAATCCAGTGGGAACTGAGGAAAGGGATTACCAGAGCCACTAATTCCCCTGCTTCAGGAAAAAGATCCCAGTTTGTACCCACAGTCATATTATTTCAGATTATCTCAGCCTTTTAAATTTTTCTACCAGTGTTAAAGAAGAAGAGAGAGAACATTTGATGAGAATAAATGTCAGCCTGTTTGAAGCTACAGAAATTCAGGACAGGACGAAGACACAGATTACTCTACAGTGTCTGTGCACCAAGTTTTGTAGAGTCAGTCTCCATATACATCCACAACGCTTTGGACTTGTGTATTTGTACAATCACTTGAGCAATGCTGTTACAGAGGTTTCTGTATAGGAAAACCCATCTAGAAATACAGGAATTCTACAGTTAAACATTAGAAAATGTGTTTTGACTTTCAAACTTTGGCAAGGATGCACTGCTCTGCAGAGTTAGACTATGAGCCAATATATTCACACTGCAAGCAGTGACATCATTACATAAATGTCTTTTAGTATCAGAATTTGTATTCTAGAGGAAAAAGATTAACAAACCTGGCACATAAACTTTCTGCAGATTGAACAAAGTCTTTAAAAAATAGTCTCAAGGTCCTGGCTGCCTTCCCATCAGCATGGTGAAAATTCTACCCTCTGAAAACTTCCAGCTAATTTACTCAAGCAAAGAGTTTCGTAGTGGGAGACATGAGATATATGAAGACTCTGAAGCTGCTCCCAGCTTCATGGAATTACCATTTCCACACCACCACAAGAAGAGACATCCTGTCCACTGATGAAAGCAAGGGAAGAAAAAGGGAAAAAAGCAAAACAGAAGGGGGCATTGAACAGATTGGCTGCACTACAAACAGCTGTTGTACATTTGAAGCAACAGTAGTTTCCAACTGGGTTTGCTTTTCTTTTCAGATACTTCAGTGTATATCAGGGCTGAAAATATACCTGAGGGTTCACTGTCACTACGTGCTGTGGGTCATGGATTGTCCTTCATGTCTGTGAGTCATGTCACAAGGTGCCCAGGGTTCATGTGCATGCACAGCTTTAGTCTGTACTATTGTCAGTTACACAGTTTTTCTCATGGTTTCTACAACATGCACAACTGCGGTGAGCGTAGATCTCCAGCATTTAATTAAAGAGAGAGTTTTTCTCCACTGACTCTTTTTCCTCTTTGACTCCTATCCCCTTCTCTTCTCTTTCCTTCTCTCCTTAACGCCACTGCGACTTGGGTCTTATCTGTTTTCCTCTTAGAGAGCTGCACAGTGTGAGCATGTCCTGTCTCATCAGAAATCACAATCTTTCACTGTAAACTAGGATATATGGAGAAGGAGCAGACCTTTTATGATGGAGATATCCTAGTCTCTCCAAGGCTGCCAGGTGGCTTTTCATCCTCCTCATCTACCAAAGTCCCATAGGAACCACATAGGCTTTACTTTCGGTTTTATTTGAAACGTCAGAAACCATAAAGTAAGCTTTAAAATAAGGTATAGACTCATCATGATGGACAAGGCCTCCAGGAGAAATCCTCTCCTTGCCATTGACGGAGAAGCCAATCAAGCCCTGCAGCACTTTTTGCAGAGGGACCTACATGTGCGTGATGTGTCAGGAGGGGCTGATGTGTCAGGGACACGCTTTAGGGGATCACCTCATCTGCTTACCTAATCCTGAAGGTCCAGGAGGGCCTGGCTGGCCAACAGGACCAGGCCTTCCAGGTGGACCCATGACACCCGCAGGTCCAATGTCTCCCTTTAGTCCCTAAAAGAGAGGAGACATCCACTTATTTGTCAAAGTATTAGTAACACACAACCTCTTCCAGTCACCATTGTCTTCCCTTTCAAGAAAGCCAAGACATTTGCCAATGGAAGCATGCAGCATGAGCACCTGGGAAGAGGTGCTCTCCCCTCCTACATGGAGACAGAAAGGCACGCCCAGGCAGGATTCCTGCTCCTAAATGTCAATGGTCACAGGGCTCTGTTCTGTGAGGAGTCAGGAATCTCCCTGATCTGACTTCAACCCTCTGATAGCACTTCTTTAGGGATGCCTTTTTACCCCTAGTGGCTCTCTAGGAATCAGTGCAGCCCAGAAAGAAAGGGGAAAATCACTAGGGAGTTGTCAGGTTGTCACAGTGACATTTCCCAGTCTCAGGGTGCAGTCTTTGAGAAGCACAGTAATGACTTTGAAGCCCACGCTATTTTTTAGAAGTACTTTAGATGCCCAGATTCCTGTATTTCCTTGACTTTCACTATGGGTATAGCTGTGTTAATGAATCATCAGAGGGCAAGCAAGGGCTTGACTTTACAATGGGTAAGACAGTGTGCAGCAACACCATACCAAGAAATGGTGTCCCCCTGGTAACCTTTCAAGCAGTCAAAATTCTGTAAAATTACCTGTGGGAGAAGAGTTTATATGCAGTTACCATACAATAGCTAATATTCTGTAAAATTAGCCCTAATCTTCCTCATGGAAGTTTATTTGTGCAATCATACCCTTAGGCATTTGGAAGTTTCACTGTAGAAGTGTTCAACACCTTCCTATTTTTTGCTCCTGAATTTAACACGGTGACACTTATTATAAATAACTACATTTATCTTCTTGCTCATATACTCCCCAAGGCTTGGATTTCTCAGCTTTATATTTCAGAAATGTATTACATTGCTTAAATATCTGAGTTGATTTTTATGTAACAGCATACATTATTTAGCATAATAAAAATGATGTGTAATGTGTAAGCTTTCTTTTAATGACAAAGGAGATTATTTCCTTGAAGATGGTGTAATTCCAGGTTAATGTGCATTCAGAGGCATATGATGAGCGGTTGTATGTTTAATTTAATAGTAACAAAGCATATATAGTAATATATAATATGCTATATCCCATGTATACATTTGAATGTCACTTGCACCATTTCAGCAGGGGAAGGCTGATTTTGCCATGGCCCATAAAGAACTAATTGAATATTTGCTTTGTTTAATCTTATTAGGTAAGCTCTGTGCCATCAAAATATTCCAGGATTTATGTGAGTGTCAGTGATGCTGATCTCTAATTACTTCTTACATTACACAACACAGAACTAGCAGGCCAGGGTTTTTAGCCCCAAAGAAGACTGTGGGAAATCTCTTTCCCCCACACAATAGCAGTTTGGCAGAGGGAAGCTAGCACCAGTTGGATGTGTACTGCCTGAAAATGAGCTGTTTTCTAGGTGTCCTGCTTTGGAGGAATGATTGCTTAATGCTTTCCTGCTTAGCACAGATACATTAAATAATAATGGCAGAGGTTCATATTAAATGTTTTTGCCTTGGTTTTTTTTATGTGTCCAAAAGCAGAGAAGCTTTTCCCATTGATAATATTTATATTCCTCTCTTTTCTTTCAAAGTAACATTATCTAAAGCCCTAAGTCATTCCTCCTTATCAAGAATGAAACCCTAAACTTGGTCCTTAGAATGAATTCCCAAGTTACAAAGCTTTGGGTGTTATGTCTCAGCAGCAGTGAGGCTGTGACTCCCTGTTCCTGGACACCTTTTAGGAAGAGCCTGGCCCAGAGGCAGAGGAGAGTTGAAGAAGTCAGTGAGCTAATCAAGAAGTATCTTAAAATGGAAGTGGAAGTGACACCTTCCTAATTTAGCTGCTTTCATCTAGCCATGTCAGCTGGATCAGGAGACAGGAAATGGCCCCAGGTCGATGGAAACTCACCTCTCAGCTGAACAAACAACCACAGCACTTAAGGGTGGTAGCCAGATCCTCAGAGCCTTAAAGTGCCACTCTCTATTTTTTTTCAAAGGATTAGAAAAGAAGAAAGGAAATCACTAGTCACTGGTTTACCTAGAGGGAAAGCTGGTTTTCATGCAGAAGATCAACACTGAAATTGCTTTTGGGGCACCAGAAAGGGATTTGTGTACTCAGCCTTGGGACAGGAAATGCCAATTTAAGGACAGACTAAACTTCTTTTAGTCCCGCTGATTGTTTCCTTAAATTGTGACACCCCTTATGTCACCACCTTTTGATTAAGGCATTGTGCAATGTGACAAAATGTCTAAGGTCAATTAAGGAGTGCGCTGTGTTGAAGTTGATCTGGAGGCACTGCATCTTCCCTTTGCCTCATGCTGTGGAAAGACATTATGTGCATAGTGCTTTAGCAAGACAGATGAACAGAGTTTACAAAAACCAAAACCAAACCAAACCAAACAAAACCAAAAACAAAACCAAAACCAAAAAATCCCAGCGAAGGTCACACATCAACTTTTAAAACATGACAAACAAGTACAGAAAAACAAAAAAAAAAATATTCCTTGTGGGTCATCTAGCAGACTTACACGATACATGCCTTCCTTACTTGGGAATCTGTTATTCCCTCTTTAACACCCAACTTTCATCTTTCCCCCCACACTGGCTATTCTATGATTTCAGGTATCACCTGATGGCATCAGAGCAAAAGTGAAGGAGGTATGTACCTCTCTTTGCAATTCTGGGCATAACCAGACTGCAAATAAAATACTTTCAGGTAAGCTCATTGGCAACCACATCTACAGGCTCCTGTATCTGAGCAGTTGTACATTAACACCAAAGTCGGTGTAGCAAGGACAAGTTCCCTTCCCTGTTGGCAGAAAGAAACTGGCTCTGCAAGTGACAATTCAGAGCACCAGGAACTGGTCCTTTTTGTGCCCCCAGTATCACTGCTTAAAATAAATATAAAAGGAAAGGTGCACTCAGAGAGGCCCATTTGATGACTTGAAAAGGTAACTACCAATATTGTTACCTGCTTCTTGGAAAATGCTATAGTGGAGGAATCAATATCCAATATACACACAATTCCTACTCTTTACAATCCATCTGAAAGTCTGAACATGTAGCTCTGCCAGCATAATTTTGAGCTCTTTAGCCATCAGATGGGTCTGGGACCATAGCTCTGTTGCTTAGTATTCAAAGGAAGGGTTCAAGGTCTGCTCAAATTGTATTAAATCAGTGTGTTACCAAGCCAGGATAAATAAAACATTTCCCATGCTGCATGGCCAGGGAACTGATAAGATTATAGCCCTAAGGCTGAGGCTTTAACTCTTGTGTAGCCTGTGTGTGTGAGGTGTTTCAGAGCTTCTGTCCACTCCCCGTGTGATACAGTGCATGGAAAAAGAGCATAAACCACACAGTCACAGTCACGATCACACAGATGCCATGAGTCACAGGAAGAGGAAACACCATGGTCCTACTTGTTTGCC
This sequence comes from Myiozetetes cayanensis, assembly GCF_022539395.1. NCBI lineage: Eukaryota > Metazoa > Chordata > Aves > Passeriformes > Tyrannidae > Myiozetetes > Myiozetetes cayanensis. Next base: position 116,063,833 of record NW_026086604.1, on the reverse strand, counting down.
TCGTTTTCCAGGTCTTCCTATAGGTCCTCTGTGCCCCGGTACTCCAGACTGTCCCTTGGGGCCCATCTCTCCCTTGATGGGTATGGAGGGAAGGAAGCAGGATGTAAGTACATGGTTATACCTGCCTTATACAAGGTGGACATTGCTCTCGTTCACACAGTTCCTCTAGATAATCAGACACCTTCTTTCTTAGAAATTAAAAATGATAATACAATATTTTAAACCAAACATGAAGCAAAAAATATGTCTTACAATTTACCAACACATCCCAGAAAAATCCTTTCATAAAGAGGAGGCCAAATGGAGAGACCAGGAACATGCTCAGAGACTTGGGAAAGTCAAGGCTAGCAAAACTGTCTGACCCCTTGGCAAAATCTTGCTTTGCTGTCAAGATGCACGTGTTATAAAGACACTCAGGGAAAGGGAGGTGAATTCACCCCCAACCTCCGTAGGAGTATCTACTATTTTCTTATCTTAATTTCAGAGATATTATGTGATTATGTAAAAAAATATCCTCCTTTATGTTTTCCATGAGCTAACATCTTCATTTTGTTTCTTTTTCAAATACAGAAAAACAATTACATAAGAACTTATCAGGGCTATCACTGCTACTTATAGTAGAGCCATTTCAATTCAGAGTCAAGAAAGAAATATTTACTAGCTTCAAGTGAATGAAACCGAAACAATTAGAGCAGTTATGAATCTATAATCAAGAGTTTAGATATGTTAAACAGGAGGAAGATTATAACTGAACGAATGATCTGGGAGAAAAAAGAGAAAAATCAAAAAACAGCTAAATTGGAGTTTTCTCCTAAGCTAAAAATCCTAAAGAATTTGATCAAGTCCAAGCAGTCAAGCAAGACCTTTCCAGGAAGTCCCTTAAGTCACTAATTGACCCTATGTTAGCATTTAACACAACTCTCCAACACATCACACCCACTTACTTTTTGTCCCAGCATTCCAGGGAAGCCTATTTCTCCCTACAAAGTCAAAGGAGAAAAATAATAAGAAAATGTGTAATGGTCTTTGACAAAGCAGCACCTTCCTTGCAAGGAAGAAAAATCAAGTGTCATGTATGGATATCAGTTAAAAAACCCTGCATTGACTCAGTACTGCAGGTCATTCAACAGGTGGAGAATTATAACCAAAATGTTACTATAAAGCCCTTTGTTTGGTAATGCTACTCCTCTGTCTGATTCTCTGCTTTTCTGCTCTAGTAAAAACCTCTCAATCGTGATTTTGTCTACAGGCAGCCCTGTCACCTGGACAGCTCCCAGAGCCTGCCTTTGGGAATGACATTTTTCCATTTGCATCAAAAGCACTTTTCCCTTTCTTAGTTACAAGAACCACCAAGACATGAATCTCTCCCCTTCCTCCTCTCCTCATATTATCATATCACCAGCTAAAAGCATTCTGGCAAGCTGCCAGGGTTCTGGACCGCACAGGTCAGGAGAAACTGAGGTTACCTCCAGGGAAATCCCCCTCTGACTCATCAGCCTCCCCCCTCCCCCCATCCACTGGGGCTGGGGGATACACAGACATGGAGTCTGTCCCACCACCCTCACATCAGATGGGACCACTGCCTTCCCTCACCACTCCTGCCCTCCCAGGAAGATGCTTCCATGCTCCATTTCTCCATGCCACACCTGTTTTTCGCTGTCAGAAGCACACTGCTCTTCACATGCACCTTCAGTTAAAGATCACAGTGACTTGGAAAGGAAAATTACCTGGTCTCCTTTGACTCCTTTGTCACCTCTGTCACCTCTGGATCCCTGGAGAGAGATAACAAGGGGACAACAGCTTCATTACCACCATTCCATTAGGAAGCAAAAAACATCACTCAAATAACAGTATGTTATTTGAAGCCAGCAGAATACAGTAATGTCTTCAGAGCAAGGTATACAGTTCATTATTGATATTATAACAGAATTAAAAGCAAAGCCTATAGGAAGAGGGTCTCATTCTCCCCAGATAATTCTTTAAATACATGCTTTCCTGGACATAATACTTCCAAACTTGATTTTTTTCCTCCAGTTGGCTTCATTCCCCAGTTCAAGTCCCACGGTAAGGTCTTACAGTAAAAACTGTCTCCATGCCAAAGCGTGTATCACCTAACTAAACCAGACCAAAAATTAAGGATCATTATACCCATTCTGCAGATGAGGAATCTGTAGTGAGGTTCACTGTATCAACTTGTCCACAAGAAGACAGGGTGTAAAACTCACTTCTTCAGCATCCCAGCCCAAGCCACAAGACTGTGCTTCTTCTCTAAACTCGTTTTTCATTTCTCAGTGGAACCTTTGGACTTCATCAAAATTCAATCTCATTCCTACAGTTACTTTTTTTAACATAACTGTTTCCCAATATTAAATTATACATTATTCTATTGTCACACTGACCTTTTCTCCTCTAGTTCCAGGAAAACCCTAAAGGGAATGACAGATATTTTAATACTTCTTGCTTTCGAGATCACCCAAGAAGCCGGACTTTCAAACTTTGAAGTGAAGAAAAAGAACGAAGCACAAGTAACTAACTGCATCAACTTGTAAATGCAGTGAATATTTATAGCTCCTAAAATTGCACTGAAACAGAACTGTGAAACATGAGTTAAAGGCACAACAACTCAGCCCAAAAGCCAATGTGAAAAAGCCAGGTAAAGTCAGCACATTTGATATTGCTTTAAAATTGAAACAAGTGAAATAAAATGTAACTGAAAATGAACAAAGCATTGAATGCCACAATTAATAATCTAAAATCATTTTAGCAATAATATTCCTCTTCTGGTTTGTTTGTTTGAGGTTTATTTTGTTTTTTACCCCATGGAATATCTTTTAGTAATACTTAAGTAACCTATTGTGATCATTAATATAAAACTGATCTTTCTCTTAAAGAAATATACAGCAAATAATGGTGTTCAGTTCTTCCTTCTAGTCCTTTATTTGAATAAACTGATTACCTAATTTTTTTGAAGTACCATAAAATATTGTGGTTTAAATTTTTAAAGGCAGTCTATGCTATAGACAATGATACTGGAACATCCAGATCAAATTGTGCTTCTATCCAGCTGTCAATACATATGCATAGTTTTAGCAGAGGACCAAAATGATCTCCACAGTCCATGAGGTAGGTAGAAAACATTGCAGACAGGATTTAATGCTGCAGATATGCTTAAGGACTTCATTTTTCTAGTGTGATACAATTATATGTGAGTTTGCTTTTAAAATGAATTACAATAATTTATACCAAAGCATTTTTAGGAAAAGCTAAAAGCACAGCCAAGCCCAACCACACAACATAGCCTTGCTTGATGTAGAGCATATCTTTTTAACTGTATTAGAAAAGATATATATTGATAAATGTTTTCCAGCAAATTCATGAGGGAAGCAGCTGTCAGCAGAGTGTTAGAAACCAATGTCTGAAAATGCAGCATGTGGTTAACAAACCTTGGAGCCCATTGGTCCTCTTGTACCTGGCAATCCCATCACACCCAACTCTCCCTTTTCACCCTAAAGGGGTCAATAAAGAGAGTTATTGATTGTGGCTCTCTGATGACATCATATTTGAATGTCTGACAGTTTAGTGTTTCAGGTTTTATGTCAAATAGTTGAGGTAAGCCTGACCTTGATGTAGCATGGTAGACAGAGTTCTATACTGTAATTGTATTCTGCCTGAGTCCTCACATGCTATCTTACTCTTCTATTTACATTTTCTTGTGTGCATAACTTGTACTCCAGTTTTGCCAGATGTTATTAAAGGACATGCAAGCAAACCACCATCGCCTTTTCTGCACGAAGGTGCATTGTCTCTACCCGGCATCACTTCCACTTCCACTAGGTTGCAGGTAAGAAAGGTGTTTTGCTGCATGCCTTATGGCTTGGGGAGGCACAGGGACTGCTTTTAATGTAGTTCTGAGACATCATGCACTGTACAGTCATTTGGAGCCAGTAAATCATGAAAAAAATTTACAACAACTTCTCTGGCTACTGTCAGCTAATTATATCTAGCATGAAATAATGGAGTAGATGGCCAGACATGCAGCAGCACTACGAGCAGAATACATTTGCCTCTCATTCTCCTTCAGTTTTCACTGTCCTAGAAATGGAGGGGATTTTCACATTGGCTGCTGACCCTGGAGAAGTACAGAAAAGACTTGAAGAAACAAAGTAGGAGAAATAAGGACCAAACTATGGCTGTGTCAAAGAAAGAGAAGACAAGGAAGGAGATCCAGCTGAGGAAGTTGCAAATATCCACAGAGGTGGACATGAGGAAATAAAGCCAAACAGCAGCACACTGGAGATCTACAGCAGGAAGAGGATGCAGCAAATGTTTGTGGTGAAGATGTATCAGAACTTTGAGAAGATCAGAGATGGGGGAAAAGGAAAGAGAGACACAACCAACTGATATGAGAGCAGAGATCTGCTGGACTGTGTTCAGCTGGAGCCTTCATTGACAGGCAGGAAACTGAAATTTATAAAGACCAGAAAAAATAAAGTTATGAACTTTTCTAAAGAACAGAGGAGACCAGTATCAGACGAGATGATAAAAGCACAAGAAGTGAAACCAAACAGCAAGTAAGAACTGCAGCTAAAGTATAGAAAAAAGTATTACTACTGAGTGTGAGGGATGCTTTTAGAAGTGTGATGAAAAAGCATAGTAATAGACAGAGAAGATTAAATTAAAATCAGAAAGACTAAATATATGTATATATATACATATATATATGTAGGCTAAAGCCTATATAAGGAAAAGACTATGTGAACCAGTTTTCTGTCTGCTTTGCTCTCTTCTTTTGCTAAGAATATGAAGTTAATTGAACCTTCCCTCTGCCCTCACTGCTCCTACTGTGGGAAATCATAACACTCAATTTGTATGAGAGGGGACACCATTTCCCATCTCCCAGTTCATTGATTGTTGCTTGTCTATATTCCCACATACTATAATGTGATGTTATTAATCTAAAATAGCTTTAAAGATCTTGAAGGTCTGCTTCCAGATGTGGCTTGAATTAGAAGTCATCTTCTATTATTCTTGCAGTATCGAGAGCTACTGCATCACATCCTCTGAGGTGAAGACATCAACCTTCATAGAGCAAATGAAGAATCAAAGATTTACTGGAAAGTGCAGCTTCAAACTAAGGATTGTGTGCAGTCCGTTTGCCTAATGTATAGTGGATTGAAGAAAAGCAAGTTATCTCAAAAGTCCTACTAGAAACTCCATAAACTGAGGCTCCTGTGAAGAGCTGTATACCTTTGGCATAAGATAGTACTCACTAAAGGACTGTCCTGAAGCTTTTTTTATAATAAATGCAGATGAAGCAGCCACTCTGCAGTAGCAAAGTGTGTCCTATCATTTCTTCTGCTTTTGGTTAATAAAAATAACAGGAATGAATGTTTATTTGTACAGGAATGAACTTCAAAGATGTGATAACCAATCCTCATGGTTTGTAATCTCTTTCCCCTGACACCAGCCTGGTGTTTTCTCTCTGATCACACGGGCTCACAGTATACCTCCAGGCAAAGGGTTCATCATAAGGAATAGTCGTAAAGATGATGATGGGTTTAGAAACATTGATTCATGTGATTGTGAGACACCAGTGGTTATCAGTAAGTCTTTATTAGGTTGATTTTCAATTTCCCTTGGCATGTTTAATCAACACAAGAAATGCTACAGGGGTTGGGTTGGTGGAATAACCTAATCCTAGACTGGGCATGCCAGTGTAAGAAGTGGGACAAGCACAGAGTGTCCTTGCACTGTTACGTCTTCCCAGCCTCCAGCACGTGGTTGTTTAGAGACTTCCCAAGACAACTATTCTGTCCTCATGATGTTGAACGGGTTGTTCCACGTGAATTTTAGTCTTACCTTCGGCCCCACAGGTCCAGGCCATCCTACTGGTCCTGGCATCCCAGGAACGCCCGGGGGACCCGGTCTACCCTTGAACGGAAAACATTGATTACAATGATTCATAAAACATCATTCCTACACACTCTACTGCAGACAGGAGACAAAAAGACCTGCATGTAATTATATAGATGTGAATCCAATTTGTGATAAGAGCAGAACCAAATCTTCAACTAACTATTCTTATTGCTATTGTTCTTATTCTAAACGTTCCTATATTACTAGCAATGAGCAACTGCTCTTCATTAACTACTATATGACTAGCAATAACTGCATACATACAATTATTTATCTGTTTTAATTACTGCCCGTAAATCACTCTTTGAATATCTCCTAAAATGCTGCAGTTTAATGCTATTCCGCTGCATTACACCACTTGGCAATATGATATTAGAAATGTCATCATGAATTTTGAGGCCAAGAGTGAACTTCCAAAGGCCAAACAGCTTATAGCATGAGTTATACTGTTTTATTTCCATCCTGAGTGACTTCTCTTTTGGAACTTACTGGTTTTTGTCAGAAGTATCAATGTACTGTGGTTAAGGTTTGCACCTTCTTGTACATTGGTAGGTTACTCTCTTGAAGACATTACTGTTCTGAACCCTTGAATTTATATAAATAATATTTTTGTTTACTGTAATTTTTTGTTTACTGTGATCTATTTGCAAATAGATTAGTTTATGTGTTTATGTGTTTTATATGTATTTTTATTACTGATTGGTAGGTGGTGTATATTATTAGAAAGGTGTTAAAATCCTTAGTGTATTATTAGAAGAGTACTTCTTTTCCTGGTTAGTGACTACCCTCAGCACATCTCTGATTTCATCCTGCATTTCTGTCTTCTTTTAAAATTAATTACATTAAATGGATGTACTTAGTGACTGAGATAACATATTCTGTTTCATCACATGTAGGGGCACATATTTTTGACAATATATCACAGCTCATATGTCACCAAGTAAGCCTAGGATTGTAGTCAGCATATTGCATTGGTGCCAAAACTCTGGAACTGTAATCATTAATGGTTATTCCTCCTTCAGGGGTATCTGGATGAGTCTTGTTTAGACTTTGAAAGAGTAAAAATTTGATTTTGCTTTGGGTTTTTTTTGATGCACCTTTTATGATAGCTCCCATATCCTCCTTCCCCGTCCCAAGAGACATAATTCAAGTAATTTCCCACTCTGTTTGACTAGTCTCCATGCTTTTACTGAGGGAATTTGTTGAATTCAAACCAGCTGGGGCAGCTCTCCAGCCCTGTACCTGGAGTTCCCTGCCATCCACCCTGAGTACCAGTCAGAGCAGCACAAACAGATTAAACTTCAGCACTGGCTAATTATTTTCCACTGTTGTCTACACCCCTCTTTGGCAGTATTCAAGTATTCAATGGATTTTTGAGACAGCACCTTTGTTCATACCTTTCTTCCCGGCCTGCCAATCTCCCCCTGCCAGAGAAAGGAATATGTTAGTCTTGTAGCCACCAAGTGAAGCACAGTGGTCCATAAGTCAATGCATCGATGCATTTAAATTAAAAACAAACAAACAAACACACAACAGAACCCAAACAAAACATTGGGAATATCTTTGTGCTCAAGACTCAGAGGTAAAATGAGAAGAATTACTTTATCAGAGCTCCTTGGTCTTTCCTCTGTTCTCAGCCCCAAATCTGTTGTCATCACACATAACCATGTGTCCAGCTCCAGGTATAAAGTTCTTTAGGCATCATTATGGAACAAATGTTTTGCATATTTGAAAACATAACTTAACATACAGGCCAGTTTTAATACGTGAGCCGCCCCATACACTTCACACTACAGGGGAGAGTTCTGCTTTTCCCACTCTTCCAGAGGGACAGGGAACTCAAAGGCTTTTGGATCAGTAATATTGCTGACCTGTGAACCTGAGCTGCTTTCTTAATGCCTACCCTAAACAGAGGTACCTATCATGAGAAGCCATAAAAATATTTCAAGACTGAAAATTAACACTGAAAGATGAAGTTTTAAATTATATCTTCAAAGGAATTCATAGCTTTGCATTCCAATTAAAGCAGATCCCCCCATTCATAAGACTCATCATTCCCTTAACAGACAAGGAAGAAGCGAAAGTTCTCCCCTCCTTCTTTGCCCCTCAAAAACTTGTCAAACTCCAAACAAAAGACACTTACTTTCTCCCCTTTTGGTCCCATTATACCAGGAATTCCTCGTGGACCCTAGGAAGAAAAGTGAACGCTATTATTAAACTGCATTAGTGAGGAGGCACTGCTGGTTGTCTTCCCTCAACCCTTGACCCTATGGGTGTTTCCTGGGAACAGTGTGAACCTGTGAGCCTGAGGTGCTGAATGACATGTTTGAATGTGGCCTCTAAATAGCAGGTCTGTGCCACGGCTAAACGGGAGGCTGGAGAGTTGGACTGACATGGGAAGTGCAGGGGCATCTCGTGGATGACGGGGACCAACAAGAAAAACAAGCTGGGGGCAAATGAAAGATGAGAAGTTATCAGAGTCCTGAAGAATTAACAACAACAAGGATGTGGAGACACTGCATTGGCTGTGAAGGGAGATCAGCCTCTCTCTCTCAAATCATATTGATTCTCCTTTCAGGAGACTTCTTAATCCAGGGAGACTTTGAATTCCATCTCAGGGGCAAAAAAACAAAACAAAACAAAACAAAACAAAACAAAACAAACACAAAAAAACCCCACAAACAAACAAACAAACAAAACCCTAGAAAAACAGTTTTGTTTGCTTCAGTTCACAGACCATCTTTTATTTTTGAGTGACTAAGGAAAAACATCCTATGATCCCGCATCACAGAAACATTAGATTCACAATACAAATCATTCATTTCAGGTTTGGATCCTGGCTGCCTTGTACTGTTCAAAATGTGATGCAAATTGTACATGAATAGGACTAAAATGTACCATCAAATGCAAATTACTCCAACTATTTTAGTCAGTAATTTCAGGTTTTCAGTAGTGCAAATCAGAATGCACCCTATTAGAGTCAGAGACAAATTTTACCTTATTTCTTTCATTAGAAGGCTAAACATGGGAGGAATTATAGTCTGAGTAATGTTATTACAAATCTAATTCTCCTTCTTATGAAAAAGTGTTAAAATTCAGCTATGATTCAACAGTACGAGCTTTTGCAGCTCCTCTGAAAGCCTTGCAAGCTACAGCAGAAAAGAATTCGGTACTCAGTAGATCTCTTTTTGTAATGGTAGTATTCTTTTAAGGCTGCCATTGTCACAAAAGTATTGCCCAGAGGACTGCTGGTTCTGATGTTGTCCCTTTACAAGATACAGTCCTATAATTTATAATTAAAAATTCCAAAGCCATGTTATACCCACTCTACTGTCTGCTGTTGTGATAAAATCTGCCAGCCTGCTCTATTTAAAACTGTTCTTGGAGGGATCATAGGTCATTTGGTTACAAGATTAATATTATTTATAGCAATAGACTTTGTAGGACAATAGAATTAACATTACTGTTCTTCCAATGTAAGCCAGGGACAGTATTAAGAGATTTTTTTCTTAAAAAAAAGACAGTCTAGTGAAGACTGAAATAACAACTGCATCTTTCACATGTATGGCAACTCTGGATCATGGCCAACCATATTGCAGGGCTGTTTCATAATGCAGAGGCTTTTCTCAATACAGGACTGGAGAAACACCTCCCATCGCTTCTCACCACCCCTCATCATTCTCATGCAAAATGAATCTGCCTCATCTTGCATCTCAGCAGAGACGAAATGGCAGAACAATAAAGACAAGGTTCCTGGGGGTTGGAACTAGATGACCTTTAAGGTCTCTTCCAACACAAACCTTTCTATGATTCTGTACAAAGAAAACTTCGTGGTTTTCACCTTGCAACTTCTAGACTATTTACAAACACCTTCTGAAATATTGACTTCTAAATAATTAAAGTTGAGCTTTTTGTCACATAACCGAACCTTTACTTTGATATGCTCTCCATGCTTTTTAAATAGTGTTTGGGTGCTTGTTAACTTCTTGTGCTGCCAAAGCCTCAGTCATAGCTTTGCTGCAGCAAAGGCCCGGTGCCATCTCTGCCATTAACTACATTGTAATAAACTGGCACCCAGGGGCCTTCAGGAAGATCATTGTCCCAAAGAACCAGGCACAGCACATAGATTAGGACTGCCTGTGCCTCGGGAGAAACTGGAAGTACCTCACCATGAAAAGTCTCGTTTTCTTTGGAGGGAACAAAATGGAATGGAAAGGCAAATTGATGATCTTCTCCCCATTACAGAGATGTCCATAAAAAACTTCCCTCTAGAGGTGCTCTGTTTCCTCAGAAGAAGGTGGTCGGTTTGCATGGGGATCTGAGCAACCTGACCTAGTTGAAGATGTCCCTGTTTGTTGTAGGGGGAGGTTGTACTAGCTGACCTTTAAAGGTCTCTTCCAACTCAACCGGTTCTGTGATTCTAAGATTTCTGACCTTCCTCTAAAGATTTCTGGAAGTGTAAATTGCCGAAAATTAGGTGTGGAGTCAAAAAGACTCATCCAAGGCTATTCAGTGACTCAGAGGCAGAGATGTTGCAGATCAAGCTACAAGATTATCCACTTCCTGAGTCCCACCCCTCTGCCCTGCTGAAGCCCCTCCTTGTCTCTGGAATCTGCTGTAGGTGTTTGCCTTCCCAGAGATGTACTCCGCTAATATTCCAGTGCATTGCATCTCTTGTGCATCCACTCTCCAGGCTTTTGTACTCACATAAAAGGACAACAAAGTCTAAAGCAAGAAAAACCTGATAAAGAACCTCTGAAAGAAGTGATGATGCCTCTGGGATTTTTAATAGGTGTTACCCCCTGAAGAATTCCACAAAAATGGAGGGAGAGCTTGAAATAGACTGGAGTATACAAGGCTGGGATGAGAAGATAGGGTAAAAACCCTACATGATTTATGCTAAGAAGTCATATCAAAATGAAATTAAGCAGGGCTTGGTATGTTTATGGAGTTGTAAAAAGCATTTTCAGATGCTTCACAGCTTTATAAGGACCTTGGAGCAAGTGAGCGAATGATGTGCTTTAATCACAAATGTATCACTCACCTGGGGGCCAGGAGGCCCTGAAGGACAACGTGATTCAGGCAGAGAAGAAGCCTGTATTATCTGGAGCTCACGACACAGCTCTTCCATATCCACATCAAGCAGCTTCTACCAAACATAAAACATACGAGTGAACATGCAGCCACACTTAGCATGTGGGAGAAATGCGTACAAATCCAGCCACCACATGCTACAGTCTCAAGAGAGTTTATTCACACCCTTAGGAAGACACCTAGGGTTCGTCAGAAAGTTCTCTTCATGGATGTTTGAACATCAGCACTTCAGCACAGCATCCTGTCCCAAGCTTCCTCCTTTGCCTCCTTCTCCTCCTCTTCCTCCTCCTCCTCCTCCTCCTCTCACGGATGCACATCACAGCCAGGCTGCTGCGTGTGTCTCCGAGCCAGAGTGGGACCCTGGCCTATTCTTAGACCTGACCCTGCTCTCTCTCTGTCCCACTTTGCAAGTAGCAGCTCCTCTCCTAGAATAGTGTCTTTGCTCTAATAATAGAGACTATACTCAGGGAGGGCATAGGCAGCATGATCTTTGCTCCAGAGGATACTAACCCTCAGACATTCGCTCACTGCAGATCAGAGACAATGCCTGAAAGGATCAATGGATGTCTGATCTCTTGACTTCAAAATTAAGCTTTCATGAGTAAAATGCCTTATTTATATCCTGTGACAAAGGTGATCTCCCCCTGGAAACACAGATGAACACTGAGCCAGAAACACTGGATCAACACAGCCGATCCTCATCTCCCACATGAAAGGCCGCTTTCCAGAAAGGCCCTGACTACAGACACCAAAGCACAAACTGCTCAGAGTGAATTCACGTGGCTTACACCCTGCTCACAACTACTTATTTTATTTCATGTTTCTACGGGGGAGGTGGTGTGAAGTGTGATATTATGCTCAGGTTACTCTCTGGTCTGCTTGCAGGAATCTCAGGAACCCTAGTTCCAACTTCATCCTCACTGAAGGAGTACACCACATGCCTTGAGAGGTTTTGTCTCTGAGTGTACTTTCTGTGGAAATCAAGGCACAGACAGCGGAGGTGATGAGGAAAGCAGAGGCAGCTAAATTTTTGATCTGGAGAGAATAGCACCCTGAGCTCAGTCTTAAACTCTCTCAAGGCAATGGAGGATTTTACACTGTTCTTTTTCTTGGGTTAGTCCTTGTCTGACATCTTACTAACCATTATTTACATAACACTAGCAATAATTACAGTATTTGTATATGGCAAACGGATAGAATTAAGAATAGGAATTACTGAGTGGGTATAAAAATTCTTAAAAATTGGGATGGAAGATATACTGGAGTTAACAGACCCTGTCAGTAGGAGTAATTAGGCAAACTGCTATGTCCTACACCCATCATGTTCTGTATGTTGCATTTGTTAATGTATGTGTATGGATACGTGTCACATAGTGCAGGTTTGTGTGTAGGTGGGTGAGTGAAAACTGCATACCAGCAACTCAAACTTGTCTGTCCTCCTGCAAAATTAAATGCTGGGAATAGATTCCATAGAAGGATTTCAGGACCTTCATTTCACCTACTGGATAAGGCCAATGTGATGTAAAACAGGAAATGCACATAATCTACACCCTGAAATCATTGGGCAGAATGGAGCAGTGCCTTTCTGTCCTTACTTGATTTATTACATTGCCATTTCCTTTAATTCAGGATTGCCTTACTCTGAAAGCCCCAAAATAGAGTAAGGAGAATATGTTAAGTTAATTGAATTAACTGCCTGAACAAACCCAGCCTTATTTCATTCCTTGATCTGTTTGGGATTTACTTCAAGCCCCAGTTTGGGATGTTGAGTGATTGTCCTAACAGAGCCATATCAACACAGCCAGGAGGATTTGCTGAGTGACACCACAAGGCAATGCTTGAGAGGATGCTTCATCTTTGTCATACATTAAAAGTCATGTAAAAGCAGAGAGAGGCTTTCAGGCCAGACTTACAGTGCTCCAGCTGTGCCTGAAGTACGGTGGTGGGAACAGGGGTGGTGGAGGAGGGCCAAGGAGGCAGCACGCTCTGCAGTTGAGCTGTTTCTTCTGTTCCAAACAAGGGAGATCTGTTCAATACAAACACTCATCTGTTGCCTTGAACAGTACAAACATTTCTTACAGAATAAGAGAAGTTTCCATTCCTCAGGATTTTCCCCCATCCTATGTGCACTGATTGCAACACCATAATCCAAGCAGGAATTTAGGAAACTGGGTGGACCCTTAAGGCTGTAAGTTCCTTCTTGTGCTGAAAGCTATGCAGAATTTTAAGCTCTTAATGTGGCTCTGACACAGGCTGATTCCGGAAAATTTCAGATATTAGAACACAAACCAAATATTTATGGTTTTCTCCCCTCTCTGTTCCAAAAGTGTATTACAAACTATTTCTTCTGGTCCCTGCTATAGCCTGTGTGCTGTAACAGCACTTGTGCTGTTGCCCACAACCTTCCCCATGAACCAATTCACTTTTGGTACTGCTGTGGGAAGTGGGAAACTGTTTCACAGCACATTTGCTTGTATTTCCCCTGGAACTGCAACCAGGTTGCTTTATTTCTGATTTGTGCATCATCCCTAAGAATAAATACCCTAAAAACCAGACTTAGCTGATAGTTTTGTCACTGATGATTGGTAAGACAGGATCTCAGTTCTGTTTGACAATGTATTTAACTTTTTCTAAGAGTTAAACTTCCATCAACAATGTAAGAAGCTGTGACAAAAGATTCACAGAGGAAGAGTATTAAGATGGTACATTTATATAACCATGTAGGTTTATTCCTGTATCTATTTACTCTTAGGGAAATACATTTCTAATCAGAGTGGGGGCCTTCTTCAAAGGTTTTGTCAAGGACAGCAAATATTTATTTATGCCTGTTGGCTTCTTCCTCTGGATAGTGGCAGCTGGAATGGGTGTCTGTGAGCTGCAGGGTGGCAGGAAGCCAAATACAGTAGGAAGAAAAGCCTAGGGTGAAGTATCTGGTATTAATAGAAAATCTCTAAATTAAGTTTCTGGGAAGACAAACCTGACGAAATTGCTAGATTTGTGTGCAATTCGATTGCAGGCTGGATATTAGTCACATCTCAAGGCAAGGGAAATTTTCTAAAGGACAGAGATACTTCTAGTTTTTCAAATGTCTCAGAAAATGTATTATATCAGTTTCACCTTCCCACATTAACGGGGATGGCATTTTCTCAGTTCTGATGCACAGAAAAATACTGTCCAGATGAGTGTGACTGAGCAGCATTCAGGGCTAGTTCATGTCATCCAGATTTTTTTCCTCTATCAAATCACTATTTGTGATGATGTCTTTGAGAATGAGTCAATTAAAATCTGAAGGGGTCCATTATGGGAAGACCACCATAATGGAAAGACTCTTTCTCAGCTTTTCCTCACAAGTTTGAAACTCAGCCAAAATCTTCAATTTAAGAGAAAGGTAGAAGATTTGTTAAAAAAAAACCAAACGATATATATTGTTTCATTAAAAGCTTTAAATACACACTGAAAATGCCAATTACCTTTAAAAAGTAGCAAAAGCTTGAGTTGCCTGTCTCCAGCTCTCACAAGGAATAACACACAAACATATGAAGAGTTAGATTTTATACTGGCTTAAAAGACTCTCAGTCACTCTTAGGCAGCCATAACCAAGTTCTTCAATTTTTGACACACATACTTCTGTGGTTGTCTGAATTTCAGGATTGTATCTGAACATATTGTATTGGGACTAAATAGCAGCTTATTAAAGCAATGGACAGCTTGTAATTTAACAGGGTATAAAGTGTGATTATTATTTTATTTTAGGCCACATTCTAATATAATCTTTCTTATTGTATGATCTAGCTAATTTTCAATAGGATTAGTATCATTCAACAAGAATAAGATTATCAAAAATCAAAACTAGCCTGATGTGGCTTAGTTGCTAAGAGATCACTACCAGGCACTGTAACAAAAGGGTTGCATTACTGCAGTTGTACTGTTACTTTAAGAAAAAATAATAATAATAAAAAAATTTAAGCTTTTTAAATATTTTTCAAAGATAAGATTAAATAGAGATCTGTATCTTTAGTTCTCATATGATACTTATCATGTCCTCGTTAGTGAAACCTAGGCCTGGATTATAAAATACTTGGATTTACCTTTCTAGCAGAAAAGTCTGCAAATCGGTGGAATAGGCTTTACTGAGAAAAACACTACAGCTAACCAAGTTGGTAAAAAAACAGCCACTGATTTCAGTCCTTATAGTCTTACACCAATACTACTGTAATACAAGTTAGGTTGAAACCCAGTTTAGGTTTGCAGGTATAAAAAGTGATAGCATGTACTGATCTCAGTGTGCAAGCAAGCAAAAGCTAGCTACTAGTAATAGCAATAGATACTGTTATTATTGATACTGGATAGATACTAAATATTAATATACTATTATTTATACTACTCTACAACTCCCTGAAAGGAGGTTGTAACCAGGTGGGGGTCGGTTTCTTCTCCCAGGCAATCAGCAGTAGGACAAGAGGGCATGGGCTTAAGCTCTGTCAGGGGAGGTTTAGGTTGGATATTAGGAAAAAATTTTTACAGAGAAAGTGATCAGACATTGGAATGGGCTGCCCAGGGAGGTGGCTGATTCACCGTCCCTGGAGGTTTTTAAGATGAGACTGGATGTGGCACTGAGTGCCATGGTCTGGTAACCATGGCAGTGTTGGACCAAGGGCTGGACTTGATGATCTCAGAGGTCTTTTCCAACCCAGTTGATTCCATGATTCTATGATTCTAATAGATGCTATTATTATATACTAAGTAATCAGGTATCATTAACAGTGTAGATCCTACTATGTGGGACAGATATAACCT
The DNA here is from genome assembly GCF_022539395.1 of Myiozetetes cayanensis. Taxonomy (NCBI): domain Eukaryota; kingdom Metazoa; phylum Chordata; class Aves; order Passeriformes; family Tyrannidae; genus Myiozetetes; species Myiozetetes cayanensis. The sequence goes on along the minus strand of NW_026086604.1, from coordinate 116,048,026 downwards.
GTATAATGATGTGGGTAGGTGATCTTTCAGGGGTTCCATCAGTAACCATGGCTACATCCTGGAAGGTGTATTTGTCAAGCCAAGTATTTAAGAAAAAGGTGGTCCTGGACCCAAGGACCTCCCACACTCATGTATTACAGGTGATATGGTAGCAAGGAGAGAAAAAAAATGAGTGATTCACAAAGTGACTACAGATACGACTGCTATAATCTGATTTTCCAATAAGGACCACATTTCACTGGCACGGATTTTGTAAGTAACTGCAATAGCCCCAAGATGTACAACCATTACAGTATTGCCTTGATTTATATCAGAAAAGGGTTACCTTGGCAGGCTTACAGACCCTCTGCAAGTGCAATGCATATTTTTAGGCTCCAGGTTAGCTTTGTTTGCTAAACAACAGCTTCAGAATACTCCAGTCCCCACCAGTGGAAAAAATCTCAGCCCAAGAATAGGACTGTCATAGTTTTCTGTGAAATATGAAGACCCTGCCTACACAGAGCATGTGTTTACATATCTCATATGGAAACTGCTCTTTCAACAACTTCAGTGTCAAGAATATGTCAACATATTCCATAAGAGAAGCAAGACAAAATGAAAAACTTCTAGGACATGACTAAGAGGCAGTTGTTTTCAGAGAACATAAAAATTATAATAGCTTTAAAACAGAAAGCATTGACCATTTTCAAATTATTTTTATGATCCAGACTATAAATTTGTCCAGTTCAAGAAAGTGACTATAGACATCTATGGTATACTGCCAGTGGTTGCTTCAGAGAACAACATATTTTAGATAATCTTTTGCGATATTTCATTTTTTTCCTGTAGACTGCTTGTGACCTTAGCTGGAACAACTCGTACTCGAGATGGTCCAAAGCAGAGCCAGAAAGAAGCCTTCACCCACTCGGAGTCCCCTTGAGTTGGGCTCAAATGAGGTCTCTCAGGCCTCCCAGAGCTGATTCTGGAGCTGACCTCTGACCCTACAAACCCCCACAGCTGTAGTGCAGGTACCAGAGAAGTCCTGCCCTGGGTTCAAGTCAGATTTACAGGATTTCATTGAAAACAATCATCAATAAACCACAAAAATTACTTTTATCCTAAAATCACAGAACGGTGGGCCAAATGCCAGGAGGAAAGGACAAGAAAGGAAGAGGATACTTAATATGTGTTTCCCTTACTATTTATGACCACACTGATCCAGCAAGCCCTGACGGGAAGCCGAGCTGTTATCCAAAGGCTTCTCACTCTCACAGCAGTGCTGGTGGCTTGCCCAGTTTGTGACAGGCAAGACTCTGCTAGATGGAGCCCTCTGATAGATGACACCCCATCACAGGTGCTTCTCCCACTCTTAGAATTAATAATAAACAAGCTGGGCAAACGAGTCAATTAATGAATGTGGGCTTGTCCAGCTTAAATAGAGACTTTCATCTGCTTTGTGGTTATTCATTCAGGCTCCTCTTAACCTCCTTGCAAGGACAGCAGTGTGCCATGAGCTGCAGCCACTCAGTGCCATTCTGTACATCTACCGTGAGGTGACTAAGGCACTTTTCCCTTTTAAGTTAGAAAAGTTTTAAGAGCTTGTTAAAAATGCCTTTGAAAGCCATAAAGGTCAAAATCCTTTAATTATAGAACAGATGCAGGTATTTAGCTCTCCTTCAAAACCCTAAAGATATGTGTCAGCATTAACAATATATGCTTCTTTAAAGTGTCTTTTATGAAGCTTTATGACACAAAGAGTGCCTTAAAGGCATATAAGCAGAGATGGCAATACAGCTCGTGTCTGGACCTGGGCTGAACAGTCAGGTTAGAGAATAGTCTGCAAGTCTCAGTACCTTTTTGAATTTAGACCTTATAGTTGATGGTCTAAATATATCTTTCCCTATAAACCAGGTTAAATATGCCAGAGAAATATATCAAGCTTAGGTAATGGTGTCTACTTGGAGGAGGTGGTAACCCATGAAGTTCCTATGGGAGTTAAAGGATGAGACACGGAGCTGCAGCTCTCCTCTGCTTTTAGTTTCATCTTGCTTAAAATGGAGCTTCAGTGTCTTTAAGGAACAGAGCAAAATGGATCAGAAATTAATTCAGTTAACTTCAGAAAATTGAGAAGTCCAGACAAAACCTTGCAAGTTTCTTTTCATAGAATCATAGAATTCTTTAGATTGGAAAAAACCTCTAAGGTCATCAAGTTCAACTGCTAACCCATCCCACAGTCAAGAAAATCTCATTAAAATTTGAAAATGCTCTACTTTTAATCCCCACAGTAACTACAGGCTGTGACAGCAGCAATGTGTATTTTACCAGCTGGTGCAGACTCAGAAACTGTCATAATAAACAAACAAACAAACAAACAAACAAATAAAGCATTTAAAAATCAGTCGATGTTCAAAAAGCTGGACAACAGCGCAAACCCTGGCACACAGCCTGGACAGTGGATCTGGATATTAACCTGGCCAGAGGAGCAAGGACACTCTGTCCTCCATCCCTACCTAATATTAAACCCACGTCCCTCAACGTCTCTGAGCAGCCCGGCTGGTGAGTGACAGGCGGCTGCATCTTTGCAGATCAGCCTTAGAAAACACTGCAGACACGGCAAGACAGGAAAACAAAGGAGTCTGAGATTTCTAAGCAAAGGAAAGGCCTTTCACTCCCTGTATGCAAACATTTCAGATGTGTATGTGCATATATAAGGACAATGTGTGTGCCAGATTATATACTGTTCTCTCAGACTGATTGCAGAAGGAAAATTCTGAGATCAGTACAGAGAGAGAGAGAGAGAGAGAGAAGGATTTGATTGTGTTGGCTCTGCATTCCAGTTTCACAGAACAGTGAAAAATCCCAGTAAAATCTGATGGGTGAACATTTCAGTGGGTTATAATACAAATTTATAAAATAAAACCATGTCTTATATGAATCCTGATAACCACAACAGGGCTGTTCTGTGCAATTTGCTTTCTATTGCCTTCCATTTGCAGAGCTCCAGAGCACTAGACACTGCTAAACAATGCTGACAACTCTATGTTCAGTGCAACTCCCTTCAGTGCATGAGAAACTGAGGCACAGAGAAGTTAAGCAAGTCCCCCAAATCCTTGGATAACTCAATTACAATACCAGAAACAAAACTGCAATATGGTGAACAACAATATCTCATCTCAATCATTTCATGAACCAGATCACAAAACTCAACTGCTTGCCACATCAGCAATATTAAAAATACTCTGAGTTAAAACCTAAGAATCTACTATAATCTGTAGAAGAGCCAGAAACCCTAAAGACTAATGCATGATGGTTCCTGCATCAGCCCCAAAAGACTTCTACGTGTCACTCACTACCACACAGTCCTCTCCCATTTTATCTGTGAGATCAGTAGCAACAAAGCTGAGAGACACCAGTGCCACTCTTCTGCAACTGAAGGATCATAATCTGTTAGTGCTGACATAGATCAAACATGTACTTGACTTTGATGTTGCTCCACCATATGTTCAGACAGTCCCAGACAATCCCTATGAGACTGTGGGTTGCTGTGTGCTCAGTTAGACTTCAGAGAAAAGCCTCCAAATTCCCCTTTGAAAGTTTGTTGCCATGGTCTAGATTAATTCCTCATGAATCCCTCACTACAACAGATTCCCTGACCAGATGACTTTAATCTTTTGCTCTTCAGGAAAAAAACCAGCTCTTTATTGACTTCGTATTGTAAAAAATCGTTAACTTTGTAGTTTCAAGAAGCTAAAAAAAAAAAAAATTGACACTTCCCTAGGTAGAAGAAATCTGAAATTTTAGCACTGCCTGCTTTAGATGAAATATCTCCCTTAACTTGTGTGTGTTCCCCAGGTGCCTGCATTTATCCATACATGCTTGGTTCTGAGAGAAATGGTTAACAGCCTCTTTTTCCCTCAATGTTTCAGTTCTCCTCAACATTCTTCTCTTCCAAAAGTGTCCTTTCACCCTTACAGCAGTGTGACTACAGAAAGCATGCCCCCAATTTCCTTTCCATTAAAACGGTGAGAAGGGAAGAAATAGAACATCTCAGTTGGGTTCTGTTAATTCCTGTGAGTTTTTTTCTGTCTCGTTTATATCTGAACTTCCTCAAACAATTCCCCCTAGATTTGAAGGGCTTTCCCTGTTCTCTCCTACCTACTAATCTGCAGCATGAGACAGGTCTCCTGGCCGTGTCCTGGCGGAGTTCTATGCTGCATTACAGCCGAATGCATTGCTCCCTGATTCTGCAATCACACACCATCCTAGCATCAAGAGTTAAAAAGTGCAGGGATAAAGGGTCTATCATGACAACAAACTTCCTCCTATCTAAACACAAACTGATATTTTCTATAGTTCTAACTAAGATTAGCAGTTTCTTTTGCTGCAAGCATGCTCCTGTGGCTCCTTTGCCAGTGCAGCCCACAGTTCCTATCAGTGTCTGATAGGAAAAAGATTGTAAAAAACAAGGAGGCTAAGATGTGAATCCAAAGAATGTTCTCTTCCTGTGCAGGGCTTTAGTAGAATTGACAAACTGACAAATGAACTGTTTATACTAGAGGCAGAGGCCTACAAGCACTGACTGACTACAAGTACATAGGGACTAAGCTGATTTTACAACACTGAATTGCTTCTCAGTGGAGCTTCCATTCTTTCACTGAAAACACTTGATTTTGAAATAGTTTGCTTTGGTGTCCTGGGATTGAAGCCCCCACCTTCCCGTTTGGTCACAACAAAAATCTGATGTTCACCAGCATGTCCAATATCTATGGACTACAAATAGTGCTGTGTTCATTCATGGCAATGACACTGAATGGGCAAGCTTGCTCAGGCCAGCAGGGATCTCCATGCTAGCTGCAGCATTGCTTTCAGCTGAGATTCCCTTTTGGACTGGTTGCTGCGTGTCAAAAACATTCATAGGTTACAGAAAACCTTCAGATCAGTTACTGCTTCCTCTGCTGGAAAGCCAAGCAAGCACTGCCTCAGCTCCTGTGCTGACCTGTGTCCCTGGCAGCTGGACTTCTTCACCACAAGCCACCACACGAAAAATATTGGCTTTACTTGACTGTGTCTCTAGAGGAGCTTCCGCAGTCTCACGCTGGGTAGCTGCCTTGTAACACGAATATTACCCCAGAAAAAAAAAATAAAATTAACTGGCCACTGGTGTAGTCTCAGCTTCCAGTCCTTCAGGAGTCCACTTATCAACCTTGGCTTCTCTATTTCTGGATGTCTCTGTCCTCACCAGCTCACCACACGAAGCCCACCAAGTCAACCTTTATTATGAAACCAGGAGTAACAGTGGAACACAGGGGACTGCATGGTTCTCTTTCATGCATTTTCTTGAACAAGTGAATGTTCATGATACTCACCTTAAGCGGTGTTTCACTGAACCCTTTCCCTTCATATGCATTATCACTGAGCCTTTTTTGACAAGCCAAGTACCCTGTCATCCAGTAATGCCATAAGCAGGTCAGAAGCCCCTTTCCCCTCCTGCATAGAAGACCAGAGCTGTACATAAGGAGCCTTGTCCCAGCCAACTTCCAGCTTCCCTAGTAGTGGCTGTCTCCTCTTCTGATTTTTATTTACTGCTGCAAGACAAATGCCACAACCTCCTGAGCTGCCTCTGATGTCCTTTCCTTGTCCCTCACGCAGGGGACCAAATAGGCTTCCACTCATTGGTCTACTGCTAATTTCACAGGATCTCCTGGGAGTCCCTTGCTACTGTGGATTACATCAGTCTTCCCTTTGCCCTTCCCGATATGAAGGTGGATGTAGGCATGAAGTCACAGACAGGCTGTGCACCAGTGTGGCTGCTCTGCTCTCATCTTAGCACAGGCATTGCAGCACATGTCAGCAGAGAAGGGTCTATGAAGCTTAAGGTAATTTCTTCCCGAGTATCATATGAATTGATCTGAGCAGGAAACTCAATTTGGGATTTTCACAGGTCATATCTACCAGTGGAGAATATACAAACTCAAATCAGTGTTTCTTCTAACTGTGTTTATTTTAAAGACCCATTTACTTAAACCACACTAGACTGTTATTTTGCTACCAGTCCAAGCCTTTCCCGCAGAGGTTGCTCAGCAACTGCCTTCTTTATCAGCTTAGATGGATACCCATTAAACAACCCTTCTTATGGCTTATCTTTCCAGCCACACATCTGGGCTATCAAGCTCAAGTGGCCAGTCCCAAGGTAATTTTTTTCTCTCAAGCTGAACAGAGATTCTACTGAAAGAATCTTTTGCCTCCCTTTCAGGTTTCTGTGAGTCACAAATGGGCTAGAAAGCTGTTAAATGCCCTGCCCCAAGACCTTTGGCCAGCCAGATCCACAGCCTGGTGACTGCCCTCTCTTATGGCCAATGACACTTTGCATTCCTTCTCCTAATGAAGTTGTAGCCTTTGCCAGTGGCTGGTTTCCATCAGGAAATTTTAATCCAACCACAGTTTTCCTGCTTTCTCATGTTAGATGAGAAACCCACTGACCAATGGTATCAGGATGCTGGGTGTCTCCTGGGCCCACGCTGACTTTCAGAGCAGAGCCAGGCTTCTTTCCCTGGGCTGATATTTTTGACCCTCAAAAATTCACCTCTGATTGCTAGTCACCCTTTGGGCTGCTTTTCCAGTAAGCTCTGACTGCTGCCTTTTGAACGTTTTCTAGCATTTACTTTTGGTCTTTTATTTAAAATTCCTTCTGCATCTTTCTTTCTCCAGCAAACACTTTGATATCTTTTTTCTGTTGTAATTTTGCATAAATAAATATTTACAATTACTCTCCTTAGAAACAAAAACTCCCCATCCACCTGACATCTCTGCTGTCCATTTTGACATTATTTAGGCTTTCTGCAGGTTGTTCCATTAGAGGATAAAAAACCTTAAACCCTGATGATGGGGTCAGGTATTCCTTTTAGAGAATGACAGCTGAGATCCCAACTCCCTCCATGTCAGGAACACTTGTTTTTGTGTTCTCTCTCTCCGCTATTTCTCTCACAAGTGTACGATACTGTCTCTCCACATCACAGCACCACAGTGGCTACTGGCATCCCTTCCCTGCACGGCCCAGCCAAGGCTGTCATTCCTTGCAGCTCCTCTTCCCAACCCATCTTGCCCATCACCACGGCTCCAACACTGTTGGTCCACAAGAAAACAGAGCTGTTTTCTGCAGCTCTGCCACACAAGGTCTGGTTACAAATATGACACTTTCCTGACACAAAGAAGCTGAGCCTCATGCCTATGATGTTCCTTTTCTTCAGGAAAATAATAGGAAAAAAGGCAAAGAAAGTGTGATGAATACTGCCAATACTGCTCTGATGTTACCATCCCACTGAGCCTTTTTAAATTGATCAACTGTATTCTGTCCATGGGATGATGTATCAAAATTGATTGTGGGAGAAAATTGAATCAAGGGATGTGTTTGTGGCATGCATAAAAGGCAGTTTGGGTCAGAAGCAGCACTGAGATGTGCTTTTTTACTTTGGCTGCTTCTGGTAATTTAAATACTGTCCCATCTCTCTGCAAAACCTCAGAAACCTTGGGCCTGGATGAGCAGAACAGCAGAGCAGGAATGAGGCAGAGAGAAGAGAGTCTTTCTACTAACTGAATTTGAAAGGTGGATTCCTTCAGGGTGGTTCTTACAAGGTGCAGACTGGTTCATGTAGCCCCACTAAAAATGACAATAGAAACCATGCCTAGATTTCATCACGTGAGTGCAACAGTGCAGGAACCTCAGGAGGGTAGAGCTATGAGAAAAGTTGTAAATGATAACACAAACACAGTAGTTTAAGGGTGGAATACGGCAGGTTACCCTGAAGAGAAACCTGGAGGTCTTTGCTGTCACATGGAACCACAGCCACACGTTTAAGTATGTGGTAATATTATTCCCTGAAGCATTTTCTCCAAAAACAATGCTTCAGTAGCAGCAGACTCACTCTTTGGAGCTGATTTGACGTTCAAAATACTTCCAGAAACAAGGATGCACGTGTTGCTTGAGGCTGATGGGACTACAAGGTGGAGCTGGCAGCAAAACAAAGATTCAGATTATTCTTCTTTCCCCAATTATTCTGCAAACATTTTCCAGTCCTACTGGTTGTTTACCTCTGCTTTCTAATTACTGCTTTGTGACCTGTAAACCTTCTTATTTGTGACCTGTTGCTCTGCAAAGAAATAAAAGTATTTTTGGCCCAGAAGTTTTCAGACATCCCTGGAAAATTCCCAAATGCATTTTCCCAACTATAGGAAAGACAAGTCATCGCTTAAAAACATCCTCACTGTTAAATGTGATTAGTTTCAGAATTTGCAAGTGTAGTGCTGAAATCCATTCTGTAAATGTGAAATTGCATCCTGGTGCCAGATACGAATAATTGACTCAGCTGACAGTCAGGGAACATTTGAGAAACCACTGAAACAACTGAGAATGTAAATGGAATTAATTCATCTTCTGTACCCACTGTGAGATTTCTACCAGCAAATACAGAACTTATTGCTATTTTCTTAGAAGTTTTTTAAAATGCAGATGTAACCAAAGCACTGAGTGAATTCTTTATTATGTCATTTTTCATACCAAATAGCCCTGATTAACAAATAGTAATGGCACACAGGTATGCAACAGCTCCCCAAAGTACATCTCTTAATCCAGTCCTGTGGTTGTAGGATTATGGCTGAATCATCTGCCAACTGTTATTTTTTTCCACATATTATCAAATAAACATTGAAAATTCATTTGTGGCAGAAGCCTCACTAAGAGCTTATTGGGTATAAAGGTGATTTTCGGTGTCTTGGCCAGGAGAGCACAGCGTGGGGCTTTGCCATGGAGCAGAGCTTGGGGTGAGGATTTGCCCAAGCACTGGGAAACAGATCTCATGATCAGGTTCACACCTTCCCTGAGCATGAAACCAGAAGCTGTTGGCCTGTGGGGATGGAGGAGGAAAGGGGCATGCATGGCTGCAGTCTCTGCCTGGGAAGCCCTGGGGTCTCACACAAATAAGCCTCCAGGGCTGTGCTATGGGAAATACTCTGCTTGCAAAGAGCAGAATCTGGCATTTTCCTTCGTGTTTGTCTCTTCTGCTATGGTTTCAGCAGAAATGACAAGTCTTTCCTCTTCTAAGGTTCAGATTATTCATTGAATGCTTATTTTTTAAGAGGACAGTTCAAATGTGTGTGCCACAGGAGAAGGCAATGAAAACGTAAAATTCTTGTTTGTCTGGGTGACATCTACTAATGTCAGATAAATATAAAGTTCTTCAAAACAAGTTTTGAGGTCTAATGACTTACATGTTATTGCAAAGAAATTTGGAGTATATCAGAGAACATAAATATCGATGATTTTTGTACCTCAGTGTTAACAAATCTCAACATAATGGAGAAAGCATATCCCATTGAAAAGATAACAAACGGAAATGCTTTGTAACCTCCTGCAGAGCTTAGTGGAAACAATTGTTAGTTCCTAAAGGTTGAAGAAAAGGGATTAAATTGTTATCAAAGTATGTACTTCTTTGAACTTTAGGTTTTTCTAGATGTTATCTTACAAGCTATCTGAAATACTTACAGAACTGTAATGGGTGCGTTATTTAATGCTATAGGGCTTTTCCCAAGGAATTACTCTTGTGGCCCTCAGACTCTTAATATTTGAATATGAATGGGCTGTTCAAACCATTGGGAGTGAAATACAGTGTACTAATTCTGAACATTTCAAAATATTTGTTAAAAACCCCTGGAAGAGATCGTGCATAGTGTTAGTGCTGCTTAGTGCAGACACCTAACCTCTCACAGAAGGTTCCCTCCTGATCACCCTTCCCTCATAAATGCCTCAAATGTAAACCATCTGGCTCTGTGGGCACACCAGAGAGGTCAGAGAACAAGAAAGGCTGTGTGCCTCTAGATTCATGTCTAAGGTTGATTTTTACACACAGATTTAAAATATGCACCCCTTTGGTCACTGTGAAAGCCATGGGAAGGATCCGTAGGTACAGCTGGCCCTGACCTACAAATCTCAGTTGAAACATCTCAACTCTGACACTGCAGGAATCCAGGACATTAGTTAGAACCATCTCTATTGACAGACACAGAATAGCAGACAGAGAGTGGGAGACAGTGATTTGCCATAAATTGGTGGAAGTTCCTCAAAGAAGAGATGGAGTCAGAGCTCTCACCAGCTTTCCCCTTCCTTCATACAGAACATGACTGAAGGAAAGTCTTGCTGCTGAAACTGTAAAATCTATTAAGAGGGATTTCCAGTGCCCTGCCTCAGCTGACAACTAATTTGTTTTGTCTTTGCCTAGCAGGGATTTTCCATGCAGTGGACTCTTGTTTGCTATGTAAGTCATCTGAGTATTTGTTAGTGTCATAGCCAGAGCCAGATGATGTTTATTCTGATAACACCCAGTCGGACTCCAGCACCACTCATTGAGGTCAGGGCTTTATTTATAGAAGCAGATATACATTGAGATTTATTTTCTTTTCTTTCCCTTGCTGTAATCTACCTGAACCCATCCAAAATAGAAAGAAACATGCAGACATGCCAGTAATACACTAATTGGGCCAGATCCATGAATTAGCACAGCACCACAGAAGCCAATGGAAAAAAAGCATTTTAGAGCGGCTGAGGATCTTGTCTATTATTTCTCATGGGGAAGGGAAGGGAGGGGTTTAAAACCAGAAATTGTAAAGCAAAAAGCAAAACCAAGCAAAGAACAAAATGTCCTGGCATGTGGCAGAACAGGTCTGCAGTGCAAAACCCCTCCACCAAGATCTGGGATTTGAAGTATTTGTTTTTTTTCTCCTGTGTTTCCAATCACCAGAAAGTGCAAGAATCAGAGTGCAGAGTGCTCCAAGCAAGGAAAAGTAACGAGACTTAAAGCAATTTACCTGCTGAAATTGAGAAGACATTGTCAGCGTACGCAGTCTGAGATAAAGCAAAGCAGAAGAGAAGCGGCAGGTAAGATCCCCAGACAAGCAGGCTGAGGACCAACATGCTGGCTGTGCTCTGGCAGATTCCAGCTCAGAGGCGCAGGCAGGGCTGCTCTGGGGCTGGCTCTCTTGCTACCCTCACTGCCTCTCTGCCTTGCCTGCTCTCTGCCTCTTCCCTCGCTATGGGATGCGTGTGTCTGTCTGTGTGTGTACGTCTCTCTCTTTCTCTCCCCCCCTCCCTCCCCGTGCCTTTAGGAAGAAGGAATGCCAACCATTTCCCATTAAATCTTCTCCTTACACTAGACATGGTTATATTTAACTCCTGTGCTGGATCAGTTGCCCCTATTGTGGACATTAGCTGCTAAAACTGGGGCATGGGGGATTCTGGTTTTGCTAACAGAAGCAAAAAAGCACTTTGGATAATAATAATGATGAGCAGGAATGGGAGAAATTAAAAACTGGACTATAAACAGCATCCTTCAGTGCAGGCAACCAGACACCGGCATCGAGATGGATAAAATCCCTGATTGATCATCATCTACAGGTCACTAATTGCCTTAATGAGAAAGACGAGCAGTGACCTAACATCTGCTTATCCCTGATAGCTCTGAGTGCTGCATTCATGTACAGAGTGCAGCTCGGGGTGAGGGATGTCACAAAGGCTTCACAAACCGATAAACACATTATTATTTAGGATTTAAGGGAAAATGACAGTATCACTGGTAGTGCCAGACACTGTGGGACTGCACAGAGTTTACTGACGGGGTGCAACAGGTGGAGGAAACAATACATGTGCATAATGGGGTGAGTGAAACGCTATCAGCTCTGCGGGTGGTGACAGTCAACACACTACACCGCACTGTGTGAGGAAAACAAACCTCCCGTTCTCTGAAAAGCAGCAGGTGCCCTTGCTACCTGTACAGAAGTTTGGCATTTCTGTGCCTTTTTGCAACCCACAGGGCTTTGCAAATTAATTTGCACTCTCTGAATAACTAGCAGAGAGATCCTCTGCTCTTCCTGGAATCCCACAGTGGTTTCCATGAAAATCAGAGGTACATCCTTTACTGTGAAAAACATCACTACTCTCTCCCAGATGGAGATGGTTTTCTTTGTCCACTGCTTTTCTGTTCCCCCCAAGACGAACACAAAAACATTTTGGATTAATTGCAGAATTTATTTTTTTTTTGTTAAAGTACTCGTTGAGAGAGATGATGACATGTGCCCCTGGGCACTAACTCCACTGAAGAGCAAAATGATGCATTTCCAAAATTCCAGCTAAACAGTCTTGGCTGTTACTTCCAAGACACTGCAAATATTGACAAAATCTTTCTAAGTGTAATGGCTAGATAGAAATGATCACATCTGCCTGATATATTTTTATCGTTAAAGGACATGCTTAATATAACCATAATGCTTTCTAAAATCTCCACTACTGCAACATACTGCAACACGTTGGATAATAGAATTTCTTTTTGAACTTAATCAACTTTATTCCACTGTTGGTTACTTTTTAGTATTTGGCTCTTTTTGGTAAAGATAGTACTTTGGCCTCTTTCTTCTTTGACCAAGATGACCATGGATTAAGGAAATGCCCTTATTTCTCTTGGCATGCTGCATCTCAGAGGGAAAGGAATAGGTCTTGGGAAGTTCATCACTACAAGCCCTAATCACATAAGAGACCTCTTCCTCATGATGTAGTGGTAGTTCATCAACTTGGATTTTTATTGGAGAGCTCTCATTACAGGGCAGCAACCCAGGCCACGTCAAAGTGCAAGCTCTGTGTTCTGTTTCCTCTAATTTTAATGTGTTGGTCTTACTGGCTGAGACTGCTGGCAAGGCTGCTAATGGTTTCATCAGGAGAAGGGCGAAGTTTGTTGGGAATAAAATGGACAACAGCTGTGGGATTATTGCTTTTGACTTAGTCAGGTCAAAACCGACACTTCGTGCTAAGTGGCATCCATGCTGGATGACAAGGACATACACCTGGTTACACAGCTTGTTTCTGACCCCCGTGGCATTGGTGCATGTGATAGGGAGAATCCTGAGGAGAGGAAGTGTCATGTAGCAGAGTGAGTCTGGCATGAGAGACTTGACAAACGTGTGTTTTCCAGGCCCTGAACTATCTGCCACCTGTGAACTTGCTCAGTCAGGCAGCGCATTCCTCCAGCTACTCCCAGGGGCTCGTGAAGCCGATGCAAGGCTTCTGGTCCCTGCAGAGGGCTCTGCACCAGGTAGTTAAGGCCAGTTCTGTGAGATGAGAGATATGTCCTCGTCTCTATCCTCCAAACAGCAATCAATAACAAAGGATTTCTTTTCTTTCTAGAGTATTTTCTGCTGCTGCTGGTGGTGCAGGGAAAATCCACATTAATACAACTTCATGATGCAACCACTGGAAAAGATCCCATAAACATTTGGGAATAAAAATACTTAAAATATTTGGGAAGTAATTTTAAAAAATTTTAGATTTTTTAGATTAAATTATACATTTGCTAGAAAGTGAAGTGATATAAACTGCATAGCTCTTACTCTTGTCTCACCTAGAACTGCTATTCAGAAATCAGAAGTGAATGGAAATACAAATACACAATACATATATATAAAACAAAGAATGGAAATACAATGGCTTTGGCAGTAATTCTATTTTAGATAACATTAGCTGAAGAAAGAAACACAGCAAAGTTTTCACAATGCAGTTTCTGAGTCTTATTAGACACCCCCATGGCCTAAGTGAGAACACAAGGTTTTGAGGACTTCACTTTAAAAAAATTTTTCCATGGTGAAAACCCCAGAACACCAAATGTCACCTGCAGGTCAGTGTTCAGAGATAAAGACCCCACAGTTTTATCTCAGGGTATCAACTGCATTCTATATAAAAAATCATATTTTGGGCAGATGCCATAGCAATTAAAAACGTCAAAAGCCAAAAAACATATGAAGCAAAAAAATAGCCAGCACAGTTTACCTGCTCAAGTAGCTTGACCTTTTCAGCCCAGACCACCACTTAGAAGTGGGTGGAAGAATCTGCTGAAGACGCTAACATGTAAATAGAATGTATCAACCTTTCTTTATGCAGGAATTATTGAATACTTGTTAAAGAGAGGCTTCTTGCCAGCCCTCTCCACTTTTGGTTGGCAGGTACTACACCAACAAGCCAAGATAAAATGAAGATAAAAGTTAAAATATCATCAAATTCTTGTATGAATACAGTTCTAGTTAGAAGGACAAAGATAATAATAGAATAGTTTGGGTCATCCAGTCCAACCCCCTGCAATAAGCAGGGACATTTCAATGAGACCAGGTTGCTGATCTTGAATGTTTCCAGGGATGGGGTGTCCACCAGTCTCAGGGCAAACTGTTCCAGTGTCTCACCATTCTTATTATAAATTTTTTTTCCCTTGTATCTATTCTAAATCAACCCTCTTTTAGTTTAAAACCATTGCCCCTCGTTCTATCAAAATGCTCAATATATAATTGAGTCTTTCTAGTCCAAAAGTCTGAAAGCTCTTTTGCTGAGTGGGGCAAAGGTAAAACAACAACCCAGTGTTAATGCAATATTACAATAACAGCTTATGTCTGCAAAGTAGTACAGAAGAATCCTGTTCATTCAATTACTGTGGAAGATGGAAAAGATTATTTGTAATTATGGTTTCCTTGTTAGATAGTTATTTAGCAACAATTGCTTTTCACAATAAAAATACCTGTTCAATTTTGCACATCTGAAACAGTTACACCTAGAATTTAGATTTAATACTATGACAATATAGGTGAAGTTACCTCGGAAGATGGTATTATGTGAAGTACAAGGGCAGCTGCTGAAGTAAGAAAGATAATAAGTGCAAAAAAAGAATGAATGGCTTCATAATTTCCTTGATGGTGTATATAAATTTAATTCAGGAGCCCACACAGGAACAGATGCAGTAGCTGTGTGATGAAGTAAATTCAACCACACAATGAAGTTCTGTCTTACTCCACAGCTCCACTCGTGCCAGTCACCCAGCTGGCTACCAGAACACAGGCAGGTGGCCAGTCAAAGGCAAGCCAGCACTAGTCAGCCTTCAGAAAGCCACCCACTGGATGACCTGGGTGAAGGAGGACATTGAAGACAGGATGCTTCCAAAAGCAACACCTTTTTGCAAATTAGTCCCTTTATGGATTTTATACATTGCACAACAAGTAGTGGCCTTCTGGCCTCCTTTTTCTTTATACTCTGTGCCTGCAGAAACACAAACCTGTGTTTTGGGGAAGCCAGGTTTTTTTACTCCTGTGAGTAATCCCTATGAATACATTTCTTTTTTTATTGATGACTACAGGACAAAAGAGTGAAGGACACGAACAAAGGTTATGGGATAATTCCATAAAGTGACTTCCATCAAAGCTGATGGACCTGCTGAATGTGTTGATCAACTGTGCAGAAAGTTTGATGGCTCCTCAAGATGCTCAGGCACTCCATGGTTATTTGGTGCATACAGAGTACACCAAACACCTTCTCATTGTGCTGGATCTCCATGCAGATCACAGGATGCTTCTTGGATGAGATGCACTCATCATACATGCTCATGCATTTGCACAGACAAGAGGTACATCCAGGATTGCCAGGTTTTGGAAATCCTGGACAAACACGCAAACTCTCAACATTATTCATAGAATAATGTTCCATAGGAAAAAGACGCTCACAGAAATCCTGTGGACAATGGCCTTGACAACTGGAGTCCTGGCCAACTGAGATCTGCAGTTACTAGTATGGGCGTAGATAAATAGTCTTCAATATCCTACAGTGGTGAATCACAAACAAATTACAGCTATAAGCCAGTCTGTTCTTGGTGTTTACATCTAGAAGAGGTAGAAAGAGTGCTATTTTTTTATCTTATTTTTACTTGGATTGTCTATTGCTGTTATTTACTTCTATTAGCAAAGGTCTGCAGAATTCCCTGCTTGCACTGGTATCACTGCAGTGCTGCTGGAGTTGCAGAACAGAGGAATATCTGGCAGTAATTGGCTTTCACTAGTTTAAGTGATTTATCATCTAGCTTGCCAAAGAGTCGAATCAACACAAAGTCGAGACACCGTAAAACACAATCTTCTTTTTTTTCTCTGTCAATATTTTTGAATGGAAAAGAAGTTATTATTGTTTTAATGCTCACACTATTCTCCACACTCTTCATTCCAGAGAGTTGCATACTTTCATACTGCACTGCAGCCCATTACACTATTAAGATGCAAACAAGCATGGACCCAAACATCAGTGCATACACACCCAGGAGAATGTCCCTTCTAAAAGGCACAGCAGTCTTACGTAGAGGATCTCTATCAGATGAGTGGCCAGAGCACCAATGATTCAGGAAAAGAATCACGAGTGTAACCTCAGGTGTGCAAGTGAAATCAGTGAAGCTGCTCCTGAAATGAAGTATGTGCACAGCTGCCTTGCCAAATCAGGGCCCGAAAAAGCTTTAGATACCTTGTCTTTAAAACAGTATGATGCTTCATTTTCCCATCCCTGTTTACCTCTCTTCTAGATACCTCTGGACACTAAATATTTATGGATCCTCTGCCTTGCAGAATGCAAAGCCAGGAGCAGAGTTGCTGAATCCACTTGGGAAGCAGTACTAGATAAACACTCATGGGCTTATCCAAAGGCCTGACAAAAGAAGCAACATTAAAAAGCTGGGGATAGGTAAAGAAATAGGTCACAGAAGAATGGAAGAAAGTAGCATGTTGCCAAATTTGCTTGTTGGTTTCTTTGTTTTTTTTTTTTTTTTTTTAAGCAAATGGACAGCCACAAGTGCTGACCGTGACACTACAGCAAGCAGAACTCAGTGAGACTTCTCTGGCACTGTAGCTGTTGGACAGCCTACTTCCACTTTTTAAAACTGCCCTGTTTTTGTAAGCTGATGACAAATTTCATTCTGATTTCAAGACATGCTGGTTCAGGCTAGAGATGGAGAGGTTTTGTCTTTTTACAAAGCTTCAAATTTTGAAGGCCAGGGCACACTGTTACCGTGGCAGCCAGAGAAAATGGCTGGGCACAGCACATTGCCCAGTAATTTCAGGATGCCAGGGTTGTCATCTTCCAAACAGAGATAACTGAACCTAATAAAACTAGACAAGTGTATTTTCCCAGCACCCTTTGCAGAATCAAGGAACTGTAATTAAGGCTGCATTAGCATTTCCATTATAAAGTCCTACTTTTGAAGTTTCAATCATTTGTATTTAAGACATCCTTACCAAACAGCAATTTGGCACAATTTGGAACACAGGGATGAAAACTTTGAGAAAAAACAGATATCTTACACTAAAAGCAGTAATAAGATTTCAACTAAATAGGATGAGGCCCAGCATTAGCTGCTTAGGTGTGATAGCTTTAAATCTCTGCTAGGGCTGAAATATTAATTTTACCTAACATGATTTTTACTAGTTTTCTGAGCACTTGAATGATACCCCTGTTTTTGCAGAGCAAGCACAAGGTTCATGGCCTGCCTAAGGGGGCTTTCATACCTAAATCCCAGCTGCCATGGCTCCTTTCTCTAAGAAGAATGCGCTGCTTTGGCTGGAACCTGAGGTGTGCCTGCAAGTCCACCAGTACTGGTACCAGCACCTCCTGCCCCCAAGGCTTATAAAATGCCATACATGCACATGATCTTAATGATAGTGCAAAGGAGACAGAAGACAAGTTTTTCAAACACTTGAGAAAGTGTAATTTTTTGAAAATAAATGTAATATGCTGATTTCATTAAAGAAGGACTTGTATTCAGACACTGCGAAGCTCTAGCCTGGATGACTGCCTGAGTGTATGTCGACACTGCACCACCACAAGAGCTGCAGGGTGATGCAAACCCACTGTAGCCATAGGAGAACAGAAGGGCCTCTCTGCCCAACAGCTTAGTTCCCAAGTAGGCTTGCAGGTTATGCTAAGTTTCATGTTGCCAACAGCTACAGGTAGTCACTACACAAAATTCATGCCCAGGAACGGTGATTGCTTTCCAGAAGAAAAAGCCACAAAGACTGATGTTGCTGTGCACACAGGAGATGTAAAAAGGCTTATGTGAGTCTTCTACCTTCCTCATGTGGTAGTATTACCAGCATTAAGTACTAGAGGAAATCTGCCATCAGCTGTGTGCAAACATGTTCTAAGCTGCTGACATTTTTGTGTCCAGTCATTTACAAAACCCTAAAATTGCTAATCCGTTTCTTCAGCTCCAAAATACCGCAATTCATATCCTGTTTTCAAAAGCATTTCTTCTCTGCATCCAGTTTAAAATATGACCCAAGGTATTAAGCAATAATTGCTAGTTGCATTGTTCAGACATCCTATAGCTAACAAAAAGAACGGCAACATTTTCAGAAGTGTGCTTTCCTGTTTTCTCTATCACCCCCTTGAAAAGATTGATGAAAACCAAAATTTCTCAGAATACTGACTTAAGCAAGCAAACCGTTATTCTATTAATTCCTCTTACTTATTACTGTTTCAGACAACTCAGAGATTCCTGGAAAGAACAGACACTGAAATAATTCTCATTTATATCAGTATGTGCCATAATTACCTGGAAGGGTCTGCTTTACTGAGGATGTCTGAAACCTTGTTCATCTGGTTTCAATCAAATCATCAAAAGAATTTCTTACTCATTACAATATTCAGTTTTAAGTAAGTAAATTGACAGAAGTCACATTGTCTGTATGTCATATAGAAGATCAGCTTTGATACTTGGTCTGATCTCAGAACATCACTAAGCAGAGGAGGGCCAAGCACTGTTTTCTCTACTAAGCACAGCCACCAAGCTCTTTAAATAGCATAAAAAGAGCTCCAATGGGGATTTTGATTACAACGTGTAAAAGAATGATGTAGTTGGGGCAGAGGACACCATTCTTAATAGGACTTTTACTACACTTTAAAGCCAGTCCGTGCTTGTTGCTTTTGAGTACAGAGTGGCAGATCTGAAGATGCATTACTGCTTGCTTAAAGTGTATCTGAGGTTTTGTATGAGTGCTTAAATTCAAACCTAGCCAGACCAAATATACATCTGATTCCTCACCAAAGTGGATATATGCTATATGGCCATAACAACTGAAGACAAGCAGACATGCCATACACCCAAATGTTCATAGGGCAGGCAGTCAGCAGAATTCTCTGCAGACTAAAGGTGAAACAAAATTACTAAGAAGTTTTTAATTACTGTAAACTAAACCTGTTAGCAAGCAGAGAGGCTGCAGGAACAGATACTCAACATCTTACACTATTTTGTGAGGTGCTAAGACAGTAACAAACCTTACTTTTTATTCCTCATACCAGGCTGTTTTGTTGTGGCTGCTGAGTTTCACCTCTGGTCCCATTATGAAATAACCTGCTGGGTTTTGGCCATCTTTGTAACACTTTTCCTGTACCACTCGTTGGTCCCAGGTTCCAACCCCTTCCATGTCTCTCTGAAGAGGACAAGTGCTGCTTGTCTTGAACTTCTGGACTTCCCAACCCTGTGAACTGGGCAGGCCTCTGTGAGAAAAGTTTTCACAGGAACTAGACTAACGATTGATGGAGGTCACATACAACAACATTTCAAGTGTTTTTTATTTACCTGAAAGCCACGAAAAGAAAGAGATTCATAACTGCATCTGATTTAAACACTACTCTTGGTATGTCTCAGAAAATTACATTCGGTACCTCTTCAAAATCATCTTCCCTCAGTGGAGGTCCAGGCATTTATTTCCTCTTGAATTTGGTGTGTTGAGTCTGGTTAATACCCTAATTCCATGTTCTGGCCTTGAAGAAAAATTTCCAGTTGGCTAGAGTCACATGGGTCAGCATTCTCCAGACTTACAACATCTGTAATTTTTTGCTCTTTTTAATAAAATTAGGACATTTCAGAGATAGCTTGTTTCTGTCTCATCTTTGAAACTGTTCTCTTTCATACAGTTTCATCTGCCTAGCACTACACTTAGATCAACTCCATGGTGTAAAACATAATACCAAGCAGATAAGCTATAACAGTAGCACAGATTTCATTCTCCTCAGTCTTATATGGAAACTGTGCACTCTCTCATCTCAAATACCTTAATCATGATAACACAAGAATTTCTATGTTATCATGGTATTAAGTCTTTCTAAGGTAATAAGAAATGCAGTGTTAATCCTTTTTTGAGCTTTTTAAAAGCTCAGTGAAATCGAAACTGATGTTATCCATTACGTTAACACCTCCCCACAGTTTCAAATTCTTTGCTTTCCATTTTCCATGTGTCTTGACTTATCAAAATGAATGGTGGTTGTTATTGTAGTCATTCAACAACTCTTGTAGAAATCCAACATAAGCTGATTTTCAACAGCTGAAACAAAATGCTGACATAATTCAAATACTCTTACTAAAGGAGAAACAGCATGAAAATCACTTTTTATTAATTTTCAAGTATAAAACAAGAATTTATGCATTTGCTTATCCAATGCAAATTATCTCCCCTGTGATCAGTTCCAGCATTAACTCTTACAAACACCTTACACCATCATAATAGATTGTGTTTAATCACTGCAACATATCAAAATCAATTTGAGAGACAAAAATAAGAATGAAACAAAATTAATGACAAGATCCAACGCTGTTCCACATTCCTTGCAGAGCACCCCGGAGAACACAGCAACTCTGCATCTCAGCAGCCTTACATTTGTGAGCTATATCCATTCTGGGATTTTATCCTTTTGCACTTCTTTGCCCTTCCTAAGGATATTCCTTTCTTGACTCCAGCATTCTTAGTGCCACGTGGCTATTCCCAATTCCCACACAAGTAACAGGCAGTGGTACCTCAGGTCAGACCGTGGTACTCTTGCTCATGTCAGGTATTAGCTTCCTGTACCAGTGTGCAGAGACATTCCTGCCTAACAGTAATCCATGGCCTTGTGCCAGACCCAGACTGAAGTGCAAGAACCAACAAACCAAGCCTTTGCAACAAACCTATATGGAGGCAGTGACCCCCTGCCAGCCCAGTCCTCTTCTTCCTTGGGTCATCCAAGTGCCTTCCACTAGTTAACTAACACTTACTGTCAATGGAATAACTGAAAACCAAGGCAATCAAAACCCAAATCAGAGACAAAATTTTCCCTTTTGCATATGTAACAATGAAAAACCTCCCAGTGCATTTAAGAACGGTGTAAATATAAGTGCTTAGTAGTACCCTGACTATCAGTTGCTGTAGGTCATGATAGAGGCATGGAGAAAGAACTACTTCACTTTTAAAGTACAAGTCAGATTGCCAGATGCCACAACGGATGAAAACACAGTAGACAGAGCCACAGGTAGGCCAGTTATCTGCTTCAAATGTTGCCTCTGCAGCACAGTCAGTGTAAGATGGACACTGGGTTTCTATACAGTAAGAAAATGACATGAAGAACCTTTATTGCATAGTTAGCCAGCTGTAGCACGACCACTGGTGGTTGCTTTGTGATGCCAGCCAAAATGAACATTATGGTTCAGTCTAACACTTTGTTGTTGTTGTTGCTCTGGTGAAGAATTTTTTAAAATTTTGTTTTGGGGACTTTTTTGGTGCTTTTTTGTTTTGTTGTTGTTGTTTTGATGGTGGTAGTAGTGTGGTTTTTTTTTTTTAATACTATCAATGCAATGGGCTTTGACACATAATGAGAGTAAACAAGACTTTTGCATAAGAAGATGCTTTTTTTTGGGTCCTTAGAGGACAAAGTCTCTAACAAGTATCATGTTGGTGGTTGGTTAAAAATGAAGCTACTATAGTTGCAGACTGTCAAAGACTTCCATGTTTCAGTGTCAGCATAAAACCCTCAGCTTATTCTGTTCATCCAGAACATCCAAGATTTTAATTCACAAATGATGGGAATTACTCTGAGTAAAAGAAAAACTGTAATTTTATCATCAGTGTTTCTGCACAATCTGCTAGAAGGCCTGTTATACATTCATATGTGTCTTTCTCATTACACAATTAGCTCATTTTAGCGTTTAAAGATTCCTCTTATAGCAGTTCTAAATCCCACTTCGTTCCAATGCCTATGTAAAATACAGTTGTATCAGTTCCACTTCCAGAAACCAATTCAGTTTTGTTTAACATACTGCCTTGCACCACCATCATCTTCCTCTTCTACTACAGGTTAGAACGAGTCAGCCAGGGAAATTCCTGGAAGAAAAAACAAACCAAAACAGAATAAAACCCATAATGGGCAAAGAGTAAGAGGAACAGTTAACTATGATGGAATGCACAGGATATAAAGACTGCTCAAAAATGTTTCATCTCATTTTGTCAAGAATGAAAAGGAATAACCTTAAATTCTGGAAACAGTTATGAAGAACACTAAAAACAGCCAGTGGGGGGAAAAAAACCCAAACAAGCAAGTAACAAGGAAAGCAGATGGCACAGTGTAAAAGGACCCATTCTCCCTTCTCCCAAGTCTAAACACAGTATTTCTGCCTTGCAACTATCTCTGCCTTCTCTGTGGTTCAAGTGATGCTTCCTGAGGTTTTCAAAAGCTCACCAACATGAAGCTTAAAAAAAAAAAAAAAAAAAAAAGAAGGAACACATATGGATACCTGTTTCTTTCTCTCGGATTGTGGATCAATCATTACATTTATAAGAGAAGGTGTTTCCTTGTCAGTCAAGCTTGCTTTCAGAGCATTCTGCAGTTCTTCTGGTGTTTTAACAAAGTATCCTTTACCTCCAAAGGTAGACATAATTTCCTCATAGTGTGAATTTGGCAGGAGAGAAACAGGAGGTACACTGTAACACAATGGAAAGCCTGATTAAAGGCAGGGAATTGCCAACAGACCAATTTAATTACTTCAGTACCAATTTTAAAGCACAAGATGGTTGTACTGGCCTGTTGAATTCTTCTGAGCTGGAAGAAATACAGTTCCTATATCACTTAAGCTATGTTAATAGGGTACCATGCTCACTTTCATCTTCTGGAGACAGTCCAAAGCTTTAGCCAAGTTCTCTTTGTACAGAGATCTCAGCTCCAGAAGCAGAACTTCGGTGTGAACTCAGAATTTGGGTAATTTTGGAGATTATCATGATTTTGAAGGTCAGTCCACTACCAGCTCTCCACTGTGCGGCCTGAACTGCTGCAGGAACCCGAGACAACTAATAATTGCTCTGTGGTGCAAAAAACAGTCTGGAATTCGGTTGGCTGCTTGCTTTTGTAACTGGTTCTTACTTATACGAAGTTAGCCCAGGACTAAATTCGCTTCCTAAAAGTAATTTCAATCTGGTTTACAAAGCATTAAAAATAAAGAGAATGACCATTTTGGTCACTTCTTCTGTAATTAACAGGACATTGAAGATGCTTACCATGTAGCAGGATTGCCCAACTTTAACATCTCCTTCCAGGAATTTGCATCCAAACCAGTGTAAATCCCATTGTTGTTTACTACAATAATCAGGATTGGCAAGTTGTACCTACAAAAAGACACAGTTGGAAGAATTCTGATATATTTTCTCCTTCCTGTAAGATGTTAGAAGTGTTAATTTTCTTTAAAAGGAAAATAAATTAAAAAAAAAAAATCACTTTCACCTGTAACATGATCTAATCATCACCAGTAGAGCACTATGTCATAACAACATAAAAAATGACCATTTATATTTTTTTGGCTTTTTTTCATGTGCTTTATGGGCACCCCATCTAAAAGAGCATCCTTGGCCTTGAGTTAAAGTGATCCTGGCAACACATGAAGAGTGTCTTCTTGAGCAAAAAAAACCCAGTTACCTGCAAATAGTCTCCACCTCCATGCCAGAAAATCCGAAAGCACTGTCTCCTTCTATGCAGACGACTCTCTTTCCAGGTGCTCGGTCTTTGGCTACCATTGCAGCTGCTATAGCAAAGCCCAGCCCCACTCCCATTGTTCCAAAAGTACCTGCATCAAGCCTAAAGGGGAGAATACAGAATTACTATTCCTTTATTTCCACTCTGCCTCTTCAATTAATCCACGGTGAATTACCTTTACTTTTAATACTTTGCCACACACTATTCAAATATTGTTTCATAAATAACTGGTATATAGAGATACCAGATGTACAGATTATTATAGTCAGACAATCATTTGATAAGACAGGAAATGTTTAAAGTGATATAAACATAATGGAACTCTAAATAAAATTAAGAACTCTGGTACACTAGTTTTACTACAATAAAGACCTATTCTCATAAGCTTTTAGCTTGCATAGTAACTGTATTTCAAAAGCATTCAATTACTGTAGAGACAGACAGACAACATGAAATATTTCTATATTTAATTCCTTGAAAATATACCTACAAGTCTGAAAGCCATTGAATACTGCTGTTCAAATTTTAGTCTTCTGTTCAACCAATTTGAAATCAAATTGAAAGCTATAATTTAGTTAGATCATTTCAATCAGAAGCACATAATGGATATAAAAGTACATAAAGAAACAGATTATTTTAGGGTTAACTTTTCAAATTTGCTTTCAGATATACACAGTGCAGTCTGAAAAGACAACCATTAACATTACTGTGTGCTTACTTTAAATAAGGGGGAAAAAGATGCAAACTCTTCCCCCAGCGCTACTGGAAGTATGTGGGTGGGGTTTGCTTTGGCTTTTGGTTGTCTTTTGTTAACAAAGCATTTTGGTTTATGAAGTATTTAGGTTTATTTAGGAGTTTAGTGCTACTTTCACAAGCAGGCATAAGCTTCACAGATGAGAAACTTTCACCAGAAAAAACTCACTTTTCCCCCTGTTCAAAAACCAGCATCTAACTCCTACTTAAACGAGAATGATTAAACTTATACACATAATGATTAAAGTGACACTTCCAAATATGAGTACCTACATTTTAGTCACAGAGGTTTACATGAAAGCATGCCCAATATATAATCCCTATTTTTCCCTATTTTGAAGTGTTTCAAAGAAAAACTCTTCATATGAATTCTTTCCAACATAAGAATTCCAATGATTGTTTTTATTTTTAATCAAAACTTACCACAGACTCTGAGCACAGAAATAAACATCTAGGTCAGGGAATTCAACATGATGCTACTCTCTCACTTTCCACAAGAGACTGAGCAACCAACACCATTCTGTTGCAGAGCATGCAGAGAATGTTAAAATCTATGACAGGACATCAGTATATAGGTGGAAAATTTTCCCTAATCTCTTTCCCAACATGCTAAACTTCTATTTTTTTATTTAGAACGTTTAAAAAGAATTACAAAAATTCTGGGCTATCATACTTCTCAGCTGAATGAAAACATTTATACATAGCTCTAGCCTGTTGGGTCAGCACAACACAAAAGATACCACACCTTTGACGGGGATAACAATTTGGAAGCATAGTCCGTCCAATGTCCATGGTGTTTGCTCCCTCACTTACTAAAATGCAGTCCTTGGGTATCAGTTCTCTGATGTGATGAAAGACTGTGTAATAATTCATAGGCAGGGATTTCCGTAATGCTAATTCCTGAAAAATAAGAGATATCAGTAACTCTTAGGGATAGAATTTATAACAAAGTGCAGAACTGAGGCACGTAAATAATAACAATGGAAATAAGAATGCACTCTGCTAGGTAAGGATGAAACATTTGGTTTCCATGCACTACATCAAGGTTGCTCCTTCTGGTTGCTCCTTCTATCCTGGTAACTCAATCTATTTATCAGAGCAGCTCTCGCTGTGGTCTTCCACTACTGGCTTTAAGAACCCAATCCCAAAGTTCAATGACCTCCACACAGTTTGAATTTATACAAAATAATAGATTACTTAACCCATAATACTTAACTTACAGTTCATAAGCCTGAGAAGGGTAAGCCTGTACCAGAATGGTATAAATTTTCAAAGTCTGGGTGACATGACTGAGAAGTAATTGAGGAGATTGGATACAGACAAGTGACAAAACTGACTAGATATCAGTACCTGGTAAAGTGAGAAACCTTCTCTTTTCTTTAATATAACACTACCTTTGATCTTTCCTCGTTGTTCTTCATTTTCACTCTTAGCCTCTTCCACCACTCTGAATTAGAAGGATATTTGAATGATCTTTTGCTGAATTCTTCTAAGAGCTGGAACAATATTCAAATATTGTAGAGATAGAGATCTTTCAACATATTTAAAAAACAGGCATCAAGAATAACGTTACCAAGAAAGATCCCAGCACAATCACCGTAACACTAATCAGAATGTTTAACACATAATTTGAGAATAGATTGGATGCACAGCATCCAGTTACTGCCTGAAAAATGGTTTTCGTTGAACAGCTGGGGTTTTTTTTCTTTTGCTTTTAACTGGCAATTTACTTTATATGAATCAGAGCAAATTAAAGTCAAAACAGGAGGACACAGGACATTACGTTACCTGCTTAGTCACGGCGTTTATGTCACCTGATAAAATTGCAGCAGGCCTTACATTATTCCCCAGCTCTTCTGCACAAATATCGATCTATATTTCAAAAAGAAAGACCACCATTAACTCAAGGACATTAAAGAGATTTGTTTTTTTAAGTTCAAGTGAGGAACACCATCTAACATAAATGCACGTCTAACGTTGTCCTCATACCTTGTTTTGGCTGCCTTTCCTTTAAATTACATCAGGAAATCCTTTATTCACAGTAAACCCCTATTTTAATAAAAGTTTATATATATCCTTAAAATTGACTGCTTGCACCTTTGAAGCTCTTGCAGACACTACAGAACTTTATTAGAGCATTAAGGAGAAGAAGGTGGTGATTTTAGCAATAATTATATGATAACTAAAAATCTAGGCTTAGGTATACCCTTAAAGTCTAAACAAAGCCTTAATTTTCCTTCTAAGAAAATTGTGTGAATGCTATTTGACAGTAAAAAATTAGCTAGCATGAAGAAACTGAAAAGTAAGTTGCAACTACTGAAACAACTTCTCCACTTGCTTTATCAGTGAGGCATGAAACCTCTGAGGTTACATAGACAGTTAACTTATGACCAGGTCACACAGACTATGAACTGACAGTACTTTGATACTAGTCTTGGACAATGAAAAAAAGATTTCTTTACATTCTTTAGAAAACTTTGTAAAAATAATATCTGTAAAAATAAGATGTATATTTGTAAAAATTTAGCTTAAAAATTTATGCTATTGCCCTAGAAAAGATGAAAAGTTTGACTTGAGATCAGGTTCCAGATCAGTGTAAGCAGGCCAGCCAGCACACTCCTATATTGTCACAGACTCTTAGGGAGATTTGAAGGACATAGACAATTTAAAGACCTGTCTTTCTAAGAGCTGGCAGATTGTTAAATATATTAATTAGTTAGATAGCCTTTCTGCCTCTTTTCTTATTAACATTTCAGAGTAACTGATTTCTTATACTATGACTGACTTGGGATCTGAAAGTGATACTATTTCAAAAAAAACTCAGCTAAGAGAGCATCAAACAGGATGAAAGATTTCATAATTTCAAAGACAGTTTGCTTTCAACCATGGAAATTCCAAAGCTCCAAAGACCATGAAAGTATCATGAGTCTAATCCTGTATTAAACTACAAAGAAGTGTCTGCCCTCCTCATTACAGCAGCACCAAGTTCTTGACAGCGGGAACAATGATGTAACCATTCTTCAAAAAAAATAAGGAAGTAACAAAAATGATTAAAGAAATCATAAGTATTTCTGGAGAATTACAATTAACTATATGCACTGTCCATAGGGCAGTATTTGCCACATGAAATACACTACCAAAATAATTTACAATAATTGTTCTAGGCAAGGCTAGAACACAGAAGACTTGCTTTAAGTGAAAACAATTTTCCTGCTTACCTGGATAACCTTTACATCCTGTCGAAACCTTGGTGGAAGACCAAAATGCAAAATCCAATTCAACCTTGCACCAAGCAAGATGATTACATCAGCATGTTGTAATGCCCTAATAAAGGGAAATGAAAGAATTAGAAAAGAAGGAATTATTATTACATTTAATAGTCTTTGCACAAGTAGAAGCAATCCTAATCACCACAGCAAACCCCAGTATATATATAAAATCCTTCCTTCCTCTAAGATGCTTGATTAGCCCCAAAATCCTGTATCCTTTTACCGAGTCAATCACCAAGACATTCTTGAGCTTAGGAACTTAAGAGGAAAATTAATTAGTACTTTCCTAATACACTGTGTTCAGGAAAGGAATCACTGCATTAGGAGACTAACAAGATGTTATAAGGATGCTAAGGTTAAAGCAAAACACTCACTATGGTGACACTGGCAACAGTGGTACCAAAATTAAGATTGGTGGACCTCTCAGTTTAGTCACCTATTAATTTACCTTTCAGATGGGTAGACAGCATTTCCTATATTTTTTTATTCTCCATTTTTTTTAACTGCACACTTCACAGTGATAAAGCTAAGATGCTCAGCAATGGACAATATTTTAATCTCAGCTGCAAGCTGACTCTGTGCATATTCATACACAGTAGGGCTCTTAGAGTCCATTCACATTAATTTTGCCAAAAGCCCAAAAAAGCTCTTACAAACTACTTTAAACATAGTCATTCAGTGTAGTTTGAAATACCTTATTTTTCTGTATAAATAAAGTGCAATTTACTGATAGTGTATTTGCAAATACCCTACAGAGACAGCAGATGGCCAAACTTCAGCTGCAATGTGTGCATCTCGAGCTTCTGTTTACAGTGCTAAAATAAAGAGCCAGTAGTTTGTCTAGTGCCTGTTTAAAATAAACTGTTTGCCAGTTCCATTTTATGTTATGAAACACATACTAGCTACATTGACACATCTACTTGCCATAGCTTTCAGAGTTACAGAACATTAGCTCTCAGATAAAGCATCTTCCTGGTCAGCATTTCAAAGTGATCCACCTAAATATGTTGTCCCTTTCCAAGCAAGATCTTCAGTGCTCCACGAGGAGGTGCAAAACATGCTTGAAAATTTTTTTGCTGTATGCGTTTTGTCTTCCCTGGCACCTGTAGACCACCAAAATCCCTAGCTGTTTCTCAGATGTTAGGATGAGAAGCCTTGCTTTATATTTACGTGGATCTTGCTGCAGCTACACAATTTGGATGGTCATCAGGAACTACTCCTTTTGCCATTGGCGTAGGCAAAAAAGGCAGTCCACAAAGGTCCACCAACTTTCTGATGTTGTTTTCAGCATGTGAATAAGCAGCACCTGAATGAAATGAAAGAGACTGCTTAATACTACAGAAACCAACTGCATTCTATTGAACTTCAATTAACCTGATTACATTATTGGTAGAAAGAGTACTGTTTCCCATTATGAAAGCTGCCTGTCATTCTTCCTTCTGAAGAACTCAAAACCTAACATTCAAACCTACAGACATTGGGATTTAAAATGTCACATATTTTTGACAAAAGGATTGTTGTGTTTTGTTTTTTTTTTTTTTTAAGACCTCAGCTGAACTATTTACTTATTTCTCTGTTGGGAGATTTTGTTTATCTAGAATGACAATTTTTAGTGGATAAAGTTTGGTATTATGGGGCAGAGGCTTCTCCAGCAACAACATGCAATGGCCTTTGTGTCGTGTCATGTCATTTCTCACTTACCCCCTGCATGCTGTTGCACCATGCTCCACGGAAATCTGCCCAAAGAGGCCTCCTAAAAGCCTCTAATGAAAAGAGAGCAGCCAAAAGAAGACCTTGTAAAGGTCTGTGTTTGTGCACGTGTTCAGTTTGTGTTCAGTGTGATGCTACCTTCAGTACATGGCTGCTGAATTAAGCCTGCCCAGGCAGCCTAGATAACTGACTGGTCCTTGTGCAATGACTTAAGTCTGTGAGTCTTAAATCCTTTTGTACGTATTTCAAAAATTCTGCTAACAACAATATATAGCACAAAATCCAGATACATTTGTTGAGTAGATTCTCAGTTGTTGACATCAACAAAACACAGATCTATGTATTTTTGAGGGACTGATTTCCACCTTTCAATTTCAAACAACACCCTTTTGTTCACGTGTACCCGGCCAGACACAGAGAAAAAATACCCATAACCTCTCCTAATCTCCTGATTCTGTTTTCAATTTCATTACCTAATCCATTGTAAGATCCATCTCATTTCAATCATTACACTCCTAATTAAACACAGACACAGAGCGTTGCCACATCTGCAGTAAAACAACCTGGGTTAAACAAGCTGGTTATTTCAATCCTGCTCTGAGCTGACCTGTATCTTTAGCACCACTGCACTGGCTAACGTTCCACAAGGAGGGACAAAACAAGAGAACCAGAAGAGGATAATTATCCTCTATTGCCAGGGGCACCTCTACTTCAAGAATTAATTACAGTAGCAGAGTAGAATGGAAAGTCTGTAAAACAGCAATAACAGCAACACCTGCTGTGTTGCTTTATATCCCCACACAGGTAGGGTGGCAGTTTCAGTAAGACCCAATCGAAAAATGACCTTTGGTTATTCTTATTTTTGCTAAATGTACCAGAGCATTAGACAGAGAATGTGATTTCTGTATTCCAACAGAATCGTTTAGGAATTTTGGAAGAGATCCCTTGGCTTTAGATTTAAAGACAACTGTTATCCAATCTTTTTCTACGTAAACTTCTATTTTATCAATTGACTTTTCCCTTAAACTAGATGGAAAAGACAACACCTATAAAACAGAATAAAAATATTCTAAAACCAGAGCAGATGTTAACATCAAATTCCAAAGAAGTTTGTGTTTCTCCTACTGGTTGGTTTGTTTGTTTTACTGGAGGTGAAAAGAAGGTGAGTAACACTTCTGGAGAAAAGCAATCACTTGGTCACTGTTCTTGTCTTGGATTTGTACAGCTCAAGCTACATCAAAGCATGCTACCTTTGCCAATGATTAGCAGAGGCTGCTTGGAAAGAGCAAGGATAGAGGCTGCTTTGGACACAGCAGAGTGTTCAGCCATGCTGATGGGAGGTGGTAGGCAGCATTCCACATACCTGAAGAAAAGCAAAACAAAAGAGGTTCTTTAAAAAAATTCAAAACAAGAAATGTTGAAAGATAAAACCTATTGTTTAGCATAAAATTGCAGTTGCTACACACCATGTTACAGCATTTATTAGAGTGGGATTTTTTTTTAAAACAGGCTTTGAAGTTTTTCTTCCTTGTTTCTTTAATCTTATAGGCAGTGTTGTTCCAGAGATTTACAGAGTGACATGATTATATTACCAT
This sequence comes from Myiozetetes cayanensis, assembly GCF_022539395.1. Lineage (NCBI taxonomy): Eukaryota > Metazoa > Chordata > Aves > Passeriformes > Tyrannidae > Myiozetetes > Myiozetetes cayanensis. The sequence continues at coordinate 116,017,064 of NW_026086604.1, read as the reverse complement.
TTTAATTCATTCTGGTTTTGCACATTTCTTTACAAACTGTAATCTGCATCACATTACAGTGGAGTGTTACATTTAGAGGCTGCATCTTCTTGCTTTAGGAAAATATAATGTGAAAGCAACTTATAACTCTACTTTCTTTTATTCAGTGACTGAAAAAATGAATGTAATCATTACGCACTTGACAGAGCTCTTATTCACCTGAAGATTCACAAAGTCCCCGGGTATGTCAATATAGCAGGAACCTGGACGACCATACATGCTGGTTCTTACAGCCTAGGAAACAGACAATCACAGTTTTAATCACTGCTTGACAGGATTTTAAAAATAGTTTAAAAAGGCAAGAAAACTCTTCTGTAGGCAGAGAAGGTACACAGTTTCATACTGCTGATGAACACAGCTTCCATGGAGTGATTTACATCAAACAATTGAAGTTTTGACAGCTATTTACATTTTCCCTTATATACCTGCTGGAGCCTTGCAGCAGATGTACAGTATTAGAGTCTAAATTCTTTGTTTAATTTAAAATGAGACAACTGCATTATAAGCTGTTATGTTTGGAGATAAAAAATTAAACATTCATGTTGAATTCTACTTAAAGCAGCACAAACAGAGAAAAACCAAGATGACCAATGCCTCCATTTTTTACTACTTTTGATTCCAGTTCTTCTATTGCAGGTAGATGCTCCACTGAATTTGCACTTCTGGAAACAGTATCATTGTATGCAGAATTTAGGCTGACATGGCTGAAGTGCTGCTGCTGCAGCAGTACCACGAGACTTCGCTAATCCTCTCTGAAGCACTGAGATAAGGATGTGTTTTCTCTCAGTCTCAAAAAAAACACCAACAAAGCAATAAACAAACTCAAACCCCAAACACAACCATGTCCACTGCCTCCCCTTCCAAATCTCCTTCACATGAGAGTGGCATAACAGCTGAAGTTTGTAGTATTCCATTTGTAGTCATTGCACCTCTCCCTAAGAGCATTTATTTCATAAAAATTTTCCTGCCTGAAGCTAAGAAAAAACACTGCAGGGATCAGTAAGCATCAGATTGGATCAGAATCTATTTCTAAACTATTCCATAGCATTGTTCCTAGGAGAAATCTCCCTGGTTGTTAATTGACACAATCAACCATCACCTCATATCTGCAGGATAAAACTGCTTCAAGTAACAGCTACACAAAAATAAACCCTCAAAACTTAAACAGAAGGAGACAGTTACCTGATGTTCTGTTGCCAATTTTGTATTTTTTCATACCTTTTCAATAACAGCAGGAATAACTTCCAGGCTGCTTGGGCGGACAGAGAGTTTGTTGTACAGCCTACCAGCTTCAACCTGAATAAATGCAAACAACCATTTTATTGATTTAACAAAGTGATGTGCTCATTTCCATCTCATTTCAACATTAATAAAATGAAAGAAATGCCACATGAAAAGTAACAAGGTGAGAACTTCCTCACAGGAAAATGCAGTAGCTCAGCTGGTGGATACTGTCAAAACCATACTCATTCCTCTGAGGGATTAAGCATTTTTTTTGGTTTTTTTCCCTCTAGAAACTGGTGTTTCTCTTTTTGGAAAGTTTATGTTGCTTTTGCCCCTTTCAGAACAGACAAAGGCAATTTACACGAGTATGTACTTTGCATATTTGTACATTCCAGGCAATCTGCTGTATTTACACACTGTCAGTTTTAAACCAGTAGATGGAGCAAATCAGCAGCATTACAGGATCTGTTAGGAAATGTTAGTGTTTGAGACTGTTACTCCTACAAGAATGAAGAAACAACATCAATTATTTAACTGAAACATTTCTGTTGTATGTCTGTGTACCTGTGGGAATTCTTGGAAAGCTCCCATGGTTTCCTGATTTCTGTCAGAAGAACCTCCGATAACAATCAAAGGCCTAGAAAAGTGCATTTAAAAACAAAACAAAGAACCTTAAGCATGCATACATTTTTAATAGCTAAAATCACATCTGTGAGTTCTCCTCACTGTCAAATCCTACTGCTCTTGGGATGCTGTACATACCTTCAGAATCCATAGATACTCTAAAGACATAGACAACAACCAGCACAATACAGGAGTGGATTCTAAATACTGTTGTGTCAGACAGTAGACTTCCTAGCAGCTTTTGGGTCACTAGTTTTAGGACAACCTGGTTATATTTAGTGACTTGCATCTATCATAAAACTTCTAAAACCAAGTAATATCACAGGCAATTTTCATTTAAGTTTGATAACATGGGTGACAAGGTGGTTTGAGTGGAATGATATCTAATCTAAAAAGCTAAAAAGTACTGATTGACCCAAAAAGTTTTGTATATAAGAGGCACTGTAACGTGTACAAGCACTACAACTAAGAAGCACACTAAGATACAATTTTTTGTTAGGATTAGGTTCTGTTTGTATAGAATTTGGAACATGGCAGAAGTTAGCTGACTGACTGAGAACATTTCTCCCTCCATTTTGTCTTCAGTAAAAAACCCCAAAGCCCAAAGAAATGAACAAAAATTTGACATGCTTACAAGCAGTCCTGCTCTTAAATCAGATCATGGCTATGTGTGGAAGGCAGTATTAGCTTACGATATGGGTTACAAATTACACAGGAGCAATTTTTACTATAATTTCCACAAAACACAATAAATTATTTTCCTACAGCAAATGAAAACCGGTCTTCTATTCCATTTGTAGGTCAAACTTCTTAAAATGCAAAATGCTGAGTCAATAGAAAAAAGGATCTCTTATTAATCTGCTTATTCCTTCACACTAAATTGAAATATTGTGTCAGTAGCTTTCTAGGCTTTTTCTGCTGAACAGTACCTCTTCAGACACAGCCTTTCCTTTGACTGCATTTATCTATATAATGTATCAAGCTGAAACATTTACAGTGTGCTCCATGCATAATCTTAAATTTAATCCCCCTTAAGGCTTGAGTATATGTGTATCTAGATCCAAGCTTCATAACCAGGCCATTTCTCCACCATAAATCAAAAATCTCAGTTCTAATCTCCTGACGAGGTGAAATGAGAACTTCAGGCTGTATCTTACCTTTATGAAAAATTCTTGTGGAAAAACACACTTGATTTATGCTCTACACATTTTATTCTGCTTGTTCCCTGCCATCAGCTAAGTAATTACAGCTATCCATATGTAACGAGTTTGTTTGACAGTGACAATGACAAATCCCATGTTCCTCTCACTTACCATTTCAGAATTTATTTAAATGTTTTAATGAACAAGGTAACTAACTACTGCTTCCCTATATAATGAAATATAATTATGAAACTGCTCAACTTTTTAGACAGCCAACTCCAACAGCTATATCTTGAAAAAATTTAGCTCTGCTCCTAAAGTTTTACATAATTGTAACTAGAAAGAAGTTCCCCCCCCCAAATCATTGTACTACTGTCACAATACTGTAGACATTCTGAAGAGCAGTGCTTATAAAGCAAGTTAAAAACAACAGTGAGGCAGGAAAAGCATTGACTATAATGAAACTAGTAAGAATAATAAATCCTACAGACTTGCAGAACTTCACCAAACTAAAAAAAAATTTCAGCTGCAACTTCAGGTAAAGAGCTTACCAAAGTAATACTGGGAAGAGACTGAAACAGAGAGCAATCAGAAGAATGGATCTCCAGGCTTAAGGAGGACAACTCAAACAGGGCTTTACCTGTTTGGTAAAGCCTTAATATGAGTTATTTAAAGTCACAACCAGCAGAGGCAGTTCAACATTCAGATTACTTCTGTGCAACATGAAGTAAAAAAATGTGAGCCATTGTAGTGCATTAACAATGCCAGGTGTTGGAATCACATAACACATAGGAGATACCTATGAGGGCTAACCTTGCCCTACAAATTGGTCTCCTCATGCCACTCATCCCTCAGAGGAGCAGGAGATTTAACACCTTGTTGCCACAGAGAGCAGAAGACCTCTCTAACTTCTGCTCCCAGCTGCATAATCCACTCTTCCCGCTCACTTAGGTGCTTGAAGCCTGCCTGGCTGCAGAGGGAGCTATTTAGACCACTTATCTAACACGACATTACTTACTTATTTTTGCTGGGTTAGCTTTTTGGCAGAATAATGAACCGAAAGTTATTGTTAGGGCAGACAAGTACCAGAGCTATCAAGAGTGCAAGCAGCAAGAGTACAAGGCCAGGAGAAAGGTGTGGAGATTATATTATTATATATTATTATACCCCTAGTCTTTCTCTCCAAAGCACAGCACCCTTTCTTACAATGGCAATGCCAGCCAAGCATAACTGGGAAGCATTTCTGGAATCCTTAAACATGTGATACAGTTGCCTACTAACAAAGGGGCCAAGGAAAATTAGTTCCATTAGGCTAAATTCAGGGTTTGTGAATGCTTACTTCTCTCCTTTTGGTACATGGCGGGCAGAAGGCAAGCCTGATGTGACCAATGAAAAAATCATTGGGCAAACAGTGTGGTTTGGTCAGGGAAAACCGATTTTCTTACTATAATGTCAATTTTCTGTCCAACTAGGTAAGTCACTCCCTTCACCTTTTGCCAGAAATACAGGTTTATGAGAGATAAAGTCAGGTAAACAGACTTTGTCTCAAACAAAAAAAAATTCATGAGAAAATCCATAAGTAAATGTGATGAACATTTCTTTTGTGTAACCAAATCCACAACTGTTCAAAAAGCAAGGTTTTCGTATGATCTTTCTTCTTTTAATCCAAGGTCACATAGCGACAGCAAAGCTTTGTTCAAAACCTCATTTTTTTAAGAAAGGATTTGAACACTAGAGGGTTTTTTTTTCCAAAATGTCAGAGACTCGATTTGTTAGTGTTCCCATTACCTTGTCCATCACCCCCTGCTAATTTCATGTTCCGGATCCCATTGTTCCAGATCACACTCTGTGCTGTGAGCACATGTGCTTGGTATTACTACAGCTTCTACCCCAAATACCTCAGTACAGCTTTCTGAACACCTTTCTGTGACAGACCAGCTGAAGTTGTCACGTCTCAGTGAAGGCTTATAGGAGTAAATACTATCACTCTGCAAATCCTTTAACTCAATACTTAATTACTGTTCTAAATGTCTGCGTGGGAAGCAAATAGGAATTTTAACAATGCAGTTGTCAATTTGTTCACATATGAAACACAGTAATTCAAAGGCAACGAGGACTTAAACTTAGAAAAAACCTTTAAGACAATCTCCACAATCAATAAAGCATTACAGGCTGAACATCAATTTCATTTTCAAACATATCCATACAACCAGCTATGCTGATAGATTTTCTAGTATGTGCACAGTGGGGTTGGATAAAAAAATGAGAATTTCATCCACAAGATGACAAAAAAATGAAACAAAATTACTTTTAGGGTTGAAAAGTAAAGAATTTCCTTGTCACTACTCACAGGAATGGCAGGGGAAGTACAATACTAAACACTGTGGAGCTCAACATCTGCAACAAATAACAATTATTTGTATAATAATAATATTGTATAATATAACATACAATTACTGGAATTTTAAAGTGAAAATGCAGTTAAATTACCAGCAGTTAATGGTTGCATTTGCCATCCCACCGAGGGCATGTAAAAAACCTGGACCGGACACTACAAGACATACTCCTGGTCTGGATGAAAAGAAAAAAGAGGGAGAGAGAAAAGTAAGCACAAGGAACACCAAATAAATCATCAACAAAAATTAGTTACAATGCTGAAATACGGAATGCTAAAGTTTTACTCATGTCATCACAAGTCAAGAATGGCAAGGACTTTGTACGAAGGACTGTAGATAAGACATAGAAATCAGAAACCATTTAGCTGTATCAACCCAATTGGAACAACAAGTAAACAGTTGTTATGGGCCATCCACACAGAGGTCTGCAACGTGCACAGGCTTATCCTAACACAGCCCCTTACTTCTTCTATTGTATTTACTCCATCATCTAACATTTATATGGAATTTGGTAAACCACTTATGTTTGCAGTTTTCTCAACTGCACTGTAGCAGCGGAAACTGGCGACGAAGCTCACAAAGGAAGAAGTGCATCTGATTCAGTACAAATGTATTACACTTTAGTTGAGGCAGAGGAACTTGTTATTCCAGGTGATGACATAAAAAATGATAATTCTTAACTAGTGAGCATTCCTTAGCAGATTTATAGACTATTTAAGTATCAGGAAAAAAAAAACCAAACAGCTTACTTCCAGAGGGTTATTCAAAGAAAGAAAAACTACAAAGCTGTGTAACAGAGCTGCCACACAGACAGAATAAGGAGTGACCACCTGCATCATCGGGCTTGCACTTCTGAGTGAGCAGACACCAGATGTTCACTTCAGAAAAGGATTCATACCCAAGAAGCACAAGTCACAGGCCACTGAATGCTTCCTGACAGCATAAATAGCAAAATGCAATACTTTGTGTCAGGAGAAGCACATGGGAGACTGGAAGGCATATATGATCAGTGTCTGTACTGGTAAGGTCTTTGTTGAACAATACACCCAAATGGTGAGACTGAGGTCCACCAAGTTGCAGCAAACAATGGTGGTGTGATTTCTGCCCCTCATACCAATGATGTCAAGCCACTATTCAGATATCAAAGGGGAAAAAAAATAAAGAAAGTTATAAGATGGTCAATATTACATGACTTTAAGCACCTCCTTGCTCCTGGTCTGAGTCATTGCAACAGAAATATTGGTAACCATCATTGATATTTCAACATTCATGCTCCATTTTAACTGCCCTACATCTGCACACACTAAAAAGTCCCAGCTCCAGAACAGACAAACCTCTCTAGTTTCCATCTGTTAAGTCTAACACAGTTAATATTACAATATTAATATTTACTAAATCATATTGCAAAGATTGATAAATATGGAATGTACCTGCCAGTCAAATATCCAACAGCAGATGCAGCATAACAGGCCTGTTGAAAATATTGGAGTTAATTACACAATTATTATTATTATTATTATGTATACATTTCATAACATCTTGTACATAACTTTCAACAAAAATATTGAAAATATGGAGGTACAGATTATTCCCTGATTTTCAGAGTTTAAATGTAAGCAAAAGTACCCCTTCTCCCTCCCCATTTTAAGGTGTGTTCATGAAGATTTATGTGAAAAATCTCAAGACTCCTCTCCACATTTCAGGCTCCTGTTGTTACAGAACATTACATTAGAAATATCTGGGATTTGAAAAAGGAAAAAAAATCAACAAGATAGAATAAACCAACCAAACAAAAAAAACCCACCCAACACTAAAACAATGCATAAAACTTCTGCCTTCCACTGCATTCTGGACTACCATGGAAGAAGGATTTGCAAGAGAAAGACAACAAGCAGAAACCCAGCCATCACTGGAATGACTCACTGTATGTCAGAAATTAAGCAAAAGGTTGAACTAACACACTGGAGAAATTAATTAGATGATTAGGGCTTGTCTTTTACAAGTTGGGTTGCTGAAGTACTTCTTACTCCACCTCCAGTACAACACTTTGCTTTAGCTACTTTGACATTTTAAAGAAAAATTGTGTATTGATTAATTTTCTCAAAAGTAACATCTACTACACATGTTAGCACAGCTTATCAGCAGTGTGACATGTGACATTGCCAACTCTTTCATATTCTCACGCTTTGTCTTGAATTCAGCAAGTTTAAACCCTTTTGGAAAAAACTCATTTTGCAATTTTTTGTAATTTTTTTTTAAGTAAGCTCCTGGCCTTAGAGCCTGCCTCTTTCATTTTTAAATAGTTGAGATTTGGTTTTCTTAGTTATATTCGAGCACTCTTGTGATAAGAAGAATAAGTAACACAAAAGCATTAGGATAGGGACTTGTCAACCAAAAAAGCACACTGATAAGAAAAATCTCTTTTTACTTTTCATACACGTCTGGCAAAGAGAAGAAAAATGTCATTTGTGTTCAAGAATTTGACAACAATTTGATGACATATCTGTGTGCAAAAGTTTGGAAATATCTGGAGTATGTGTTACGAAAAATCTTGTTAATGGAGCTCTAAGCATGGAGTTGAGCTTCTATGGCAATCATGTTTTAAAACAGTGGCAAAATAAAGCAGCACATAGAATTTGGATTCATGTGCAGTCACTGCTATTAAAACTTTTGCTGCTTCACTCTCCAAGGAAGCAACATGACTTAAGATATCTGTGTTTAGAGGAGATTGTAAATAACGTTAAAGGTATACTTAAAAGATTTTTTGTGTGAATAGTAGAAAGAAGAGCCATTTTACTGACGAATCTTGCACCCTCACCCCTAAAATGTGAGTAATAGCACTCATTATCTGAAAATAGGAGAGGAAGAAATGTAGGAAGTCTAGATGTAGGCACCCAACTCAAAGCTTGCAACCACCCATGAGCTTGAACTGCAGACAAAGCAGAGGCCTGTTCCTCCCATTAAAGTAGAAGGACACTAAGCAGGGTTTAATTAGTTCTGTTTTCAAATCAAACATAAACAACATAGTGAGTAAACAATGGTTAAGCATTTCTGTACCAGCACCCCAGGTAAAACAGTACTGCCATTCCTAAGAGCAGGTCCGAGGCCCTCATATTAAGGTACCTAATGTTCAGTGTTCCAGGACTGGTCTGTAGAGCTTGTGATAACTCATTATGAGAAAGGACCTGCTGTATGAACCTGAGCTTGGGTACATGGTGTCTTCTGTTACCACATACAACTTAAGTCCAGGCCTTGCAAATAATGAACCAGGTTTAAAGCAGCAGTCCCAGAATAATAAATGATTTGCTAATGGCCAACAACTTGTCATTGAGAAAGCGTGACTCCCAACTAACTCAGGTTATGAATATCAAGAAGAGATTGCTTTGAATATTATAGTGATAATTATTATTAAAGATTAGGAACTAAACATAAGCAATGTGCATTATTGACAAATAACAATCTAGTAAAGGGTTTTTTTTTTTAAAGTTAAAAATTCATCTGGGTTATTAGTCTTCCAAGCAGTCACAGCAATCTCTAATTACCCAGGGACAGATACACAAAATACATGCCGCTGTGGAGTTGCAACACAACTTTTCAGTGTTCAAAGGGCATTTGGATGCAGGCCAAAGTGCTCCTGGTAAACTTATGCCATATTACAGGCCATGGGAGATTGGCTCACGGCTATTGGCAGTGCTACTTATCTTTTAACTTCATGCTTTAATCTGGTCTTGTGTTCTGCAGTTTTATGGGCTTTTCACAGGATCACAGAATCATTTAGGTTGAAAAAGACCTCCAAGCTCACAGAGTCCAACTTCTGACCGGCCACCACCTTGTCAACTGGACCACAGCACTGAGTGCCAGGTCCAGTCGTTTCTTGAACACCTCCAGCGATGGTGACTCTACCACCTCCCCAGGCAGCAAAAGGACATCAGGAAAATTTTGTCAAGAACATTTGTCAGTTTTCCACAACTGACGCCAACCAATAAATATGGTGCTTGATTAACATCTTGAGATTTTTTTTTCCTGTGTTTTAACTTGTTTATGGGTCTTGTGTCCTATGAGCACTACTAATTAGAATTTTAGCACTTTTACAAGGAAATGGTTTTGCTACATCTGGCCCAGAAATGAGGCAGAAACTTGACCCTTGGAAAAACCCTTAATTTTCCATATAGATAATACACAGCTGCTCCCACCAATAAAGGAAGCAGCTGTATACACATTTTCCAGAGCCAGACCACACAACTAATAAACTTAGACATTTAAAACTATGACATGTAAATATTGAGTGTATCTTGAATATACTGTATATAACCTTTCACTCTTTCCTCTGCCAAGCAGTTACTCTGTGTCTTCAGTGAGGATATAAAACAAACCAAAATTCAGTACAAGATGTATCTTTATTCATCCTCTTCCAGTCCCTAAAGAAGACAAACCCTGACATCTTGATACTAAAACAAGTCTTCATGTAATTTTCATTCCACTAAACAAAAGTATTTCATCTTTTACACATTTCTTGTCTATCAGACTCTTGTAGAGTGACAAAAAGGATGATAAATAGGACAGCATCTCATTTGGCAGTGCAAAGCAATCTTCCTTGTTAATTACAGACATATGAGGACATTAATTTTAATTGTGTTAATAACCACAGCCAAAACTAGAATATTTGCTAAATGGCCTACAGGAACATAAAGGCTGTGTTGAATTCCCAGTCCTTCAAGGAATCAAATACACCTTTTAAACATGTTTGTATATACTTGCCTTTCTCATATGTTGCAGATTTTCCACAGAGACACGCATTCCTCTAAATTTCCACGTTCCAATACAAGAACGTAAGGATTAGACATCAAAAACACACAGCTCATGACCACTGTTAACTGAACTACTGTTATAATACTTTGCTGGGGACTGGGACAATCCACAAAGGCTACGAACTACATGGTAGAAAACAGAAAAAAGAACACTGCTGCAAAATACAGGTCCAGAATATCTGAAGGATTTTCTTGTGTTAAAGTGGTAAAATTCTAATTAATAGTATTCATGGGAGATAGACCTCTAAACAAGTTAAAACACAAGAAAAATCTGGTAAGATAATGATCAAGAAATTTATTTACTGGTTGGCATCAATTACAGAAAACTGACAAAGGTTGCAGAGCAACTCTGAGTAAGGAAAACTGATGGTCCATTTGCCAGCAGTCCCACAACTGGCAGTTACAGCTTGTGCAGCAACCCTTGAAAATGAGGTCTAAACCTGAGCTTATTATCTTCAACCTCAGACCACCTAAGGAACTACTGAATGGCTAAGGAAGTTTTTACTACTGGGGAAAAACAAACAAAGCCAGAACTGGTGGCAAAACATCAAAATGGTTGCCACAACAACCCCATGGAGCACTACAGGTTGGGGACAGAACAGCTGGAGAGTGGCCAGGCAGAAAGGGATCTGGGGGTACTGACTGACAGGAGGCTGAACATGAGCCAGCAGTGTGCCCAGGTGGTCAAGAAGGCCAATGGCATCCTGGCCTGGATCAGGAACAGTGTGGCCAGCAGGAGCAGGGAAGTGATCCTTCCCCTGTACTCGGCACTGGTTATGTTGCACCTTGAGTGCTGTGTCCAGGTCTGGGCCCCTCAGTTCAGGAAGGACACTGAGGTGCTGGAGCAGGTCCAGAGAAAGGTAACGAAACTGCCTTTGAAGGGTCTGGAGCACAAGTCCTGTGAGGAGTGGCTGAAGGAGCTGGGGGTGTTCAGCCTGGAGCAGAGGAGGCTCAGGGGTGACCTCATCACTTGCTACAACTACCTGAAAGGAGGTTGTAGCCAGGGGGTGAGGGTGGGGGAAATCTCTCTCTTCTCTCAGGCAACAAGTGACAGGACGACAGGGCAGTGTTAAGCTGCAACAGGGGAGGTTTAGTTTGGACATTAGGAAGAAGTTCTTTACAGAAAGAGTGATCAGACATCGGAATGGGCTGCCCAGGGAAGTGGTGGAGTCACCATCCCTGAAGGTCATTTCCCTGAAGGAAAGACACTTAGTGCTGTGGTCTGGTTGACCTGGTGGTGTTCAGTCAAAGGTTGGACTCAATGAGCTCAGAGATATTTTCCAACCTAACTGATTCTGCGATTCTGTGAAAATGCTGAGGAGCCTGAGTCTAATTTCCGACATCTACACAACGAAGCTGAAACACAAATAACTAAGAGAGTCTAAGTGTATGTTCATGCTTGATTTTGAGCATTCAGGAGCATTATAACTTTCTGTGGTTTACTGTTTGGTGAGCATTTAAAAAATTGTTACTGGAAAAAAATCATAATTATTTAAAATCTCAGGACAGGCTTATCAGTTAGCAGGAAAACTTTCCTCTTTGGGCACTTAAGAACAGAACATAGACAGGGAAAAAAAGTAAAGAGGTAGGTCATAAAGAAATTAAACTTCAGAGTAAAATTCAGAGTAAAAAAAGAAAGTAAAATTCAGAAATGAAAATTCAGAGACCCCATTCTATCTAGTAAGAAAACATAAACTGAGTTTCATTCCACTGTAGAACATTTCAGGCAAGGATTGGTCCCACTATAGATATATACTTACAGCTTGTTCATTTCTCATTCCCACATATTTTATTCCAGCTGCCTGGGCTGCAATTGCAATTTCAGTGACAGGAATACCAACAATGCCAAACATGTATTCAATATTCTATAAAGAAAAATGTTAAAAGAAATCAGATTTTTTCTCCCGGAAAGACAGCTTTAATAAGCACATGCCAAACACAGACATGCTAACAACACAGGCAGTCTAAAACTAAAAGGTAACAACATATATGGTCACACAGAAGTTCAGAGGTCACTGTGGAAACACACACAATGCAAGCCGGTATTTGCAGCTCAGCACTCTGCGGTTGTGAAAGCCCTGGATTTTGGAGGCCCACAGGGAGTGGGACAATGGTTCAGTGCTTTCTGCTGACCGATTCTCACTTGGGACTTTTCTGTCACTTTTCCTGTTTCCCGGTAAGTCAGCTTCATCTACTCTCACGGCATCTCATCTCACGTTCTCGCACTTTCACAGAAAACTGACACCAAAAAGGCCCCAAACAATAACTGGGATAGTACCGCGCACAAAGAAACGCAGAGATAAAGAAGACCGTGCTTATTTTTATTACAGCCGAGCTCCCTTTCTCTGTGCGTCACAGGTTAAAGGCAAAGTCTTCTGTCAAGGCCGGTGTCAGGTCAGCACCAGCTCGAGTTCAGGGCCAACACAGAGCTTTGCTCTCTGTAAAGGAGGCGCGGGAGGCACATCCGGCTGCCACGGGAAGAGCCGCAGAGGGCTGCCGGCATTGCCTGGCGGTAACGGGGATACCGGCTCAGCTCGGGAAGGGGCGAAGAAAGGAACTAGTCCTGGCCAGCCCGCTCCCGGGGCCGTGCGACGGGACCTCCCTCCCTCTCCCCTCCCACACAGCGGCGGGGACAGCCCTTCCCGCCCACTCCCGGTGAGTCCGGCCGCGCACACCCGTTCTCCGCGGGCACCCGGCGCTGTCCCTGCCGGCTGGTTTGCGGCCCCGCGCCCTCACCTGCTGCCGGAGGGCCTGTGCGATGAGCTGCGCCCCGCTGAGCGCCTCGCCCGCCTCGCCCTCCATCGCGCCGGCACCGCCGCACCGGCACGGCCGGAGAGCGCGGCAGGTGACTGACAGCCCGCCCGGCCAATCAGGCAGCGGGGGCGGGACCTAGAGCCGCCGGTACCGCCCCTGCCGAGGGGGCGAGGCCTGGGGGAGCTCCCGATTGGCCAGAGCAGGTGACCAATCAGGAGCCCGGGAGGCGCGGGCCCCCAGCGCGAGGTGGGCGCGGGCCGGGCCTTCCCGGCTCCAGGCGGGAGCGGGGCGGGATGCGGCGGGAGCGGGGCGGGAGCGGCCTCGGAGAGGGGCAGGCGCGCTTGGTGCCGGCCCGGCCTGGCCTCGGCCCCGAAGGCCTGGGTGAGGCGCAGGGCCTCGCTGCGGCGCGGTGGGATCGGTCAGAGGTGGCAGACGCGGAGCGGGGCAAAGCAGGGGAGGGTTTGGGGTGGGGGTGCCCGGCGCCCACGGGAGGGAGTGTGGGGCATCTTCCCAGAATCCCAGCGGAAGGATGGCGCACACCCGTTTCCTGGCTCGGCCCATCCCGGCACGTGTGGCAGAAGTGACACAGTTGACAAGATGTCCCTGCCGCGCCCTCGGCTTGTCCAGCCAAACCCCTAAGGATAGCAGCCTTCCCCTCGCCCTCACTCACCAAACAACAACAACAAAGTAGCTAACAAAACACAGATAACATAAAGCCTTTGCAAAACCTACGTAGTAAAATAGTGTAATCTGATGCAGCAAATCAATGCAGTAGACAGGATGTATCAGTGGGAAAAAAACCCTTGAATTTCACTATATATAGTCTTATTATATGTATGTTGTATAATATATATTATTATAATAGAATGGTAGCAACATCACAATCTATGTATATCATACAACGTGAAAAAAGTATTTTTATAGCAATTTAATATTTGCCTAGTAATAATTACTTTTTATTTTACTGTCATTACTGCTTATGTTGCTATTATGTTACTTACTGGTACTGTTTATGTGACTACACTACACATCGGGCATGGCCTAACATGCATTTGCTGTTAATCACTTGAGAGGACCCAGACTAGTGCTGTGCTACCTCTGTTATTTTTGTAGTCTGTTGGATTATTGTGAGTACAGAAGTTCTAAGAAGCAGGGTAGGTGTTGCTTTTCTGTGATATGGTGAGAGGTGACACACTAACTTTTCTAAATCCCTTGAAAAACTAATGACTGGATGCTTTACTTCATGACAAACAACAGAATCTGTTGATTCGATAGTTCTGAAAACCTGAATAGGAAGAGTTTGCAACGGGTTTGCGGGGAAAACTTGGCATCCGAGCTCAAACACCAGTCTTTTTACCCTTTGTGTAGAAGGAATATAACTGGAATATTGTGACTGGATGACAATAATACTGCTATGAAATACTTATATTAGGGTGAGATGATCCTGCTGGAGCCTCTCTGCCAGGCAACAGACCACATAAATCACAGAAAAGGGATGGAAAAAGAGTTAAAATTAATAAAGCATTCCAATTCATGAAAATTTAAAGTCATAGCTCAGGTGACGTGACAGCTCTATAGACCCTAAGCAAATTAACTTCTCCTTAAGGAAAGGATTTATTAGATGGTGTAGCATTTTCCAGGAAGAAAAAAATCCATGATGTGGCAGAGACATATTTGAAATCTCAGCTGCCTAAGGGCTGAGTAAACCCCACTGCTATCCTTATTTTGCTGGAAAGGTTAACATACCCAAGCCCAGCCGTGGGGCTTGTCACAGGTCTGTCTCCTTGTTAGGAGCAATCCATTAGAGAGCAGTTGTTTTAAGATGCCAAACAAGGGGAAAGGCTTTGGGGAGCACTCACACAAGGGCTCACCCACTGTCTGTAGGACTAGCAGCAATCACAGCCAAGGGAAAGGACTTGGAGGAATTATTGTAGTTGTTATTTTAGTTGGCCCAGGTTTCACCAGATAGGACTGTGTGCATGTTGCACGTTCAGTGCGGAACCTCTTGTGCATCTAAGTGAGGAAGGGATTCAGATTCATACTTTTGAGTCCTTCTGACCACCAGAAAATTAACTGTGGTAGAAAAATAAGAATTCTCCAAGCAAGTTTGTAAAATACACCATTTTGTAGAAGCCTGTTATTTTTTCTGTTGGTGTGTTTGTCTTAGAAGGCAAAAAGGCGATTTTTCTAACACATAGCAATTCCATCCCGTGGTCTGAAACTCTCCAGCTCTTTCCATCCCTTATAATGATGAATTCTAATTACATCTTAGTTGACAGCTTTATTGAAGAGCAGCTGACTAGAACCCATTCCTGTCCTAAATAGGCATTTTGGCTCTGAAAGGGGTGACAGAAATAGAAAAGACTGTTTTGTCAGTGAAGTGCCACAGTGTTTATTTTCAGTAGGTTCCTTAACTGTGAGAGGTTTTCCACCCCTCTTCTCCCTCCCTCTGCTATTGCTTTATATTTTCACACGTGCTTTGGTATTTCATTTGCAAAGCTGAGATACACAGGACAGACCCCTCTGTTCTTTATTTGCATTGCCAAATCACCCCTCGTAGCTACTGGGTGTTTTCCTCAAGATGCAGAATAGCAAGGGTAGCTTATTGTACATCACTTCAAAACTGTTTATATAAATGCAGTGTCTTTAATCCATCTGATTACAGAGATGCCTAGGATTTATTCTGTTTTTACTGTTCTTCAAATAAATTTACCCTTGAAGGCATGGATGTATGGACACTTTAGCCAATTGAAGCTCAAGGAAATATGAATATGTAGTTGAGTTTAACAGCATGAAATACCTAAGTTACTCCTGGACCCTTTTAAGTGCTATTATTACATGCTAAAACTTTTGGATTTAGCAAACATACCTTCTGCCTGCCACGGGCGCTAAGGTTATGATTTTGCTGACCTACATGAGATTGTGTTGCTGTCAAACTAGTGTTGCTAATGGCATGTAGAACTCGTGGAATTAAACAAGTGACTTAAACTAAGTACTTACTGTATTTTTTCTCAATTTGCTCATTGTTGGTGTTTAGGTAAAAAAAAAAAACAAACACAGCAATATTGAGGATTGCTCAATAAGATGGTTTTTGTCCTGGAATTTAAGCAAAGAGATGTTTTCAGTTAATTTGCCATAGGCTTTCTTTAGGTACAAAACTACAATTAGTATAATATGAGTAAAAATAAGACTGGGATTAGTTTAGAATTGATCTTTTTTTTCCTGCTGAACTCATAATAGGAATGAGAGAAGGCTCTTCATGCATGTGCCTGCCAGTCTGTATTTGCTTTGGAAAAATTCAGGAGTTGTGGATTACAAGGACTGCAGGGCATTAAGAGCGTTTTGGAACCCTTTTTTTCTTGGATAAGAGTTCCCAAAGAGCAAATACAATCAAGTCAGTGACTGGACTTGTGGGCTGTCAATACATAGCATTAGTGCATCTATCCTGCACGCTCCTTCAACTTCACTGATAATTGAGGTTTAATTCCTTAGTGATACTAGTAACCATGTGGTGATAGATGCAGAATTCTCATACTGTGAGAATAATTCTGAAGAAAAGAGTATTTCTGTAGTATTTCTGAAGTGTTGCGTTCATTGTGTCAGTCCTTGTTCTGTATGACTAGTTTCCTAATTTGGGAAGTCAAAGGGCTACATAGCCCTTATTGCAGAGTGCCCCAGCCTTCCACAGTCAATAATTCTTAATTTCTTTCTAAGGAATGCTCAATAATGCAGATTTTCTCCATTTGGTATGAATTTTTGATTTACTGTTATTAATATGAAAGCATTTTTAATCTTACTTATCTGCACTGAACAGGAGAAATGCAGATCTGAAGTGCACTCAACATTTTTATAGATGTTCAAAAAAGCTGCACTGCAGGAAAAATATTTGCCCTTTACATATGTGGAGTTGGAATGCAGTGAATCCATAATCCATTAGGAGAGACATTTTCATGATAGAAAGATAAATGCAGAACTAGTGTCTGGTATAGCTTTTCTGGCAATCATCTGTTTCAGTATTGATAGAATAAGTTCTATTTTTACTTGACTACTAAATACAGTGTTCAAGTAATTTTATGAAATGCTACTTTTAAAAACATCCACCATCACCAAATAGGGGAGGAGATGCAAATTTGTGAGCTGCTTTTAACTTTTCCCAAAGATGCTTTGGTATATGGTGAAGTAATCTATAAATGAATGTTAAAGTTAATTGTAAAGGGAGATCAATAGAACTATATACAAAGCTAAAATGCTTTAAAACAGGAAACAGTTATTTAAAGCACTAGTACAGATATAGATTTAAGATTTAGAAACAATATGCATGTGGTCATTCAGGAATTTAAACCCACCATACTCAGTTCAAACACTGCTAAGAGTGTCAGATACTGTCCATATTTAATCGTAAATTTAAAATCCTGGCGTGATATTTTGCTCAAGTTTCCCCCCCCCCCCCCCCCCGTTTTCTTTTTACCCCCTCTAGATTTATGGCACACACCATGGTGCATCTGTGCTGGAAGCTGTCTGTCTGCTTTTTCTTCTATCAAGCTGTCTCAGGAAGAGTCAGGAGGGAGGGGCATTATGTTGCCGCCGTGTATGAGCACGAGTCCATCCTGAGCCCCAACCCCACAGCCCTGGTGGATCGGCGCTCCGCGCTGGAGCTCATGGGCAAGAACCTCGACATCTACGAGCAGCAAGCGGTGGCTGCTGCCAGACAGGTACTGCCACAGCTTGGAGCAGCTGTGAGTGCCCCAGGGATATGTGGAGTAGCTGCTGTTTGAAGACAGGCTTCCACGTTTGTGTTCCCAGGCAACTAAAGCTGTATTTATGTACATAACTGTGGTCTGGGTTTTCAGACACTCTGACCTGCCAGCAGCTCTGAAACAAAAAAAAAAATCAGGCCAGTTAGCATCCCGCCCGGCTCGGGTTATTCCAAGCTTGGAAAAACACGCCTATAGTTATTTAGCATAGGGAAATTAATTTTCTATTTTGGTCTGAATACCTAGCTCCTTTCTGTTTTCTTAAGTGGAATGTTTTCACTGAAAGACTGTCTTACGGGCAGCTGTCTTTGGGGTTGATTTTGTTCCAGTGCTCTCAGTGGAAATTCCTGAATGTTTCTAAAAACTGAGGAAGTTAAATGCTTTGGAAATTAATGTTCCACCATTAACAATTTTGTGGAACTAAAGTTTTCCATTCCTTTATCCTACCCTACCATGGAATGGTTCTCAGTCTAAATATATTTAGAGGATAGAGACTAGTATTTCTGGCTGCTGTTATGCAGAGCACCCTTTCCTTCCCTGCCCGGGAAAACCCAAAGCTGGTGCTGGTCAAAGGAAGCCAGTGTTGCTGTCCCTACACAGAGAAGAGCTGACCTGCAATTTTCACAGATCGGTTGATCTGGGAGAGAATAGTTACCATTTCTGTATAATTTGAAAACATAATTTATTTTTTTTAGACATTCAGATGACTGCACAGAAGCATAATAGCTATTTTTATGTAGCACTGCACCCAAGACCCATGGAGGATCCCAAAGCCATAGCACAGATAATTCATTTGAACTGACTTTTGAAAAGTAACAGGAATTTGAATGACTGATACTGTGACTGATCTAAGAGGAATCCACCTTGTTTTTAGGAACAATTCAGCTCTCCCTGAACTTCAGGTAGACCCAGCCTAGCTCTCACATGGCTACATTTCTACCAGACTCTGCACTGCTTCCACAGTCAAGCTGTTTCTGAAATTAATACTTCCAGTACCCTGTCCAACCTATATACCTAATTTATTAAGTGATACTGCACCCGTGTTTGATACAGGTACAGCATCTTTGACAAAGTTCATTTGCAATCAGCATAATTCTAATTAAAAAATTAAGACAAGTTTTTAACATCATTAGTCTTTAACCTGAATAATGTCATTCTCATGACTCATGTGAAGGGAGAACACTTTTGGCAAGAATTTGGATGAAGTCCTGCTCTTATTTTCATGCCCTTAAAATAATGCCAAACACATTATTTTTCAAGATAAAGGTATGTGTCAGGTTAAATAAGATTTTTTTTTTTAATACACAATTACACCTGCTACATAGTTACACCTAGTATGGAGTTGAAGAAAAAATACTTTGAAGCTGCATTATTGGGAAAACATAGTGAGATTATAGTTAACTTTCTTTAGCTCTTCCTACCCATGAGATCCCCTCTTTTCCTTTGCTTTGCCTGCAAAATATACACTTGTTTTACATACAGGGGGCACAGATCATCGTTTTTCCTGAAGATGGAATCCATGGCTTCAACTTCACCAGGAGCTCCATTTATCCTTACTTAGATTTCGTTCTGCATTCGCGCTCTGGGAAGTGGAATCCATGCAGAGAGCCTTATTTGTTCAATGACACAGAGGTAAACATAGGAGTGATTGATGTCTGCAGGGGTGGAATAACTAAATGCTCGGTTTGTGCTCCACGTGGGAAACAGCTCTCGTTGTTTTGCTTAGGGAAGTAAGCAAGAGGTTTAACAACTCGTAGTACCAGATTTCTGTTTTCACGGACGCTCAGGTTATGCTGGTTTCATTCCCTTTAGATACATACACACAAGGAGACTGGCTTTTGTATGAGCCATCTGGATTTGTCATCTCCTCCTCCCCAACCTCTGAAATGATAATTGCTCTTCTAGTAAGAGGCATTGTGTGTGATTCTATTTTGAACAACACTGTTTTATATCAAACAACATAGTAGTATCTTTGCTTTTGGTGCATTCTCCTCACTTGGGTTTAATGACTTGATGACATCATAGCACCCTGACTCAGTGGTTGGGGGTGGGGGGATATGTGTGTCTGTCTGTGTGTGAAATGATTAGCACAAGTAACAGGACTTGATCTGCTACAATGCAATAGAAGTAACAGCTTGACACAGACCAAGCGTGATTACATAAGATGTGACCTCCATGTTGCAAAAATAGTGTTTTCATTGACTGCTCTGGACCTGAACTGAAAATAACCATGCTTAGTAATACAGACTGCGAATTTTTATTAACCTTACAGTAGCCATTATAATGAAAGACGTCATGCATGTACCTACTAAACAGAATTTGTGTGCTAATATGAATCTCAGTTGTAAGCAATGACCTATTTTGGCCTATGAATCTTTACTACCCCTGATCTTGGCCAAGCAAGCAAGAAGTTGGTTTGCCAGTCAGACCCTGTTTGGAGATTGCAGTACTGGCAGTCTTGGGTCCAGTGCTCTGTGATATGGAAGAACTATCCCAGTAATACTGTGGTCTGTAACATCTTGCATTTCTTTTCTGTAACTATGCAAAGTCTACTCATTTACATCTCTGCTCCTGTAAGTGTAGATAGTAATTGCTTTTTAAAAATTTATAGTAAAAACATCCAGTTGCAGAAGCAAGACATCACAGTTGCAAATGATCACTATTAGAAGTTCTAAAGGCACCCACAGATCAGTTGTGCTGCCTTGGCAAAGCTTTCAGTTGACCTCTGGTGTTTTAAAGCCATTGGTGCTCCTACAAGTCAGAAGTTTCTGAAAATTAACAAACTTGAAATAGAGAGATTTATTTAGTTACTTCTCAGGAAATGAAACCCAGATATTTTTTTTTCAGTTCTATTTTAAAATTAATAGCCAAAATACTTTTCTGTCTACCAAGCTATTGGTTTCAGTAACTTTTGTCACCAAATCATTAGTGCTTTTAAATGTTACAGATATGGTCAAAGATGTTCAATTTTGAACATAGTTGAAAGTAATAATTTGAAAAGTATTAAATAAGTCATAGCTGCTTAAGTAGAACTTATTCCTCCGTATTCTGAAGCGCTTACATTTCTCCATACTGTTTTCCAGGTTATTCAGCGTCTGAGCTGCATGGCACTGAAGAACAAAATATTCCTTGTGGCAAACTTAGGAACTAAGCAGCCCTGTGACCACACTGATCCTCACTGCCCCCCTGATGGAAGGTACCAGTTCAACACCAACGTGGCGTTCGATGCTGACGGTGCGTTGGTAGCCACGTACCGCAAACACAACCTGTATTTCGAATACGCTTTTGATACCCCTCCAGAGCCCGACTATACACACTTTGATACCCCTTTTGCTGGCAAGTTTGGCATGTTCACTTGCTTTGATATACTCTTTTTTGAGCCTGCAGTGAACCTCATCAGACAGTACAATTTGAAACAAATTGTATATCCAACTGCGTGGATGAACCAGCTCCCGCTCTTGTCCGCTGTAGAATTTCAACAAGCTTTTGCAACAGCTTTCAGTGTCAATATTTTAGCAGCTAATATCCACCACCCTACCTTGGGCATGACAGGGAGTGGGATATACACTCCAGTCAAATCCTTCATTTACCACAACATGGAAAGTTATGGTGGCAAGCTCATAGTAGCAGAAATTCCTGTGATTACCAAGGATCATGAAACCAATTTGGAGAGTAATGAAAGATTCAGAGAGAACTTACATGACTCATGCAGGACTTTTACGAGCACCTCGCTGGATGATCAAGTTTGCTTTAAGGAGCAAGAAGAGACTCCTGGCAGAGTATCTGAAAAAGGAAATGAACAGTTACCTCCCCTGTTTTATGCAGAAATGATGTATGACAACTTTACTTTCGTTCCTGTATGGGGGGAGAAAGGAGAGCTCCAGGTTTGTGCCAATACCCTTTGTTGTTACTTAAATTATCGGAGAGCTGTTTTAACTGATGAATTATATGCTTTGGGAGTTTTTGATGGGCTCCATACAGTGCATGGCACATACTATGTCCAGGCCTGTGCGTTAGTGAAGTGTGGCGGCCTCAGCTTTAGCTCTTGTGGACAGGAGGTTACAGATGCCACTGCTCTGATAGATTTCCAGCTCTGGGGAAATATGAGTACCCCTTACATCTTTCCTTTGCTGCTGACATCTGGTATTACCTTGGACTTTGCTGATCACATGGGCTGGAAAAACAACCACTATTTCATGAGCAAAAATAGAACGTCTTCTGGCCTACTGACTGCTGCTCTGTATGGACGATGGTATGAAAAGGACTAGCACAGATCTTTGAGTCAGAAAACAACTGCCCGTATGTTCAAAGTATTTGTCTTAACAGAAGTTGTTGAACATCCATACTTCCTAGAGGTCCAGGTGTGTTTGTTACATGACTCACTGATTAGGTTCCACATTCGAAATGATAAGCAAAGCACCCTAAGAAGCTGTAAGTACAGTCTGTACTGTGGTAGCTTATGTCTTACCAGAAGGGAAAGAACTGCCTTGCAAAGATAAAGGCTTGCTGTAATTTGGTGAGATGTTTTATACTGGGAAAATAACTCATTTCAACTGAATTTGTTCCTTTTAATTTAATCCTTTGGTTTTCTGGTGTTCTGGCTTGGAGTACGGAAATGAATGGAATGGAAAACTGTTGCAAGAGAGAAAAAAAAATAAAGGGAAGGAAGACACAAATACTGTGCATGACATGCATGAAAATATGTAGGTATACACACATACAGTTTGTATGTGCTGAGGTTCTGGTTTCTGGTTAGGGTGCCGTGATTGTTTTTTTTCTTAGAGTCAAAACCTCACAGCTGAACTCCCAGTTTTTCATATGCTTTTAGCAGTATCTGAATGTCACAGTTGTAAACATCCTACAGAGTATCTAAGCTGTGGAAGAAGATATCAAACGAGTGTGAAAAACAAGACTGCAGTAAGACATAATTCCCAAGAAATTATGTTTACAGAAAACATCGTCAATGAATATCAACTACATATGTTATGTACTGTTTGAGTACATTAACTTTCCCTGTTTAAAAGAGAGGTAGGTCATTTCAAGACTGTTTTGACTTTAAGACATCTTAGCTATTGTTTATGAATTTATTCAAGAGGAGTTATGAGGAGCACATAACAAACTGAGGGACAGCAAGGCTTTTACGTCAGTGCTTCCTGTACCAGATGGCAGGTTCGTGCTGCTGAGTGAGGAAAACACACCGTTCTTTTCAAGGGCAATAACTGAAGTGCTGTAACTGTTCTACTGCAGTGAAGAAACTGGGAAGAGAACATTCAAAGGATATTAATTTGGGGTTAAATTCAGACAAGTTAATGCATTCTCAAGCATTATAATTGTATGTGGTCTTATTGGCTGTTATGGCTTCCCCTGCTAATAGCTGTTGAGTAATGGAATAAACACAACTGTGCCTTTGGTCCAGTCCTTGTGTTCCAGTTGCTCTGACTGTTAGTCAGGCCAAGAAGAGCAGAGCACTAACAGGAGACCTGTGAGTCTTCATTTTGGTGGTCTGAGTAGGTTCAAACTCAAATCACTATGGCAGCTACAAGTATGCGTGCTGAGAGGTGCTCCATCAGCTCCTGCTTTGAATGAACTCACTTTCTGGTTTCAGAAAGCAGAACAACTGAAAAATTGCTGAATTTCTACCTCAAGTTTTCTTAAATATTTACAAAGAATTATTATATAAACATTAGTGATCAGGGTGGTCTATCAAACCTTTCTTCTCCAACCTGTATCACTGTGAGTCAGGGTCTTGTTGAACACAACTTTGATACAGAAGCACAATAGGTTTGTTTATCCTGCAGCATATACTGGACAGATACATGGAGTGGGGAATGCCTATGTCTCATCAGGCATAAACTTGCTGATATAAAAGTAGGCCGTTCCACCACAGGGTTATTAAAAGTCATTAATTGTTTGGCACCCATAGTGGTGTTCTTGCTGAAGGCTGCACAAATCCAGGGTGAACAGAGCAGAAAAGAAAAGCATTTGCAGTGCTTATTCGTTCTTCGGGTTCTACTACCACACAACCAAGTCTGAAAGAATGGAACAATGAACAACAGGAGATTTCAGGACCCTCTGCCTTGGAGGCTGAAAAACATGCAGCTTTGTGCACTAAAATACTCCTTGGGATTTAGTTCCAAAGCAGATCATTGTCACAGTAAGGCTAAGGAAGTAAATAGCATTACACATATTTCCTATGCTTAAGGAAAGAAAAAGTATTTATCTGTGAAATACTTGCAAACTGTGTCCCACAGAGCTGTTCTCATTTTGGGTATGTTAAAACTGTTAGAAAACAAGACCTTCTGGCCTTACTGTTTGTGTGGGGCATGTTTCTCTGTGCCCTCCCTGAGAAAAGCAGGCATTAAGTATTAGAGTGTGTTCTAATATCTTGTTCTCTTCACCCAAAAAAAGCAGCCTTTAGCAAAGGAAAAGGTTGAACATACAGTACCAGACACAATGGATTACCAGTGATTATCTACTCACCCATCCATCCTGATCTTTGAGTAACAACAGATGCATCCATTCTGCAATGGGGTGACCAGGCAGTAACCTGTGATGTTCACTGCCACACATCAGTGGCTTTTGGAAGTCTGTGCTGGAGCAGCAATCCCAGCACTGCCCTGTTCCCAAACAACCCTGTATTCACGTGAGTGAAGCTACTCATCACTTACTGAGGAGGTGTGAGAAGTCTTCAGCAGGGCTGACGTTCACACTCGTAACATACTGTAATGCAGCCCATCTTCTATTATCTTTTCAATGGACATAAGCAGTTTTGTTAATGCTCTCTGAACTACTTCTGCCAGACAGTAGAACAAAACTGAACCAGAACATGAGGATCTTTTGACACATCTGAAGTCTAGAACAGCTTTAAATCACTCAGTGTGTCAAATGAAGTGAAATCAGGATTTGAAAATTCATACTGACACCAAAGGAACATCCTTTCTGAGACAGACAGCAGAGGATGGTGTCTTTAAGGGGCCTTGACATTGCTCCTGGGAAGGGAAAGACAACCACAGAAACTGTCTGTCCAGGCAGGGTAACAGCATGCAAGTCAGAGGTGTTGGAGGGTTCCTCATAAGGGATCTGCTGCTTCAGGATTCACAGTGAGTTTTCCAGGTGGATGTGGGGATACTCTGCTTACAGCGAGGAAAAAAACACCGGAAAGCACACCAAAGCAACAGTTGGCAAACAGGACCTTGGAGTTACCAAGAGGGATGTGAACAGGCTGAGGAACCGGTGAGACACTGGTACAGTCTGTTCACAATGCCCAAGTGGACAGAAGCTCCTTTAGGCACATCTCAACAAGTGAAGTGAAAACCCCAAATACGCACAAATTGAAGTGAGTGCTATCACTCCAAGTTTTTAATAAGTCAGCAGCAATGGAAATACTTCAGAGTCACCGTGCTCTCCTTCCTCTCAGCCCTAGGAGAGCAGGTGTAGCCAACACAGGTCAGAACCCAGAGACAATAACGGCACCCTCTGCAGATCAAACAAACTCTTGGTAGAAGACATTAGAAAGGCTGAACTCAGTAAGATGTTAATAGATTCTATGATTTTTAAGAAAACTATGCAGGCAGCTTCAGTAACGAAGTTTGGCAAGGGTCAGAAAATACATGACAGAATAGGACATGAATCATTAAGGTATCTAATCTATTCTTTTAACATAAAAGAACCCCTGAGACCTCAGCCTTAAGCTTTCAGAACTAAGTCAGCTCCCAGGTACAATGAGAAGAAAACCTGCACGACTGTCATTTGACAAGACTTGAAAGCAGGTTTGGTTTTGTTCTGTTCTGTTGTAAATCTGAACAGCGATAGTTCAAGCTGCTTCTATTGCAATTTTAATGAAAAAGAGAATGTGTTTTTTCCTCTTTAAATATTTAGTGACACTATCAATATGAAGACAGCTTGAAAGGCTCTTTAGGTTCTCTATTATTCAGCTATGTTTACAGTTACATGGTGAAAAACTGCAAGGTTTCTTTCCCAACCTCAGCTTGAAAACTGCCAAAGTGCAGCATGGAATGGAGGGAGCTTAGTTTATCCTAACATAAAATAACACAGGGCACACCAGGGAAGCATGGATAATTTAGATACTGCTTTATTTGAGGACAAATACAGTGCTAAAGAAATTGGGATAACAGGTTGGAAATAGCTGCAAGAAATCTTCAAGTACCGCAAGGAGGGACACTTATCTTCTTCCCTTGTCAGGAATGTTCAGTTGCGAGGTGAGTTGTAGAAACTGAAAATTTTAGTCACACTTGCAACTAATTTCCCCCCTGGAAAAGGAAACTGAAACACTCTTGATCTTCTTGGGCTCCAGACAGCTGAACAACTTAATGAAATGCTCTTTCTGAGGCTGCCATTTCAGACCATTTTTCTCTCAGTAGATCTGAGAGGACGCACAGATCAGACTGAGGGGCTGGGTGACACTCACAGTGTCCAGCCAGGCGTTTGCATCTCCTGTTGAGCAGTAAAACAAAGGGATTTTTGTAATAAGGCTTACAGATCATCATAAACACAATGGTAGTATTTTTCCTAAGAACAGTCAGTTATTTCATCATTTCAGATTAATGCACAGTGATGCCTTTGCACTTAACATTCTTCAAAACATACACATATTACAGTGAGAAAAGGACTCCAGAAAAAGTAAGCTGATAGCCAATGCTATCAGCTAACAAAGAGGCCTGCACTCCATCTCTGCACATTTCATTGAATCACAGAATATCCTGAGTTGGAAGGGATCCACAGAGATCATTGGAGTCCAACTCCAATGATCCACAAAGATCACTGAAGTCCAACACATGGGCCCTGCATATGATTACCCCAAGAATCAGACCACATTCCCAAGAGCTGTTAACACCTCAGGTTTCAGTCTGTAAAGTCTGGAGCCCCATGTTTTATAAATTCTTATCTTGTCCAACTTAAGTGTCACAGCTACACACTTACATTCAAAAAAGGTTTTTCAACCTAATCAGAATTCTTCCCCAACTGTCCTGTCAACTTCTGTAGCGTATTAAAGGATTATAAGGAAATCATCACAAATCATTGAGATTACTACAAGAGGCAATAACTACCTATCTTGGATTTAAGGATTTATATGAATTTCCTCGACCAACTTTAAGAATTTAAATACTCACTTTTTCCTGATATTAAAATGAATTTTGCTGAGATTAAATCCAGATCTGTGGAGGTAGCGTTATAAGTTTAAACTACTTATTAAGAGATTATAATAAAGGCCTTTCTCTCCAACATTATTAGTTTGATTCCAAGCAGGACAGGATTATCAAGAATTACTGTCTAAAGGAATCAGTGCTTTTTAACCAGAAGTGCCATGGCATTTCCTTTTGGAAGTGGGTATGTACCATCACCAGAGGCCCAGAATAAAGTGGTGGGAGATGAGGAGAGTCCTCCTGCCAGGTCCTCCTGCTGCTCCTGCAGCTGGAGCAACAGAAGCCTGTGGAGCTCCCCTGCCCAGCTGGTGGTACACTGAGCCAAAGAGTGCGGCCTCCAGTTCTCCAGAACTGCTGTGTCCGTAAACACTTACCCTTTTTATTTAGGTTTCAGTTTTTTAAGATGTGAACTTCACTGATCCAAACTCATATGGGCTCCCTGGAGACATCTAGAAGTGTTTAAAATGTCCCATGATTATGACAAACTTCTCACAAGTAAAGGCTAACCAGTTCTTTGTGCAGTATTTAATGTTGCTTACGATCTTTCTATAGGATGATCCTCTTACCCAGCTACTGAATGATCAACAGAAAGGTCATCACTTTTTTTTTTTTTGCATAAGAGAAGCTGAGCTACCAAAACAGTTGTCTTATCTCCAACCAGCTGCATTTAATGAACATTTTCTTAATTTTTTTTGTAAACTAGAATGTAAATAGAGCATGTTATTCTGGATTACTACGGTAGTTGTCTTTAAATTGACATCATATCTGGGCAAAGGAAGGTTAATTCCTCTCAAAACCAGAATTTATTTGGTTGGAGAATCTACAAACATTATCTCATGCTTCTTTTTAGTCATCTTCCCTCCAGCTTTGGTAACAGCTTTGGTATCTTCAGTGCCCTTTTTGTAGATGTCAAAAGGAGCAAAACTTTGGATTTAAATATTAATTTTTTTTCAACCAAACATTTGTTAATTCTTTAGCCTGACGGCTGAAACCAGGACATAGACAAGTCAGAATTTTAAACAAAATATACAACCAGAAAAAAACCTGAAACAAGTGCAACCAAAATCTAAGTTTAAAAACTGCTTATTTCTAGCTCTGATTGTTCCACATATATTTACACAAATATTTTGGAGACATCTAAGCATGTGAAGGTGATAAAAAGTAAAACGAGGAAATACAAAACAGGAGACACAGAAGTCGAGATTTTATAAGGAATTATAAGACAGGAGAGTTACTCTCGGGCATGCATGTGGGGGCAAGACAGACTGATTCCTTTTATCAGCATCCAGCATTTATGCTGCAACACAGCACTCTAAAAGTAACAGCTCAGACTGTGAGGTTAATAATTACTAACTGACTTGGCATTTTCTTCTGCAGAACATTTATCCTGAGAACTGAAAAACCCATAAAACATCCCAGAAGTCAGAATACACAGAGCTGAGCTGAGCAGAGCCAGCTGTCCTCATTCCTGGAGTCCATTTAATTTTTTTTCCCTCCAGGACAAAAAGAGTTTATTTTATTCTGATATATTGCTTTAATGGTCCAGCCAAGGCTCACTGTTCTCCCTTGGTGAAAATCCAAGAGATTGTTTGGATAAAGGCTGTAAGACTAACTGTCCCATATTTGTCTGTACAAAATGAGCAGGGTTTCTTTTAGAAAAATTGAGGCTCCAGTATAATTTTCTGGAAATGAAGAGGCCTCCAACTGAGGTATGAACACTTTTTTTTTTTTTACCCCTCCTCCAGCCACCAACACCATTATTTGCTTTTCAAAACAAGGAACCTCCTGTTCCTTGACCTCTCGTTAGGAAAGTGGTCTCTGACCACAGAAGCATGGTCTTTAAACAAATCACATTCCATTTTTGGAATTAGACCATTTTATGATAATAGTCTCAATTATCACTTACAAGGCACAATTACTGTCCTACCCATACAGCCAGGTAGTAATGAAGTTGTTTGTTTTAACAAATACATGCAAATTGCAATCTACAGGCTCACTGAGTAAATTGTAAGGATGAGATAGATAAGATACAAAACCATCTAATTCTGAATCCCTAAATGGTCTTAACAATTTGCAACAAAAAAAAAGACAGATATTTAGCTCTAAAAGTTCACAAAACCCAACTTAAAGAAAAAATGCAATTTAACACAGAGAAATGGTTTTCTTCCCCAGGAGGTGAGTAGCAATGAACCGAAAGAAAGGCACAATTTCTGATCGACCTAAGGAAACAAACATGTTCAACAGCACTGTTTCCTGCATTTCCCTGTATTCCATATCCAAATCTTTGATAAACAAACCAGTGCCATCTGAGCCTTTTCTCCTCCAGACACACAGTGGACATGGACAGCTCAGCCTCTACTGCACTGCTAATTACCCAGTAAGTCTGGAGTGTTCCCTCCTATAAAGTTCCCTATGGATACAGACACCATACACTGAGCTAACAGGTCATCTTGGAGTCAGAGGTCAGCATAGATAATCAAGGCCTAATAATTATCATCTTCTCACAGTGCCTTTGAATCAACAAAATTCAGACAGTTTCACGAACAGAAATATGCAGCTGTTTCCTTTTAAATAACACACTGCTTGGTGTTCTCATCCAGATTTCCCACGAGCATATGAAATAAAAAACGGGTCCACGCTGCTTCAACCTTTGAATTTAAATAGTTACAGTGAATCTCATGACAGGCCAATATGGATCTTCTGAGTGCTGCCTGCGTGCCCAGCTGAGGCATGTACATCACTGCCACACAGCCACACATGTGAGATTCAGAGGGAAGAACGCACAGAAATCACGACCTCCCTGAAGTCATCTAATTCTGCTCACAGATAAACATATTGCATATATAAACAATGAACACAGGCACAAATGGTTAAGAAAGTAATAATTAAAAGGAAGCTTAAAGGAATAATGAAGTAATTTAACATTTAAAATTACTTTAAATAGCTCACCTTCCTTTAGAATTGAAATGCTGGCAAAGCCTTTGTGAAGCAGATTTTATAAATTCTAACATTTCGACAAGAGACTTTGTCATCAATCCTTAGTACATGCAAATAAATTATTCATTAGTAGAACTCAAATTTGGGTTTTATTATAATCTATAAAATATACAGGATTCTTGAAGTACTGAAAGAGTGCAGGTAAATACAGTATTCAAGCAGTCACTATTTCTATGTACATGCTCATTAATTCTTCAAAAACCCCACAAAATTATCAAATAGATCAAAATATTGTCCCGTGTTTCTACACTATGTTCAGAAAAGCAGCTGTAATTTACAAAGTTTTCCAGTTTTACAATACAAAAAAAAGGATAAAAATGAAATTGGAATCAGTTTGTAGTAATTTATTTGTACTTAGCCAGGACATGCAAGGATTCCTTGCATGTACATAAACAAATTCACTTGAAAAGTAACAGTTATAGTTAAAGCAGAGCCAAATAAAGTAAATATTCATATTTAACAGACAAAACTTCAGCTTACTTATGTCAGTTTTTCATTCTTCAGGCAATTAAAAAAAAGAGTAGTCTGTTATAAATTAAAAAAAAATATTTGGGCAAGTCTGAACTACATTAAGGGACCTGTTTCTGCTGTTTATTTTCTAAATGGAGCACAACAAAGATACACAGCTCTTCCCACAGACCAGACACTGTACTTTTTTCTCTAATAGGGAAATATACTTTAAATTCACCTCCCCCCACACTTTGTAACTCTGGGATTAAAAAAAAAAAAAAAAAGGTGATAAGGATATACAATTTTTATCTTACATACAAATTTATGATGTAAGGAAGTGGATAAATTATTGAAAAGAACTCTCAGTCACAACAGGGTTATCAAGACATTTCAATTTGTTTTACGCAGTTTCATAGTTTCCAAGTTACTAGTGTATTTTTTAAATTAAGAAAAATCTCAATCCAAAACCCAAGTTAAAAAAACCCTAAAACTGTGCAACAATTACTGCTTCCCACTTCCCTCCCACGTCTCCCACCCCTTCCCTTGTTTATTACACTGTACATTTTTCACCCTGACTTCACCTTGTTAGCTGGTTTAACTTCAGTATTATAAAAGTATGACAAGATCATTTTCATTTCATCTAAACGAAAAAGAAAATAAAACTTAAAAGTACATCTGCTTTCTTTCATGGTACATTTAATAGTGTCGGAAGGCTTTCAGAGAATTAAAAAAAATAAAATTCAACATTTAAACCCAAATCTAAGCTTCTTTTCCAGAAGTAATTAAGGTTTGGTTGAAACAACTTCTCAAATAACCTATTCCAGTTTTCACAAAAATTTATTTAATTAAAAAAATCTTTAAGTTATTTGGTCCTTTGGCAATTTGCAGCACAAACAATGCCTACTGTACCAAACTCATTTATTGCCTTCAAAATGGTTTTAGTTTTACTGAGAATATTTAAATCAAGCATCCTTTGTGTTGAACAATAGTGTTGTTCATTTACATCAAGTCGGGTGCCCAGTCTGCAGGAATTACTCCCGGCACCAGAAACAGAATGGTATTAATACAGTTAAATAAAACAGTTTTGACATTCTTTTTTTTTTTTTTTTTTTTTTGCCATGGATTCCAAGTACTTATTCAAGAATTCATGCTTCTTCTGCAAAATATGCTCTTAAAAATCTTCCTAGAGTCTCACAGATTTTTTTTTTATGCAACCACAATAAAAACATCTTCTCAAAGGCCTGTCCTCTTTCTGTATTGAAACACCAACAGCTTTCCGAGAGCGCAAGTCTGACCTTCCAGCGTGAGGGTTCACTCCTCAGACCTACAAAATGTAGCTTCTAATACGTCTCAGAATCTGAGTCATTGAGCTCGTCGTCTTCTGTATACGGATAGCCACCTTCCCTGCCAATGTTGTTAAAAGTACAGTAAGAGCTGTGGTCACTCCTCATGATTGGCAAGGAATCAAAGGTGACAGTTTTTGAGGTGTTGGTGTAATGATTAATGGCATTGAAGGTAAGGGCAGGTAATGTGCTGCTTGATGAAACAGGCATCATGGTGGCCAGAATGAGAGCCAGGCAATCGGCCACATCCTTGTTGGGAGCGCAGGCCAAAGCCGGTGTGTAGCCTAGGAAGTCAAGAAAAAGCAAAACCTTCATTTAAAACAAAGACAATGCAAAAATTTCTCCAAGATCATATAATCTTTCAGCTGTAAAAGTATTTTATATTGCTTAGTTTCACACTGTTTAAAAAATAAAAAAATTGAATGCATTATCAATTAGAATTTTTAAGCTTCTGGTTACAAAAACAAGCTTGAAGTTAATGGGCTTTGCAACAAAGATATAATTGTTTTGTTAAGCACAGTCAGGTACTTTAGGCCAGCGAGAAAAGCCTGGATCTGAAAACAGTGAGGAAGTCACCTGGCTGAAGAGAGACAAGTAATGGCAGCCAACAGTGGGTGAAGGCATTCACTAAAGACCCACTTCAGAAAACAGAGCTCAATTTCTTAAATGTTTCTTCATCCAGAAGCTTCCACCACAGCTGCTTGTCACAGACAGTTAATTTAATAACACTGCCTTATCTCAGTAACAAGCTGGCTAAAGCAGCAGGAACAGTTAATTGAAAAGGCAGAGTATAGACGGTCAATTAACCTATACTTTATTACAATATACAGTAATGTAAACTATAAAACCAAAGCCTAACTTTATTTTGCAGGATATCAGTTAAGAAATCCACAGAAGTCTGAGGAAATGCCAGCTGGGTTAGCAGACCGGAACATGCAGACACCTCTTGGTTGTCCAGCTGGTCCAGACAAACTACTGTGACAACTCCCAAATGCAAGAGGTCTCAGGCCATGGAATGACCTGCAGTCAAGTCACGGACAGCTGTGACATCTCTTCTGGGTAACCATGGCTCTAATAATCCTCAATACTGCTTCTTCTGCAGCTTCCCCCTTTCCCTATGTACTTGCCTCTACTCATTCAGTGTCAAGAACAACCCTTGAAACTCTCCTCAGTGGAGATCCGTGCATTGCTCCTGTCTCAGGCTTAACCATTCAGCACGGCACCTGAGGGTAAGTTCTGGCACAGGTCTCAGGTGTATCCATAGCACGAGCCACCACAATTGGTGGTGTCACAGGCAGCTCTAGAAGCAGGGTAGTCACGTATGTACAACCACATTATTCTCCTGATAAGAAAAGTTCCCTCTCCCTGTCTCCACCCTGCAGTGTGTGCCCAGATTATCCAGCAGCACCTCTGCAGCATCTCCCACTGTGTGCGACAGACGTGCCTACAATGAACTCAATAGGAAGATGCATGTTCAGGTACGTGTGGGAGTCTGAAGTCCTGTGCATTATCCCCAGTCCCTAACTTAAAGGTGTATAACATCCAAGTAAAAAGCACACAAGTAATTTTAATTAATAGATGGCTTTAAAAGCAAAGTGCATGATGGACTTCTATCCAGACCTTAGGAAGGCATGGGAAACAAGGCAATGCCTGTTCTACCAACAAGTGTTTCAACTACTAAGGAATCATCTTTATTGTAGAAGTAGATCCAGGTCAGGTTTTAGCATAG
Source organism: Myiozetetes cayanensis (assembly GCF_022539395.1). Taxonomy (NCBI): domain Eukaryota; kingdom Metazoa; phylum Chordata; class Aves; order Passeriformes; family Tyrannidae; genus Myiozetetes; species Myiozetetes cayanensis. Next base: position 115,983,640 of record NW_026086604.1, on the reverse strand, counting down.
AGCTTGGGAGCAGTTATTGTATTAAACAATTGCACCTAAGTTTTAAAGAAGTAGACACACTATGGAAAATAATTGTAGCTAGAAATTCAGAAAACAGCAAGTAGGGGAGAGTCTTGCAGTTGAACTACTATTTGCCCAGGACAGACCTTGTGCTTGATGCTTAGAACAGAGCAAGACAACAGTCCCTGCCCAAAGGAGCATACAATCCAAGGAAACACAGATAATTCAAGCACAAAACGCACCAGCTGACCATGCGATAGGGCCGTACAGAAGTGCAGCGCAGCAGATGTTTTCATTGTTAGTAAGGTACCACAGCACTTAAACAGCTCAGAGTTAACAGTGACAGTCTGCAGAAGAGATACATTTTGAGAGGATTCAGAAGCAAGGGCCAGAGCTCGCCACACTTGGGTGATGACTGCATTTCAGGCATGTAAGGCAGAACAGAAGGCTCAGAACTGATACTCAGATGCACACCATTTAATATCTACAATTGCTGGAGGTTGTATGAAGGTAAGATGACACAAAAAATAAGTTTATTCCAGTTGGTCACATTAAACACCATTTCTTTCCCTAATGTAATTTGATAATAGTTTAAAGAAGAAAAACAAGCAGTCATCTGCTACCTTTTTAGCTTCTTTTTATTTGGCTCCCTCCCCCCCCCTTTTAAAGACTGCTAAGTTTTTGAATACTCATACTTACGTTCCTTCTGGAACAGAGCATCCCAGTTCATCATAAAAAGGGCCAATGTAAAGATCAAACAGAATACTTGCTTTTGTTACAAGTTCTTTGTTCTCTAAAAACTGTGTTTATATTAATATTCAATTATAGGTCTTAAGCTCCTGGCTTTCATAAACAGGAATGAAATATCACAGTTTTATTCTTGCCTTACACATAGCTTGCACCACGAAAGACTGACATCTGTGTCCTCTACCACTTTATTTTGGCCTATATTAATTTAATGTACAAGAACAAATTACATTTTTACGTCACTTAACTGTAAAATGATCATTCATATCTCAGAGCAACAATAGCTATAAATAAATTTGCTTTTAAGAATATGTTGGTAAACGTACTGACTCCATTGAAATACTCCTACTTGATTCTGGTATAATGTTCCCCATATTCTGTACTTGTTGTACCTGCATAAGCCTTCACAGAAAACCAAAACTACTATCTTCATTTGTAGATAGGGCAGTAGAAGCAGAGTGAGCTGAGGCAGCCTCCTTGCACAACAGAAAACTGAGCCTGCGTGATAGACACCGAATTAAGACTAGGGCTCCCCCTGCCCAAACACAGAGCTGCCCCCTACCCTAGGGCTTGAAAGTTTCCATGAAGGCACCTACAGGAAAATCAGAGGCTTATTAATGCAGTCAGTGCAACGAGAGTTCCCAAGATAAACCCAAGGAAATGTTACACTGGAAAAGAGATGAGAGTCTGAGGCACGAGTCATCTTGTAAGCACTCACAGAAAAATTCCTTCCAGAAAACTGGAACTCCAATATAAACTAGAATACAATGCTTGGAAAAGAACTAGACAAAAATAGACAACAAAAACCCCAACACCCAGAAAACCCCCTAAAATCCAAACCACACCCCCCCTTTTTTTTCCAGAAAGCTTGAAAGGCCAATGATAACTGTAAAGATGAATCTAGAAAGAGAAACCTCCATACTATGGAGTCTCCAGAGAATGCCTCCTCTCACTGCTCTGGTGCACATGCATATGACAAATAGAAGACAGATTATACCAGGAAATATAGCTAGCCTAGAAAGTTAAATAGTCAGGGAAAAACCCATTACAGAACAAAAAAACCCTGAAAAGTAAACTTACAAAAATAATGTCAAATTCAACAGTATTTTGCAGATGCAGGTGATCTCAGTTTCATCATGACTGGTGTGGAAACATGGGAAAAGAACTGAAAGATGTGAATAAGAACTGATACAGAACTGAGAATAAACCCTCAACATGACTGCTTTTGGAAAGTATACAGGACAGTAATTTGCTTTTTTGGTTGCATTTATTCTTTTAAGAACCAAGAGGATTAATTTTTTCCACTGACATTACTTCTTAAACCCAAGTCATCTCACCATACTAACAAAAGCAATGTGACTTCAAATCTAGAGTTTTAAATATCTTACAAATTATTTATAAACTCAAATGCAGGTAATTGGAGACACGTTGTTTTTTTTCCAAACTCATATATTTCAACAATGATCTATAGCTCAGATCCAGCAGCAGAGGTCTCAATTTATACAGCTGTAGATACAAATAAAGACTGCTTGCAAAAAGTCAATGCAGCTCTTACAGAAAGGGACAATTTCAAAGACAAAAAGTGGATCATCACTCCATAACAACAAAGGTCCTACTGGTTACATGTTCCATATATCAAGCTACTCTTCCATATAAAACACTGAAACTTTCTAAAATTAAAACTAAATTACTATTTAATCTAATTCTATCTGAAATGCCAAACTTGTGTGGCAGATCTCTGAACTTATCTGGACTATGCTAAAGTAAGAGAATGTCAGTGCTGTGATCCAAAATATTCCAGTGCCTATTTCTCCAGTCAGAAAAAGAATTCCTGGTAAATATTCTCAAGGTTGCTTAAAATTTTATAAACAAAGCAATTGCTAATAGAAAGAAAAGAACCACAGTGAAAAAAAAGATAACACTCAGTTACTTTAAAATTTAAAATGTGAACAGAATTAAAAAGAAGATTTTTAGATTTCCAAGCTGCCAGAGAACTTTGGCACAAAAAGACACAAATGTTTTTCCTGTTATGTCAAAGATCCAAGGGATCTTTGTTTTACAAGGGACTGGCTGGTTGCCATCAGAAGCCCACAAAAATGCAAACTTCTCCAGTCAGCGTACATGTGATAAGAAACAGAAATAAAAAAAGATATATTTTCCAGTCTTTTAATTTTAGGGGGTTTCGTTTAGCAGTTACTTCTGTTCCCTAATTTAGGTAAGGATTGATCTTTAAGTCACCCATGTGACTTTACGCAGTGTAATTTGAGAAACACACAACGAAAGTCACAGTGAGCATTAAGAGAGGAAAAACTTCCCAAAGTGTAAATATCATTAGAAAAATATTAATTAGGCACATGCCTGCTGGGAAAAAACAACACAAAGCAAACAAAAAACCCAACAAAAATCAATCCACTCCCCAGTCCCACCTACAGCTTTCATTTAAGACACACTGGAGTGTGGCATAAGAGACGGAGCTCCCACACTTTTAAAAGAACAGTTTCTGAGGACCACAGATGTCTTACATGAAAATATGCAAATTAGTCAGTAGACCTAATTTTATTTTGTTCTTACAAGGTGTATGATTTATTCTCATGATAAAACAGTTAATTTTCCTTACTTCTATGTGCCAAAAAACTCCAAAAAGCCAGAAGCTTGAGACCAGTAAGAGAGAGTTGTTAATCATACTTGATACTTGCTTTCAAAAGCTAACCCTGATATATACCTCTTGTGACAAAATGAATAGCAATTCAATCCAGCTTAACAGCTGAGAGTTATATTTTACTTTGAAGGTTATGTTTTTGTGACCATTTTCAGTATGCCAAAGCCAGTGCATTTCTAGGTGCATCATAAAACTATAAATGCAAACCAAACACTTCTCGGTCATGACCTGCATAGTTCTGGAACGTTTTCACTATCCTTATACTTCTGCTACTTGGCTAACATGATCCATCACCAATGCATTCTCTTCTTTAGAAGACCTACTGCAAGGCTCATATGAAATTTCCACAGTTATTGCTTTTCAGGGAGTTGAGTTTAGAACCACAGTTCCTTACAGGGAAACAAAATTAAATTTTTCTTACCATTTTCATCTACAGCAAGTACACTTGCTCCCTTCCCTAAAAGCTCTTGAACTACAACCGTTAGTCCATTTCGAGCAGCAACATGCAGAGGTCTGTGAAGACAAGCAAACTCTTATATAAACCTTAGAACAAGTTATTAAGATAGGTAGCTAGCATCTAGTTAGATGCAGTACTTAGACTCCTATGTTATTCACACATTATATAATATCATTGATATAATAATTCAGGTGGGAAAAGCAGACAATCTCTTTTCTTATTGCAAAGAAACTACAAACTTTCTTCTTTTTATGGCAGCACACAGAGAGGAAGCAGCTGCTAGCGAAGACCTGCCTGTTTATGGACTTTATTATGTTAAAATGTCAGAAACGCCTCACACCCTACTGTTGATAAATCCTTCACTCAACTGTTGTAACAGATATTTTCAGATCTGAGAGTTACTGCATATCACTGGCATCAATCACTAGAACCCTAACAGTAGACTAGTAGTCATATTTTATTGCATGCAAATGCTTACAAGAGATAGAAAAGCATTTAATCAATCTGCCTTTTAGAAACCACTATATTCCACTGGGATTAGAGATAAAAAAAAAATTTCACAGTATAATGCATGAAGCAAGAAAAGCAGATTACTTTTCAAAACTTCGAACTATTAACCATAAATCAATTTTGTGTTGACTTGATCTATGAAGGAAAGTGTAGCTTTATCTCAAATATTCTATTATATCTTTTTTCAAATGCAAGTTTTTCAAAATTGCTTCCCACTGGCTTAAATAGAACCCTACCACCACTCAGCAGGAAACAGAATGAACAGCTTACTTCCCCTCTGCTTCACTCATTCTCAGATTCTTAAAGTTGTTCAAGTTAACTGTGAACTATATTTTGAGTTGGAAACAAGTGCGTTACCTAGAGATCAGAAATGTAAAAGATACAAATAGGAGCAGCTGTATCTATGGTGCTTACAATAAAATATCAAAATTTCAAGAACTACTGCAGATATACTGACAAATGTACCGCAATTAAAATAATTTTAATATAGAGAGCAACAATTTTAATTATTATCTTGCCACAAAGGAGGACTTAATGTTTAAGTTGTTCAGAAAGTCAATTTAGTTATTAAACATTTGCTAGAGCAGTAATATTTTAAACATCTGTTAAAACCTTGCAATTTATATAAACATTTCATGGAGGTGCAAATGTGTACCTATTTTCCCCCACAACATCTCTTGATCAGAGCCAAGGCACATGGGTGGAATTACAAGAGCCTGTGGTAGCATACTTTCCCACTTCTGTTCTCATCTCATTTTTGCTTTTCCTTCCCTCGAGACATCCTTGCTTCAAGCCAGAAAGAGGCAATCAATCCCTTTCCTGTTTTCTGGTTACTTCAAGCTGCCTGAGGTGCACCATGGTGAGCAGCAGAAGCAAAGGAGGGAGTCTAAGTTGAACCTGAGATCTGCTTGAACTCCTTAGTTCAAGCAGATCTCAGGGAATAGTTGGAAGAACTGTAGGAGTTTGAGTAAGACAAGATTCCAGAAGGGACGTAATGCCAGAATAATATGCGAGTTGCTTACAAGTTCCACTGTTGTTTTTTTTTCCCTAAATGGTCTGTGATAGAATTATTGAAGCAGCCTGACAATTCACATGCCTAACTTGACTACACATGAGGTGTCAAGTATTGTCTGTAACACAAACATATTCTCCAAAATGAAAACACACAGAAGAGTCATTTTAATAGCCCATCCTTATAGGTATGACATACTATACATTTCTAAGCTTTCCTTATGATTTGGGCTAACAAAATAGGCTTAATTCCACTTGAGAGAAGATCTTTAGGAAGGTTTAGGAATAGTGTATTCTCCATGATATTTAATAGTAGTGTTTCATCCTCAAAACATGAAATAAAAACCATGCTGAAGAATAAAAGCATAGTTCAGATAGTTGTTTTTTGTTTGTTGTTTTTTTTTTTTTTAAAGTAGCTGTCTTTGAAGACCAAGTCTTAGTTTGCCTTGAATGAGTTGTTAACTGAGATGAATTGTAATTGAAACATTGGATAATTTTTAAAATAGAAAAATATTGGTTCACAGGTTATCTCAGTGGATGGCAGTAATTCCACACAGGAATCACAAGAATGTTTTCTTTATCATCCCTTTCACCCATCTGAAATTGGAACTTTAAGTATGAGCAAAACACCGTTTCAATTCCAAGTCAATTCAACTTTTGGTACCTGATAAACAATTAAAACTCAACCAGTTTGGGAAAAAAAAAATCTGAAAAATATTCCTCTTTATGAGCAAGATACACACCAAGAACTCATCTTTAAAATACCCTCACTGCTGATACGTACGTTTGCAAGGCTGCATTGGTGGCATTGATGAGGTTTCTATCCGTAATCTTCTCCAGTATTAACAAGGCACTAGTTTCATGACCCTTAACACAGAACAAACATCTGTCATATAACAAATACTCTTCACAAATTGCTTTGAATGCTTTTTCAAAGTAGGAGGATTTTCAAACAGTGCTTGATAACACAAAATGCACCACCGGTACACGTCAGACCACACACACCTTGCTGCAAGCCAAATGGAGTGCTGTGTTCTTAGAACTGTCTTGCAAAGTCAGATCAGCCTTAGCACTGCTAACCAGCACCTCTGGGGAAATAAAGATTTGTATTAACTAAAAGCATATTCCTTAAAATATAAATGGCTCACATTTGTGCAAAATGACAACAAAATTTTGACCAGATATGTTCACAGGAAGGTTAACTATAAGGCTACTTCACCCATAGTAAGATTAACAAAGCTAAGAGAAGAAATATATAAAGTTTTCTCTTTACCAACTGTATTCGTCTGTCCATTTTCTGCAGCCATCATTAAAGGTGTTTTCCCAGAAGAATCTACAGCATTTACTTGAGCACTGTGACCAAGCAGAAGCTGTAGACACTCAACGTGATCTGTAAAAGCTGCTGCATGCAGAGGAGTTCTACAACAGATCAAAAGACAGTATGGCCATGTTCAGCCATGCTTTCTACTTTATTCAAAGGGACATCCTGACTGAGATCCTACAAATACAAAGGTCTGGGCAGTCCCTCCCACTGATCTTTTGGAATCAGTATTGCTGGAGTTGTGACTGCTGCCTTTAGAAAATCACCTTCTCATTTCAAATAAATCCCCCCCATGTAGTTTATATAATAGAGATATAATTTGATTCAGAAAAATTAAAAGACGCATAAAATGATATCCATGAAGTGATACAATTTAAAACATGCTCTGACTTGCCTGTATAATAAAAAGCTAATTCAAGTTTATTAAATCAGAACAGGATTTTTAAAAATCTAAAATTTATTTCTAGCACAGAATAATAAGAAAAAACACCTTCAGAGAATAAAATCAGGGGAATGAGGAATTAACATAAGTAGCAAATACAAAACCCCCAAATGATTGAAGACTTTAGCACAGTGTATGACATTACAAACATTCTTTTGTGCATTTATACTCTTACCTTCCTTTTGAATCTGTTGAATTTACAATACCAGCACCTAGTGTATCAATTAACATTTCTGCAGCACCTTCATTGTCATTTATCCTATAATGAATTAAACAGGCTGTTATTTACAGAATGATAAATCTTTTGTTAAATACAGTAAAGAAATTTATGAAGAATAATTTTACACTTCCTTACACAGCACAATGCAAGGGACTGAAAGAATTTCCTTCCATTTTCTGAAAGATTTCCTGTTCCAGGAGCAGCTCTACACAACTGTCATGACCTAAAGCAAATGTAAGAGTTAAGTATTACAAAAAAGGGAAAAGGTATAATGATGGATTACAACAAAAAAAAGATACCTAAATTAGATTAAGCAGCATTTTATTTCAAAGTTTCTAAGAAAGACTGGTTATATTCAACAGGGCTACGGTAAGGAACTAAGATATTTTTAGAATCCTGAAAATCAAACTGACATTTAACACTGTAAACTTTATGAAATTTAGAAGGTATCTCATGACGTCTGAAAAACATCCAGAACACTTAGTTTAATTCTTTACACCTTTGAATTTTAGACTCTTCTGTACATTCATCACCTTGTCCACATGAAAACAACTCCACCATTTAAAGTTTATTTTTGTTCCACTGACTTGTTAAACCCAAACAAAAATGAAGTTGATAGTCATAACAAAATCTTAAAAAGAACATGTTCAACCCCTCATACTAATATTTTAAAAATTCTATACCCTGCTTCTGGACAGGCAGCTAACAATGGTAACTATTTGTTCGACCTTAGATGCATATATACAGAGTACCTTAGTTCAACATTCACTGATGTCTAAAGATTTGAATTTTCACAAGTCGTGTCAAATTTTCATCCTACAAATCAAGCATTTCTCTCAGTTCTGTTTTATTCAGAGATTGTTGCCACTGTTAAAATGGACCAAGTTGCAAGATTTTAATTTTATGAATGTGATAGAGATGTTATTTTAGTTCAAAGTATCACCCAGCTGCATCAGCTCAGTAGTTATTATTAATAATTGGAATAAACCCTTGCTTCTTAATTTTTCTCTATCATGTCACTCAGAGGCGAAATAAATGACAACCTCTACTACGTCAGAAATGAACACACAGAACAAAATCTTTAGCAAAGGAGCTGAATGAATTTCCTACCTTTTAAGGCCTCCCTCATTCTCAAATCCATGAAAAGTATCAGTGAAGAAAAAAATAAATTCTTATTCAATCACTTTTATATACTTTAGCTTCTTATGCCTATCATGGTTGATATGAAGCAAGTTTAAAAACAGATTTAATCTGAAAATATTCCTCCCAAGGCTCCCTGTGAAGGTTATGTTTTTGGGATGTGTGGCCCATTTCTATTGAAGGGTACTATGCTGAATTCCTTGAAAAACTCCCTGAGGCATAAAACTAAGAAGATCGTATATAACAAAAATATAGGACAAAAATAAACATCTCTTATTATGTATTAGATGTTAACACGTTCCTCTTCAAGATACCACATCTGTCATAGTCTCCCACTGAGTAATACAAACGGAAGGAGGACAGACTTTATATGTTGCTTTTCTACGTAGTAATAACTTCTACCTCAGTATAAACAAATACATTTAGAGCCGTATTTTAACTGGGCTGTACGTTACCATTATAGCAGGCCCAGTGCAGTGATGTGTAGCCGTGATTGTCTGCTATTGCAGGTACTGCATCCACAGATGTCGCTGACTGCAGGAGAGCTCCCAGAACACCTATGTGGCCACATGCAGCTGACAAGTGTATCGGGGTTCGTCCCCTACAGTCTCGTAGTAAGGACTTAGCACCATGTTGAAGCAGCGCTTCCACACATTCCTCATGCCCAGTAACTGCCTGTGAGAGGGAGAGGAAAGAGCGAGGTGGAAATTATTCATATATATAAGCCAAGGTGTATAACTAAAGCAAGCAAACCTCAGGCAAATGCTTGCATTTTTAATTAATAACAAAATAAGTTACTCTTAAATCTGAAAACTGCCATTCTTTTGGAAAAACAGCAATGTATTGTAATATTGAAGACAGAATATTTTCTTGGAATAACATGGAATGAACTGCTAATCTCTAGGGCTCATTCAATTGTCTTATCTGGCAGAAACTATAAACAAAATATTTGAAATATGGCATGCATCATGCATTTCTTCCTCCCATGAACACTAACTCCCCACCCTCAACAAAAAGCTGTAGTCTAGGACCTCTCCAGTCAACATTTTACAGAAAGATTAAGAGACTCTAGAATTACAGAAGAATTCTTGAGGGTAGGGTGCAAACAGGCAAAACCTAGCCTTTTGAATGCAACTAAAAAGACGATTAAAACTAAAAATGGCAAGATGAGAATAATGAGAAATTCATTACTACCACATATTAAGTCTGTACTTGAAATTGGTATAGATAAAACTGGAAAAAAAAGAGAAGGAATATTCTCTTACCCCTCTATGCAATGCCGTCCTTCCCCACTTATCTTTGGCATCTACATTTGCTCCTTTGTTAAGGAGTGAATAAACGCAATCGGTGTGCCCGTTGAGAACTGACAACATCAGAGGAGTCCTAAGCAGAGAGCAAAATACAGTGTAATCTACCTGGAAATGGAATAGACTAGCACTCAGCTGAACTGTAACAACTACTATCCTTCTGGTCAACGTTGTTAAAATTCACGTCATGAATGATCTCCTCTGGCACTACCTTCACACTGAGAATGCCAGTCATTTGGTTTTTTGATTCAAGAAAATAAACTGATATCCCCTAATTGAGAAGTCCTGATTCAGTTACTAGAATCCATTTTCTCAGCATCTGGGCAATGAGACACGTTTCAGTTCCCTCCCAGATGAACATTTTCACTGCCAACTTTATGTTTATTGCAATACACACAGTTGTATTTGTCCAAATTAAAATATAATCTCTCTTTAAAATAATAAATTAAAAAATCGCCACTGTTAAATAAATATTTAGTTTGTCCTTTTATAAAATGCCATAACTTGTGAAGAACGGAATGTCTGCCATTTAAACTCACTGTCCATTTCCATCTTGAATGTCCACTGCATTCTGTGGTTCTGCATTTCCTATCAATAGCCGCAAACATTCTGAATGACCATTTGTAGCTGTAAAACATTATGAAAATAAGGGGTTTACATTAGTTGTCTTTGAGTAGATGGCTCAAACAGAGTGCTAACCTGCTCAGACTAAAGCCCATTAGCTTGAAAACACGCTGTACTGCTTTACCATTGTTATAACCTAAAATATGAACACTAGAAAACAATTTCAGAAATCAGGTATTCTCAACTGTACAGTATTAAAAGTAATTGAGTCAGGCTGTCAATTGCCAACAGACAATTTTTTTTTTAACATATAAATGTAGTTGCACACATTAACCATAATTAGAATATAGGCTTATATGACATCCACAAGAAGGAATGATTAAATATAGTAATTAGTATAAGTTTTGCTAGTTTTAAGGCATAGATAACCACATACTTAGCAACTGATATACAGATTTCATTAACAACTGTAGCATGAGCATAGTTATAAAATAATAACTGAAATCACACTTAGAAAGGGGAAGGAAATGTAATGCATAGACGTAATAAACCAAGCAGTTAAAAAACATGGGAAAAAGAAGAAACAGAAAATTGAGAAATCCCATTTAAATGCAGCTCATGAAAGATAAATGATTGCTTCTTGGAAGGGAAATTGTTTCTGAACTACAGCTGCAGTATTCAGTCCACATAAGAACAGCAACAATTCATGCTTCTGTAGCTGACAGAAATGCTAACACAAGTTAAGAAAGCTAAATCAAATAGAAGAATACAGCTTGTGCTCATGGACAACAAATTAAGTGGTTAGAATGATGATATTTTGTACATAATGCTCTTTTAACAGCAACATTTCTGTAACAGCATTACTAATAATGTCAATTTTAATAAGCCTATTTTCAGAGAGAGAAAAAAATAAGAATAGAGTATGAGTGCCAGACTCCCAGAAAGGTAGGCTTAGACATATTTTCTAGGAAATTCATCGAGAAAAGGAGTGCTATTACTTTGAAAATGTTCAGGAGTCATTTAAATCCTTGGAAAAAAAATCCAAGTAAATTTTCATGTCTCTTCTCAAACTGTCAAAATTCTCCAAGGCTCCAGTCATTTCTAGAAGTATTTTACTGCCACGACAGGCAACACAATTCACCCAAGTTTGGGCTGTGTGCTGACACTCATCAGCACAGCTAGCTCAGCCAGTTGAATGAACAAGGACAATGTACCCCTCCAGAGGGAAGTGTAGAACAGCACTCCTTGAGTTGAACTGATTTACCTGATTAATAGTGGTTTCTATTCAAAACTGTTTCGTTATTCCTTATCATCCATTCCTAAACATCATTTCTTAGAACATTAATTAGATTTCAAAATACAAAGATGATCCACTTCAAAAGACAAAATTTTAGAAGTTAGAACATACCTGCAGCATGTATTGGAGTTCTCTTTACAACATAATCTTTCACCAAGATGGATGCTCCCTGATTAATGAGCACATCTACACATTCCACATGTCCCTTAAAGGCAGCAAGATCCAGTGGTGTCCTTCCATTGTTATTCCTCACATCAAGGTCCAGCAGTGACTGCACCAGCACTTCTAGAGCTTGATGGTGGCCATGATAGGCCTATAAGAATAAGAAAATTCTTCAGTTTTCCCATCCTTCACATTTTTTCCTTTCTTACCAGGACTACATAAATGAAACTGTTAAGATAGTATTTTTGTTTTAATATTTAGAAGAGATACTGATATAGTACATCAGTAATCACAATAGTTATGATTAATTTAAAAAATCCCACAATTTCAGCAAAAAGATTGGTGGTTTTTTAATCTATCTATCTATCTATCTATCTATCTATCTATCTATCTATCTATCTATCTATCTATCTTTCTGTTTTATCCTTTCAGCAACAGCAACTACTTTCAGAAAATCATCTGTCTCCAAAACTAATAGTCTTTTGAATACTTCAAGTTTCATTGCTTAATGTCAGTTATATCATACTCTGGTTATTTCAAGTGAGGAACATAAGCAAACCTAAGTAATTCCTGTTAGCTTTTTACATAAAGTATTAAAAAAATTCCAGTAAAAAGAATACAGTACAAATAGCTTTCATTTACCACTATTAAAGATTATTTTTTACCTTGGAGATAGATATATATATATATATACAGGTATTGCCCGAGACACTGTATTTTCATGAAGTACAATGTAATTTTTCAATTGCTTGAAGTTCAGTGAAAAGATGAAAGCTACATATTCAGCTGCTTACTCTGTATTTTGAGTGTATTTGTATAGACAGTTTCACCACTGTCCTACCCTACTCTTTGTGCAAATCTTTCTTCAAGTATTAAGGAAAAATATTTCTCTTACTAAACAACGAGGGGGGTAAAACAATGTGATAATTAAAAAAAAGTTGTAATTACTTACAGAACAAGTCTTATAAAAGTTTCGTTAGTATAAATTATAATATAAATCTTAATTAGAAGATTCCACATGAAAGCTGTTCCATGAAGCAAGTTTCAAGTGAAATGCAAAAACCACCCTGTATACCTCATTCAGGAATATTAGTGCATATGTTTGTATTTTTACTGCTATTAAGCTATTTTGAAAAAATCCAGAATGAATAAACCTGTGCAACGACTGTGTGCCACTAGAAGAGCTGTCATCACTAAAGAACGAAACACTTACTGCTAAATGCAGTGGACTTATGGGTGCTCTGTTGTCTGAATCATTCAGCATGTCAGTACCTGATGTTTCCATTAGCTGAGAGAGAGAAAGTCAGAGTGAGTGCAAAACCCCCTTATCTTTCAAAATGCTCAGCAATATTTGCTACAGTTTCCATTATACACAGCTTGAAAAAGAAAAAAATAGGAAGAATAATATAAAATTACTATCTCCTGATCTCCTTCAACCTTTCACAGGGTTTGAATTACACTGACTGCATCCCTTTCCCCATATTCAGGCCCCAAGCCCAGTTGGTTAATTTTGCATAACAAAGCAATAATTAAATCAGAAACTAAGCTAAAATTATTATTTTTTCTGAAGAAGCCATATGAAATAATTTAGATGAAATGTATACAAAGGGAAGACAAGGACAGGTGACAGCAGTAGGAAAAAATAAAAAACCAAACAACCAACCAAGTAAGCTTTTGGATTAGGTGAAAAGTGAGCAAGAAAACAATATGAAACGGTCAGAAGGCAGAACAGGAAAACATTTCTGAGAGAGAAAAAATGGTCTCAAAAAAGGCAGAAGCAGTATAGCATTATATGTATATTATAAATATACATTTCTATTTGTTACTTCCAGATGTGTTCAAAAGTTTTAATTCTGGGTCTTTTTCAAGACCATTTAATTGAGTACAAATGCAGAATTAAAACATTCAAAGTGGTTGAAGAACACAACATACATTCAGATCATATTTTCATTATCACACTTTTATAACATGGTCATACAATTGTTTAAGTAAAAAAGTACATGGTTTAAAAAGTTTCCTATTTTAAAATTCCAAAGTGCAATTAGATCTAGATTGTAGTTGAAATTAAATAGTACATTTATTCACTGAAGAAATGGTTGAATAAGTCTAAAAAATAAGCATTATTTTTAAAATTACATGTTCTCTTTTGCTGTATAGTAATATTTCAACAGTGAGAAATAATACACTTACAACATCTAGAGGTGTTTCACTTGCAATCTGCAATTAAAAAGTCAGAATGCATGTTTGAATACATTTGAATATAGAACTGCAATTTCAATAAAAACACTGAAGTTGTATAACATAGCGTATCAGATAACATATTTTTGCAAAAGGAGTAATAAAAAACTAACTAAGGTTTTATTATCTAAAATTCTATTATGTGGCCAGTAGTTACTGTAACGACACAAATTATTTTTATAAGGCACCTTTTCTTTACAAGTTTTCCATACATTTTCATTTGCTCCTTCTAATGACCTTCATGAAACTTCTTAGAAGTTCATGATGGTTACTTTATTTCAGCCACCAGCAAAAAAAATTAGCAGTATAGTCTAAGTTAAGAAACAAAACAAAACAAATGTCCCACATTCTCAACCAGAGGATCTCCTCTATTCATCTGAGAATGTATTATCTTTTTAAGCCAGTACCCAGCATCTTAGCTCCTCACCTTGCTTCTATTTCAGGAATACCAAATGCTTAAATATTTATCCTTACAGAGGCTGAAAAACAGTATTGACCCAGCTTACAGGTGAAGAACCAAGGTGGAGGAATCCCCTGGCTTCTCCATCACCCTCTGTAAGAGCAGCTGTTACAGCTTTCATCTATGATATGTTTTCTTACCAATTCAAGACACAAGCGATGACCGTAAGCAGCTGAATAATGAACTGCATTGTATCCTTGTTTATCTCGGATCCCCGGGTTGGCATCGTTTCTTAGCAAGTATTCCAGGCACCTATTCAAATTGACATATGCAACCATGTATCTAAATGTTGAATTTCAACTTAATGCTAAGTGATAAATTGTTCCAATTCAACTGGAAAATAGAATACAGCACACAGGGACACTGATTTAATGTACAACATTGGCTAGGACTAGAAAACACCTAACTCATTACATCAGAAGTTAAGGTCATTCACAAAACTCAAAATTTGAAAGAGTCCTACTCTGCACACATCCTCCTGCATCTTCTGAATTATCTGGCTTGGTTAAAACTAGTGTTTCATGGCTATTTTTCTTCTAGATAACACAACTGCAGTTACCTTTCCTAATATCAATGATTACCATTTTTTTCTGCATCAGTACGTTCCTTCATACTTATTACAGAAGAAAGACAACCAGTAGCTGATACCATGGTGGCATCCTGGAGTCACACACACGTTCACCTCTACCACCAGATGCTAGTTTTTTGATTTGTTTATACAGTAAACACACTTAGTTGTTTACATACTTACTTGCTACCATTCCTTACTCTCATTACACAGAGCTATAAGGCAGAACATGATCAGCACAGTTTCAACCACAGACACTCAGCCAGAAGGGTGAAAAATAGGGGATTCAAGTCAGCTCACTTTCTCCCTAGTTTTCCTTTTTTAAGAGACCCCATGTGTTCACACTAAATGATTCCAACCAATAACTCTACTCATTCATAATTTTATGCTGTCTATAATTTCAGTAACATTTTGCAAAGTCTTTATCACAACCTTGAACTTGTTGGTGAAGCCATTTGGTTTTCTTAGGTGTACAACAGGGGCTTCTCTCTGGGTTCACTAAATACTTCTTTATCAGTTTAATAAAATGCATATGAAGCTAAAAAATATACTATCCTGTCAAATCCAGCTTGGAATCCAGCTTCCTTAACACAGTTTACCTAAAGGTCTCACAGATTACCGTTATCAGTAGTGACAAATGGGTATACTGACAACATGAGTACAGTTCTAGCTCCCATTTATCTCATTGAAAATTGTTTGGTAGAAAGTTCAAGGGAATTTCAACATTTTTAGTTGTATGACATGGGTATGCTGTGACGTCACGTGGAAAACTTGCAAGGAGGAGATGGCTGATTTAGATTTGAGAGGCAGGAATACTGACCTGCCCCCTGATCAATGCCATTAAGAGTGCAAACTTGATCATTCAAAACCCCAAAGAACCCCATTCAGTCCTTGGAGAAATATAGACAGAAATCCTACAAAACCAGCCATCTCCAGGGGGAAGACAGCATGACACTGCAACATCAGAACTCTGAATTCTTTCAAGGAACAGCCTGGAGTCAGCAGATGGAACAGTGCAAGTTCATCAGCTGAACGAGATCCAGTACCAGCCGAGATGAAACGGAAACACATTTCGGCACAAGTAAGACAGCTGTACCGGGACAAGGGCCTGATAACCTCCTGTGCAACAACAGCTATTTGCTGAAGTAAGACCTGACATTTGCTTTTCCAAACAAAGGTTGAAAGTAACAAACCAGGTGAGTGAAGATTAAAGGGGCAAAAAGCTGCAGCAAAATCCATGAACAAAGAAGTGTCTAATTACAAAGGACTGCCTCATAAAAAAGCTGAGACAAGCAGAAGCAATGCCAAGCTGCAGTCTGACTTTCATCATTTTGTGCCCAGCATAAAGGAGAACAGGACTTAAGCAGGTAGTGAAAAAGGTAAAAATGCCGAGTTTTAAGAGTAACATAGATAACGTAAGATGTAAGTAACTTTACAAGAAGTTCGGCATATCTAATAAAAAGGTACCTATAAAGCATATCTACGTTGTTAAACCAGTTAACTCGGGTTTTATTTTCCCAGTAAACAAATGCCTGGATTTCATTAATGGCAACCATACTCGCGTGTTTTTATTTGAATTAAAATGGGATGAGATTCCTGAGAACTCAAAGACACGTCAATTTGTCTCATTAAGTGAAAATTACAGTCCTTACATTTTATTTGTCCACTCCTCTTAACTTTCTTTGTTAATTTTAATCAGTGATTCTGTGTTAAAAATCATGGTTCACTAATAAATGTTACACGTCACTGGCCTTGGCTACCTAAATTTCTACGCTTGTGTACCTTCTCTACTTAATGTGCTCACAAAGCCCACAATACAGTAAATATGATGCAGGAAGCTAAGTCTACTAAAAATCCTCAAGTACCCATTCTTTCAGTGCAAAACAGACAATTACTTTTGATATTTCTTTGCATCCAAGATAGAGACTAACTCTGCATCTTTCGCATACTTAACTGTCCTCAACAGGTCTCTTCAAAAAGGAGATAATTCAAACTTTCTGAAAGCCCAGGCAAGTTAAATTTATTTCCCATATGTTTATTGGTGAACTGTCCATTAGAAAATTCTAACATAGAAACAGCATGGGTTTTTTCTCCCCTAAGATTCTGCTTATTTTACCTCATTCTGAAATCATGTTTTTCTCTCTAATCTTGTCAAAATGAGGCTTACTGGTGTTTGTTCCACATCAGAAGCATTTTTAAAGACACAGAGGAAATACCTCTAAACAGGAACAAACCAGAATATAATTTTCAACAAAAACATCCTCGTCTCTAAACTCCGTCTTTAAAGATGTCTGAACAAAGAATGTAAAACCACACACAAATGCATTTGGAATTTCTATAAGATGGCTTCCTGACATGTTTTTTCCCAGGCTTTATATGCCAACTGAATAATCATTTTAACTTTATTCCTATTTTGAATATGAGTTGAGCAGCACTGGTTTTCCAGCTGTTACTAATCATCTTGCTGCATCAATATAAAAAGCTTCTCCTCAGGCCATTCTGCTTTGCAGCCTGTCTTCCAGAGACCCAAATGTTAATCAGAAGGGCAATACCACGTGGGTCCCACAGACAATCCTTTGAGTTACCTCACAAAGCTCTGCAGTATTGTCATCACCATTCTTGCTTGTGCCTTTTGTAAGACAGATGGTAAAACGATGTCATCTGAAGAACCATTATAGTTTGGAGGTTTTCAGAGCAACTGGGAAGCTAAAATTAATCCTAGCTCAACTTGTAAGAGCGCAATTAAAGCAAAATTATCTCAGCTAACTCCAGCAGGAATTGAAAGTATATCTAAAAAGCATAAGACAGTTTTATTTTGCAATCTGGCTTTACATAAAAAAGGGATGTTCTTCAAATATAAGTTCAATGGCCATGAAAATATGTTTTATTTAGCCTTCAAAACCCAATCTGTAAGTTATATGCCACCTCATTCCTATTGTTACCTCACCTTTTAAAAGATGCTGTATTGAAACAAGACAATATGGCACAAAGCAGCACTTCTCCAGTGAAGGTGTCGCTGTATGCATGTGAAATGCACACCACGACCAGTACAGGTGAGTGTGTGCACAAGCAAGTGCTGCTCAAGTCTCCCCAATATATACAGTGTCTGGAGCTTAAGTGACATCATCGATTTTGTGCTATCTATATTCACTTTGCATGACAGCTTTTACGGCATTAATAAGCATGTAAAATATAACCATTAGTTACAAAAAAAAACCATAAGAGATTTCTGGATTTACAAAAGATTCTGGATGCATTTCATTAGTAAAAGTGTAACTATATCACAAAAACTTACACTCTCAAGAGATAGAGTTGTAATGCCTAATGAGACTATTTTAATCAAGTAACAAATGGAAGAAGCATCTTATGTGGAAATGATGAGTTCATTTATATCCTGCTGTAGACTTTCTGTGATTCACAGTCTAGCTTCACAGTGCATTCCTGATTAATTACACAGATTTTTGGGGCAATATTAAGAACCCTCCATAAAACATCATCCTTCATCAGAATTTATTTGTAAAGCAAAATGACCCTACTGCTCAGAGCTGTCTTAAAACTCCCCACAAAAGATATTTAGCCAACCACTACACAACAGATGGGATTAAAAACTCTATTCCCAATGAATTCCTCAATTAATATATCTCCATTACAGGACACAACAAAATTATTACAAGATACTTTACTATTGTCCGTTTCCCCCCCTCTGAAATATTTGTTACATAACGTATTTTATATTTTATAATGAACAATACGTTGTCAAGTTCCATCTTCAAAAATACAAAAAAATGCATTTGGCAAATCTGAAGGCACAGCAATACACGACATTCACAGCTCAAATGTTCCTAATGAGAAAGGCTTTAGTACAAAGTATGCCACTTACTTCCCATCTGTGTCTGATGCAGCTGCATAGTGCAGAGGTGTACAACCCCTCTCATCAAGGTCATTCACACTAGCTCCAGATCCCACAAGGGCAAACAGGCACTGATAATTACAATTGGCAGCAGCATAATGGAGTGGAGTTCTTTAGTACACATTTAAATAAAAAGTACAATGGTAAATAACAGCAAAATAATATTATAGAGACAGAAAAAGCAAAATAAAGTGAAACTTAAATCCTCCTTACATTTTCAAACAAGTATTTGGGGTGAAGAATGCACTATTACAATATTAAAAAGTGGGGCCATTTTCTAGGGACCATTTAATAATGTGGAACAGTATCTAGGGGATTTATTTGCCAGCCAAAATATGCACAAACTTTGTATTAAAGGAAGCTTTATATGATTTTTTTTCTGTAAACTTGTAGAGGGAAATCAAGTTTACAATAGAAATATTATTTTCTGTTAAGTAATTTCAAGCCACATGGAAAAATATGGACAAATCAAAGAACTGCACAGCAACTAAATGAATTAAATGTAAAATACAACAATTAACAAACAGATGTTTTTGATAAACAGACTGGAATTTTGCCTAAGAGACAAAAGCATTATTTATTTATTTTTAACTATACTAACATATCAGAGGCATTGAAAGAAAAAATTTAAAATATACCTTGAAATATTAGTACTCATGTATAATCTCAGAGAAAACTTATAGCAGCTTCAAATACAAACAATTCTCTAAATAAACTAGTTCATCCAAAATTTCAAAAGGATCAAGATGACTCAGAACTCCACTTTTATTTTTAGAAAGAGACTGCTGCTATAAATATCTCAATTTCGAGGAGACAGTCAGGCACTTTAAAGTGTCCCACCTCTTCCCTCTCTCTTAAAATGACTTTTTCCAATTTCTTTCCAGTTTACTTGAATATTTTCCATCTCCTGAAATAATTGCTTTAGATAACATGCACGTTAAACCAAAATCCAAACCAGGAAAGAAAATAACTTTCAATGACACAATTTGTGACAGATAGTTGTTCCTTTCTCAGGAAATAATGAAGTGGAATTTAAAGCAAAATACAAGTTTGGGCCCATAACATTTTCCTCAGTTCCTACTTCTGCCGTTCACATCCTGGAAAATCATATTTTCCATGACGTGACACGACATTTTACACACAAGTACTGATCATGCCATATGAACTTAAATAATCCTGTACTAAAAATAGGAATTAATGTCATTCCAAAAGCGTTTAGAGCTTAAACAGGGAAACAGAAAGGGATGGATATAGTGAAAGGAAAAAGGTGAAGCAGTTATAATAAAATAATGGATATTTTAATAAAAAAGCTTAGAAATAGCAACAGATTTATAGATTTGACTAATACATTATTTGGAAAACATTACTAATGTCCTTGGATGAGAGCAACTTAAACACACTAGATCCACGTTGTAAGCAAAAAAAGGCACATAAAAATTACAGTTGAATACGAAACTCAGTCTCTAAAAACAAGACAAAACACCTATTTAACAAAACACAATAAACAAACTATATTTGTGACTTTTGATGTTGAAGCACAGTTTATTAGAGACATTGTATCTTAAAAAAACATTTCACCTGGAACACACAGACTTGCCCACACAGCAATATGCTACTTCTGCAATACTTTAAACAGCCCTTTACAGTATAAAAATCTAGAATATCTTACCTTCCAAATCTGTCCTTTTTGTTGAAGTCTGCACCAGTATTTAGCAGAAGATTTAGGCACTCCAAATTCCTATTAAATTAATGCACTGTTACTCATGATTGCAAATTTAATTTCTTAGTATTGGCCTCTATGCATATCAGAACTGCTACACATGTACATCTCACATGTTATTTTTAATGGAACTGAACTAGAATATGAAATTTTTGATAAATATATTTCTGCATGTAAAACAGATTTCATAACTGCTGGACCAAATCGGCAAAGAATATAAATTATTTCATGACCACGTATATACATTTTATTGATATCAAATGGCACGCATAAAGCACATAAACATGAATGCAATTCAATTAAAAAATTCAATTCTTGTAAACAAACAATAACACCTGCATGTTACATGCTTTTTGCTACCAGGATTCCAGCACAGAGGCAACTTTTTACTGCATGTTTTTTAAGGTCAAGTATAAGTTGCAACATAAGTATTTAACTTTTTTGCATAATCGATTTTCAATAAAATATAATCATAATAATAGATGTACAACTCTGTTTATTGTTTAAACACTACCTTGGTAACTTTCCTAAACTGGAGATGAATGACGGAATGTGTCACAAATTATGTGATTTCATATGAAAAGATAGCGATTTAACCCTAATCACTTGCAACAAGGATGCATCTATCAAGTATCTTTTGACTTGGAATGATTACTTAACACCATTACTTAAACAATATTCAAACAGAAAAATGAAAATATCAATATCATGGAGTTCCTGTGTCCCACAAAGTGTGTCATGAAATTTATTACCCAATTCTTCCAGGCAATTTTGAGTAGGTGCTATAGAAAACCTACAATACAATAACAATAATCACGTGTGATGAGTGATGAGTAAGTAGTTCTGACTACTTCATTCACACAAATTCTGGAATTTAATTATTGCTTTTAATTTAGTTAGATTATCTTTTGTTTATGGATTTGGTAAAAGCAAATTTCCCAAAGTTGCTGTTTTCCACCCCATGTTCTACAGTGATTTGAGGTGGGCATGCCATTTTTGAATGCTGTAAGTTCTAAAAATTATATAATCATCCATGGAAATTAAAAAAAAAGTCAGTTCATCCCCAAACATAAACCTAAGGTAAGGCTGATGATATCTGGACAGTGTACTCCAGCAATTACTTATTGAGCTGAATAGTTAATTTATTTTTACTGACTGCAGATAGAATCCATCTTGAAATTATTTTCATCCTTACATAAATTCCAAGGGGAGCACAGAGAGGAAATACTAAAAAAAAAAAAAAAAGAGCAGGAATGATCAATTGAAAAGATAACATTAGATATGAAAGCATGAATGCTTTGTTGCATACCCTCCAGCAGCAGCTGCATGAAGACAAGTCCTGCCAAAGTCATCTGGTGTGTCAATGTCAAAACCTACAACAGAAATATTTTGTAAAAACCATTATGTAACATCACCTTTCACAAAACTGCTGTCATCTACTGCTAAGAGAAACGCTTGCTAAGCAAACTTAACACCTATTTGCAAAAAAGCACTCAAGCATTAAAAATTACTTCATTTGAAACATGTCCTTGCTATTTGCAATGTTTTGAAAAACAGGCATTTAAATAAAACAAAGGGATCAAAAAACGTAACTGCAATTTCATATCTAACCACATATTTTGACACAAAGATTAATATTTAAATTAGGTTTCAAAGCTACCTTTTTGGTTTGAAAGAACAACTATACTCTCCTAAGAGTCTTGCCCTTGTGTAATGTAACTTATTCATTCAATCTCCAGTTTTCGTACCTGGGAATGATGGCATTTTTTTTAGCTTTTTAAGAACTGTTCAACAACAATAAATAATGAACAACACAGGATGCCTTATGCAAAAGTGCTATTATTTCAAGACTGTTTTCCTACTCCATGTCCCATAAAACAGGTTTTGTAGGCATCACTATGTTCTCTCTCATTTTGATAGGTAATGCTATATGGCAAACACTTTAAGAGTTTCCTAATTTGATTTGAAAAGTAGTCTTTGATGTTTTTTTCACAGGTTGCTTGTCTGCCACCACTAACTACTTAAATGTCATTCAGTACTGGAACAAGGAAGAATGGTGTTTTGTTAAGGTCTGCATATGAATATTAATTAATTTTAAAATCTGAGATCCCTAATTTACATAAAGGAGACTTTTCCTCCCAAAACCAAAAAGGGCATATAGTCTGCAGATACCAATCCCCACACCAGCAGCACATACTAACATGCTATTTGCACTGTCTGGTCTCTCCAGTCTGAAGGCTGAACATACTCATCTCTGCTCCAGGCTAGATTTACATCCAAGTTTGCTCAATTCATGTAAAACTCACAGAAATCACTTTCAAGTCTTCTGCAAGGTTTCCTTTGCCAGAGTGAATCTCTAGTAAGGGCACAACCACCATAATATTGTGTTTGAAAGAGCCAGAATATCCCTCATTTTGAACACATCCAATTGAAATATTGTCAATTACTGTACAGTCCTTTCCTGGGGTAAGTCCTTGAAAGCTTGCACAGAACAGGACACTAAATAAAAAGCCTTACCAGTAGGTAGTTTTAGTTATATTCTTTTAGTTCTTCTCTCAGGCTTCCATAACAAACAATATAAAGCTGGGAAGTGACTTCTTACTTTTCCTTTTCCCTAACTCTCTCCTCCCCACTTTTTTTTTTTTTTTTTTAAAAAGATTCAGATTAATAAAGAACCATTTAGTTTATTCTTATTTTTCTTTTGTTACTGAAGTTCAATTTGGACAAATCTACTTTCTCAGAATTGAAATGGTTCTAAGAGCTTAGAATTCCCATCAGACTCTGCCCAACAAGGGAAACAATGACCTTACAACCTCCACAACTTCAGGGAGGAGTCAAACAATGAAGGAAAAGGGCAGTTTGCATTGTATGTGATTAAAAAACACACCACCAAATGCAGCAGCTTCTTAATGCAGCAGTCCACAGAGTCATTAGAGTTATTAGGTGCCCACTATGGGAATAGGTAGGAATAGACTGATCTGTACTAAGCTAAAGAAGTCTTGGAAGAGAAACAGCAGGATGCTCTAAGAAGTCAGAACATCAGTCTTTCTCCTTGAAGTTTCATTATAGTCTAAGCCAGTCATCCCACCTCTATAGCCAACCCAAAATGCACAAACACAACATTAAAAAAGTGACAAATGCATTATTACAATTTGGATTTTTTTTTTAATTACTTCTGCAAAAGTTTGCGTTCACTTTAGCTCTGGACTGTCCATTAAAAAACAAGCACCAGGTTACCAGTAAACTATAAAGATTTTTATGTACTACTAAACTAAGATTCAATTAAAAGCTACTCTATGAAATACAGAATGAAGTGCAAAACATGCATAAGAATTTAAAGGAGTGTCCTACCTGATGAGAGGAGCTTTCTGCAGCAGTCTGAAAATCCACTTAATGCTGCCAAATGGAGAGGAAACATCCCATGTATACCCCGCCTAAGATACACCATAATCAGGTATCACAGTTTCATTACAAGTAAAATAAAACAAACATGATTGTGCGCAAAGTGCACATGCATGGTGGGTTCAGCAAACCACCTGATTAGAATACTGAGCAAAATTCACATATTAAAGACTTTCTTACAAGCTACCAGAATGCATTAAATCAGTACAACAGCCTATTAAAACTTTCAAAGCTTTTACTTGAAATACATAAAAGGAAAATTTATTTCTCTTTTTCTTGGTACAAACTGTGATGTACTGAGTAGCTACTTTAAAGCCCAGTACAGGATAATCCTATTTCAATTTGAAGATGACATTAAAAATCATACTAGTCTTGTTAATATAACAAATACATTTCTAAATTCTCTCAGCTTGCAATCACATCAGTAAAGTTACCTACTTTGCAGTGTCAGCACCACTCGTAATCAGTGTGTTGATTAATAGCTCATGGCCATATCTAGCTGCTATGTGCAAAGGGGTATTTCCATTCTTATCCTCACAGTCTATTTCAGCTCCTATAATAAAAAGTAATTACTAAGTAAGAATATACGTAGGCATACAGACACTTTTGTTAGAAAAATAGCACTGATGACATTAATAATAGTCAATGAATAACTACTTTAGATTTAAAACCTATAGAGCTTTCAGTTGTATTAGGCAGTTATAACAAGAATACAAAAGCTTTTCTATATTCTGTTAACAATATGGGACAAATTTTCAATGACTCAGGAAGAGAAATCTATATATTTTCCTGCATTCTGAAAGAAAAACCGTTCTTTAGTGTAACTTATCAAAGTTTATAAGCAGATATGCCACACCCCACCATTAACTGGTCTGATACTGGACACTGGATCTGAAAAAAAATTCAGTATGTTGCTACCAATACAAGAGGACAAAAATATTCGTAATACTGGAAAGTTGATGACAGGGCTACTCCCCCCCCTTTTTACCATTTTGAATGATGGTTTGGGATCTTGAAAATCTACCATGGATCGCTGTCATGTGCAAAGGTGTTTTTCCATCTTTACTCTGGAAAAGAAAAAAAACAACCCCTGTGTTTACTTATGGTCAATAACAGTAATCCACCAGAACTGACCACAAGATGTTGTTTTCATTCTTCTTTCCCCTCTATTGCATCCTTTAAATTGTTTCTATGCACTTCTGCCAGACAGATGCTGGCAATGACAAGTCAGCATGACAGACAGCAAGCTTTTCACAAGAACTGCTCTTAAACACTCTTCCAGCTGTGAGTGACAACTCAGTGATACCCACTCACTCACACTTATGTCTTTAAGATAGCTCTGAAGAGGATGATGACAGCACACAACTTTAGCAAAAAGCCTATGTCCAAGTCTTCCCCTGCCCAAGTCTAAAATAAAACAATGCTTTAAGTTTGTTTCTTGAAAGAAAGTAGTTGTGTTTCCTACAGAGCAAATTACACAGAGTAAATTACACATTATATTAGAAGGTAAAAAGCTCATGTGTTTCTTGGCAATTTCTGTAAGGGGATGTTTGTAAGCAATTTATCATAAACCACAAGTAATCCCAGGGTAGAACTATTCAACCCTAATTGGTACTATACATTTGAAATGCACATCTTAAAATGTGCACTTAGTCATTCACCCAGTAAAGGTATCCTT
Organism: Myiozetetes cayanensis; assembly: GCF_022539395.1. Classification (NCBI taxonomy): domain Eukaryota; kingdom Metazoa; phylum Chordata; class Aves; order Passeriformes; family Tyrannidae; genus Myiozetetes; species Myiozetetes cayanensis. The sequence goes on along the minus strand of NW_026086604.1, from coordinate 115,957,827 downwards.
TAAGTAGGCCAACAGGAATGCATAAGGAAACTTCAATTTTTAACAGCTCAATCTCAGTGCATTTACAAACCAATTTTTTCTGTTATTATTACTTTAGGATGTTTTTCCCTTTGTACTTTATCACAGGTAATGGGAAAGCTTTACTGCAGAAAAAGGTTCCTACAAATGCACACAAAAAATTGCAAACATGACAAGAAAATAAAAGGACTCTTGAATGCTCATGCATACCACATCTTTAAATTTTAAATGCTGGCTTTGAAGAGTGTGAAATGTTCATAAAACACAAAGTTAAAAAGGACAAAGATGGTAGGGGGAAGATAAATACCACAAATTGCTGTCACGTGCAAAAGTGACTTCCCATCTACTCTCCCACTGAAACCAAATGGCAAAACTTCTATGGATGTGTTACTGAAAGTTTGCTGGAGACCCTTTTAGGGAAAGATGGATGTGGAATTTTCAGTTTTGTCACTACACAGAGCAGCATACACAACCTACAACGATGCTGTTATGGAAAACATTGTCTTCTCAGACCTAGACTGAAAGAAATAAAACTTGATAATTAAAGTCATCTCCAGATCTTTCAGCTAGCAGACTTCTTTGACCATAAATAATCTAAAAGACAACATCTGCATATCATAGCAGATGCAAATAAACACAGAAAATGGGGTCAATTGTACAATCAATTTTAATTCTGTCATTGGAGGTCTTTAAGAAAAGGCCAAATGCATCACAAGTGACATCTTCCCCAAGCAATCTCTATGTTCTGATTTTCTTTCATCTCTTTCTCCCTGTGGTTTAGTTCTCCTTTCTTTATCCAACCATTAACATTCTCTGTGTCCAATTACTTTCCTCCTTTAAAACAACTGTTACACATATGGTGTCTCTTTCCCTTACTTTTCTCCTTCTTTAACCTGGAGAATCTATTAATTTAAAGAAAAATTATCACATAAAATAAGCTTAGTGAAGTAACAGATAGAAGAATTTCAGGGCTCAGATAAAGTAGCCTGCAGTCTCACTGGTTCAGATGGGATAAATCTGTATCTTGAAGCCTAATGAAAAGAAGATAGAGCTGAAAAAGAAAGTAGCTCCAAATCTCAATGAGCACATTAATAAAGTACCTTACAAGGACATAAGAATAACTTAAGGTGACAGTATTAGAAACTAAAGAGCACGGTGGTCAAGTGAGAACCCTCACAAGACAACTTCCGGGAGATCTTGCAAACAGCAAAATAAGCTACAAAATCATGAATGAAAAACCACAGTACCATCAATAACAGATTTTTAGATTTACTCTGTTGAAATTTACTTAAAAATCCACGTAACATAGATTTCTAAGACAATGGATTTGATTGGCCACAATGCCTCTCTCATGTCTAACAGTCTCACGTTCCGGGTCTATCATGTCACAGCATTCTTCCAAGTGAAATCTCCCCCTAGCAACAGCTCTTCTGTTCTAGTACCACCAATGGAAGTAAAAAACCTTTTCTATTTAGGTCACCAAACTTTCAAGCAGCAACGGGGCCCATAAAACAATTAATACTGTCCCATTACATGCTCATTTCAATGTGTTCTTCCATGCATGGAAATCCTGAATAGTGAGGAGAGAGGGCTGCAGTAATGAGCAATACTTAACAAGATTCACTGTTCTACAGTGGACACTGCCAAGGCTATGAAAACAAGCAGGAAATTATGTCCTCTGCCCACAGAGGTGATAAAAAGAGTGTAACATATTTCTACTGTTCTATTATCTTCTGCCACATAATCTGTTCTCGAGATGAGGCCACCACTCACAGACACACACAAGAACTTACCCTCCATCTGCTATCAAGAATAAGTGCTCTAATAGTACTGTCTAGTCTGCACCTACATTACCATCCATATCCCCTGTTACATCTAACAACACAGAAAAAGTTGCACATGGGACAAAATTATTGAACCAGCTTACACAAGTAACGTAATTATAATGAAAAATAGATCTTATAACCATTTTAAGAACTACTTTGAACTTAAACCTCAGTATTTGGAAACAGAACAGAACACTGCTTTTGCTAAATACTTAAAAGAAGGTCCTAATTCCATCTCATTTTAATTCCACAATTTATTCCTACTACACAACATGCTATTTGTTTTTTTAGGGATTGGTCTTCTAATTAAATCCAAGACTTATCTTTATAGGTCTTTCCAGGGAAGTAGAAGTTGACTTGGAAATTATTTTCTTTTGCCTCAGTTCCTGCACTTTTCAACAGTGCAAGTGATAAATTTTCATATACCAAGTAAGGCTGTTCACACCTTCAGGTGCAAATTTACAGGCCAAATTCTGTCATACTGGTATAAATACACAGAAATGCTATTAAAAGAATTACAGTGGAAACCTTGATGAGGAAACAGGATAAATGCTGTTTTCAAGCTATAATTGCTTAAAATCCCTACTCAGCCCTACTTTCTTAATTATGTACTTAACAGTTTTGATACGTACTAAATCAACACATTTTAATTACAACAACCTACAGCTAAAGCTACTAATGCTCTTTCTGAAATAGAGCCCTCCTTACTTCTTTCTTTTAATTTAGGAATACACACAAAGTTATGAACCCTTGCAACCCTGCCTACAGAAAGACGGGAGTTCTTGGCTTGGTAATATTTGTCATAGGATCGTTTGGGTTGGAAGAGATCTTAAATATCATCTAGTTACAACTATCCCGCCATGGGCAGGGACACCTTCCCTTAGACTAAATAGTTCAAATCCCCATCCAACCTGGCATTGAACACTTCCAGGAATGGGGCATTCATTCACACCTTCCCTGGGCAGCTTGTTCCAGTGATACACCACCCTTGTAGTAAAGGATTACTTCCTAATATCTAATCTAACCCTACCCTCTTTAAGTCTGAAGATATTCCTCCTTGTCATGTCACAGAATGCCCTTGTACAAAATCCATCTCCACTTTTCTTGGAGGCCCTAGAAGGTTTTGTAAGGTCTCCTCTGTTCTTATTTGTCTAAGTAACATATGCATATAATCACTAGCATATTTAACATTGTGGGATTATTTTCACAGCAGACCACATGTTTCTGAGAAATGATGTTTCAAGAATGTAGGACAGAAGTCAGCCAATGCTGCAACATTGAACACTCAGTCTTATCCAGTCTGGGACATTATGCAGAGCAGAAAGCTGGCAACAAAAATAAATGGACTGTGACCTGGATATTTTAGGACAAGCGAGAAATAAACCCTGAGACACAGCTCCTTACTTCTGTGGGGCACTTTGGTGATTAATTTTTCCACAACTAAGTTATGTATGTTTTCATTAAATGAGCCACACATCTAAATATATGTAACAGTGAGTAGGAACGTACATCTAAGATTTTTCCACATCAAAGAGCGTATTTTTAAACTACTCCCAAATTTTCAGTTGACTACGGGTTTTGTGCTAACAATAGATATAAAAATGTATTTTAGAGCTAGTTAGTTGAAAATCAGGGTGAATCACTGAAAATCACCACTTACATGAAGTGAACCACAAACACCAAGATTTTTAACAGAAATGTCAGCTATTCTAACGTTCACCTCCTGAGCAGATTGTGCTGAAATTCAAGCATAAATCTATTACAATTTTAAGAAACAAGAGGACAGATAACTGTCTTCCTATCACGTGGGTGATGCTTCAGGTAATTAGACATTCTGCATAAGGAACACTTGGACTCCTCATTCCACCACCCTAGTCTAAAACTTGTCAAGACATCAGATACTGCCGCTAAATATTTCTGAACAGGGTTTCTTTACCAGAATAAAAATCAATGTAATACAAAACAGGAGGTCTCACATCTCTCTCCCACATCTCAAGACTTCACACCACATGCTAGAGAAGACAATAAAAGCTAGAGATTATAGTTTGCTTTTATGCTTGTGTGTATTAGAAATTCTGTCTACAATAATATTAGATTAAAAGTAATATTCTGCAACTAAAGACTTGTGACCAAGTAGAGATGTAAAAAGTATACTGATTCTGCTTACCAAGTTTTGCTAGGTAATTAAAACACCAGCTGTTAAGCCTTTCCATTGGCCTGATCTACTTATATTTGTATTTTTAATACACCCTTCCCCAATCTGCCTAATTATTCTAGGATTGTACATTATCAGCCCTTCAACTGCTCCAGTAATTAGCCTGTTCATACATGTTTCTCTGAAATACCCTTGTTTTTGTTCATGTTACTTATTTATAAGGAAAACATGCTTTTGCATTTTTTTCAAATTATTTGGTTTTACTTATATGGTTAGACTAGGGAAAACAAATTATACAGAATTCTGACACTTAAATGTAATCAAGACTGACCAGAGAGTACTGTAATCCTTATTTTTTATCCTTTTGGGTCATTTAATACATCCCATTGAGGTTTTGAGATACTGAACAAGTTTCTTGAAGCAACATACTGGGTTATTTTTACAACAGTACTTTTCATACAAGTACTTCATCTATCAGTGGGAACCTCTAAATGCTACCAAAACGAATATTTTTGAAAAAACTCCCTCTGATGGAGATGTGTTGTATCTTTAGGCATGAATGGGTGGTTTTGGATATACCTACCTTTATATTTACATCTGCTCCGTTGCAGACCAAAAGCTCTAAACACAATGCTCCATGTGTTGACGCAGCGGCAAAGTGCAAAGGTGTAAATCCCTTCTCATTCACTTGATTTACATTAGCACCACAGTCTATGAGTTCATTCACTACAACATCTTGCCCATTGTAACAAGCTACATGGAGAGGAGTATTTCCATAGGCATTTGGTTCGTTCATCTATCAGAGAAAAACAACCCCGAGATTAGTTAGTAGGCAGAAAACAGTATTTAATGCAGCATTTAATTCTAACAAAGAAAGATCTCATGCCATGAGATTATGTTTTGGAACTCTTCAAAACCAGAAACTGAAAGCAAGTTCTGGGTGTAGCACTTTGATCAAGGCGTGTGTCCTGGGGAAGAGCATGACTGCCTTACAAGCGAGCCAACCTCCTGCAATTGTCTCCACACCAGTTTCCTGTGTGCAATTTAAGACGCACATGCCGAAAACGTCAACAGTGGCATACTACAAAGCATAGCACGGACCTCTATAAAACAGCATTTGCAAGTTTTCATTAAAAACATGGGTCATAGAGACTTTTCTTGAGGAGGGGTATATGGGTGTGTGCAGAAATTGAATTTATTGTTGTACACAACATGCTACTGAATTCTGATTTACTTCTCAATAAAGAACTTGAGCTGCAATCTCCAGCCTTGCAAGGCTAAAATGTGATTAGTAATGTAGATTTCTTACATAGTTTTCACAGTTTATTGTTAAGACACTTTCTATGTGCAGGTACTGTAGAGTCTTTTAATTTATTTTGCATTTTAACATTAATATGGTCTTACTGTGGTGTTGAAGTTTCTCACAATTTTTAGTATTTTCCAAAATTTAAATGATGTAAGAAAGTCAGTAACATCTATATTTTACAAACTGAAGCAAAAACATTTAATTTCCTGCACTAGAAAAAAGGCAGAGCTAGGGTCAGAATTCCTATTTCCTCACTTCAAGTCCAACGAATTAAGAGCAAGAAATATCAAACAAACAAAAAACCCTACTAAATATGCATTTATTTTCACATTATTGTGAAAAATCTGCAAGATTCTTAAGTTACCTGGGAGAATGTGGTTTTATAACAGAAAAAGTAGTATTTCCAGAGATCTTCATTCACGTGCTTTCACTATACCATAACCTGTCCCTAAATAAACAATGTGCTACAGTACTAACAAAAGCATTTCACACAACAAAAGAATGTGTCAGTTTTATTTTTCCTTACATCAACACCAAGATCCAGAAGATATTTGACTACACTGATCATCCCACTAGATGCTGCAGCATGTAAGGGTGTATATGATTTCTTGTCTTTGCATGTCACTTCAGCTGTATGGGTCACGAGTAACTTCACAACTTCAATATGACCTAAAATAATAAAGAGAAATACAATAAAGCATCATTTTTTATTAACCACCAGAGGGTTGCAAACTAAATAATTCTACGATTGTTATAACATGATAAGACATTATTCATTTGGACCTAATGTGGAAAACAAAGAATTATTCTTGTTTTCTAATTCTATCACGACCTATAAAAGCAACATAATTACCTCCACACACCACATCCAACAATCATAGCATTTATACTGCAAAAATAAATTTGTATATTCAAAACACAATCTTGTCTTCTGCTTACACAGCAGGATTTTTTTGAAGACTTGAGAACTAGAGAGGCAAAGTCACTTTGTAATTATTAAACATTTACTGCAAATTTATGTTAACAACTTGAGAGACAGTGTGACTGTCAGATTTTCCACTGTCACCTCAATTGCAAACATGCCCATTAAGGTTTCTAAATCTTATGCAGAAACTCTGAAAAAATTATGGAAACATGAAAAGAAAATATTCTACTTTGACATAAAAACATATCCCCCCCCAATCCAACTTCCTTTACTTGCAGAGCGTTTAAAACATTGAACCAAATCATACAGGATTTAGCAAAGCTCTGTTGTCAAGACTGACTCAGACATCATCCGAGGAGGAACCGTAGCTTTTTGAAAGCATTAACTGCTCTCCTAAGACAGTGAGAGGTGGGTGAGAGTCGAGTTGGGATTATGAGGAAGGGATGACCAGGGGGAAGTTTCAAGTGGAAAAGGGAAGGGAGGGCAGTGAGCCCACCCTGAAGTGATGGGCAGTAGCTCTCACTGCCAGCTTTGGGTCAGGGGTCCCAGCATCACACCACTGCTGCAAAGGACAGTGAGCTTTCCATGGGCTTGTAGGCAGTTGTGACACTGCCCGCTAAGAAGCCATGAAAGTGGGGTAACAAAAAAAAAAAATCTGTCATTCTTGCTCCAAAAAAGTCTGTTAATTTAACTGCCAAAAAAGTCATCACTGAAAACACACAGATAATCATGACAAAGTCTTCTGAATAAAGTAGTACGTGACTTTAACAGACCACAATACACTTAGTGCTTTGCCTTTGTAACTGACCCATACAGACAGATGTGGGATTCTTTGTTTTGCCTTTCAAGTTACGACCTTACCTCAGTTAAAGAAGGGGGGGGAAAGCATATTGAATTCTCAAGCTTATACTTATTCAGTCAGACATCTAAGTAGAAAGCATCAAGTCCAGTTTTCAGTTTAAGAGCTTCATAAAAAGTGAGGGTCTTCGCTTTTGCTTTTTAAGAGACTTGGTAAAAGTTTGAATAGGAAGTATCTACCCAATGGAATACAGACAAAGCTATTTTTATAAACATTCAGCCACCATGATACTTATTTTATGCTGCATGTCCAACAGCATACAAAACATCATTTTACCCAGCTATACTGATCAAAACTGTAAGAGTTTAACAGTGCAATGTGAAGTGCTGCAGTATTTCACTTCCTAATTACTTCAGTATTGTAGGAAAGAAGGGAAAGAGAAATGCAAAGATGATACTCATGTGACCCAAATACAATGTGGACTCGAATGAAAACAGGCCCTACATGAGAGACAGAAATATAGAAGAGACTGAAAGCAGTGAAAGTAATAGAGACCCTGAACAGAACAGTGGCAGAAAGAACTTTAAAGAGAAGATAAAAAAAAAAAACCCTGACCTGCATTGAAAACCCAAGCAGCAATCAGTGGAAGACTCTCAAACAGAAGAGCAAGGTACTTGACGTGAGAAGTGCTGCAGAGACATCCTAATTTGCTAATGCGGGCAATGCCAGCACACATGAACGTAAGTCCATTTCAGTCACAGCATTGCAGCCGGACAGCAATGGAGCCGGGTGAAAAGGAGGAAGGAAGGGAAACAATGGATATAACCCTAGGAAGTTATTTATAGTAGAATGACGAAAAGCGTAACTTTTTTATTCTGTGGTCAGTTTTACACGGTGGAAAAGCTTTAAAGGTTTTCTTCAAGCAATTGAAGCAATGAACAATGGCTCTAAATTGTGAAAGAGAATGTCACAGGATTGGGTTTTTTTCTTTTATTGAAGACATTCAAAAGCCTTTTCTACTCTATTGTCTACAAGGATATGTAGATTGATCAACATAGTTAAATTACATTTTTCCTACATTAACAGAGTTTCCTGTTGGTAGCCTATGAAATAGCACTGACTAAAATTAGAATAAATGTAGCTTTTCTGAAAAACAGGAGACTTTTCCCTCATCTAGGCAAGCACAAACCAGAAAATGTCTCTGTCCTCTCACTGACACTTATCAGATTTCTGCCATCTCATGTACAAGTTTCATTCAACAAAATTCTGCAAATAACCACTTTGAGTAAGGTGGTTGGACAGCCTGTTACAGACATTGCTTTGCAGATATAAGTACATGGAAAATACTAATGCAAAAATATTGCCAAGCATGTTGGATCAATAATGAAGAATGCTCTTTAACTTATGGGGTTTCAAGAACTGGTATCTGAAGTGCAATATCAGCCACCTTCAAATTATAAGTTAAGAGTATTAATGTTGTGATGATCAGTTCATAATTCACTGGCACATTCAAGTCTTTTCAAGTCTGATAAAAGACATTGAAGTACATTACCCTGACAGTACTGCTAGTGCATTGATCCAGACCATGAGAACAATAAAATAAGAATGGCAAGGCAAGAATTTGCAGTTTCAGGGATGAAATATTCTTTTGAAATCCAACCCCAGGGTTGCTGTAATGATCCTCTGTTTCAGGTGCCCCTTGTATTAACTGCTTACTTTTTGTTTAGCATTACTGCAGAATTTTTCACCTGTGATTAGACTCGTTGATTGAAGAACATAGTTCCTCCTTTTTAAAGAACAAAATTACCTACCTTACTTTTCTTTCTCCAACAAATTGATTTTTCTCACCACAAAAAACAAATTTACACAGCAATTTGAAGTATACTGTTAATGGTTTTCTGGCAGACACAGAACAACCTCAATGCTTATAATGCAAATTTTTTTCCTAGAAATATATAAAACCACTAAAAATAAGGTGACTTTTTTTCCTACCAAAATAGTAATCAACTGAAATATGTACATACCCATATATGCTGCCCAATGTATAGCTCGTCTGTCTTTCTTGTCAAATGCGTTGATATTGGCCCCTCTAGACAGCAGTAAGCTGACCATCTAAAATAAAGAAATCTTTTATTCACAATGGGAAACTCTGCTTAGAAAAAGAAAATCATAAAAGAAACCAAAAGTACATGTGTTTTTAGAGGATTTATGTATGCTGGCTTTTGAACACTCCATAAGCTTGAAAAAAACTGGCTGCCAGACCCTAGCAGCAATAATGAAGTGACTGTAAGGAACACAAAATTTGATGTCAACAAAAACATTTCTCAGTTTAATATAGTGAAGGTGTGAAATCTTTCTAATCTTCAGGTTATTACTAAGGGATTCACTAAAGCTAATCCCCAAAAGCAGGCCAATTTCCAGTGTGTCTCCAATTACCTATATGCAATTAATGGGAATTTCTCAGCAGTCATTTTTCAAAGCTTCAATATTAGGCGAGATGGAGCTTATTACATGTATTTCCTCCACATTTCAGTGACATCACTTTCCATATGTTCACTTTTTACTGAATAGAAAAATATCCTGGTTTTTCCATTTTTAATTTACTCATTACTAGTTTAACTCCGCTTATCTCAGCAAATTTGCTTCTGTCGTAAGAAAAGTGAATTCTGTAATAACTTTCCAACTAGATGATGTAACATTTATTTTCCTCAACTATTCTGTACAGAGATGCATACAAAAGACAAATTCAAATACAAAACAGAGGTTGGGTTTTTTTGAGGGCATGAGGGAGACATGATTTTAAACATAAGAAACTAAACATCAGAAACCTGAGGGACAGAATGATGAATGGAAAACAAATGAAGAAAATTAATTTTACCTCAACGTGTCCACTGAAGGCTGCATGATGCAATGCTGTTCTGCCTGCTCGATCAGACACATTTACATTGCTTAGGAGAGGCACCAAAGCTTCAGCACACTTCACAGCTTTGTTTGCAGCTGCTATGTGTAGCGGTGTCTGCCAGTTTTTATCACGAGCATTGACGTCCGCTGAATGCTTTAACAACACCTGAACAGCATCCTGAAAGCATTAAAAAAAAAAAAAAATAAGCCCCTTAGGAAAGACCTGAAAAACCTTAGATTTAAGGACAGTATAGTGGAATACAACTCTTTACAATTTGTTCATTTGTAAACATAATCGTACGCTTTGGGATTTGTATTTTATCATAAATCCAAGTTTGGGGATGTTCTCATGAACATGAATAATATATCCCCTACAGGATTCAACCAAATTAACCATTTCCAGGTCTTTCATCCAATTCCTTAAGCCACCTGGCAAATTGTTTTGTTATCACAACTGATTTAGAAAGCTCAATAAACCAACTTAGGACTTCTTCCATTGCCAAGGATAAGTGAAGTACTATGAACTTATAATGAATTTTCATCAATCTGCCAAGCAAAAGTTCTGAACTGTCAAAGTCTGGAAACGGCAAAAAGAACAGATTATTAAATGTACATTTAGAAACCGCAGATAAAACAGAGCATGATCACAAAAAGTTTCAACATACATTGTTGCAAAACTCCTGAAAAACGTTTTAAAATATTGCACTGAATTCCATCTCTCAGTAAGATTATTCATTTCCTTTTGTTAAAATTACAAGCTCTGAAAAATTGGCAAATGACACTGTAATTCTTACAGCAAGATAAACAAATCCCATTAAAATATGTGCACCCAATTGGAACGCATAAAAAATTAAATCTGTTGACAATATCAACATGATGATGAGTACTGTATTTTACATCCACTGTGTGACCTTCCCACAATTCTCTAATTGCTTTTGGTGACTGCCAACTTAGTCACTGGGCACACAAATAATTGATTACCACTTTGAACTTAAAACATGTTACCACAAGTTGTTACTAGAAATTTTGAATTACAGTGTGGTACAACAGCTAGGCATTATTCTCAGCTATGAGTAAAATGCTAAGTAATTCTTGGTTCTATTTATATTATAATAAATTATATTTAAAATGTTCAAATGTCATTGTACTGTCAATAGAAAATAGGAACAAACATAAAAGTGAACCTACTGCATCACAGGCTTGTAATTTAAATGAGAAATGGAATAGCTCTTCTATGCTATGAGAAACGGAAGCAGATTTAATACTTTAAAAAACTGATTATATTTTAGGTCTTGTCTTTTTAAAACCAAATATTAGGAAATACCATAATCAGAACAAGGAAATTTTACAACAGTTATTACCCCTTTTGCAGAAGGAAGCACCATAATATTAGTATTAAAATAATGTATCTCATTTTTAAGCACATATGCAATTAATGAATTTAATAGAATTAGTGAATCTACTTAGGGCTTCTTTTTTTTAAAATTTGCAATGTACACCAGGTGCACAAAAATATAAAGGCCTAGAATGTGACTGACTTGATATGAAGTTGCCTTAGTAAGCATAGTTGACAGCCAAATCCACAATTCCAGCTATTTCGTATGTTTCAATGTCCTTGTTTAATTGTAGCTGTCCTTACTTAACAAATGTTTTACTGAAATGATTATCAAGCTTTTTCATTACAGCTCTTCATCTAAAGCCCCAAACCTATACATGTCTGTCAGCTGGAAAACAGTGCCTACATGTATCAACCACATATATGGGCTCCTGTGACTCACTGTGTTTATAAATAGAGAATTCTGACAAGTGCCTACCACTGCCTTTTGAGTAAATAGTCTGACTGGTTTACATGTATAGGTTGCCTTTGGTTAGCATTTTGTTTGAAATCTTCCACATTTAAAGAAATGTGGGCACTGCTGCATTTCTTGAAGTTGTCATTTAGGCCCAGTTTGTCTGCAGTACTCCTCTCTGCAAGTGTTACTGTTGTCAACAGCTTTTATTGTTCCTCAGCTCTGAAGAACGCAGCATTTGGTGCTTCGGTCAGCTCCCAAAGGAGCAGCCTAAAAATATCTCAAGAACAAACAGCATTTGGGAATAAGGCACCCTTGAAGATTCATTTTCAAACGCTGTTTTGAATATCATGATCTCCACATAACTTAGCTATTAATGCTAGTGACAAAATACTGCCATTTATCCAGGGAATTCAAATGCAAAAGCTGAAACAAGGCTTGTTTAGATAGTTTGTGAATCAAACACTTCAAGTTCAATGCTTGTCAAAACAAAAATATTCCATTTTATCTACTTAAACAAAAATTTACTAATAAAAAACCTTTACTTGAGACATACTGAAATGAGCATCAGTTTGACTCAGGATCTCAAAGGAGAGAGTTTTGCATAAACTCTTCCACATAACAAGCTCAGCATTTCTCTTTTTGTTTTGATCTTCTACAGGTATTTAAATCTTTTATTAAGACAACCACAACAGAGAAACAATAACAAAGTAGTTTCTTACATTATTATATTCTCACAACTATGTAACTGGTAGACTTCAAGAAACATGCTACATTTCACTTACAATTTTTAAAGTGATGTTCAACGCTATTATTATTAATTAATCACTTTAAAAAAAAAAAAAAAAACAAAAAAAAAACAAAACAGAGATTTGCAGGACTTTATAGAACCATTTATTTCTTCGATGGTTGAACAGACAAGCATGTAAAAACCCCAAAGAAATGCAAAGATGATGCTGTAAAAACTATTAAATCTTAATTTATCTCTGATTCCCTCATGTCAGACCATTCTGGTTACCTTAAAAGTAAAGTGAACTTGAGAACACTGTTTGCAGAATCCTCTGCTAAGGAAATTGCAGAGAGCAAAGTTACAGTTTTCCCTTTTTCTACCTGCTCAGGCAAGGAATAAATATATACATACCCTCAGTAAGTTAAACAAACTTTCAAAAATGTTCTTGCAATTCCAAACATTTGGAGTAGTTTCACTTTTTGAAAAACGAACACTGGACAGAAGGCAATTTGAGATGCCTTATTTTAAAACAAAGCAATGATAAAAAGCAACATACCTCACTACAAGATGCTACAGCTCTGTGTAAAGGAGTCAACCATTTGCTGTCTTTGGCATTAACTCTAGCTCCTGCAACAAAAAATAAAGTAACAGAAATTTAAAATACATTTATAGGATGACTGAAATATTTTCAAAAACAGAGAAGAACTATTGGAAGTTATTTATCCTAGGCTCACTAATACAGTACGATGCAAACAATGGAAAGGGATCTTTTCTTCAGCTGAAGTCCAGTACTTTGAGGAAAGTTCTTTTAACACTGTAACCATAATACTCTTCCACATCAAAGTATACTCATATTTTTACACTTGGTCATCCTCTATATTCTTTTGCACTTCCAAAGCCACATAAAAAGGTTGTTGTATAAGAAAAACAAATGCCTTGCCTTCATTCTGCAACAAAAACGTCATACTTTCTCAATTGAAACTCTCCACTAAAATAGAAAAAGAAGCTCTCTTTACTCCTTCTCCCTCCAGTTTCCTTGTGGTTGGTGTGTCTGATGCACAGGTATAAATAATGAGAATGATTCTTCTACTGTGAATTTGGGAACAAGTCTTCACCACTCCACCAGGTCACCCAACCCATCCCAGGATGTCCTGGTCCTCCCTTCATGAGGGAGATATGGCCACACCTCTCTACTTCTGAAAGTATTCTAGAGAAAGAGCCATCCTTGTCCCCAGGAAACAAGGCTGCACAGACATCTGTAAGGGACACAAACCTGGCTCGAATTTTAATTTTTTTCTTAATAATAAAAGGAAAGAAGGGTTTGGGAACTTTTTTCCCTGAAGGAAGCAGCTGAACTACATTTTAACTTCCAGTGAGCTCCGCCAAACAAGAAAACTTAATGATTAAAGTTAATAATTTGATTTCTTACTGATACACACACACACATAAATATATAACCTTGTAGGTTATTTATACCTTGAGTGGAAATTTATCCATCCTTATTTCAAACCTTCTGAGATTTTACAGGGGTAGTTTAGGTAAAATGTTGTATTTTTTAAGAAACAGTTTGAAAATACTGTTGGAAAGAATCACACAGTAATATTAATGCTACATGATCAGAGCTGATTGACTTCTCAGGCTAAATATAGCATTGTTATGTCAGAACCAACTGTAGTTTTTCCTGTGCAGGAACAGAAGAGGATGGAAGGTTGGTTAGACACAAAGTGCCAAACAGGCTGCTGGTCAGGATACTCAGCTGAGAGACAGCGTATTTTGCTGTAAGACCTGCACCAGCAAAGAAGCTGAATAACCTGACCAAGAACCCTAGCAGTCTGTACAGAATCATGGCTGCACATACTAACCAAACCAAATATCTCAAGTGAATTCTCTTGAGTTTCTAGTCAATTCATCCCTCTCAGTCTTAAGAACAGAATAAGGAAGTTGATGCAGGATCCAAACTCCCAGTTAGATCCTAAGTCTTCCAAGCACTAGATAAAGCCTGAGGTCAAACTGTTGGCTACAATTTCAGGGATTTCCACCTTTCCTTATCTAAATTTTAGAAGCTTTGGGTGTCATCCCATTTTTCCAAGTGCAAAAGTTTTTTAAAAATAAGACCAGTGAATAGGGAAGAAAGTCCAAGTCCATTTGAAGAAAACTCCCACAAATCTAACAAAAGTTTAAGAGACTTCATCATACCATAAATATCTACTTTTGTCAAACATCCTAAGGATCTAGTGGTGTACTGCATCACATCATGTGCCATAACAATGTACTGCATCAAGTTCTGCCCAGAACTTAAGTTAAAAAAGAATTAAAGGATTCTAAAAGTCACCAGGAATGTCTTACGATTTTGGCAGTAAGTGATGAATGAAATCACACAAATATAATGAAGTAACAATCAGTGAGAATGTAATCAATATATCTTGAAAGCACCTGTAATTCTTGATTGTCTTCCAGGTAACTGTTGGCCTCACCTTGTTTTTAGCAGAAGAGACAAAAATAGGAGCCAAAATGGTACTCCAGGTTCCAGCTGACTTCACGTCTAGCCAACAGCCAAGGAATGAAGACTTTCAAAGTCTGATTTCTATCTCTAATTTTAGGATACAAATGTCTTAAAAGCATTTTAAAAAACTTAAGGGAGTTACTAAGCCATTAATTACCATCCTGATTTTCCTCAGGAAAATTTTGAATTTGCAAGACTTGAGGTCAGGTCAGATACATCCAGGTAATGAAGCCCAAGACAGGAGAAGCACTGTGCCCATCAGAAGGGAAGAAATACACGTTTCCACTCCAAAGAAGTGGCAGATACCTAAGGTCTAGCTCTAAGTGAAAAAGTGCTTAGAGTCCAAGCAGCTTTTATGTGTTCAGATAAGGTGTTTACTGACATTTCTGCTACATTTCAACATACAGTTTAAAAATTGCACCAGAAGAGAGAAGGAATAAATACAAAAAGATACCGTACAAAAGGTTTTCCCAGTGGTAAGTTAATCACACTTGCTAAGACTAAAAGAAATTAATGTATGAAAGGAAATTGGCATTAGCCAAAGAAATGTCTATTTTAAGTGTAAATGTAAATTTTAAGTGATATATCTAAAAGTAACACAGTCCTCTCAAAAGAACAAAACAACAATATCTGCTCCCCATCCCATATGAGGTTTTTCACTCAAAGAAAGCCTAGATCTACCACGTCTCATAATTAAAACAGTGTAATATGTTATACATGTTAAAATAAGCTAACTTTTCAAATACAAAAAAAAATTGTAGGTTCTCTGACAAAGGAAAAAAAAAGTTGATTTTTGACAACAAATCTAAATCTCTGATGGACTTAAGAAAGACCATCAAGCTTGTTGTTTCCTCCACAACAAAAACTATTAAAGAAGTTGCAAAATTGTTGTATTGAAAGACAAAAGTTTTTAAGCAATAATCACGATAAATGTACTAGGAAAAAACAAATATGCACTATTAATGTGGGAATTGGTAGATTACAGCTCTAGATACATTAAATAAAACATTTTTCAATTAACATAGAGATTTCTTTGCCCTCAAATTTCTCTAAGAATCCATGCTGCCAAAAATGATTTAAATTTCATAAAAGAGCTTTTCCAAACAGCCTTGCAACTGAGGACATAATCCCCCTCTAGGCTGTTCTTTACTCCCTAGCACAGGATTTAGGGAAAATGTTACCGTTCCTCCCTCCCCCTTCAGACGCTCTCAAAGGGTCATAAAGCTCCCTCAAACCTCTCAGTCCTACCACACAACAAGGAGGGAGTTTACAGCCTTGATTATCTGGGGTAATGCTCTAATCCAGACCATTGCAAACAAATATCAGAAAAATACGTCACAGCTGTATCGAATAACTTTTGCTTTAAGGTGATTTGTTTCATGGTTCGCTTAAAGACAGTTTGAACACATGTATGTGTATAACTCACTGCACAACACCGCCAGTGCAATATTATCTCCATGAGGCCCAAGCTGCTGACGTGCTAACCAGGGCATTTCTCACATTTCAAATGCCAGTTATGCAGCACTTTGCTCTTTCAAAGCACAGTACAGTGTATCTCAATCCCTAGTGTGCAAAATGGAAAGAACCCCAACTCCAAACAGCCCCCCCCACTCACCACACTGGACCTTCCAGACTCCTGGAGCCTGTCTTAAAACGTTTATTAAAACTTCTTAAATATTCATTTGTTTACTGTAAATTTTTTTGTATTTCACTTCTTTTAATGCCATAATATTTGCAGGAAAAGGATTAGGGGGCTTACAAGAGAGATCAAGCACAATACTGCAACACAAATACTCGAACTTCCCTGAAACTGAACCTTCCAAACAAATCAAATTCTTCTTCCACATTGGTGCACTAAACCAAAATATTCAAGATCGTTCCTTTCATCACCAATTTTGCTAGTACAGCCTAGTAAGTTTACACGTCTAGGCAAATATAAAAGCAGGACTTTTGCTCTGTAAAAGATGGGGGTAGGAGGAATTAGAGAGAGAGAAGTATTACATAATTTTCTTTCTCTCATCCCTGAATTTTACATTTCATCTTGCCAAGTTGCATTCACAAGACTGACAATTAGTAAAGATATATTATATTTAATAAATATCGTACAGAAGGTACTGAAAAACTCAGTGATGTTTACTTTTAGCAAGTTTATGTTTCAAGAGGCCCATTTTCCAACTGAATATATAAGTTGATTTACAGGCTGATCATGGAGGTTTTAATTCTATCAGCCTGTTTCTGACAGTCGCACATTTAAATGTGCTATTAGCCACCAATTCCTGGATGTATGTTTCTGCACTCCAATTGTTACTCCTTGGTGTCCATATCCTTACCAAGAACTAGCAACTCAACCACCCCCTGCAGAGACAGGCAAGGACCGACTGGACAGGAAATGCTGCAAGGAACAACCACACACGTCCTCCTTCACCCATCAAGTGCCATACAACCACACAGCCATGTCTCTCACTTCACCTCTGTGTTTCCCTCTTAAGAACTTTTGCTGTGACTCTCCTCCCAAGCTCCTCTGCACCAGAACTCTTCCCATTTGTAAATGTCCTCAGAAGACTAATGAATGCAGTGGCTGCATTACTCATGTGCCACTAGCTGGAAATAGATCCAGAAAAGAAATACAACAGAACTGACAAGACATTTTCATCTTTGCTCACAGTACTGACTTAAGTACTGAATTGCCTTCCACTGTTCTGTTTGCAGTCTGTATTTTAAGACTTTCAAGAATGGTATTTTCCTTTGTTATTGTACAAGATGTGCTAGGACTGAACAAGATCATAATATAAGCAAAGAAAGCAAAAGTGCTTTCATTCAGTTACGTAATACAGAAACCCAGCATTTGAAGCTCTGAAATGTTTGTTTAGGAGTAAAAGATGCAAATAAGATCTTCAGAGTACGTTTAAGAAAGCAACAAACTTTGTCCTAACAACTAGTATCCTGAAATAACCCTAGGAATTATCTTTGCAGAAATTAGGAAAATCTCAGGAATAAATCACTGAGAGCAACCAGCAGTCCAATTGTAATTAGATGTTATTTAATTGTTTTCCTAACAGCCAGTAATAGTTTCAGAAGTTTTTCCTCTTAAGTGATCCACTATTTTATCTAGAGACAATGACCTTGGAAGCACTTAAGCTGGCAAGTCAAAATTCTCAGACTACACTGAGGAATAAATAGATAGAGAAGAACACTATTCCTTAGATAGAAAAATATGTGAACAGTCAGGAGGAGGTACAGAAGAAGTTTTTAAAGTAAAAGAAGATTTGAGATACAAATTGGAACAACCAGTGTTGCCTAAATGGCTGTGGGGAAAAAAAGACTCCAAGCTAAATTAGGTAGGAGATAAGATAAGGATACAAAAGTTTTAATGAGCCCCCAGGCTTTCTGGAATACCCCAGCGCGCGCGCTCTCGAAATACAGATGTCCACAGTTTTTATAATGATTTTTGCCCAATCCCCGTCCTGTTACCACCCAGGTTCTGCCCCCGCCACGCCTCTTGGGAATTGGGTCTGGGGGCGTTTTGGGACCCCATCTTCTTCATCTTCCTCTTCCTCAGAGCACGTAATGTCCTTGGAGGCCTTCCAGAATTCTAGGCCTGAAGGTTGTTGGGTCTATGGCTATATCTTGTTCCGTAGGTTTAGGGTGTTCTTCTACAATTCTAACTTGAAAAAGAGACTAAACAGGCTATGGAATTTAGGGAATTGATAGGGGAATGGGTAACAGGGGTTTGAGCTGGTGTGTTAAGGGTAAAGGGATAATATGCTGCTACTCTAAAATCTACATTTACTACATAACTACTTCTAAGGTCTACAAAAATAAAAAAATTAAAACATCAAAACTCCAAGGTATCACCAGTAACAGAAATTGAGGGTAATTTCCTATTGGAAACTTGGGTAGTTGCAAAATAATTGCTGCAAAAATAACAAATAAGACCTTATTGAGAAAAAGATGTTTGTTATTTATAGGCTAAATGCAGGGGATCTAGAATAGTGAAAAAAAATCTGAGTGGAACAGGACTGGAATCTTTTGACCAGCCACAATGATGCCTCTTCAACAGTTTTTCTTTTTGCTGTTTAAGAAATAAACAAACAAAACCATCCCAAAATCCCAAAACAACCCCGCAAAAAACCAAAAAACACATGGGGATACACTGGCCACAAAAGAGAGGAAAACCACAATCAAGTCAAAGCTGTCCTTCCAGGACTTTACCGATTTTCAATATAGGAAGCTAATTTCATCTCAGTCACCCCCTCCTCGAGCTTCAGAGAGCAACAGGAGGTCCTCTGACTCCCTGAGCTACTGAATGCTTCTACCTTTCCCTAACTCAGCTTAATTTTCTCTCTTAAAGAGCATCAGAGCTACTTTCTTCACAGCAACTGACTTACTGCTGCCAGGGGGAAGTTAGGACAGCTCGAAAAAGAAAATGTCAGACAACATCGCTGTCAAAAGAAGAGGAAGTGACTGAAAGTATAAAAGGAGCCCCTGTGAACCGCCTTCTGTGTGTGGGAACATCTGCAATCCAAACACAGGGAGCTTCATGCAGTTGAGATTCTGCAGCAATAGCCTTCCAACAGCTGAGCTGTGTGACTGTCATTGCATGGATTGTTAATACTCACATAGCTTCAGAATTAGATTAAAGAAACACAGGTAGAGTTCTGTAACTCTCAAAGGGTCTTTACTATCTTCCAAAATCTGTTATTACTATAATGATAGTTTTCCAGTATCAGGAAGATTCTCACATTTTCCAGCTGGCCCAGAGGAAACAAAAACTTGTGGGCTGCCAAACCTTAATGAGATTGAGTTTGGCCACACTCATGAAACACTAAGCTTCATGCAGAGAAAATTTTGGGTTAAACAAACAGAAATGTGTTGTGTTAGTATTAAAGTATCAATGCAATATAGTAACTAAATCTATTCAAAAGAAAACAACCAACAATTCAAATGTTAATTTTTATAAATTACATTGATTTCAGTGAAAGCAATAACAGTCTGCATAGTATTTAAAAAAAAAAAATGGAAAAAAAGTTAGTAATCACAAGAACACATTATGTGATCACATTAATTTGTTCTGCTTCTCACATGTCACTTCGCAGCAGAGTAGACTCTGATGGCATTAAACATTGTAGGACAAACAGAGAGAACAGAAGTTCATATGCAGGACTTAAAAAGAGTTTGATTTTATTAATCTGAACTTCTTGGAAAGAACAAAAAGTTGGACATTCAGTTAATTAAAACCTAACTATTATACTTTTCTAATTTTCAGTAGTTTGCCATCATTTAAACTATTAAAGTCAGTGCAATTATGCAGAGCAGACAGATGTATTTGTGCACCAGGATGCAGAGCTGTACAGGGGTCATAAAAATACATTTGTGATGAGTATTACAACTCTTCCCAGAGTAAAACAAAAAAAGAAAATGCTTCTAAAATTACAATTCTCAAGTGACTAAAATACAAACTTCTGTTCTATCCTTCTGGGTGCTATAAACAATGATTTTCATGTGTCTTCTTTATTTACTGGTCACCTCCCTACCTAATAAATTTGGGAATGCTAATTGCTTATCAAGCTACAGTCTAACAGTGAGAGATGGTTTGAACATTGAGACTTCAACAGACCACAGTGGTAGGACAATCTGTTGGTAAGACATTCACATCCTCAGGGGGACAAGTTATTAAGTGTTCAGCGAAACACTGTCTCAAAATAAAAAACAAAAGGCAATCTAAATGTCCAGCCCCAAACTGGAGCCACTGAAGTAATTTCTTTGATGTTTGGAGCCTGTAACCAAACCATCACCTTCAGGTCTCTTGCCCAGGTGAAAGACTACAATAGGAGAGGTCACAGAGCAACCTTAAGGTTTAGTGGGAAAATTTCTCAAGAATTCAAAGACTAAGTAAGAATGTTCCTAAGACTGAAACCTTACTCCACAAAAGTCTGCAAAAAGGCTACATCAGTTATATCTTCAGTATGTGCAATATGGGTTGCTCATGTGTATAGCAAAGTAATATAAACACATTGTGACAGTTAAATGTGATCCAAAAGACATAACTGAAAGAACGTGAATCCCCTGGAGCAGGATGCAAAAGACATTCCAATCAAATTAAAAAACTGTATGTAGGTAACATGATAACACTTTAAGAATAGAGAATAATGAGAAAGAATCAGGTAAGAGCCACTGAGTAGTGGAAAGATTAATACTGACTTCAGTAATTTTGAGGTTCAGTTTGAAGAAAGAACAAAAACAAAGCAAACAGTCTTTGCAGCATAGCTTGCACAGCAGGAAAGCTGTAAAGTGGTTCCTAGTAACATTGCAGCAAAGCTGTGTTAGAGGACATTACAAGTTGTAAAGACAAGCTCTCAAAAGGTGAGAAATGCTATGATGAAAGTACTCTACACTTAATTCAATCCCTGGTGCAGAAATGTTGTAATGGGCCAATTAAGGTCACAGACACAATTTTTACATGCAAATTTACTGCACGGAGGAGATGGCTGCTCAGAAATGCTATTTATTCAACAGACTACTTTCCTCATTGTTCAAAAAGAGATCTTGCAACACAGCAAGTGTTCTTCAAACCTTGCTGTGGTAACACATGTTCTTTATTTGCTCTGTAATGCTGATCTATTATGACAAAATGTAACATTATACATCTGTCTCAAAGGAGAAATTTGATTTACAGTTGAAACACAACTAATGAATTTTCCCTATCTTTATGAAATGGAGAGGATAAATACACTTAACCTCTGTTTCCTGTCTTCCAATTAAGAAAGTTAAAAGACAAATCCTAGCTTGTGCATTTTGAGACACCTAGACCTGATTTCTCAGAGAAGAAGCTAGTTAGCACTTCTGATACAGCGGAGTGCTCACACTTCACCAACCACAAAGATTTCAAATCCAGCATTCAGAAATGAAGACAACTAAATTAGTGAATACTTCTTAGAGGTTAGTTTAAGAGGCTTGCCCAAAACCACTGCTTGCAAGCAGGTAATACATAGATAGATTCTTACTCAAGTACAACACAGCCTTTGAAACTGAACAGCCTGAACCCCAGACACCACTTTCATCCTGCAATTAATGTCCTCCTTCATTCACTTGCAAATGTGTCAACAACTCAAAACCTACCTGTGCATCCCTCACCATACCATCCTGGTTCACTCCCAGCATGGCCTCTCCCTCTGCCTTTCAGGAGGCTGTGCCTCCACAGCAGGGCACAACAGGTTACTGAAGTCCAGAGCACAGTGCATGAGCGCAGCAAGGTTAGACTGACATTGCCTATACAATCCACAGCTTCTGAAGCTTTTGATTTGTAACTGTCTAATGCATTGTTTTGCTGCAAGCAAATCTTGATTTTCATTAAATAAGTGCCATCTGAGATGTATCAATGCCTCCCAGTTCTCCTGAACAATCTGCAGACACTGCAGCACCCCACGATCTTTCCTCCATGCAACTGCTCAACTCTGGACTTCACTTCCTTCTTTGATCTCCATTTCTCCTTACGCCTAACCCCAGGCTATGTGCCCAAATAGCATGACTAACCTTTCTTCCCCCAGTGCCATCCCCCAGTCAGGATCTTATTTCATTCCTATCTGAACTAGAATCTCGTTCCTTTCCATAAGCTCTTTGCCTGAGAGAGTGATGTTTTCTTCAGTCACAGTTCTGGTAAATGGACTCTGTTCACCCAAACCAGAAAGAAAATTCACCCTCAGGAGTAGGTGACTGCAACTTTACAAAGTTTATAACATTGTTAGTTGTCGAAAGAAGTCAGTATATATTTTCAAGAGTCACCAGAACTTATTTTTCTTCTTGATAGGGAAAACCAGCACCTTTTCAGATTTTAAAACCTTTCACCTTATCAAAAGTGATCTTTTCTGGACAAATTGTTACTATAAAGTATTTCTATAACATAGATATATAAATACAAATAATGTGATATTAACTAATTATACTTATAGATAATTATACAAAGAGAGTACTACTAATATATATAATGAAAATATTAAAACTTGCTTAAATTATAACAAATTAAATTATACCTGGCAATTTCAACTGGAAGTCTGTCAGCGAACTCCTACAATTTTAAGTGACACTTCCTTAAACCCAAATTTATTATTAAGGGTTGATGGGGGGTGGAAATAGCCAGCTGTGCACAGGTAAGGCATGCAATTAGGCAGACTGAAGATTAAAGTAATTCTATGGGACTGCTACAAGTTTTAATCTTTCTATGTAAGCTTGAAGCTCCATATCAAGAATTCTGCCTCAAGCTACCTGATGGGTAGGTTTGTCCGAGATCAAAGAATCAATTCAGTACTTCAGTCATCAAGTTCTGCTTCAGGTTTTTGGTTTAGTTTCTTGTTTTGTTAAGTTTTTTTTTTTAAAACAAAACCAAGGTATACTGTTTTACAGAACTTGCAGTTTGTCTTAGTACGAATAAATAGGGGGGAAAAAGATGAGATTTTAACATTTTCAGCTAATTCTAATTATATTCTGTGCATTTAAGCCAACAGGCAAAGATACTTAAAATGATACAAACAACTCTGGATGTTCTTCTATGTTCAAATTTAATTGTTTTCCTGAAGACCATTTCAGAACCGAAGCAATGCTGCTAACACCTACCTATAACATATACACTATAACTTCTTTAAAATAGAGTTAAACTATTGAAAGCTCATGAAGCTACAAATAAAAAATAGCTATAACTTTCTACAAAGAAATATTTTATAGCAGAACTAGACAGTATTATAACACTCATAAATCTGGAACCCAAAATTTCAGTACAAACATCTTTAATTTCCAGTACATTAAATACCTCGATAAAAGCTACACAGACTAAGATGTACATAAATACTCCTTTGGATGTGCATAGAGTTATTTTTTTTTCCATTAACAGGAACAGAACATACCAGATAAAATAAGTAGTTCAATAATTTCTGCATCTCCCAGATAGGCAGCAGCATGTAAAGGGGTCCTTTTCTCATTATCCTGTGGTAAGAGGGGGGAAAAAAGGTTTTATTTAAAATAAAAAAGTATGTTTTAGCATTTTGTATGTTATGAAAAAATACTGCATAAAAGTGCATTTTTCCAAATATTGTACATTTCATATTTTAAATAACATAATTACATTAGTCACATTTACTAAGACAATCATGCTTTTCCCTTAGGAGCTCTTAACACCTACATAGTCAACTACTGCTTTTCTGACACACACAGATTGGCAGATGCTCATCACATCCTTAGATTAACCCATCAGTTATAAATCACCATTCACTGCTCTCCAGAGACAGGAACTTAAGTTTGTCCTACACTGTTAAAATGGTGTGTCATGTCATATGCAACAATTAGTGAGAAACATTTTCTTTGCCAAGTTTAAAGATAGTTTCGGAAGTTATTATTTTAACAGAAAACAGAAAAAAAGCTGGAGTGCATGGGGCAAAAATATCAAACCCAATTTCAACTGTCTTGTTTATGATAAAGAAGCAAAGAGAAGGTAGAGATGCAATTTATTTTTCAAAAAACACTGGAGGATGCAAGTAACACCCAGCACTCCTAATTAGTTCAGGCTAATCTAACATTCTTTTGGAGGTACAAGGATCTTACTTAGACACACACAGTAAATACTGATGAATATTCTCTTTTGAAAGATTAGTACAAAATATCCCTCAACTCTTTCAGGATCAGTGCCATTTCCCCTGCACCAGTTTATAGTTTAATCAGAAAAATAAGATCACATCACAGTGAGTGATAAAAATGAACAAGAACCAACCAGTTTGCTCTCTGAGGGAAGGCTGCTGAGAAATCAGAAAAGAGACAGATAATCAGTCAGCATCCTGGTTCTAGCCTAAGCTCTACTTAGATGCCTAGATTTTTTTAGTAGACTTTCAAGGGCAAGGGATCAAGATTATATGCAGCAAGAAACTTTAAGTCACATGACATTGCTATTAATTCAACCGTTGTGTACTGACTATCATAAAAGTAACACACATTTTTAATTCACATTTTATTTGGAAGAGCATTCCTCTCCCTTACTAAAATAACCTTATTCAGTAAATCCCTACTTGAGAGCTAGCACAATACAAGAATAAAATTAAAGTTCATGGCAGGAGAGATCAGATAGCAAAACTAGAGCTGAGACCCAAGACGTTCTTCTAAAACATAAGACAACTTCAAAACTTAGAACATTCAACCCACACTACTCTAAGAAACATCATCACACACACAACCCCTTGCCCCAAAACAACCTACTCCCTCTGTTAGTCCCTGCTCAGAAAAAGTCGAAGCTACACAGTTCACCATCTTATCCATGATTCCTAACAGAATTTTTTGGATTACACAAAAGTCATTCCAAGTTGAGCAGTGCAAACCTGACACTGATGCACCCTAAGGAATCAATGCTACCTATTTACCACTAGCACCACATAATGCCTCACCAATTTCTTGCCAGTATGTCTCAACTGCAAATTAAACACATCTAGGATAAAAAGAGACAGCCCCCTGGCACCAAAGACTTGCTATCTATGGGGGAAAAAAAAAAAAAAGGAAAAGAAAAAGGAAAAGGGAAAAAAAAAGGAAAAGAAAAAAACCTGGATGCACAGAATTAGAGAAAGATAGGCCATGAGTACATTCTTCTGTAGACACAGCATTTACACAGGAACATGAGCAAAAACTGTACTCCCCATCTAAAGGGTAAAACATTATGATTAAAATGTTCATCACACTGTTGTTGGTTTCTTTGTTTTGGTTTGTTTTGGTTTTTTTTCAGTTTTCAACATCTCAGTGACAGAAGTAATACAAGTAACTAATGAGACAGAAGGAATTGGAAATCTTCCAATAAAACACTGGACAGAAGGGAGTTGTTTTCTAGAAATACACTAATCACTAAGATCCAAATATATTTTCCTGAAACATTCAAGGTCCAAATGTCAGACATGCTTCTCCGAAAAATCCAACATCTATTAAGAAAAACCGTTGAGCATCCTGAAACCACCAAGATGCAAACACAAAAGCAGCTTAAACACAAGCAACATTTCCACTCCAACTCTCCTGTTTCCAAGCTGTGAGATTGCAGTCATGCAAATATTTCATTTCTGCTGCTCTTAAACTGACAACTTGAAAAGATTCAAAGCAAAACTTCCAGTTCTGGAGCCGGGAGTACAAACTGAAAGTTTACTTATTCAGCAAGTTGGTGGAGATGTCCCTACTCTCTGCAGTGCTGGGATGCTCAGGGCTTGTCATCTTCTGGGTCACCTCCAGAGTCTGGTATTTCAACAATCTCAAGCCCCAGGGTATCTAACGACCACAAATATTCCACATGCTGAGGGTGCTTTGACAGAAGCCCTGACCTTTCTTTTCCCCCTAGTTTCACAGCTCACATTTTTTTGATGCTTCTAAACAATTATTTTTTTTAATTTAACTTCTCTGTGTGAAAGTTTTAGGTTTAGTATTTAAACAAATGATTTTCAGAATTTGTTACAAAAGTAGAAATGCTGCAATCAGCAACCTCTCATTCTCATTTTGTTCCAAATGAAGTCTTACATTTTCTCAATGAATTTTAATAAATGAAATTTGACTAAAATGAAAGGGAATTATGTATTTTAAAAGCTACTAAAGTACCACTTTACAAACTACTTTTTATTAAGAAACAGTAATAATTTGATGACCAAATTTCATCTGCAAATACAAGCTACTGCATATGAAGGATTACATTAAATAACACTAAGAAAGCTTTCAGCTTTAACAAGGAACCTTAGAAGAAGACTTCTTACAGCACTGACATATCATACTAATATAAAGCACTGAGATACCATACTAATACAAATTCTGACCCTAGTATTCTTCCCTTACTTTCATAAATTTAAAATGACGTTAAAAGAAAGATTTCAATAGAGAAGGGGTTTTGTACATAAAAGTCACTGTTACAGAACATGTAAAATCTGTACTGTTGGTACTATTTAATTCCAAATATCTATTAATACTATTTAATTCCAAATATCACAGTGTTGTGGCAGTATTTAACAACTCGGAAAAGCAAGTGTTGTGCCATCTTCATTTTTCAACTCAAAAATCTGCAAGGTAAATAGGATTATTACAACCCTAAATCAGCTGTAATGGTAGAAAGGAAACAGATCTAATTGCATTAGGCAGGTTTTACATAGTTGAAAGAGAACTTTCAGCTTTTTCAAACTTGTTGTTTCCAGTAGAAACAACAAAGAAATTTATATTCCCAACAAGAAACTCCCAAGTTTAATTCCAGATATTGGTCAATGCTGTCAACAAACCAAAAAGCAATAAGAGGGCTCAGTCCTTAAGGAATCAGTATTCAGAATGATAGTTCTGTGTCACAAAAAGCCCAACATCATATTTATATTTAACTTTGGATTGCATTACATGAAAAATACATAATCCTTCCATTTGCAGTACTCCCATTTATCAAGTTTGCCAAACATTTTCTTTATGCAGGAGTTTGTATAAGGATTAGAACATGAGAAAGTCGTAGAAGGCCTTATGACCCCATTAAACCCAAATCTGGAATAAGGTGACATGGATAGTGGTATTGTGAGCTTATTAATAAACTCTCCTAACCTAGAACCATCGTAACGCCACTTTTGTTTCATTTTACCTAAACCAGAAGCTTTAATTGCTTCACTGGTTATTTCATGGATCAAAACTCGTACAGTGGACAAACCTGTACTAACTTAAAGACACAGGTTTCAAACCTACCTCTTTTCAAAGAAGTAAGAGTCCTCCAAGATACATCAATTTATTCCTGTTTTGTTTTGTTTATTTATTCCTGGTTTGCTATCTCAGCAATTGACTTAGAGTAACTACTTAGAAGTACAGAGAGTTTTAAGAAGTTAGATGCCTTAAAGGCAAATTTCTTATCCCATGCATATCCAGTAAGACTGCTGTAATCAGTCCATAGCTTTCCCAAGAGCATATTAGAATATAAAACTCATTTTGCCCTTCAAATAGTTCAACATCTACTGATCCAAAATCTTTGAATTAAAATACTTTCTGGAAAAACCCTTTATAAAAACTCCTCTTTAGCCTATCTGCCCTTCAAAACCAAATTTTGCAATAACACTTTAAAATACTCTCATTATTTCATGAACACACTCACAAAATATCATTTAATAGGTGTTTTGTGTTGTATAACTTGACAGCTGTCTGCTTCCAGTGCCATCTGTTCCTGGCAGAAATCAACCCTAAATACGCGATCATAAATCTTGAACAAGTTTCAATTCCAACATACCCTGTAGTAGCTTTAATAAACACTCCTTTTAAGTGAAATGATTTTTAAATATAACACTTAGTGCATTTTTCAGTTCGGTTAGAAAAACAGGACTTTTCAAGCAGCACAGTGGGTAACTCCTGGGTTCACAGATAATGTTTAAGAACACGATGACAAAGTATTTCCCATTCTTTGATAGCGTCCAGTACCACAGGGACCTCTCTCTGTGTGAAGCCCCAGTGCTACACTTGGGAGTCACCAGAACACTGAACTATAGCTGCACACTTTAGAATTATCATTTCATCTGGTTGAGTAACTGCATACTGTAACTGAAATTCTTTGTTACTCCACACACAAAAGAACCTATTTAAATATTTGGCTTTTACATTTCAACTTTAAACCTCTCAAAAGTTTACTTTAGGTACTTAGTTCTACAAACCAGGTCACTAACTCTATGGAGGTATGTTCAATCACAATAGTGTCTTAAACACACATAACTAGAATCTGAAAATTAATAAACTTAAACAATAAGAAAAGGACTAAGTACTAGGTTTTCGAAACTTGTAATTCTGTGACAAATTCATTTGGTATCCCTGCCCTACCTTAAGTGTAATTCATCTGCTATTTATTTGGACTTTTCCCCAGTATTTCTTAAGTCAATTCTCAGAACTTTGCATTGTCAAAAATTAACACATTTCTAACCGATTTTGTTAAACATACTTTTTGGAAGCAGACCTCTATTTTCCCACCATCTTTCAAATTTAAGATGTATATCCAATACAGAGAGCAAGCTAACAAATTATACTAATGGTCTCCTGCATGCTTAAAAATGGGAGGAAAGCATGCCAGTAAACACAGCAATAACAGGTATTACATAGCTAACCACAATGTATCCTTCGAGGCCAACTAATAGATACATCGTAGTTGAAAGGATTAATTTGTCATGCTGACTTCATTAATTTCTTGAACTAATGCTCATGTGACTATTTGTATGAACACTTGTACGGCATTTGAAAGAAAGATTTTTCGAAAGCCCAGTATTAAACTTTCACTAGTAAGACTTTATCATTACACATTACATTTCAAGGCATATCTTCCTCATGCCATCTCTTGGGGCAGAGCAAATCCAGATCTCCAAGCAGTCACAAAACAAATGGGGAGGAACCTTTGCCCTCTTGCTCATTAAGGCAGCAGTGACCAATGACTCGATGGACCTTTCTTGTAAAGAACAAGAAAAGAAAGTGGCTTTAGCAACAGGGGTCACATCAGCTGCAATCTGCCGAACCCCAGTGTTGTTTCTAGTTAAGATCTTCACTAACAATTTAATAGTGCATGCTCTTTGACTTGATTCTACGTAATAATAACAACAAGAATAATCAAAAATATCACACCATGGACTAAACCACTACATTTTGTGAGTGCCACTTGTGGCACTGTGAGCTTACAGTGACCTTAAAAAAGTGGTTGGTAGGTATACAATAGAAAATAAAATGTAAGTCAGAAGAGAACTACAAAGCACCTAGAAAAAGGTCATAAGAGCACTGCTTTGGGAAAGACCAACAGTTTACCTGAACGTAAGTCCTTCTAAGCATGCATATTTCTCAAGAGCACAAACAATTTTCTAAATTGCCATAAGGAACAAAAATAAAAAATAAAATCTCATAACAAGATAATTTTTAGTGGATCTACAGTGACACATAAAGCAACCAGCAAGCACTGTACTTTTAGCATGTTAGAAGAAAAGACTATTAGCTGTATAGTTGCAATGGAGACACTAACTGTCCTCTCCAAAATCTGATTTTCCAAATATCAAAATCAAACACTCAGCAACTGCAAATGGATAGATTTTGAGTATGGGCATATTTCAGAAACTGGATAGAAGTTTAATTTCTCTGGGTGAATGGTCAGAAGGAAGAAACTCATGCTCAGTGGCATTAAAACATATAGAAATTAAAAAATCTGATCTATTCTTTTTTCATTACTTATGGCAGTGGTAAAAGGCTAAGAAATCTGGCTATAAAAATTATCAAGCCATATTCACATTTCCACCATGAGAAATGAACAAATAAGAACAACAGAATGAACCTTGGTCAGTAAACCTCTTTCCCTGGGACAATAGGGTATCCGCCACAGTGAAAGTCTTAGGGGAAAAAAATAAGTATCACAAACATACCAAACTGGAGTTTTAGAGTCTATAACAACAGTGGCCAATTCTAAGGCATTTCATAACCAAACAATTGTTCTTTCCTTTTCTGACTACTGGAACATGCCAGGCAATCATATTTTGTCCCTAACACAAAACTGGGGGAGTATTTAAGATTTTACAGAAAAAAGGCAGGTCAAACACCTGAGTTTTGCCTTTTTCTAGAGGAGAGCAGAGCAACACTATCTGTCTGCACACCATTGCACATTACATGCCCACAAATGAGAATCCCCACCAAGGAGGAGGCAAGAAAGAATTGCCATTGCATGGCTTTGCTGTCTGAACATCCTTTGCAATTCCTCGTTTACTCTGATGCCTCTAGGCATTTTTAAAATAGAATTTCGATGACTGAATTTAAAGCTCAAGTTCACAGAACAGCACTAAAATCCATGGAAAATAATTTACTTCCCGTTCATTCCCATTTTGTTTCTATTCAAATAATAACACTAAAACTGAGAAAACCCTCCATCCTTACTGAACTATTACATACAATTCATACACAACATAAAAACTTATAAAATAAAAAGCACATTGAAAGTTTGGTTCATGTCTAAAATGCCTGAACACTAAAAGTAATCTGGTGGGAATAATTTAAAATTAAGCTTTCACAGAGAAAATATAATTCATATATACATGATAGTGACATATTATATTGGAATATTAACTTTCATTCAACCACTTCTTATTAAAAATTACTTTATAGAAACAAGACAGCTCACTTGTATCTTTCTAGTAATTTTAAGTAACATCTGAAAATACCCTTTTATAAAAATTGCATAAAGAGTATCGAGAGTCCAAGTTACATGAGAAAACATCAGATGCCAAACTACCCTTGTCCGAAAGACAATCTAGTCTTTAATAATGGCATTTAGTAGAACAACTTGACAGGAAGAGGGTAGGAGGAAGTTTGCTATTTTACTTTTATTGAATCCCAAACTTTCATGTCCATAGCAACTCAGGGAAGTGCAATTTTAAATATAATTTGATACTACACTCCAAAAAGAGAAAGGTAAAGAAGGAACCAGAAGTTAAGCACCATTCATTTTGTTAAATAACACTATTCTGGATATCTTTTGATTAGAAGAGTTAACTTCAAATGCTAGCTGTCTTACATCACAAGAATTAGGCACAAAATATCATTCAGGTGTAACTGTTTGAAGCCCTGTCCTCTTAAAAGAGTGGCCCCAAAGGAAAGACACACAAAAATGAAGAAAAGTGAGGCACATCTAGAGCAAGGAAGAGTTACTGAGCTTCAAACTCCATCTAAGATTATGGCTCCTGGGCCTCATAGCCAGCTAAACTCTTAATCAGAAAACGAGAGTAAAAATTTCTCACTTAAACATGTACACTCAAAAAAAAAAAGTTATTTTGAGCTGTTCTGGTAGACATTTAATCCTTATTTCTCACAACTAGAAAGATACACAGCAAGAAAATTTTTTGACTTGTAGTCAAGTATTTCAAGAAGCAAATTTTGAAACAACTAAACATCTCTGTATTTTTCCACTTCCAAGTAATTCACCTCTAAAACATCTATCTTCAATTTTTCTTTTTTTTAAAAAAAAATACTAAGTCAGGGTGCTTTTCCGAAATAGATGTCTTCTCATACCCTTTAACCTTTATGTTCCCTGCAGGTTTTGTAACGTTGCCATTAAAATTCTGCTGGTCAGGTTTTAGAGCCCATGTAGTGAACAGCTTACAAGAAAAGCTGGACCTAGGTGCTTGTTCTATAAAAATGCCTACATAACATTTTCACATGCTATGTAGATGTTTTTACATAACACATAAACGTTTTTGGCTAAATTACAAAGGCTAGGATTCCTTGTGGGTGAATTCAAGCATTCATTTGGGTATTGGATAAGGACCTGAATAACTGAGCAGGTTTTGTGAGCTGCTCCTTTTCACTGAAAGTTACAACATCAAGAATTTGGTCCCATTTATTACTACTAAAGGTTACTGAATTCTTGCCCAATACATGGAATGAATAAAGAGCTATTCTGTACTCTTTGGTAAGAGCAACTTGATCTCACAGTGCAGCTGAAACTTTTTGGATGTATTTTCCTTACTTTAACTCTGGAATAAAAATAGAGCAATCTTTAGTACCAAGAGTATTAACTGATATACCAGATCACTGTGGGGAAGAGAGCAAAAAAAGAAAATAATTGAAATAAAAAAACACCTACCTATAAACCTTTACAATGATCAGAACTCAGCTATATATAACCCCCCCCCCCAAAAAAAAATACCAAAAAACAAATCCAAAACCATAAAAACACCTCGAAAAACCAAACCAATAATATATCATTACAAATATTTTCCCTTGGCTTTACCCTTCCCAAATGTCGAGTATATGATTTGTAGATGTTTACCTGGTGTATATATATAGCAGAAGAAAACCCCAGCTTTGAATCAGAATGCAACTGCTGGGAAGAAAAACGATTAATTGTGAAACTACTTCTGAAAAAAATAAAGCAGTATGAGAAAACAATGGATTTTCCATAATGAGAGTACAGTGATGTGGAGCACGTTACGTAACCCAGCCTGTGCTAGCAGAGTGGGCTGCACGAGGGACACGGACTGCCTCGTCTTACAGTGTCATCTATCTGTAATGTTTGAGGACACAAATAAGAAAACATGCCAAGAGAGAAAACAGTACAATACAGGCTCTGTTTATGCTCCAGTGAAAGATCACACACCACACTAGGTAAGGTATGCACATCTCCAACACAGTTTAAATCCAGCACATTACGTTCAGGCCACTGGCACTTTTGTTCACAAAAGCTGGGGTTTCTGCCCTTTTCATTGCAAAGGCAAGTGCTCGAATGACATAGTCCCATGTAAAACAGATAACTGTCTCACTAACTGCATTGTCTTGCTGACAGGAAAAGATGTGGTTTTCAGGTCTATAGTGTTAACACCTCTTCTTGGAGCAAGCCAAAACATTTTCTTGGTGTGTGTTATGTTAAACAGTTTCATAAAATAAGGTCATCTAGTTGCCATACACAAAGTCCTTCTGTTAAGGAAGGAACTCAAAATAGCATATAACACAATCTGTGCTAATACAGAGGTAAGAAAAATCCTCCAGAATACATCTATTCTGAAGAATGAGAGTAAAATCAGAGTAAGAAGAACTTCCACCCAATAAGGTTCTGCAACAGAAAATGAAAAGTCCCCCCATGCTGATCCCAAAAGAAACCCAACAGAAAGCCTGTGCTAGTGAGGATAAAAACTCCTCTAAAACTTCTGGCTACCTTAGGATCATAGTATCTTACTTGGACTACTTCTTAGGCTAAGTGGACACAGGATAAGCTTAGAAGATCACTGTCATTATAGGAAGAGCTAGCAGCAACTAAGGTAGGACATTTGCCCTCCTTTGAGATAGTAAGTCAGCATCATGTAATTTATAAGTTACCATAATTACATATATACATATGTATATAACTAGTATTTCACGCAAATAAAAACTGAAATTAAGTTAACTATCAGGAAGGATAATAATAAAGTAGGATTTTAAAAGACTGAAAACAGAACAGAATTTCACAGGTTTTGGAGACAGAGAGGCACAGGCTGATATCATAGGCCCGAGAAAATAGCCCCTCAAACTTCATAATCCAGACAGACATTGTATCTGAACTTTTGGGGCACACTCTTCAGCAAGATCTCATTGCAATGACTTTCCAGTTCATTTCACCTGACACCAGTATGAGCCTTTTCAGGTCCTACCAACAGCGAACACGAATCCTCCTCCTTGGGCATTTATGGGGTAGCCCTCCCTACATTACCCAGAAACAAATGAGAAACACTTTCTTTTCACCATTTTTGATATACATCCACCCTTTATTGAAGCAGATGTAAGGAACTTAAAATGCATATCTACCTCACGAAGAGCCAAGAAGGACCAAACCAGACAAAGGAAATTATGTTTACTGATAGCATAATAGATATTCCACAGTAGATATGTAAGATAGATTTAACTGTTCGCAAAGTGGAGAAAATTGTCTTGTTCAAAGGTATGTTGCATATGTGTAAAGAGTTTTCTCCCAGAAAATTACTGCCAATAATCCGTAAATTCAAATCCTATCTTGCTTTTACCAGTAAGGCATTCTTTAAGGACTGTGTCCATGTGGAAGCTAATGCACATTAAGTCTATTGAACTTTTTCTCTTTTCTCTCCTCTTTCTGTGGGGATGTTCTGTTCTCAAACACCAGTCCTTTGCATGTCAGGCACAGCAACTGGCAGGAGTAACTCCAGTAAGCTCTAACTATTCAAGACCTCGCCTCTAGCTTATTTTGTAAAAGCAGCAGGAAATGCAGAACTTTAATTATGCTTTGAAGGTTACAATCTTAAGCAATAATCATCAAAAGTAAAATGGTAAATTAGACATGATCTACAAAATCATTATCACTAAGAATCATACTGGAGACTCAAACACAAAATTTTTAAAACACTTTTAAATTTGAACTAATTATTCATGGCATTCTACATCTACAATTTTTCAATGTTAAAGAAATAACAGCGACTGAAACAAAACCTGTCTCTCAAATCCCCAATTACTGTAAAAGAAATTCAGTGTTCAGCCAATACAGTAAAACATTGCCATGCAGACATCCAAGCTCTTTTGCCCAGTTTAGCAAACAGTAAAACCACATTAGCATAGTACTAGGCGAGCATACTAGACTTGATGAGAAGGAGGATATGTTAGCCTGAGTAGCACACCACCCTAATATTAATTCATACTGAAGTCTCTAATGAATAATTCTCATTACCTGTACAAGGCAGCACCATGCCATGTGTAAGCACAATATTCTTTTCAGAGTCCTACCCTTTGCAATGGTAACTTTTTGAGAGGTACTGTCCACAAAAGCCACTGTACTGAGTAGCAATTTGCTGATGTTAGTCAGATTATCCCATTGCTCTGTTGAAGGTTGGTTTGTATCACTCTAATAGGAGTGATAACTCAATACATCTGAAAATCTCATTTGCAGAGGCTTATTACAGTGTTACTGACATGAAGCAAGGAATTATTCCTCTTAGAACTGGCAGGTTTCTCTTATTAAACATTTCAGTTCTGAAGAAAAATGCCTAATTATACAGATTTGTATTTAAAACATCTTGAATCTATTTCTACACCAGAAGAGGAACTCAACACCATTTGGATGCACTTTATATTGAGACTGAAAAAGATGATTCACTCAAAACCACTAAAAAAAAATAAGATATCTGATTAATCATTACAGATTACATGTTTGAAAAATATTCCACACTAATGAACAGGAAATCCACAACTTTAAAGTTCAGTTGCAGTAAATAATTTATATATTATGAATTTAAATCTTCTTTGAGTAGCTGGTGGATACTGTTTATGATATACAAGTGGCAGCAAGTTTCCTCTACAACTGGAAGAGTTAGCTTCCTACGTTCTCCATTTCTAGAATCAGTCAGGCTTTGAATCAATGGATCAAACAGCCTAATATCCAATCCTTCAGAAGCAGAAGCAGTTTTCCTGCAGAAAAAGCTTCCCTGCATTCCCTGCAGCAAAGTTCCTTCTTATCTCTTCAGATGCATAACATGAATATTCATGTTATTAGGAACTTACTTCATTCTTTAGCAAAATAATCCCTGGACATTCCCATATGGTAGTGCAGAACTCCACCTCCTACTTTAAAAATACCTCATTAAAACTTGAGTTTGTTTAGTGGCAAGGTGTTTTACAAGCTTTGTCTCTTCCTAATAGAACACCACACACATTGGCCTGTGCTATTCACCAAATGCCCTTCTAAAACCAATTTCTAGACTTTCTTGAACGCAAAATACTTCATTAAAACCTGATCCACGGCAGGAAGTTCTGAGCAGCCACAACCTGGTCCTGCCTGCACAAGACCACAAACACTCTCTCCAAAAACAGAATTCGTCACAGAATCTTCCTTCTGTTTTTCAGATATAAAAAGAAATTTCAATTAAGTGGACATGTTATAAAGCAGGAGAGTCTCATATGACTCATCATTTCATCAGGCTGATCACACAGGAAATGGGGGTTCCTGACTGTGGCAGAAACATTTAGAAAGTTTAGTACAGAGACTAACCAGAAGTAGATAGCACTGACATGCACACTGGACATAAGTCCAAGCAAAGGTTTAAGGAGAAAGAAATTTCTTGCTTTTGTCCTAGAACTTTATTTTATTAGAAGTCTGTGGGCAAGCAGGATAGAGAAGATAAGCACCACCATAAGTCTCTGAGATTATATATTTGTTTCCTTCTCTCCCATACATTTGAAAACTATATTTACATTTACCTCACCCAAAATGAAAACATATCAAATTAAATAAAGCCACCAACTATTTTAAATGCCTCTATCTAATTACAGCAGCTCAGTTCTTATTAGAGATATGTTCTGAGCATAATTATTGTTATTTAGATGGGTAATAAAAATCCTTCAGTAAGAAGTCAGATAAAGGGTCTGAAGGTACACAGAGTTTGGTTTGTGACTTATGCCCATCCTGAGTTCACCTGCTCTTTCTGAGGTCTCACAGGCCCCCATTTGCCCACTATGAGACCTCTTGGCCTCTTCTCCAGCACCTGAAGCTGGGCTCCAGGCAGAGGCTGCCAGGCAGCAGCTGCTGCCCCAAGTAAAGGCCTGTGTTTCTCAGCAGTGTATTTTACTGGAGGAATTCTCTTTATTAGTGTTTGTTTATACAGGAATGTTTTATTTCCTCTCTGACCTCCTGCTGTTACTTCAAAGGACTGTTCTCTCTGTCCCTTCTTTATATGCCTTCTGTTGTTAACACTAGATTAGCAACCATACTTTTAAAAAAAAATATAAACTCACATTTTATATATAACTGGTATGCACTTATATATAGGTATATACACATATATATGTGTCTTCTTTCAATATACAGTTCTTATTTGCAGG
Organism: Myiozetetes cayanensis; assembly: GCF_022539395.1. Lineage (NCBI taxonomy): Eukaryota > Metazoa > Chordata > Aves > Passeriformes > Tyrannidae > Myiozetetes > Myiozetetes cayanensis. The sequence continues at coordinate 115,920,539 of NW_026086604.1, read as the reverse complement.
AAAACTTAAAGGGAATCACTGTTCTTAATAATGCAAAGGATGACACCGAATTAAAATAACTAGTACCAAACTCTTAAGTTATAATACATCCTATGTTCTCACCATGTTAAAAAGTCTTTCAAACTCACAAGTACCTGTAATTTTATCCCCTAAATCTGCTACACTTCAAATTAAAAATAAAAACAGATTTCAAATTATATTCATCCAAGCAAAAACTTTTGTAGTGGAAAAAAGAAACAGTTTCAACGTTGAACAGAATTTCAAATAAATAATACAGAAAACTAGCAAGCTGTTTAAAAATAATTTTTCTTCTAGATCTGATTGCTGAAATATGAAGATATAAATATTAAGAATCACATGAGCTATAACAAGCACTTTATAAAAGACAGGAAACTAAATTTGTCTTTGTTCTGATTATATCTGAGAAAAAAAAAAGTGTTCTCCATGTAGAAGAAAACTTACAAATATTTCTGTGCACTTTATTAATACCTCAAAAGTCACTATTTTTCACTAAATACTTCTTTGCTATCATTAGAGACTCAGGCTATTACAACATTTTTGGAAAGAAGACCTTGAATTTAAAATTCATTTTAAGAGGTCTAAATTGTGTACTCCTCCAAAATATTAATGCAACTACACTTTCACAGTGTCAGTCTAGATAGTTCAACTTGTAATAACTATAGTATCGTTTTATTAAATGCTTGCCTGCAATTGGAAATTTAGAAAAAGACCCAATTAAAAAAAGTAACCAATACTTTTAGGAAAAAAAAACCCATACACCAGATTGACTCTCTAGCAATGGTCACAGCTAAGAAGTGAAAAGTTCATAACCTGACTTACTAAAATAGGAACTAAAAAAAAACCCCAGCAACCTGTGCTTGTCAGAGTATTTTACTATTTTCTGTATGTCTTCTTAATTCCTCCTCACATTCAAATCAGCAAAGCAAACATTATGTCTGTCCTGCCAGGGAATACAATAAGATGCTGCTCCACAGTAACAAATATGTTAGTGTGAGCTCTTGTTGCCAACTTCAGTTGCCAATGAAAAAGTCCTTCATGTAAATAGTCTAATTTGCCTGCAGGAACCTGACATAATAGTTACCAACACTGGGTGTGAGGCATATCTGGGACAAACAGACTAGTCAGCAAACCCATAATCTCACCTCTCCAGAAACACAGCCTGAAGAGCTAAAAACTGTGCACAGTTCCTGCTTAGCCTTTGCTACATTACACTAGTTTTTAACTCCTATTTATTCTCACCAGTTCAGGTACAAAAACCAGAGGGTAGCTTTGCTCTGATTGCCAGAAGCTTTATCTAGTAACAAGAGGCATTACAGATGAATTGGTCTGGAAAATTATTTCCCTGCAAACACACTCCGAGAGGACCAAACCTCAAACCTTCATGAATAAACCCTTTTTTTGATCAATGGTCACAGCATTCCTGAAGTGGAAAGGAGTACCATTCGGACATGCCTGTCTTCCCATTGCTTTTATCTGGCCCATGCAGATCTCTGAGAAAAACTGTCATTTTTCTCCCCTGTTCTCCAAACTATTTTCATCCCTGTTAAAAACACCCTTCCTGAACCCTGCCCTCACCAAAAGCACAGAAACATGGTACTGTAGATAAACTACCACTCTTTGAAAATCATCATGTATTAACCTGCTTTGATTGATTTCTTCTGGTTGTCCCAACCATCAAATTCTTACACTAACAATGAGGTACTGATAACAAAAGGTATAGCTCAAACACTTTACACATGGCAATTAATGCAGAGAGGTTTTTAGAGGCATAGATAAGTCAAACTGAAGTGAATTTACACTTAAGAGTTTTATGCATTTACACTTTTTATAAAAACAAAAAAATCCACAAAATATTCACATTATTAAATGGTAAATTATCTGGCTACAGAAAGATAATGAGCACAAAGGTAAGAAAATATCTAATGATTATTTTTACCTCATTGCACATTGTGGCTTTATGTTTACTTGCTTTCAAGCAAGTCCACAATATTTACTTATGTAAGGTTCTTTACACTGAGAGAATTAGAGAGCAATTACATTTTCCACAGAAAGGCATATGAAATAATTCTTTTAATGTATCAAATAGGTACAGGATTTGCTTCTATGACCAGAACATGGAACCATATTAAATTGTGTAGACTGTTCCATACTTCAGCCATGTAATTCAGGCTTCCCTCTTCTACACTGCACTGTCAAATATGCAGAAAAACAGCTGTTACTCCAGTACTTAACTGACAAGGTTAAGTATAAAGATGAAAGCCAGGTGACCATATATTTATTACCTATTTTTTCTTTTTTTTTTCTTTATTTTTTTCTCTTTTAGTACTTTAGTGGTCAATACTACCATCACAAAGACTCTTTACTGGCTTTTAAACTGTACTTTAATTTTCATTATTCATTTTTAAATTACTAGTATACTTGACACCCTCAATAATCTAGTTCTCCTGGTACCCAGATCTGATGCTGTATAAGGAATCCTAGACTTGTCACTAGACTAACAAACCAATTTTCTTACTCTTTCAGTATAAGCAATGACCTGCAGAGTAAGACAAACTAAAAAAAAAAAAAAAAAAAAATCAACAGGAAATCAAATAAGATGCGCATTTTACTCTAGAACAACATCCACCAGCATTCTCCTACTACACAAATAACACAAGGAAGTTATGCAAACCCACATTTGGCAGGGCTGGGAATGGAGCCCACATCTCAACCACAACAGTCATCCACGCAGCAACCCTACTGCTCAAAATACCAGTGAGACTTAGGTCTCCTGTTTGTACCTTGCACTTTGGTGCTACAGGATCATACGCCTCGTCCATCCACCAACAAAACATGGGTTTCATGGGCAACACTTCATTGCTGTCTAATACAGGTGGGGGTTAGGGAGGGCAAACAAAAGATCATTTCATTCTGTTGTTTTGTTTTTCTCATTCCCTTCTTCACAAAATACTAACACAGCTGAATTTTTATTTTACTTTGTGGTTACTTACTACAGGAAAGAGATATTAAATTAAGAGCTGTGCTGGATGGCCAAGAGTTCAGAATAGAAATTATACAGATAACCCTGATGGCTACAGGGTACCAATGGCTGTAATGGTACAATATGAGGAATTTCACTTTCCATTATTACATTTTATGTTGGGAAAAACACACCACGTCACATATAAAGCAGCTTTAGAACGTGTCATCTATTTTACTCTCACAAAGCACAATGTATAGTAAGATACAGATATTTCATGTTTAAGTCACTTGTACATATGTCAATATTACCATTTTAAATAGGAAAAGTGAGCACTTTTGAACACTGAGAGAGATCTGTGTGATCTTGGGATTCCTTCAAAACGAGTGCTTGTTTGGCTTTAGCATGAGAAGAGCAAGGGACACACTGACAGCAGTCCCAGATAGGATCAGATGTTTATCCCCTCAGCTAAGATCAAGTACAATATGGTTATAAAAACTGCATATTGGATTACTCAAACTATCAGTTTTCCTAGAAAAAAAATAGTATCCTAATAGTCTTAGCTCTAAGAGAAGGAAAAATTGTTCTGATTTTGAACAATCACTTCAATAGTCAGATCTGCAACCTTTAGATCAGTTTTTGACAATGCACTGGTCTTCCCTCCACAGAATTATATTCTTTAAAAATACCTGAGAAGAAATATTCCATTTTCATGATCTTTTAAACTGAACATACATCGTAGGAGTTTTGATTACCAACAGAAATGGCACAATTTACAACAGTAACAGGCCTCCAAATCTTCAAAAAAAAGCCCAAATCAACACTGATTTATAAAATGCAATGCTGAAATGATTTAGTTAGCTAAAACTAACTGCTGAGAAGTACATAAAATTCAAACCAGCCACACTAATCTAATCAGCAAGAGCAGGAAATGTTGAGGATCCCCATTAATGAATATAGATATTAAATGTGTCCATTATCATGCAAGATTTTCCTTTCTGTCAAGTCTCAAAAGCTCAGGATGGTACCAAGAAATAATATTTTTTAAAACATACATATACACACACATATACACTCAGAGAATAGCAAACACCATGCATATAACAGAAATTGTAACCAGTTTGACATATGGGATATGTGTGATTTAAGCCTGATTCATGAAACATGCAACTACAGTTACTCAAGCTTTCTTGGGGAAAGCAGAGGGAGAAGCAATCCCTTCCCTTCTGCTTTTTCCATTAATTGGAGCCTCAGGAGAGTTCACCTTCCAAACAATTAATTTGAACGAAGTTCCTATAAATCAGTTTTGTCTATAAAAAGCTGCACATTTCCATCTTGCAGATAGGGTAAGCCTTTTTGAACCACAGTTTAAGCAGACAGGGATACACTCAATTTGCTCTTTCTCCACAAGATTACAACAGCAGACAGAATACAATACATACTTTCTAAAACTAAACTGAGCCTGTGACTCAAGAGTGGCATCGACAGAGAACAATCTTCTTCCTGAAATAGCCCATTTGCCATCTGTACATCAACTTACAGTTGCACACAGCAACTCATGCTATGAAAGACCACCCATTTCAGAATGTCTATAAATATAACACTATGGTAAAAGACATCATCTGTTTTAAGTATAATGCTTTAATACAGCCCAAACTGGATGCAATATTTAGATATTACCGTAATATCAAACAGTTACCACAGCCTAGCTTTTGGAAGCAAAATACAAAGACTCAACTCACTTAGCTTTAAAAGAGTATTAAGCCAATTGTGATTAATGTTAAAGACAAAATATCATAAAAGCAAGAAGGTAAATTAAGCTGGATGATAACAGAAGGGAAAAAAATACCCACATTTCATCACTAACAACTTTCCTAGATGAATGTCACTGTCACAACAAAGATGTACAACAGCTCTATCTTCAGTTCACTTCTGGGCAAAATTAATTCACAGAACACTGCTAGGTCTCCAGTTACAGAGTCCAGCCCATGCGAAGGCAAGGGAGGATGGAAGGAATCTCAACTATTAGAATACAAACTGCAAAATAATTAGTTGCTCTTGAGAGTGGGAAATGACTCTGCAGAGGCACTGGAGGGACTGAGTCTGGAATTCAAACAACTGTAGTGAAGCACTTGGATAGCAAAGTGGAAAAAAATCCGACACATACACTGGTCTAATACAATCTACAATAGTCAAAACAGTTTATCATAATCCTTCTCTTTTTTAGGAAATATAAATAACTAGGAATACCTACATTTTCTTCACTTTTCCCCTCCTTTTGTCCACAACAATTTTTAACACATAACTCCGGGAAAAAACTTTGGATCTAGACTATGCAGAGATATATTATCTCCAGCCAAGTACATACAACCAACGAAAAACCCAAGGAAAAGAACAAAATGCACACACAGACAGACACAAAGAAAAATCCACTAGGCAGTCTACTTCATTTCTACCAGACAATGGGAAAATTCATATTCTTGTTTAGTCCCAACAAAGAGCATTTAAGGGATAAATGTAAATATAATATTAAATACTTTAGTAGGACTAGGATTGCCATGGTGTGAGCCAGTGCTCCTGCATGATAAGCATCTGCCAATGCTGAAGAAGGTGGTTATGAAAAAATGACATATTTGTCCTGCACGGATTCCAATCACACCTTGAGTGTTACTAGGCTACAATGCACATGCATTCTGTTAAAGGAAGGTGTACAAACAGAATGAAATTAATAAAAAATAAGTAAAACATAAAACCCTCCAGATTCTGACTACTCCACCTACTATACAACTACCTGGCAGTATGAAGTAACTCTCTTCAAAGGCAGCAAGCAACTCCAAGTTTTCCTATTTAAGCACATCTGCTGACTTCCTATTTATTTGCAACTGTTTGACAAAACTTGAGAAAGAACAAAACCCAAAACCACTACAACATACATACTGAAATCCAGCAGAAGTTTTTCTAACATATAATAAAGAAAAAAGCAGAAAGATTTTAAACTTAACTTTGTTTACAAGCTCCATAGCTATGAATGTTAAATCTGACTTTAACACATCAATAATATAGAGAAACAATACTGACAAACCACCTTTTAAAAATAAAAATGGCAATGTGACCAGAGCATACATATGTAGAAGGATACACAGGTAATGCTCTCATAAATAAAGAGAACATTAAAGTATTTTGGTATTATATAATTCATCATACAATCTTGCTTAAGGACATACAAAAATACTGAAAGAGAAAAAAAAGTCCAACCTTATCACACAAAACTTTAGATTTGATAATAAGTTTGCTTGCACAGGGTCCTACTCAAGCTGTTCAAGACTCCCTTATACTGGGATTTTTCAGCTGGCATTGCTCAGCTACAAATTCTGCAGAATGCTTTTAAATGTCAAAATAGACACACCAAACTAAATATTTGCTTTTGGTTTACGTCTTTCCAGAAGAAAGTGTAAACAATTATCACAGTCTTGAATGGGCCGCTAGGTAGCATCTAAATGTTAGCCTTTGTCTTTTAACATCGCTCTTGTTCTGATGCATTTGGAAGAGAAACATAAGGGTCATACAGAGTACATAAAGCGTTAAGCCCTAAATGGTTTGTGTCAGTCTGCTATAACAACCAAAGCAATTCCTAATCCATGTAAAGAGTTTATGCTATATTATCTGGTATAGTGTCAAACATTATAATTCGAATTTTAATAGCAATACAGTAACTGTATGCTGTTCAAATACTGAATTTCACTCAATGGAACAATCTCAGTTGCATTTCAGTACAATTTTTACATCTGCAGTGCTTGAATTTGCAGCACCACAAATAGGACACATAAATGCAATTTCTCATTCTTACTAATATAATCATTAGTCTCCCCTTTTTAAAATACATTATCAAACCTACCTACTGAAACCCCAAACTATTTTCTTATAATTGTTTAATGTATACTATATGCGTCATTCAATTTAAAAAGAAGCAAAGTCTCCACAGCATCACACTTAACCAGTCTAACTTTCTGTAAGTTAGGCTGATGCAACTGTATAAACAAACTTTTCAGTTACCCAAGCACTGCAGAACTAACATTTAGTAACATTTAAAAGAATATAGAACTAGGTCTTGACTATCAGCACAAACCTGCAAAGCTATATTCCTGCTTCCACTATTCAGTGTATGTACAGGCTTTACTCAGTACATAAATTTACAGCTCAAGAATTAGCAGTTTAAAAGTGATTAGTACAGCTAAAGGTTATACCAAAACAAAATTAAAACATATTCAAAGATACTGATGTTTGGTTTTACCTGAAAATTAACATCTTCTTTCTTGAATATTAGTGCTCGAACTTCATCAGGATCTCCATTAAATATAGCTTGAACCAATGGTGGCTGAAACAAATTAAAAACACAGAATAAACCCTCATTTTAGGTTATATGCATTTTTTTATACATAAAAGAAACACAAGATAATGATAAAATATCCCAGGCAGTGAAATAAAGAAACCAGTAACAGTATTTAAAATCAAAGAAATTCCAAATTCTAAAAACCTCAAACACACAGACATAATCTAAGTCAATGAAATATATATATTATATATATTATATATAAAAGGAAAAAAAAAAAAGAGACCAATCACAAGCTTTTAACAGCTCAAAAAGCTGAAAAGAGAACGCTTCATAATAACATTAGAGATGTTCTTACGTGCTGCAAATTCTATATAGCATAAGTAAACAATCCCCTTTTACATTAGCAAGTGACTAAAGTTACTGGAAGTCTATCACCTGTTTAGACAGAGTGGGAAAGCAAAGTGCATCAGATAAGCATGGTAACAAATTCACACAGGCACATCTACTACTAAATATAGCAGGATTTCTTAGTAAGTAAGAAAAGCTGCTGAGGTATGCTAGCAAGATTTAAATCAGTCAGTTGACAAAATAAAATAATTTGAAGGAATAAATTATAGTCCCCAGTGTTGATCATTTCCAGAAAGTCGTACCTTAAACCTAACAGTTACATCAAGATTGTGACTTACGTTAATTTTTATTTTAGCTTAGAATTTCTCTTGCTTAACTATATACTCTATCAGTTCTCAAAAGAAACATAGTATATTATTACAATACAATAATCACATCTGTTCCTAAAGTGCTACTGCATAAATTTATCACTGAAGTGAGGAGTGGAGCAGGGAGAACTCATTTACTTCAAACACATTTCTCCAAGCCTTCTAAAAACTCTCTGCTATTATACAAGACTTGAGACCTGTTATTGCTGCACCACAGATAAGGTTATATGAAAAAGAACAGACCCTTGCAAATATAAATTCTACCACTAAGTTTCAGCTTTTTCCATCCTTAGTATAGGCAGCTTTTACCACCTTGTCTTGTTTCAACATTGTATGTATTCAGCCTAATCTTAGGAAAACAACTATTGGTATTTGCGACAGCATTATAAGCAGGAAATATGCCAACAAAACAACATGCCTTACCAGCACATTTCCAGAGGGCGATGGACGTAAAGATAAATTTTCCTGAGGCAAATTGGAAATAAATGTGGGAGAATCATCTTCCTCCTCCTCCAAAACAACAATACAGACTCGACTCATTCGATCCGTTTGAGTACACAAAAGCAAACAAAAAAATGCCAGCAGTGGTATTTTTGGAACCAGAGCGCAGGTATAGCAATAGGGACCATAGAGGAAACACTTTCACCTGTTTTCGCATGCCCTCACAAACTTGCGAGTGCTACCGCTGGTGTATTTGCATTTAAAAAGGGACATTCCAATCCCCCCTCACACTTCATTTTTCAGATTTAAGCCCCCGAGACGTTCAAGACACTGCTGAAAAAAAAGTTGTTGTTTTTAAAATAAAAATTCCCTAGGCATCAAACCACAACGAAACTGTGGAACAGCTGATAAAAATATCCCAAGATCCAATTCCATTCGAACAGCACTCACTGTCGCACACAGCTGTCCTTTCACGAGCAAATTTGTCTTTGTTAATGTCACAACTTCCACAGCGTCCTTCTACCCCCACAGTGAAATCATTGTTGCAGAAGACACGAGACGGTCCTACCGAGGACAGAACAAGGAACAATTGCCCCGAAAGAGGCGGCCGCAGCTATTCCCCACTCCCGCAAGGTCAGTTTTAAACCAACCGTCGCAGCCTCTCTGGTGACTGGAAATAAACGCGCCCCCTGCTCATCCTGCCGTTCTACAGCTTCCTCTCTCAATGCCAGAAACAGCCCAGCCAGAAAAACGCATCTCGGTTCCAGCAGCTATTCAGGACCTGCTTAGAGGAAAATAATTCTTTCCCATGCAAGAAAAATAGCTGCAACGTGCAGCACGGCTGCAGCACATTTACATGCGATGAGTCAGAGCACAGGGACAATGAACTCCTTGAATAATATTGCCGGTGGAATCCAGCCTCCCCAAACGACAGCAACGCAGCCGGTGTTACTCCGTCAGGGACACAAGCAATGCGGAGCATTCATTCTTCCTTCACCGGGCAGTAGCTGTGGCTTCTCCATCAGGGAATTCACAAGGCAGAAATACTGTTGAGGAGGAATGCTTCAGCAAAACAAGCTAGCTACTGCACACAAAAGCTCAAATTACTGCCTTAGACGACTTCTGCAAAAGCAGTTCATCACTCAAGTGTTTCTTTTGATCACCATGTGAATGCAGTTCCCATGATAGTCTTCATTCAGATTGAGGGGGAGGAAAAAAAAAGAAAAAAAAAATCAGACCCCGTACGTCTTCTCTGAGCCAACTTCTTTATCCGAACATCTGTCACTGCGCCAACCTGATTCTCCTCTTCAGCAAGAGCTTCTGCTTATCAGGTTTTTTTCCTTGACAAATTGAATTATACAATCAGCAAATAGCCTTGCAAAGCTCAAAAAATAACCTGGCTGTCCAAGTCCATAGGAGCAGAGCACAAGCCACTGGCACGGCAGCGTTCCCCCTGAGCAGCAGCCCGGAGAGCAGCGACTGCAGCCTGGCAGGGTGAAATGCCTAGTAATGCTCACATGTCACACTTACCAGAGAACCCAGTCACTGCTCCCAGTGCAACTTCCTCTGGCACGAAAAAAAAAAGCGCCTTTTTCTTTTTTTTCGGGGGGGCAGTCTTTGCAGTTATAGCTGCGCCAGTTTGGTGACTAACACAGCTGAAAACGTAAAAATCCTATAACTGAAGAAAGAGCGACTGTTTAATATTTTCCACTGAAAGCCGCAAAGAAATGTGGTGTACTGGCTCTGCTGACTAACTACAGTTTAGGCAGTAAACAATTCCAGCACTTTAACTGCTTTCATATGGCACCGGTGAGAGCAGCAAAACAGTCCCCACTTAACTCATTGAAGACAAAAATCTCCCCACATAAATCCTCTGAAAATTAAATGAAAAGTAAAATCTTAAAGCAATAGGTTGACTATTAAAAAGCCAAAGATTAATAACCAAACCCACGTTTTTTTGTAACTAGTACAAAGATATCCTTGAAAAAAATGATATTAAGTATAATTTGAATATAACAATATTATTAAAATATACCATAATAAAGTAAAATATAAAGCCCTACAACTTGCTGAATAAATACTTCAGCTTGTGTCTGCCTAAATGGTGCTGGCTTGTGGGTGTATTATGTAAATGGCTTCTGTCAAAGTTGCTGGATAAGCTTCAGTGTTACAGGAACAGAGGGAGGGGTTTTTGCTCCTGCTGTGCAGCATAAAGGGAATTCTGATGTCCTTCAGTGGCTGCTAGGATCAGAATTTGTCAATGGTGAGCAAGTTTATAGCTCTTCAATAAAGTATTTGCACTCGGGTTTCACATATGAAGCCAGGCAGAGAGAAAGACAGGTTTAAATGGTGTGTTAAATGGTTTGGATATAAATAGACATACTGAATTCCCACCTTCGGGGGTCACAGGCAGGAAAAGCTCATATTACCTCTCTTTTGCAATAATGTCTCCAACAGCTCCACTGCAACAAAATTAATTGCTTAAATGCCCTCCTGGTCTCCCCAGTACTTCATGCAGGTGAAGGTTTTTTAAGTGCAAAAGAGCACCTTGGCTAAGGCTCTCTCTGAGCTCAAGACTCCTGGCCTGGTAGAATATAGCATCAGTTTCTGATTCACCATGAAATTTCAGATTAAAATTTCCCAAGTAGCACAATCATCTTTACAAAGATATTCTGTTCATTACATAAAGTCCAGTTGTTTCGAAATTTCATACTTCTGGTCTTCATTACAAAAAAAAAAAACCAATTATTTGTACACTACACTGCTTTGTTCTACCATTCCAACCATTTATTAAAAAGAAATAACACAGAGTCACATGAATACATATGACATGTTCTTCTAGGCCACAGAAGAACCAGTTTTAATAAAAACATGGACATCCTCAAGGCTCAGCTACTGCAACACCCTACTGTCTGCTACACAACACAGCAACCCCACCACAGAAAATAGTTTGCTTTCTCTTTGTGACAAATGTCCTACTGAACAGACACTGTAGCTTATTTGCATAACTAAAGCTTCAATTTTTAAAATAATTAAAAATCAAATTTTAAGTCTACAAGAGAAATACTGACAAAACCCATACTTGGGTGTCATACAATACACACACCCACACACTGGCCAGATAATGGTTTTCCAGCTAAGCCCGTATGTTTACTGTAAATGAAGAGTCAGTACATTTATACAGTAAGCAAAGGCCAAGGGTTCCATATGCTTTTGTTGGAATTACCAATTGGACACATTGCTAGGTAGAGATAATGCCCAATTTATTTCAAATGATCTGAACATCGTCCAGTTTTGACCTAGGCAATTAATGGTCCAAAGTCAGCTAGAAATTCATAGTTAACTTAAAAAAGAACAGGTCTTCACACTCAGTTAATTGTGAAAAAACAGAACATTTTAAACCACTCTGATAATTATTCTAGAAATGTTAAATATTATTAAAATAAAATTAATAGAAACTATTTCCAAAAGCAAGTTAACATATCTATCTTACCTAACATAACACATTTCTGAATGATGACATTACTGCAGCCAAAGAGTTAAAAGCCAATACGTCACAGTTTGCATTAGAAAGAGAACCAACACAACTGAGTCAATATTATATTGATGTCTACAGCAATTTAAACCACATAAGTAAGCAAACAAAAAACCCCTTCTCATGCTACGGCTGTACATCTGCAATTGCTTCCATAATCAAAGGAAAAACCAGTTCTAGAAACATTTAATTTTTGCTCACAACGAACTTGCATTTCCCCCTCCCATTCCCTTCAACCAAAAGTTGTGCCTTCACCTCAATGCAAACACCATCCCCAATCATCTCTTTTTTCAACTGCAAAAAACCATCCAAGGTATCCTCTGGTGTGCAAAGTACAGTTTCTAATGTTACCCAACAGGTAATCTGAAAACTGAAAGCTGTTCACAATTCCACTGAAAGAAACCAAACCAAGGCTTCAATTTTTCAGCAGATTATACAGACTAACAACTTTTAGTGTGGGAGAAGAGGTAATAGTAACAGAGAATGAAAGCAGAGTAGATTCAAGAAGATTAATTTAAGCCTCCTCTCCTCAAACTAATTTAGGACTCATAACAGATCTCTCCAACGGTATGAAGAGTACTGCATCTGAAAAAAAACCCTCTTCAGCTTATATTAATAAAACTTAAAATAACTGAAGACAGTAGGTCATCACCATCCATCTTCTCCAAATGTCACATATTTCCAATAAGAAAGCTTATTAAATTAGTAGTAGCAGGAAAGAAAACTCAAAAATGGACTAAGTTAAAAAAAGAATGACATATTTATTGGGGTTTGAGTGGTGATCTATCTGATAGCCTCCACAATATCTGTTTGCAAAGTAAGATCTCCATACTTAACTCTCAAATTTCAAGGAGTGAAATAAGAATATGCATTTTTGTAAAAAAAAGAAGAAAAAAGTGCAAAAAAAAATCTTGTGTTGACATGATAGCTGCATGCAAATAAAAAATAAAAGTATTGCAACTTTCAAACTGCACTTGCCCTTAAGTAAATCAAGTTCCAACAGTCTTTCATGGGTGCATATAAAGAAAATATACTACAAGAATGCAACCTACAGGTTAAAACACAGATGTCAGCCATGTCTACACCAGACAGAAAAAACATGAACTCTGAATCAGCTAAAAATAGCAACCTCTTCTATAGGTCTGCCCACTTCTCTAGGAATGGATGAGCAGAGATTGTAGCAGCACTGCTGATGACACTAAAAACCTTGCTGAAGCATATTCAATATCAATAAACCTACCCAAATAAAGATTTCTCCCTTGTCAATCAGTATTTATCAAGTTTTTTCTGAGCTGAGATTAATCCAACTGGTTTCATTTAATATTTTCTATAATTAAGGATCTAGGAAAGGAAGGAAATTGTTCTGTCAGCTTCCAGTAAAAATGAAAAAATTCAGAACCAAGGGAGTCTTAAGTATCAGCTCTGCAAGACAAATACCTAATCTGTGGATTTCTTCAGACAACAAAGACTGTTTATAATAGCTACAGCTTAAAGTAAATAGCCATGTCCCAGTATTAGTAGATTTTTATCATGTATAGACAGAGATGAGTGTTCAGCATCACCATGAATCTAAGTTACAATACTTCTAGAATACTTCTCATGAGTCACTCCCCTGAACTTCTCTGCTGTTTCCTTCCCACTCCTGAGGGAATGAGGTGGAGTCAGGAAAGAGAACAGTCTAAAGCAAGAAATTACTACCTTTCTTCCCAATTTTGCTATGTTTATTCCAGAGTATATGCACAGCTGGGATGCAGGAAAAGAAGAACAGTTTTAACCCCTGGACTCCACATTTCTGCTTCCAAGGACAAGCAAAATAGCTCTGCTTGCACCTCCAGATACCATAGGCAGTTCCTATTTCTTATTCTTTGCAAGTATATAGCCTCTGTTAATCTAGAGAACTATTTTACGTAGTCATGTATTATCTCTGAATTAAGACTTTGCAATTAATAAAATCCAATATCTGAATAGCCGTCTCAGCAAAAACTGAGAGACAAATACAAGGAAGAAAAAAAATAAACCAGCATTCATTCTAACTTTTCTCAACTGGAGCAGCATAAGAAAAATTAATAATGCAAAATGTCTGTGATTCAGACAAACTTAATTTATACACTTAAGCAAACTCTAACCTTTGAAAAATACTAAAATACTTCAGAAATATTATCTGATCAAAAAGCAATAAAATATTTTAAAAGTGTTAAAAGTCTGTAAGTAATTTTCTGTTTAAGGCTTCTTGAGCATTTTATATACCTGAACAATATATCTGCAGAGAAACTCTTGGCTGGAGAACCTTACAGCCACCATAGTACAAGATACATTAATACCTTTAAAAAAAATTATCTTTGATATCCAAAATATGGAGTCTAACAATCTGAAAAAAAAAAAAAAGAGAGCTGTGCACAAACCAAAAACCAGAAAAGCAAATACAAGCCCTATTTCTCTTTAAAGAAGGTGAAAATATGAGGGTACTGCATCTTCCATCACTATTTTCTAGCTAGGAGGTCACCCACAACACTTCCCTTTAAGGTCAGATTTAAATTTGTTGGTAGGAGTGGTTTTTTGTGCACTTTTAGCGTACAACCCTGTAATCAAAATCATCAGTGCATTCTTACATTAACAACCAGCACATAAACGATGTCCTCCGATCTGTCTGACTTCAGAGTCTCAAGGTATTTTGTAGAAAAGGCGCATGTGCTCTGGCTGGGGGCTCCTATTCGTCAGATTTATCAGCTGCATACAACAGCAGCCACCTCCCTGTCTTTTGATGGAAACAGAAGGCAGCTATTACACCCAACAGCTTTTCTAAATAACAACCATACAAGTCTGACATTGGTATTGTCAGTCTTGTAAAACTGAACAGAAGTCAAAACAATTCCTGTTTTGGGGAAGAGAGACCACGAAAAGATGTGCTTATCCAAATATATTGTTTATGAATAGTTAAGGTAAGTTTGCATCCATGAAGACAGACAAATAGATGCTGACAAACAAGGTAGGATGGTGTGCATTTTGGACAGGAGACAGGTTGTTTTTTAAAGCAACTTCTATTTTTGGAAGAAGGTAAGTGGCAGAAGACAACTTTTATTGGAAAATGGAGAAGATAACTTAAAATATCAATTCAGTCAAAGAGAGAAGCAGGCAAAACACTTCAGCATTTGCTAAACCCACACAAACACACAATTATTAGCTGTACACTTAAGGCTTTTTGCAAGCGTGACAGCTTTTAAAAAATGTGTTCATAATACAAAAAGCAAGGCCCACAGATTGGTTACAAGTATTTCCACCTGTTGGCAGAGTAAAGGCAGGAAAGCCACTGATAAGAGCATTACTTCTGTCCTCCGAAGCACCTTCCAAGCTCAGACAATGTCACCAGCCAGTTTTGTTTTCTGGCACTGCAAATGGCATCAACTACAATAATAATAATAATACTCACAATATCCTTCCAGGAATAATTACTGAGGGCAGCAATTTCAGCTGTGCACACCAGCTCTAAAAGCAGAGTTGATGAAAACAAAACAAAAATCAAAGGCTCAGTCTCAGCAGTCCCTGTTTGCTCTTTCGCATGTCAAGCGTCCTCTCCCAGCACACCCAGCCAGTTGCTGGGAGGTGAGACCAGACAGGAACGCAACAATAGCAGAGCAAAAATAACAACCCAGACACACTGGAAGACATTAACCCACTGTCACAGCTGGCACTGACAGCCTGATGCTTCAAGAAGCAACGCTATTACCTTTTCCCAAGGAGAAGAAACAGGTGGCTCAACTGGAGCAAAAGAATGACTGCAGAATTCCTAATCATAGTTTTATATCATCTATCACATTGCTTTTAAGTGTTTATACCAATAGTGTATGCATTCTTATAAATTAACCAAAACATGATCCTACTAAATTATATTAGGGCAGCTGGTAAAACAACTAAGAGAATTCCCTTTGGGCATGTGGGCACACGCATACACTGAGAAGAATTAGTACATCTCCTTTGATCTACTTTTCTACTGATCTATAGTCACGCTCTGAAGATGAACAGAGGAAGTGCTGATTTTACATATTTCCTCTTTGAAAATTTCTTCCTGCAATACTGCTTCTGCAGAGAAAAAAAGAATCAAACTCATCATTTATTACCAAAAAAAAGGTCAACATAACATTGGCTTATTTTTCGCTATACAACAGGCTTGCTTTTCCCTCTTCAGTAGGAATTAAGGGACTTGCAAATGGTGCATGGTCTGGGCTTCAAGGACAGACACTATAATGCATAAGATCACCACAGGCCTCTCAGGGACTGCATTCTGGAATGCCAGAAACTCCTTGGGGTCTTCTAATGTATGGCATAGCAGGCTTAACATCTTCTTGCTCTGATGCACTGAAACCAATTCCCTATGTCTGCATCCCAAGGAAGAGCAGCAATTCTCACCTGCCAGCTGCTCACTCAAAAAAAAACCCTGAGTGTGATCTTTCACTGTTACATGGGCAAAGAACAAGTCCCAACTTCCATGGATTCAGATGCTTTTCTGGTTTGTTTTTTTTTAACAAATTGCTGTTTATCCAGCAGATGATTAGGAACACATTACATTCAGTCTTTAGGGTCAGTCAGCTTCCCCACTGAGGTTCATTTAGCTGTATGGGCTAAATAACCTTTATCCTCACTTTGGTTCTTTAGCTGAAGGCTGGAAACCCCTTTAAAGCCAAGGCAGCACAATGCAACACACCCAGATTCAGCACTGGACAGGGCTGGTGTTGAAATTGAAAATGAGGAAGTTCTATTTGGAGCTAAGAAACCTAGCATAAAGTTTATCATTTCCTCATTAAAACTCTGCTGGATTGCCATACTGCTGAGCTTCTGAAGAAGAAAATGTTTGGTAGACTTCCAGAAATGAGAACTGCTCTGCTGCCTATGGTGAATGACCACTCTGATTCAATCCCAATCTCCACTCTAACTGATGACATATAAAAGCTGTCATTGCAGCACACTGGATGAGCTTGGGATGACAATCAGTTAGTCCTCTCCAGGTCACATCAAGGTTATTCTTCCCAATACTGTTCTTTAACAGAGATGTGGCTGTTGTTTCCCCTTCTCTTTCCCCAGTAAAATTTATTAGCTAACTCATTTTTTTTCCAGCACCATTTCAATTCCAATGGAGTGTGCATCACTTTTGAGTTATAGTCCAAGTTACACAGAAAGAACAAGGAAACCTGAATTTGACTAAGAGGATATGAATCTACAGAGGAGATGTGGGTTCATAAAAGACACCTTCGTTTTGGCAGATAAGGACAGTAGCAGGCAGCCATATAAAAATGCAACACAAATCTTAGTGTTCTGCAAAACATTCTACACACTTTTCAAAAGTGATTCTCATGACTGAATTTTTATCCTGTACCTCTTAACACATTTTAGGCAGAAAAGTTGAGTCCCTTATGCCAGTCAGTAGAGGGCTTTCCCAGTTTTATGTCACCAACCACATCAATCCTCGTGGGTAAGTTGCCATGGTTACAAAATGTTTGCTTTTATACATTTGTCTGAAACTGCTATGGAATTCCCACATGACCAAAACCAGCAGCGGTTGGGAGTGCTCCACCAACATTTAGGAACTTGAGTCAGAAACATATACTGCTTCCGCTCAGACTATTATCTGGGAAACACTAAAAAAATGATTCATACCATTTTGAGCCATGGAAGGGAGGAAACAAACATCACATTCAACTATTTAAAAACTTTCAGTGATGACTCACATCAGTTTAGGACATTTTCAGAATCAGCTGCTTTTCTCAAGTAACAAGTTGCAGTTGCCCATACAAAAAAATCAACAAGACCAACCCGTTTTGAACAGAAGCATTCAGCTATCAAAGAACAAATAAAAAAAGGAAGGAATCTTTTTTTTTTGCCTCTCCTCCTTTCCCCCCGCCTTCCCTGAACAAAGCACAAACCCCAAGAAGCTCTGTTAGCCAAGGTCAGAAACCACTGACTCCCAACTGATAATTATGCCTATTTCAGTTTGATTTTAGCTCTAGTTGCAAAAATGAGCTTGGAAATCCTGCTGCAGCAAACAGTCTGTTACCTGTCTTGCTTCAGTCCTATTAGCAGTGTTTCATCTTAGCCCATGTTTTGCTTGGACTCACAGCTGTGTTATTTCACCAGCAAATATTAACAAAACGTTAATCCAGTCACAGGAGAAAGAAGATATAACCAATTAAGAGTGAGGAATAACGAACAACCTGTGAAAAGCTGAAAATAGAGCAGAGCAATGCATCCAAAGAAGTGTTATGCAGCACTTACTGGCCTCCAGTGATTAAATAACCATGTGGGGAAGTAACACAGGTTGGACTGAGGAAGGAAAATAAAATGAAGTAGGAGCAACTATACAGTGCAGACTGCTATTCCCCTACTAGAAGGGCACTGGAAACAGAACACATCCCAAATCTGTCCAGTTTAGGGAAGGAAAGTTAATTTAGCTTTGAATGTCTGTCTGCTATTTGCTCAGAATCTTAACAGTCTAATAAATAAAAGAACTAAAATGCATTATCAAGAGGAAGCTCTACTCAGAATGGCAGAGATTGCAGCATGTATTCTCTCAGAGGACCATACAATTTCTACTATTCAAAACAAAGCTCTGATTTTGTCAAAAAGGACAACAAAATCTACTCCTTAAAAACACCTATTCTACGTTTTTGTCATTAGGAAAAATTTTCATAGTAGAAAGTTTTGGAAGTAAGTAATACTGGGGTGAGAAAGTGGCTGAAATATTTATAGCTCCAAAGTTCTCAACCAGAAGAAAGAAAACAAAAAAAAATGTGGCCTTTAAAAGTTTCTATTCAGATTTTCCTTCTCATTAGTCATGTGACAGTATAATCTGCTGTCTCCCCCTCCCTGTCCCACCCAGGGATGAGTGTTGCTGCAGGGAAAGAGGACGGGAAAGCAGGGGAGTTCTGTGGTGAGGGCTTTTGTTCCAGAATGGGGTTTGGGATCCTACTAGTGCAATACTTTTAATTCAGTTTTGGGTAGATATGAATAGACTGCGACCACAGAAACCACAGTTCAGCTGGCTTGCTCACATGTGGGACTTTTGTTTCCATACATACAACAGATTCAAAATACTGTATGCAAGTAAACAAAATGAATTCTAGTTGCTATGGATACCACCACATTTTTTTTTTCCCTTCCTTCAGTATGTAAACAGTCAGTGTCACTGTATATAAATTATTCTAATTCTCTTTAAAATAGTATGGGTCAATAGCTGCCTCATGCATCAGGATTTGCTGCTTGGAGAAAACTAAATTTCCTAGAAGTTTTTAGGAACCTCTTACATCTCCCTGTTGTCCAAGAAAAGCTCCTTTCTGGTAACTGGAAATACTCTAGAAAACAGCTGAATAAAATCCTCACATTCATACACACACACACACACACACACAACTACCGGACGAGAGAGCTCATCTGAAACTTCCACAGCTGCCAAAATAGATGTGGCTTTTCCCAAAACTGAGAAAAGAGAAACACAGTTGCAGATAAGAATCTTACCTGCCTGCTTCAAACCTTCCAAGGAATCCTCCCCTCAATGTCTACCAGGGAAGCAGCTCTCAGGAGCTCTTACACATCGCTACAGGTTAGGAGCAAGTACACAACAATCACTTGTAAATTACTTTTCCTATCAATTTTTTCAATTCTGTATTTAGAAGATGAAAAAGCACTTTGCTTAAGAAGCTGAGCAGTCCATTACCAAATGAAATTTCATAATATAACAGAGTATTACTTTAGAATGTTAATTAAATTTTTACCAGCCTAAAAATTTGTTCGTTTGTCGTTTGCTTGTGGTTTGCTTCCTTTTTTTTAAAGTGGCAGCTGAGAAAGTGGATGAGTCTGATTTTAATTGTTAGTCACCAGACAGACTCTTCCTCCCTTCCCCACACGATCCTTGCACATTCACATCCCTTTCCTGAGCCAGCACACTCAACCTGTGTGATCCACTTGCCTCTATTCCTTTTTTTTTTTTGCTAGTCATTTGTTTGAGCCAGCTCACCATGGGCCAGCAGCTGACACAGAAGCAGTAGGAGCATTCAAACTGCTCACTGCAACAGGCAGTAATGCAATGGCTTTGCAAATCCACACCCATCATCTGAGCTCCCTTCATCAGCCATACATCTACTACTCCATTCTTGGCATTTTCCTTAAAATATCTCAGAACAGCTTTCATGACACCTGAACTATTCCAAAATTGAACACTACAACAAACAAGTATATCACTCCTTAAATTCTTTCCAATTACACAATACCTTACTTATGCAAAGAATTCAAGTTTCTCCTCCCATAATTCAACATATAAATAGCTCCTAGTAAGTTTCCGTAAAAAAAAAAAAAAAGATAATTTTGCAACACAGAAATTTCACAGGTTATGTTAACCAAACTGTCCCTACAGTACTAACAGTATTTATAAAGCATTTTAGAGCCAAGACATAAAACAAAACAAAACAGGAAAAAAAAACCCCACAAACAACAAACAAAACAAAAAAAACCCCAAAAACATACAAAATCAATTCTGTATCCAGAATCCACACATGAGCAATTTATGTATTAAATACAATCACAATAAGGACCTTACAACCTTACACAGTTATCCATACAAGATTGAAAAGTTAAAACGTGTGGGTTTCGGGTTTCTGTGGCTTTTTTTTTCTATTAGGTTTATTTTGGGCTTTATTTCTTCAAAGATGTTTCTAACACTGACTTCAATCAGTGATTTATTCAATTAAGACGCCACCTAGAGGAGAACTTGAAAAGTAAATTTTGGTATTCCTAAAACCCAACAAAACGCTTTATAAAGGAATACTTATAATAAAGAATTAGAAAGATGGTATCAAAACAGAACACATAAAGCACAATACATAAGCTGCATATTACTACTTAAAACATTAATGATATTAAGTTCCATACACCCTTGCCTCTCAAAATCCGTAGGATTAAGTATTTAAGAATCTACAAATTAACCAAATCCCATTCAGGAGACAAGCAGTTATGGAAAGGGAAAGTATTTGGTCAAGTTTTTGTAGAAATAAACCCACAGGACATCTTGTATCCCATTGTCTTCTACCACTTCTATTTTTTAAAACTATTATGAAAAAAACAGGTTTCTATAAAATGTAAATATAGTTATTTATTATATACAATTCTTAATAATAATAATAATAAGGAATACGTTAGGAGAACTTTAACATTTGGTAACAAGAAGTCAGTAATATGGTTTAGAATAGTCCTATTTGTTTATACCTTACATACCAAGCTGTGGAGTGTCTTCCCCAGAAAACACCTCATGCAACCAGCCTTCTCATAATGTACGGCAATAAAGAGAAAACACCACTTAACTCATGAACTGGTTTGCAAACTAAACCAGAATCTACAAATACATCAATAAACTTACAATTCCTGTTTAAAAAAACCCCACACAACTATGAAAATGGAACTTTTAAGTCATGCAGATATAAATTTTTGGAGTCTTGACTCAGCTGTTGTAACCTTTTCCACTGGAAATTATTTCAGGCTCTACAAAATAAAGGCAACCGATTATTGTTTCAGAAGGAAGTGTTGATCTCCCAAGTTTCTTCTTGGATGTACACTGACCCCTCATGGCCATTTAAAAAAAATTAAGGTCTACTCTCTCTTAGTTCTGTTTTTTCTCTTGTTTAAAACCTCCAATTTTTTTTTTCTTTTAATGAATTGTTGGCCTCTTCAGAAGTGTACAGGACATTATTTGGTCTGTTGCTCATTTTGCATTAATAAGAAACTACTCAGCATCAATTTTTGATGAGCAGTGGGGTTCTCTGCCTCCCACAAACATGGAACACAGAAAGTACCTCTTCTCTCCAGCTTCAGCCCCTCCAAATTGCAGCAAAGCAACCACAGACACTGTAACTCCTCATAGAGCAGAAACCAGGAAGATAAATAGGACTACTGTTATATGAAGAATGAGACTGGAAATGTTCTTCCCCAAATGTCAGAAACTAGTTCTGGATAATTTTCTAGTGCTATACAAAAGTCCTTTACTCTTGAAGCCCATGAAAACCTTCATAGTTACACATGATTACCTGAGAACATTAACAAAATTCACAACTTCCAGTTCAATTTATGGCAGAGTAGCAACAGGCTTTATCTAGTAATGCTGTACCACAGAAAACAAATGCAAAAGAGGTTCCTTCCAGATTCTCATTTTAGAGCAGAAGTGTGTTACATTTCAGTGTTTCCCAAATGGTTGTATAACATGTATGGAAAAAAACTCAAACCTCTGCCATTTCTTCTTTCTGATTGAGACAGAAAACAAAAAAAAAAACCAACACCACAGACCACGGAAAAACTCTGTAGCATATCTATATTAATAGTAAAGTCACACATTTGCACATCTCTAGATTGATAAACTCATAAACTACTCCTTGCTAAATAAAATTATGAAGT
Source organism: Myiozetetes cayanensis (assembly GCF_022539395.1). Taxonomy (NCBI): domain Eukaryota; kingdom Metazoa; phylum Chordata; class Aves; order Passeriformes; family Tyrannidae; genus Myiozetetes; species Myiozetetes cayanensis. Next base: position 115,898,109 of record NW_026086604.1, on the reverse strand, counting down.
CCTCAACAGTGAAAAATATAAGAGTAATATACTTGTAATAGGCCTGTAATGTCATTTGCTAGGGGTATTACCAGACTCTTCTAAAATACTGTAGAGCTAATTTGATTAACATTATTCAAGAAATACTAATACCTAGAGAAAAAAACTCATTTTTTTTTAAATATTTGTCTTTACCTAAATATGCAAGACAAAGCCATTTAGAGGATATTGTTATTTCTTAAAAATGAAAAGCAGCTCCATTATGTCATTTCTTTAGAGAAATTTCTTGATCTTCTAAAAACTAACACTTGAATTCTGTTCTCTGAAGTATTTATAACATTCATGAATCCAGTATTTGAACATTATGGCAAACTCTGTGAAGCTTTCCATTTTTAAAAAATAAAATATAAAAACGAATGTCAAAATAAACCTTTATATCTTTTCCATGCCTAAGGGAAGAGGAAAAGATTCTCAAGCATTTACTCAATACAAGTTTTGTTTTATAACTTTTGAAGTGGCATTCCTGCAACATTAAAACCTAATCAAGACGTACAAAAAGATTTACTTTCCATCGCAGAGAAACATTCAATCAACTTTTTGTCCCACAGAACTCCTGGTTTTAACAGAGATGGGAACAAGCAAACTGCCAGTCAGCATATTTTTACAACACATTCCCTCCCACCTGTGCCCAAAAGCAGCAGCTGATAAATTCCATTCATCATGGAGAAGAGCTTATTTTTCAGTCATTACTATCACCTCTCACTTTCTGGTCAACAGCAAGGGAAATATCATACCTATTCACATTTATGGAAGATTAAAATGAAGTCATCTTGAAGTACACACTGGAGAGAGAATCTGAGGTAACACACTTAAAAATAAAACTTATTCTGCTCCACATGTTTGTACCAAAGAGCTAGTAGAAACATTTGCACAAATGGTAGACCATACATACTAATTGCCACAGGCAGCCAGCTTTTTAACTCAGCCAAACTTCAAACTCATCTTTTCTGCATCAGGTGCCAGAATCAGTCAAAAAACATGGTGAAAAAAATAAAATAAATAAAAAAAAAAAGGGCAAACCAAAATCCAAAATTCCACCCACCCAGTACTACTAAGATCAGGAGAAAAATAATTTTTAGCCTTCTCAGTTTAACCCACATTTATAGCAATTTAAATTATAGCACCAAAACATTTTGTAGCTGGTACTCGAAATTTTAAAAGGTCAAAGAAAGACACACGCACCATTCTGGTACCCATTACACACAGCAGTAGGGTGTACAGCAAGTTCACAACCCTGGACATCAGGAGAGCAGACTGGTCTCTTTCAAGGATTTCGCTGCCAGAGTGCCATGGGATAGAGCCCTGGAGGGAGGAGGGGCCCAAGAGAGCTGGATGATACTCAAGAATTGTCTCCTCCAGGCTCAAGTGCAATGCATCCCTACAAAGTTCAGGAAATCAGGGAAGAATGCCAGGAGGCCTGCATGGATGAACAACAAGCTCCTGGACAAACAAATACAAACAGGTTCATTATAGAGGGTGGAAGCAAGGACATATAGCCTGGGAGGAATACAGACAAATTGTCCAAACAGCCGGGGATCTAGCTAGGAAAGCTAAAGCACTGGTAGAGGTAAATGTGGCCAAGGACAACAAGGGTAAAAAAAAAAGCTTCTTTAGGTGCATCAGCAATGAAAGAAAGACTGGGGAAAATATTAGTCCTCTCAGTAAGGATACAAGAGACCTGGTTACTCAGGACATGGAGAACACAGAGGTACTCAATGACTTTTTTGCCTTGGCCTTCATCAGCATGTGCTGCAGCCACACTGCCTGAGTTACAGAAGGTGAAAGCATGAATTGGAAGAACAAACAACCTCCCATTGTAGAAGACTGGGTTTGAGACTGTCTAAGAAACCTGAAGGGGCACAAGTCCATGGAACCTACTGAGATATGTCCATGGGTCCTGGGGAAACTGCACAAGGAAGTGGCTGAGCTAATCCATCATATCTGAAAAGTCATGGTTGTCTAGTAAAGTTCTTACTGAATGGAAAAGAGGAAACATAACCCCCATTTTAAACAAGGTAAATAAGGAAGATCCAAGTAACTTACAGGCCAGTCAGTCTCACCTCAGTGCCCAGAGCAGATCCTTCTGTAAATTACGCTAAAGCACATGGAAAATGAGGTGATTAGTGACAGCCAACATGGGTTCACTAAAGGCAAGTCATGCCTGACAAATTTGCTGGCCTTCTATGAGGATAGAATGGTGGGTGGGGGAAGGGCAACAGACATCATTTACCTGGACTGGTGCAAAGCATTTGACACTGTCCTACATGACATCTCTAAACTGGAGAGACATGGATTTGATGAATGGACCACTCAGTGGCTAAAATATTAGCTGGATGGCTGCATGCAAAGAGCTGTGGTCAGTGGCTCAATGTCCAAGTGGAAACCAGTGACGAGTTGCATCCCTTGGCGGTTGGTATTGGGATTGGCCCTTTTTACCATTCTTGTCAGTGACATGGACAATGGGATAGAGTGTACCCTCAGCAAGTTTGCCAACAACATGACATGTGGTGTGGTTGACACACTGGAAGGAAGGAATGCCATACAGAGGGATCTTCACAGGCTTGAAAGGTGGGTCCAAGTCCTGCATGAGTGTCAGGGCAATCCCAAACACAAGTACAGACTGGACTGAGAATGGATTGAGAGTAGCCCTGGGGAGAAGGACTTGGGGGTATAGGTGGACAAAAAGCTCAACACAACTTAGCAATGTGCTTGGAGCCCAGAAGGCCAACTGCATCCTAGGTTGCATCAAAAGAGACACGACCAGAGGTCAAGGGAGGTGATTCTCCTCCTCTACTCTGCTCTAGTGAGACCCCATCTGGAGAGCTGCGTCCAGCTTTGGGACCTCCAACACAAGAAAGACTTTGATCTATTGGAACAAGTCCTGAGGAGAGCCATTAAGTTGACCACAGGGCAGAAGCACCTCTCCTATGAAGACAGGTTGATAGAGTTGAGGTTGTTCAGCCTGGAGAAGGCTGCAAGGAGACCTTAGGGCACCTTCCAGTACCTAAAGGGGGTCTGCAAGAAAGCTGGAGAGGAATTTTTTACAAAGGCATGGGACACAGGACAAGGAGGAATGGCCTTAACCTAAAGGAGGATAGGTTTAGATTAGATACTAGGGAAAATTCTTTACAGAAAGGGTGGTGAGGCACTAGAATAAGGTTTCCCAGAGAGGCTGTGGACTCCCCATCCTTGGAGTTCAAAACCTGGCTGGCTGGGGCTCTGAGCAACCTGGTCTAGTGGCAGGTTCCCTGCCCATGGCACTGGGGTTGGAACTAGATGATCTTTAAGGGCCCTTCCAACCCAAACCATTGTATACATGGAAAGAGACCAATGAAACTCCTTGGGGAAAATGAAGCTCTGAAGCTCTGTGACAATGCTATGAACAGTTTTACTACTGGAAAACAGTGAAAATATATCCACCTTTCTCCCTGCAAGGAGTAACTTAAAGCACACCCCTCAGAAAGACAAAGAATGTCACAGGCCCCTACCGGGCTTCACCACACAGTACTGAATCAGGATGCAAAGGTTGACTGCATGGACCGAAGGGAGCAAGCAGAGGTTCTGCAAATCTCAGCAAGTTTCCTATTAAGGGACGCCTATTTTTAATCTAATTACACTTCCGTATCAATAAACTCAAGCATCTTTGGGTTTTGGAGTTATTGTTGGTTCTGGGAGTTTTTTGCATGTTTTTTTGCTGGTTGCTTGTTTTTTTTAAGGTTAGTACCAGTTGTGGGATTTTTTTAAGTATCAACAAAATGGTTCAGATTCAAAAAGAAAAAAAACCATAAATTAATCAAGCTAACTGCAGATTAGGAACTTCACCTGTATTCAAGTATATGTCAGTTGTAGCAATTGCAGAGCTACTCAGTGAAAATTAAGGGATATGGGGGCAAGGCTTGGGGGGGCAGGGGAGACAACAACAAAAAACACCAAAACAACAAAACCCAGCACCAATGCAAATCCTGATGCTTCCTAATCATCAGGCTACTCAACCCAACTTTATATTCAAAGTTAGCGACTTTCTGGGGCAAGCAGATGCAAAAAGATACACCTTCTTGTAGTAGCAGAGAAAGTTTTAACAAAAAATTCCTTGCAGAGGAGGCTTTTGAAAAAACCAGTCACAGCCCATAACAAATAGGTACACAAACTGCACAGTTTGGGGAGGTTTTCTAATCAAGATTTGAAAGAATTCTGTCTGCTATTTCTCTCCTATTGCTGACCATGAGTTTGGCTATCTGTTCAGATGAAATTCTGAACAAATTTACCTTGAAACCCTGGAAAGACATAATCACCCTAACCATATGACAACTATCAGAAATGGAACACCTCTGTTCAAATCATAGCAACTACAGAAACACTCAGCCAAAACAAAAGGAGTATAGCAGAACTATCTAAAATCCCTACTAGTCTCGACAGGAATACCTGTCTTTCAAACAAAGTGTCTAATCAAATACTACCAGTTTTAACAATTTTGCTGCAATTGCTGCAAGTCTGCAGTCAGGAATGCCCACAAGCAACACTTACCACACAAAGACACTGTTAAGCTCTGCGACTGAAGGGTCTTGCTGAACACCACTCACCATGACGATGGCTTCCAATGCACCCCAGCTGGGGACCCCTAGGTAGCCAAACCCAGGCCCTGTCCATGGTCCTGCACTACAAGTATCACAGATGCTGGAGGCATGGACTACTGGGCTGTCCAAGGTCCCAACAGGGTGAGATCAGCTCTGGATGGGCTGTGAAAAACAAATGACTACTGCTTGCTTCAATTTTATCAACTGACTTGCCAACACGGAGCTCCAAGCTTTTGTTTTTGATTTTGAAAGTCACGTGTTTAGGGGGTGGAAATGCCTGGAGAAAGATGGATTACAGTACAAGCATAAAAGGTCTTAATGAACCAAGGTTTCCATCCCACACCATTAAAGCAAAGATTTTTAGCAACTGAAACTACCATTTCATGACAATCTTCCTCATCCAGTAAGCGGAAGTTGTTGACTGGAAAGAGACAACCATGAACTTTTAGAATGCAAAGTTCTACCAAAATTGTCCTGTATCATTGTTACTGCTCCCAGAACCTGGTGCTTTCAAACAGAAATAATGTAAGCAATGCGTCTTTTTATTATTGGCAAGAAGTATTACTGCTGTTTGTTTCTATGTCACAGACTGCATTATGAAAGTATGAGGAATAGGGTGAGACCACACTGACTGAGAAAAGACTCCAATCTTCTAACCTGGTGGTAGCAACATAAGAGAAAAACCATGCAAGTGCTACTTCTTTTGAAGTACAGGTCTACTTCAGTATGGAAACTGCACAATTAAGTATAAAAATAAAAGTAACTACAACTCATGAACACGCAGCCTGATTAGAACAGGCCTTTTCAACTTTTATTCAGCAGTAATAGTTAAGAGCTTGAAGTGATGCACACTAGCTTCTCACGCAAACTTACTCGTGAAGTCAAGCATCAAAAACGTCACTTTTCCAAAAATCAAGAACAGTATACATATAACCAGTTCTCCCTCAAAAAATAGACATGGAAAAGATGAAATTTCTCCTCTAAGCTCTTTTGATTTTTTTCACTATGCCAGGCTTACATTTTTCCCTTTACAAGGGTTTCAGCTTACTGAGAGGAAAAAACCAAAAGAAAGCATAACAGCTTAATAGTGTTTTGCCCCCTCAACAGCAAAGCAACTAGTTCTTTGACTGAGACCCATACTACAAAGTTTCCAGAAAATCTGTGCAAGTTGGGAAGGACAGCGGCTTTATACCACTAAAATAGTTACATAAGCTAATAAAGGAGACTTTTGTCAACAGGGACTACTTTGTCCAGAGAATCCATAGATACTACACTGGCAAGAGTAGCATGGGATAATCTCCTCTAGGGGAAGGCTTTACACTAATGCTCTTTTTGTAATCTCAGAACTACTTTCAAGTGCAAACAGTCTCAATATATTTTCCCATGCTAGGAGGAAGAAAGGAAGTTGCAATTGTTTACTGAGGCAAACAAAACCATATTGTGGTAATTATTAATTTTTTCATTTGCAAAGAAAGAATCTCAACTGGCATATTGATAGGCCAATACGTCTTGGGACAGAATTGGCAGTGTACTGAGAAACATGTGAGACATCTCATGCCAGAAAGGAGATCTCTAGAAGTTTCAATGTATTTATATAAACAGCTGCAGTCTTTACTGATAGTGGGTTTTACTGACAGATTTTTTTCTTTATGTACCAAAAACATCTGTGGTAAGTAGGTACAGAATCATCAAAAATAACTGTATGATTACAACATTGTTTAGATGAGTCTTAACCCTAAATCAATTACTCAGGTCAAAGAACAATTCTCAGTCACCTTTTCAAGCTGAGCAGAGTAGCTCATGGTATATCCACCTCCAGCATAGCCCAGGACAAAGAGGGACTAATGTTGTAGCTACACGTTCCGCGTGTTGTCACTGTGCCGCCACTGCAGCTACCCTACTGTCCCATATGCTGACCTACAGAGACCAACTGTCAGAAAGCCAAAACTCTTTTTTGCCAATTCAGCCCCCAAAGTGGCCCCTAAGATCAGCTGAACCAGTGCAAGAGAACAGAAAGGAAACTCCCAGGGGAGGGATATGAAGGAAGACTACCTCTTCTAACAAGGGCTTCAAGTTACTCTCTTTTAAACAGCACTTAAAGTAGTTGTGCTAATCCGTGCAGATGCACCTTGGCTACTGTTCTCATTTACAAATCAGACCTTTAATCATGTTCCCAAACAGTGAGTAACTAAAGTCTTAACTTTCTTAATCTTCTTAAAAGAAAGCATAATCACCGCTCAGCCAATTTTATAGAGCTGAAGTCTATAAGAACCAGACGACAAACAGTGTAAACATAATCAGTGGCAGTGCATCATCTTTTCTCTAATTTCTGCACACAACCCCCATCATTCCACACACAGTGCACAGCAGAAGGCTGGGTAAACAGCACCCCTCAGAAGTCTGAGCTATACAGATGTGAGGTCACCCTCAGCATCCCATGACTACCCTGCTCCACCTGCAACACTCTCCCCCTGGACAATCAATATCCTTCATCTCACCATGCAATTTTTGAATAGATTAGCACAACGAGGTATTTTAAAAACTTTGAATACTGCTCATTGTTTTAATATATAATTTTATAAGACCGTTCATCAAAAGATACCCTGAAATATCTAAATGTAGGATTCAAACATTGCTTCCATAATACATTTTTAAGTGCCAAATATTGTTTTTTGACCTCAGCATTTTTATACTTGATCTTTATGTTCTGATTTGTGCCTGCACTATTATTGTTTTGGATTGAAGATTATTTCTAGTCACAGAATGGGTGAAGCTGGAAGGGACCACAGTGGCTCATCTGGTCCAAACTGCTCACGCTGGGTCATCCTAGAGCACACTGCACAGCATTGTATCAAGACAGTTCCTGAATGTCTCCAGTGAGGGAGACTCCACAATAACTTACAGAAGTCAAGAATATCTAAACTGAACAACAGGATGATGAAAAGAGCTTAATTTTGATGATTTTTCTATCCTAGAAATTTTCAGTCAGACTTTCCAAGCATTCATGTTACTCCAAATAATAATTTGGAATATTGTATGTGAATGTACCAGCACTGCAAAGTCATACTCTAATTCAGTTTGAAAGAAGGAAAAGAAAGAATGACTTGTGGAAATCAGTCTTAAAAAAAAAAAAAAAAAAAAGAGCAGCAATATCAAGTTTTGTCACTTGGTGGCAGCACACCAAAGAAAACCGAAACACTTGAGCAAGACCACAAAATTGCTTCCTAGCACATATTCCTCTACATCTCTCCTAAAAGTGCCAAAATTCCTGGAAGGCTCTAGTTATTTCACAGACAAGATAGGTACCCAAATTTTTAAGACTACAGACTTCACATTCAAGGAGACATTAAAGGCTCAAAACTAAAAGAGCCTTCAGTCTTTCCAACATGTTCACAGGTTCACCTACTTCCACCAAAATTGCCAAATGCATACTAAATAGGATTCTCAAGCAGGTGCAAGTGTGAGCAAGCAAACACAAACACTATTTGAAAGCCTGACGTCCCAACAGCACTACCTGTTCCTACAAACTGAACTAAACAGGGTACTATGATTCAGATGAACAATTAATTTAGTGCCATCAGAAAATGCCTGCCAACACACCAGAAAAAATATCATTAAAATATTATAAACTTCTACCAACACCTCTTCTGCCACCTGAAACTCTTGCCAGCATTACATCTGACAGGCAGCACACAGGCAGTAAGCACCTGACAGTGCTATTGTAGTCAGTGGCAATGAACCAGAACCAATAGTCTTTACCCATTTCAATAATTGATGTTAAGTAAAGATTAGATTTAATTAAATTAGTAATATTTAATAATAACTAAATAATTAAACAAACACATCCAGGAAACATTTGAAACTACTACTACTGAAGCAGAAAGGAGATGCAATGAGAACAAAAAGATCTGCCAGTTTCCTCTGAGCAGTGCTGTAGCAGAGGCTCATTTATCACATAGGTAACAGGATCACTATCTTTTCTCTCAAGCTGATATTTTACACACATTATTTACAAACTATATAATGTTTTATTTCCATAACCACATGATAAACAGCTTTATTTTGCACTATTTGTAATATACATGTCAAACTTATCAATGACTAATAAAAGATTACCCTATGCTATCACATTATTAACACACAAGTTGCAATGACAGTTCTTTTATATCTGTTTTCTATTTATTAGATTTTGACTAGTATAATTTCAGGATTTAAACATAATAATGATCCCACACAAAAGCAACTTATCTGAATACTTGAATTCTGGAACAAAGAATTTGAGTTTAAAAGAGCAAAGTACCCTTATTCAAGCTTTAGGGAGATAGAGTCATCAGTTTAGACTAAGCATTAGGAAATACATCTCACTTGTATCACACAGGAATTACTGTGATAGTTAAAAATGTTAAAGAAATTCAAGTAGAGAAGATAAATTCCCCCTTCCCCCTATTGTGTTGGTAACCAAATAGCTTATTGTTGTCTACTATATATGCAGTCTGGTAGGGTCCTTCAATTTTTATCACTTTATTAAAACTACACTTTCAGTGGGACACACACACACACATGAAATGACTTAGCCTAATCCAGCATCAAAGCAAAAAGATAAAATGGAGACCAAGGGAGAGAGATGAAAGCAAACATAGAAAGCAAGAGAAGCGCAGCAGTTTGCCATCAGAGGGAGTACAAGCCTTAAACAAGAGTGTTCAGCTTTCAGGTGGAAGCAGACTTGCAGCTCCACTGCACATTATAAACACCTACATAGGTTTAAGGAAGAAACAGCATATATGGGAAACAGCTGCAAGAAAACAAAGTAAGTTTCTGTTGAAAAACAGAGCTACTATATTATTTTTATATGTAGACAGACATAGCCATGGTACAATGAAAAACAACTTTCAAGTTCTGCCCAATTAAATTACCAGTATTAAATAAAAGTTCAGAAAAAGGTGCTCCTGATCCTTTCTCTCAGAAAACACATTGCCTTAAAAAGGAAAAAAGGATTTTATATTGCAATATGGAGCTTGATTTGGGGTCTGACAAGTGAAAAGGGACAAGCTAAACAAGTAAGGCACTTGACTATACATCAGCCTTCTCTCAGTTCCACTTTGGTGCTGTTCAGTGCCAAGTATGCCTTCAGCACATGGCATGCTCCTGAACATTACCTGTAACAGCAGATCCTCAGCTGAGGCATGGATTAAATAGGGGAGAATTATCCTATTAAAAAAGAAAATAACATTGCATCCCTGTCAAACACACAAATTCCTAAGTCTTCGTTTCTATCCCTTCTCCTAAAGAGGGAAGACAAACGATTTTTCAGCACATCCAAGACCATGAGGTCTATTAGACACAGTCTATTTCAGGAAGAAAAATGTTTGCCCATTTACTTGTGTTGCAGAACACCCTAACTTCCTAATGCACTTAGAAAAACCAGTTATCTCTATTCCAAAGGTACTGTAAAAGTAGCAGAGTGGTCTACAGTACCTCAGGGTATTCTCTACACCCAAACGATGGAGCCATTTCGTTAGGTTATTTTCATTTTTCCTATTTAAAAGTGGCTTCAGCAAAATCAGCAGAAGTCTGCATCTTTTAAAAATAAAGTCAATTGCATCTAGTATTAGAGATCGCTTACCCAATTTCAAAAGGAAGGTGAACTAAAATCTGATTGAATCATAGCAAAAGAATTCTAGTTGGGGTGGGGAGAGGAAAACACTTTTTCACAGGAATCAAAAGCTGGAGGCACATACTTGGTGTTAAGTACCTCGCCTGCTTAGGACAAGTGTAAATGAGTCATACCATCTGTACTCACATTTGGAGGATAGTCTGGCAAGAGAGCAGGAGAACACAAAGCAAATATGATGCTCTGCTCTTATTGTTATGGAAGCAGTTAAGGTGGGAAACAGAGGAAGATTTAGCAGTTAAAATAAGAACTACCTACAGTAACAGACACTGAACACCTTATTCTCTGAATTTATAATTATTTGTAGAATTCTACATAGAAAGCTGTAGTACTGTAAAGATAAGTAGAGACTCACATATAACAGTACTGCAGAAGCTGATTAATGCTGTCTTTCACATGAATATTTCCATCTCACAGAATAATGTAGAGATGCTCACAATAGAAAGTAAATAGATTGGAGAATGAAGTCATTGTGGAACATCAATAATTCAGAGAGAAGCTATTTAAGATAACCATTTGTTACAGAGACAAGACAAAATGCATTGACTAAGAAAAAAAAACCCAACAGAATCAACACTGGTGGGCAGCCTTCTGAACCAAGTTGTGTTGAACAGAGTAAAAGCAATAACTACACTGGAAGAAACAACAAGGATCTCACAAAGACACAGTGTGAGACTAATCCCAGCAAAAGTGGGAGAAGTTCCATCCAAAAGATGACTCCTGGCAGTATCTGAGCGAGGGCAGACAAAGGAATCACCAGCATCTGGAGCAACATGCCACAGAAAGCTGCTAGTCTCAACAGAGCTGTGTGGGTGGGGCACCCAAATTCAGGGAAGTCAGAACCAAGGTGTAAAGGTTTATCATGAAACAAAGTACTAATTGTAATTGAAAAATGTGCCACGTTCAGTTTTCTTCAGTTGTCTCTTTAAATGTCCCAGACAGTAAAACTACGTGGAAGGCTGAGCTTAGCAACATTATTTCAGTTGTAATAAAAGCAATATATTTTAAAATACAAAACTAAGCTCACTTTGGATCCCAGGATAAGTAAATTAACATATGCAACACCTAACACTTCATCTTTTACATCAGATGAGGTGGTAGTAGCACATCATGCTACAGATCGTTTCAATGTAACACAAACAACTTATTTATGATGGTTACATTTAAACTAGAGTACTATCAGGAAGGACAAGAAGTTCTTCCAAAGATATTCCTGGGTATCTTGGGGGCTGGAAGGGGGAGCATCCATCTGCTGGCCTAGAATCCTTGTGATGATTTGTTTATATTGTATACCAAGCTTCACGGAACATCAAATGTACAGTTAATTTAAAATGGTATCTCACTTTCTCCTAGTTTTCATGCCTTTATCTTTTAGTTATGTGAGAAAACTCTTTATGATCTTTAAAAAGAAACTTGATGTACTTATTTTGGTTTACTTGATCCTTAAACTTTTTGGTTGATTAAGATCAGGTATATTATTTCAGAGCACTCTATAGGTTATAGTAACAGCATTTACAATTCCCAGTAGGTTTAGCAGCAGCAGATATTCACAAGGATGTCTGCACCCAATAATCACAGTTCACAAGTAGGTACACTAACATAAAATCAATATCATTAACATGTATGTCCAGCTGCGAGCTGAGCTGATTTGAGGGGAGGAGATAACATAAAGGGGTAGGAAGATGCTATGCCATGCCATTTCCTCAGTGACTACTATTTACCAGGGGCAACCACTCAGAGGAGCTTCGCAGGCAAATGAAGCAGTAACTCAAGCTGTTTCATTATGAATCAGCAGAACTGTCAGAGAACATGTCAAAAGTATTAGACCATTTCTAAATAAAAGTAAATTCAAAAATAGATTGAAGAGCACTCCTGCTGTTGAATCCTACTTAATGATTTGCTATTTAGAAAAAAACCTTTGAGCTTGAACAGTTCCCTGGCTAAAACAAGAGGTAAAATAATGAACTGACAAGCCTGGAGAATAGAGAACCTATGAAGCATCCCAAATGACATAAGTGAAAACATGGGTTGATCCTCTGATGTTCATACCACTATTAAAAATGAAAAATGATCAAGGCCGAAGAGGAGTAAGATCCTCTAGTGATTCCAAAAACCTCTACCTGCATATTATTTTAGTGTGTCCACACAAGTAACTTCAAATAATAACTATATACACAAAAAAGCCATACCAACATTGAAAATTCTTAAGGTATACCTGAGAATTACACACTTAAAAGAAAAAAAAAAAACACAAACTACTGCAGCTCAGATTCCAATTCCACAGTCTTCTGTTTTTACAATTCTTTTCATCAGCTACTTCAGAGGTAATTTCCATTTAAAAATTTGGGAAGAAAGCAAAGCAAGCAAAAGATGAATACTGATGGGACATAACATCAAAAAGGCAGACAAAAAGGTACACAATAGCATTGCTCCTTAAGCTGAGGGAACAACTTTTTAAATGCTATTTCACACATCTTTTAGCAAAGTAATTATCTGGATAAAAATAAGGTGCTGTGCTGTGAGTCATAGTCGTTCATATCTAAATCAACCCATCATGAAAGTTCACAACCAGGATAGTTTTTTAGAACTTACAGTTACTTTTCAAAACCACTTTACTTTAGCAAAGCCAGAAAAGAGTAATGCTTTCAATCTGAACAGATGCTTGTCACGTTCAAAGAAGAGACTACAAGAAGTGGTGTTCATACACATTAAAATCAAAGAAGAAAACACAGGTTCAGAGCTATTTGAGTCTATTTTGTCCGTAGCTGGTTACCTCTCTAAAGCTACAGTTTGGCTTCACAGAAACTTCAGTGCTTGAAAAACACAAGAGGACTGAAGAGCTAAAACCCCTCAGATTATTACTGAGGAACAGAGACTTTGTGGTACACAGCTGTGACATATTTCAGAACATCTACAGGAAGACAACTGTTAAAAATGGATATTGGGTAGAGGGAGGAAAGCATTGCATGCTTTATGTATCTGCCAAGGTACAGAGATTAGAGTTGATCAATAGAATTTATAGGATAGCAGGGTGGCGGTTTGTGAGGTAATCTTTTAGCAGCACATCACTTTTAAGAAATTGTTTCTTAATTCATGAGTTTTAATCATTACAATTTCATTTTCACATGTCTGAATTTTAACATTTCCAGTTTACCTGAGGGTAGAAAAAATAGGAAGAAGGGTAGGAGCATTTCAGAAAATACATAAAAAACTACACATCCATCAGAGAGAATGATAAAATATAAATACTATTTCAAACAAAAAAGCATGCATTTGTGAAATTAAGTGATAGGCATAAAAAATATTGGAAACATTAAGCTCATGCAGCAACAGAAACAAATCATCACAGGTAACAATTTCCTTGGAGTCGTTTCTCCCTCCCCGAAAGGAACAGAGTACCTTTTAGAAGAATGTCTTTAGAGTAATTTTTAAAAGCAAAAATGGAAGTACATCTAAATGGCCTGAGTGGATCTTTAAAGAGGAAGTGCCATAATTCATAGGGACCAACAATGCATGCAGTCATTTCTCTATTCCCAGAGCCAGCAGTGCAATCAGCAGCTGTCTTCTTAATCCTATTGACTATGTGTTCTAGAAAAAAAAATGGAATACATAGCAAAATATATGGAATAAGCAGCTCTTTGAATAGATTTAAGAGTCTGTAATTTCACATAAATATTTCCAGCACTGCTAATGTACATGGGGTTTTGTTGTCTTATCAGCTTTGAAGCTATTGGTAGAGGACAACAGCTTTAAGATGGGACATGAGAAGAGTCAGAATTCACTTGGAACAGAGGTGTTCCACATAGGTCTGTCCATATACGCTTTTAACACAGCTCAGTGACTTAGAGCTTTTATTTCCCCCAAATGCAAACTCAAAAGAGAACTGGTCAGCAGACTTAGAGACACATTGTCAGCATATGGATGCAGCAGCACTTCACCTTACAAGAGGCCGAAATCAGACAATGACAGGTCAAATATTTAAGTCAAAACATGATTTTTCATTTTTTCCAGTTCAGTGTAGTTCCATGGGAAACACAGAGGATACTACCACACACTTCAGGATTTTCTTTCTCCAGGGAAGGACTCACTTGCTTGGACAGGATACACAGCCAAACATTTCCTTTACCTGCACTCTGCCAATTGCTTAAAGCTTAAATCATGACTGTCACTTCCATACAAACATATGAGGAAAACTAGCATTCTTACCTGCCATGCACAAGTGCCATAGCAGACTCCATTACATCAATACAGCCTGAAAAGGGAATATAATAGGATTCCTCTGACTGCCAGAAGTCAGTCACCTTCTCTATCTCATCTGAGGACTACTGTGCATAAAAGCACAATTTTTAAGTTCAGCAGGATGTGGTCATTAATGTTATAAAAGGAGTAAAAATTTTTTTAAAAACTATTACTGCATTTCACAGACAGTGGAACATTTAAAGGGATGAGAAAAAGAAAGATTAACTGTTACAGCTAAGTCCTCTTGCATGGTGGACACAGACATTCCCGTGAAAATTAATCCCAAGATAGTAATGCTATCAGTCTGAAATAGATCACTTAAGCCAAACTGAGGCCTTACTTTAAGTACCACTACTCTGACTTCACAAAATTCACTTCCAAAATACATTTGGCTACCTCCAAGTATCTAGGTGCAATGCTTTTAAAAACAAATAAGTCAGATTTTTTTCTTGACAGACAGGAACCCAAGAAGAATTGTGCCACGGGAAAAGTTAAAGTTTTTCACTTCTTCAGGGGTAAGATAGGGGCCAGATGGGAAAAGACTGGGAGAAGACATCTCCTCTTATGAGGACTAGAGCTGGGCCTCTTTAGTCTAGAAAAAACTAAGAGGGGATTTCATTAATGCATACAAATATCTCAAAGGCAGGGCCAAGAGGATGTTGCCAAACTCTTCTCAGTGGTGCCTGGTGACAGGACGAGGAGCAGTGACTATAAACCAAACCAAAAGAAGCTCCATCTCAACATGAGGAAGAACTTTACACTGAGAGTGGCAGAGCACTGGAACAGGTTGTGCATGGAGGTCATGGAGTCAACCTCTCTGGAGACATTCCAAACCCACCTGGACGTGTTCCCATGTAACCTGCTCTAGGTGACCCTGCTTGGCAGGGGGGTTGGACCAGAAGATCTCCAGAGGTTCCTTCCAATCCTAATGATGTGAAGACCCACCTTTCAAACACAGAGTAGCAAAGTGACATGTACTAAACAGGGTGTGATCCAGAAGAACCAAATCCAGAGACAAAAGAACTGCCCTAAAAAATTAATATTCCATCATCTCTTCACAACAGCAAAGCAGCAGCATTGCAGCAATTTCTCCTCAGTCCTACACTGCTTAACTCCCTCCACAGGGAGAAGACAAGCAAGCTACCACTAAATAAACCTCACAGAAGAGACAGCTGATTGCTTTACTAACACTTTTTAAACTAATCTCTGCCTGTGTTTAGAAGAAGGGTAGAACCAGTCAAATCAAAGTGAACCATCTTGGTTTCTATTTTTGGTTTTTTGGATGCATTTAAATAGCACATGACAACCTTTACAGTGTGGTAATTACTTCACTTTTGTTACGTTAATGTGTTAATTACTTTGCTTTTATTACTTGCACTGTATTTTTTAATTTACGATTTTATCTGAGCATTTAATAAAACCAGAAAGTAAAAAATTTTTTTAAGTTGTTTAATTACATGTGCCACTAATTAAAACCTTCCATTAACGTCTCAAGTTAAGTAGTCCATAGTATTTTCTTCATATGACACTTAATAAGCTGAATCAATGACTTGGAGTTGGTCACAAAGTCTGTTCGAATTTTAGGATTAGTCACTTCATAAGAGAAGCTTTTCTTTTCCCCACTGAACAGACTAACTAAGAGGAGTAATTTTAAAGAAAATACCATTTGTTCCAGAAGAGGCTACTGTCGTCTAATGCTGCTTTCAAACAGTGAACATTCATAAACTCGTTCCAAGTGCTTAGCTCATGACTTCCGTCCATGAAGCAGCTTGAATTCAATCCTCTGGCAACAGATATATACTACTTAAATGTTACTTTTTTATAATGCTTGGAATGAAAGAATGTAAGTAGATGGTATACTTAAATCTTAAAAAGTTAATATTCATATCTTTCCCTAACGTAATTTTTTAAATTAAAAATTTCCCTGCCCTGTTCTCTCTACATACTCAAGCTTGAACATTCCCTCAAAGTTCCCACAATCCATGCCAATAAACCACACTGAAAATAGATTAACCTTTGTCTAGTGTTATCACTGAGAACCTTTGTACAACATAATACACAAAGCACAACAAGAAGTACTCCGTATCTCCTAATAAGACAAGGAACATTAAGTACAGAATAGCGAGAAAATCACCATAAATGTAATTTAATTTGCAACACTGACCCTGATTTTTAAACACCAACAGCTACATAATACAAGTATTCTCAAAACTTTGCATACTGTTAATAATTTCATTTATTTCAGTGTAACAAAGAAGATTCTGCTATCCTCTCATACTCTCTCATCTTTCAAAGCAAATCTAAAATTTGATATTTAGCTAAGCTTTCTTAAATATCAAACTACTTTCTTATTAGCAGTGTGCACTTCACTTAATGTTTGTCGTTCTCGTTTCAACCACCCTTCCCACATTCCAGCGTTCATTTGTTTATGTTTTACATTTTTATGTCACCCATGTGGGTTTTGACACCTACTAGAAGCAGCACTAATACCATCCTCTAGCTCACAGTAGACAGCTAACCTACTCATAAAGCAGCCTCTGAATGACTGCCTCAGGTTTTTAGGCCAAAATAAAAAAACAAAAAAAAACCAAACCAACAACTAAATGGTGCTGATGAGCAGTTTCAAAAACAAGCATGAAATAGAGGTTGTAACCTGACCTTCACTGAGTCCTCACAAACATACAGGTGATATGTAGACAACTATTTGTGTGGAGACTATTAAGTGCAATTTTGTTATATCCTTATTTGCCAAGGTAATTATTCTCAGTGCTTTCTTGCAGTCAAAAGACATGCCCAGTTCTGTTTGTTTGTTGGTTGTCTTTTTTTTAAACCAAGCTTTGTAGTTTTATCATGGCTTATTCCAGAAAATTAAACCAGCAGATGAATGCATAACCTCATCCATAACCCACTGAATGAAACAGCTTTGCACCACGATCAAACTGAGAAACTGAACAAAGTAAGGAACAGTCCACCTTGATAAGGCCTTCACTGATGGCGATTCAAAATGCTATCTTCTTTAGCTGATGATAAAAATATTTGCAAAACCAATGTGCTTATATTGTGGTATCCATACAACTATACTAAGTGATAGGTGGAATATAAAACAGTAAGTTTAACTACTATTCTTTATTTCCTTTTCTTATAGAGCTGAGATGAAAAAAATTCTCCTATTACAGAAGACTGCAGTTTATTCTTAGACTGACGTGCTTAATTAATTAGTATTTGTAGAGTTTATTTCACTTAGGCATATTTCTATGACGATATTTTCTTACTAGATATTTTCCTTCTCAAGCATATATCTGTGCAGGAAGATAGAGGGATCACTAGTCACAACAGGCATGACTCCAAGCCGTCACTGGATGGTGTCCAAGAATTAAAGCTGCACACACAAGAAGCATAAGAAGTTGAAGGGCTTTCTGTCCATACATAATTCTATGAGTAAAAAGGCTGCAGCAAATTCAAACTACTTTTGGTACATAGTTTTCAGGTAACTGGACTACCTGAACATGGTCTTATACCTTCACTGTAACCTCTTGAGAAGAGATGGAAGGCGAGAGAAAGTCTTTTTGATGTCATTTGCAGAGCTCCAGTTGTAAAACTGAGTAGTAGAGCATGTGATCAGCCTAAGAGGGGAAAAAAACAACTTTAAAATGCTGCAAGAAAACTGACATGTTACTGTCATGTTGTATAGGAGACATGGAAAAAGCTGAGAGTCCTGAAAGACCGCCCATGTGGTAAATAAGCATGTCACAGAGGAACTTTCCCTCTTCCAGTGTTTTTGTAGTCAATATAAGTCAACAGGGTGTGTTATAAATAGAAGCAGACTCCTTAAGACCATAGGTTCTCTCACAATCAAAGAGGAATTCACAAGCACACTCAAACCCCAAAACAATCACGAACAAGACAAGAAAATTAAGCCCGTTGCTGAGTTTCAAAATACATTGTAAGAACTTGCAGGCCCAACAGCAATTTAGTTACTTTCTCAGAGAGAGTGGTCCAAGGCAGACCACACTGAAGTTTCTCCACTCACCTTCAGCCCTAAACCAAAGGACGCTCACACAAGACACATCATCGTTGATTACAGGACACAAAGAAAGAGATTAGAGTAGGTTTATCTGAGCCCAAATGCTCCTTTCTAGTTCCTACTAAGGAAAATTATCAAGGAACATCTTCACAGTCATATGCTAACCTAAATAATTTGCCTCTCCCCTCCCTTTTCACCACTTTGCAGGAGAAAAAAATGAAAGACTGCTTAAGCTCAGCTACAGCCTAATATCAAACCATGGCCTTAGGCAGTAGATTAGAAGCCACTGAGTTTCAATCATTACTGTTAGAAACCTTGCAAATGAAAAAAAAAAAAAACAAACAACCCAAGGAGAAGCACATCATCAAACTCCATCCTAAAATTATTGTACTCCTACCCTTCCATGAAAACTTACTTACTCTTCTGACTTTAAAGACTGGGGTTTATTCAGGCAATGTATCCTATTTCTTACATGCACAGTCCTATCCTACACCAGAAATATATTTGCATTCAATAGTGCATGTATCTGTATTTCCTTCTCCTATCTGTCAGCTGAAAATGCTGGCCTTCACTGTGGTAGATAATTTCCTAGTCATATAATTAGCATAGCTTTGGCTGTTAATTAATCTCTTAAATGAAAAACAGAATAACAAGAAAAACACATCCTACTGTTCCTGCCTGTATTTAACCTTGCTTGTTACAGGTCATTTTCATTGCTTCTTATCTAGTGAAAAAAAATCAAGACAGTGCAAATACACCAAAGCTGCTGCCACCTCACTTCTGCAGCCATGCCAAACAGCACGAAAAGTAAGAACTTGGCATTCTGAACAGGCATCCTGTGACAATGCATCACAGCCAGGCTACATGTCCCTGAACTCCTCACAAGAGCAGGTCATGAAACCATCAGGTCAAATGGTATCATTCCTAAAATTCCTCCTCTTTTCTTCAATTATTCTTCCTACTTTTTACAAGTTACTTTTTCTGTACACAAGGGGTGTCAGGTAACATTAAGGAAGCACTAATGGGCACTACAGTCATGAAATAATAAATAAATAAATAAGCTTTTGTGGACACATGTAAAAGACATGTATGCCAGTAGAGGTAATAAGAGTTCCTTACACATGGAAGGCTGAGCTCCAGCAGACACCTTTATTCTCTTCTGCAGACACATTCATTCTGTCTTTGGATTCAGTTAACTGTGGCCGACTGCTGCCCACCTTCTGTAGAGACCAAGCTTCAGATCTACAAAGTTTATTTCTGCTTGTGGTCATTTAGAGCCAATTTTCTAAAGAACTCACTCCACAATGACAGTTCCACAACAACTTTGCAACACCACCTCCAATCAACATTAGCCCTGCTTATACAGGTATGGCAAACTTCCAGGGAATGGGAGCTGGACTTCTCCTCTGACAGTCTCCACAGACACCCCTGGCATCGCTATTCCTCCTGCCATTCAAACAGATACTATTTCTTTGGCTTATGTAAGTTCCAGTAGTTCCAGCTTTATAGCAGGAAACACATCGTGCTGCTTCCCCATGTACGGGATTGGATGTCGAGACAGGAAATCAATGTGATACCCTAAATGCATGGGGCATTTTCTACAGCCATTGCAACAGCAAGAGAGAGCCTTCCAGGTGACAATTAGGTTGA
Source organism: Myiozetetes cayanensis (assembly GCF_022539395.1). Taxonomy (NCBI): domain Eukaryota; kingdom Metazoa; phylum Chordata; class Aves; order Passeriformes; family Tyrannidae; genus Myiozetetes; species Myiozetetes cayanensis. The sequence goes on along the minus strand of NW_026086604.1, from coordinate 115,877,912 downwards.
AATGCAAAGATGTAATCAGCAGCTTTTTAACAGTTATCCTAATTTTTCTGTGAAATTCTTCTACTACCTTTGGGCATAGAATCATGAACCACAGTACTTCTAGTAGTTATTCTAGAATTATGCATGCGATAAGTTCAATTCTTTAATTATTACTAAAGCAGTTTCAAAACATATGCAGAGCATTACAGAAATTTTATCAACCTTTAAGTGTGAAAACCTCGCAACTACTTTGTTCAAATGCAAACTATGAAAAATATCATTTTTTTAAAACAATTATGGCCTGTTAAATGTTGAGGGTTTAAAAAAAAAAACAGGAAACCAATTCACAATGTGCAAAGTCCTTTCAAAAATAAAAAAACGTGGCTGCATGCAGCTATATTTGCCCTTCCAAGATGATAAATTTGATATACTTGATAAAAAAAACATTTTTTACACCTTTGGGTGTAGAAAAACAGCAGGAGACATCCTCTTCTGTATATTATTCACAGTGTTAGTTTGAGATTAGAGATGCTGGGAGGGTCCCCTTCCTGTGCTGTAGAAAGGTGCAGTAGGTAGAAAAGGACTCAATGTCTTGAAGCCATTGTAAACAAAGCTCCACAGGATAGCTGGATACCTGTTGGGTTTTGGGTGATCCTTGATCACGAAACCCTGAAGTTCATCAGAAGAGCATTGCTGTTCACTGACACTGACAATCTGTGATATGCTAACCACTTTTGTCCCTTTGGTTTTCACTCCAGTGTTTTACAAATAGTCTCTTCACCTTTCTTTTTTTACTCTCATTATGAAGACTTTCAAAGAACTCCTCTTTTGAGTTTTTCTTATGGAGTAGATTAGCTTGACTATTTACATCCCTGACTGCAGTAAGTGTAATTTGCTAAACTTATGGTAAAAAGAATGGAGAAATGTCTATGGGCAAGTCATAAAATGTTACTTTTGTTTACTTGAAAGATTCTATTTTAATAATTTTTCATTCTGTTATCTAAGTAGTGTGACTGTGTGCTGGTGGATGGAAAGAAGCAGCAAACATCATGAGGTAAGAGTGGAAGAAATAAATAATGAGCTGGGTGATTACTACTGGATCAGTAACGATGCAGGTCAGTAATGCCATTTGCAATCTTGCAGGTGACCGAAAAGAGAAGAGAAAGTGTTCTTCTACAAGTTCTCCTTAATAAGGAAAGTTATCCCTTAGAATGAAAGCACTGTTAAAAAAAGAAAAAAGCAATAGATACAGCACAACCATAAAGCAAAATACTGCTCCTGGAACTGAGACAGCAGCAAAGGAAATAAAGGCTACCAGGCAGTACCAATATAGAGCTCTAATTTAGCAGAGACGGCACAGCAACATAGCATTAAGCATAAAACCTCTTGCTATCGATCCTCCTGTTTTACAAACATAGCAAAGAACTGAACAAACCTCTGCAGTTACAAAGGGACAGAGGGGAGGGGTAAGGAATTTCATTAATATGCTGTTTCTGAAGCATCCTTGTACCGTGACTTGGGACATTTCACTGATTCAAAACAGTAAGTAATAACATAACCAGAAAAATAATGTTGGTTTTCTTAATTTTCTGATTTCATGTTCTTCATTTTAATCTACCACCAGTAGTTTGTGGAGAGACACTGGTGAGTCAAAGAAGTGTTAGCAGACACTACATAGAGATCTGAGGCAGCAGAGAGACATCAAGTGCTCAGGATGGAAAGAAGGACTTTGCATAGATTACCTGCCCAGTGTCATGAGCAACTGACAGAAGAAGCAGATGACATGAAGATAGAACAGGGAAGAAGAGAATACCAATTACCCCAACGAAAGTCGGTCTGCAGTAATGGATTTAAATGACCAGATTATGCATTAGTTATAGATTACGTTTAGTACATAAATGACTACAGAATTTCCTGAAAGTGGTTTTTTTTTTCTCCCTCCAGTTTAGTTGCCTATGACTCAAGTAGGTCCTCCAGCTACGAGCTAGGTAGATCCTTAGTCTCTTATGCTGCCTGCTGCTCAATGACCAGGTTCCTGAGAGAAGGTTTAACTTCCTGTCAGGGGGACCAGCATAGGCGGAGCTATCAAAATAAAATCAAGAAGGAGGACGAACAGCAAAATCTTGAAAGAAAACATGAATTTTTCATGACTTCTAGAAATTCTGTAAGCTGGAAAATGGCTCATCTTGGTCTCTGCTTTAACTACTGCAATTTTGTTCTCATTTTGCCATGCTGAAAGTCCTTGCTTTGTGCTCCCTTTTCTTCCTTCTTCATTAAGGCACTGTTCTATCTTCACTTTGCCAAAGTAAAAAAAAAAAAAAAAAAAAAAATTCCAGATGTACCCATGCTTTCTTCTCTGCACCAGATGGAAGCAAGTACAGGATTTCAGCACAAAGTGAAAGTGAACCTTAAGCATGATTGCATGCCTGCAAAATGACCAAGAAGAACTTACAAGCAAATGCTCATCATCTGAGATTAGGAAGGCCATTAAGTGAAGTTCACTGTTTAAGAGTATGGAAATATTAAACATTTAGGATGACTACAACAGTTCAGAACGAGTCAGAATTAAACTAACCCATAGAAACAGGTAAAGTTAAGTATAAAACCTGAACAGTCACTAAGTTCTAATATGAGTCAGTTACAATTACTCTGGGGAAGGAAAATGTTTTCACCCCCATCGCTGTAAATGTAGTTCTGAAGTTTAACACAAGCTTAAGCAAAATGGCTTTGGGTTTTTCCTTCCCCCCCAGCCCAAGCCCCCAGTGTTAGAATAGGCAGACCTTTGCTTTAAACTTCTCAAATTTAAATACAGTTGCAGTACTTACAGTCGGAAAAATACTTGTGCTCAGGCTGCCCTAAATAGGTAGACTTTAGTAATGAAAAAACTCTACTTACAGAGTACTGTTCACTCAATTCACATACATACATTACTGTAGAAATAAACAATGAAATTCTAAGATTATATTCAATTCACAGTAAAGAGCATCTCATTATTTTAGGACAGAAGTCATCAGGTGCTTCAGCTAACAAGTAGTTCCTCAGTCTACAAGGATGCTACACACTGACTATTTTGTCACTCTTATTTGCATATTACTTCTGGTGCTTCCTCTTTATGCACCCACACAGCTGCCTACAAGTCTCATCTTCCCTCCTCTTCCATCTACTGAGTCCGACCACTCTTGCATTAGCTCTGTTTTTTGTGCTGAAATGGGTCAGTGCTGTATAATTCATCAACACCCGAACCACAACTGAATTAACACAGTTAAACTGGTATATTGCCACCCCTTGGGGGGAGTGCCAGTGTCATTACTAAGGAGAGGAAGAATAACATTCCTTGATATTTCAGAGCTTAAACATTAAGATTCTCTCCTCATTTGCACAAAGGATAACACCAAGACACCTTATTTCAGACTAATCTTCAAATACCAGACTAGAACTTGTCCTCCACCCCCAACAATGAAGGAAAACAAAACCCCCAAGAATCAGTACTGTAAGCATGCTTTCAGCACTGAGTGATGAACTGCTTTGTTTATTTTTTTACTCGATGTGAAATGTTCTGTGATTGGCGTTATGATACAGGTTATTTAAACACAAACATTATAAATAACTTTGAAACAGTTAGTCACTGTAACTAAGGCAACGAGTCTCCCACTCAATTTCCAGAAATAGGAGTAGAGGAATAGAGGTAAGAACAAAATAAAAAGTTGATAGGAGCAAAAAACCAAATGATCAGATTATTAGTTTGACCTCAGGAAGGTCCAGGTGACTGGAAAAAAATACAGCACCTGAGAAACAAACCAGCTGATAAAAGAAGAAGTGGAGGGCATGAAATATATAATACCAAATACACCTATTTCAACGATCTTATTCCACAACCCATTTCAGTGAATGGAAACAACCACAGAAATCTGGGAAAGTAATAATCCACATCAGATAGCAGATGGCTAGTTCAGAGTCAACAGCTACTAGTTTCCTGCAGGAATCATCTTTGTGAGTGCTAAGGAAGTCATCTCTTCATAGACAAGTGCACATTGGCCTCATTTTTCCCCTGATATTTGCTCCAAGTAATGGTCAGAACCCTTCGATGCTATCTACATGAATAGACCTTTATACCCTCGCAGAAGGCTGCTGAGTTAACAGGATCTGCCATAAGGATCTGACTGCAGAATCAAGGCTTGCTTTGTTTCTCCCCCACCTTTTTTTTTTTCCTTCTTCTTTTAAAAAGTGTATTTTCTTGACTGAGAAGAACTGCTTGTTCACAAGTCAAAAGTTCCTGAGTTATCATCGGGCAATCTGATCCCCCCAAACGAACACGTGGTAGAACCAGGTTCTCTCAGCACATTCTAATGGAAGGGCTGGTAATTACTGCGTATAACAAGATAAATGGAGTTCAAGTTACTCCAAGTTGTCCGTCACTTAAAGAAACTTATCTTTTCAGTACATGTACATCCTCAGCCTGGGAGCAGGAGAACTAAGAGTAAGACTTCAGGTGCCTTGGTAAGCATTACGGCTTCTTACTTTAATTATCTTGTATACAGTTTAAAAAGATTAGGTGCAAATTTTAGGAAGAACATATGATGGAGAACAGAGCACAAAGAGTGGTTCTTAACTTTTACAAGATTCCCAAAACAAATGTTTGGGTTTTTTTAAAAGAATAGTAACTTTAAAGTAACTTCTACCCCAAAAAATACACCTCATTAGTCTATGTCTGAACAAAATTTGTAACTCACTCATTTGTAACACATAACTCCATTCCCACCATATCCCTCCCTCACTGAACAGCAGCAGTTCCTTTTCATCACCACAGGAGACCATTCCTCCTCTTAGAGTAACAAGGAACTAGTTGGGACATTTATTCTTGGCATGAATTCTAAAAGAATGAAGTCTAACGCTGGCAGTAATGAAAATAGCAACCATAGAGGCATTCAGAGTGTTCACTATGACACTGCAAACATTTGTTTAACTGCCAATTGAACAAGATCCATCTTAGCTAAGAGAAAGATATAAATGGGCAATAAAGAAGTCAGTGCTCTCACTGTTCAAGGACTTTAAAGATAAGTGGTCACTCTTAATATCTTCATGCAGTTGTTCCTACTCAGATCCTTACCACCCACATGTGACTTCTGGAAATAAATGCATTGCCTCAAGCACAGTCTACTAGTCATACAGAAAAATCCATACATAATCCTTTCAAATGCCCATCATTTTTGAGGCTTAAGACATCTTCCTATTACACATTTAAGATTCAAAGAAAACAGGAAACTCATCACTAAAACTATAATACACTGAAAGAAAAAATAAAGCTTTACCAACTATAATGACACTGAATCCAGCAAGTTTTGTCACAAGTACTTACATAGCTGCAAAACTGAAGGAAAAAAAGAATCATCCACTTTAGATCAGTTTCATACATTTCAACAACACTATGCAGGCTTATGTGAGCCTAAAAGATTACCTGTAAGCACATATGCAGGCAAGGCTGGTAACAGAAAAGCAACGAATCCTCAGGCTGTTAGACAATCCAAATTTCACCTACACACTAAGAGAAACTAGGCTGTCAGTTACTTCTTAGGTGTAAAAGAAACCACCTCGCAGCCCTTTAAAGCAAGAATTTACCTGTTCTGTGAAACAGTTAATGTACCTAGAAAGTATGACTGAACAGCAAAAAAAGTGAAGACGACACCTAGCCTTTCACAGTCAGCTATGGAGAGCTGAGGGCTTTGATACATGAGACCAAGTCATACCACTCTGGATGCCCACAAACAAGTTACTCCTATTTTCCTTCTCTATCCCATACCTCTCCCCCATCCCTGACCCTGTCCTCCCCACCCCCGCAATAAATTCTGATAAAAGATTGGTAACTCTTGACCTAAACTTGGTTTTCAGTGCAGTTTCTTACAGCAGTTTCAGGAAGAAACAAACATATATAGGCTTCCTTTAACTTGGCATTTTAGTAGTTAAAGCAGCTTCTCATCTAGAAGAACCTGGTATACAAGCACCAATATGAGAAGACAGGAGGAAGGCAACTTAAGAGCAAATACCTTAATCATAAGGTACGCTTACCATATTTTTCATTTCTACCTTGAATGCTTTAACCCCAAGAAATTCCAGATTTGCTTCCTCTGTTATTATATATGTCTGCCCAACACTGCACAACAAACCAAGAGCAACAAGAACAATCTACAACTTCTAACTTGACACTTGAATGACTGCTTTTCTATACCTGAGTTAGAGTTTGATATTGAGCATTACAGGTATCACCTTTGCTTAATATAGTTCAATTTACCTTCAAATGTAATTTTTGCTAACATGTTCATGAGTTTTTTAGATACTTAATATACTTTGAAAGCAAACACATAAGTCACTTCTGAAAGTGTACTGTACACGCTCAATTACGTCAAAACTTGGAAATATATTCCTACCTCATACGTTGGCAAAGCAATAAAGGTCAAGCAGTAACACAAATTTATAGACAATGTACCTGCTGGCTGGTTTTTGAACCTGAGGAAAGGCCTACTCTTCTCAGTGCATGAAAAACCTTTATTCTGAAGGTTAAAGGTGTCAAATCAGCCTCCACAAAAACAAATATTTGAGCTTCACAAACATATTAAGCATCTCTAGGATCAAAGTTTTGTTTATCAGGTACTAAGTAAATTAAATCAAGCAAGCGGAACTGGGATTTCACCCTCTGAACTTAACTAAGAGCCTCGGAGCAGAATTTCTCACCTCACTGTAGTTTCCAAGTACTGCATTTACACCAGCTTGCAGTAACTTGAAAAACTCAACTAAAACAAGTGTAAGAAAATACCAAACTTCTTGTATGCAGCAAGTCTGCCTCTTCCCAGCATAATTCTGAGATATAAGTAATACAAAGCCCCTCTACATTATCAAACAGCAAAATCAACCGGTTTATTTTGAATCAGGAAAAATAATCTTGAGAATTAAACTAATAGTTTATTTAGTAGAATTTTTGTTTCAGAAAGTTATTAATCTGACTGTTGCAGAAGGAAACTAGCAAATCACTTCCCCCTTTCATACTTGTTCAACAGTATAAAAACAGAGCAGCCTTTGCACTTCCCTGTGAAGCAAAGGGGAGCCCCCACTAAAGAAAGACAGACACTACAGAAACCACAAACACACGTGATAATGCTCTGTATTCTAAATGAACACACCACTGTGAAGCAAAGTACATGGTTCAAGCAAACCAGAAGCATGTTTCATGAAACACTGAAGAGAAACACCTCTACTTCCATATAGTACCACAGGTTGGTTTTTGTAAAGAGCTGCAATATCAGCACAGCATCCTGTCCTCAAGTCAAGACTTCTTGTAGCATACTGCAGGAGAACACTGGCCTGGAGGAATTCTCTGCAGCTAGCAAAGCTGAGAGATTTCACGCTAATATGATTCCTCACAACTTTTTGGCATTCTTAAAGAAAACAGTTTTTAACAGAATTTAGTTTGAAATAACTGATTTGTCAAGCAACTGACACTTAAGCAGCAGAAATGCAGCTGCTGCTAAAAATCACTCCCTCTACAAGGGGCTTTTCAAAACCAGCACTCCCTTCCTTCCCTCCTGCCTTTCCCTGCCCCTTTTAAGTGAAAGAATACTTCAGTTCCCAATGTATCAATTCACCTTTACAGATCTGTGAAGCCTCTTACAAAATATTCACCTTGTACTCCTTCTGGATTAAAATATGCATTACAATAGAAGCCAAAAACCTCACATGCATTACTCTGTCAAACCAGTGATCCCACACAGTCCAGTATTTCACCTCAGCATCTGTCAATAGCAGTATCCTTCCCAGAAGAAAAGTTCTGAAGTACAGTACTTCCATGTTAACATATTGATAACAGGGCTATTGAAAATTATTTCATAATGATTACTTGCAGAAGGGTTGTATTTCTTGGTTTTAACTGAAGGGCTTATTTAATAGAAGCGATGAACAAGCGCTTATTTCTGTGGAGAGCCTCCCACGGAAGAACAGTAATGAAGCCTAAAAGGCAACCTTACTCCTGGGACACTCAATGCATTTTGGCTCCACAAGTGTTGCTCGTTCATAGACGAGCTTTTAAAAAACCATGAGACTTCACAAAGTTTACATACAATACAGCAGAACACAGCCCCACATCACCAAACATCATCTAGAACAAAATCCCAGGGGATCCCGGCAACCTAAGTGTGAAAACAGAGATGTGTATGTACCTGATGAAAGGACTCGCAGGTAAGGATGGGCTGATACTGATCAGCATAACAAACAGACACCTACCTAACCACCACCAAGTTTCTAGGTGTTTTTTTCTGTGGGGCTTTTTTGGGGGAGGGGGTGGTTTTACAGTCGGTCACCTTTTGGGAAGAGTAGTAAGGAGACCCACAGCAGGGTTTATGAGTTTTTACACGGAATTTGGCCTCACGCACATGAAAACACGAGAAAAAAAACATTCCCAGGAAGCATCTTTTCACGGGCAGCAAACTGGCAGCACAGACCCTCCCACCTTTGTATCCTGATACCACACAGGAAACAATAGGTAGGACAGGGGAGACACCAGGAAAGGATAGAGCAGCGAAGACAAGTATTTTTCACCAGCTAGGATGGAAACCGAAGAGCCTGGCAGACAAAGAAGGGTGTGATGCGACGAGAGCAACAAACCACTGAAGGCACGAAGAACCCTCCTTTGCCTTCGGGAGGGGAGCGCGGGCTCGGGGAAGGTCTGTCAAGACCGCGGGAGGAGAAAGGCACTGCGGCCGAACAAAAGATTGTAAAGGCCTGGAAGGGAAAGGTGGAGGGACGGGCAGGCGGCTCCCGGGCACGTGAAACTGCGCAGGGCCGGCTCCGGCTCCGGCTCCGGGGAGCGGCGCCAGCTCCCGCTCCCGGGCACGCCGCCCCCGACGGGAGGCTGCAGGTCAATCCCTTCACACGCGCAGTCCCTCAGGCCCAGGTATCTCCGTCCAGAAACCTTTCCCTTCCCAAAACAGGCGCGGGACGGGGCAGCCCGCAGACCCACCCCCATCACCCTTCCCGGGCTTCCCCTGCGCTCCCGGGGCGGGGGATCGGCGGGGACCGACCGGCGACGCAGGGCAGGGCTCCCGCGGCCACCTGTTCGGCCCGGTACCTGCGCGGGAGGGCGGGCCCGCCCGCAGCGGGAGCACATGGCGCCTCCCGCCCAGCCCGGTCCCCGGCGGCGGCGGCGGCAGCAGCAGCAGCCATGCTGCCTCCCGCCGCCTCCCGCCGCCTGTCACCCGCGCCCGCGCCGGCACACCGCGGCGGGGAAGGGCGCGCCCGGCGGCCCCGGGAGGGAGGGAAGGAGGAGGAGGAGGAGAAGGTCGGGAATGCCCACCTGCTCGCGGAGTTTCAGGAACACCATGGCGAGCGCGCGCCGCCGCCTCCGCCCGCCGCCAACGACTCCCGGCTCCGCGCGCCGCGCGGCCACGCCCCCCCGCCGCCACCGCCCGCGCGCCGGCCACGCCCCGGTCACGCCCCCGGCCACGCCCCGCGAAGGGACCGCGCGCGGCGCCCTCGGGGGCGGGACCTGATTACGCCCCGCCCCACGCTCGCGCTCCCGAGCGCCTTCCTGAATGAGCCCGCCCGCCCGCGCCACCAAGGGCGGTGCTGATTGGCCCGCGGGAGGCGGGGCAGAGTAAGGGCGGCAATGATTGGCGGGGCGGGAGCGGCGCGGGCGGACAGCGCGGGCCGGGCACGTGGGGGCGGCGATGGCGGGAAACACCGGGAATGGGAACGATGGCGGGGAGGGGTGGAACGTCGCTCTTCCCTTAGGAATTGCCGTGGTTTACCGGGCGTGGCTTCGGCCACCGGCGCGATAAGCCCTGAGCCGAGGTTACTGGCACAGGCGGCTCAGCCCGAGGCGGGAATCCTCCGAGAAGGCGGCTCCCAGCCCTGTTCGCCCGGGAAGGGTCCGGCCACCCGCCATACAGGCGCTGGTGCGAGCCCCTGTTCTGCCCCTGGGAGAAAGCGCCGCCCCTCGCCCACCTGCTTTTGTCAGGAGTGTGAGCGATGTCCCACCCTGAAGGCAAAGGGAGCTCCGGGAATTTGTACATGCTTGTGGCCAAAAGCAACGACAGAAGTTGGAGGGTGCTCAAAAAAATCACTAAGGTTATTAGTAAATTACATGTTTGGCATCGAAATTGGTATGTTAGTCCCTGACCTACTATGTAGGCACGGCAGTGGGGTTTGTAAAGGGAGGAAGGAAGATTGATCACCAGTCCCGGTTCCACCACTGGTCCAGCCGAAGTGCTGCCGCGTGTCCCTGTGGCTCCCACCTCCAGTCACATCTTCTTCTTTCCCACAGCCGGTTATTCTGGGACTCTGCAATGTCTACATCTCAGACCCCCAAGAGCCCATTGCCGTGAGAGGAAGGAGGAACAGCAGCTAAACAGGAATCATGCTGGGTAGTAGCAACAGGCCAAATCAAGGCACTAAGAGATGCTCTGACGAATTGCCAGATGGAGCAGACGTGTACAGATAGATAGTTAATTCGAAAAAGAGAAAAAGAGAAAGATTGTTTTGCTGTGTATTAAACGTTCATCATTTTTTGGCAGAGGATCAGTGGAGATGTTACCCGCATAACTCTCATGCTGTATTTTGACACGTACTTTACAGGCTTATTTGTAGGACGCTGTGCATCAAACACAAATAACATCTTCATAGGTAGGATTTTAAAAACTTCTTGTGAAAGGAACGACAGGCGGCGTACTTAACACTGACACTGGATTGTGTTGCTCTTCCATAAAAATAATGCTGTGGCCTGCCAGCCCAGCATGGTAACTATGCTTTGAAAGGGTTATTTTCTCCTGAATTTTGATTTTCCCTCAGAAAAAATAACAGGCTGAAGAGACTGAGGCTTTTTGGAATTAATTGCACAGTGCTACAGACAATGCTAATATGAAGGTCACAAGTTTCTGGACTTTCTTGTACCTCAGAATAGACTGTGACTTCTTAATGGTCCACGTACAGTTAAATTTACTTAGACTTTAATATTAAGAAAAATGAAAGTTTAATAAAGCAACTAAGTGTATTTTGTGTGAACACTCGTTTGTGTGTTGTTGCCCTTGCTCGTACTTGTTGTTTATTCCAGTAGGAGCCTGGGATATGAACACATTCATTTGGTGACTGGCAACATGAGAACAGAAGGGTTTTCTATAGGTGTTAGCTGAGGCAGATCTTTCATTAGCTTTGAATACCAGTGGTCCAATGGGGTGTGCTTGTCTGTGTTATTTTATTTCAACCAGTTAAGATTGCAGTCCTATTTTACTAGACAAAGGAAAAAAACCTCAACATTGTCACACTTTCTAAATAAATTTTGTTTACATCTAGATATGTCCAGAAATGCTGATTGTGATAAGTAAACGTTTTAATTAATTTCAAATAGCCCCCTAATTTATTATTTTTGTATTGTACCTCTTCTTTTTGTTTGTTTGTTTGTGAATAGAAGTGTATTGTGTGAAAATAAAAAACAGGTAGATTTTGACACTATGCAAACTGGTTGAGAACTGTGATAACAATGCGGTAAAGAGACCAATGGTTGTGGAAATTAGAGATAATTTTATCAATGCAGTCAGCGAAGGAGAAAATGACATCGGGAAACATTGCCTTTGTCTGTCTCCAAATTAGACTGCTCCTTTTCAAAGCGAAAAGAATGTCTGGGAGCTGATAAAGTTCTGCTTCCCCATGTGAAGCTTATCAGTTTGTGAAGTTACTCAAAAAAACATCTACTTTCAGTTCACCTGCTATTTAGAGTAATTTCTGTGTGTAGAAAAGTCATCCCACATGAAAATTTAGCACCTGGAGTCATTAGTATCTCTTGCAGCTTGGGGCCAGGTACTAATTCAGTGGGGGAAGGTGCATCTTTCTTTCATTCGTTTCCCAATTTTTCCTTGCTCCAGTACTCAGGTTATGGCTAGGGACAGCCCTTTTGGTTTTACCATGTGCATTTAAATATGGCATCAACCAACTGAACTCTGACCACAGGCTTTTTTTTTTTTTTTCTCTGTGGATGATAAGACAACATAGTGTGAAAAAGTTTATAAGAGGTAAAGTATGAAAGTAATAGGGAGCCTGGGGATACCTGTCTGTTTCAATTTAGGCATGAGTGGCTTACATACCTGAAGGTGGATAACATGGAAGTGGGGAACTTTCTGAGCATTGTTTCCCTAATACCTATCAGTTGCATATGGATATTTTTTCTCAAGTCACAGTATAAATTACAGTCCTGTTCTTATGCTGCAACAAACAGTCCAAATGATTATTACAACTGGAACAAAAATATGAGAATATTGCCAACAATATTGTCTGATCTGTTAGTGTCCCTCAAAATACAGTATTTGACTGCAGAGCGATAGAAGTAAAACAGAAATGAAACCTCAAAAGTTGAATGTAACAGCACTACAAGGAAACGAGCGCTTCTTGTTCATTTATTAGCATATATTTCAGGGTAACTTCACATATGTTGATTTGAAATCAAACATAGGTGTGGTAAACAATTAAATATTGTGTCAAAGGGTAAGTAACTGCCCAGGCATCCCTTAGGAACATTCACAGAATGTTTCACAGAAGTCTGAGTATTGACATACAAACATACCTAAAGCCACAGCATTTCGGATAATGTTCAGAATATACATCTGCAGAAGTTAGAAATTTCCACAACACTTTTTAATTGGACAGTTTGTAAATTATTAGCAGCACAGCTCTCCTGAGGGCACACTTTCAGCAGAGAGCAATAGGCTTTAAATGCATGGCTCCCATTAATGTTAATTTAAAATCTTCACTCTGTAACTTATCCCACAGTGTGTAACACTACCCAGTGTTTTAAAGATAGGACCATATGTGCTGCACTGAAATACATAATGGGATCAAATTGAAGAAACTGTAGAAACCTCATACTAGAGACTTTTTTTGAACTCATCTGAAACGTCCTCATGATTTATTTACTTTGCCAAGAATGCCTGTATACTTAGCTCTTTCTAACCAAGGGTTTCAACCCTGGCCAAGTAGGTATTTATTCCTTTTTCATTCTTCAGCATGGGTAAACAGGCACAGAGGTCAACAGGCTTACACAAGGTCATGGCATGAGTCACTGCCGTGGCTAGGAATAGAATCCAGGAGTCTACATTGCCACTGCCCTCCTTCAAATGCTGTCCTGTACTCCTAAATTAAAGCAGGGCTAATTTTATTTTTGCACAGAATACAAGGTGTCTAAAATCAATATAATGTTATAGTTTCATACACAGGGATGCATTTCTCTTTATCCTGATTCAGCATTACTGGGGAGCTACTTTTCCGATGGAAATCACACTCATTTTATAATGGTATGCTTGGAGCATCATCATAAAGATTTTTACACGTGCTGTGACACATCCATCAAAATCTAAAACAGTCAAGGTTTTTTAATTCTGTCCCAGAGATTACATTTTGAATTGTTGGCTGTTCACAGTTACTGATTGTAGTGGAAACATATTAAATATCATAATGGCATCATCAATCAAATATCATCGATTGGCATTTCTAAAGCACCATTATGCTTATGGATGCTCATTTGACCAATTTTGTCCCTGTCTGGTGCACACAGGAGGGAAGAGAACTAGTGTGCCCTCCTTATTCAAAGAACAAATTCAAGATCTGGAGGAAGGTAGGGCAAATACAAGTGTCCTTTGTACAATCAGCAAGCGACAGGGGCCAGCCAAGCAGCTCTAAGTTCCTGTTAGTCATGTATTCTAAGGAAAATTCAAGTAGAAGTGCGAGAAAACAGAAAATTAAGAATATATAAAGTAAGGCAACAATGGTAAGAAATTACATCACTTGCATTTTGATAAGAAAAATGTTGTGGGGAGTTTGCAAGATGTTTGGTGTGTCCTTATGCTGCCTATTTGCCAGTATTACTGGGAAAACTATATTAAACAATGAGCTTTTATAAAGGTAGCAATTTTATCTTGAATTGCATATTAGAAATCTTGTTCACATTTCTTCTAGTTTGAATAACATTCAACTTTTTTTCCCCAAAATTATTTCTATCTTCTTCAGCAGAATAGACTCTCAAAGAGGCCTAAGAAAGATATAAAGGACCCTGGGGTCTGGGCTGACACAGAGGAGAATTTTATCCAAAAATCTTCTTATGATTTCTTTTTTTAGTGTCTCAAAACTGTCCAAGCACTGGTGAAACAAATTTGTATGCCTTTGGAAATATGATCATAAAAAACTACTAATTCTGAGTAGCTGTAAACTCCAAATCAATCTAATAAAAATTAAAGAAATAAATTGTAAATTTAAACTTACCTGAGACGAGGACAGAGAAACAAAAGACTCAATTAGCATATTTCCTGGTATTAGCACATCCCAACATGACTCCTTCTTAAAACACTGTGAGTATCAGCACCCTTATACATTCTCACATAAACTTATCTTGAATTAGTGTTTGTAGATTAGAATGTTTTGTTGCATATTTCTTTATATAAACAAACCAAAGTATTTTACTGTTATTTATTTAACAAAATACTCTGGTTTGTTTATACAAATAACCAAATGCCTCAAAATGTCTTTTTTTCCAAGCTCATTGTACCTCAGAATGGAGAGTATTGACTAACTGGAAACTCCAGCGGGATGTGATCTTGCAAATTATTTTTTCAGGCTTGACCAGTTCTTCATAGAGTAACACCCAAAGCGAAGCACAAGAGGGAATGAGTTTTGGTCAGTCACCTTGTTGAGCTGAAAGCTTAATGCACCATAAAAGTCTTATTGGGAGGTTTTACCTGACCTTCTGCACAGGGATATTTTGTTAAAATGCATTTCATCAGTGCTCTAGCAACATATTAAGTGGAAGTAGCAAAATTATTAAAGTGGAAATGCTGATTTTCATGTGAGAAGCAAAGTAGAGGTTCTGACTTCTAAGTTAGAAGTTTGTGAGCATCTGAAACCTACTTTCTGATGATGTATGATACAACTGTAATATCCCAGCCAGGTGCTCTAGAGAAGAGGATTTCTGCATACATGAATTTCCTTTCCTGATGAGCTAGAAATCCCTTACTGACTGTGTTGTCTGGTTTTTGCTTTTGCAATGGTTTGGTTTCAATTGTGGGAAAGCGATTCCAGTGTAAATTTTACCTATTTGCTTATAAAGCACTGAAGTGGTCACCAGGGCAGGGAACTGAGGGAAAGGACATTTCTTCAGCTAGCCAAATTTCAGCTGAAATGAGACCTCTGAAAATTAGCTACATGTGACACAATGTGAGCTCAGAAAGGAGGACAAATTGGGATTCTGCTTTCACAAGTTCCCTTTTCACACCCAATACTGCAAGAGTAGGTGCCATTAAAATGGGGGCAGTTTGTTCTATAAGGAAAAGTGAAGATGAAGAAAAGCTTATTTTACCAATACCACAGTTGCTGCAGTAATGGCCAACTTTCTCAGCTCTTGTTGCCCTCAAGACTGCAATATAAACCAAAATGCAGCAGCTGTACACATGTATTCTCACCTAGCAATGATGTGTCATCTGATGCCATTTTATATAAATGGCTGTTACACATCCAAATGTAGTAATGCAGCTGCACTGCCACACACTGAGAACCTCTGATTAAACCTTTAAGTTTGTAAAATACACTTGCAGGCTCCTTAATTGCTTCAGCAGGGAGCATTTCACTGTCCAAACAGAGTGGAAGGAGATCATTGTGCCAGCTATTGTGGAATAAAGATTCTACCATAAGGAATATCTCTCTTAAAACCTTTTTTTTTTTTTTTTTTTCTGGGAAGTATGGTTTTTTTTCTAATACTTTGATGGTGTACGTGAGCCTACAGCCACACAGATATGTATGTAAACTCTTCTCAGATAAATACTTTTATCATCTAAAGGAATAAAGTGCTTGAGGCAGAAGACAGGAATCTCTGGGAAATACACTACTGCGATGAATACATTTGTCAACCGAGTGCCACAGTGATGAATTTCAGGGAAGATGAAAAGGTTTTTCACGACAGCAAGAAATTTGTAACTCAAAGAAGAGAAAATGAAGCAAACAGTTTGCATTTATCTTTGCATCTTAATAGACAACTTTATTCCTGTTTTCACGATGTTGTCTTCATTCTCATGCTAAAGGATTTCCATTTGTTTAAAATATTTAAAAGAAATGGAGTCGTACAGGTACCGGTTAGTACTGTTGTCAGTCACAGCAGTTAGAGAAACTAATATATGGATATTTTAGTCTGAGGTTTTTCAACAGTACTTATTCTAGAGCTGCTTTGGACCTGACAGTTGACTCGCACAGAGAAAATGCATTAAAACACTTACAGCTTTATTATTAATTAGGATTTGATAACTTGCTCCCCCTGCCTTCCCTTAGAACACACACCACGACAAATGAAATCAGAAAGGCATTTCAACTCTTTAGTAGCTGGGTCTGCCACTGCAGCATAGAATCATAGAATCATAGAATAGATTGGGTTGGAAAAGACCTCCAAGATCATCAAGTCCAACCCCTGATCCAACTCTAATTACTATATCATGGCACTAAGGACCATGTCCAATCTCTTTTTAAAAACTTCCAGGGATGGTGAATCCACCACCTCTCTGGGCAGGCCGTTCCAATGCCTGATCACCCTCTCTGTAAAGAATTTCTTCCTAACATCTAACCTAAACTTCCCCTGGCAGAGCTTGAGCCCATGTCCCCTTGTCCTGTTGTTGGTTGCCTGGGAGAAGAGACCAACCCCCACCTGGCTATAACTTCCCTTCAGGTAGCTGAAGAGAGTGATGAGGTCACCTCTAAGCCTTCTCTTCTCTAGACTAAACAACACGGAAATCATTGTTTATTTTCCTTTAGTAGGTGCAAAGATTGAGCCCTGAGCTCCAGCAAGCTGCAGACAGTGTATTTTCTGCTCAGGATATGTACTGATGAACATGCTCTCCCTCCTCACCCACCCCAGCCTGAGCTTCTTAACTTGTAGGACATGCTGCATCACCTGTATTTTCATTTTCTAAATAGCAAAGTATTATACTTTCCTTGTAAAAGTGGAGATAATAATCTCGAGATCAGCCAGCACTGGGATGAAGGTAATTAAAGCTCTTTTGCTGAAGACATTAACACCAAATATTCCCTAAAGTACTGACTGTAGAGTTCTACATTGCCATGAGGTGAATTTGCTAAATTTAAATTTACATACACCGGAATAGCATAATTTAGCAGAAATGCTGGAAAAGTTCCATATAACATATTTGGCAATGGTTCTGTACAAGCGACTGGTCTGTGCAACAAAGTGTTGAATTAGGGAAAGACTTTGCATTTGCCCACATGCCCATTAGTAAGTGAACCAGACTGTGAAAATGTACTGAAAATGCTGTACACACTGTAGATTTTTGTTTCTAAGCTGCTGGTTTTCCAATTACATAAAATAATCCAAAATTTATTTATTATGTTTCCAAGAATTATGTCCCGCAGTCCTTTAAATCCTGTGGGATTTAAAACACCTTGTATTATCACAGTTAGTTTTAAGTTGAACACCCTCCAAAACATGAATCTTGGAAGAGAATCACCTTTAGACCTTCCATGGATGCAGTGCTAAGTTGAACCCTTCTTGCATTTGAAATACGACTCAGACACTACCACCCACACATATGTTATACCCATATAAATATATATATTTCCTTACTGCTGTCATTTAAAGCAGGCATTTGGTCATACGTGGAAGTTTTCATTTTATTGATGTTATTATTATTTGCATTAACATTCCAGCTACGATTTCCTGCCATTCGTTTCTTTTGCAACGTGCTGTAAGCACCAAAGCAACGCACTGTCAGCTGAAAAGAGTGCATTTCAGTAGAAGCCCCTGTACAAGAAGAGAAGAAAAAGGCTGTTTCTCTCCTGGAGATCATGCCCTGCAAGCCTAAGGCAGGCAGCAGCCCTGCAGCGTGTGGAGACAAGGCAGCCGTGGTTGCTGGTGTCAGCTAACAGGTAACCTGACCAGCGTCCAGCGCTTGCAGGCAGGATCAGTGCTGGATTAACTTTCGGTGGACTTGTGCCACAGGCAAGGCTGCACAACTGCCAATGCCTGCGGCACAGGGCAGGAGTGCCTGAATGATGGCAGAGGAGCCTTGTGAAGGACCCTCCTGCTGGGGGTTTGTATGGAGGAGGTTGCAGCTGGTGGCACCGCCCAGCCGAAGGTCTGAGCTGCTGGCCACAGGGTTCTGAGGCATTTCTGTTGGGGACAAACCAGTGAGGTCGAGGTGAATGAATCTGGACATGCCTTTAACATTGACAGAAAAATAATATGTCCACCAGAACATCATAGGACCAAAAGGAAAAAAACACAAAAAAAACCAAACAAACCCAAATCCACGGTTCCCTGGCAGTGTTTGGATGAGAAAAAGAAGCTGGTTTGCTGCATGGTGCCTCAGCCTGTAGTGTAACTTCTCCAGCTGCCCAGAACAGCAAGTGCCAGTCTTGCACTAGTCAGAGCAATGGATCAGCTCTACTGCTTGATCTTATCTGGTGTTGGAGACTGTTAATAGTTTCACTTTTGGAGACTGACTAGAGTTGGGCTTCTCATTCTGCCAAACAAATTAAAATAAAATGTAGCTCAGAAGTCCTTTTGGTGGCTGATACCCTTGCTTTTCCCCCATGGAAAAATCCAACACAAACCCCTTCACCTCACATCTGGTACAGACGTTTACATTTTCGGGGCTGAGGACACTGCCCTCTCAGCATGAAAACCCAGCGATGCCCTCTGCACTGACATGTCCAGATTCTGCATAAAAGGGTCTGTGGTTGCTTAGCCCATTGTCCACAGGTACATATAATTTACTCATGAGGCAAAAGAGAAGCATTTGTGCAAGGCACAGTGATTTTGGCTGGGAATCACGTATTCATCCACCTGAAATCAGTGTTTGTTTTCTTTTAGCAGGCTTTCTGACAGACCTGCACGGCGCTGAGCACTGTGAGGACACACTGGAGAGGAGAGGAGGGGAGGGAAGAAGAAAGTTGGCACTTAAGCTATGGTAGTAAAAAACTACATATCTTAATGCAGGATATAGATCTGCATGTATATATTGGCAGGTCTGCATGTGCTGAGCTACGGATTTTTTCCCAGTGCAATAATTCTTGCGATTTGTCTTGGACCATCAGCAATGCTGTCTCCTGATAGTGAATTTTCCAACTCTGTCAAAACACTTCAACTGCATAATAAATAATGCATATGGGCATTCTCTGATCAACCATAAACCCAAGAGGAGAGATACATAATCTGAAACTTTCACAGAAGATTTTGATCTTCAGAGGATTTGCCAAATTAAATCAGCAAAGTGTATGTGTGGGGGATATTTCCTGAGGATGACTGACCTAGCAGGCTCCAGAGCAGGACATGATCCAAAGATGGTGTGCGTAGCACATCAGCAGATCAGTGGCTTGGGAGCTGGGTGCCTGCAGGTGCCTGCAACTCAAGGACCTCGCTGCTTGCCCAGGGCTGGCAGCACAGAATCATGGCCAGCCTCAGGCAGCAGGTGCCCACAACTGCAGCCTAGAAAGGTCTCACAAAGTTATGATGTCCAGATTCAGTTTTCTGATACACAAGTGTCAGATGTGCTAGGTAGGTAAATAACCACCAAAATAAGACTGGGTATATTTTCTGGACAGTATGAAAATCTCAGTTTATGGTTGTATCAAAGAAAGAATCTAGTCCCTGCGCTTGAAAAGTGTAAGAAGGTGTACATACAGTATTTTATGAATCCTAAAGTTTAAGACTGCAGGAAGAATTAAAAAGAATACCACCTTTCTTATTTTTAAAGACTTCATGGCTTCTGCTGGCCTGACTTAGGATTTCTGAATGCTTGGGGCTGGCCCTACCCTCAATTCCATTATCACACAGCCCCTTTCTCCAGCTCCCCTGAGCCAGCATGGTGCTCTTCTATGTAAAGAAACAGCAGGGTGGATGAAGTGAGCTATCAGCTTGCCCCCCACTCTTTCCTGTTCCTCAGCAGAGGAGTCTTGCAGTGAGGCTGTGGTTTCATCACAGGAGCTGGTGCAAGCAGCTCCCCACTGCTGCACCCCTCACTGCTGGGGATGTGTGCATCCCCAGATGCACTGCCAAGCATCCACTTCTGCTACCTGGGCAGCAAGGCTGAAAAATACCTTCTTCTTCTTCTTTTTTTTTTTTTTTTTTTTATGAGTGATCTTTAACTAAGACTTGTCCACTGAGCCAGCTCACTGCACACCACGGAAATAATCCTACCAGGCATGGGCAAGGACAGCACAGGGTGGGGAGAGAGGGGTGGGAGTCATGGGAACTGCTTCCCCTGGCTGTTGCCACATGCACATGTGAAAGCACATCCTGTTAGCAAGACGGGGATGTCTCTGGGCACTCACAGCTTGTCCTAGAGCTCTTTGGTCCTTGTTAAATATGCTTTTGAGTGACTAGTGTAGACAGACACTAATTTCTTTATCTACTGAAATCCTGGAAAGAAGCTGTGGGATAGGTGGTGACTGTTAGCTCAAAACAGACACTTTTGTGCAGGACACGGTACATTCCTTTGAAATGTACAGGAAAGTGATATTAATTACCTCATCAGTTCCATGTGTATCTGGTTCCTCGTCTGTGATCTGCAGCTATCCTGCTTCTGTTTGACTCACTGATTCAAAACATCAGGCTTAAGAAAACTCTGCAGAACAAACAAGGAAATCCTCACTATCCCTTTTGTAATGTAAACCTAGATTTTCTTTCCTTTCTTCCAAAAAGAAAAAAAAAATTAAAAAGTAAATACTTTTTCTTCTATCAGCTTAATTTAAAAATAACAAAACTATTCTATTTATATTCACACTGACATATTTAATGCTGCCTTTAAATACCTTTATTAGGTCTAATCATCCTTCTCAAAATAGATTTGCATTTAACAGTGTTTTACAGTACCCCACAGCTTACTCACTATGATATATCAAAAGAAATATGTAATGCTTTCTTTACCGTCTCCCACAGTGGTCTGATAAAGAAAATGGACAAATCAATTTTCTCCTCTGATGTGTGTCCAAAAGATAGTTTAAGGGACTCTATGGTCTTTTCTGTGATTCTATTTAATACACTCAGTGTTCTATTCTCCTTTGGGTTAAGGAAAAAAAAATTAATTTGAAAACATGGTTTATATTCAAATCATTTAATTGTGTGATCCAGGTATGAGAAGGGGTAAATTATCTTGGGATGGCAAGGGACAAAGGACTAGCTAAAAAACTATTAGCTCTCCATTACTGTCATATCTCTTTCTTCATTTGTAGCACATGACAAACCTGGATGGGATACGTAGCCACTAAGCCCTGTGACTTGAGGAGAGATCCCTGCAATGCTTGGCAGGGACCTGCTCTTGGACACCTTTCTCCAGGAGAATGTCATGGCTGCCCTCCAGAATGTGCACCTGGGTTTCTTCTGCCTGTGGAAGCAAATGCCAGCACTGGATTAGCTTCCATCCTTGTAAACTGTCAGTAGGTCATCAGTGTCCTTATGTGGGCAGGGGAACTGGGCAGCCATCAGGTCTCACAGGTTGTGCACAGCTGCATGTACACACACTGTAACGCCAGCAAAACCATAATGGTTCATAATTTCACTATTCCTTATTGCACAATACACAAACATTTATATGATGTTAAATCTGCATAGCACGTAAATATATGTAATGTATATAGATAAATTTATATAGATTAAAAAAATGTTATATTTCTCTAACAACTGAAATTGCTTCTAAAAAGCAGAAGTACAAGTCAGTTTTGCAACCCTCTTCAGCATCCTTGCACTAGCCTTCCAGTGCAAAATTATCCTGAAGGAGTACACTCACTTTTTGATGCATATATGGAAAAGAAAAGGAAAGTATGGAGTCCTGATGACTTTATGTTGAAGTGCAAGCCTGCTGATGTAAGTAAGAGCTGCAAGAAACCTGCAACATCTTTGAAACTTCACCAATATCCAAGTACAGGTTGGAGCTCTCAGTAGCTGTTGCCATTTTCAGAAACTATTTAGCTGTTCTAGTGTATATCCTCAGACTTGGAGACAAACAAGTGCATGACTGTGTAGACTGCTTGGTGGTTTTGCCCTGTTGGCTCTGCATTTGGGCATTTGCTTCAAAAGGAAGAGAAAAAATCTCCAAGCAATCTGCTGCTAGCAGAACCATGTAGGTCAGTGCTGCTATGCCTTATTTCCAAGATCACAAACTGAGTGAGTACAATTTGCATGCAAGTAACAGAAAACACTGAAGTTCAGTTTCTAGGGAAAGAACAAACCTATTAGATGATCAAGGGAAGCTATAACAGAGAAACGATCGAGATAAATCTAGAAGAACAGTGTAAATCCATTAAGCTGGTAATTGCCTGTGTGTGATAAACTTATTTTAGTTACTACACTTTCCTTGTAGTAATACTGACACAGCACTATATAATTTAGGGCTTTTTAAATGTCTGCTAAATCCCAGTGGGATTTCTGCCTGAAATACTGCTCCAAGGAATACAGCACATAATCAGTCCCCTTGAAACTGCTTCAGTAATGCTGAATCCATATAAGTGCGGATGCCAATTATGCTAATGAAACTGCAATGGGCCCATGGTTCTTGCCATCCTCTAACAGTGCTGTAAAACTATTGTCACACTCAGCAACTGAATTTTTGTAGCATATGACCACACAGAGTACTGAAATTTGCTGCATAGTAGAGGTGATGCCACATTCTCCCCCTAAAGTAATCCTACCAGCAACATGTAACTGTAGAAAATCTGGGATTTCTTTTTTCTATGTTCCCTTTACTAGTTGTCCTATATTCACATTTCCAGAAGATATAATGAAAAAAATACTTATATTGTCCTTCTTTCTTCCTCCTTGTTTCCATCCAACGCAATGCTCCAATTGGCCACAACAACCCCCTGCAGTGCTACAGGCTGGGCACAGAGGGGCTGGAGAGCAGCCAGGCAGAAAGGGACCTGGGAGTTTGGATTGACAGGAGGCTGAACATGAGCCAGCAGTGTGCCCAGGTGGCCAAGAAGGCCAATGGCATCCTGGCCTGGATCAGGAACAGTGTGGCCAGCAGGCCCAGGGAAGTGATCCTTCCCCTGTACTCAGCGCTGGTGAGGCCACACCTGGAGTGCTGTGTCCAGTTCTGGGCCCCTCCAGTTCAGGAAGGACATTGAGGTGCTGGAGCAGGTCCAGAGAAGAGCAACCAGGCCGGTGAAGGGACTTGAACACAAGTCCTTTGAGGAGAGGCTGAGGGAGCTGGGGTTGTTTAGCCTGGAGAAGAGGAGGCTCAGGGGAGACCTCATCATTCTCTACAACTCCCTGAGAGGAGGCTTGTAGCCAGGTGGGGGTTGGTCTCTTCTCCCAGGCAGCTTATCAGTAATACAAGAGGGCACGGTCTTAAGCTCTGCCAGAGGAGGTTTAGGTTGGATGTTAGGAAGAAATTCTTTACAGAGAGGGTAATCAGACATTGGAATGGGCTGCCCAGGGAGGTGGTGGATTCTCCGTCCCTGGAGGTTTTTAAGATGAGACTGGATGTGGCACTGAGTGCCATGGTTCAGTAACCACGGTGGTAGTGGATCAAGGGTTGGACTTCATGATCTCAGAGGTTGTTTCCAACCCGGCTGATTCTATGATTCTACCCTGAGGAGAAGGCACTGTGAAACCACAGCAGGTGAGCAAAAGTTCAAGATGCCCCTGAGAAAAACCAAGACACATCCTTAACATCTTGTCTCCATTTCCTCTCTCGGGCTGATAAGATCTCATCCAGAAATACTCATTCATGCCTTGACTAGGCATTTCTTTGGGCTTAGGCAGGACCAATTACATGCTGTTTCTCTTTTCCTCTCTTGCCTTCTCTCACACAGTCCTGCTGTGGCACAGATAATTCTTCGTCCCAGACAAAAAGTGGGACTTTCAGAGTCCACATGTTAAAATGTCTACATCCCTTCCCTCACTCTTAAAATGCCCTTTGACTAGAAGCTGCACATACTTCAAAACAAATGCCTCAATCAGGAGGCCAAGACACTTAATCTGAAAACTTAAATTTCAACTGAGGGTGGCATCATGTGGTGTCAGAGCGTCACCTCAGGCTGTAATTTCAATACAGATTTGCATATTAAATGGACAGTATATGTTTTTGCATAAACAAGGTACACACCTGTGTATGCTCAGAGTTCAGAGTTTCTCCATCAACCCTACAGAAATGTCTTTACAGCCTGGCAATGTTATAATTACCTCTGCAATACAGGGCAGGCCAAGGCATCAATCAGCCTGTGTGAACCACAGCAGCAAGGCTAATATAAAATCCTACCGAGGACACTTATAGGGTGTGGTGGGAGTAGTTGATATAGATCATGAGAAGACACAGACAGGAATATGGATTCATCAGGAATAATAGCTTTCATGCATGATTAGTCAGGAAAAAAGACAATGGCAATGCAAGGTTGACCAGTCTACATTATTGGGCTATTACTTCTAGCATCAGTGGAAAGTCCTGCCTTACTAGCTTTTTTCCACATTAAATCCTATCAGCACCCCTGCAGTTCCAGGACTACCGTGTTTCAACAGTGCTTCATCCTGTATTCACTCACACTTATTACAAATACTACAGTCTCAGGGAAACAGCTTTGAAATCACTGTTGCTGCAAGTGCATCTGCCTTGAATTCTGTCGTCACTTTGTAGACTGTGACAATTGCAGTCCACAATTTATTTTTTTTTTGTAAAATCAGTGAAAACCTACAAATGTTGACCTTTTTCTTAATTTATACAACAATAATGTGCTGTCACGTTTTCCCGTCCTCTCAGCTGCTCTTGAAGGGACATCTCACTAATGACACTAATTCTGTGATAGACAACAATAGACGCTTGGAAATACTATTGTAGCTAATGGCTGGCAGCTTTTCTGGGGATTGGCTTCATTCATTGTCATGCCTGCAAATCCCTGCTAATGTTCCTCTCTTACTTCACAGGGCATTGGTTGAAGAGCAAAGGCAGCCTGTGGTTGGGAGTCTCCAGGTCTCCTGTTCTTCCCACTTTCCACAGAATGCAGAGCAGTTCATGAAGCAGTTCCTAAACCCTTGCCATTTACAGCCTGTCATTTGAAATTGTGTCTTCACAAGTTCCAAAATGAAATAGAAATACTAATCTCGTCAGTTTCCTGATGTTTACTGTGACTTTACTGTGACTTTCTTGAGTCATTGCCCAGAGATGTGCTATGATATTTGATCATTAGACTGCTCAGATGCCCCAAACACAAAGTAGTTTCCAAACTTAAATTTCTTGTCAGTGACATTGCCACAAAATGCTGACAATGTTCAGAAAACTAATATTTATTTTTCTCAAAAAATTTTATGAAAGTATTAAACATACTTATTATTTTCTTAACTGGTTCTATATAATTATTTATTTCTTATGTACAGCTCTATTTTAGCTTTAAAAAGGATTTGCTTAACAAAAAGAGCTGCCTTCTCTATCACAGGGAGCATTGCCTTTGTCCCCAGAGGAAAGAGACAAAGAGCTGTGAGTACCCAAGGGAGTGCTCAGAAGGAAATGTCTCCATTGGAAGAAGAGGAGCAAGGACACAATATCCCAGCACAGCGAGGCAGACGCTTCCCTCTGCATTTCATTGTTGGCTTCAGCGTTGCATCCCAGCCCAGAACTGTCATTAGATATTATATGAGAGGTTGTTGCAACCTAGGCTTGAGGAGCACGCTGAGCAGCAAACAGCTGAGAAGTGTTACGTTCTCCTGTGTTTCTGAGGATCATATTGTTCTGATCTATGGCCTGAACTGCTTGTTAGAAATATTGAGATACACACACTGGATAAATGCCCTCAGAAAAAACCTCGTAGTCATACCTGGGGTTGCAAAGACACATAAAAAGAACGCAGAAATATACACATGGGCACATGAAAAACTCCAAAGTTGTACAGAATTTGCCACTACCTTATGCTATTTGAAGCATGAGTATAGATTTCATCATTCTTTCCTTACTACTCACTGCTGCCACCATGTGTTACCACAATTTTCTGAAATAATAATGCCCCTTGAAATAGAAACGTGTACTACTGTGGGTGAGAAGGACCTGGAATTTGGAAAGGCAGTACTCAAGAATAAAAAATGTGAAGTGGGTAAGCCATTTCTTGGAAGACTAGGCATTGCTCAAAATTCAGAAGCGCTCCTTATAAGCAAAATCTTCAAATTCTGAACTGAGAATTCGTGGTATTTATTACCAGTAGAGTTTATGAATGTGTGTTAGGAAGTGCCAGGCTAGTCCAAGAAAGTGCAACTACATACACTGGCAGTCTCTCTCTCCCACGCCTTCCTCTTGCACTTGGATCTTTTGTCATGCTTTTTGGGGGTGACAAATGCATTAATAATGAACAAAAGGTGAATGCACTCAGGAAAGCAGTTTCTTCCTAATTCCCATTATCTGGTAGTGTGACTGTTCCTTCAGAAATGAAAGGCAGTCTTATGGTTTGGGCTTAATAAAAGTAATGGTGGATATTTTTACTGTCAGTACAAATGTCTAATTAAATCACTATTAACATTTGCTGTGTCTCCAGGATACAAAATGTAGCTAAGTTTTACCCACGTTTTTCCACACTGTATCAAAAGCTGGTGTATCTCAGAGCTGGTAGGACAGCAAATTCCTACGAGCTGAACTTCCCCCAGTGCGGCTTGGTTCTCTGCTAAATTTATTTCATCTTAAATAACTCGTTAAGGATGACATTTAGGTGACAATCTGTTGATAGCTAATCACAAGCTTACAGCATATTATTTCAATGGAATGTCTTGATACTCAAGTTAAGGTTACTGTAACAATTTGCTGCTTTATGGCCTTGTTGAGGGAAACAGGGAGCATATGCACGGCTTAGCTGTTCTCTCTTCCCTCTGTCTGGCAAGGTCTAAAAGCACGTCTAGGTATAGAGGCAGTGTTACCAGTTCTCACTGTGGTTAATGTGTTACCAGCACATACTCCCCGGGCCAAGGAATGATTGCAGAATATCGGTTTGCATCTAAAACATAAACCCAAGTTTAGTTTCCAGCTTTTGTGACGGAGAGATAACGGATGGATAATCCTAGCTCAAAACCAAGAATGACGCTGAAGGTGTGTATGAAATCAGGTGATGTTGTGGCCACTCATGTTTCTGAGAGACTGCTTATGCATATGACGCTACTGGAAGTTTGTCTTGTCAGTGGTTCTTTACACACGTGTCCTGGCTGCTGAACTTCTGTTTATGTACCTTGCTGGATCAGCACGCTGGGGAAGGATAGGAAGCTAATGCTCAGTCAGGACTTGATGAAAAGGAGAAGAAATAGGAAAGAAAGAAACGAAATTTATATGAAGGTCTGATCTTGCTTTGCATAAATCTAAGTAGGCTACTTAGGAATTACTTCTGCTTTTGCACATCATTTAATTCCAGTGCCTATAAGGAGGTTTTTGAGGAAACAGAACCAGGGTTTTCACAGAAATGCATGGCAAGGGCACATGAGAAAACAGCTGTAGCTTGAAAGAGGAAATGCTCTTACTGTATATATGGAAACATCATGGGAAAAATTGAGCATAGGAAGGCAATACCCAGAGAGGTTGTACAGTGTGTGTCTTTGGATTTTTTCAAGACCTGACTGTTTAAAGCTCTGAGGTCTCTGGTCTACACTCATAGTTGACCCTGCCTTGTGAGAATTTTGGACAGGAGCCCTCCAGAGGTCCCTTTTCACTTGGGTTACCCCATGGTGCTGTGATGCTATGGACTTAAGTGACAGCAAGAGCAGACCTCAGCAGTGTTGAAAAGTAACCACCATGCCTTAAACATTAAAGCCTATATTTTAATAAACAAGAGAGACTGAAGCAGGTAATCTGTGTTTTCAAGGATCAGTTTTCAAAGAAACATTAAAAAATCAGGGAATCTCATTTTTTCTGTGGGGCGGGAACATCGTTATTGATGAGAGGAGAGAAAAGAAGGAACTGATTTGGTGTCAACATAATGCTGGTGTAGGCATCACCTCTGAGATGTTTTCAAAAATACAGAAAGTACAGGGTCACTTCTGTAACCCAGGTCCCTCATAGGGAATGAAGTTCATTATTTTGAGCCCTGGTGCTTCTCACTGCCAACCCTCCTTGACTTAGCATAAGTGCCCCAGTTTTGGGCCTGATGGCAGACATCTAACAGCCTATTTCAAGCTGTTCCTGATATCCTGAAATGAATATTCCATTTTCTTCTATTTTCTTCTGTTTCCACTAGTCATGAAGCGCTTTGTTACAACATACTTTCCTATTGTTTACTGGCCCTTAGTGAAACAAGAAAAGAAGTGAATGCAAACACCAAGAGTGTCCCGTCATTAAAAAATGGGATCGTATCTGATTTCACTTTCTAGAACAGTGGCATGAAACCACTCCTTCCAACTGATGGAGCCATAACATATTCTACTTGAGGGACAAGACAGAGAAGACTTAGGTCCTCACTTTTTGCTATCGTCTCTGACTCCTGGTTAAGGTCACATCATTACAATGATGCTCTGATGACATGTATTCTTCTGTGTTTGGCAGAGGACTGTGGCTCCACTAATTTACTTCAAAGATGATGTGGCTGTCCTGAGTTCTCTATAATCTTGAAACAAACAGTGTTGCCTTGTTGGAGCTGTCACCACAGTGTCTGACATAAAACAGAAAAGAAAAAGAAAAGTGTGTATTTTGGAGGACGTGAAGGGATTCAAATCAGTTTAGAAGGATAATGTTTCTTTAACAGTGAAATCCATATGAGACTTTCCTACCAAGTACAAAGGGATCTGCATAAGGCACCTCTAGGGCAAGTCTAAAAAATATTGCAAATGATTTAGGCAGTCATTAAATATGACCTTTGTTCTTGGCAACAGCACAAGGAAAGCAAGAAATAATTAAGCAAGCAACTGTTGAAAGCACTACTGACCGATTTCAACACTGAATTTGTTTTCTGCTGTGAGATGTTTTTGCCTCTCGTTTCATTTTCCCTTGCTGAAAGACAAAGATGTCATTTTAGTGTCTACAAATCTAGTTATGTTGATTAGCACTATACATTTAGAATTGGCACAAATTATTTTCATGCAGACTACAGCATCTGGCATTGCTGTTTATATTTTTATGTTTCTGGATTATGAATATTTTAGTAATTCTCTGGAATTTGCCAAGTAAGATAGAGTGTATTGCTGAGTTCTAAAAAAAAAGGCAGTACTGGGCCAAATGCTCCTTCAAGGCATAAGAAGTGAAGAAGAAAAATCTTTTAGTGCTTTGCCCTTTCATCTCACTGAGCAGAACCAAAACAGTCTAATTGCTCAAAGAATGGCATTGGACATCTGCCCTGACCACTGACAGGTGCTAAAAAGACTTTCCAAAATGCTTAAGTATTTAGCTACCAAACTCCTCTTGATTCTCATGAAATTAGGCAGCTCAGCACTTGGAAAAATCCCACTGGGGTCCAGATTCTTTAACATATCTAAGCAGTTGTAAAAAGACTCCAATTCTTTTAACATAAGAACCCAAACACATTTTATTTTCAGACATCTACCAAAAAAAAATTGCCTGCTTTTCTCTTACCCTAAATGATAGCAATAAGATGCAATACAGCAAAACCAACATAGATGATTGATTCTGTGAAAATACACAGGGGGAACTTCTTTGAAGCAAGTATATTACAGGCTAGTTTACTTTGAGTATTTTTTTTCTCATCTCAGTTTTTATGAATGAGAGAGAATATTTTCTGACATTAGAAGAATTATAAATTTGAATAGGTTTTGAATCTTCAGATCTTTTACAGCAGACCTTCACTGTGATATTACACTCAGAAGACGATGGCACTATCTACCCTGAAAAGAGGACAGAAAACAAAAACTTACAGGCATTAGAAGCTCCAGGAAGTCAAGTATTGAAGTCACAACAAATTCTTATTGTTTAAATAGTAAAAACTGGACAGCAAGGGGTAAGTCCTACTAGAAATTTAACCAAAAATAGAAGTCTATTGTGTACAATCCTATTCCATTGTTTACATATCATAATTTCATTCTAAAAATGGCAATCTACTAATTAACATGCAACATTTCTAATTTAAATATCTCATGAATTAAATAAAAATCAACAATGTCATAAAGTTGTGGAAAGTCAAACTTACTCTTGAGTGGTGCAAAGACAGGCCAAGGAGAGTATGGATCTGGTGGGGAAAGCTGGGGTGAGAGGAACATATGACGCTACGTTATCAGACACTGCATTTTATATGCACAGGGTTAAAAGAACTGGAATGACCTTTTCAAGCAAGGAGAAGAACTAAATGGGGAATGTGATACCTCTTGGTATGTGTAAGTGGTTAGAGAAGTGGTATGAAATACTATTTATTGGAATATCCCCCGTGAGGAGGATCAGACCTGAAGGGCTACAAGTGCAGCAAGGAACACTTAGGTTATGTATTAGGAGGTAAAGTGTTTAACTGTCAGGGCTAGTTGGAAACAGGACAAGGAGGCCTGGAGAAGCTGTGCACTTACCACCAGAGCATGGTATCTGCCAGATGTGGGAAAGGTCTGGCTGGCTCTGCCACAAGGCAAGAGGATGAACTAGATGAGCTCTTGGACTGCCTTCCAGCCCTCACTGCTGTGATTCTGAGATGTATCATGCTGGAAAGCCTTTCTGTAATTATTTTGTCCAGCAACATCACTTCCCCTATCAAAGCCATTTTATTCATGGGAGACATGAGCACATGGGGATAGAAGTTTTCTGAATAGTGGAGCACTGCATCCATCATTTAGTTATCATTTGTTTCTGAATTATAACGCAGTGCTGTGGTCTAACAGAAAATTTGGGAGTTATCAAGAGCCCTGCTAATAGGAAGCATCTGTTTTATTTCAATGTTTCAAAGTTTAGAGGCTATATACTCAGCAGTACCTTCCTTTCTGTAACCTAAAGGGGCACTGAGAGGTTTGCTTATGCCAAAAAAAAAGGGGGTTATTATATTAAGATAGCTATTTATTGTAAATCTTTAAATAATGTATGAACTTTTCTCCATTATTTCACAATGTGTACTCTTAAATAACATGCCATTATGCTAGTCACACCATAAAATTAAACCAATTACAAACAAATAAGGTACCTGATATAGTTTAATTGTCCATGTAAGTGAAATACAAATGATAATCAAATAACTTTAATAGTAGTAAATAGGTCTAATACTGACATTGCATCATAATAAAGCTAATTTTTATAAGCACAAAATTGGTTAAAGAAAAGTGGTTTAACCTTGACAGTGAATATAGCTTTCAAGCCATCCAGAGGAGATAGGAGCCTGAAGCTTTATTTCCAGGTATCTATGTTATTTTGGAAAATAGTGCCTTCTGTGCAAAGGAATGTTTCCTCAGCATCAAAGCACAGACGTAAACCAGTGGCATCCAAAAGGGGATGTCTACACATGCACATATTGATTTGGGGCTTTCTTTGGTCTCTCAGCTACAGGAAGACAAGAACCTGAGATGAAACCTAGTCCTAGGAAGAGCTGCTCTCCATGTTGCTGATATTCCCCTCAACTCCAAGAATAAGCTACTTTACTTAAATACTCATCTTCATGTGTTTTCCTTGAAGAGAAGTACTTCTCCACTGGTAATGGGAGTTCAGTTTCCTCTGCCTCACCTCCATGAATATATGCCAGTTTAAATAAGAATACTGCTGTGTGCATTTCCATGTAATTGAAAATAAATATCTCTCATCTTCTTTCCTACAGAGCACTTTAAATGCCACATCCCAGTCCATAATTTATTGACAGAAAGAAAGGCTACTAACATAGTTTATCAGCCTCCTTGCTGCTCCAGGGAAAGGCTGAGGATGCAGCACAGCCAGCTGAGCAGTCCCTTGCTGTTACTGCATGCAGTCCTGGTAGAGAACAGGCACTGGCAGTGCTCAAACATCAGTGCACAAAGAGCCCTTCTCAATGTCCCCAAAAACTTCCCAGCCCCATACTCCCATGCCTGGTGATACCTTCCTGGGTTGTCTTTCCCAAGAGGTCTGGCCCTCTATTTTCATTCTGTTTCTTGGCATGAACTACATTTGGATACTGGTTGCCCCTCCCTCCTCCTATCTACCTAGGAGCTACAGTCATTTTAGCCTGTCTTTCTGCATTTTTTTGACTCTGCACCTTATCAACACTCTTTTCTGTAAATGGTTGGTGTTTGCAGATTGCTTTTCTCTCAGCATTTTGAAAGAGGTGATAGCCTGGTGGAAGAGAACAGCTCGGAACATAATAACATCTGATAAAAGGCATTATGAAGTCCATTAAACTTCCATCATGGGTTGTCCTCTATTATTAACAGAAATGTTGCTGCATCTTTCTTTTATCATCACGCTCTCCTCTTGAAAGACCTGTCTGAAAGCATTTAATGTTTTTACAGCTCATCTCTGAGACTTTTTTTTTACCTTTTTTCACCAGGTAATCATTTCTGTTATACATTGTAGCACAACAAAAAGGTCCTCATCACAATTTCCCAAAGAATGAGAGTAAGAATCAAAGTTACATGTCAAAGTGCACTCATTAATAGCTATTTAAGGGAGTAAGCAGGGTTTACATCATCATTATTATTATTATTATATTACTATTCAGCTGGTAACTAGCATTTTCTGATTCTTGGGTTAATGACAAGTCCATCAGGTCCTGTTGCTCAGCAAAAGCTATAATCAGGAACAAAATCTAGATGAAGCAACTTTTATTATTCTATAGTGTGTGAGTTTAATGTTCTGTACTTTGAAACAACTCTCATTTCATTTCTATAGGACTTTAATAGTGTAAAACATTATATTCACTCAATAGATTAGTAATTATGTTCTTACAGCTTAAAAGAAGAATCATTCACTTCTCAGAAAAAAAACAAAAACACCAAATCAAAGCTATGATAATGAATAAGATAGCATAATTCAAGCTATGCTTTTTGTTTCTTACTACCCTGGAATCCCTCCTTCTACTCTTGTCTGTTCAGCTTAAGTGATTTGACTTCCTAAGCCAATTCTTTAGATAAACTAGTGCTCTAATTTTAGGTTTGTCCTGTGGACTACAAGATACCTCCTTTGTGTGATTCTGCAGTGTCAGTTTATGTACAGCATTGCTGTATTGGGAGTCAGAAGAAGAAAGAACATTTAGAGTCTCTTTCCAATTAATCCTGTGTATATTTGCAAGGAATTTGGTTCCAAGAAAACTCTAAATAATAAAATGCATGGCCTCACAACATGCTGCAAAGTACTTATTATTTGGTATCCGAATATACTCTGACTGCTTATGCAAACAGATGCTCAAAATACCATTCTTAATTAAATATTAAGGGTTGGATTCAAATGTTGATCCATGCCAGCAGAAGATAGCACAAATCCTGGCACTGGGCCCCAGTCCAACAACAGGATGATTGTGAATGCCTGAAACATTACAGGCTCCCCTCTCTTGTGGGCAGACATGCCAGACACTGAGATATGATGCAAAGAGGCTGGATTTTGGGGTGTTTCTCAGGTGTCAGGGTGGTAGTGCAGTCCAGATGGATGCTTGACAGCATGCCCAGTGTATGCATTGGGCACGATGCTCTCCAGTCAGGTTGGAGGGAGCTGCTCAGTCATAGGAGGGAGCTGCTCAGTCATATCGTCAGCAGCCACCACTACAAATTCCCTGAATCTTTTAATGAAGGTACCAGAGTCAAAGTCACTGAAGGAAGAACTATGAGATGAGCTTTCACTTAAACAATACCTCTCTTTTTGTTTCCACCGTAAGGGATTTCTTCTGTTTAGTAATGGATGTGCAATAGTTTTTAGATAATGATGGAGGTTGTAAAAGATTTATTTTAGGAATGGCGAGTGTCTCTTCATACTAAGGTTTTTAGTGTTTGGTTTTGACAAGGAGAGGAAATAAAACACTTGAAAGAGAGGCAAAGAAAAGGAAAGTGCAAGCGGCAAAAGCACCTTTTCTTTGAGCTGATGAATTCTGAACCACATTGACGACTCACTGTCTTCTCTTCCATCCTGACACATCCTGTGATTCTGACATGGCACAGTGTAACCTGTCTAAAGAAGACTAACTAGCTTTTGAGGGCACCATGTCTGTATAGCCTGACTGGTCTCCCATAAGAGATTTCAAGTATTTGCAAAGACAGTATTTCAAGTTTTCAAAGATTTATCATTTACCTGCAGTGAAATGCTGAAGCAAAGCAAAGACATAGCACCGTCAGATCAACTGTTGCATAATATATACTAATCCAGATGAAGCAAAGATTTATATTTTTTTTAGATCACTTCTTCTCATGGGTTCACAGCTCTGTTGGAAAAAGATGTAATCTTGGATAGCAAGGCTAAACACTTCTATTAAAAACCACATACAAAATGAGGAGGACAGAAAAGGAGCAGGAAGCAAAACCAAAAATGGATGAAGAGGCAGAAACGTGATTTTGCCAGCTGGGTTCCTTCTTGGTTCCCATCTCTAAAAACTGGTCAAGTTATTTCTTTGGCTTAACTGGGTACCCTGGGCTCAAAGTCATGCGTATCCTGAGGCTGAGGAGCTCACAGAGCTCGAAAGCTTTCCAGGCTGCCTGTTCACCCAGCCTCTGTGTCAGGCTATTAACCTCCCCAAAGGTCTATTATCTACTTTCCAAAAAAGAATTTTTAGTCAACTGATTTACATCCAGTGTTCTTTTTTATTTAAAAGTCATAATGTTAGCACCATCCTTTGCGTAGTACTAAGTAAGGTTTTATTTATTTTTAACTTTGCTGTCTTTTATGCACAACTTCATAGAGCAAACTGATTCAAACTTTTGTATGATTTATAGGTCTATAAACCCTCACCCAAAACTGAGGTACCTCAATCTACTATCTTCCTTTCCTCACCATGTATAGACACAATTTTTAGGGCAGAAAGACCTGGGTTGCGTCTCTTCCGTCTTTACCATTGAGTATTAGAGGAAAACTGCCAGGAGAAGCCAGCCTGAGACTCCAGCTGATGAGAAGAGCCAAAGCAAGGCTTTATGGATTCTTGGAAAACATTTTAATTTTGCATGACTCTTTCACTTCTGTGTGCTGCTTCTGTTGTGATTGCGTTACCTCTGTATCACTCATTCATCGATCTGTTCTGTTCCTTTCTTTCACCTTTTCTATTCAGTCATCCTCATTTCACAATTTCCTTTTTCTTTAACTGATTTCCTTCTAATTCAACCCCTCACGAAAGAGGGGAAGAACACTTGTGAAGCAAACATACTAATTTTTTTACATCATTCCAGTGAACCTCATTGCTTATGCATTATACCTCTTTCCCTACTCCATTTATGTTTGATCTACCTCTATTTCAAGCTGGTTAGTACAGATACTGCCTATGACCTTTTGTTTGTACAAGGATGCCTCATTCATACTTGGTTCCTAGCCAGCACTGGAACAACTTGTTAATGCTTGACACTCTTACATAGAGTCGAACTGAGCAGAACCAGCACTCTTGGATTTCATGACATTCTAAAGAAAAAGCACTTGTATTCTAAAACCAGGTTTACTTTATTAAATCCTTAGTTTCAGGCATTGGGAAAAATCTTCAGGGACTGCATCTTACCATCTACTATTTGCTTCCATGCTCAAGTGTAATTTAAAGCTTACAACCCTCATGAAAGAATATGCCCCTTCTTGGTGGAGAATTGGATGCTTAGCACAGCAGAAGCAATAAAATGCAGCAACTGGGAATGCACACTGGGAATGCAATGTATTCCTGTAAAATCTGCATATTTCCTGGATCCTTGAATAGGAATGATCACAAAAAGCTTTCAGGCAGTTTCTGCTTGGAGAAGGTATTTTTGCCTTTTCCTCAACAGATTACTTGTGTAGAAATTCTTGAAGATAATGAAAGGCACAGTGCTTTCTCCCACATCTCCACTGGCATTTTAAAGCATTGTCTCAGGCTTTTTACCAATCCCATCTGTTCTACTTTATGCCACTTCTCTGCTATATAAGAGAACCGGAGGGTTTCTACTGGGAGGCAAAGCAGAGTATGATTATCCTCTTACAATATCCTCACAATATCCTCCTCTGGGTGTAGGTTACTGCTTGGCAACCTAGTGGAGTTTCACCCTGGATGTGTATTCAGCAGTCTTCAGGGCTGCCCATTAATAACTCCTGCTCAGCAAACCACAACCATGATTAAGGAATGGAAATGATCCATGCTTGGAAGAATTTTGGCAGCAAAGATACAAACACGTGTGGGAACCTGGCAGGTAGAGGTAACAGCTACAAGGTAGGCGTGGGGCAGTGCTGCCAGTGCGTGGGGATGCTGCAGGTGGGCTTGGACCCCCTGACTGAAAGGGTCTCTGGAGTCTGAAAGAGTCCAGCAGCCTGCGCCATGTATGTCCTCACCAGTGTGCAAATGCTGAGGAAAGCATTATGAAGAGGGGGAAAGGCATGAGCACGCCAATTTACAAAAACTCCAACATGTGATTATGCAAAATGCATAAAGGTGTGGCTGGATGTATGTGCTTTCTCATTAAGATGACTTCCACATCATTACAAACAACCAATGAGAGAGAAATCTGTCGTCATGCAATCAATTTGTCAGGTGTTTTCCTGTTTTGTTTGTGTGTGTGCCTACCTGCAGGAAAATCAGGTGAGCAAAAGAGACCATATAAAAAATTATCTATCAAAACTGACTGTATACCCTCTAACAATATTTCCCTTAAAAACAAACAGATAGAGAATTTAATGTTGACATGCAGCTTTTTTCTACCACAGCCTGGTAAGAAGCCACATTCCTTCTAAGCATTACAAGACCTTCCCAGTCACTGAACTCTGTCCAGGTTTATGGTGTCTTATTAGGAATAAATTGCATTCCTAGTGGGTCAATAAAGGGTTTTCAACTTGCCAGAATCACAAGTTCACTCACTGAATAAGCAAAACAAAGATATTTAGTGCAAGCTGCTTGGAAGAGTATAAAGGTATTAAGGTAATAAATAATAATAATGGCCAGTCTTCGCGAGCGAAGATCCGGGGAAGGTCTTTCCACCTTCCAGCCTGCGCATTGGATTTTTTAGGTGAGACACAGTGTGCGCGGAACTGAGCCCACCCTTTAATCCTAAGGTTCATCTGCCGGGGCCAAGCGAGCTTGGACGGTGGCAGCGAGGTCCTTAGGACGTAGGTGGGTTGCCTTTAAGGGCTGACGAGCTCCACCTGCCTGGGAGTGGCCCTGACCGGGAATCGAACCCGGGTCTCGGTGGTGATAGCGCCGCGCCTTTACCACTAGACCACTTAATTAAAATATCAATTAAGGTATTAATTAAGGTATTAAATATTTTTCTTTCTATGCAGAAATGAAGGAAAATATTTTTTGTATCATTCTGGAGTTACAAGAACAAACAACATAACTGGTAGAAAGTTTTAAAAGAATTGTGACTTTTTTTGGGCACCAAAGAAGTAAAGCAATCACAGAAGCAAAGCATGGTGGAAGTGAGCTTGGAATTTTACAAAGACTCAGCCTTTTTGATTCACCCATGCAGCGCATGTCCAGAAATGTTGAAAACTTGCTAAACAGACTCCTGTTTATCTGAAAAAATATATTACATAAGTGATGGTGACAATATCGAGACAGTATTGCAGAGTTATGCACTATTTTCTGCAATTCTTTTTGTATAAATGATTCATTTAGTACCTCTTTCCTCAAATATATACGGTACCATTCAGTTGATTTTTTACCGTGCAACATACGGAAGACCAAATCCCAGAGAGGCAATTTCAGGAATTTATTACTTATGGCAACATCCATGGTATATTGCAGCAATTAGTAGTGTGCAAGAATAGAATCTCTGTCCTTCAGACCACCATGGTCATGACAATGCATCACCTATACGAGAACATTACATACTTTTATAGGCACAATTAAAAGGATTGAATGAGTTTGCTGAGTATATTCTCCATATGGGGTAATGCTTAATAGTAATCATTGTATATTGCACGAAGCATGCAAGTTATCTTGTGTGACCTGATTAGTCAGAAATAGTGTTTCCACTCTTTGGAATGAGATTGTTATCAGTTGCAATAAAAATAAGCAAGACTATACTTGATGTGAATTGTGTGCTGCTAGCGTTGTTGAATCTTCGAACTTGTATATAAAACATCTGACAGGCTAACTCAGAGAAAATTAATGGTGGTAGAGCAAACAGCTTCAGAACCTGATTATGACAGCAGTGAAGGTGTGAGATAAGTCATTTTGAGAGAGCCACTAGCAAAAATGCTTCTCAAAGAAACAAGAAGTCTTGATTTTATCTGTATCCTAGAGGAGGCCGGTTTCAGCCTAAGTTTTTTGTCCCCCATCTAAACAGATCTCTGGAAGGCATACAGCAAGTATGTTCAATGTCTCAGCAAATCAACAGTTCAACAGTTCCAAGAAAGCAAATCCAGTTCCATCACCACCAATTCATTTTAGGCATCATCCCTCTTCTGCGGACTGCCAAATCTCTCACCCTGTCAGGAGAACAAGTCCCACAGTTTCACCTTGTGCCTGTTTTTTTTACCTGTTTTTCCCACCTTTGTGTACCAAAGACTCAATATTCATTAAAAATCACTCCAGAAATCTCCCAGGTTCTCCTTCTTGACTGGCTTTCAGCTATTGCCTTATGACTTTTGACGTCTGGTTGCTGGCAGGTGTTCATACACTAGTGCCTTGCTGAACCCAAAGTCCCAGACTCACATCCTTTTTACTTTAACTCCTGATCACACGCTGCTTGGAGGTGGCACCGGAGTGAGATGGCTACCTTTCAAGGATTCAGGTCTCTGATGCAGTCCCTTTTGGTCCTGCTGCCAGTGTTAATAAACTGGAAGAGTCCCCTCTAAAGACATAACTGAATAAAAAAT
This sequence comes from Myiozetetes cayanensis, assembly GCF_022539395.1. NCBI lineage: Eukaryota > Metazoa > Chordata > Aves > Passeriformes > Tyrannidae > Myiozetetes > Myiozetetes cayanensis. The sequence goes on along the minus strand of NW_026086604.1, from coordinate 115,839,114 downwards.
TGCTTTCACAGATATGTGCCACAAACAAGACTAAATTCTCTGTTGCATCACAGTGGAACAATATGACTTGTTCAGTAAATACACAAGGAATTGAATAAATGCAGAAAATAGCCATGAAGAGCTAGTCTTCGCAAAGACACTGCCCATCAGTCAAGAAGTCCCTGTGCAGCACACTGCTGGTGCCTATGCAAATATTTCAGGGAAGCGTTGCTGTATGGTTTGCATTACTGCCAACAGTCAGAAACAAGACACTGAGCCAGCTGGATCTCTGTCTGATCACCTTAGGTATTTTAATTTTCTAGGTTGTAAGGCTGTATTTACAAGCGTTAAATACTTCCAGGAAGTTCTCGGATGTGCTAAGAAAGCAAAGATGAAATTTCAAAGGTGTCTCTAAGTTAAAAGCTTGTACAACAGAGCTGTTGATTACACATCAACGGTGACAAAAGAGAAAGGACCAGAGAAGATTTTAAAAGAAACACCAGTTGATTTTTGGTCATTTTAAGCTGGAAGGTCATTCAGGGTCATTCACTAGAAGCAGTTTCTCTGCTTTTCAGTTTCTGTTTTCTGATCTTGAGATATGAAAGTTTTGAGAGCTGCTTCTAGTTAAAAACCTGACCTGATATCAAAATAAACCCAGACATTACAGGGGAGTTCCAGACTTTGCAGTAGACCCTCCTCACTTGTTTGTATCACTGAGACAAATTCAGGCAGGAATATTAAAATCCTGTTTACTGAACAAGCAAAACTGTGGAGTTGAGCCCGCCCTGAGCACAAAGGAGCACTTTGTTCATCATTAACCAAGGCCTGACAGTGTTGAGATGATCCCTTTGTTGGGAGGATCAGAAGACACAATTTGTAAGAGCCTGACAGACCAGCTTGCACATCTTTGACAGCTTAATTAACACATTTCTTCCTCTGGGGAGGAGAGAGTCTCCTCACCTATGGAAAGAGCACCACATTGTTTCTAAAGCCACCCAAGTGCCACCAGCTCAGAGGCTTTCCCAGAGGGCTAGCTAGCAGCACTGGCTGCAGCTTTCCCTTTTTACTCCAGTGAGTACCTAGGAGGCGAAAGCAAATCTGTTTCCTGACAGAGAGTGACTCATGCAGGCTGCTTGGCTTCCCCTTGTTATGTCAGTGATAGGGCATTTGGCTGTGTTTTCCAGTGAACCTTTTGTATACAAAATACCTGATATACATATGTGCTGTGGCTTTGCTCCTGCACAGATGTGTGCGAGAGCAAACCCATCAGGCTCGGGTGACTCATCGCGTGTTGCTAGAGCTGACTGAAAGATGTAAGCTGGACAACAATGTCTTCAGGTCTCAAGTTCATGCCCAAGTTTTACTGAGGCAGAGCAGTTCAGGAGGAAAACTGGAACTCAACATTTACAGAACCTTGATCAGAGCAGTGGCAAGTGCCTGAGCTGAGGCAGAGCTCTGAGCAGAGAGCCTGGCCAGCCCCCTCTACCCTCCTGGTGCACATCAGCTCTCCTGCCAAGAGCCCTAAGGTGCTTGAAAGGGTGCAAGCAACAGGTCTGGGACTGTTCTACAAACTGGAGAAGGGACTGCTAATGCTGCTTTCTTCAGTGCTGGCACAAGGCTTTGCTGTCAAACGGGATCACTTGAATGAAAGAAATTTTAAAGAATTTGGGTCACTTTGTTTTTCTGTACAGAGGATGCAAGTGCTCAGTGCTTCACCTGGGGCTAATACAAACAATACCTGTATCCCTCTGTGAGACAACTTGTTCTGAACAAACTTGCTTTATTGCTCCAGTATGCTTGAGGCTGTTGTTTTTAGTTATTCTTATTTCAGCATCACCTCAAAGACGCTACCACAGCCAGGGCACCATCTTCATAGCAACACAGAATGTAAAATAGTGCCTTCTCCAAACAGGTGGCAGTATGTCTTGGAGGCTAAAGAAAGGATGCAATAGAGCAAAGGTGTTATGCAGCAAGGCTGTTGCTCACAGACATCCATCATTTTAATGGTCAAGTGGAGACTGGAGGCTGGGTTTTTTGCCACTGTGGCATGCACCCACTTTTCTAGTCACCCAAATCATCACATCCATACCTTTGGATTAAAGTGGAATTTGTCCTCTTGCCCATGGCAAACCTATGTGTCTGGGCAGGCTGCCTGAGTACTGCTTTTCTAAACACACCACATCAGCCCTTCTTGCTGTCAGGATATCACCTCACAAACATTCATATAAGAGCTAGTCCAGAACAACCATCAAAGAGATGGAGCAACTTTACGTCAGGTTTGACTCCATAACCCTCCCCAGATAAAAAAGCCCTGGTTTACAACCCCTACAAATCCCAGGCTTGAGTGAACAAAACTAAAAAGGTGACTGCTATACATTCAGAAGAATTTGGGATTACTCTGAAGTGAAAATTTCCTTCTATAGCAAAACTAGTGGGAGAGAAGAGGAAATGTGTGGTGCGGACAATTATCACTAGCAATATCTCTGCCACCCTCTTCCACAAAGTTTCAGCCTTAAAAGGGAGAAGTGACAGACATTCAGAAAATACCCCTTATATTGTTATTTTTAAAGGAAGGGCTCAAAATGCCAGGGTGACATACAGCATTATAAGACACTCAAGGTTATATTAGGAAATTAACTGCTTTAAAATGAGGAACCACCATGTGAACTAACAATCACATCTCAATCAGCATGATGCTATTTATCTACCACCAGAAGCACATATGGTGGTTAGCAGACAAAGGAAAAAAAAAACCCTACAGCATGATTTTGCTAATCATAATTAGGCATAATCAGATTGGAAGACACTTTGTCAACTATTTTTGTTGTGCTGTGTTATATTTTTTGTAAAAGGCCAATTTATTAAATGGGCAAGATTTGCAGAGAAAGATTTACCTAAATGAATTCCCTGTACAACTTTGTTGAAAGAAAACATTTGTACAAGGAAATGCTTTAGACATCTCAAAATGAAAACATTTGAATGCGAAATTAATCTAAGTTTTGTGATAATTTCTCCTACTGTACACTGTAAGGATCTTCGTTTTTCACTCTGCTCTGGTGCACAGCATACTCTATAGACTGGTTATTCTTAGAATTTTTTCCATCATGTGATGCAATGAAGTATAGAACTGTATCAAGCATGAGGCTAAGATAGTGCTGAGTGGCAGAGGCTGACTGAAAAAGTCACAGGGGTTTGGAAACACAGGCAGGTTACAGACCGCGTGGGGTGAGAGCAATCCAGGCAGAGCAGGAGCGTAAGAAACGTCATAGATTTTCTCCTGGAAAAGGACCAAAGGAGTCTCAAGGGTGGCTGAATTGACAGGATTCAGGGGAAGAGGGGCAGCAGGGGAGCACAGTATGATACACAGCTATTGCCAAGGAAATGGCTGAGGCAGGAAAGGACGTGCTATAAGGAAATGTCAGCATGAATATTTCATATGTTGACCCTTTTTGTAGTTTCAATACCTTAAAAGACAGTGACTGCAATTGACGTTAGACACCGGGTAGAGAATGTAATTCTTGTCCCAGGAGATTGACATATATTAGCCAAAAATGCAGCTCCAGGCTATGTTCTGCAAGGTGACATGCACTGCTACATGTATTCACTGAAGGAGCATCATCATTATCTGCCTGGACCTTAATTTCCCATGGAATATCACCCCTGTGCTTTTTTCTTTCTAGCTAATGTTGCACTTTCATATATAAGGGCACTTCTGGAACAGAAAGGTATAATAAGACTCAGTGGATGAAGGTTGAAACCAGACGAGTTCAGACTATGAATTAGCTAAGGCATTTTTTCTTATTGGTGAAGGTAAGTAAACATTAACGAGGGCTGTAGTGGATTTTCCACAATTGGAAAGCTTAACACTATAATTGGTTGTTTTTCTAGTACCAAACACTGCTAATGAATTTTACACAGGAATTAAGAGAAAGGCATTCTTTGGTCTGCGTTATGTGCAAGACCAGACTAGTCCCTTCTGGCCCAAGTTGTTGATTACTCTAAAGCAAACTCTCCTGCCCTCAATAAGAAGAAATTTGTAAACTGAAAGCTAACTACAAATGCCTCAGGTTCTACTAAAACCCTTTTATATTGAAAGCTATTTCCATAGCTATAGTCTGTATAAAATAGCATCCTATGTATGGAACGTGCATTGGAGCCCTCTAAGTTATATACCCTCTGGTAGTTGGTGCAGCATCTAATGGACACATCTAGTGTACGAGTGAAAGCAATACATGCTGTTTAATGGCTAGCATAGCTTCTTTTCCATGTTTTGACATCGGAGTCTGTGCTCTCCTTACCCATGGAATGTTTCAAACAGAGTTCCTGTCTGCTTGTACCCCCAGGCTCCATGGACGTGCCAGGACCTCTCATTTTTGGAGCGCAGAACTGGGGTTTTTGCTTCTCTCTGAGCTACCTGAGCTGTTTCACTGTTGGAGAAGTCTTTCAGTGAGGAACTCTTGCCAAGAGCAGCCCTCTGCTCTACACCAATAGAGCTTCACTACCAGATGTATTCCTTGTGCCACTCTCAGAGCATTCAAGTAGCACATACAGGAATGAGCTGACTGATGGACCTCATGGACACACATCCATCACATAAACCTGCATCAATTGCCACGTTTGTCCAAGCAATCCAAGTCATGAAGTTCACATGCCAGAGGCTCAGAAACTGAGCTCTGCATGCGCTGTGAGTACAGAGCCCTCTCTGAAGGGGCTTGGCAAAGAGCACCTTCCAGATGACCTAAGAGAGGAGGGTTTGCCAGGCAATCTCTGCCAGGAAGACTTGCCTTGTTGACCATGAGCGAGGTTATGTGCTCTTCTGATCCACCCAGCCACCCTGGAAGATATAAGTGCAGCACAGGCACAGAGCACTAAAGAACCTGGACACTACTCTGGGTGCTGAAAGTGAGGTACCTACTGAAGTGCTTAGCTGGATCAAAGCCCTTGGATGAGAGACTTCTTCACCAAATAGTACAGTGCCATTGTCTCATGTGGCACTTCACACCAAATTGTGCAGTCAGTTTCTGTTTAGGAGATGTAAGGAGAAAGTCATATCTATCAAGTAGAAGATGGAAGAATAAATCCCAGAGTTGGTCTTTACCTTGTTTTCATTTCATCAAAACTTCTTTGTTGTCATCAAAGGGAAGTTGTTTGTTCCAAGTCAATTTAAATATTAATATAGGCTAAAATGCAGGATAAACCAAAACAAGGAAAAAATTTACTCATCTATAAACTAGACAGAGAAAGCTGCCAACTGGGAATAATTCTAAATGGGCACTTCAAGCTACTCCCTGGAATGTGAGTTTGATCAATTCAGTCCAAGCCACATTAGTCTCATAAAAGCTGAGAGTAGCATTTTCTCCCAAGGGCTTCCTTTGAGGGATATTCCTCTCAGAGCACACTATCACAGAGACAATTAAGGATGATAATATTTTTTGCATATACTAAGCAACTGATGAGTCAACATTGATCAAGACATACTTTCATAATTATTTTTTTAAATGCACTTCAAATTCACAGTATAGTTGTTGTCACCGAGCTGACAGAAGCAGTAATGACTAGTGAAAATCATTGTACCATGACCCTGTGAAATACTTTTGACAAGCAAATACTTTCCAGGAAGCTGGTAGGGAAAAAAATAATGTTCTCATTAATACTCTGAGCTCTTATTCAGGTGGAAGGCAAGGTTGGGTATGTTATGAGACTTTCTAGCACCATTGGCACATTGTTGCTTTTCCCTCCCAGATTAATGTTCCCAGGTCTCAGTGATGGTTGCAGGCTCATTACAGGTGCTGCTTTGCTTGTATATCGTTGCTGTCCTAGAAGCATATAATTTATTGCTTAGAAAGGATTTTTGGATATTTTCCCAGATGTAAAGTAACAAAGGCTTGTACTTAGTGCTCCAGCTGACGACAACCCTATCTGCATACATTCTCTCTCTCTCACACTCACACTCGGCTTTGAACTCTGATATTTATCTTATGTCATAAATTCATTCAATTAACCAACATAGTGCATTAGTATAATTGTTAGTCCTAGCCTGAATTCTCTTTTGGAATAGCTAAATAGAATTGCAGTAAAGTTGTTGTAGTTCATATCACATATACAGTCTGCTAAATGGCATTTAAGGAGTTACTTGTGAAGCTCTTACTATGGTAATGCTCTTGCTTCAAGGTTGGTTATATAAAAAGCTGTCTAGTCTTTGTAAAGTAAAACTCTGCATACCTCTGTGCTTCCTGCACAATAACATGATGCATTACTTTTCCCTCTGAAGTTATCATCCTGCTTTCTCTATATAAATTTTCAGCCCATTAGGAAAATTCAGGCAGGCCTTAAAACAAATGAAAAGATTCATTCAAAAGTGCCCTTGAAAACTCAGGGCCATGAAATGGGAACAGAAAAACCAGCATGATCAGAAGCAGTCCAGTTCCGGACTCATTAGCTTATGTCAGACTTTTCCATCCTTTAGAAGAGCAATGTGATCCAATGTGAAGTAAAGTTTGGGAAACCCATGGCATCACTCAGAAACACATAGTTCAGAGGAGAGTGAAACTCCCACTATGTTCCTAACTATCCAGTTCAACTTTACAGAGAGAATTTTTTCCCTTGTGAAATATGAGGGGACATAGAAGAATCCAGGAATGCTACCGAGCACCACTGGATCATCACAAGGAACTTCCACCAATAACATTGCTTATCAGTTGTCCCAAAATGGATTGCTTTCAGTTACATGTTAACTCCCAGGGCCAGAGCCTCCACACAGCTCGTGGATGATGGTAGGGACGAAGTGTGTACCAATCTTGTTGCTTTTTGACAGTGAGCCAAGAAATAATTTTTCACAGTTGATGGAGTGAGGAATTTTGGAGCAGCAGAGTTCAAATGTCTCCTGTGCTAACACATTGCTAGCAGAGCCTAAGAGCTCTGCAGGACTGCCCATCTTCATCATATTGATCCCTACTGCAGTGAGCACAACAGGGAAACACCTCTAATTAAATAATCAACCACCTCAATTCCATCAGTTATTGCTGAATCATAGCTTTTTGACCACTAAAATTATGTTTTGTCAGATGTTTTCAACAGTCTTTTCTAAAAGGTCCAGCATTGTTTTGCATGGAAAGGGCAGTGGACTTGCTTGTTTAGAGTGACTTATTACAGACACGGAGCATTCACACCCAGAGCAATAATTAACATACTTCCAAGATGGCATGGAAAGAGGGGGTGGGGGTGCTTTGAAACTTTCCATTGCTCTGGGATAATAGCCTTAGTCACACTTTACAGTACCATGCCATTTCCACAAATTTACCCATAGCAAATCATTTGTTTCTAGGGTGATTCATAGCCAGGGCTGCTTCCCGTCTTCCTTGGGGGCTTTCTGCAGTATGAGGCTTCTCACAGTCTCAGCAAGACCCACATCTGAAGAGGGCTGTCACTAGCATCCAGCCTGGGCTTCTTTTCTGGAGAGAGCGGGTGATAAGGGCAGCAGACTGAACAATGGATGCCCCTCCACAAGCAGATTAGCCTGGCCCTGCAGAACATCATGTATCTTTTAAGGGATGCTGTCAAGAAGAAAACAGCAGGTCAAATCCTCGGTGAGCAAATTAGCCCGGCTGCGTCAGCTGCACTGCAGTTGGCGGAGCGGTGCCAGCTGACAGGAGCTGAGGATCTGACCCCGTCTGTCTAGGAAAAACAGTGTGTATCTGGGGTTTGAACAATGCTGGAGAAGGGATTACTGGAATCAAAAGAAGCGTAAGGTTTTGCTCACTTTTCACCAGTTGTGCTGTTTCCCGTGCTGTCTGCTGGAGTGCTGATGCTGGGCAGGTCTGGCCACTGTGAATGCAGTTTTTGCTTTTGTGGGATTGCAAAATCACCCCTGTAATGAACGTTTCTCACTAAGATTAGAAAAAGCTGTAAAAGGTTTTCAAGAATACTGAATTCCTATTATATGGAAGGCTGCATCCCAACCCTTCTCTCTGCAAGTGAAGGAAACCTGACACTGAGGAATACCAGCAGCAGAATTTGCTCCCTGTACCACCTCAGCCCACTGGCACCCACCAGGGACCCTTGAAGGATGTGAATCTGCTGCAGGTCTGCTGCACTTCTGCAGGGGCAGCACAGAGAGAAGGGGATGGACCCTCCCATCCCCCTGCAAGGCACAAACATGATGTTCTCTGTGGGAATGTCAAGTGCATTTTGAGGACTGACAGAAATGTCATAGCGCATCACAAATGCTTTCATCCCCTCACCAGAAATAAAACACATGTCAGGTCACAGAAGGCTGTTTTCACTCTTACCAACAGCACCTGCTGTTGTCTGGCTGTGCAGGACCTCCCAGCCCCTCCAAGGGCATTTTTATGCCAAGGGAACAGCATCAACCTAGATGATTCTGTGATTTTATGAAAGTGCTTTCCTTTCTCCCCCTCTCAGTGGTTTGGTCTTTTTAGGTCACTCAAGCCTGAAATAAAAAGTCCAGCTCACTGGAGCCTGTCGGTCCAGATACAGCTTTATTTGCTGGGGTTCTGATATCAATCAAACCAGGATTTTCTAGCTTTAATGGATTGTAGCTAAACTTTTTGCACAGTTTGCCCCTCAGAAGTTCCCAGCTGTCTCAGTTGACACTTCCCTGGCATATATTTTAGGGGAAGAAAGATGTAAAAAAATGCTGTCACTCATCTGACTGGATTTTTTTTTTCTTGCTAGAGTGCTATACTAGTGTTGATAAATACTGAGGAAAATTGGCATCAGCTCCAGTTTTCTTTCTGTCTGCCAGGACATGTCCAGCTTCAGTTTGCTGGGTAATCTGTAAACTTTGTTGGCAGTGGCCTGTATGGTATTGTCCACAGTTTTGGCCTGCTCTTTTCACACTCATTTTACATCCAGAATTTAGAGGGTTTCCCAGAAGTTATCTTTGATTCTCTGACGCTGTGCAGACAGTATGCTAACAATCATGTTTAATGGTAGGTTTCCAATTAATGCGTCTTATTCAGTGATCTAGTTGCCAAAGGCTGTTTGTTTTATTAATTCTGTGAAAAATATGCCTTGATCATTTGCTTGGATCTGCTGAGTACCTAAACTGTGAAATCAATTTAATGGGCCTTCAGGGATGTGTATGTAACCCATCATATATCCCCAAGTATGTCTGATTCCCAAATGAGATAAATCAAGCCCATTAGTTTGTGGCTAACATTTTGCTTGATAAAGCAGACATCGTGCATTTACGAAACAGAAAGCAAAGTGTCTTAAGTTTCTACAGGTTCAGTTAAGACAGAAACTGTTAAGTTGAGCCCTGAAACAGCCCCATGCTTTTGTCAGATCAGCTGGAGGCATTTGTATCACACTGTTGCAGGTTTCTATCGGCTTTCTGACTCCAGATGCATTTGAAACCAGAGGTATTTGAAGTTTTCTGCAAGAGTTTTTGCCTACCATCTTTCTAGGACAAGCAAAGTGGCTTCTCTGAGTCACCCCGTGTAGAGGTGGTCAGGAGACAGCCCAGGGAACTGAGTACCTGATACCTCTGAGCTCACTGAAGACCCTGCAAGACTGTTTACAGATGTAGAGGCTTGGTCCCATTGCATTTGGCCAAACATTCTTCTGTGTGCTCTAAAGTGTCCAAATACCTTTAGCTTCTGGGGTTAGTGACCACCCTCTGCTCTGCTTGTAATATTGCCCAGCACTTGCGACACTGCCCAGCACAACCAAGTCCAGGAAGTTTACATGCTGGTACTCAGATGCAGTGGTCTTCCCAGAGAAAGGGACTTTCTGCCTTGGCTGAGAAGCTGAAACTTCCCTTTAAGATAATTCAGGTAGGTAAGAGATGCTGGCAAATTAAGATTGCACCTATTACACAGCACATCTGAGAAGGCTTAGTCAGAGGAAGGCACACAGCTGTAACGTAAACTATTTTCCTGTTATATTTGTAGTCTTTATGTCTCCGGGCTCTCCTGGGTTCTACACAGGTACTGCAGCTCCTATGTGTTTTCTTCTCACACATGGTCAGCAGTACCACATCTTTGTGTAACTGATACTCTGGTTACTGCAAGAAGGCAGGACGATGCATGTGCGTTTTCTTTCACCGATAGCTTTCAGAGCAATCAGTCACAGTTTTCTAAAGACTACCTCAAGTGAGCATCAGCCTCGCTATTAGTAATGTGATTTCAAGGTGAGCTCATGGACATGGCAGGTCCCCAGCACAGTAATTACTTGGGGTGCTTAAGAGCAACAAGAGCTCCTGGAAAATTTGTTAGAGTACTAATTATATCAGAAAGGTTTTTAATCCTTGCTTGCTGTACAAAAATGGAGCAAAAAAATAAGGCATATATTCTGCATATATCCTGAGTGTTGGCAGATAAATTTTCCTTGCATGAGGGGCCTCATGGGTGCTCTATCAAGAAATATCTCAGCGCTCTCAGGAGCTCTGGCTCAGTCAGAGTCAACAAGCTCCTCAATCGTGGCACTACCTGAATTCAGAGCCTCAGTTTCTCTCTCTTCATATCTCAGCACCAACACAGCATCAATATTTTTTTAAACAACCCTTACTATGCCAACTCCATCCTCAACCCCTAATCAAAAAAACTTTTTTTTTTAATATCCTCCATTTTCTTTCTGTGATATACAAAGGTCCGTTTCAGTCTCCTCTCTTATTCATGCTGGTAAATTAGGTAGGAGTGTGGAAGTGTTTCCAAGATCAAGGTCAGAGTGGTATTCCTGCTCCAGATGGGCATTTGTCAAAGACTGTTTTAAAATAAAATATTTAAAATAAAATTATCCCTCAGTGACATATAACCCAGAACTTTTCTGGAGCCCTTTTCACATTTTAGAAGTTGCTATATTTTACAAATTTTCAACAGTTCAGTTTCTAGGGACTTAACTAATATATCCAAATTCAGATTTTTGTAATTTAAATGGACCGATGGATATCACAGCATAATGTCAGGAAACAAGCCAGTCCTTCCATTTTAATTTTTCATTGAAATAAATGTATTCCAATAATATTTTTAATGGTGTGGTGGATAAACCATATAGTTCTTATATAAAAATATGCTTCACAATCTGTGAAGTTTAACACATTCTTGTATTATAAACATAAATTATTTTTAAATAATTCTTAAATAATTCCACTTACAGGTTTGACATTTCATAAAGTATAATTTCAAGAAAGACAAGCACTTTTGAGGAGATTTTCTCTTTGAGGAGTGTTGTAAATAGTCATATGCTGATATTACAAAACTGAGCCTTTTATTATAGTAGAATTATCTGGAATCCAAATGCAGTGGTCCTCAATTTGCTCTGTTCTTCAAAAGGATAAGGAATCTATCCCTTGCACAGCAAATAATTCAAAGTCCAATTTCTAAGCCCCTTTTTATACTTAATAGAGCTCTTCCCCAGCCTAAGGACATTTGGTGATGAGTGATAATCTAACTCCTTCAGATCTTCATTCCAAAAAACCTCCTAACCCCCTCCTAGCTTTGATGTACCGGTTGTTGTCTTTTCCATGGCATTTGGTAAACAGTAGGACTGGAGAGGCCCACGCTTGGTCTTTGGTAACCAGGCACCTCGGTCACTATGAGGTGCCTTGTCCACACAAAAGCTGAGCTCATTCTCCTGCTGCCAAAGAAAACTGCAGCAGTTCCATTTACTTCAAGGGGAGTTGGAAATATGGAGGATCTTCTGCAGAATCAGGCTGCTCATATCCAACACATATATGCAGACTTGGAAATTTTGGTCAGAGTGATTGACTTTGTTTTATTCACCTGCACCTGATTGCATGCAACCAGTAAGACTGTGCCATGAGGAAGGGGTGCAATTGCACCACCAGGCACACATCTGTGCCAGACCAACCACAGGAGGAAACACCTGCATTCCACCACTCTCAGAGAGCCATCTTAATACCACCTGTGGTAATCAGCTTTTTTAAACTATAGGTGGTCTGCCATATTTAAGAGAGTTCCTTCTTCTCAGACAACAGTGTTTGAAACACTGTCCATAACAGCACCTGCTTGTCCACTGCTGTAGAGCAACATGTCCCTTGGTTCCTAGAGCAATTTCACATGTATGGACATTTCTGTCTTCAGAGTCTTTTAGCAAACTTACCCTGGCAACTCTAGCACCCCTCCAAAAATGAGAGAATTATTTGAGATCCATGTTACCACCACGTAACTTTGCCTGTCCACATCAAAGTGAAGAGGTCTGGCACAGCAGGACAGAGCAGACCTCGAAAAGGAGTCAATTCAGGAACTGGGAAGGAACAGCCACCCACAGATAGAAGGTGGCCTCCTTAAGGCCAGTGGAGTTAATGCAATTCAAGTAGTTTACTCAGGTAATATGTTGCTTTTCCTTTATTTAAGACAGTTTGATGTTCTTCAGTGCTTAAGCGCTACATCTGTTGTCTCTTTCTTGCTCACCTTTAATTATCCTGCCTAAAAACCACGGTGTTGAAGACCACTTAGTCTCTTTTCTTCCAATAAGTAAAACTAACGTCCATTTTAATACTTTACATACATTTTTACCCATTTGTTTCAGCAAATTCCCACAAAAATAAAATACTGGCTGTCATTTCTTGCTGACTGTTTTTCCTGATTTAGGAACTAGATTATGTAGAACAGATGGGGCCAAATTTTGCTCTCATTTGCATCAGCCTAAGTCAATTTATTTCAATGACAGCAGTTCCTAGCACAGTTATAGGAGACATCTCTTTCTGAAGCTCCTGGAACATCACAGCTCAATAGCAAAAAAAGGCAAATGAACACTTTCAAATGTCGTTGGTTAAACAACCAGTAAAATGGAACTATTTAGGAAGTAAATAATGTTGTCACTCAAAACGTCTTAGCACCAGCACACTATGAAGATGGGATAATGTAAAAAACCAAGGGAAATGCAGTAAATAAATCAGAGAGTACTGATAGTGCACAGAAGAGCACCAGCAAAAAAGGAAAGAAGCAACAGAGACCCACCAAACAGAAGCAGAAATATCACAGAGTGCAGACAAGGGACACTTCTTGTTCAACTTAAATGTATGTTCTAGTTTTAATTAGCAAGCAGTTTCTTATACCTTTTTCATATGAACACAGAATTTCTACCTCTCTGTGTGTGGTGTGTGTGTGTATGTAGTGTATCTATCTATGTGTGGAATTAATACCACATCTTCAAAATGTAACTGAAGTTTTAACATAAATATCGCTCATGACTAAATGTCATGAAACAAATCCATTTGTTCTGTCGATATTTATGTGGCTGATCTTCTGAACCCATGACCCGCACACAGCTGAACAGACTTATTTTCTTGATGTTCATGTTCGCTGTAGGCTGTTTAAGGCTTGTCTGTATCTAAGGATGGGGTGCCTGGGGAAAGCGAAAGCACAGGGTCAGAGGAGGAACACAAAGGATTTTAGAGGCTTGGCACAGAGAAACCAGGGAAATCTGCTTGATTGAGGATATCTACTGTTCTGGTCTAAAAAAACACACATTACCAAGCCTGCATGTACATCACAAGGCTTCAGTGCAGCCCAGCTCTGCCAGACAGGACTTCCAGTGTGTGTAACATAGATGCATACTGCCCAGAGGGATTTATCTGGGCACATATGGTAGGTGGCTTCCAAGGGTGCAGAACAAAACCACCTAAAAAAAAGCAGCCAGTTGCAGTGAAAATACAGGAAATGTCCTATGATCTCTGTAGGATCAGACTTTAACCTTCCACTATGGAAAGCTGTCACATTTTGCAGGATGGGCAACACTATGTCCTGGGAGCCTCATACCAGGAGCATCAGCATGAAGGCTCACAGGATCACATCAAGGCAGTGCTGGGGGGAACTGTGTGTCTCTGCAGCACGATGGGAAGAATTAACCATCCTGAACAGAAAAGGTGTTCTTCATTTTCAGTGGAATGAAACTATTAAGAGAAACTGTTTCTGAGGAGAATACGCTTCTGCCCAGGCAGTATTCAGTGCGCGCTGCATTTCACACACAATTTACTTGCCACAGGCAGGTATCTTAATTCTGTCCTGCCAACATTGTCAGCATCTGCCTCACCTCCAGCCAGAAAACCCTCAGTCCCTGCACTCACATGTCCCCTTTGGGACCTGCCTCACCAGCATAGCACTTTCACTGGCATATCCTCCTCCACCCAGCCTTAGCTGAGATCAGATGACCTTGTCAGCGGGTGTGGGATGGGATTCAGCGGAAACAAGCTTCCCCCATTACTCTTGGTTCCCCTTTGCCAGCCACAGAGGTTTTGAGTTATTCCTGTCTATTGCACTGAAGCACAGATTATTAGCGGATGTGTCAGCCTGTAATTTGTTTCACAATGTGAGCCCATATGCCTGAGTGGTTCTGTTCCCCTTTCTTTCAACAAAGCCAGTCCATCCTTTAATTCAATTACAGCCCTTTATAGCTGGCTTCCTCACAGATCCCCAGCAAACCATCCTCTTTACTTTGTGGATGATAAGGATACTAGCGCCCTGGATTCTTGAACTCTATGCAAGCTACAAACATAAGGGGTGTGTATTTTTTCAGTGAGCACATCCTGATCCTCTGAGGTGCTGAGCTCATGTTCTGCTCCAAAAACTCCCCTTTGCTTTAGAGGAAACAAATGCTCCTCAGCATGTGCTCGGCATTCGCAAGACCCCACAATTAAGTAATTTCCTGAAGGCCACTAAGTGAATCAGAAACAGTGCCAAGAACTTAATTCAGCTTCCTGAGTCCATCTCCTGCTAACCATGAGAACAAAACCATGTTCTGTTTACATAAAAGTTAAATGACACTGAGGTTTTACTATTGCATGATTGCATCCCATTTGTAATTATTTTTTCTCTCAACTCTCTTTTCCACACTTTCATCTGGAACATTAACTGCCCTGTTGAAACTGCACGTTTTCTAGAGGTCCCAATGGGAGAATTGCAGACAATGGCCAGATTTGGGACTTGAAGGCCCTCTGGGCCAACATTCCTCTTTCCTCCAAAGGAGGCATCACTTTCTCCTGTCTTTTGTGTCTTTCTCACAGACCCTGAACTGGATTTTTCTGGGGTCCTACTCTAGAAGAGAGGAGGCTGAAAAGGAAAGAGGACACCCTTCTCCTCATCTCTTTTTAAAATAAGGGTCTCCTGAAGACAGGATCCATAGCCAAGACCAAGGGCTGCTCTTAAGGTAAAGTCTTATCTCCTCTGTCAAAACAAGGGAAGAGAGACATCCTTTAACCTAGTGTCTTCCCTTCGCAGAATCTGCTCCCTGGAGAAGCGCTAATATTGAGGGTTAGGGAGAGATTCAACATCCTGCAGTCCAGAAATTAAACAGGAGTGACCTCAGCTATAATGGTCTAGACCCAAGTAATATAAGGGAGTACTGCTGAGCTGCAGTGTATGTCATTTCCACCCCCATCTCTCTAGCATATGGCCTTTTTCTCTCCTATCTGCCATCAGAACTGATACAGGCTATGTCAGACTCTGAGAGGGGCTTTTCCTACCACTATACCATTTAAGTTTTCCCACATATAGCTGCTCATCCAGTACTGTAAGATCCCTGCTTCTGAAACCACAATAGCTTGCGCACTCCCACCCAACTGAAAATGAGTTCACATCCCATCTGCTGGCATTTGCTCCACACACTGCCGTGCTGGAACCCCTTTGTCACCCATGGTACTGCCATCACCCCCTTTAACTTGCCATCTCTTCCTAGGGACCACAAACCATGGAAGTACTGGTCCCCAGATGCATGGTCTTGGCTGGGATGGGAGTTTGCACAGTCTGAGCAGCTCATGTTTTTATATAGTCTGTTGGAGATTCACACCACTTTCTGCCTCGGGTCTGCTGCCAGGCGTGAGGGCTCAGAGAACTGCCCATTAGCTGTGAACTTTACCACAGCTGGGGACTTTTCTCTCAGGCTATGTTTTGATTGTCTTGTCAAGGATTTAGCCTTTACTGAGTGTTTTGCTCTACAGACCCAGCCTAGTCTCGTACCAGGAGTTCAGCATTTTCCCAAAATTACAATGTTGATTACTGGGCCAATCACTTACTTGTCTGTGCTTTCACCATCCATTTGGTTTGCCACTTTAAAACACATTGCTCACATTTCATGTGCTTCTATTGTCACTCAAATGCCCATAAGAGAGTTTCACATCTAGCTGCTTTTTCTTAAATTAAGTGGAAACTTTCACAATCTTCAAATGCTTTAGAAAAAATAATGGACAGAAATTAGACTAGTTTGACTTAACTATCTTTTTTTGGCACCCATTGCTTGCAGATACAGACTGAGTCACTCTTTAAACTCTCTCTGGTAGATCTTAGTATTTCCAGAGGATTTCAGCCCTGGAAGGCAGAAAGCTTCCATGCTTCCTTTCAGGGAATATTCTCACTTCCTTTCAATTCTTGTTCCCTGTATTGCTCAGCAATTACTCCAAACCCTGAAGTCTAGGCTCCCAGACTGCTTCCCTCCTAGTCCTGGTTATAATCAGATGCAGCCTCGAGCCTGACCCCAGGGGAACCTCTTCATAGCGTGGGCATCAGTTCTGACTCTTGCACGGACCTCTTGGGAGTGCAGTCCCCTCAAAAAGGCAAGCCTACAAAAGTAGTCCTTGAAAATCAGAGATCAACGCTTTTATCAGTCTCAAGGAAGGAACGTGGGACCTTTCACACAGATTAAATACATAACAGTGAGCAGAAATAAGTAGACTCTGTACAAATAGTGATTTTATGCTCTCCCAAGAGGGGAGGGGGAAGTAATTTCAAGGAGGTTATGTCACTATTCACAATATCATCTCTATTTCAAAGAAATCTTCCTAGGTGTCAATAAATGCATTGATAAGATGAAATTTAAAACCAAATGACAACCCCTAATCCATAGATAGTTCTCCCCTCCTCCCTTAGGAAAATAAAAAATAGTACACACTGTACATCAATCTGTTTCTTGGAAAACTGGCATATTGCAACACCCGGAGTTGGCTGAGATGCTTCCATAGCAGCCAGACTCTTGCAAGCTCAAGCACTGATTGCTGAGAATGGCACCAGGCTTTTCTCCATGGCAATGCAGACCACTTCTGCTCAGCCATCTGTCTTTTCCATCACCTTTTAAATTTCACTGCTGTCCTTGTCCATGCAATTCTGACATTTCATATGCAAGCGTGCTGCATACAAATCCCCAGTGCAGGATTTCTCTGTAAAACTCCAGGTGCTGTTCAGAGATTTTATTTAAATGAAGTAATACATGTATTATCATCACAGTGAAGATTATAAGAACTTGCTATTTCTTTTTTCCACCCACACTGACTAAGCCAGTTCAATTTTATTTAAGGTTACTTAAGAGATAAAAAATGACAGGCTTACTGAAATGTATTCTGGTTTTCTTATAGGCACCACTCAAACTGTTAATTCTGCTTCTGGATGCTAAGGAGTTACATAATGATGGTAATTACCTTGCATTTCTATGGTATTTTCATGTCACGAGTATGTTCTGTGAGCTGAACATGGAAATAAATGGAAATGCCACCATTTCTAGGTGGCATTTACAGCCACTGTCGGTGCTAGCTAGATAATAAGGAATGATAACCTATCTAAATGAAATCCTTTGGGCAGGCTTGTTTGGCATGCAGACAGCTACATAACTACTATTTTCACATTTTCACAAGTTTTGGGATTTACTTAAAGCTACTGCTTTTGAAATCATGGGAATATCTCTCTTTTGATCTGCAATTCAGAAAAGCTTGAACATAGGAAACTCAGAAGCTCGAAAACATATGAAAGCAACCCCTGCTATATTCACTTTAAGGCAGTGTTATGATTTGAGAAGGAAAGGGAGGATGCACCCCCCCCATTTTCACTACGTGCAATCAGCAGGCAGAGTTTTTGACATTATGCTGACTGCAACTTGTCACAAAGACAAGACGCAGCCTACGTTAATTAATAGAGGTCTGGCAATCTCTACTCACACAGCTTCCAGCGATCTGCATTTTCAAACGACAGATCTGAGTCTGATCTTTGCTCTGAGTAACGAATCATGGAATACCTGAAACCTGGGAGTATAAAATACATTACTCTGTTTCTTGCAGCCTGTGGCCATATTGTTATTAATTCTTTGCTTTGCTGATTGTTCACATTAAACTTCTCTTCTATCAATTGTATTGGAAAGCCTTTCTGGGTCCTCAAGAAGCAAAATGAGCCCTAGATCTGCCATAGTAGGGTGTTTTGGATTTCAGACTGTATGGGAAAATCCATCCAAATTTATCAAAGAGATAAAACTGCAGATAATTAATTTATAGAATCATAGAATCTTTTAGGCTGGGAAAAACCTTTAAGATCATCAAGTCCAGTTGTTAACTCAGCACTGCCAAGTCCACCACAAAACCATGTGTCTAAGTGCCACATCTACACATAAATGTGGTTAAGGTTTAACCACATTAAACTCCCATAGGGATGCTCCTATCTGAAGCTAAACTATTTCAATTTAACCAAGTTCACTTTCTTTTTGGAGGAGTTAAACAAAATCATACTGCAGCCGCTTTAGTTGAGAATGGTAGTCTAATGCAGGGATTAGAGTAGGCTCAAGTCAACCTTTTTCTCTCTGTGAAGCATGGCCCTTAGTGTGACAATCCACACAGAAACCCATGTCCTTCCACAGCTCTTTCTGCAGTCTCAGTGCACCTTTTTTCTCCTCCATCCTGGAAAAAATAGTAAATGCACCAAGTGGCCACAAAAGACACAGCACTTGAGCACAGAAAATCAAAGACATCTCGCCTGCTTGCACATTGCTGTCTGACTCAGCAGCCGAAGAAGGAGACCTTTCATTTCACTGTATTTATTTGTTCAAGGCTGGAATGTGCTGCTTTTCATAAAGGAATGTCAGACTGCCCAGGCCTTTTGTAACCCTCTCTGTCTTGGGTGTTTACGGGTGGGCAGGGTCCAAATGCCATCACACCATCTCCATTCCTCCTGAAGGGTGTTAATCCAGAGGATGTAACAACTTTTTCCATCTGAGTCCCCTCAGGTTTATTGGCGTCAGCCCTGACAAAACAGGACAAAGTGAAAGGAGGAGTGGAGGTGGCCTGGAATTGCAGAAATATTGGCCCATTGTGAAGAAATTGCAAATGTCAGTCAGGCTTTAGGAAAATGCAGTAAGTTATGGCTGATCCAGCAAAAAGAGAGAGAAAAAAAGAAGATAGCAAGCAATGTCTGTCTTCTCTCCAAGTTGTGTGTTTTGTTTACTCACATGAGGACCACAGAGCAAAATGGGTGAAGATTTTGTTTGTTTCTTTCTTTTTTACACATAAAGAATGACTTGGCAGCAGGGTTTGATTTGAAGAAAGAAATGCAAGTCAATACAATCTAGATGATTAATTCTATTATAAGCAATGATTACTTCAACTGCCAGGCTTAAAAATTCCGAGGGTGTCATTTTATCATTTCTAATTATCTAATGTTGCAGTGCCTTTTCCTTGACTCTGCTTGCCATTTGAATTAAACTGGAATCCAACATTTCAAAGCTAAAGCATTTGAAAGGAATTTTTGGGAGGAGAGGGAAGAAGAGCTGCATCTGAATTTTTTTTATTTACAGTCTAATCAATATGACAAAGGCTCTATTCAGAGATTCCCATTTAAAAGGAATTTACATCCTGAGAAAGCAAGACATGTTAATGTGTTAATATTTTAAACCTGAACTTGAACCACAGCCTTCATTTGACCTTGACTCTAAACATTTAAAGCTTCTTTGCCTCAGCCCATTCCCATGCACTGCACATTTAGCCAGTATCTTGCCTGCCACAATTCTGGTTCTGTGTCCCATTTATTTTGCTTTTCCAGCAAAATATCTTTCTTCTTCCCTATCTATAAGAAAGGTCAGAAAGGAGAATTACAGTGTGTAGGAAATCAGCACTATTTCCTTTTTCATTTGCAGCCAGCTGCCAAGCACAATAAACACATCCAGTGTCAGCTCGGCTCCCTTCCCCTCCCGCTTGCCTCCTACACCTGGTCCAAGAAAGAGGAAAACCAGATAAAGGGAAAATATCCTGGAGTCTGCGGGAGGATGCCCGGCTAGGAACGTGCTGTTTCTGCGCTGAACAGCAGAGGGGAGCAGCAGAACGGCGTCTGTCCGGCTGCACAAGGGCTGCCACGACCGGCACAGGAGATGGCCGCAGTACCAGTGCCTCCCCAATACTGGGGAGACCCTAAATCTTCTCATGCACCGAAATGTAGCGTTAAATATATCTCCTAAATGGTTGTGAGATGAATGGACCTCTCTGGCAAGAGAGCACAAATCTTCAAGAGGGGGCTATAGGTATTTCCCACTATTAACTCTGTATTACACCCCTTAATGGTCCAGATCAGCAGAGATGTCTAGTGCCTAACTCCCACAGGTTTGAACTGGTCTCCACAGCCCTTTGAATGTGCATCAGCTGGTATTTCCCTATATAATGTGTGTGCAAATGACACAGCCAGATACATTAAATCAAATCCAAGCTGGCATATGAGAGACCCTGGAAATAAGTTCAGATTGAGAAAAATATGTAGTATCATTACTCGAGCATTCATACTTTGCTGTTCCTATAGTATCAATCTATTTCATAGAGCTGTTGCCAGGAGATGTGGGAGATGACCCACTTAAATAGAGCAGAAGTCATTGGAAATGGCTCGTGTTGAGGTTGTGAGCCATGCATGCAGGGTGTTAGGAAGCACTCAGCCTGGAAAAAACTCATGGCAAGGGCTTAAATTCATGGAAGAAATGATGGGGAGGCCTTTTAAGAAGGTTGAAGACTGCAAATATTAGCTGCCTCCTAGGTTATATGCAAAGCCTAGAAAAGAGGTTGCCATAGGAAGATCAGTCACCTGATTTTCATATGGACCAGCACACACATCTTTTAGTTGCCTGACAAATAGCTTTGGCATGATGCCAAGCTATGTATGATTTGTAAGCAGATAGTCTGGCAGCCTCGCTGGCTACCCCTGAAGTGGGGCACTCTATAGCCAGTGCAGGGTTTGCCATCACATCAGGGTTTATCACATGCACTGTGCATCATGGTACACCCAGATCTGCAGTACAGCAGATGCCTGTAAGTGTGGGTAGTCATGGCCATGGCCATGGTGCCAGCACTATCCCAGAGCATCAAAGAAGTGTACTCCTCCAGAGACAAGTATTGAGCAGGAATACAGGTGACACAAGCCTAAAGAAAGCCACTCCTGCTCTGTAGTTTGTGTGGGAAAATACTCAAAGACCCTGCAGATGTAAGAGCAGATAGGCATTTGTAGAAGACCTTAAATCAAAAGCCTAATTTTAAACAGACAGAGCTGAGTACAGCTGGTGAATGGCTTTTCCTGGAACAACAGAGAAACCCAGGATCCCAGGGTTGTCCTTCTGAAGTTAAAACATGTTCCTGAAGGTAGAGCACATTTAGAAGTCTCGGGAACTTTTCACTAGCTGAAAAGGCTGATTTGAGTCTCCCAGCAAGACATAATCCACTAGGAGAACCAGTGTCAGGGGTAGGCAAGTCACAGGTGTTGGATCACACATTCCAGACTACATCTACACGCGTGCATGTGTGTGTGCATCTGCACACACGTGTACATGTTTGTTTACCTAGCTCAGCTGGGAGCTGAGATGATGACCAGCCTCAAAGCTTCTGTAGGTTAAGAAACTGTAGAAGCTCCTATCTCTGCTGTGAGTCTGTGAATTCAAATGCAGACATTACCAGGAGGGTCATCTCATCCAAAATGACCGTTCAGTATTTTGACTCCTTCAAATGTGCCATTCTGGCAACAATGGCACAACATGTTATTAAAAAATAAGGCAGATAAAAATAAAAAAGAAAAAACAAACAAGCAAGTAATTGACAAATTGAACTGGTCTTCATTTTTCTTACCAAACTGTGAGATAATTTGTACAACTGGGGTCCCTACACCAAAATTCCAGCTTGATTTCTTGCATTCAAGAGTTTCCACATTTCCTCTGGTGGCCTGGCTTCCCGCACAATGACAATAATAATGTCTATTAAAACTTCACATGCATGATTTCAAAATACACTTGTGAACAACACTGATGGCCAAACTGTGGTGGGCATGAACACCAGGGAGAAGGATGTTCCAAACAACAGTTACGACTTCTACAGGGAGTGATTCTCGTAAAACTACTCCCCTACAGGGAGGGATTCAGTTGTGGAAATGGTTCTAAGACATCTGTCTCTTCTACCAGAGAAAGTAAGAAAATACAGAATCCCTGTGCCCTGTCTAGGACCGCAGTGGGGGTCCCTCAGCCCAGGGAAAGTCAGGCATGGACCTGCAACAGGTGTTTCAGGCTTCCTGCAGAAGGAGAGGGGAGATGGTCTGGGTCTGCAGCACCCCAAGGCCAGCATGGAGGTCTTGCAGGGGTGTCAGAAGACATCACTCAGCTCATGAGGACAAAATCAGTTTGCCACCGCTGGATAAATCCAGCTTATGCTCACAGAGAATTTACAGACTTGTAGGGCAGGGCACAGGTACTGAAGTGGCAGCCAACATGAAGGGATAAAAAGCGCATCTGGAAGCAGACATAATATTGAAAGGGAGGCACCTAGCATGGTCCCAAAGTCTCTTTATGCAGCTGGGCTGTAGATGCAAATGGGAGGAAAAGTTCTTCACTTCATATGTGCCTGTTGCTGGCCACTACATCTGCCTGCCACAGAAGTACATTTGCTAGAGGGCTGCTAATGCCGACAGTGATGGCATAGCACAATTCTTTTAGCAGAAATATTTGATGTACTGAGTATTTTGTCACCTGCCACTGCAATGTTGGCTTTCCTAAAGTCAAATGTAGATTGTAATACTCTCTTATTAGCCATATGCAATGATTTAAAATGAGATCCCAGAAAATAAGTATTGACATTTGATCAGGGTAGTGGGTCATGGTGAAAGATTTTTAAGGACCATAAATAGACACAGCCTCTGTTTTATAGTTTAGCTAAAAAATCCTTAAGAAATCAAAGGGCTTATAATTAACTTCATAACAACATCTAGCAATGCATGCATGTTGCTCAGACTGCTCCCTGATCACTCCCAGCAGAGTGCCAGCTCTTTCAGTGAACAAAGCAAAATTGCTTGCATTCTTCCCAGATGGAAAATAAAATTAGCATGAAAGAGATATAAAGACGAAAAGAAAAAGGAAAATTCCAAGGTTTAAGGAGAGAGGACAGACAGAAGGGGAGAGAAAAATGTCTACTGAGGAATATTTGTCTCACTTTCTCCTATTTTTGTGTGTTATGGCTCTATTTTGTGCTGCAATGTTACACAAGTTCCCCGGCCTTTTCCTACAGGCTATAACACTGATGAAGCCTGATGGATTTTGCCAAAAAGAGGGTCCCTGTTTTGACTTTTGCATTCAGCAGTGGTACACGGTTGTTTTTTCCCTTAGCAGATCTGCAGAACGGGTACATTTTGGCGTCACTGATTTCAGCAAAGAGAACATCCAAAATCCATAACCACACAATAACATCAGGGTGAGACTCAGCCAGCCGCAGACTTGGGAACTGAGTTCAGACACAGGCAGTAGGTTTTCTCTTATATATAACTTTTCTAGTTATTTTCACGCTTTCAATTCTCAGAAACAGTTCAGCAGAAAGTTGTATAAATACAGCATAGTAAGCCTACATGGAGCCCAGGACACAGAGCAAAGGGGCTGACATTTGTTAGAATTTTTAATGTATGAAAAAACATTTTCATTACTCATGTGTAGGAAGTGTCTGCTTCTCTCAGATGGTGTGGGTGAGGGAGCTTAGCTGGGCCCTGCCTTGGGTGATACAGATGGAACATTTCCAGCAGTTTCCCTGCTGTGAGCATGAGTTTCTCAGGAAAACGAAGCAGCGTGTAGGACTTCAGCATAAGGTGCAGAGTATGACTCAATGCATATTCTCCACAGGCTAGCTTCATGCAAAGGCACTGCACACAACAGCCCTGTTTGCTTGCAGTTACACAGCTCACAGCCCTTCAACGCCTGAAACAACTCACCCAGCAGTGGGTATTTTGAAAGAAGGGCAGGTATTATGGCTCATAGCTTTTCTCTACACCATCACTCTAAAATACTGCCTGTACAGGTGGCAGTGGAGCACAAACCAATAATTTCTGTATTTCCGCAGTACAGTCAAGGCTGACTGCCTCAAAAAATTTTGTTATGATAGAGTCTCCCATGTAACCGCTCTTCCAGGTGCCTCCCTTGGTAGCTGTCAGTGACATGACCAAGCAATCTCATGCCGGCCCTGTGTAAGCAAGGTGCCATCCCACCAGGATGTCACCAGCACCCTCCTGGCTGCCTCAGTGGACTGAACCTCTGGAAATGTCAGGCTGAGCTCAGGCATGCTATATGCAGGCAGAAATAGAGTTTTAGAGGGTGGTGTTTACTTACACCAAGGCTGGTTTTTGCCCTGTGGCCTGAAAACGTATTAAATGAAGCATTAAATGAAGCAATGTGTGACGGTAGATTGAACAGATACTGTGTATGTGTGAGGGCTAAAGGGAAGACATTTGGGGCTGTCTAGTCTTTCCTTGGTAGCTGAAGAAGTAAAGCTGAAAATTCAAACCAACCGAAAAACCCAGATCCTTCTGATGATAGGATTTTTTGACTGTCGCTTCGCTCAATATGTCTCTCCACAAAATAAGTGTAGCTAGAAGGATAGATACCACAAGAGCCTGTCAAAAAGATGAGAAATGCCAGCCTTTCCTGGTCCCTCCCTACACAGGTGTGATACTGCAGGGATACTGCAATGGCAGTGCCGCATGAGAGCATGAAATGCAGCTTGCTTTTGGGAGATGGCAAATTTGACTGACACGGAGAACACAGTAGGGTTTGGGCAACCCCAGGTAAGCACCAGCTTGTGGTGTATTGCAACCAAGAAATCTCCTTGTGTTGGAAAAATATTTGATAGAATAACGTCTTCTGTTGAATCTGTCTTCCACTTCAGTATTGTTTGGAGATTTCTAGTACCAAGAAGCACAGTATAGAGCTGTACCAGCCTCAAGGGGAAGTGCAGCCATCTAGAACTCCAATAAAAGTCATTTGAATAGTTTGTTCACTGTGCCTTACTATGGGTGCAAAACCAACTCAGAATGGCTGTGTCCTGTGAATGCACAGGTAGCCACAGATAAATTCAGTGCAGAAAATTCAGTGCAGAACCATGATGGGACATGTATCACGACAGATGTAACTGTCTGTTGAGGCCTGTGAATTTTCAAGACACATTCTAGCAAGTCCTTTTTAAAAATCAAGTCAGAATTTGAAAATATTTCTCTTTTTTTTCATTGGCTTCCAAGCAAAACCATCATGTCTTCCCCATGCTGCAAGTACTTAGGAAATCCACTCCACATCTGGACAATTAAACTGCTTGGAAATGCTCCAGCTCTGGGCTTTGAAGAAAACACTTTAAATGTTGAAAGAAAACATTGATAAGCCAAAAATAGGGAGATGGGTGGGTTCTACCAACTTTCATAAAGCCAAGATCATGTACATATGTGTTTAATTGCAGAAACAATTTCTGTTCTGCTTTGAATTGCATTAATCTGAAACATTTCTGTTGCTCCTCACATTTACACTTTGAGATTCTGCCCTGATGTGCTTTTTTTTTTTTTAATTAATAGGATTTCATATTGCTGAGATAATTTTCAAGTAAGATAATTGTTGGCCTGTGCCACTACATACCATATTCTATCAGTTTATCTTTGAAAGTCCTTAATAAATAACATGACATTTCATACTCCCTTCCTGTCCCCTTTTTAAATTGCTCTTTTAGCTTCTCAGATTTGCTGAAGGGTTTGTAGCCCAGTTGCAAGTGCTCGCTGTGGTGAGAATTGAGAATGTTTTTCCACTCTCTTCAGTGTGAAATTCCAGGTACAGTATTATGTCACATCAGATCTCTGCGAAAAAATGCATCTTGGCTCCAAAAGAAAAGATTAATGGAAAAATCATTCTCAACCTGCCAGGAAAATATTTTTTTCCCTTTCAGCATGAAAACAAAATGTAGAGTCAGCTGAGAGATCTAAGGATTAAAGGGAAAGCAATGCTCCAAGCTTCTCTTAGTCTCCATCTCCAAATTGTCTAAAGGCTCTTGAAGGAAGTGGAACAAAATAAAGAAAACCAACTTTGCATGTTTCTATATAACAAAGTCCCTAATTAGCAGTGTTTTATACTGGTATAAACATTAACGTTGCTTTTACCAGCAGCGCTGTTTTCAGTATGTATTCCTAGCAAAAAGGTTTAAAATATAACTGGATAATACAGAATTACACCTTTGGCTCTGGAGCTGCTCTGTCCTTTATCTGTCTAGCAGACACAGGAAGTTTCTAGTGCTAAGAATAAGCAATGAATTATAACATAGACAAGCCTGGATCTTTACTGTCATATTTCATAAAACTGGCTACAGTGCATTAAACTTCAGAAAAGAGAAATAAATGTGGAGGCGGAAAAGGGGGAAAAGGACTGACATAGCAAATTTCACAGTCTTGCACACGAATAGCAAGAACTTGGCTAGAAAGGTGTATTCAGCTGAGGGACATACAGAACAAATTTGAATAACGCCTGCTCTTCCCATCAAACTCCTGATGGCCCTAAGGAGAGTCATGTTGTGCCCCAAGGTGAGCACTGCTCTGCAAGGCTACAAGCAGTGACTGAGTGCCCCACTTTGTCATCCTACAGTCAAGCTCTGATCTGCTTAGAGGATAGCACGGTGTTCAGCTAGCCCAGGTTGTAGAGAGAATGTCATTAGCTTTCCCTGGTAATCTTGTTCACTGGGATCCTAAGGTAGCTGACCTCTCTTCTGGCCTGTTTGTGGCTATGGCTAAGTTGCTGCTTCATATCAGAAAGCACAAATTTCTCACCATAGAGCTCAGTGGCCCTTGTGCCTCCTGGTCCCTTCTCTGATACACACCCAGACAGGCAGGGGAGCAAATGCCCCTGTCACTGAGCAATGCTTTGGGTACATTTTTGAGCCCTTTCAGTGCCAAAGGAGCATGGGGAGGGAAGGGGAGAACAGACACCGAGAGAGAGGTAAGCATCTTTCAAAAGCCTTCAGAGACTGAAAAGTGCAAGGACCCAGACCAACCTGCCACCATGAAACAAATGGGGTAGGATAGCACAAAAATCCGCTCCAGTGCTTACTGAAATTAACAGGAACCTTAACACCGCTTCGAAGGGGAATTTGATAAATGCCCAATGGGAAGCTGACCAAGGAGAAATGAAGTGTGGCAGCCAGGCTTTTTTTTGTCAGAGGAAATGAATGCTGAGAAGTGTTATGCAGAAGCAGAAGACAATAAAGGCTCAGAAGGCTGAATACACCAATAGATTAGAAGACAACTGAACCCTACTCTTCTCTTTTGAAAATGTCCTTACACTGAGTGGCAGCAATCTAGGAACAAGTAGGGGTCACAAACAAGAAACATTATCCCAAACCTAGCAAAGATTCCCATCTTAGCACGCCTTATACTCTTGATCAATCCAGAACACACAGACACAGAAATCTTGGCAAAAGACCCAGCATTTCGACTGGATAAATTACTTCCACATTTAATCAGCCAAGACTGAGCTGTATTTATTAGAGAGTGCAAAACTTCTGGCATTTTAAGGCAGCTGCCTATGTCATTGTCTTCTCTAATGCTATTAAAACACTGCTACGTTATCAGTATGGAGTCTGGCAAACATTTGTTGCGTGGAACAAGATTCAAAAGACATGAATTTTAACTAAATTTGGACATAAGGAGGGCGTTTTTCATGATTGAATGTTTTCTGTGATCAGTCAGGCTGGTTCCACAAGTCAGTTTTTACCAAAGTCTCTTCTCAAAGGCCAGACTCCCAGAGGAGAGTAGCACAAACAACAGACACTTGGAGCTGATACGTGAACAAGCTCCTGACAAGAGAACACCCTCAAGTCAAAGGTGCTGTTCTAGACTAACCTGAAATGAAACACATCAAGTTTTGACATAGAAATGAATAGCAAAAATGTTTTGTTGCTGGTCAAACCAACTGTTTTGGTCAGTGTTATATGATATGTTTAACTGGGAGTGCAGGAAGTGGTAGGCTCTTCAAAATTTTCTTCAGGTATAGAAGCTAAATTTTGTTTCAAAGGAACAAATTGATTTCTATAGAAAAATACTGACACTAGACATCTAGATTTCTTTTTCTGCCGGCTTAAAAAGCAAGTTCTATAAATTGGAAAATTCAAAGCTAATTTACTTTGCCTTGAATCTGCATTTTTGACCAAAAAATACAAACCCATCACCGACCTTGAACAAGCTCCCCAAATACAATTTAAGTCAAACAAAATCCTTCCATGGTAAGTGTGGAAAAAAAAGAACCAGACTTCTTTCTCAATTCAGTCATTTGCTTCCATTTTATATGAACTAGAAACAGACCACTTTAACAAATTTTCAAGCTAAATTAAATCTCAATAATCCAGAAATTCTACTGTGTAGTGAAGCAATGCTGTAATTGACAGATCAGTCTCCATTTAAATTAGTTCTTGGGAGGATTAACTATGTGGGGATTAAATCTTTTCATATCTGACCCCAATCCCCCTCAAATTAATATTAGCTCCCTAAATCAGCTGGTTAAAAATGTCCTTTGATCACCTGGGAAACTTTTCTCTACTTCTCACTGATAAGATTGCTGCCTTAAAAACAAACCCACTGCTCTTCTGTTCAACCTGACCCTGAAAACATGACATGAGCCTTGTAACTCCACACAAACAGAGACACTCTTGCTGCAAATCCTGCATGCAGGTACATATTCTATGTCATCTGCAAATGAGTTCTTATCATCGTTCTTCTTTCTTAACTTATTGGGAAGCCAAAATACAGTATTCTTGTTAAAAGAATAAAAAGGCAGAAATTCCAGGGTGGTCCTAATCTTCTCATCTTGAATCTATATTTTTGTATGTCAGGGATGGAACATGTGGGCAGAGTGGAATGTCAGACAGGCGGAGCATTAGGAACAGACAGAGTAGCATAAAGCTATCAACCTCCACATAACTAATTTACTATGTGTTAAACTGGATCAAATTCCTACAAAAGTGATGTTAAACACTTATGTATGGCAGTATATTTTTATGGAACAAGATTAAGAAATGATGTAAATTTCCAAGCATGAAATTTTGGCTAATCAAAATTTTTTCGCAGGTTAGCTGCTTTCATTTTGAATGAACCCTTCCATAGTACCACTTTGTCTCCAGAAAAGACTGTATCTTCATATAGATCCCTTGAAAATGTAATGGATAATTGGTTTTTCTGGCTCAAAGAATTTCCCTGCATCATCACCACACCCATTTATTTCCATATATTTTATTATGTACAAATCAAGTATTTTTTTTAGTAGGAACAGACCTTCTGTGTGAAATACTAGCACTTAACCAAGTTTCCTTAACTTCTGCCCTATTAGCAGTAAAAACTTGTCAAAAAAATGCTGTAGTAGAGGAACATTTCTGTTTAAAGAGGAACACCAGCTCCTGACAAGATGTCCAGACCTGAGGGTAGAAGATGTTATACCAATGTATAGCAGATTATAGCAGTTTCTCAAGTTATAGATGGAGACTATATCATCATCTAAGTCTCTAATAACGTGTTTCAAGATGGAGAAAGAAAATGGGCACAGCACAGCTTTAGTTCTGCTGCTTCATCCTGTCTTCATGTGACTCAAGACCTTATTTCTCACCCACAGGAAGCCCTGGACCACTCTACTCACAGATCTAAACATTTTTCAATCTGCTTTTGAACTGTAGGCTCCAGATCCAGGTATGCCAAGTCAGAAGTGACACCTCTGGCCAGGCAGAGGTCCCCCTGTCTTTTGGTGAGGTTTTCCTCCTACTCAGCTATATAGAGTGGCATCCTTGGAGAAGTGCAAGGACAGCGCTGCCATCCTGCCCCACTCCCAGCTGTGCCAAAGGCCACGTAATCATCTGTATGAAGCTGAGCCCAAGCACATCTATCCCACCTCTCAGGATTTTCTCAGGGAAGGAGAAATTCTGGCTTTTAGAAAGAGGTATTAATAGTCTGCTTTTCCACCTCTCCCTCCTCCTCTTACATGCACAGTTCCACTATTTTTTAATTCTGGCCCATCTTTCTCATTGATTACAGGAGTGGATTCCCCCAAGGGCTTGAGTTAACTGATCTTAAACCCTTCATTTTTAAACAAATCGAATTTTGAGAAAAACATCAGCTGGGGAACCAACTCTGAACCACTGGGCCCACCTAAGATAATTAATTTCTCTGCTAGGATCTTCAGCAGTACTTTTGCCCTAAAAAAACCAAATTATGGCAACTTTGTGTAGTGGGCAGAAAAATCTTAATAATGTCCCTATCAAGTACAGCTGAGAAGTCAGGGTGGGCAGAGGGAGTGACTCAGAATTGGTACCACCACACCTGTGGCAAGATGCAAATAAAACCACTGGTTCTTTGAGGTGCCCTGCTCCTGCTGTCACACCTCTTGGAGGCCTTGCAAAACCCACTGGCAGCAACAAGTACAAGAAACAAATACAGCTCTCTGTACTGGAAAAAATTTCTGTTTGAAAGGTCTCACCAAACTAGTCCATCTCTTGTGTTGAAATACGGAGAATAGAGGAGGAATGCTTCTTTCTGGA
Organism: Myiozetetes cayanensis; assembly: GCF_022539395.1. Lineage (NCBI taxonomy): Eukaryota > Metazoa > Chordata > Aves > Passeriformes > Tyrannidae > Myiozetetes > Myiozetetes cayanensis. The sequence continues at coordinate 115,808,585 of NW_026086604.1, read as the reverse complement.
AGCAGGCAGTACTCCTAAAAATGATGTCATGAGCAAAAGGAATGTTTCTTTGTTTTGAGTGAAGAGGAAGAGGAGTAAAGATAGTGGAAAGGAGGTGGCTCTAAGGAGAACCACATGAGTGAGAAGGAAAAAACAATTTATTTTTCTTTACCATCTAATTAAAAAAGCATGCTACAGAACATTTAGGCTATGAAAAGGGCCATGTCTCTGAGACTGTTTATTTGACTTGCAGGATGCTCTTGAGTGTGAAGGATGTATTACAGGCAAAAGACTCAGTGACGAGTTTCACATCGGCCACGTGACCTTCACCAAAATGTCTGGACATGTAGGACATGCAGAAGCTTTGTCAACAGAGCCATCCTGATGGGTAGAGACTGCCTGAAAGGGAGTTGCACTGACAGCTATTTCATATAAACCCAGCAACTGGGAAAATGGAGGCGGGTGGATGTGCAGGGAAAAGCTTCTGTTGTGTAGCAGATGTTTTCAGCCTGCTCGGGTGGAGGCTTCTTCCAGCTTACAATCAGGGAGGCCAGGCTGAGGGGACACAGATCAGTTCAGGAGTTCATAGTCCTGTTGGCTAATTTTTCTATTGAGGAGATGTCAGGCTGTGTTTGCTTGCACTTTGGGATGTCTTAATTCCCTCCTCTGATGACAACTCCTGTCCTGTAAATGTTTTCACTGTTGCTGGTTAATGAAATCACTTCAGCCTGGCAACTTACCTGCTAAGGCAGTTTGAGCAGCAGATAGTTGATGTTTACCAGGCTTGAGTTAAAAATAATTCATGCATTACATTTGAATGTTAAATCTGAGGTAACCAGTCAACACAAGAACATAGTCCATAAGTAAGAACAGATGCAAAATTAATCAGATACATTTTTTCTGGTTCTTTCCCTGTGACTTTTCTATTTTTTTTTGTAAACTCTGACTCCTCCCATCTTTTCCCTGTTACAGGGAATGAAACCTGCATGCCAAGCTCACAAACAAAACTGCCTTCAACTGTCTTTCTGCTGATAAACAAAGAAAAGCATCCATCCATTCTTGCAATCCCAGGAGTCGCTGTAATGACAATGTTATGTGCGACCAAAGCAGTGCCAGGAGATGCAGACTTGAGTGTGACTGGAACAGAACGTTCCTGAGCAGCCAGTGGTCAGGAAGCTGGGAGCACATTCCACAAGAAATGCTGCCACATGCCTCTCGGTATCTCTGCTTTGCTTGCAACAGAAGGACTTTCTTCTGACCTACCATGGCAGTTCCTACGGCTTGTTTGATGCTTTAATGTTTTCTTAATCACCTATTCACACAGCAATACTCTCTGTCAAGGGGGAAAGCCCCAGGGATTTCTATGAGCTGGACCAGATTAAGAATTTCTTCAAGCATGATACTGCCCTAATGTTCCTGGCTGTGCTGCATTGGAAATGCACCATACAAAGCAACTAAAAATGGTCCCAGAAACCCCTCACCCCAGTTTCCCCGACTGGGAGCCTCAGTCATCTGAGTGGCTGCTGACCAAGTGACTCCAAGGACAGAGTGAAGAATCTTTATGGGCAGCATGGTGAACAGGGTCCATCCTGCTCTTAAGAGGCCCCTCTTCCAAAAAGGCCACCAGACTTGACACCACACTCTGATTTCTGCTGGCTACAGATATCAGAGAAGCTGGACTTTACAACTCAGAGTCCGACAGCCTGTTGATGTTGTTCCTACACTCACTGCTTTTCTTGCCACATTGCCTCTGTCAACAAGAGTTTAAAAGGTTTGAGGCTCAGGCTATGAATAGGCTTTATTTTTTGCCCTGTAGAGATATTGTAAAGGCAAGGGAGAGACATGCATTGTGGCAAGCTGACTGTGCTTATGTCTGGTTCCATTAGCATCCTGGGAGTAGGCCTGCCATTTTGACATCAGAAGAAGTGGAAGGACATAAATTAACCTTAGTTACCTTGGAGACTCTAAATGAACTGTAAAATACACAATGTGCTTGGCTACCAAAGACTAGCAACACGCCACCATCCTTGCCACATAAATTTTGGCCAATTGAACATTGGTGGGCCGTTACTAGTGGCTGTGGAGACAGAGCTTTGTAGGCCACCCTTAATTCTGGCAATCAGGACATAAACTAGTGCCTGGGGCAGAAAACTGCAGTAATGGTGATGAATGTCCATAATATCCGTGTGAATTGGTCTATTGGCCACCCTTGAGTAGGTACCAGGCACAGATTTCCTGGGAGGGCTCAGTGATCCCTTCAGCACATTCCTTCAGTGACACCACTTGTCTCGCATAGCTGTGCCACCCCATTACCTCCTCTCTGTCTACTGCTGACACTGAGCAGTAGGACAAGTGAGGAAAACACACTCTTGCAGGCTAGCCCTTCCCTCTGGTATTTGCAAGCAAACACCTGGTACATCTCCAAGGTCCCACAGAGAGGCTGTGCTCTGAAACACAGAGCAAACCCTCCATGCTCATGGCAGTGTTGTGTTTGCTGCCACTCTTCTGTGGAACAGCCCCTTCCCTTCACTCATGCTACTGGGAGTTGCCAAACATTTACAACATGCTTGTTGCTTTGCAGCTCAGTTCCTGCTCTGATGCACTAGCTAGTTGTTTATTGAATTTTGGATTTTTAAGAATTAACTTAAAAGTTACATCAATACAAAAGAAGGATGTAAGCAACAGAATTTATGTGTTGTAATCTAGATTTTTAGAGGTTTCCTCCATAATTACAAACATCACAACTTATGTCATTTGATTTCACAGCCCTGTCTCATTGCTTTTCCCACTGTCCTCCCAGGAACCAAAAGCAGGGCAGCCCTGAGAAAGGTCTGTCTGAAAAAGACACCATGGGGTAGAAAGCTGAGTCTCCCTGAGGGCTTATACAGGCTGCATCTGAGGCTGCCTCTCCTGACACCAGGCACAATTTCTGATGACAACCCTGTGAATTTGGCCAGAACTGGGAGGGCCAAGTCAAACACCTCCTGCCATATGCATTGCTGCTGCAGTGGTTCTCAGGGAAAGTGTCACCCCCTCTTACAGCTCATGAGCTCCAAGATAACTCACTTCTCTCAGTAGTATGTAGGGGCAAAAGAGGGCATATTTTTCCTTTGTGGGAGCATCAACTAGTTAAAAAACCTTCCTAGCTCAAAATGACGAAAATGGAGGGCAGCTCCAAGAAGACATCTTAAGCATATTGCTCTAGGTGTTTGCTCATCCTGGGGTTGCAAAGACTGCTATATTCTCATCCCTCACCAAAATGCAGGCTGAGAGAAAAGGGGGAGCCAGTGGGAACCCAAGGGTGATATAAAAGGATGCAGCTGGGAAAGTGGTGGGAGCGGTTTGCATCAGAGCTGCCTTGATGCCAAGTAGGACTACAGTTGTGTCTGTCACAGCAAGGACAGGGTAACTTTCTCTCTGGGGGGAAGCTTCTCCCTCCCTTGCTGTACTGTCACTGCACCTGCAGTGGCCTTAGGGAACAGAGGGCCATTCAGTTTGGCTCACCCTCCAGTTTTGTACTCAACTCCCTGTCCTCAGCTAGGTTTCTAAAGTCCAGAAGAGTGGCTTGACCTGCTCTTTCTGTCTGGCAACCTGGGCAGCCAAGAAAGGCATTAAGCACCTCAGCTGGCTGTCTTAAATGGTGCCTGCTGTCATTAAGGAACTGGTAGGGATGGTGGTTCCATAATGTCCACAGAGAGTTTCAGCAAGTGCTTGAAGGAATGTTTCCCTCATTTTCTAGGACATGAATCTGAAAAACACTCACTGGATATTAAAAACAATAAATGTTTGTTAGATAATAAATCCCAGACTGTGTTTTCTTGATAAACTGGATGATTTTATGAGGGCTCCTCAGTGACTGAAGGCAGATTCTTTCCCAATGTCGTAATTTGTTTTGAGCTTTGCTCTTTGTTACCTGGTTTTGCCTACACCCTTCTCTGTGAATGAGGAAAACACCTCCAATTGCCCTTTCTATAATCTTAAGGGAGAAATTCAAGTAACTGGTAAAGTAATAAATCCTTACTACAGATCATCACTCATTTTTCTTATGAATATATATAAGACTTTTACCACTGGTTGGAGGGGGAGAAAGCAAAGGTTAGTGCAATTTCTCTCCTTTGTTACCACAACAGACTGAAAAAAAAAAAAAAAAAAAAAATCCCTCCCTCTATCCAGCTATTGCACTAGTCTAAGTCTATGCAGTGGGACCATGAGTCATGTCACCAACAGCTCTGCAAGTACAGAGCTATTTCTACATCCCAACAAAAGCAATTCTGTAGATCAGGATGACAAATTCAAGAAACATCTGTGAAAGGTCAAGAAACAACATGCCACTTAAGGACAAACAGACTTTCTTCTGAGGTCCCACATTTCAGTGAAAATCTCTGCTTCTCAGCACATGCTGCCAAAATTTATATTAAAAATATCATGCCATAAAGATAGAAAAAATGTTAATATAGCACAGAGCTGTTTTATTTAGGTATTTTAGCAAACTCATAAGGGCAGCAGTAATATTTTAAAAAACAGCAAGCTAGCAGCCAGGTACTAGCATTCTTCACACTGTGAAGATCCTTTCTTGCATCCAAGCCAAATCTGATTTTTACCCATCTCTGCTGCTCCTTTCCCTTTCTGTATAACCTGTGCAGCTCAGGGGCCAAAGGCTGCATAGTTTCCATCTCTCCCTTTCCATTCCAGAGACTGTTCCCAACAAACCATGACAGATACAAGGGTTCCTCCAAAGAAAACAAGCTAACTGGGAGTAGGGGTGAGGTAAATGTTAAAAAACATTTAGGCAGGACCTAAAACAAGATAGCTAAGGCATCTGTATGCCCAGTTGTAAGGCAAAATCTGTGCCCTTTGGAGAGCAGAAAAGGAGATTCTGCCTCAGGGATGAGTTGGTCTGGGAGAGGTCTGCAGATCACCATGTAGCAGTTTCCAAGCAGAAACCCCCTCCTGTGGGAGGGGACAATCTAGCCCAGGTTTAAAAAAATTCTTTTAAATCCCTTGGACTGTAGTTTTCCTTTCTGTTTTGTCACTTAGATCATAATTATAGGTGTTGCTACTGCTCCATCCATTGTTACCCCAGGCTAATATTTTCCATCATATCCACTGTTTCCAATTTCTTGTAACTTTGTCAGACCTTTAACTTTCAAGGTCTAAAATCTTCCATGCTCTTTCTCTGACTGAAGTCAGTTAGGAAATATTCAAGTTCAGATACTTTCCGTAAGAAAAACTAGTGACCAGGGCAGGTTTCCCCACCAACTCTTGAAAATCACTGTGAAGGTTTGGTAGAAAGACAACAGTGAAGCCAGAAAGCTGTGAGACACCACCTTGGTGATGGTTCTTTCTGGTTTAATTGATGTGAAGTTGATGAGCAAAGTGCCAGTGCTGGCTCCTCCTTCATGTACAGTTGAGTTTGATCTGTTCTTAGTTACGCTGTGGCTAAAGCAGAGTGCAGCTGGTTGGAGATGCAGCTCCTGCTAAACACATCCCAGACACTGGCAAGCCTGTTCAGAAGGGACTGCGTGGGCTTCTTATGCCATATGGGAGAGGGAGAACATGGCACACACTGCCAAAATCTCTTTTAGACCGATATCATGATCAGTGCTACAGTAGCAGAGCAGCTTTGTACTCCCAAGACCCAAGACTTGTATTCCCAAGATGGTTCAGGCACATGCCTGAACCATCTTACCACAACCCTGTCCACAAAACTGGGGAGGAAGCACACCACAATAATCTTATCAACAATTGCTATGGCCACAACATGCTGGTATTTTAAACTGCATTTATGCCAACTTAGCCCTGGTCTTCTCTACTGCACTGTGGGAAAACGGGCCTTTCACACACTGAGAACATTTGTGACTATCGCCTTCACACCTTGAGCATGACTCCCCAGGGCTGGCTCCCCTCCACAGAGAACATGTTGCCACTCACCAGGTGCGCTTTGCAGAGCAAGTCATGCAGCAGTAGGCATTCCTGAGAAGGGTTTTCATGCTCTCTTTTCCCAAATGAACTTGGTTATTAGCAGATGATCTATTAAGGGACTCGGCACCCATATTGTCTAAATCTTATGGCTAACATTTCTCATAGAAGTCAAGGATGGGATATGCCCTTCATACTCATTCAGTAAATGGAAACCATAAGCAGGGCATAGTAGAGTCTAGAAAAGAAACAGAAAGTGCCAGGCATGCCTCCTGCACAGACTTGTTCTTTGAGGAGGTCTCAGCAAAGCCACCAGAGCAGAAAAAATGTCTGCCTCTCAGTCCCTCCAAAATACTTCCTTAGTCACTTTGACCTGACAAAGGGCCAAGTACGTCAGCAAAGGTGTCACCATCACACAGCTGCAGCATTTCCACCACATTCCAGGAGATCTGTGGCTCGCGACATCTAACCTGCCTCGAGCCTAGGGGATGGACTCAAGATCTCTGCTGTGTTCAGCTCACTTTGTGCCACTGATACACGGAGGAGGCAGCAAGGCAGGAAAAAATGCTCAGATGAAAGACATTCTTCATGTTGTTTCTTCATGTGTATTTGTTTTTATACATAGTTCATTTTTAAACAGCATTTAAACAAGCACAAACAAAAATCCCCTTTGCAAATGTGAATGCTGTTCAAAGATCTAGGACTATGTCCTCCATTAACTTTCAAGGAAATAAAGGCTCATGAGTGCCAATATTATTGTTGAAAACAAGATCTAAGTCACTTAGAAAGTCTTATGTGCAGCTTTCAGTTACATACTTGAATGTACATGTACAAAAATAACATTATAAATGTGTATAAATATCTACTTAATGTACACACATGTTCACATGTATTTAATTTCGTTCAATTTTATGGGGGCTTTTGCGTACTATCTGCTTCCTTTATTTGTGGTTGGGATTGAGCTAAAACAATGATTAGGGATTTCCTTGTCTTTAGCTTCTTGTAACTTTCTTCTTAGGATAAATTCTCCTGTTTGCTCACACCTCAAAATTATAATAACACTTATTATAGATAGGAAAAACTATGCAATGTCAGCTATTTTCTAACGTTATCCGAACACTTTTAAAAAATACTCTGATAAAATGTTATCCCAAAAGATTTGTTTTCAAAACTGGGATATTTTTTATCAGGAAGAGATCTGCTGAGAAAATTGTGCTGCTTAACACCCAGATATGCAGACCCTTACTTATGAATCACACTGACTTCAAAGGAACTCTTTGGAGTGTTAGGCTTATACACAAGGGCTGGGATATCCTGTCTCATGTGATTTTCTTGCCTCTCAGCACTCACTACAGGTGCATTTCTGTTGTTTATTCACCACTTGCACTCTACTTTATTGGACACCCTCCCCCCAGTAATTCATTATACTACTTTTGAAGAGTCTAGATTTCAAAGTTTTTGAAGCAAGAAGACTTCTTGGCCTGTGTTTGATCAGCACCAAGAGCGCTACAACCCAGCTCAAAGACCTGGTCTTTATGTTGCAGTTATGCTACAAATAAGCAAGAGCATAAACCAAGATACGCTTGAGATGAAGGTATTAGAACAACAAATAAGAATGTGATTTTTTTCAAGTGAGATTTGAATCTTTACACATTTTAAGCCTCCACTTGAATCAATATCTAACAGGCCACACCACTGACTTACACTCAAAATATCACACCTGCTTGTATATTAGACAATTATCATGTCAAGGGAATTTTGCTTTGATTTTTACTCCAGGCCCTGTGCTTGTTTCTGCAGATTGCATTGATTCAGACCTTGGTTGATTTGTGAAGGACAATTAACACTCAAGCAAAAGTGTTTTAAAAATCCAGCTACTGCTAACTTGCCAAAAGAAAGGACAAAGTCATAAAATGCACATTAGGAATGAAAAAAGAAAGGCAAAGAAAAAAAAGAAAATAGAAAAAAATAGGAAAAAAAAAAAGGAAGGAAAAAAAGAGTTGACTTCAAAACTGAAAAAGGAGAAAATAAGACCAAGAGAAACTGAAGCAGGCATAAAATACACTGAATGCCTAGGCAATGGATTATTTTTTTGAATGCTTGGCAAACCAGTGTGGTAATCTGGGAACCAAAGAATATACGGAAACATAAAAGCTGTCTATTGTGGTTGCTTAAAAAATAAAAAAGGCCATGTACTCAACAAAAGAGATCTGATGAAATATAAAAAATACATTACTGTTTATCACTGTGAACAATGCATTTAAAGTATTGGTGGCATAAGTATTTCCTCGCAGTTTAACCTGCAGCAAAACAACAAATGTTTCAGCAGGGTATGGGTCAGGGAGGAAAGGGACAACAGAAATTCTTTGTGGCAAAAGAGCATAATTTGAATCATGACTTGGAAGACAGTCATTTCAAGCACCACTCTCACAAATGTATCTTCCTGTGTGACAAATCCATTCCATAAGTACATTATAAATTAGTCAAAAGCACACCCACCTTGGGAGTATATAAATACTCTGAGACTGGTTAGAGCTACCCACATATTAACATCATACATTACAGTTATTTCAAAAGAAGATTTTCAAATTACATCAGCAGGATCTTTTCTGTAAGTAGCTGCAGTCTGATGGAGGTAAACCTTGGAGAGCAGACACTTTCAGTGGAGAAGGTTGCTGTGAAGTGTGACCTCCCTTTACCTTTCTTTCCTGTTTTCATTTTTTCTTAATAAGCAGAACTGTTTAAGACCATCATATTCCACAATGCAAAGCAGAAAAATCTGTTCATCCAGGGCCCTCATAGAGAAACCAATGTCTTCGGTTTTCAATACACCCCCAAAGGAAAACAGAGCCCAGCACTCCCATTTTGTAAGCAATAAGAGGGCAGAGCAGAGAGTGGGGTGACTTCCCCAAAACCATGTGATGTTTTGGTGACAGATGGAAGCAGAATCTATGTCTCTTTTCCATACTCTATTGCCTTTATCCTCACCTGAACAAGTGGGCAAACCAAAATGCAATGGAGAGGAGCTTGCAGTGACCACCACTCCTCATTATGCTGTTCTCTCATAATCATCTGGGCACTGAATTTGGTGCCCAGAAACTGCAGCAGTGGGAAGGGTAAGAAATAAACTGCAGCTTAAGGGACTTGGTGTTAAAAGAAAGAAAGTAGAAAAGATGTGGTGACTAATCTCAAAGCCTTCCCAGGTGGAATTGCAACATAATCTGGGACTTGGGCAAAAACCTCAGTCTCCAATGGGCTGTCATGGACTACAACTTTGTAACACTGAGGAGAAAAACCACGGAAGGCTTTTGGGCAGACCTGAAAAACACTGTCTGATCATGATGTTCATAACCATGCTAAGTACCAAACCTTGTCTGCAGCAGGGTTTAAATTACACAGGTCTGAACAGGAAGAATGGGGGAACAACAGAATGAAACATTTTCAGGAAAAAAAAGAAAATATGAGAGAGCATGAGAAACCTTACATGTTTTGGTCATGCTGCACATTTGTCCCCTCTCTTTGTTCTCTTTGGCAGCCCAGCTGCACTGCTTGAAGTTGTTCTTTTGGTGCAGTTGAACTGCTAGCTGGTTTTCTTCATAGCAAACCTTGGAATACCTGGATTTTGCAGGAGAAAAAAATAAACCAACAAACTGAGATTCTGTATAATCCTGGTATGGAAAAACTACTGGCAATCCTAACATTTTTTTCATTTAAATGGCTGGGCAAAGCACTTCCCAATTTTTAATTTGGCCTCACAGTAACAATCGCAGAAACAGTGACCAAAACTGAAATTATCCTTATTCTGAATCCTTTCTTATTGTTCAAAACTAACTTTGTCTTACCAAGGAGACACATGAACATATATCTTTTTTAAAGCTAGACACAATGTAGTTGCCTTCTCATTCAGTGAGTTGGGGTATCACTCACAAATTCAATAACAAATATGAACCTAAAGTTCTCTCTGAAGCTTTAAGCTTTATCCACGGTTTTCTCTGGAAAGCTTCTCTATTTCAGTCTCCAGCTTTTGGATTTCAAATAACTGAACAAGTTGCTAAAGTGCTTGCTCAAGCTAATAAGCCAGTTGGCTGGCACAATTTAAGAACCAAGTCCTGCATTCCTATGCAGCATCTTTAAAACAGTAACTTGCTTGCAAGGACAAGAGCAGTCACGACGCAGTAACTTAGCCCAAAATAGGTATGCAAATGTTGGTTGTACTGGATCACTAAGGCACCTGCTAGAGGGTCATTTGCATCTACTTAAGCAGAACAGGGTCTACTGAGACACAGACTGATAACTTAAATATCTATTAGGATCTAGGCAGGGTAATTTTCATTTCTTAATGAAAAAGGTCAAATTCTGTAATCCACACCCTAACAAGAACTTTGAAGAGCTAAGATTGGCAGCATTAAGAACACCTGTGTTCATGAAATCAAATGAGTCTCCAAAATAAATGCCAAGATCACTTTAAAGGCAGATGAGTTCTCTAGTGTGCTTGTACGAGGGAATGCAGCTCTCCCTGCACTGACAGGTTTAACACCCAAGCATGCAGCAGTCAATCCAGGTGAGCAAGCTTTCTACAGAATGCGAATCAGAAAGCTTTATCAAAGTCAAGATTTCCTTCTTCCTGCAAAGACAAAAGACGCCACCCTGAAGTGCCAAGCACGGCAGTTTCTATAATGCAATACATATGCCTGCCTGTGATCACCACTCCAAGATCTGAAGTCTGTGTGCTGCCAACAAACAGCCCTACCACAGAAAATGTTTGATTGAAGTATTTTCGCTACTCGGGATTGTGTCTGGCCCTGAATCTTTTCCAACACTGGCTTATGCCAGTATGGTAATGAAACTATTAAAAACAGTGGAGTTGCAGCAGCATAAACCAATAGTCTCTCTGCCTTTGGTGGCTTTGGTGTCTTTGCTGATCTTTATGGAGGCCAAGAGAAATCTGTACCTGCCACTGAAACTGAGCCAATATCATTACTGCTGAATCTTCAGTCAGAAAACTAAGGGTGTGGCTAAGACAGCTACAAGAGAGACAGACCAGGCATCAACAGCTTTGGAGCAAGTACCGTTTTATATAAAAGTTTTAAATAAAATTATCTTTCTTAAACTTTCCTTGGGGGTCTTGTGATGGGCCGTTCTGTAGAATGGTGGTGTCTGATGGGGGGGAAGGGGTATGGTGGAAGAGGGAGACCCTGGACACAACCAAAGCACTGTAAGACTTTGCTTTTCACTGTTGATTGGAAAATGACCATGAAAACACTGCTACAGATTTTAGCTACACTATTACTACACTGATGCTAAATAACCAAAGTGCTATGAAAGTGTAAAGTAACTGCAAGTGTACATCAGCCTTAAACAGAGACATTTCAAAGAATGCTCATTAAGTGATTAAAGTATTTACATAGCCTGTTTACACATCAGTATGTTTTTGCTTCCCTAACAGTATTTTTTCCCTGCAGCAAATATGTATCTGTATTTAATGTATTCAGGACATAAAACCTAAAGGTGGAACATTTGTATCTGATGAATAGCCTGTTACAAGCTTATTGTATTTCAGGATTGTTCCACTTCAGTTTACAATTTGTTTAATGTTCTTTTGAAACTGACTCGGTAAAACTGAGATCAATTTTAATACACGTTTAATTAAATTGCTTGCAGTAGGGTAAGAAAAAATTATGAAGTACAGCAGACACTGAAGCCCTGAACTGCCTATAGTGTTTAAGACAACTAAAAATAAAGCATGTCCAACTATGAATTCCACAAATTTCCTGATTTCCTGGCCCCAGTCACTCTGTCTCAGATCCATGTTAGACTGAAAGGTCTTTTATACAATTCAGCCTTTCCTTAGACAATATGATAGGTATATCATTAAATTATTTCCATACAGCCACTGTGTTCAAACAATAAAATTCTCGGTCCAGCTCATTTTGTAAATATGCTAGAGCTGTTCAAGGGCTCTCTGAGCTCATGTGATTGGAGTGATGGCTCTCAATGGTCAAAAGAAGGGAAAAATCTCTGCTGGGATTTTCCCATCTGGTTTACATTGCAGTCCAAACTCTGTGGATCAAAGAAAAAGCATTTTCTCTTCCACTGTGTTATCTAACATGAGCCAAAATATTTTTGGGTTTGTTCAGTGGAAAAGCAAGAGAGCACCACTTTATGGAAACTATCCCTATTTTTATTAGTTTCAAATCACCTTTTAAAGTCATAATGTATAGTAATAGACATGGGCATCAGCCATGTGAGTGCTGGTACAGAGAGCTGAACAATGAAATCTTTGCTTCACTTTTGTTTGGTTCTTAAGAAAAGCTGTGACAGCCATTCCTAGAAAGATAATCGCATGGCTGCAAGTTTAGAGGCAAACATAAGCCAAATTTTGGCTTTTTGCCTCCACAAATCAATAGCAGAGCTACCAGGTTACTTTAGAAGTTGTAAGGCTATCCAACCTTTAAAGCTTGGTCTGAAATGCAGCAGTCTAGAAGAATAAGTTTAGTTAGTCATACAGGGCTTTGACTTGGAGCCTTCAAAGGCAGATATGCTCTGCTTTCTTTCCATTTCAAGCACTTTTTTCTAATGCTTCTTAGTTGTATCAACAACCCCTCTAAGTCGTAAGTTCTGGTGTTCACTTCTCGTTAGCTGGCACCTAACCTTGGGAACATGGACTCCTCTGTGTCCTGAACTTTTCAGAAACGTAACAAGTGAAATCATAGAATCGTTTTGGTTGGAAAAGACCAAGCAATAGGACACGAGGCAATGAGCAGAAACTGATGCACAGGAAGTTCCACCTCAATATCAGGAAGAACTTCTTTGCCGTGTGGGTGACTGAGCACTGGAATAAATTGCCCAGAGTTTGTGGAGTCTCCTTCACTGGAGATATTCAAGAACTGTCTGGATGCAGTCTTGTGCCATTTGCTCTAGGATGACCCTGTTTGACCAGGGAGGTTGGACCAGATGACCACTGTGGCCCTTTCCAACCTAATCCATTTGGAATTCTGTGATCACTGAGTTCAACCATAAAGCTAACACTGCCAAGTCCACCACTACCCCATGTCCCAACGTGCCACATCTATAAATACCTCCAGGGATGGTGACTCCACTCATTTCCCTGGGCAGTCCATTCCAACACTTAACAACATTTTGAGTGGAGAAGTTTTTCCCAATATCCAATCTAAACATCCCATGGCACAACATGAGGTCATTTCCTCCTGTCTTATCCCTTATCCCTGAGAAAAGAGATCAAACCCTACCTCGCTACAGCCTCCTTTCATGTGGCTGTAGAAAGTGATAAGGACCCTCCTGAGCCTCCTTTTATTCATATGACTTCACCAGCCCTGTTGCCCTTCTCTGAACGCACTCCAGCACCTCAATGTCTTTTGTGTAGTGAGATAGTCTTTTCATGACAATGTACAGAGTTCAAAAAAAATTCAACCTAAAACAAAACACCCCACAACCACACACACCACAAAAGCATGAAGTAGCATAGTTTTGTATTTTTTTTCTATCTCTTAGACATTAGAGAGACACTTAGTAGCTATAACTTTACAGAGAATCAAAGGATGTCAGTTGTGCAGTCAAACACTTTCCTCTGGATTGCTTACAAAGTCTTTTAGTCACATCACTGTTTTAAATGGGGGTCAGAAATCCCAAGCTTTTTAAAAACTTGCTGGATTTAAACTTATAAGAAACATAAAGATTAATTAGATGTACACATTGTACCTATCAGATCCCATCAGATCTTGGTGGGAAGACCCTCAGACAGCGAGTAGCACAGGCAATTGTGTGTGCTTATTCTACAAAGTCTGTGAACAGCCCAGCCCTGCAGGAGATAAGGAGCACACATGGGAGCAATGTAGAGTGTTCAGCTGTTGGGAAAAACTTATCTGTCTGCAAGAAAAGCAGAAATTTTTACATCAGTCTGTGAAAAGATAATACCCAAAACCAATCCAAAGTGCATATATTCCATATAAAGGAAATTTCAGCTAAGGAAAGGAAAAAATACCAGAATTCGAGAGCTTAGATAGTTCCACTGATTGGAATATTATGTTGGATTTAGATGAGATGATTATTACAAACAGGACATGACTACATTGATTAATGTGACATCTGAATCTAAAATAAAGATTTAGCAGAGAAAGTTTACTCACGTGGAATACAGATGGGTAAAACTTCAGGCATACTGCTTTTAGGGAAAATAAAGTCTTGAGAAATAAAAAAGTTTGCAATTGCCTGTAGAAATGGAATATCTGTTCTTGGGTTGAAAACGTACTGGAGCATATATTTCATTTAAAGACTTTATAGAGCAGAGGATGAGAAATCCTTGAAAATGGGAATCATTTCCATAGGAGGAAGAAAATAGAGCACAGCTGTGCATGAAAGTTGATGTGCTGTAGTGGTGGGTAGCCACAAGGGGAGAAGGCCAGCTCCTCCCCATCCTCCTTTGGGGCTGCAGCATCTACTGTCCCCCTGTGCATCGGTCCAGCTCCATCAATCCAACTTGCTCATTTCCCACAGAGATAGTTGCTGCTGTGGGGGCTTAGTCTGGTGTTGGATCTGTGCACTGAGCCAATTCCTGCCTTGACCAGACATTTAGTAGCTGTTTATCATAACCAGGCTGGGCACAACAGGAACTTTTAATATTAGAAAACTTCTTTTAAAAACCCCATTGTTTAAAACTTTGTTTAAAACAGAAAAGGCATAGTGAAAACAGTCTGAAATTACACACACCGTTATGTGCAAACAACTGCTAAATCCATGGTACAAGTTTGGCTTGGGAGTATTTGTTGATGTTGACTATGGGTATTGTTTCTGCACTACTCTTGTCACTATCCAGACCTCTTTTAAGAATGATCTCATGCCTAAACTTAATACCTACGACAAACTAGCAGAGCATAATGTCACACATTGGATCACAATTTGATTGTTAAGTTTGTGACAACTGTGATTTGAATGACATTACTTCATAACCAGGGAATTACAATTAAACTGTTTTATGGAAAACAGTGTCATTATTATTTAAATAATATTTTTAAAAATAATAAGTTTGCATAGGCAAGGAGTATTAATCTGCAGGACAACACACCTGGGATTATCACCTGATGAAATACTGTATAATAAAGTTTTAGAAATATGCCACTAATACTGAAAATAAGAGTATTGTAAGTTCTTGAAAATACAATGAGAAAAAGTGAGACAAAGAAAAGAGTCACAGGCATAGACCTATGCACATATATAGTAACAAGCACCTAGTCCTCTTCCCAGAGGCATTTGTCTCTTGTGAAGCTGCTTCTCTGAGTTGACTGCTCTTTTCCTGGCTATAACACAAGCCTCTGTATTTTAGCTCCTTCGTGGCACTGGGTTTTAGCTTTCAAAAGTATTGTGGGAATTGGTGCAGCTTTTCAGAGCAAACTAAACAGTGACTTGAACCACAGAGATGTTGCAGGAAAAAACCCCTCACCTAAACCAGATGAGACTGAGGTGAAAGTCAGTATGGTATTGGAGGTTGCATGAGACTAAAAGACACATAGCCAGCATTTAAATTCTGTACATTTGTGACAGGAGCAGAGAAACTCAGAGAAACCTCAAGCTTTTGTGAGTCCCCAGGCATGCACATATTACTACATGGTAAAAAAACCAGCAAACCATGAATCTAGAGAGAAAGAGCATTTCTCTGGCAACTGCAACACGGGCTAATTTCTAAAGGAACTCTCCAGTCCCCAGTGGAGAGGTAGTGCGAGCCAAAGGAGGAGAAAAATTATATCTGAGAATGGCAGCAAATGTAGGTGGAATTAAGCAAATCTAGCATACACTTTTAGTACAGCTTTCCAGTGGAGCAGAGTCATGATCACCTTGGGGTGTGATGTTTTGTTCAGGTCTAGAATGAGTGGGATACGGGAAGTAAAGGAAAATGGAATTCTTCACTAACTCCAGGATTAGAGGATTTAGAATAATTCATAATGTATTGAGTGTTAGCTCCTCTGCTGCTTATGAAACTGCAGAGGAGAGTTTAATGTATTCATTTGTTTAATGAAACTGCAGATTAAAGTTTAATGTATTCATTTGCCACGCATACAATTATACCAAAATTTTTTTAGCTGATTGTGAGTTATTTACAGAGACTAATAATTACCTGATATATCCATTTGAGACAGGCCAGCGACTACACAGTCTGTCTGCTGGCTAGATATGTAACAGTCGGAAAGGATGTCTTAGGAAGTTTGATTCTCTTGGAGAAAGTTGGCAGTACATGAGGAGGCAGAAGTTTAAAAAAGGATTAGATATTTCAGACATGTAAGCTTTCCTTGTGAGGGCAGTTTACATTGCCTGATATGTCCTTTTATAAAATATTAGCCTTATTGGCCAGAAGCCCAATTCTCTGGTCACATTCACAGACAACTCTCATGTGAGCATGGACTAAGACACAGAGAATGAGAAACAGTTCTTGAAGTCTGTATCTTGGATGATATGAAGAGGAGTAAAAAAAACCTTGTTCTAATAAATAAATATCTGCCAGATTATTGCAAATACTTGTGGACAAGATGCTCAGCAGATGTGAAAATGTATAGTGTTACTGACTTCAGTAGCACAAACACAAATTACTCTGTGCAGAGCAAAGCCTTGAGCCTTCGTAGTTCACAAGTTTTACATCTGTGGAGGTTTGCATGGGTAATGGTCAGATTGCTGAGCCATTTCCAGAAAGCAAAACATGAGGCTAAGCTAAATATTTTAAAATTAAACGAATGATTACCCTCCAAAACCAGACGTCTTGCACAGAGTGCAAGTTTGCTCTTTTTCCAGCTAACAGAAACCCCTCATAAACTTCACACCACAAGCCCTCCGTGAGGCTGATAGAGTACTGTATATCTGGATAAATATCTGGTCTGCTGTGATAAATTTCTGTTTTCTTCTGCTGAGGAATTTTATTTGGCACGTGAAGTGGCTGCTAGCAACGACATATGGCAATCCTACCCCCTAGGAAGGGCTTTCTTCAGAGTTATGCTGTCCATCCCCAGATGGCCCCAAGCCTGCAATAATGTGGCCAAACTGCCCTGGCAGTGGCTGTCACGTTATCAGGCAGATGGGCTCTGGTCAACCATGTGGACTCACTGCAGGTGAGCAAACCAAGGAGTAGCTCAGCCTGTGAGACTGCACTAAGAGGAGCGCAGAGGAGTGCTGAAGGGGTCCTTCCATCTACCAGCCGTGGGATCTGGCAGTGCAACCTGGCACCAGCTATCAGGGATTTTATGACCTGGAAGAGTTAAAGTGCACTGAAGCAATTTCAACCATTCTGGGCAGGACACAAAGCCATTGTTGTGAATTGTTAAAAGCCTTATGTGGGTTGGAGTTTGTAATTTTTGACGGTACCTGGCTGCCCAGCACAGTGAGGTAATACATCTGCTCACTAGGTCAGACACAATCCCACAAACCGTAGAGCAGTCCTGGCAGCAGCTCTGCTCCACGTCCACCTATGCAGGCCAGATGTTTGTGTTTTACAGCCGACAACAGCAAAGACATGAGGCCAGCTGACTGCAGGCAACAACGCTCCAGCATCCCAGGCCAGACTGGGGGGTTGTCTTCAGCAGACATTCAAGGTGCTTGTGGCTATTTTCTGTTGGGTCCTGAAGACAAAAGCTTTCTCCCAAAGGATCAGTTGATCAAACTGCAATACCTGTTTTGTACTTCATCCTTAAGATGACCTTCATAGCTTGCTGAAGCAAAAGGGATTTTTTTTTCCTTTGGAAAATTCAACAGAGGTACTAAACCTCAGCCATGTGTATCTACATAACAAATATATTTTTACTACATTATTGAAGCCTGATGGATTAGAAAGTCGGCTGCATAAATTACACTTTGCAATCCTTTGCTAGAAGCTCAGGGGGAGACTAATTTTAACAAATCACCATCCCATCTCATTTTTATGGGCTGAACTATTTTTTAAGGGATAAATTCACCACAACACTCAGGGTTCTATTTTCTAGCTTTTTTTAAAAAAAAAAAAAAACTAAAAAAACAACGTATGTAATTACATAATGCAGAAACACTTTCAATGCATTACTACACTGAAAAAGCAAATAAAAATCTAAAGTTTAATGTTCCCAGTTTAATGTTGCTTTGAAAAATTGCTTGGTACAGGAGAAAGTGATGCAAGAAAAGCCCCTTTGGACTTTACAGCATGACTCAGAAGCCATGAGATATTGCTCCCTCTGCAAACTGACACAGGCTGCACCTTCCCTTCATGCTGTGGATGCAGGCAAGACTGGCAGCAGGTTCAGGATCACTCCAGTGAACAGAGCTAACCATAGAAACCACAGCAAGGAGAGAGTCCATCAAAAACCCTGGGGTTAATGAACCGTGAGGCAGCACCTTGAGACTTTAATTTCATTCCAATGAATGGTTTTAATTGGGAATTAAAACCACCAGCAAAGCTAAAACCATGAAAGGAGGAAGAGATTTACACTCACCTGCATGGGGAGTTTTGAATCCCTCATTCCCTCAAGACACACTCTTAGCTCACCCAGCAGGAACTGTGGTTTGTCAGGATGCTTTGGCCATACAGATTTTCCACATGAACACCCACTACATATAATTTGTACTCCATGAGCCTTATGTGTTAACAGAGGTGGGATCTGCAGATCAAACAAAAAAAAAAAGCAAAGGTGAACACATATTTAACTGGTTTTTATTCACTTCTGCTTTTAACATGCCCTTGGAGAGTATACTTATTTCTTTTTCCATATTATACATACTCACACACACTTGTGGGTTGGAGGTTTTTGTTGTTGTTGTTGTTGTTTTTTTAACTCTGAAATGTGGTTTGTTATTTTTGTTTTAAGGTCTATGAGAAAAATTTCAGGAAGCTGCTTCTTTTTGAAGTTCTTGCTCAGATCACAAAACCAAAACAGAGTCAGCTTCCTTTTTTTTTTCTTTTTCTTTTATCTTTGAGAAAAGGAAAAAAAAAATCTAACAGGTAAGATGACTTAACTCATATATCTCTGAGTTTTTGAATTAAAGTGTTTGCTCTTTCTGCTTTAATGTTCGAGTCTTTGAGAGGTGTAGTTTGAAGCATTAGCTCCCATTTTATTCCAATGCATTTTACCAGAAACTGTTGTCAAATCAGTGCTGCCTTTCATGGGAATTTTGATCATAGGTTAGCACAAGAAATGCAGGTCAGCTGCAGAGCAATGCTATACAGAATTGAAGCATGAGACTGTCAAACTGTAAATATCATGAGGCACTCAAACAGGAGAGGGGCCAAAGGCTCATTTTGCCCTGAGCTAGAAAGGAATACTCCTACTCTATATAACATACTATTCCAAAATATTTTGATCAGCACCGTAAAAACCAATCTGAGCTAATGCTTTTCCTCACCTGCCATTCTGTGAACTGTAATTTCGGGCTTTTCACCATACCCAGACATTTTGCTTTTGAAATAATCTCGGTTTTCCAACAGACAGCTAGTTCACTTCTCCATGAGCTCTAAGAAGGCCAGCTTGTCTCTCTTTCCTTGGCAGAGGTGGTAGGATGATGGACTCAGCATTGCAGCTGGGAAGCTGCGCTCCAGAGCAGCTGGAGATCCCAGTGCATGCAATTTGAATAGGCAAATAACAAGCCTTTCTTCATATATGTCTTTCAGAAAAGCATGCCTCTATTCCCCGTGGTCATATCATACAGTGAACACTAGCAACATGTCATTTAAAAGCATATTTTAAGGAATGATGAAAAAAAAAAAAAAGCATAGCCAAGAGGTACAGAAACCAGTAGCTGTAAATCAGCTGCATCAGTAAAAAGTTGCATTCCCCTGGTTAGGAGAAGGGGAGCTTTCTACCAAGGGTAAAAACAAGTTCCTCGTGGCAGCAGCTGAGAAAAAGATGACACTGCAAGGGATCATGGTTCCCACGTCCTCAGCATGGCTGAGCAGCCACTCAAGCAGCGTGGCATCATAGACCTAACTGCACAAGGAAAAAGCCCACAGAGTGGAGTTGTACAACCACCACTAAAGGGCAGGTTGGGAAAGAGCTCTGTTAGTGCTCCGGCAGGAGGATTTTGGCAGTTGTTACATCCCCAATTACATAGGCCTTCATGAACCAGGAGACTGAGTTTGATCTCAGATCTCTCACGGTAGCAGCACAGAAACCAGAGCACTAACAGGGCTGACCGTTTCGATACTACTGGCCTGCAAAGGGAATTTCCCTGCCTCAAGTTTCAAATCAGCTGAATGTCCAGGATTGTTCAGATTGGGAAGATGTTTCTTCCTCTCCTTTACTTCAATCTCAATATAAAGTAAGTGCAGAACCTTCCAGCCTGGAGAGACACTTTAACTGTATAACATGCAGCAATCTGTCTGGGACAACAGAATAATCAAACACAGGGATAAGAAAACAGAGATGGGCAACCTGACCAGCCACAGAAGTCAGAAAGGGGAGAAGATGTACTGAGAGAACATAAGCAGGGACAACCCACAAAGATGTCTAGTCTGCTTTCTGATAAGCAGCAATAAAACCCCACAAACAAGTGTGATTTAGCAATTCCTTATTAACTGAGAAATCAAGGCAGAGGTGGATATTCATATGACCTAACTGCTGATACCTACGATAAATCTTTCAGGTTCTCTGTAGGTAATAATGAGATAGATTCACCACCCTAGGGTCAGCCAGTTTACCAAAATTACATTCCTGCTATAAATCCCCTTCTCAATATAGGAAACATCTCTCTCTCCATTAGTAACGTTAAGGAGTATATTTCCTGACTTAGGAGAGTAATCAGTGCCAGAAGGTTGATGCTGTTAGTACTATCAGGTTGTCTTTTCTCTTTGTAGTGTCACAGCTGTAGAGCAGACTGTTCTCTGATCTTTCCTAATAGTTTCTGTCTGCTTCCAAACAAAAGAAAAGCATACGTTTCATCTAGTTTGTGATTAGATACTAACACGCTGATACCAGATATGCACAGAGCAAAGGGTAGTTTTACAATGAAAGACAAGCTAAATATTAATAAGCATGACAAAGTCTTCTTCATGGGGGCCTAATATGGCAGAAAATATGGGAGTGTGCAAGCACAGGGCATCACTGTAAGTGGTCACTGACACTATCCCCTAGCTGGGATAACATGTAGCCACTAGTACATTGAAGAACTCAGAATAAAGATGACAGATTATATGTACACACACATAAACAAAGCAAACAGAAACAACCCACCTTCTGCTGAAGGTTTTTCACCAGGTGGTTGGCTGGATGATAAGAGGTACTTCATCTTAAACATGCAAGTTATAATAAGAAAAGGCAAGGCTGTAATAGTTTTTTATTAGATCAGTGTGCACATCTGATGCAGTGCTTGAGCTTTTTTGGGTACATGTCCTTTTCTCCAGGTCTGAAATCGAAACGGCAACTACCAGGTCAGATGTACACAGGAACAGCCAGTCCGAGTTGTGAGTGTGTAACAACTATACAAACAGTGAATTCAGGCCAGGACATTCCTCCACTGCCACTAACAGAGGTGCTGCCTCTGCCCCTGCCTGGGCAGCTGTTTTTAGAGAGGGACAGTGACTATATCAGCAAAAACAGTAGAAAGCAGCAAGGCAGCAAGTAATTTTCAAGCCTGAAACAAAGACAATAGCCAAGTGGAAGCATACTGCATAAAACTTTTCTCCTTTAAGCTGCCTTCCTCCTAAGGAAAAATGAATGTATGATCCTGACAAATGCAAGAGTGAAAAGTTCTGCAAGCATTTTTATTGTTAAAGTTTCCTGTGTTAGAAAAACAATTTTTTTTCTCTCGGTTTTAGCCTACCTAACACAAAAATATTTAAATTTAGGAGAAGAAAAAGGGGAAAGAAATGAAAAAGAAAGGACTTCAAACTCCAGAAATATTTTTCCTGCAGCGAACTCAGCGTGACTGAAGTTTGTAATATAAGTTGAGCATGTAATATTTTCCACTGCTTATAGTTCCCTTCTGAACTTCCATTTTGTGGGAACATGCTTGGATCATTGCTGACCTGTCTTTGGAAAAGGCTCTCTGTGTATTTTGGCTTGGCTTCCTTCCATTTCTACTCCTCTAAGTCTGTTCCCCATTTCAACATCTCTTACTGCCACATTGCCAAACACGTTACACAACCCCAAAGAAGCAATTTATAGGAATACTAGTAATTCAGTTGTGACAAAACAAGTACTTTTCCCTTTTAACAGATCATTCTCTCCTGGGAATCATAGTTATGTGGCTGTTCGCTCCCTTGTTTACAGCATTGCACTGGATGTGATGTTTAAGCAGGCAAACGACTCAAAGCAGTATAAAACCATGAAAGCCAGCGCTCAGCGGCAGCTTTCAAAGCAAAACCTGAGTGGAATAATTCTGTGAAGACTTTTCCAACAGAGCCTGGAAGAGTCTCATGTGCAAGTGTGTAACCTTCCTATAGCCAAACGAATTGTACAAAATGGGTGTAACAGAGAGATCCTGCTTTCAGGTCTGTAGCCTGAGGCTGCCCCATCCTGACAAGAGTCCTGAGCACTCTAGGGATGTAACCCATCACAGGTACAGGTCAGCCCTACAATGCCAGCAGATACAAGGATATGAGGCTGCATAACTTATGGCAGAACTGGAGTTACTGATAAATGACAACAAGCAGTCTCACTGAAAGTACTGAAATTCACAACTGTTGCCTGATCTTGCAAGCCCTGTTTCCTTGAACACTGGTTCCCATGGGATGCTTCTGCAGGCAGGCAGTTTGCTAGGCCAAAGACCTCAGTTTTCAGTATTTCATTGGAAAATTATATCAAGTTAAATGTCAACTTCTCTGGAAAATATGACCCCCTTTATGTGAGCTTAAAACCCAAGTCACATCAAGACCTTTTCATCCACTTCTTCTGAAAAACAAAAGCTTCTGATTCATAACATAAAGTGTGTTTTGCTGACCTTCAGTTGTCCTTTTTACCCCATTTCAAATATTGCCATCCCTGCCAAAGAGCTTGCCAGATGGAGTGTCTACCTGCTAGAGTTTACAGTCCAACATGTTAACATGAAATAAAATTATTGATGTCAAATTTATGCACTGATTACAAGCTGCAACTCATGGTCACATTTATTTCTGCTCGGCACTGACAAAGACCTTTGGAAAAATATTTGTGGCATGAATTAAGGGCAGTAATTGCACAGACCCTCTCCATGACTTCCACCTTCAAGTCAACCCAAAAGGAAGTCCTGTAGCTATACTCCGCTCTACCATGATCATGTTCATCATCCATTGTAAAGTGGATATAACCTAATAACAAAGTTCAGTGGAGAATTGTGGTCAAGAGTTACTCAGCCTCTCAAGAGGGATGAAAAAGAAGTCTAGTAAGACTCTCTGAGCCAGGGAGCAGGGACAAGGTGCACAGCCAGGGGTAGAGCTGCCTGACACACACCTGGCAATAAGTAAGTCTCCTAAAAGCAACACACCCACCCTCAGCTGTAAGCACAGAAGGACATGGCTTCACAGAAACAAAATTATATTTTTGTATGTAAAGCTACCCAAGCAATCCAACGCAGTTTCAGTAACAAGCAGTTTTTGTGTTTTCCTGCCACAAATTGGTGAGCTCCACAATCTGCCAAACACTGGCACCATATGTCACCACAGAGAGTTCTTCATCAGAAAGACTTAAGCAGACGCAGGAAAAATAAGTTTCTGTCCCTGGTGCCATACAATAACCAACAATATCCTCAGCCTGAGAACATGCATACAGAATAACATCCACATGCCTATGCCCAAAGGGGCAGATATCATTCTCATCTTACATTGTTTCCTTTTGAAATCCTAGCGATATCCCTGATGTCTTTTCTGGCTTCAACTAGGGCCTTCCTGTAGAACACCAACAACAAAATCATTGCATGGGTGGTGGGACATCTCAGTACTGGGTGACGTGGAGTCAGTGGTTGTCCAACCAACCTACCTGGCCATTTCACCCATTACTTTCTCATCCAAGAGCATGTTTTCCCTGGTTGTGTGTGGTTACTACAAGCGTTTTGATCAGGGATCAGCATGAATGTGTGTGTAGGGACAGGGTTTGGCACAAGGGGCCCTGAATAGCTTGAGGGATCTAGTCCAGCCTGGAGCAGAGAAATCAGTTTGCTATTGCACCACTTGAGCTTGTTTGGCCTGGGAGGTATAAGCTACTCTCCATCTGCCAACTCTTTCAGAAGTGAAGCATCAAGAAAAATTATTTTTTAGCAATCTTATTAGTAAAACTAAGGAGTGATGATGAAGCACAAGGCAGGGACAGGAGTGAGGGGCAGAGGGAAGCAGAAATGTCATAAGCTGCTCCCCACAAAGCTCCTGAATTGTGTAATACACCCCCAGCTTCTAAATGTCAGCACTAACGAGTAGGTTTTCTCATGCCTCTGTGAGTTTTCCATCTTTCCAGGGCAGAACTGAAGGCTACGTAGGCAGTAACAAGGGAATGAGTAGGCAAACCAAGTGACAGCTATTTGTCAAAAAAGAAATGGACAGAAAATTCCCACATCCTCTTCAAGGATTTTAGTTGCTATAGAATCACAAAAATAGTAGTGGGCTATAAAGGCACTGTAAACCAATAACTTTCTCTGTCCAAACTGGTGCAGGTGTAAACAGAAGAAAAACACAAGATTAAGGTCAGAGCCATAAGCTATTGGGAGCCTCTGGGACAGAAGGAAAATAGGTTTGAGCTCTCCTGTGTGAACTTTCTGGGAAATAATAACGTTAATGAACAACTGTCATATCCAGACTCAATACAAGGATTTACTGATGGCTGTGCCAGCACAGTGATCTGTCAATTTGCTGGCTACCCTGAACAACAAATACTTGGACGTTTTTTATCAAGGATATTTTATGCACATTCAGGCTGAAATACAGCACATCCTAAAAGGACCTTATTAGATGTGTCATTGAGATGACAGGGATGAGTTTGTGGACTTCTTACCTCTGTTTCCTCCTGTGGTAATTTTAACTTGTCAGTACTAAAGCCAAGATCAGAGTCAATGCTTTGCCTGTTGTTCTAAAGCACTTTGCAGAGAAAGGAACCTAAAACACAGTCTTAATAGGACCATCTGGACTGAATTTTATCTGCCCAAGGAGAGGTCAGAACATCCCAGGGCTGAATGTCCTCAGCCTAAGGAAATAACAAACCTGGTCTAGGACAAATAATGAGGCAGAGGTGTGTTGTTTCCACCGAAACTGCAAGAGCAGGAAGGTAGAGATGTCCCTTGCCTTGGGCAAGCACAGAACTAAAGAAAATGGGGGAGAAAATGTAATGCTTTTGTTTAATCAGATGTAGCCACAACGAGACACAGCCATGACAGAATGTTTCAGAATCCATTTCTGCTTTCATCCCCACCTGGCCTTGGTGTGCACCGAGATCTTCTTGGCATTGCAGCATCCAGTCTACTGGCCCGTGCTTGGGCTAGACTAGATCCAGTTTACTTGGCACATGCCAAGTGCTGGGACCTCCTGATCCCACAGGGCCCACAGCCGCTGTCATCACACAGGAACATCCTTGGGGGCATGGCAATGTGGTGAGGCAGCATAAGATTAGCTCAGGGCTGCTCTCCATTTCTTTAACCACTGAGACTCTTCTCCTGGCATGCCAGATAAATCCCTTCCTCCCTTCCAAATCACCTTTCTCTGCCAAAGCAAAGTTAACAAATCAGAATAAAGCCAGGCAGGGCATGGGAAATTTCCAGGGGGCTGGTTATGGCCAGTGATGCCCTGCCAGTGCCACCCAAGCCATGACAGTTCCAGCCCTTGCCTGGAACACAAAACCACAGCAGCAAGTGGTGCCTTCAGGTGTTATTTTGTTATGTTGATTTCTGCTTTGTTTTTCACCCCACATTTTGAAATGAAAGCAACTTTTAATCGAGAAGAAGAAGAAATTCTGAGAAACAGGAATAATTTTTTGTTTCATCCTTGGTGAGGGTTACGGCACAGCAAGGGTATTTGCAGCATTTTTGTTCTGCTCCAAGACAGTTCCAGTGGCCCTCTTGCCACTGTGAAACTATTCAATATGTACTTTCCTAGTGAGCCGGGAAGAATATCCTGAGCCTAAGGAAACCATGTAACCACAGCACTGAAGAAGCAAATACCATTTTGATTGTCCATGCTTATATTTTCCATCTCCAGCAAAGGAGATATTTTATTTCCATTAGATTTTCCAACCACACTTCCTTCATCCTTGACAGATATAAAAGGGGACAGTTAACTCATGCATTTCCTGAGGCCACCTCACTGCAACACCTATTAACTAGACTCTAAAGAAATTTTCGCTGTTACTCTGCAAAGTGAGGCAGAAAAAGCATCAACTGAGCGATTCTATTTACTGTGCTATCTATGATTTTGTGATGACAATAGTGCAATTCTGTCCCCAAATCCTCAGTTGTTCTTTTAGAGATGGCTGACTTAAGAGTGAATACTCATGCTTAATGATTTCCTTTCTCCCAAATAAGTTCATAGTTTTTAGGTAGGTTTGTCTTTCTTAAGAAGATTGTGCTTTTCAAAGAAGCCAATCCTGTAAGACTTCACCTCTCTTCTCCTTCAAGTGCATTACTAGAAATAAAAGAAAGACAGAAAGTCCCCTCAAAATCTGTGGAAAATACAAACCCACAGTAACAGGCTCTGCCCTCACTCAGTCCTAAGGACTGAGTGCATCTCTTTACTTCTGCAGGGCTCTGAACTCAGGTAAGTGAGGACCACTGAGTTTACTATACCATTAAATCTCTGCCCTATCACTCTTTCACTGTCAATGTCTGAGAAAAATATTGTAGAAATGTGAAAAAAAAAAACAAACACAACAAAAACCCCCAACAACAACAGTATTTTAACTTGGTTTTGTGCTTATTTGTGGCCTATGTGACAACCCACTTTAATCTGGATTTTAACTTCCTCTGAGAAAACATTTCTAACTCATCAAAAAAACCTAAAACACCCCAGTCCCAGAAAAAAACTCCAAAAGCCCCAACTCCCAAACTACCAAAACAAAAAATAAATCAGGGAGGACAGTGTGGACTTGTCATTTATGCCAATTGAAATTTGGTGGACATAGGGCCACTTCTTGACTGATTGCTTGGCACACTGTCTGCTTGCGGTAGAGAAAGGGAATCAGACAACACCAGTGAGTATTTTGTTAACAATTTTTCCCAAGAACTTCTGTTGGCTAGTCCAAGAAACTATGAAAAATGTTTATTAAAAAAAAAATTAGTTTCTTGATAATACCTTATCTACAACTTAGCAGTTATATATTCCTTCAGCATTTAGACTCTACAATATGTCTGCTGTTTGAAAAAGATTATGGTAACTGTACAAACCTATGCAAGCCAGAATTTTATTCTGAAGTGGATTAATAATTGCCAGCTTGTTTTGTAGCAAGTCAAAAGTTGGAGACTTCTGTGCCAACACACAAAGGCACCATAAACTGAAGAATTGGGAGAGTCAGGAAACAGAAATGGAGAAAAATTATTTTGAATTATAATATCTGAAGGTAGTAGCTGACAGCAAGGTTAAAGCTATGAGGATTATGAAGCTCACAATGCAGAAATGCCAAAAAAGGTATTATTTCTATCCACCTTTCCCCTTTTGTAAAATGTGTATTACAAGGGAGTATTTCTCTCAACTGCATTAACAGAGCTCCAAATTATGTCTGTCCTTTCATTTTCTTCACTTCTGGATAAGGAGTTTACTTTTGTATCAAGCTAAAACACAAGTAGTTCAAGAGTTGTCTGAGGATGACTAGAGAATGGGAAGAATGAAGCTTTTTAGAGAAATGCAGCACTCAAAAAAGCTGCCAGGTATCAGTAGGTGAGAATTAGCATCAATATCCTGTACTGTTTGTATTACTTGCTCACAGTCTCACAGCACTTTACACTATGGTCAGGTTTGCAGAATGGAAAACTGGGACGCTGCTGATTGAAGCCTAATTCACTTCCAGATGTAAGTTATTGTTTTCATCACCTGTATCTCAGGGGAGCTGTTGAATCAAATAGGTACTTCTCTCACAGGGAAAAAAGACTCAGGTTAGGAAGGTAAGAATAGCTACAGTAGGCCAGAGCGCTGCCTCCTCCAGCTCAGTATCCTTCCTTGTACAGAGACCAGTAAGAGATGCTGAAGTCAGACTATCTGAACAGGCTAAGCAAGCAGTGATGCTTTGCCAGAATGCACTCCCAGCAATCAACAGCTTCAGGACTTCCCAAATCAGAAGCATATGCTCATGTGTCCTAACTGCTAATGGACTTCGCTCCTGTGAGCTTGTCTAGCTGGCTTTTGAACCTGAGCAGAGCTTTGGTTCCCACAATGCTCTGTGGCAAAGGCTGCCAGAGCTGAACTAGGGATCATGGAGGAAAATTCCTCTGCCTATTCTGAACTTTTCAACCTGTTATTTCACTTGGCAGCATGTAACCAAAGTGGAGAAAATAGTGAATGACTTTTCCCTGTCTACCTTCTCTGCTACTCTTTTTTTGATAGCTCTCTGTCATATTCCTCCCTCCTAATAATTTCTTTTTCATGCTGAAGACCTGTAATCCTATTAAGTCATGCCTTGGAAAGAAGCCATTCTGGATCTCTGATCATTGCTGCCTTCCTTCTTTCTATGCTTTTTCTTTACTCATCCTTTTCGGCAATGGAGGATTCATGAGGTGGGCACACCACTGACTCTTCCAGCAGCACCACTGTTTCTCCTGTTTTTCTACTCTATTCCTTTCTTAACACTACCTAATACTGTTTTTGCCTCTTTGACCCTCAGTGAGCACTCAAAAGACATTTTGACAGACCTGTCCAAAATTACTCCAGGGTCTTTTGTGATTACCTATAGCTGCTTCACAGCCTATCACTGTATATGTGAAATTAAGGCTGTTCTCCCAACTACTTGGCTTTTATCAACAGTGTCAGGTGGCACTTTATCACCTAGCTATGAAATGTGATCTTTCCACACCATTCTGTAGTAAGCTCTGTTTCTTTCCTGAAACTTTGTTTCATCATTCTCTATCCCCCTTTGTTGGATCACCCATGAACAACTGGGGCTGCACTGGCTCTAGTACTGATCTCCAGGAGACTCCAGTGATCTCCTTCCCTGTGAAAACCCATTGTCTGTTCCTACAGCCTGAGTGAGATCCAGTGTACAAAGAAAAACATCTCATGTAATTTTGTGTATTGCACAGCCTGTATGGTGCCAACAAGCATGTGTCCCTTAAATCCCAGGTCTTGCCTATCAGCTTTGTGCAGATGTCTTGGATACCATGGAGCATCCCAGGTGGCACAAGGTGCTTATTTTTAGGCCACGGAATCCAACTGTTTGTGTTTCTTAATGAATTCCAAACTCATATAAGGACAATCACATTGCTTAATAGTTTTGTTCCTTTTCAAGTGTTTGGCTAAGGCTGTTTTGGAAATTCAGACCTACCAGACCAACTTTTCACACATGCTAGTAATTACTCTAGAAAAACCTCTAAAAAATTCCTTGGGATGAGATACCTCTAGAAAAGCAATAATAATTCCTTCCTATTATACATTATTTGTTAATGTATCTCCTAGTATATCTACTTTTGACTACACTTTCTACAGTTTTCCTGATACAGACATTAGATTGATTGATCATTAATCAAACCCTCCTGAAAATCTATTTTATATGTTTGAGTCATGTTTGCCACTTTTTAGTCATCTGGTACCAAGGCAGTTTTACTTGCTGTATTATAAACTGAAGCAAACGCCAAATTAAATGTTGACGTAAAGATGCTGAAGCAATGTGAGTTCTGTCTTAGCAAAAATTCACCCATGAATTAATCTGTAATCCACCCACATGCCACGATCATGACAAAAATGAGAGAGGACATGCTTCTAATTCTTGGTCTATGGCCCTTTTGCATTTCAAAGCTACAGCTATACCAGTAACTCCTCCTAGGGTCAGCACAATTAGGATCTGGCCAAAAAAAAAGTTCTTTTGCCCACAGGGCTTGTATCTAGTCCTTAAGCAGAATATACTATGGTAGCAAATGGATCTTTTGGACAGCATTTGTGCTAGGGCTGTACTGCTATTGCCACATCAGCAAAAGGCTCTCACTCCCAACTAACATTTCTATGCCAGCAAAACTTCTGTAGTATAGGCTGGACCTATGTTTTAGTTCTTTCCCATAGTTGCCCCAAGGGCCACAGCAGCACCTCAGCTCTCTGTAGCTCTGTGGCTCTGCCCCCAGTTTCAGTACTCTTCCTGCATCTTTCCCTTCATCTGTGCTTTCAAAGGAAACCAGCCCCAGCTGCCCAAATATCTGTCTGCCACTGTGCCCACACTGGGCATATGACACCACTAAAGAGGGGAAAGGCAGTGGGGTATGGATCCTATATCTGGATTTTCACTGGTGAGATAGAGGCGAAAGCTTCCCAGGGATGTTTAATTCATGAGTCATCACCATTATTAAGAATTCAAATCTTCTTGTAAATTCAAAATGTGAATAACTGTTTGAATTAATTAAACAATGTCTCCTTTAGTGTAGGGAAAAAAAATCATATGTAAGAAGTGAGTACCATCATGTAAAGGTCTTTTAGAGGAATCATTGCTCTTGCCCAAGAAGGAATCCATCTCCAGATGAAATTTACTCCTTTATAGAGATCTTGTTTCTCTGCAACATCCGATGCAAAAATCTCTCTGTTCTGTGCATTTGAAAAGATTTATTCATAGCTACTCTTCTGGTAAGATACTTGAATCTCATGGTAATATTCAGACGAGGTCAGTTCCTGGCTAAAACTGTGTTGCTGTACATTATTCCTATCCTTGGCCAATATCATATCACATAAATGCATTAGGACATTTTCCTGGACTACAATGTCTTTTTACGTACTGGAACAGCTACAGAATAAACAAACGGAAAGGCATTCCCTGTGGCTGACCTGTGATTTGGAGTTCTCTCTCAGTTCCTTGACCTTCATTTTCAGTGTATAAAAACAAACCCAAGCATCAAAACCATACGCCTGTCCCTTCCTCCAACGCTCTGCTTTCATGAAGGGAACAGAGTGTGTAATGTGCCTTTGCAAATGCCCTGCTATCAATACATTCATCTCTGTATTTCGCACCTCTGTTGCACAGATCTCCATCAGGTCTAACACTATTTTCAGCTTCCAGCTTTTGCTCCTTGCCTTCCTCCTTCTTCACCTTCCCCAAAAGAAGGAAAATCCAAGATGAGTGTCAAGCTATGCTGACTATTCAGTAGACTCCTGGGGCTCACCTCTGCCTGGAAGATCCCTGTGCATAGGGATGAGTTCTGGATACTGCACAGTAGATCACAGCAGTGTGAGAGAGAGACAGTGGTACCAAAGCACCACTCCATTTAATGCAATGGCCTATTTTTCTCCTTCAGATACTGGGATTAGAGTTAATTCTGCACTATGCAAAGTGGCAACCAGCAGAGAGGTTTGGAAGATTAAAAGAGACCAGGCTGAATTTTGACTACGAAGTGCAGAAGACTTCAGGGTAAGATTGATGAAGAGCTGCAAGTTTACAAGACCCTTTGTGTCTTATTCCACTCCTGCAGCACATTTTCAGGGGCACATACAATTGCCAAAGGTGTATGCAGAGAGCAAGATATAGAGCAGGTGGCCAATGCCAAGTGAGTAGACAGCAGCTCTGTAGAGGGCTGTGCAGTTGCTTCCCAAGCACACAGCAGTGTGGGATGTCCTTGGGGCTGCTGTGGTGAATCCAGGCGCCCAACAGCAAACCAGCTCGCTTGACAAACACTAATGTGGACAGGAGCATATGCTTCAGGTATTACCCACACAGGTGGTACAACTCTCATTTCCTCCTCAGGATTTCAAAAATCTATAAGAGCATAATTTTCACCTTGGGAACACCATAGAAATATTGGGCTATAGAGGCTGGAATAAGGCATTAGTTTAACAGCATGAAATCAGAGACATTATTAAGAGTGGATATGGTTGAGGGTATGCTGTGGGAAGTTAAAGACCCCAAAAAACCGTGATGAATAAATATGTCTGGGGGAAGGGTTGAGGACTGAGGTGGGAGATTCCAGCTAGGTGGATGCTTTAGCCTAAACATTAAGAGAAAACCTGCAGATGTTTCAGGGTCTATTTCAATATGCAGAGCTCAAGCTATGGGTCTATATAAGAAATGGCAGTTTCTGAGTCACTAAACATTATTATTTGGCAACAAACTTACGCTGTCTCAACCACTTCTCAGGGGATTCTAGCCACAAACTGCTGTGAAAGTGATGTGTATTCTGTAACATTCAATTGCAGGGAGTTTGTAAACCATCAAGCAGAGCTCCATATAACTATAGACACAGATACATACTTAAATAGAAGATCTGAAGTAAACTTGGCATATATGAGCCTGAGTTAGAGAAACCAACACTGGAGTCCAGAGGCTCACCATTTTGTGTGTATTTCTGAATTATTTATACTAGCTCTTCACTACATCCTTACAGATCAAGTCATTATTTTTGGGGGAAGATTTTGGGGAAATTTAAGTAAATATGACAGGGCAATTAAATCTTAACATCAAAGTTTGGCACTGAAAGCAGCTTTCTCTTTAAGATATTTTCAAAAATAACAACCACACCATATTTATAGATTGATTCCAACAATGCTACTATGAGTTTTATATGTCCTACTCAACTAGTAGATAAAGGTTCAGAAGGCCAGATACAGAAAAGTATTCAGGTACCTAAATGCTTCCTGATTTCATTTAGTCCAAGCTTAGTGGGATTTAGGTACCAAAACACTTTACAGGATCTGGTCCTTTGTATCTTTGCAAGGCTATTGGAGGTATTACTCTCACAGACAGGATGAGAAAGTCCCAGCTCCACTCTCATTCACAGTTTATTAGTCTACAGCCTTTTCTCAATTGCCTCAAAAGAGTTAACAGAAATAGCACACGGCTTTTCTGTGATAAGGCTTTTTATCACAGCAGCCTCCCAGAGAGTTGGTGTCTATTTTGCAGAGCTAATAATAGACAGCATTCCTACAAGGACATAATTCATGGGGCTGTATGCACAAGGCATGCACCAAAACCTCACAAAGCACCAAATGAATCACACTCTGAATCAAAACAAACAGGCTACACACCCTGCACACTGAAATGTTCAACACAGGCTATCGGCCTAACAGCTTCATGTCTGGAAACCCTAAAGGGGAGAGAAATGGCAGAGGGTAGGAAATAGCCAAATGATTGTATATCACATCTTGGGCTATGAGGTTGTTATTTTTGCCTCTGACAACTCCCTTCTGCCTATTATACATTTTGTTTCTATCCTATAAGGACTATTGACAAGGAAGAGAAGGAAAACTATGAACAATAAGAGCAGAGACTATTCAGAAGAGATCAGTATGATGTACTTAAATCTAGGAAGAGGAAATACAGAAAAGGGGAAAGGATGACTTCACTTAAAGCAAAACAAACCTCCAGAGTTAAAGCAACTTTCTCTCAGAAAGAACATCCTCTTTCCTCCCTCTCCTGTGCAATGCCATGCAGTTTGTTGAGTGAAAGTCTGCTGGATGAAATGCTTCTTTCTCAGCAACATGACAGTGATACCTTGAGCTGCTCATAATAGAATGCAAACATTTTTTGTAAACAGAGTCATTGCTTATAGGCATGTACGTATCTAGAAAGTGATGGTTCCTTTCAGTACTGCCATTTAAGTTGCCAGTTTTGGCACAAACCTGCATTTTTGAAAAACAGAACCAAGGCATCCTGTTACACAGAAAAAAGGCATTATATTCCAAGCTGGAAAAACAGTCTCCTCCTTTCCTCCAGATTTTGTCTATCAAAACAGGGCAACAAAGCTTTGCAACCTTGATATTGTACACTGATGGCAAGGTGACTGCTATTATATCCTGTTCACTGTCATAGGTATGGAAAGGGACCTACTCCATCAGTACAGAGCATAGGAATAGTTTAGAACAGGAAACAGTTAAAAAACACCTATCTAAACTACAGTCATAAATAAAGAGATGCTGATCTTCGTGGATAATTATCATACAGGAAACGCTTGAATTTTGTTTTTAAAGTTCATGCTTTTCCTTACTATTTGCTTTATGCATACAGCATTTTTATTTTGGTCTGGTAATAATTCATGGACCAAAAAAAATTCTGGCTGATTCAAAGAACAACAAATCTATTATATAGGCAGCACCACAGCCTCATCTCCATTGCAAAAGTAGATGGAGTGTAATCCTGTCCCTTCTGAAATGCACAGGAATCTATTATTGAGTTCAATAGGGACAGGATTTCAACCATCAGCTGAAGGTAGTTCTGAACTGCAAGATGAGGCAGCCAGCACAAAACCTTACAAGTTAACATTGAATGGTGCTTAGACAAAAGAATTTTATGTTCATATAATTTTGCTGTTTGAGGGGCTTGCAGTGAAAATACATTAAATGCATTTCCAAAGTCCAGCTTTATGAGCACTCCTTCTTTAACCATCTATATGTGCACAATTAGATGTTATTAGAGCCAGCCCTTTGTGATCTTTTTTCCTCCTGTAATGTTTATAACGTGGCCCTGGTTAGCAAAGTGTCCAACAACTCTAGAGTCATCAAATGTTTTCTGATTTGATTTTGTAGAGAGGCAGACAGTAACAGACATGAGATACTCCCTAAGGATTTTTTCCTTCCCAAGTTTTCTCCTCCTCCATATTTTGTGCCCAAGTAGTGGTGTCCATTCACCTCTGCTGGTATCTATCTCACCTTGCACCTGAGCTTTGGCTAGAAGGAGCATTAGCAAAAGTTCTGCTTGTAGACACCCCCACTTCTTACTTTTTTTTTTTTACCCCAGCAATTATGAAGCAAAACAAAATATTGATGCACAGCCTAAAATAGATCACCGAACCTTTGAAAGGGAAGGGCGTTTTCCTCCCACAAGGCAGTCTATGTAATCTGTAGCACATTCTTTTGCAAAGTAACACGCTCCATCTCACTTTAAGAGAGAAGTAGTGTAAAACCACCTCACCCTTTTTCATCACTACAAATTTTTACAACTGTTCTGTTGCTGCTTCAGATGTTGTAAAATCCACCAGTTCAGTCAAGTGCTGTTTCAGTCTGCTTGAAAACAGGCATGAGAAATTCAATACCCTTCTAGGTTTTTTTTCCTTCCAAACTCCCATCAGCCATCATTCCATCTCTTCACAAACAACATCCAGATGTTAATAAACATACTGTTTTTCAATGGCATAACCTCTTCCTATTCAGATTTTTCTATCATTTATTTTGTCCACCCTGCAGCCTTTGTTCATTGCTCATATCTCCAGCTTACCACAAAATATGTTGCATGAGTGTCAACAGAAGAATTCCTTTAATATGAACCAAAACAACATTATTTGCTTCAAATCCAGGGAAGTAGAACTCGCATTTATATTTATGCTCATTGGAACTTCCACTAATATTTTTCTGGATGGAAATTTAATGTGGAGCATCACTGAGTGTTCCAATTGGATTCCAAAAGTGAACATCTATTTTCAGAGTTCCAAACAAGAAAGAGACTGAAGATCTTCTAAATATTTTTAAAATATGCTTTATCTGGTAGAAAAAAAAGTCCCCAGGTCATGAACTATGGATTTTAAGATCAATACAGACCTGATAACATTGATAAGAAGTAGAATATGCTGCACCTTGCACAGGCTTTGCAGCATCACTGAACACATTGATGCTTCTACATTTTAAAAAATCTACTAAGTTAAATTTATGAGCATGCTGATCTAAACTAGTTAAAGGGGTTTAATAGCTATATAGTAAAATTGAAAATATTTTGTCACAATTCCCGTAATTGTGCATATAGTGATAAACAGTTGTTTTCAACCTGAGTTCAGTGGACTCTGGAGGTTTGCAGGCTACTTCTAAGAGGTCTGTTTAAAGTAATGAATAGAAGCAAGTGTATCTTTTCTGGGTTTAATTCCGCTACATATTTATCCCCATCTCTACTGATCAAAAGTGCATGAAATGACTGGTACAACCTAAAGGAGAACTAATTAGGTTATTTCCTCCATGGACCTGACAACAACAAAAATCAGCAAAAAATATTTCTAGAAAGTATTGGCCTATTTCCAGAGTCCTGGAACCGAGGATGAAACAAGGAAGAGCTCCCCTAGCAATGTATTACCTTCTCAGGAAGGTTCCTGCAGGGAACCTCCTCCAGGTTCTTTAAAAAGGCTGACAGCAAGTCTGAGAAACCACAGTGTTTCTCAGGGTATCTGAAAACTGCAGATACCAGAGATACAGCACCTCTGAAAACCAGCTCAGGAACTGAGATGTGGTGCAAGTCTGAGACAGACTCTTGCTAACTGAATCATGGCTCTCCTGCTGCGTATCCTGTCCTGTAGAGATGAAGATAATCTTGTTTACAGTCAAGCTTACTTGTCTGGCTGTTCTTTGTGCCACAGGATTGAGGCTTGCTATGAAGGATTAAACCCTTGTCTTCAATTAATATTGTTTAATAAAACTCTTGACTATGCCAGGCTTGCCAGCCAAAGCTGAAGAGCTTAGAAGAGCCAAGGGCTTACCCTGTTTCAAAGCCAGGACAAGGGCTGGGAGCATCAGGGTGATCAAAGAAATATGGAGCATACAGACTGTGGACAGCCAAGGCTCTCCTGGCACGTGGAACTACGACAATGTACAAACTGTGTCCCCGGGCCTGATGTTCAGACCCTTCCCTCAGAGGAATTTGCTGCCAGAGCATGTGCTATCTGCAAACAGCCAGGATCAGAAAGCAATCTCTATGTCACCCTTGCAAAACTGCAAAATACATTTGAATCAGACTTAACCCTAATCAAAATGCATTCGAACCAATGTTCCCAAGGTCTTTTAAAACTCATACCAGCCTTGCAAAAGTGTTTCTGCTAATCAGAAAGAGTAACAGCTCAGCTATCACCATTGTCTCCAGATAGGCATCTGCCAGGCACCAGGACTGTCTGCATCTGTGCAGGTCTGCAATGCTATGTTATATGCTATACCTTTTTAGCCTATGTCCTCAGCATCCATAGGGTTCCCAATAGGTGCAACACCAGCCCCTGTGCTGCCCACAGGAATGCTTGGTGCTGCTCAAGGTCCCGCCTGCCATCTGCTCCCTACAAGGACTCTCATGCTGTGTGCTGCCATTGCCTGCTTTCCATTCTGAGATGGTCCATTTTCCAACTTAAATGGGTTTAAGCTGGTTATGAGCCCACCGGCAGAGCCAAAACAAATTCAGCCAAAGTCCAAAAAGAAAAAAAGTCATGGCTCAGCTTTCTGGTTTTATTTCTCTAAGGACTTTGCTAATGAAAATGAGTAAACTTAAAGAAAATGCAATTATTTAGATAATGAAAATTATCATTACAGTCAGCCTCTAGAGTTGCCTGTAAAGTCTGAGACACGTGGGCTAGATTTTGCATTAACACAGTCCTTGGGTCAAACAAGCTTCATTCCAAATAAGTAAGAGCAGAAGGGAAGAAAGAAAAACAGATGAAAGAAAGCAGAGTACTGACAGTGCTGTCTTTGAGTACAAGCCCTGTGCTCTGCTGCAGAGCAGAAAAGAGGAGAAGAAAAATCCACTGCAAATGTCTTGGTTATACTCCCCTGCTCATGTCACAGTTTGTGTTACTATTTGTCTACCTGTGAGAGTATTTCACTTTCCCCAGAAAATTATTCCCCCTGCCTCTCACACAACCAAGACAGAAAACCTATCAGGAACATGGAATGAGATTGCAACTCATATGCAGTAGATGCTCTGCTATGAAAACCTAAATAAAAGTCAGTTGTGACACAAGTGTAATTATGGGAAAGGCTCCCATTTTTTTGGTTTGTTTTTAAACAATCTGTGCTCTGCAGCTGAATGTTTTTGTATGGAACTAATGGGAATAAAATGATCACTGACTGTATGTAGAAAAGGACCAGATGTTTCTGGGATACTCTTCCCTGGACAGGCAGCACTAAAAGTTTGAACAATATTCCCTCAATAAAAACGCAAACAGTTAAAAACACTCCAGGTTGTAACAGTGAAGTCACTGCTTATGTTCCTACCCCCATTTATGTAACAGTGAGTGTTTACTACTTTTTCTCCCCTGGAGTAAGATTTCAAATAATTGACTACTCTTCTCGCTTTCAGTCTTAAAACACTGTTCATTTCAAGTCTTTATAGAAAGACTCCATAAAGTCTGATTCTGTTCACTTCCTTTCCAATTACAAAGTCTTCTGCAAAACTGTTCATTTGTACCCAACAAACAGCTCCAAAAGAACTGCCATGAGGAAAAGTGTTTAGAGATGATCAGCTATGCCTATAAAGATATTCAAGGGCAAACTCCAGGTTTAACTTCTGCTAAGAGGAGACATTGAGCTTTTATTGTCAAATTAGAATCAGAAACATGGAGAACCAACAGAGGAAACTAGCAATATTCACATAGAATCATGGCTATAAACAGGGAGACCTCAGGACTTCTCAGTAAGGCAGGCAAAATTGGATTTTGCCTCCTGGAAGAAGCGATTTGAACTGGAGGTTGAGCTGTTCCTACCACAGGAAGAATAAAAAAAGAAGTGGGCACAAGTGGGGTGCAGAGACAAAGACCTGGGAACCTTTAACTATCTTCTGTCCTAAGGAGAGAAAGAGGAAAGCTGTTGGTCCATATTTCTGAGTCATACCTCAGGTAACCTATTGCACTTCCCTCAGCACAAACACCTTGGCTTTTGAGGGCTTTGAAGCAAAACCACAAGGATTATGGCACTTTTGTTTGTTTGCTTTAGCTTGCAGGGTTTTTTTCCTACCCAGGGCAACTTTGACATCTGAAGGAAAGGTTCTGGTTACCTACTGTATTGGGTTTGTGTGGCAAGGTTTTAGTAGCAGAAGGGACTACAGGTATGGTTTCTATATGAAGCTACAAGAAGCTTTCCCTATATCCAGTGGAGTCAATGGCAGCTGGCTCCAGGATGGACCCACCACTGGCCAAGGCCAAGCCTGTCAGTGATGATGGCAGTGACCATGGGATAACAAATATAAGAAGGGGAAAAACCCCTGTAACTGCAAGAAGAGAGAAGAGTAAGAACATATGAGATGAAGAGGTGACACTTGGTATAGCCCGCCCCTTCGGCTGTGTTGCCTTTTTGGTGCTTGCTGGGCACTGGGTGAATCTTGTTTATGGCAGAAGCAGTATTCTACACCAGCAGAAAAAATTGCTTTTCGATAAATCAGTAGTTGGCCTGCTGTGTTCTGCATATGAAAGTGTTAAGCCAGTTCCTTCCCCATTCTGTATTATCTACTTTATATAAATGATTCGCGAGTGTTGATTTGTTGGTTGTTGTTATGCTTTTTTTTAAAAGAGTATGCAGTTATTCCACAAAGGATTATATAAAATATTCATCAGGTTCAGATAAAATACACCTGCTGTGTGGTTGCGTTACCTACCAAGTCTTGCCTCAGTTGGACTGATTTATTTGTTTTGGTTCTGTTTTCATAACATTTTACTCTTTTGAGCCACATCACATCCTAATCAAGGAAGATAAGAAACTAAAGTCAATGAAGTCTGTTCAAAGTTTTCACTTTTCCTAGTTTTACCCCTCCAGATATTCATAGATCACAAATCCTGATCTGATCAGAGCCAGATGGCATGAGTATGCCTAATCCATTATACTACAGGTTTTGCAGGAGATTACTCAGACAGTAAAGAGCATATATCAAAGAAGAAAATAAGAAAGGAAGAAAAGGGGTTTTTTTTTGCTTGCACTGAAAGAAATAAACTAGCA
The DNA here is from genome assembly GCF_022539395.1 of Myiozetetes cayanensis. Classification (NCBI taxonomy): domain Eukaryota; kingdom Metazoa; phylum Chordata; class Aves; order Passeriformes; family Tyrannidae; genus Myiozetetes; species Myiozetetes cayanensis. The sequence goes on along the minus strand of NW_026086604.1, from coordinate 115,768,999 downwards.
GTGAAAATGCATCAAAATTTAATAATTAAACATCTTCTCTTTGTAAGAAGGCCAATGTTAAATAAACAAACTATGTCATGAGATGATGACATAAATGAATGAGTTTTGCCAGACCCGAGTTCCATCTTTGCCTATCACTGCTCCCAAGGGGGACCAACTGTGCAGTTATCATTCCATTACACTGATGCATTGCTTTTGCTCCTTCTAGAAAGTGAAAAACTATAAGTTTCGCCAACTGAAAATAGTTTTGTTCATAAAAAGTGATCATTTGGTTTGTGTACTTCATATTAGAATGAAGAATTTCCATTAGCCAAGGGCTTAGCAGTACTTATGATGAACTGATCTGTTATGATGGATGCCTTTGGCATCCTTATCATCTAAAACAGTGAACAACTTTTAAGCTCTGATACTTCATATAGAAAACCCTTAAATGCATCACTGCATTATAACTGACCACTTTACTGTCCTCAAAGCATGGTGTTAAGTGTGATTATTATCTTTTTCATCTAACACTTGGTGGTTTAGCCATTTTAAAAAATTACTATTCCATGACTAACAAAGTAATTACATAATGATGCTAAATAATACCAAATCAAAATAAATTAAAGCTTTCTAACAATGTTTTTGGAATAAAACCTGAAAAGGCTGTTACAGTGAGCTGCAGTTATGAGGATCATAACAGATTCACAATAGCTGGAAACGGAAGGGTAAGAGAAACAAAAGGCAGCTTTGAACAACCAACAATCACTACTGATGGCTGCACAGAACCACAAATAAACCGATTCCACCGAAGGCAGAAGGAAGAAGATGGAAACACTGCTGATCAAGCTGTAACCCGTAAACACCCAGATCTATCTAGCCTGGCAGGCTATGTGGTGTATTCTAGTTGTAGGCAAGGCTGTACAGCGCAATCAGTCTTCAAATACACTGCACAGCCATCTCCCCCATACACACCAGGGAACCCAATGCCACACGGAAAGAGAGAATGACTTCATTCAGTTTACAGGTCAGAAATCTTCATGGACAATTCATAGACTATTTGATCTGAGTGGCCATCCTACACATGAGTAAGATGAAGAAATAAAACCCTCTGTGCACTAGCTGACTGCTTTTGAGTTTTAAACTAATAAGCAGACTTCAATGTATAAACACTCTCTACACAGTAATTCAGGGAAAGATTTTTGGAACACCGGTCTGCAGTTGGGGTAGAAGAAGTACAGATGAGTCACACTTTTTATTGGTTACATAAACTTTCATTTTCATTAAACTGTTTTCTGAACATGCATTTCTTTTTTTTTTTTCCCCTACTTGCTGATGTTGATTGGGCGTTGTTTTTGTCTACACCAGAATAACAGTGGTTGCTATTTTTGTGACAAGTTTTGTTTTCACAATTTTGACAAAAACAACAACAAAAATACTGTTTTCCCAGCACTAATCAGCCCAATTTATCACGACTTCAGAGCTGACAAGTTGTGGCTTCTCTACGGGTACAGTTAAGCGTATGCTTTTCAGTTAAGCACAATATTCATCCTGTTTCTCAGCTGGATTTCACTTACAGTATACACCACCTAAATCCAGAATAGCTTATGGTAACCACAATCAGAATCTAGACCAGACAGTTAGTTCAGGAAAGCAACATAAAAATGCCACAATAGTATTCAACGTGTCGGGGACAACATTGTTATATGCTAAAATACAGGGGAAGAGAACTTGAAAGTAGATGAAGACTTTCCACTTTGTGCTGCTTTGATGGGGCTTGACACATACAAGTAGGGAGATATGGAACACCAAGGATGTGGTTAGAAGGTCAGCCTCCACATGTGGCTAGGCCCATTCAATAGGATCGAATGCCCTCACTGAGACACAGCCTGGAACATACAGGCAGGGACAGTGACCGACAGTGCAGTTGTCCTAAAAGCTTCCTCCACATCCATTGCAGGCAGCAGCTCATGGCTCACAGCAGCCCACACAGCTGAGGTGGGACAGAGGCCACAGGCTGACCTGATCCAACCCTCCATTCACTCTTCTGAAGTGCCAACACACAAACCCAGGTGATGCTCACTCAGGGGAAGCTCAAAGCCACTTCTTACTCCTCTTGGTCAAATCCTGCCACTCACCATCAGATGCTACTCAGCATGGGAGTGTGAAAAATGTCAGCAATAAGGAGACTGAGGGATGGTGTCCTGATGGGAAACAGCCTACTCTCACACTGTGGAGGCTCTGTTAGTTTGCATGGGACAATGACAGCTAGAGCCATTTCATCGATTTGGGCATCCTTTGTGTTCCCCATTACCCAAGGGCTCTGTTCTACTTTCTGTAGTGGAACCTAACTTTCTGTGATGCCCCAGCACCTGCATTTCCAGCTCTGGCACAAAGCATTTTAAAAGCTGCAGGTATCACCTGGTCCTCACTGTGCCTTGAAAATATGATACTGCTGTCCATGCCTTCCCTTGCCTCACTGCCTGGTTTGAGGTTCCTCTTGAAACTCTTGTCCTTTACTTCAGTTTATCTCAGTATCTTGCATCAGAAATGGGGGCCAAATACAACTGTGTACTTGTAAGCCAATTTTAAACTTAGGAGGCAAATAGCATTGAAATACATTAAATCTGGGTATTTCAATTCCTTGCCTGCCTGACACTCCTGGACTACTCCTATAATATTCCAATATTGAGCCCTTAGGTCGTCCCTCAGCTGGAAATCGTGTGTGGTATTTTGACAACATTGTAGGTTTTCCAAAATAGCTGAAAATAAGAATTAAATGAATCCTAGGTCCAGACTCATGGACTACAAGATTTGTTAACAATTCTAGATGGAGTTACCTCAGTTTGAATCAAAACAAAGCTTATTCATTCCCTCCACGCTCAATCAACTGAGGCCACTCTGATTAGAGTGGGGGAATGGGTAGGGAAGGAAAACCAGAGAGCTCCCAGTGCCATCACAGGGCTGACAAAAAAGGAGCCAAATTCCTTTATTTCTCAACTTTAGCCATTACAGTCCATTCCCCCTTTCATTCTCTCTAACTGGTAATCAGCCATGTCTCACCACCCAAGAATGAAACTGCCCTACAAATATGCTACACACTAATAAAGGAATTCATATTTTTTTCCATCATCTCTATCCTCCTATTTTTAGGAAGTGGTTTGGCTTTCTCTCCCCTGCCCTCCCTGCCAGTAATTCCTTGCATACATTTCAATAGAAGCTCTTGCCATCCTTCTCCCTCTTGCCTCTTGCACATCCACCTCTTTGCACTTGTTCCTCTAACTGTAGTGTCCACTTTTTCCTAAAACAGGCTGTCATGAACTAAGTAACAACCAGCATAGCCCTAAATGCAAGAACAAGGTTTAATGAAAAGGACAGGAGACAAAATTGCAGAACCCACACTGAAGAATGCCTCCAAATACTCATGAATAAACAAGATGTAAGGGAAGCAAGGGCATTCAGTCACAAAGATGGATGAAGTAACAGTTTCTTCTTCTCAACTGCTTGGCATTTAATACATCAATGAGATGCCAGAAAGCCTTGGCTTTAGTACAACTTGAGCCTGCAAGGATCACAGTTTACATCTCTGCCTTGCGGGTTCCACAGTTATGCCTTGTCAGACAGTAGTGTGGGAACGTTTGCAGGGTTTTGTCTTCAGAATGAAGGAAGCAAATAATTGCACACAATTGTCAGACATGTCCAAGGTTACACTACTAAAGTCATGTAATAATAGTACTTATTGTTATTCTTTCTCTAAATGGACACCAATTAGCCTTGGACTTTGCTGACAAAACCTTTCTGTTCTGTTCCAAATAGGATCTTTAAATCTTGTGTTCAGTAACACAACTCCTCAGTGTGTTGTAATGTGCCCCATATGAGTCACAGCAGCTGAGTAACAGGTAAGGACCCAACACTGACATCTTGTCTTCTATTACAGTTAGGCAGTTATGAAAGCGGACAAAGCAAAAGTTACAAAATTAGGCAATGAATTTGCCACCTTGCCAAAATCCCAATGGATGAAGCTTTCTCCTTGCAATATGTGTTAGCAGAGATGTATGGATTCAATTAGCCCCTGCCCAATATGAAAGGTGCATAATTTACATTTACATCAAGCTGCCCCAAAAATCTGATAGCTTTACAGCCATCTGCCAGCCAGTACCTTAGCTGCCATTTGACTGACTGCCAGCATGTTTTGTCTATTTATGCAGTGAGAAACAAAGGCAGCTTTTTTTTTTTTTTCAGTTCCTATGTCCATCAATTTTTGCTTTGGAAAGAAAAGTTGTGAATTTTCTCATCCTTCTTCCCCTGCAGCCTCTATTAGAGGGAAGAAGAGGAAGGGAGGAAAAACATGAGAAGAACAGCAGAAAGAGCCAAAAAATGTCAATGTCTCAAGCATGTCCTCATGTCTTTAAAATGCCAGGAAAGAAGGATAACTATTTCCATTTAACTTCCCTCCTCCAGTTTCAGGCACTCCATGGGAGAGGAGGTGATGACTAGCTGGAGGTATTAAGAAGTATATCACGAACACTGAAGCAGGAAACCTGAATGTCTGAAACTTTAGAAAGGTTTCCTCTCTCAGTAAGCTGGAAACTGTGATGTAAACCCAATCATTTCCTTCTTCCACTTCACTGCTTACAGGGAGGGTTATTCCCCATTCACTTTGGGGGAAGTGTTTTTCTCTATTGATTCTTCAGAGGTGTCTACTCACTCTCTATCCATAGTGTCTGCTACTTGTCCCTTGTGAGATCCTCAGAAGGTGGAGCCTGTCAGATAAAGTGTAAATCACTCTGTCACATGGAGGCAGGAAGCCTCAACCCCTTCACCAGGTAAGCACCTGAGTGCTGCCATCAGCAGAGAGGCCACTCTAGCGGCAATCAAACATCAGCTCATCCAGCCCAGAGCTTGGCAAAACCTCATCTCTGTCCCTTGCATGCCACAGGGTATCTTCTGGTGTTCAAGGCTGCTTGCAAGGAGGCTTGATTCCACACTCTGGCAAAGTTGACTGTCAAAAAGAGATTATCTGGGCACTTAGCCTACATTTTTTCGTTCGTATTTTTCATGTTTATACTAATTTATGCATATAAATAAGCTATATGTACACATTATCTTTTCTACATTTTAACAGCCAAGTATTTCTGAGTGAATATTAATGAGATGTTAATAACATGGCAAAGCTAATTAAACATTGAACATGTTGCTATGTAGCTAGCATTTTAAAGAGAACTACAGCTGCTGTGATGGGATTTCATTTATGTGTAAGAAAACACCCTCTTAAAATAATCAGAAATACATTATTCAGAAAAATACAATATCAAACTATTTTGACCTTCAAAATAATAAAAAATCTGATGGGAGGAAATTACACCATTTAGTAATTGTGTAGGAAAGCTCAAATTTATACAAGGAGGTAAGGCTTTTTCATTATATCCTACATGATTGTGGCTGCAATAATGCTATCTATTTATGATAGATCTCCAGTCTTAAATGTAACAAATAGAGATAAATACATATTAATAAAAGCACAGATAAAGTGCATCAGCAGATATGCCAAGTAACTCTCCGTTGTCAAATACAGAGATAGCGAGTATCTTTTGAGTTCAGGAAAAAGCTACTCTGAATGTTAACAACAAGCACAGGCAGGCAATTTAAATGAAGATTAAAGCAGCAGGCAAGCCATACTGCACTGCTTCAGCTGCCTCTCCTACTAAACAGTCTGTAACATCACGTGAAAGTGCTATTTTCCTGTTCTTTATTTATATGGTATCAAAGCCTGAAATACAACTTCCCGTATGAGATGTGATTGCCAACTCTACTTTAACTCTGTCAATGTAGCACTGCAAAGTTCCATTTCTTGTTGTCATTTCTATGTCAACCGTTAACTCTAAGCCTTTCCTTTTTTAGATTAGAATCTCCGTAAACACCCCTTGAAATGTGAAAATAAACCTCACTTATTGCAGCTCGTAGCTCTTCTCAAGCATCACAACAGCCATACTGCAACTGTAATGACTCTGGCATCTCATACACTGTGCCTTCCAATAGCTGTGCAGACTTCAGTGGATTTACACAACTTAAACATCTGCAACTTATGCAGCTCAGAAGATGAGATACCTACCCAGTTCAATGCCTCCAAGTAGCATCAATTCATCTGGGACGAAATGGTTAGTAAAAATTAAGTACAAAAACCAGATATGGCTGCATCCACAGAGGAGCCGGATCTGAGAAATGGCACAGGGACCACATTAAAGTGCAGAAACCCATAATTTAAAGCTATATTGGTTCTGCATGAGAAGTTAAGACTTGCCTCTTTGGTTACAGCAACGACATATAAAAGCATAGAAGCAGATACCACAACTTCACAGTGTTATTGAGGCATTCTGAGCTCTTGAATGATTTTTTAAAAAATGGAATGTATTCAAGCAGGCTGAGGTACAGCACTCCCAACTTCTACAAAATTGTCCTTGAAATAAGATGTTAGCACACCACACTTGAGCAAAAGCAGAGTTTCATAGTGGGATGAAGCACTGAGCCATTTAGAACAGAAGCAACAAAGATTAGATGCGGCTAATAAAGATGTCTTATATAAACTGAGTCAAGCAAGTTATATCCCAGCATTTCAACAGCCTTCCCTCTTCCAGACAGTCCGTCACCCCTATGATGTAATTGGGAAACCTCCAGATGGGAGAAAGTTTTTCCTGTGCTGATTTTCACTACAATCTAAAGATTCACTGCAGGGTTATTTTCACTCATTGCCTCCCACGGGTCAAACCCATGAAGTTAAGATGTGCATCTGAAACAAGTATCACCATCATGTTCCCCAAGGCAGGAAAACATATCGAAGATTTTGCCAAGATTAAAAACAAACAAAAAAACCCCACTAAGACTGAACGTTAAAATGCAAAACTGGTTAAGTAGTAGCCCTGCCTCTCAAGACTCTTCGTGCTCCTAAACTTGGAGTTGTGTTTGTTAAGTGAAAGATTTTCTTCATGAATGTCTTTAAGAAATAGATAATACATTGGTCAGAGAAAATTGCTTACATTCAAAGCACAACACCTTTGGCTAGAGAAAGCTACCATCTTCCAGCAGGAATAGTTATATAAGAGAGGGCAGCTGCTGGGATGACGCCTTGAGCAGACTGAAAGGATGGCAGTTTCCACAGGAAAATGAGGTCCCATGGATGTGATCTGCAGCCTCGTGGGGTGGTAGAGGATAGGTGCTCTAATGACAATTTTGTACAGAATATTTGCCTTGAACATACAGAGAACATGACATAAAGACTGAACTATAGCTGTTCTTTCTAATCCTTCCTCACTCTAGACTTGGCAGTGGGTCTTCAAACTCTCTGGCTTGAACCAGAAAACTCTAAGAGCCAGAAAGCTCCCTGGCATGACACATGGGAGTGCAGAGGAGACATATTTGATTTTTCTCTGCTGCTTCCTGAAGCTTGAAGAACAAGCAAGGCTAAGAACTCCATGCCCAAAGAGGAGTCTCTCTTAAACGTGGTCAGGAATGAGGCAAATTCGCTGATCTAAAAGACTAGAAATAGCATGGATGTCCCTAAGCCTAGGTGAGTCACTTGTAAAGTAAGTGCAGAAGACTATACTATTAAGAATCAGTTGATGCACTGTACCCACTCTCTCATTACAGAGTTAATCAGACAGAGCCCAGACCATGAGAGAAACAGATGTCTTTTGGACTTAGAGAGACACAGAGGGAACTTGTGGCAAAAATTCTTTCAAGAAACAGAAAGTAGCTCAGGTAAACAAGCCCATCTTTGCTTCAAAGGCATTTTTTTATATTAGCAGGGGGAAAAAAAAGTATGTACTTGTCTAACACCTTTGTGCAAAACATTAATGAAATGGCTTCACTACAGCAGTGAGCCCAAAAATAATTTTCATTAGAAATGGCACAACTGAGACCATGTATGACAGTAGGCTACAGCTTAACAAGTGTGGGTCTAAATCATTTGCAATAAAGTTTGAATTTAGAAATGTAACAAGCAATTCCCATTAGCCCCAATTAAAGGCTTGGAGAACACAGTGTCAAAATGAAACGCCTACTGTGAAAGCTATAGAATGAGACTGTGATCCATATTTAATACCTTTAAATTAAAAGACTCCAGTGGAGAACGGATGGTTGCCTGATGCAACTTTGTTTGCTAGAAGGTTGAAAGCAAGAGTAGCTGCTCTGTTACAGACTCATGCTTGAGTTGCTGAGGATTTAGAGAGCTATAAACAGGCACAATGAAACCCTGCATCTGATTAGGAACCCCAGGAGCTTTCGGTGTCCTGGGAATGATTCTGTGCATATGATTCATAAGATTAAAATGTGGGGTTTTTTGTAAGATATACATACACACACACACACAAATATATATATAAATAACATAAAAACCCCACCATTGCAACTGAATTTGGTGTGTGGAAAAAATTCTTGTTCTGGAAAAGGTGTGAGATAATCAGTTACAAGGCCACTCATTCTGCAAGATGGGCAATAAAGCAACAGGCCGTGTCAACCATTTATTGTGCAGGGCACAAATGGACTGACTTTATCCAGCAGCAACATGGCCAGTGTTCCTTGGGAGAGCAGAGGATCATATAATAAATATCAGAGCATTCCCCAGAGACTAATTGAGTATAACAGGGCTTTAGGTTTTTCCAATGCATCCAGAATTCAGCATCACATCAATGTGGATATTACATTAATGTCATTTACATGTTTGTTTCAAGAAGCACCATAAAAGTGTATTTTCAGTTTTAAGAGGAAGACATGGCAGGAGCAGATCTTCTGTTGGGCAGCGTTCATCAGCTGGGACCATGACGCAGGGTCATTTTCAAGCTGCCAGAGAACCCCAAGTCTCCCCTGATCAGGGAGAGCCCCACCGGGCAGCAAGTGATGGGAGACAAATATCCTTGTCCATTTCCACAGGGCAAGGTGCACAGGGATATTCTGCAGTATTAATTTTTGACAAATTCTGTACAACAGCAGATAGAGCAGAACATGCAAAGCTAGTAGCTTTGTCTAAAAGCAATTCAGAGACATCTCACTGGCATCCTCTTCTAGGAAAAGCAGGGGGGCAATATAGGCATATTACAGCAACCAAAAAAGCAACCAAAAAACCCCTTCACTATAAGACTTAGATGAGCTTGGCAGAAGCAAAAGGAATAAAAGTGTGTTTTTCCTGGCATAAGAGCAGACAAGCTCGTGGTGACGTACAGAATATGATTTGTCTGGAATCTTGGAGTTCCCAGTTAGAAACCTGATTTTGCATCCACTGAAAACAATGGCAAGACTTCCAGACACTAATCTAGGTGAGATGAGGACTGAATCCTTAACTACACAAATGTGGAACAAGTTGGCTGATTGTTTTCAGGGAGTTTAGTATTTGTTTGAATAAAGCATTTTCAGGAAAAGTTCCCTAAAAGAAGGAATTCCTGAAACAGTAAAACATTTTTCTTCACCATCATAATTTTATTCTGACTTGATTTATGATTAGATTAATTTTAAAAGCACTTCAATACACTTTTGTATAAACAGAATATATACCATGAAATGTATGTTCCTCTAGCTAATTGCTCATTGTTAGACAAAACTTCAAAACTGTTCTCCTCAGCACCCTTTTTTCATTTTAAAATTGGTGACTTTACACAGGTGGCTTGTAGTAAGTACCATATCAAATAGATTTTCCTGAACAAATCTGGACTTCTAATCAGGTTTAGAGAGCTTAGATACAGTTTAACTGTGTTTGTCTAAGTCTTTGCTGTTGTCTCCAGAGAGATAGTGGCAACTCTTAGATTTGCTTTACAGTCAAAAGAGGGAGAAGCTTGACAAGTTTTTGACAAGCAGGAAAACTTCAAAATATGTTTGATTCAACTGATCACATGAAATTAATATATTAACAACTAGGAAGAGATTAACTCCTATTCATACACAACTCTGATATTGTTGCAACATGGTCTGTTTGGGCAGGGAGTTATGAAAGGTTGTTAAACATACATGAAAAGAAACATTTGGCCCAAGACTCTCCATCAACACTGACGACTCACCAAACCAAACACTGCTGCTGCCTACCACAACAAGCCACACCAACAACAGCACTAGGAGAGGCCACCCCAGCAGCTTCAACATCCCCTTTCCAGATTTGCCAAGCCAGGAAGAAGGCAGCAACCTGGCTTTGCACAAGGCTGGAATGTTCAGCTGTGCAGGCAACACTCGACTCTTTAGCTTTCAGAATTCAACTCCATCCAGGCATCCCCCATCACAGAACAGACAGGAATCATCTCCTCAGTTGTCTAACTGATAAGCCAAGGCCACTGGTATCTACATGCTGATGATGCACACCAGCTGCTGCCTAGGTTGCCACACTGCTGCCCAGGCACCTGTATGGATGCAGCAACTGTGGATAACAAGAGGCAAATCACAGAGCTGTGTGGATAGCTGAAAATTGCTGGCTGGAGACAAAGGGCAAATGGAGTAGTGCGGACCAGCATGCAGTGATGAAGGCACAGAAGAGCAGAAGGCAGTATAGATATATAGAGCATCTCAATGGGCTGAGGGTACTGATCGGGCATCAGACAGTCCTCATCAGGATTCAACTAGTTTGCCTCTCCCTCTGCACATTGCCCAACTCCAAAAGTAATCACAAAAAAAGCTCCTTCTATGAGCCTAAAGAGTTGCCACCACAAAAATAAACCACATTTTCTGTTTACCACAGCTGTAGGCCTCAGACGCGTGGCCTGGCACCCTGTCACTAAACACAACCCTCACATAAACTGAGGCAGCAGGTCCAAATAAGTGTACTGCTGATTATTCCTTTGTTTACAACTTATTCTTCTTCCTCAGTCCACCCTTGGCATTAAGCAATTATTGAGCAATAGTGCACGTATCTCATATTTCCACTGCCAAGGATTCAACACAGAGCACAAATCACAGAGACAGATGTACCATGGGTGTAAATCCCTGCAAGCCAGGGCTGCAATCCCTCAGTCTATGAATAGCTGCTTCACTGACCAGCAGGCAGCCCCTGCATCAAGAAATACAAGATATCCAGCATTATTTATTACCCCTCATCAAGGTTCCCCTGTTTTGAAAGCTGCCCTCTTAGCCATGTCAGACATTTTTTGCAGGGGAAACACTGAGTATTGGGAGACAGTGGCAAGATCCTCACATACCACAGATTCCTCATCACTCCACACCATGCCAGAAGTGTGGAGAGGCTGAGGAGTTAAGGTAGCCTGGGAATCTGTCGATTTGCTTTCAGTTCAGTGGAAATAGAAGATGTCATGGACAGCTGACATTAGCATACTTATACAAAATCTGTCAGGAGAGAGGCAATGACAGTCTTGTGGTAGCCATCGCTATCTGTGGGAGAGAGGACCAAACTACACAGTCCTCTGATCATTTGCAGCAATAATGCCTGTGACAATATAGACCTAGGAATTTTTATTACAATCTTTGTATAAACTACATTATTTCATCTTGTATTATCTACTACTGTATTGCTAGAAGGACAGTTTTTAAGCAACAATACAGACTGTACTATTTTAAGAGGTAACCAAGACCATTAGCATCTCTGAAAGATACAGACTACTTGTGAACATCATTTTCATCCATATAATAGCTTAAAAAACACAGTGAACAGCAAGGAAATAATTAAACATTGCAGGAGAACAAGTAATTTTTTGTAGACGTTAACATCCACACTGAGCTGTGAATAGCAACACCATCATAAGCTCTTTCCACAGAGCTCTGTAAGCTCTGGTTAGTGAGCCCACATTTGGAAGAGCCAGTGGAGGATTAGTAGACAAATCTCTTATCCAACTGTGTTGAGACTTCCTAACCATTTTGAGCCTCCTTGTAGAAAGGACATTCTGGCTGCAAACCTGTTCAACCAGTAAATTTTCTCTTATGAAGAAGGATCTGTCATTCACAGCCACAGGAGTTTACACCAGTCAGTTCCACCTATATCTAGCTGTGAGGTTACTTTCTTTTACAGCTTTGCAAAAAGACCTCCTTATGGCTATTAATACACCTGATGCTACACTACTGTAGCTGGGGACTCACTGCATGATATCCTGATCCAAACTACAAGCAGCTTCCCCTGAGCTGAAGCACCCCCTCAATTCAGTGTCCACTCGGCCTTGACGCAACTACCTTTAAAATAAGGCCAGCATCACAGAGATGCTGCAAAAACGTTTGACATAACGCAGATATTGTGTAGAGAACGTGAAAACCTAAACAGACAGAAATGGAGGGAATGCAGAACTGAGGGATCCACCAGCAAAGGCTAAGCTATTAGGAAGGGGGAAGAATCCACATCTCACATCCCCCCTTTTCGCAGCTTCCAGGGCACTGTCAGCATTCACTACATCTTTCTGAAGCAACTTCCAAGGAGTTCACTAATTCCCTCTACCTTCCTCCATGCACATAGAGCACCACAAGGCATGTGCTTTAGTGTTGCTACAGAGCAACAAGTAACAGAGTAGTCTGTGCAGCTTCCAAAGGAATTCCTGGGCGCTTACTCTGCGTTTATCATAATATCAATGTGTTTCCTGGTTACCGCTCTTTGCGATGTTTATATGCCAAGAACAGATGATCATTTCACAGAAACCAAAGAGCCTAAATGAGTGCAGAGACGAATTACCATAAAGCAAAAAATTTGGTGCAATGCACTACCAGAGTAGGTTAAATTCTCAAAGCATTTCAAGTATTTAAGAAATACATACAAGCTGTTATTTATATGTAGGCGTTATAATTTTTTTCCACGTTAGACAATGCCCACTCATTCATTTTTCAAATTAAACTCTGAAAAGGTAATTTGAAAGGTAAGACTGGAACCTGTCCTTACTACATGATTCTGTAATTAAAACAGACCTTCGTAAAATATTTGCAAGAAGTCCCACACTAAATAGCTACTTCTACATGAACAATAGCTGTTCCATCAAGAATTCATCTGAGTCAAATGAAACGTGACCAATACCTTGCTTAAAGAATCCCATCCACAAACTATTGAAATATTGGTAGTAATGAAACAGTTTCACTTCTACCTTGAAAGATTTTGGGTTTGCATATTGCATTCAAGCATTTAATGTTAAATTTATTCTTTGCTTTGCTAGTGTTCCTGAGTTGTTTTACCCTCCCCCCCCCAAAGTAAAACATCAGAGGTGTAGTATAGATTAGTCACATCTAAGACATTCCAGCACATTAGTTTGCCAGCCATTAGTAATCTGAACAGAGTTCTGTGTAAAGCTCACACTATAGAAGCAAAATGCAGACAGGTTTTGCCAAAGCTTGCTCAGATAAAGAGGGGATCCTCAAACTTCTTTGCAGGAGCCAAGCAAAATGCATTAGCTTACACTCCCAGTATGTAGAGCCAAGGGGAAAATAAACTAGCCTCACATGTTGGCCTTGTGCCCTTTCAGCACCATAAAATGACTAAGGCAGCATGGAAGAAATGTCCTCCATACCCTGCTGAAACATCAGCTTGCTTGTATCCTTGTTTCTTTCCAAAGGTCTTTGCTTTACTAACAGGCAAAAATGCACTGCTTCTTTTTGGGCGCCTGTATGATGTTCAGTGTTTCACTTACCTCAACTCAAAGTTTGACAGGTTCCATACTGTCAAGGACTGCACTGAAAGTGATGCTGTGAAAGAGGGTGAGAGAGAGAACGAGGCACAGTTTTGTGTGTAATATGATCTACAGAATTTCATACTGCAGGCAGTAGTCATTAGTGAGATGAATTATGAATTTTACACTCCTGTCGTCAGTTACTCAGCTGATCTTTCCAGAATCTTGGCAAAAGAAGTGTACTGCAGCTATGCATATATATTATATGTAATGATGGCCATTAAGTCTGCAGTCACAAGATTCATTTTGCCTTTTGCAGCTAAATTTGTACTGCAGCCTCCCAGATTTTGTAATAGTTACTGACATGGTACAAAATAATAGTCCTGTGGAAACATGACCCGATTAGTAAGGGGTAACTACACTCCCCTCTTCATCTTCATTGATCCCCCTGGGTTTATACCAACAGTAAGTTTGGTTCATTCTTTGAAGATGAAAGGTGCTATAAAGTTCACTTTATTAAAACCACTATAAAGACTTGTTATTTTTGCTCTTATACCTGCTGCGTGATAGTTTCCAGAAGTCTAACAGCACTCCCTGAACACACACACTCACTCAATGTTCTGGTTTGGAGAATTGCTCTTAAAATGTAAGCTTTTGGTGTACAGCTTTTTGTTTGCTTCAGGACCGTAGGTCAGCCTTTCTATAACCCAGACAGCTGTGTGGAGATACAGGTTTACTGTAAGGTAGGAATGGCACAGCATCTTAATAGATTGAGATGATCCAGCAGACCAGCTTCATAGCCTGATGTTGATCTTGACTAGGCCTTGGACTGGTAGTTTTGGGCTCAGATGTGGCAGTGCCAAATTCTCACCATCTTTGACCCCAGTCAGAAGTCTCCCATGATGATTCTAGCCGTGATCACATTTCCCTGCATGTTGACTTTCTGTACATAGGAACAGTCCTGAGAAGCCTGCAGCACCATTTTTTTAACTTCTACTAAAATTTTCCTCCCTCTTTTTCCCCTTTGATGCAGAATCTCTGAATCACTGTTTCCCAAAACAGTATCCAAAAACTCACATGGGCTTAGTCTTCTGAGGCTGATCACAAAAATGTTAGAGCAGTAAAAGAACAGCCCAGGTTTCTAGTACCTGCACCATGACATAAATCTACAGTCACCAGAGTCTTCAAAAGTGGTGCTATCCCCAGGTATTCACCTTTAAAAGTAGTACTCTTCCTACCAAAATTGTCTGCTTCACATTTTCAAGCCAAGAGTATGATTTCTGAGAAGCACTACAGAACCTTGAAATTACTAATGGTAATTAGCCTACTTTCTTTTCTACTCATTTAAAAGCTTTATTATTTGTCTCAGTTTCTGTGACCATTAATCACACAACTGGCTTCTCAGACTACATCTGCTAACCACCTTCACAAGCCAAATACCCCATCTATGCCTAGATAGACATTTTCCTAAATAGAAAAAATAAAGCAAAATAATAATAACCAAAACAAAAAGCCAAAATTAAACAAAGAAAAAAGAAAACATAAATCAAGACTTAACTTGAAGAGAAGTCAGGGAAAAATCATGCTTGTCTAGTACCATATGCAGCAATTAAGTAAGAGAGGAGAAACAAACTTTTACTACAGTCACAAACACGAAAAAAACCTTTCCTAAGCTGCCAAAAAGTCAGGAGTTTTAGAGATCTAGTATGTCGTTATGACCATCCTAGTTCTTATAACTTGGTTTCCAAACTCCCATTCTCATCTAAGTTTCTGTTAAGAACAGAAGAAAGCTCAGAAAATCATGAAGAAAATTCTTGCAAACTACAGGCAGGAGGAGGCTTTTCTCATAGCAAGTGTCCCATGTAGCTGTATCCTTCACCTCCTCCAAAGGCTGTGTTTGGAAAGGACTCTCCTTTCCTTTCTACCAGAGTGGTTCCTTTGGAAACACGGACTTTCTAAGGAACATTGTAAATTAACACATTTTAGTTATCTTGCCACTTCCTTCCATGCCCTTAATATTTTTAATGGCTTACCAATGTGCAGATATTTTCATGAAACAGTAAACAAAGGGGTTTCATGTCCCTTAGCAGACTTCCTTAATTGAGGAGGTTGGGTTTTCCATTTTAAGACAGAGAAAATAGCTGATTAAAAACAAACCCAGATCAACAATGACAAAATGGAAGTAAGGTTCTCCAAGTTCCTGAGCAACTGAGCAACTTCCCAGAGAGTCAGTGTTAGCCAAAAATGTATCGATAGCAAGGTTTAAAGTATATTAACCTATTTAAGTCATATACTTGGTTCGTCTGTACAGAATTCAATTCTATGCTGCTAAGGGGATGAGAATGAGAGCTTTTCTATTCTCATCTCAATCTACTGCAGTTTAGAAAAAAAAAAAAAAAGGCAAGAAAGGAAGTATCTTCAGCAGTTGGTTTACTCCTTTCTTTAGTAATCCTGGCACAAACCAAACAGAGTACATAGGAGAGGACAGTAGGAAAATCCATGTGGAAATGGATGCACGTGCCATGAGAGTAAACCAGGGTGGTTCTATTTTATGTATTTATATTGTCATATGTATATGCACATATACACATATGTATATAAGCAAACTGAAGTTCTATACACATACAAACACATGTATTTCCATTTTTCGACTGAAATTCAATACTGCTCTTAATATGTAGGCCACACACACAGCTCCTACAGATATCAGGGCACATCTCTGGGCTAAACCGAGTTTATCTAGAACACCTTAGGCATGAAGCCCAGCTTCATTTTTAATACTGCTTCATATTTAATTTTTATTTACACTATGCAAACATTGATGATACTAAAAAATGTAAAGAAAAGCACAGAGTCTGTTTTGAATTCTTGAACAAACATTTTCAAGATCTACATTAGTATACCAATGTTCCATATTTTATAGAATATCCTTCCCATCACGAGATGCACTTCAACAGGGCAGGGAGTGAGGGGAAAAGGAATCTAGGCCTTTATTCTGGAAGTGAACTTTTACATACACACAGCTGAACTGCATCATAACTTTAGCGTTACCTCTCACGAATGTTATGTATTTTTAAAATTGGGATTTTAGAAAGAAAAAGAACTAACAAAGGCTATAGGCTTGCAAAAATGAGTATTTACCACTGACTAAATAGTTAAAGAATATACCTCTTGTTTGGGAGACACAGAGAGGAGACATAGGTCCCACTTATGCACCTGTGATACCAACACAGCTTACTTTCTTTGCTCTGTATTTTCTTCATATTAAAAACAAAAGCACAGAAAAACAATTGTATCCTTATCTCTCACCTCCATCCGTTTACTTCAGCTCCTCCACCAAAACAGCATTCCTAAGGATGCCCTCTGTACTCTCAGTTTGTATGCACTTGCCACCCAACTGCAGATCATTAAGCTGCACACCTGCATCAACTTAACTCAGGTTTTACCCAGCTCTTAACCCACCCCAGCAACAGTGAAATCATTTGCTCTTCAAGCTGTCAATCAATATTTCCCCCTCCCATCATGATACTCTCTACCAACTTCCCTGATGGATCCAAACCCTAATATTCAGCAGGTAACTGAAGAGCAAATATTTACTATACCAGCTACAGACAAATATGTAGCTATTTAGGATGAAAAAAAAAAAGGTAGTTTCCACCTGAGGTGATGTGGATGATCACTGCAT
The DNA here is from genome assembly GCF_022539395.1 of Myiozetetes cayanensis. Lineage (NCBI taxonomy): Eukaryota > Metazoa > Chordata > Aves > Passeriformes > Tyrannidae > Myiozetetes > Myiozetetes cayanensis. The sequence goes on along the minus strand of NW_026086604.1, from coordinate 115,751,773 downwards.
TGAAATAGGAGCAACCATTTACGTAACTGCATGTCACTTAGCACTTAAACGTGTTGAGAGATGCCAGAACCATTTAAAGCTCTTTCTTTTTACTAAACCCCATTTTAACTAAAAATACTTATTGTGGGGACAGCCTCTCCATGTGAATATTGTGGACTTTTAAATGCTGTCTGTATTTAGAGTTTCTGGGAAACATATGCTGTTTATGTACTGCCTGTATATGCAGAAAGAAATAGAGTAGATGTGAAGTTAGAGCTGCCCACCAGCAAAAGAGTACTTGGTGGGGAAAAAAAGCTTTGCTGTGCATATCTTTAGTATCGCTCAGATTTCTAGAGATTTCTGTTTGCAAACGGTTTCATGGCCTGTTCTGTGGAAGTAAAGTAAATTTCCAGCCATAGATGAAACTCCACAGGCAGAGATCCCCAGGGGGGACCAGTTGTGGAGGATTCCTTCTTGTGATGTTCCACCCATTGGGCTGAATTTATCCTTGAAGTAACTCTATTGGTGTTGTTAATATTACATGAGGGATCAATTTCCCTTACCTCATTTGTTTCACTTTTAAAGCCAAAGAGGCCAGGCCAGCTATTCTGAAAGAATAAACTACCTCATTTCCATTTCTGCCTGCAAAGCTACAGCAATTAAGCCAGGAAAGAACCTCTCCCGCTATCCCTAATAGGGGGTTAGATCTTACAGTCAATGCGGGATGATTTTCTAGTGAAGGATGTTGACACCAAAATAGTCACAACCAGTTCAAAGCTGGATTCAGATTAGCTTAGGTTGGAGCACTGGGTGTTGAAGTTATACAGAATCCTGTCCAGCTCAAGGATATTAACAGTGGCTGAGTAAGAGAGGCCTGTATAAGCGATGGCCTGTGTATTGCCCACACTGTTTCAGATGCATCATTTCTAAGTGGGTTTATAATGATCAATACTATCACCACTCACAGATAGCAGGTAGCTGTCTAAGCCTGTGTCAGAGGCTAGGTTTGGGGCGTGGAGTACATAATACTGCCCCTAAAGTCCTGAGAGCTATCATTTCTGAGTTAGCCAGAGGCTGTGGTACAGTAAATCATAGAGTCATAGAATCAGCCAGGAAAGGACCTCTGAGATCATTGAGTCCAACCCCTGATCCAGAAGCTGTCCCTCCTGTGATGTATATTCCCCCTCCTTTCCATCAAGCGCAGCCAACCTTCCTGCCCACAGAACTGCTTTTGCAAAGCAGTGCAAAGGCCCACAGCTTCCATGCTTCATTTTACATTGGCCACATGATTTATATGCAGAAGTCTTATAAAAAGGGAATTTCAGCTGCATTTCCTTCACTGACAGTTTGGTAAACATAAATCATAATGCTAGTACCAAAACCCTGCTAGTGATCAACAGATTTTATCAAGCTTTTGTAGCCTCCAAAAGCAAGTCTACAGACCTTGTTCTAATTTATTATTAAGTGTCTATTAGAAAATGTCATTGAATGAACAATATTTGCTACAATGCCAAGCACACAAAAAAAATCTGCAACACCTCCAAATAAATTATATCTTCTGACAATCTAAAAATACATATCTCTTATTGTATCATGAGAAGAATGGGGAAAGTAACTTGATTATAAAAACACCACAAATCCTGTGCACCATGTAATTGGTCTCATTTTATGCATTGACTTTCTTCACATCTGTGCAAATAAAGCCATTGTTACAACACACAAAGAGCTGTGGCATGTAATACATGCAGCTACAAAACCGTGAGTGCTGTTATGTGTTGAGTCTTTGAATGGAAGTGGCACATCTGCTTTTGGCATAGGAGAGTAAATCAATCCAAGATGTTTATTAAGGAGTAAGTAACGACCTGTCCACACACTCTTTCCTCCATCCAGCCCTTGTTTTTGTTCTTGCTTTGTTATATTCCTGGCAGTAAAACATGGGCTCTGCACATCGAACATATGTGTTGTTTCTTCATGTACGGATAACATAACATGTCACGTAACATTTAACAACTACGTGATGGGGAATAGTTTGGACAAAAACGCAAGCCAAAATGAGGTGGGGAGGAAAGGGTAAGTACAAACAGCTATAGAACCCTGACTGAAGGGTTCATTACTCTGAATAAGGCAATTACATTCCCTAATACTTTTTGAATTAAGGATAAGACCTAGATTTGATTTCATGTTCTAGTTCTTTACAATTAAGGAATAAAATTTGCAATAATAAAGGTTGGTGAATATTTTCTTAAAGAATGGAGTAGTCAATAATGCTTGACTTTGCATTTACTGAAGATATTTATACCTTCCACAACTGGGTGTGCCTGAACAGGACAGGTAGGAACATAAGTCTCTCAGTTCTTGCCTGGGTTGAGCAGCAGGAAAGTCAACACAATATTAGCACTGGCTAACACTGGCACTGCAGGTTGGCCCTTTTTTGGAGCAATTGCTGATATGTTTGGCACAACCTGTAACATGTTCCTTTCCCACTGACTGAGGAGCTCTAGGGTTTGCTGTGGAAGAGCAGTCCAAGGACAACAGTACTATTTGTGGGCAGCCTCTTCATGGGCTACTTGCATGAAGCAGCACTTAAAATTCTGGATCTCAGGAAGAAGGTAATGGTTCTAGGTCTGACAATAGAGCATGGGACACACAGTGCTCCTTCCTCTTCCATCAAAAGATGCCCAGGAAAGGGTCCTAGGAGAGGGAACCCCCAGAACTAGGCAGGAGGAGCAACCCATTCTGTTTCCCACTGAAGGCCCTACGTTTGAGTAACCAGAGGCAGAAAGAAAATGCCATGGATGATGATGTCTTCTTGACTTCCAGAAAGTGAGGTTATAAAAAAGTGCTGCTGTTATTCAAAAGCATTTCGGAAGAAAGATGTTCCCTCTCAGACACTTAAGGGTTCATCCATTGGAAAGACAATATCTTTTGTATGATGGTGATGGAAAACCACAGCTTTAAGAGATGAGGTTGGAAAACACGCTGGTTGAAGGGAGGTGGTTCAGGAAGGCTCATTGTGCAGAAGAGGGAATAGAGGCTGCTGGAAGTGTGCCACCCAGTGTTTTATACTTGCACATTTAATTGACTACACTGACCAAACGTCTTCTGCAGTTGTTCATTTCTTCTTTGTTAAAATGGTCAGGATATATAAAAAGGCTGGATTCCCTATGCCTATGTTTCATTGATAATGCTGCCTATCAGCTCTGTCCAGAAAGTGTCTAAGAGTGCTGTAAATTTGTTAAGTGGGTCTGTTTTTATTTGTAGCTGAAACTTAGCTGCATGAGTGACCCAGGTGGATTTAGCAGGACAGAATTTATACAGCAATTACTAATGCAGGCTAGAATAATCTTGATCAGAGTTGTTACAGCATCTGGCTAAGCTATTTTACTCAGGATAAAATATTAATTCAATTAATTCAAAATACCTATGTAGCCCAGAAAAGTTAAAAAAAAAAAAAAAAAAAAAAGCCAGTAATGCTTTCTCCCATTTATTCCACACACTCTTCAGTTTCTCCTTTCAATTTTATTTTTATTTTATTTTATTTTTACTCTGTATGCCCAATAATGGGACTCCATGGAACTAAACCTTTTGCAAGTTGCTGGTGCCAGCTTTTTGCGGAGTGCCCTGGACAGGTCTCTTCCATTTCATTTTGCCTTTCTATGGCTGACACGTACTGTTATTTAAATGAATGCTTTTGAACTCAGATTTTTTTAATGCAAATGTGTGCTGCTTCCCTATTGAATTGAAACCATCAACACTTCTTTTTCTCTATGAAAAATAGGATAAAGAGTAATATTCTCTGGGCTGAAGGTGGGTTGGGCTGTTACTTTTCTGTGAATTTAAGCTAAAGAAGGAGACACGTAAAATGGTGAAGTATCAAAATATTGTTTCAATCTTCCTTCTACCCAAGATATGATTAAAGCACAGCTGAGGAAGGTAAGGTGCCAAGACACAGCAGAATGGTCACATTACCTCAAGGCATTCTGTAGGGGAGTACACACAGAAGTGTGAGACACTACATCCCTCCAGCAATCTTAAGGTTATGAGTTTTGAAGGTTATGACTCATTTTAATTTGAAAGTAGGTGTCCTCTCATTTTTAACTTTTTGGAAGCCGTCTACCAGGAACCATCGGTTGAACTTACAGAACACCTTAGAGGGAAGTAAGCAGCAGGGAATAAAGTAAAAAAGAACAGATCCTTGGTTCCCTTTAGAGTATACTGCACTCTTATCTGCAGACTTTTCTTTTAGCTATAATGTCTAGAAATGTACTTTTAAATAGACATGAGAATGTGAAAGTTTTCCAGTTTATCACATGCCTCCTGAAGCTGGAGCTTTCTGCTCACCAAATATTACAAGATATGCAAAACACCACATGCCATGCCCCAGCATCAAAAGGGTTGGTAACACCTGAGTTACATCCATCCCTGATCTCTGCCAGACCAAGAGGCATGTGATGTTGAAGGATGTGGACTCTCTCACCCCTTCTCCCATTGGACAAGCATCCATCTCACAGCAAAAAATGCCACAGTCCATGCCCAGTAGCACCCTTGCCAGCAATATTAGCAAACAGACCTCAGAGACTGAGCTCCCCTTTTAATCACAGAAGTTGTTGTTTTCTCTCAGTGTCAGTGGTTGTTGTTCCAGCCCAGGCTTTCTACATGTTATTCCTGGACTAATGAAAACTGAAAGCGCTGCCTGCCCTGCAAATACCAAATTTATGGATGAGGAGACAACTTCAGCCTGCCAGGTGATAATTTGGCACCCTTATGTCAGTGTTAAAATCCCTACAGCTGTAAATATTTATTGGATATGAAATATACTCTAGCTAACACATTATCATATGAATAAATCTAACCTTAAATAAAACATGTGCGCTCCATCTTTTATTCAGTTTATAAAATTCTTGCTTCTTGCTCTGAGCACACTCAGTCTAATACAGCTACTCAGAAGTAACAGCAATCGATGGTATGCCCTGATTTCTTTCCTAATACAATGTTTTGCTTCTTGTATTTCAGCTCTTACAGCTTTTGCAAAGTTTCGATTTGATAGGACAAGCACAGCGAGGGCATTAGGACCAAGAGAAAGACACACACGTTGCTCTGTATTATGTCTGGCAAAGTGCTTCCTGACTGAGTGCCGTAGTTATGTGTGAAACAAAGTCAGGGACCGACTAGTTCTCATCTGTTGATCACAGTTAAGTTGAAGCCTCTGAACGGAGGAGAGCTGTCAGATCTGCTTTCAGAGATACAGTGCTTCAATCCAGTCAGCAACTGGAAACTTTGAAGAAGCAGGATCTATCTGAAAGGAAACTATATGAAACAGGATTTCTTTTGACTTAGAATTTTAAAAGGAAAAAAAAATCAAAGCCTTAGTTACTCTTTTAATCAGCAAAACATGTGCTTTCCTAACTAAGCTGGGACTCTGTATAATAAAGGATCTACTTTATTTCACTGGATCCATGCTACGTTTTACTACAGTAAGTAAAATATTAATAGGAATGTTATTTTTTTTCTGTAAATAGAGAGGAAAGCATGAAATGGCATCACTGAAATGTGAGGGGAGCAAAAAAATCCTCTTGGCAGATAGTGAAAACCAGGGCTTTTGTGCAACCTGAGGACTGGAATCTGAGGAAGACTGAAGTGATATTTAACATGATCATCTGTACTGTTTTGTCACCAACAGTATGTTCCTGAGGAAGAAGTGCAGATATGGATCACGTAAGCTGCAGTTTCTCTTGTTGTTTCTGATGCTGGGTTTTTTGCTACTGATGGTTACAATGCTGAATCCACCACCCAGCAACCAGAGCAAGGAAGGGACTTTCCAGCCAGTGGAGTTCAATCCCCGGGAAGGGTATCAGATGGACTTTGCGGAGACCCAAGAGATGCTGGAGACCCAGGAGGAGAGCCAGCAGTATTACCCTTTGGATGGTCTATCGCCTTTCATCTCCCTGCGGGAGGACGAGCTGATCGTGGCCGTCGTGTCGCCCACCGGCAAAAGGAACCACAGCAAGGCCAGGAAGGGCTACCGCGTGGTGAAGCAGCAGAGCAGGCGGCCGGAGGGGAAGGCGGAGGGGGACCCCGAGTCCCTGCCGCTGTCCCTTCCCCTGCAGGCTGGGGAAGGGGCTGCCCCGGCGGAGCGGCCGCTCGGGCTGGAGACCCACGGCTTTAACGAGGTGCTCAGCGAGCGGATCGCGCTGCGCAGGGACCTGCCTGAGGTACGACACCCGTTGTAAGTAAAACACCCTATTTCACTTCGGGGGGAAAACCTGCCTCGTTCCCCGACGCCGCGCCCTCCCCTTCCCCGCCCGCCACCTCTCCTCCTCCAAACCCCGCGTCTTTCCTATCAAACCCGCCGCTCCGGGTCGGGAGAGCGCTTCTCCCCGCGCCATGTGCGGAACACCCCCGTTCCCCAGAGCCAGGGGCGCTCCCAGCCTCGCTCCGGAGGTGGTTCAAGCCCTCGGGAGCCGACGGGCGGCAAAGGTGGAGGGGTGCGCGGGGTTGAGGGGGGGGCGCAGCTACGGCTTCCTTGGTCAGAGAGTGAAGCGCAGCCGAGCGCCGCGGCCCCGGCAGAGCCCACGCGTGTCAGTGTGCGCTCCGCTGCGCCGCCTCCCCCGGCCCCGCGGCGCCCTGAGGGCGAGCGGGCGGCAGCGCCCCCTCCCGGCGCCCTCCGCAGGTGCGGGCGGGCGGCAGGGCAGGGAGCGCTCGGCGCGCCCCCGCGGGTGTCCGTCCGTCCGTCCGTCCGTCCGTCCGTCCGTCTGCTGGGACCGGAAAGGGAATCCGCGCCGGGCTGCCGAGCGGGAAAGGCGGCTGCCCTCCTCGACCAGGCCCCGGGCTCAGCCCACGTGCCAGGGCTGCGATGGGCTACGGGCTTGCAAAGTGATAAAGCAGTCGGGAGTTGGGGCTTTCAGCTCCTTTAGAGTAAAAGTGACACAGTGGTCACCTATAAAAATGGACCCGATCCTGAGCTGGTGCAGCCTCGCTTTGAACACTGTGTGCGGTTTTGTGCATCACAATATAAAAAAGACACTGAGGTGTTAGAGAGCCGTCCAAAGGAGGGCAACGAAGATGATGAAGGACCCGGGGCAGAAGCTCTACTGGGAGTAGCTGAGGTCACTTGGTCTGTTCAGCCTTGAGGAGACTGAGGGGAGACCTCATTGCAGTTACAACTTCCTCGTGAGGGGAAGAGGAGGGGCAGGCACTGATCTCTTCTCTGTGGCCACCAGTGACAGGACTCAAGGGAATGGTCTGAAGTTGTGTTAGGGAAGGTTTAGGTTGGATATCAGAAAAAGGTTCTTCACCCAGAGGGTGTTTGGGCACTGGAACAGGCTGCCCAGGGAAGTGGTCACAGCACCAAGCCTGACAGAGTTCAAGAAGCGTTTGAATGATGCTCTCAGGCTCCTGGTGTGACTCTTGGGGATAGTTCTGTGCAAGGTCACGAATTGGACTCCTTTTGGGTCCCTTCCAACTCAGAATATTCTGTCACAAATATTGAAAGGAAACTCCTGGGAGGAAGGAAGGTGGAGATCAGTGTGTCTGACCAGAGCTGCCAGCACCACCATAAGTGGCTGTGAGGGTACTGCATTACATTTGGAGCCTGGAGACTTGTAAGTCAGTTGTCCCAGCAGCCCAGGAGGGGCAGCTCATCACACTTCTTAAAAAGGATCTGAGGTGTATCTATTATCAAGCTGCCCCAGGGGAGGCTCAGGTTGGACATTAGGAAGAATTTCTTCACAGAAAGGGTGATTAGACATTGTAATGAACTGCTCAGGGAGGTGGTGGAGTCACATTTAAGACTGGACATGGTACTCAGTGCCATGGTCTCATTGACAAGGTGATGATCAGTCAAAGCTTGGACTCGATGACCTCAGAGATTTTTTTCAACCTAATTGATATGCTTCCCTGCCCAAGGAAGAAGGAAAGGATGTGGGTGGGTGTCTTTATTTCTTGCCTTCTGCAATGAAATCTATCGTAGCTTTTCTCCAGGAAACAGTGGAAAGATGCAACAGAAAACATTTTAAGCAAGACACAGAATAATTTTGCTTTCTAGTGTTCATTTTCACGTGTTTAAAGGCAGCTGGCAGCTCTAATTTAGGGGACAGTCTCAAAGAAAGAGAAATGAAACAATGTTTTTATACTTGATGACTAGGTTCAGTGTAAATTTGGATAATTCCATTAAATAATGAGATGCTGATATTAGTTCAGTTTTTTGGCATGTTTCATTGACAACTCTTTGAACTATGTAATGTTCAATGGAGGAATGATGACCCTGGTTTACTGCCTGTGATGTGAGCCAAAAAACAGTTTTACTTTGGCAGCTGAGGGGCCATCCAACATGAGACAGGTCTAGTTAATACTAATCTCAGGAAGATTTAAGCCATGGTCTCAGAGCTCTTGGATGGATTTTGCTGTCTGACTAGTTACAGCCTAAAGAGCTCTCAAGACCACAGCTTACAGAGCCCTGACTGAAAACCCAGATCTCAACATCTGAGGCTGACCTACATCCAGACCATAAACCTGCAGCAGAGGTATATCTCTGTGCCAGTCCTGTCCTTTATGGCACAGCACACAAACCACAATGGTGTTTTTTAGGCATAGTTTAGTCTGGGGGCCTGGATCACAACTATGTCAGTCCAGTTTTACAGGAGTGTAAAACAAGAGCAAACCAGAATCAGATTGTCTATGTCTCTAATCTATTTTAGTAGTGTTGTTCATAATAATGTCTGTTGTTATTTAGTTAGAGGGAAGCCAACCAGTTAGAGATGTTTTGGTTGAGTTAGTCCTATGGACTAAGCCTCTCTCATTTTACTTGAAATTGAATGGGAAATTCTTCACACCAGAAGAGGCCCATCCTCTGAGGTACTTCCATCTCTTCCAACCCTGCTATCAGTTGGTCCAGCTGCAATTGACACCCTCCTGGGACACCCCAATCAAGCCTGCCATTGTGACTTTTATGATGGGAGTTCTGCCCAAAAAGAAGATCTCTTGGGCTTGAGTGTCAAACGTATCCAGGCAAAAGAAACTCACAATGTATCTACAAAGGTTTTAAGTTTCATCACAAAAGTATAGCTTCCACCAGAGTGCTGTTGGGAGCTGAATCTTAATGAGACATTTTCCTGAAGGTGAGTGGGAGTCTATGCCTTTGCCGTGTCAGAACTGCTCTCTGTTCATTGCTGCATGTGACAATTCCTTGTTTTTCACAAATTGGATTAAATCACTATGTCTCATATCAGTCACAGTCCTGATTTTTTGAAATGCCAATTTTTGATGGACAGTCTGTGAAACTGCTCCAAATTACAGGGAAGGTATTTCTGTATACCAGTACCCTTTTGAATTTTTCCAAAGATTAGATATCTATATTGCAAGTCTTTGCCAATCTCCATGGCAACTAAGCACTTGCCACCAAGGTTATGTATTCAAGTACAGTTATTTTCAATTCTTTTCCAATTAAGATTTCACAACAGCTTCATTTTCTTGCTATAGCCACACTACTAGCAATAACATGTTGTAGTATTATGGTGCAAAATATAGGTGCTAATATCTATAGAACATTTCTGGTTAGAAGCTGCTTGGTAGTAAAAGGACTGCAGTCCGATCTTCACTTTTCTTAATTACCTCTAGATTCTTCTGCTTGAAAGTATTCACTGCCAAGTCATGAGAGTATTCTTTTCTCCATCCTGCTGAAAATAGAAACAATTATCCCATATGAAATTGTGAGGAAGTAGCATTATTGATTACAGAAAATTAGTAAACCAAGGGCAACACAGACTTATTACAGTGTACAAATCATCAAGAAAATTTGCCTGTCTATAAAAACTATAGAATATGAACTATTAAAAACTGTAACAAATTATTACAATTGTGCTCATTTTAAATTTATATTTCCAGAACTGTATTTATAATATTCGTTTATGTCTACTTGTAATTGAATCATTCAGACTATGGATTCTCTTAAATGATTAGCAGCTTTGTGTCTGTATAGTGTCTAGCAACACAGGGCCTCAGTCCATGAATGGAAGCACTAAATAAAATGCTAATAAATGGGAGCACTAAGTGAAATGCTAATAAACATAGCAATATTAAAATTATATCCCTCACACGAGTTTCTTGTAAGTAGCTAATTGTTTAACAACCTCTGTAAAACCTGTGTAGTGATTTGCTTGGTAATACAAAAAAGCTGAAATAACAATGGGCCACATTCAACCAATTCTGTAATTTCTTGATGTAGTTCTTGCTGCTGGAGATTAAATGAGTTAGGGCGTGAAGGTCAAAAACTAATCGATCCCAGTTTTGGGGGTACAAGCCGGAATCTTTATTGAACGCACGATTCACAATGTAAGGGTCCAGTGGGCGGGATATGTTAATGAGAGGGTGGGTTATGCTAACTAGGGAACAGATTATGCTAACTAGATGATTACACAATTCTCTGTTACAATTACACAAAGTGGTTATTATTCCGCTGTAGCGAGGAACCACATGGGGGTAGAGAACTAAAGAGTTTCTACGTCGCCTGACAACATCACCACAAAGTCTTTCATATCTTGCTGAAGGAGACAGGACAATCAAACATAGCAAAATATTAATGGGTCTTGTGAGGAGGCTTTTGGCTCTCAAAGCAAAGAGCTTCCCCCAGCTCCCACTGTCCATGGCTTTCTGCTTAATCCTATCAGCTGTCCTTCTGCTAATAGCTAAGTTTCAGATTCCAGCATTAGGGCACTGAATGACTTAGGAAATGAAAGTTTTTTAAAATGTGCATTCTGTTTTAAGCAAAGCAGATATACAGTCTTTGCATTTCTGTGAGGGGCACTGGAAGGCATTTTCTGGAAAATGTGCATCTTCATGCCAGGATAGAATGTCCTGTGTCTCTGAACTAGGACTGATACTCTTTTTGTCATGAATGCAATTTGTAGGTCCTTTGCTTACAGTTATGAAACAGCCATTGTTTGACAAGGGTTTATGGTTTTCATGTGCAGTTTCTGTGAGGATAAGCAGAAAGTATTTTTAATCTTTAAATGCTTGAGTTGTCCAAGCAGCATCTCATTCATGGTAATTTTGATGGAAGTTGTTTCAATGTCATGGGTTGGCCCTATGGAAAACTGAGGAGCATGGGCTCCAGCTGCACTCTGGAGCATCTCTAGGAATGCCATACACTGACCCACATAGCCAGGTGTTAGTTGTTAGTTTTAAAGGTACTGCATTTCAGTTTGTTCTTTTCTCTGTTACTTGAGAAAATGTGGAAATTGGTGGAGGCTGACTGACTTGCTTTATACCCCTCTCTGCTCTAATTGTCTTTATGGTTTTTCTTTGCTCTCTGGACCATTTCTTTTTTGAGGCAGCCAGAGCAAAAAACAAACTATCCCAGAACACAGAAAAACTTTCCTCTTTTTGTATTTTAATTTTTATAGTGTCATTCCCATATTTTTACTTTGTATTCCAGTTTTGGACACATTAATACTTGCTTTTCTTAGAACTAAGCTGAGATCTTAAAGTGCTTTCCATTCCTGAAGGTTTAAGAGTTGCTAACAACTTTGCTCTGAGAAAAAAAGTAGCCAGTTGTACCAGTGTTTCCAGTGTCTTCTTCATTTGATCCCACAGGTGCCTACAGCAAAAGTATGAGTCCAGTCTGCCTACTGCAAGTGTCATCATCTGTTTCCATGATGAAGCCTGGTCTACTCTGCTGAGAACCGTGCACAGCATTATGGACACAGCCCCAAGGGCCTTGCTCAAGGATATCATCCTGGTCGACGATCTCAGCCAGCAAGGTAAGCCTTCATTTCTCTGTATGTGAAATTTCTCTCTTTTTTCCAAAGCTTCAGGGAAGAAGCTGTCCTCCTCCAAGAAGTGCATGAGGAGAGTAGAAGGCAACAAGGACCCTCAGAAAGAGAGCTAAGCAGAGCCCAGAGCTCACTCTTCCATCCTTGTAATTCAGTGTAGACTTTCTACTTTGAAATATGTTTCTTTTTCCCCCCCACCATTTACAACCACTCTGAAATTTCTTACTTTAAAGTAAGATCACAGTATGCAAATCTTAGCTTTCCCACTGGACCAGATCTGCTGCCATAATTTCCAGACTTGGATTTTGGCTGAAACGTGGAGTGGAAAACTCCACAATGCTAAAGTAATCCAAAGTGCTTGGGAAAGCCAAACACCTGCAGCGTGTCACTGTGATCTGTGTATTTTTTTTGAGATGATGAGAGCATCCACCTTTTGCTGAAAAGAGGAGGCTATTAAGCTTCTCACGGGAATAGCTTCACACCTAGTGATTCTCATTTTCCATTAGTCTCTTCTTCCCTTTGACATTATGCTGCTATGGAAATATTTGGAACGTGGCCTACTTTGCCATTTAAAACTAATGACCTCAAAACATTTTACCAGCAAGAAGTAGCATCTCCTAGTACCTGTTGCTTTTCTTTAACAAATCTTGAATCAAAGCTGAAACATTTCAGCGACTGTTGTGTTTCTGACAGGGCCCCTCAAGTCCGCTCTGAGTGAATACATCTCTAAGCTGGATGGTGTGAAGCTCATCCGGAGCAACAAGAGGCTTGGAGTCATCCGGGGTCGGATGCTTGGAGCTGCACGGGCAACCGGCGACGTGCTCATCTTCATGGATTCGCACTGCGAGTGTCAGAAGGGCTGGCTGGAGCCCCTCCTGGCCAGGCTGGCCAGCAACCGGTAAATATCCCCGTGGCCTCTGAGCTCCCTGTATGTGCTCATTTCTGCTGAATTAAACATACTTGGAAAGTGTTGGGCAGCTTTTTTTGTGCTCCCTTGGTTACCTTCTTGCTTCTGGTGACAGTGCTTTTATTTTCTACCTTATCACCACATGCATCGCTCTGATATGCGGGAAGCAGGACAGGTCACACAGCTGTTAAACCTCATTTCACGCCCAGTGTCACTGAAATTTCACCCTTTGTATCCAGTTAGAGCTATAAGAAGGCTTCCTGGTGGTCTGAATTAAAAAGGTTGCAGTCTCAAACTTCTTTGCAAATGGGCAAACGTCCACCAGTGGTAAACGTCTCAGTGGTAAAGCCAAGAATAAAATTCTTTGTCCTCCTGAGCCAATTTGGCTATGTACCAATGTCACCTGTACCATTTCTCTTCAGCAGAAAAACCCCAGACTTCCTGAGCAGCCTAGACAGTTCCAGCTAATCACAGGTACTTTCACTGACACTAAATTGACAGAGTAAGGTAGAGATTCATATTTCTGAGCCTTTCATGTTTAGGGCGGTGCTTGGGCCTGCTCTCTAGTGTACAGCTGAGCTCATTTATGCAGTCCACAAGTCCTTCAAAGAGATTAAAACCACTGCAAATGTTTCTAGAATTACATATCCGTAAATCCTTTATTAAAGGGACTTTTCTGAAAGAAAAATTTGTACATTAACTTGTCTATCATTACTCATAGGCCACTTGGGAAAAAATTAGTCGCTAGAGGGGTTAAAATTAAAAAAAAAAAAGTCCTTAAAACTCTTACCAGACCATTAAATAGTCACACGAAAGATCTTCAAAGGCTGTTCCCAGTCACTATGTTTGCTTATAAGAGAATTAATGTGAGTTTTTAGAAATTATTACATCATTTGAATGAAAGCCTTAAGAATACTGAAAGCAAGAGTAATGCTGCCCTAGGATGTCAGGAATATTCTTTTCGAAAAGATTCCTCCTTGGAAAAGCAGATTATTTTTTGTTTGTTGACTAATTAGATGGTTTGTTATGAATAAACTTCATGATTCTTCTGCCTTGAGCTATAGCCTATTTTTGATGTTCATGCAAAACCCCTGTGTGTTGGCCACTCCTTATTCAAGGGTGTATTGCTGAAATAAAGAGTTACAAAAATCTTGGAGGAGAGCTATAGTGAAGGGAGAATTACAACGGCAAGAGAGAAGTTAGGACCCCACCACAAGTGTCAAAAATTCCCTGTCAAAAATTATCTCTGTTGAGGGAATGCAAAGCCACCAAATCTACTATTGTTCCAAGATTCTGTACCCCTGTCACCAGGGAGTGAGAAAGGAGTTCTCTTCCTCTACAGGGCTCATATGATCATTCACTCCTCCAGGAGAGCAGAATTTAACACTGAGTTAGCTAATGTCTAATTGGATTAATGAAGCAAAGGTGGAAGAGTGTTTGGATAATAGCATGGGCTACGCCATCCCTTTCTGTATTCCCTATCAGTTACTGTGCCTGACCCTGGAAGCTTTGTCACTACTAGTGTGGAGAACCTGTGACATTCTCCATTGCACAGGGAAGACAAGCTCTAAGGCATCTGGCAATCACTTTCTCATGCTGTCTCTCTTTCTCCAGCTGAAGAATGGTGATAATAACACTGACCTGATAAGGAAGTTAATTCACAATTTTTTGTAAGTTGTTTGTAATGCCTGCATGAGGATCACCATGGAAATGTAAAGCATAGTCAACTTGGCTTCATTTAGCAGTTGAGGAGCTGTTAAATTGAATCATGTGCATTCCCTGAGACTACCCAAATGAGGAAAGTACAGTGAAAAAAAACTTACAGTGACTGGTGAAATATCCACCTTTCCTCTTCTTAATGTACCACTCAAGCTGTAACTCATGCACTTTTGCTGGAGAGTCAGGATGGGAAATTACTTATCTAGAGTGAGTGAGTTGTTTGCTGGCAAGGAAAAATGCAGACTTTCCAAAGCTCAAACCTTTGTGGGAGCTTAAAGGATCTGGATGGAAGTTTCAACTCTGAAAATTGTGATTAAGCCTAATTTTCTAGGCTCCAGATCTACCACTATTATTGTGACTTGTCTTAGAATGATCCTTGCCCAAACTGAGACCTCACTGTGAGTTGAACATGCTCAAAACAAGGGAGTTACCCCCCAGTATTTAGTAGCCTGTGGAAATGACTGATAGGACAAATACAAGAAAAATTATTCCAGTTTTACAGGTATGGAAATATTTGACAGATATTTGACTTGCTCTGGGTGATGATATTTCATCTCCCTACATGATGGCTTTATTCACTAACACAATCAAATTTATTTTCCCGCAAAAGTATTAAGTCTTTCTAAAATCATTGAATGTGCGTTTATGGGCACCTTGATTGGGATTAGTTCTGTGAACCATACCTAACAAATTGACTGGGAAGCTGTGCCTCAGCTTAGCATATTGCCTAGAGAATGGTTCAATGGTTTGTAAAGCATTCCTTGACATTTTGATTATTCATGGATGAATATTGTAGGTACCTGGGCAATAATAGAAAACTAGAGCAGATGCCCCACAGATCATTTCATTTGACAACAGTTTTTGTTCCAAGCTAATTCCAGGTGAGTAGTATGGTGCATAGCAATGCAGCTGTGCCATTATTACAGTCGTCTTTTGAAGGGTTTGCCTTTTCCAGGAGACTGCAGAAGACAGCTGCTATTTTGTATTCTGTCCAAAGGCAGTGAAAGGCAAAGGGAGCATATAATGAACTGTGCCATGAAGCCTTGAAACTGTTGTTCCCTTAATCTAAAACCAGTGGCCATTATGCTGAAGCAGGATGATTTAAAATAACGAAAAAAGATCCAAAGACTGTTTCCTGAGAATACTGCATGAAAGCAAAATGAACCTTGGCTATGTCCTTGACAGGGAATTCCACATCTAAAAAAGGTCTGGGCACCATAACTGTAGTCTTGCAAAGGGGTAGCTGGCCCTCAGGACTTTTCTCCCACTCGTTGTAAGGGTGTTTCCCTCTGTGCTTATACCACAGTTCAAGTATCACATTTGAAAAAGCCTGTAACATTATTTAAAAAGCTTATCTAGTTTCTAAAATTCTACTTAGCACCATGATTCTAGGTCACTAATCTTTAATGAAAATTCTGATAAATAGAATTAGAAATTAGCACAGCAGTGGAAAGGTACTTCATCATCTGTCTGCTCCCATTCAGGAGTAAACGGGAGCCTCAGCTTGGAGATACAGGAATATAAAATAGAGCTCTGCTGTCCACAGAAATTCTGTCTGGTTTTGATTTTGTGGTAATATATTAGAGAGGAGGGAAATATTTTGCACCAACAATGAAAAGCTCCTTCATCTCTTTTCATCTGACTCCTGACTTTCCAGTGGCCCATATCCCAGTTTTTTGAGCTACAAAATACATAAGCCATCTGTTTTCTAACCTCTCACAGACAAGCATGATGTTATCCATTCAGAGCCCACACAACCCCAGCATCTGAGCATGCAAGTCCATGCTACTCTCCTTGTTTTGAAAACCTTCCATATCCTTCGCATATAACAGCCTGTTTCCTGGGATTTCTGTGTTTGCTTGATCCTTCTACATCCTCTATTTGTCAATAACACTCATTTCAAATTCAGTAAATGTTCTGCCTTGACATGGTATGTTAAGGGAAGATGTGTTATCTCTTTACAGTCTTTCACAGCTAATCACGATCAGAAGGTGACCTGTTTTAAAGAAGTTGAGATAAAGAAACTGAAGACGAGAATCTAAAATCAAAAGCAAATATTAGTGCTAAACACAGGAGCAATGAGGATTTAGGCACAATTCACAGCACAGCACCCTCACTGTCCAGTGTGAAAATGTGTTGGTTACCCCTACAGATTTTGTTAACCCATGTACAAATATGAATATTTTAGCAGGAAAAGACAGCTTCAAAAATTGTTAATTTTTAATGAAGCATTCCCTTTGCACTCTAGCTAGCCGAGATTTGTTTAGTGCGTAGCATGTTAATAGTCCATCCATTCAAGAAGACTGTTCTTATGCCCTGAATTAGTCTGGAGTTGGTCTGTAGGGCAGTACTTAAGTACTTCTTTAATAGCTTTGCCATTCCTGATCACTGCATTTTATAATTTTAATAACCTTATCTAATTTCAATTGTTTTGCATTACTAAGACTTCACTTGGCCAGGAAGGTGCTTTCAGTAAAAATGCAGCATGCTGTGAAACCAGCTTGGGTCCTCAGTTACTCACTGAAGTTTAAACTCTGTGCAGAGACAGAGAACTTGGACTGCCTGGATTTCCTAGATATCTAATTTTTTTCAAGAGTAATCCACTCTGAAACTAGTTGAGGAAAATACATGGTCTTTCTGTTTGCTTTGCGAGGTTTTTTGTTCCTCCTTATTTAAGGGGGGATTTCAACAGATTAAAATCTGTTTCCTTCCCAGATACACAAAATACAAAGAAAGTATAAGTTAATAAAAAACACTTTCAAAGAAAGTGTATCTAAAACTTCAAAACAGATATGTTAATTAAATCTTCCTCTCCTCATGTTTCTTAATCTAAAAATAGAAAAGAACATAATGTCCATGGTGACTGTTAAGGGTCATGGGAAGACATTTCATTACCAATTGTATTTGGTTGAGAAATCCCAAACCAGGAAACTGTTCTTGTTTGGGTTGGTCTTTTTCATGGAATTGTGACCTTTTGTAGTTCATGTGTGTTCCAAGCATTTGAAATATTCACAGATTCATCAAATGGTTCAAAGCATTGCTGCTAGTTGTATTTGAATTTCCTGTTTTTGCCTTTCCTTGAATTCCACAGAGTAAAATTAGCAGTAGTTTGCCAGTGTTTCATTTCAAAGTCCTGAGAAGCTGATGTCTGCCAGTTATGCAGTTAAAAGCAAGAAGAATAGCTAAGAACATCTTCCAGCTCTCATTTACCTTCTCCTACAAATTTGCAATTATAACCACCATCTCTGAATATGCAGAAAACAGATTTTTTTTTAAAGAAGAATTAATACCAACCAAAAACTAGGTAAACAGTGCTTGATTAAGATTAAAATTGGACATTACCCACTTTTCACATAATATAAAATTTCTGGATTCCTCTATTTCAGATCAGAAAGATCCTCCCAATTTCTGGTTTTAAGAAGGTGTGTTTCTATTAGTTTCTGCAGAGCAATACCAGTTTATACTAGGTGAA
Source organism: Myiozetetes cayanensis (assembly GCF_022539395.1). Taxonomy (NCBI): domain Eukaryota; kingdom Metazoa; phylum Chordata; class Aves; order Passeriformes; family Tyrannidae; genus Myiozetetes; species Myiozetetes cayanensis. Next base: position 115,733,928 of record NW_026086604.1, on the reverse strand, counting down.
GATCTAGAATTACTCTTACAAATGTAGTATTGAAAAATGTTAATCTTGGCATTTTGAAAGAGTGCTACTAGATTAGTATCGAGTGCTACTAGATTAGTAGCTCTAAAACACAGTTTGCTTACAACTGTATGGGAAAGGAGATTAGATTTTATTTTGTTCTGGTTTACTGCTGAATTTATCCAGGGCAGAATGTAGAATGTGACCTATTCAGCGAGTTATTTTCAGCTGTCTTAAACGCTGTAATTTTCCACATCATACTTTGCAGATAGTTTGGATAATTGTTCGGTCTCCAAACCGTTAGAATCTGTTATGTCATTACAGGTATTTTTCTTGAACAGCATTGAAAAATCAATGCCCAGTTACAAGAACTACTACTGTGGTACTTACTCTTGTCAGCAATTGCACTGATACCAGAAACATCATTGGAGTTTGGAGTTTTATAGTGGCAACAATTTAAGGTGGATCCAAAAAAGAAGAACAGGTTTTAAATGGATGAAATAATATGAAAATGTGGGATAGTCTGAAATCATCTGATCCAGAATATATCTGAGCATATCCAAGTATCTGCACTGTTTCTATCCAAACTATTCAGAATGAATTCAGTTCACGTGGTCTAGTCTTCATGGTCAAGGTCTTTTGAATGGTTTAGTCCACATTGCCTCTGGCTTCCACTCAAATACTCCCTCCTGGTATTTCCCTCTTGACTCTGAAACTGTAAAATAAAGTACCCTGGGGTCATTAGTTCCTCGGGCCTGCCTGAATGAGAATGGATAACCCAGTAGCAACAGACGGTGTGGGTTTCAGCAAGTAGCAGCAAACCAAGGTGGGAAGTGTACAACTGCAGCCACGCTCCTAACCAGCCAGTGGTCGGAGATACTCCAACACTGGAGAATGGACTAGTCAGTGGAAATTACTATCACAGTGACTTTTAATTTCTGAATTTTAGTCATATAAAATCGATTTAACTTGTCAGGTGGATTTCTCCCAGCATATCAAAGGAAAAAAATACCTGTTTGTGTGAGTCCATCAGGATGCTGTCTTTCAGTAACTTAGAGGCAGTTTCCTTTCAGTGCTGTTAGTCAGTAAAATTTTCAGTAGAAATGCTCCTGCTGGCTTGAGCACTAAGTGATTTCTCCTGTCCTGAATGCAAAACTGTGCCACGGGGGTATCATTAAGAGAATCAGGGGAGGATATCAGCTTTATTATTTTTAGTATAATTTCTTTCCCTTTCTCTTGAGTCCTGCAGAGGGATGACAGCAACTCACCACCTTAATGTATATGCCTACAAATGCTGCATATGACCATAAAATTTTCTCACCTATTTATAAAACCAAATGCTTGTTTCTTATAGTGCCTGTAATTGCACATTACAAAGGATGGTTTTACACCTGAGCGGAGAAATATAATCATTTTTCTATTTTAAATCTTCCTGCTTTTAGCTTATCATAGGACAGTCTGCTTTTATTAGGAAAGAAAAAAAATAACAGAGTCATTTTAAAGCAATCCCTTTCATAGTTTGTACAATTCACCGACAATCAGTAGTCTATGTTTCTCAATGGACTTCTAAAATTCTCTACAGGAAATGTCAACTGTGATAAAACAAAGTTTGGAGTCTCCCTCCACTCTGATACTGAAAAAATGTTACTTTAGTGATTGTAGAGGCAGAGAAGATATGTCAAGGTTACATTAACATCACCCAGATCTACCCTCTTTTTCAGCTGGTCCTGGTCTTTGCCATGGAAAAGTACAAATGCCTCACTGCAGTGGAGACTTCTGAGGTGTCCTTTCCTCATTGATAGTATTGTGTTTTAAGCTAATTTTTCTCAAGCAGTTTCTGACCAACATACAAATTTTTAAAAGAGGAGATTAGAAACATCTACTTTTTGCCCCCAAACTGACCATTTCATTTTTCTCTCTCTCTCTAACAGAAGTTATTTTCTAGGGAAATAACTACTCGAGAATAATTTCCTATATGGACATTCCTACTCTAGAATAAGAGTAATTTTCTCCAGCATACTTTAATCCCTCTTAAATGTTACCGATTCTTCTCCAGAGGAACTATAGTTAAACCCTTACACTGAGACCAGAGGCTATCCTTTTTCCATAACAGAGAAGAAATAGATAATGTTGTTCTTCAACACTTTTTCCTGCAGTCCCTAATACCATTGCCTTTATACTCTGACAGTTTCCAAATATGATATGTCATTGACCTGGAAACAAGGAATACTGAAGGCTCTTCTAACTACCAGTTAATTCCAAGATGATGTGCAAGCATGCTGCAAAATACTGACTTGTGTGCCATGGGGAAATGTCTAATGCCTCTTCTCAGACTAATACAAATTTAACTCAAGTTAGAAATGAATGGAAAGATTCCCACTTATGGTGTAATGGCTCTGTTCTGGCTCTTAAAAGTAGATTCCACACTGTGACAGTGCATTTGCATGAGCATTTTAAGCTTGTGATAAAATACAAACAGAAACTGGTTTATGAACTCAGTAATAGATGTTTTTGCAAAACAATCAGCAGAATAAACTAAGTGTAGTCTTCACTGGCCTGAAGTGACAAACTTCAGTTTGTGTGTAGAGTGTATATGAAGTGTGTGGAACAGTTACAGAAAAATCAAAGGATGGTAAAGTGTGTGAGGCCAAAATCATCTTTTGTTATAAATTTTGCATCCATGAAGAGCCTGTAACATCAGAGGCTGGGGGCTCTGTGTGAAATAGCTTTATAAGAATTGTGATACTTAATTCATACCAAAATCCTGAATAGCTTTAAGTGACAATGCAAGGTATAGGGCATCAATAAATTATTGATCTTTAGATTCTTCACTGCATGCTCAGTATTCCCATGCCCTGAGCACCCGAGCTTCTATCAGCAGGGAAAATAAGAGCACTCAACATTTAGAAGCATGCTTATGCTCGACAGTGTCAAAGAGGAGAACTAATGTTTGCTAACAGAGTAGTGAACTTAATTTATGCTTTGGTTTGTGAAATAAGTGGTATTGTCTTTTTCAGAAACAGTGTCATCTCCCCTGTCATAGATGTCATAGACTGGAAGACTTTTCAGTACTATCACTCTGTGGGCCTGCATCGAGGTGTTTTTGATTGGAAATTAGATTTTCATTGGGAACCAGTGCCAGAGCATGAAGAGAAGGTACGACAGTCTCCCATCAGCCCTATCAGGTAACAGTCCATCAGACAATATGCCTCCACTCAGCTCAGCAGCAAACTGTACAGTTTGAGTCATCTTCCAGCTCACAGGAGAGATGTGGTTACTTGCATATCCTCAGTTAATATTTTTGAAGGGATAGAGCTTTTGTTTACAGTGTTTGTTTTGGCCTTTAGTAATTATTCCAACTAGATGGCAGTCATTCTTTCAACATGACCAGTGTTTTCCACACATTCACACAACTGGTGTACAGCCTGACCAGACAAGGTGTGGAGGTTTGTAGGGAAAGCAAGAGTGGGTCATAAAGAGTTAAAAGAGATATCTTAATCGTTATCTGTTTCTTTTTCTGGATGTACATGTATTCCACATTTCCCATTGTTCTGAGCCTTATTTGATAATTCAGCTCTTGACTCCCTTCCCCAAGCAAATCCCAGAATTAGACTCCAGTTGTTCTTTCTTTTAGTTAGATAATCAATTTGTTCAAGCCTATACAGAGCAGTATTCAATCATTTTTTAATACCATCTCTGTGGAAATGGTGGGATTTTCACGCTTCACATAATTCCTTATCCAAAACTCAAGGTATTCACTTTCAAACTGCTTTCTACACAGGAGTCCTGTGGTCGCTGGTGCAGTGGTGGCCATGGATCGGCATTACTTCCAAAATACCGGAGCTTATGATTCTGACATGACCATGTGGGGAGCAGAAAATCTGGAGCTGTCTATAAGGGTAAGAACCTCCATTAAAACATCAAGCTGTGGTAACTACTGGGCTTTTAAGGAACCTAAATGAAAAGGCAAGAAGATATTTATAAAATAAGTTAAGTGCAAAACATATCAGAGTATTCAGATTAAAACCTTCTTTGCAGAAATCTATCCCCATGCTCTGCAGTCTGTTAGGACAGAAACATGCAGCTGCTCTGAGTTAGGAGCATTATGTCAGGAGAAGGAAGTTTTGTTGGCTATCACTATCTGCCTGAGGACTGAGTCACTGCTTTTGGCACCCTCTGAAAGCTGCCTTTTTCTATTTTGGCATGTAACATGCACTAAAGGGAGAGTACCTTTATTTCTTTGCCAACATGTAGTTTTAATAACAAATTATTTATATTAAATCCTTTGCATTGATTTTTGCTGAATACAAAGAGTAACTGCTCTCTTTAAGGTTTCAGACAAGAGAAGGTGTGACCCCAGGTCTCTCCACTACACTGCACTGTTTGTACACAGAAAAACATAAAAGCATATAAATGGCTATGCTGGGTCAAACCAGAGGTCTGAATGACCAGTATCTTCTCCATGCCTCTGTATCTGTGGGGAACTGTATATAACAAAGAATATAATAAGGCTCTTGCTGCTTCCAGCAAAGTGCAGCTTAGGATCTCCTGAGGCAGAGTCTAGAGTAAAGGAGCTTCTCCTGTTCAAATAAAGGTAATCTAAATAAGGTAATCTCCTTTTGTGCTTTCACCTGTGTTCCAGACCTGGCTCTGTGGTGGCTCTGTAGAAGTTATTCCATGCTCCCGAGTCGGGCATGTCTATCGACATCACATTCCCCATGCTTTCGCCTATGAAGAGGCCATTGTGAGGAACAAAATCCGGATAGCAGAGACCTGGCTGGGCCCGTTTAAAGAGAACTTCTACAAGCACGACACAGTGGCTTTCTTAATCAGCAAGGTAAAGACGTCTGTAGTGGTTTGTTTCTGAAGGAAGGCATGCGAGTTGAGGTGGGTGAAGAGGGTGGAATAGGGGTGGGGGTGTCTGTGTGCAGTCAAACATTCAACGAGCATGGTGCTGGGGATGGATTTTTATTAAACCTTCCAGTGGAAGAGCTTTTGGATCAGGAAGGGAAGAAAGAAACTTGTGCCTAAGTTCAGCCTTGTGCTTATTGAGTATGACCTCTTCTCCAAATAACTTATTCTTCAGCTTGCTCAACAAACTGTAGTTTATTTTTGGAGCGATAGTACAAGGAGGATTGCAGTGCCTCTGAAGCTAGTAGTGATGTCTGTTCAAAGGACCCTCCTAGACGATTCATCCTTTGTTACTGAAGGTCTTCCTCGTATAGTTTCTGAGGATATTCAGTATTATTCATAGATGTGTGGCAAATTGTAGTGTCTCTCCCACTGGAAGGGAACATATCTGAGTGGTCTAGCGACAAAAAAGGTGGTTTTTTTTTCTGAACAAACAGATGTCCAGAAGCAACTGATCTGAGAAAGTCAGATCTCAACACACCACAACTTGCTTTTTAATTAGAAGGATCTCACAGACAGCAGTCCAACCCCCAGGAATTTGGATTAGACAGGCTTGCAGCCAGGTGTGTGGTGTAGCCCTAGCATGCAGCTACACTTCAGTCATGTGAAGGTTACACTCACAACAGAGAGGCAACAACTACAGAATAGCCCTGCTTGTTTCCTAAGCCACTGAACAATCCATTGCAGATCAGGGTCAGTCAAGGAAGAGTATATCTCTTGTATTACAAAGTGGTTTGTTTATTTGGAGTCATGCAGCTGTGGTAAATGTTGTCGATGTAGTTAACGTTAAGTTGTTAATAATGTTAAGTTGTTAATGCTGCTGCAGTTGTCAGGAATTCTTTGGCTCCAGTACCTTTTCTTGCAATGATATCCTCTCCTACAAGGCAGTGGGCCAACTTGTGAGCAATTTTGAATGAAAGTGTCATTCACCTTCCTGTTCATTTAACAAAGCCATGCTTTTAAGGAGAAAAAGATTCATTGAAAGCATTTAGGCAGAGCACAGGTAGGTGCTGTGCAAAGTTTCCCGTACGGTTTTGCTTCTGTATTTCATAGAATCACAGAATCGTAGAATGGTTTGGGTGGAAGGGACCTTAAAGATCATCTAGTTCCAACTCCCCTGCCATGGGCAAGGATGCCACCCACTAGATCAGGTTGCTCAGGGCTCCATCCAGCCTGGCCTTGAACACTTTCAGAGATAGGGCATGCACAACTTCTCTGGGCAACCTGTTCCAGTGCCTTACCACCTTTACATTAAAGAATTTCTCCCTAACATCTAATCTAAATCTACTCTCTTTCAGTTTAAACCTATTGCTCGTTTTTTATAAGCCCTCTTTAGGTACTAAGGTCTCCTCATGTGTATTCAACTTCATCAAATGATCCCAAATCTGTCCTTTGCTTGTAGTGGGAGGGACTTCACTTCCCTTTCCCACCCACTCAGAGGATCAGGGACTTAAGAGAAGTGGGAAGCATGACTGCCTGCAAAAACTGAGGAAAAGAACTTACAGAGTACCTCAGCCTTCTCCATATCAGTTGCCACCAATTCAGCCTTCTTGCTTATCAGGGGATACACTCTCCTTGGCCTTTCTTTCTGGTCTATGTACTTAGAGAATCAGTTCTTGTAACTCTTCATGTTCCTTGCCAAGTTTTGTTCCAGCTTTGCCTTGGCTTTCCTAACCCCATCCCTACCCTGGTCACCTGTCCCTGCTTCTACTGTCTGTGCATTTCTTTCTTACTCTTCAGTTTGAGGAGCAGATCCTTGCTCAGCCACGCTGGTTTTGAGCCTGCCTTGCTCAGTTTCCCACACACCGGGATAGAGAGCTCTTGTGCTCTAAGAAAAGTGGCCTAAAAGAGCTGCCAGCTCCAGCCAGCCCCTCTGTCCTTAAGGACAATTTCCCAGGGCATCTCTTTCACCAGCTCCTTAAACAGCTGGAAGTTTGCTCTTGCAAAGTTCAGGCCTCATCAGGCTGACACTCCTCGAGATCACAAACTCAACAAGGCTATGGTCACTACAGACCGGGCTGCCACCAATCCCAGCAGCTCTAATGAGCTCATCCACACTGGTGAGCACCACCAGGTCCAGCAACGCTTCACTTGTGGTTGGTTTGTCTAATACCCAGACAGTCCTGCATGTTCAGTCACTGCAAGGCTGGCCATCACCTAAAAAAACCAGATCCAGCAGGAGCTGCATTATAGCAGGGAGAGGAACAGGGCTGTGTGCTGAGCTTCTCTCTCATCACTGAGTCTGACCTCCTTGCACTCTATGGGTGGATCTGCCCCTCCAGTCTGTCTGCTAATCCTATAGTCTGTGACTACTACATTTCCTTTTTTACTCTATTTTCACATCTTTTTCAAAGCTTCTCTCTCCTTCTCTGTGTTGTACATTTGAACTCCACTGGCCACGAGTTCGTCAATTGACTCCCAAGGGTTACAGCCGTGTACCCGAAAGGAGGACACTAGGCCAAGTCTTTTAAAATGGGCAGTTAGGTCCTTAAATCATTTAATAATTTCCTGAAGGCTTTTCTTGTCAGCTCAGAAGCAATTTTCTGTACTCAAAACTACAGTCACCAATGATACAGTTTACTAGCTGTAAGCAGCATGACCTTTTGCTTGAGTTTATTCTTGCCAAAATACTGGCAAGAGTATAGTGCCAAAGTACTTCTAAGTACGATGCTCCCTCAGATGATCCATGTTACTACCTCTGTGCCCAACATACCATAACATACACAGCTCTTTTTCTCTTTTTCTTTCTTTCATAGCCAATATTTTCAGCATGTCAATGCAGCAGGATGTAATTCAAAAGGCACACGCAAGCAATGACATTATTGCTGCTCAGCTGCAAAGTGCCCTGTGGGGATTTAATGCACTGAGAGAGTGAGCAGAGCAACCTATGGGCCACTACAAAATTCTCTGTGAGCCTTGACCACCAATATTGCCCACTGCAGAAAACAACCAGTGACCCCCATTAGGTTCTTTTATAAGCCTCCTCGGTTTATGGTCTGTATCACATCTTGCACAGGATGTCCATGGTGTGAGCATTAAACAGATGAATAATGCTCTTCCCATCTCTCTACTATTTCAGCCACGATCTCCTTTGCTCCTTTTCTTGTGTGGTTTGCTTATTTAATTTATAAGCCAGTTTCCTTTCAGATTGGTTTACAGGGATAATGATTTTCTTTAAGTTATTTACACCATTTTTTCAGCATCAAATGCAGGCTGTAACTAGTATGATGAAATGAGATTGATTTACTGCCATTATCTTCTTCAGCCAAAGCAGTCTTATGAGAAACATCTCTTTTTAAGGGAAGCATTTTACGTTTCTCCTTTCCTTTTCCAGGAAAACGTCTTAGGAGACAGGGTTTGTGTGGTGCTGGATTGCTGAACTTTGTTCTTATGTTTATTGAATCTGAGACTGACACTAAACTATGAGGTTCTCTTTAACATATTGCAACTGTTGAGCATTGCCTGTGCAGTTTAGAGGGGCTGGCAAACAGTGCCACATAGCATGACTGATCCCTGCCTTTAGAAGCCGATACTTTGCCCTTGATCTCCAAGGCCCTTAATTTGTCAGTGCTTTCCGTGTTGCAAAGTCCTTTTTATGGATGCAGAGAAATAGCTGGTCTGATGAAAAAGTTATTTACAGGCAATTCTTTGCTTATGTTACCAGTTTTAATTTTTGATGTAGAAATCCAGACCAGTCTCCTGGAATCCCATCCCAACAGCATTTTTAAAGAGTAGAAGCATGAAGGGGGGAGATCTATTGCTGGAAAGAAAGGAGAAAGATTCTTAAGACTTGTGAGATATTTTCAATATTTGGGCACTGAGAGATTTAGAAAACTGTTTTGTGTGGATTTGAAGCTGAAGGATTAGACACTTAACTACTTAGAGTTTTCAGAACCCTGTTAGCCATCTTCAGTGCTAAATACCCTTAAATGTTCTTAAATGTTCAGACTGTCGGTTCTTTGCAGTGCAGATGCCCATAACTGCACCAATTTGTCTTTTTTCAGAACAGAGGAAGAGTTGATATTGTGTTTGTTTATAATTCGAAAAAACACAGAAATCATAGGAAAGGTTTTATCTGTTTATAGCTGCAAAACAAATTTGTTTACTAGATTTAGTAACTGTCAGATGATATATTTTGTGCTAAATTCTGTCATCACTTTTGCCCTCTGATCACGGAGGACTGACAATAACTGCATAATCTGGGCTGTTAGAGGCCAGGAAATTGAGTTTTACTCAGAGGGACAAATTCTATACTGAATGACAATCCAATACAATACCACTGAATTTCAGTGCAGCAAGTATCAAACTTGGTCTTGACTTTTTAAAATAAAAATATGACAAAGACTGACTTATCTTGCAGTATAATGATCGTTTTTAGAGGAAATACTTGTTTTCACAATGCATGCTACTTCTGAAATATTTACTTCTGTCACAATGCCAGACTGTGGCTGTTTTAGCTCAAAGTTTGAGAAAGGCTATAGCTGGACCTCCTCCTTTGCAAGAGATATTGATAAGAGCCATATATTAATATCTGTAACATGTAGGATAGAAAAGGTGGTAGAAACAATTCCTATTTTCACTCCTAGCCTCTCTAACACAAACACACTAGTAACCTTGTTGCCCTTATGCTTTGTCCCTTCCTCCATAAAGGCCGAGAAGCCAGACTGCAGTGAGCGCCTCCAGCTACAGAAGAGACTCGGTTGTAGGAATTTCCAGTGGTTTGTATCAAATGTGTACCCTGAACTCTCCCCACCTGGAGACGTGCCAAGATTCTCTGGCAAGGTAAGAGAAAACATCCTATAAAGAATGATCAGTGGTTTTAATTGTTCAAAGACTCCAGTGTCACTTCCGTGTACTCAGGGAGCAGAGAGTGAGCAAGAGGCTATTCCTGCTTTGAAACCTTTATTGTCCAAACAGACAATGCAACAAGGGTGGGAGGAGAAAGAAAAGGACAGAGATAAAGGACTGGCCCAGATTCTGACATAGATGTTGAAACCCAGTCAGGAACTGAACTCAGATTGTCCGACTCAGTTCAGTGTCACAGCTCAGAGGATCCCAACCGAAGGTTTTTAAGGTGCCATTAGTAAAGGAAAAAAATTGCGTTGCCTTATGCAGATGGCAACGGCAACAGCAGCTATCTCTGTGCTGATCTGTGTGCACAAAGAGAAAAAAGCATTTCTTCAGTTCTGCACTTCTCCCAAGGACAGAAATGGTAGCAATAGCAGTTCCTTGGTTGACTGTATACAGGAGGCAATATTCTCAATGTTGTTGTTGTGTTGTTTGGTTTTTTTTTAAATAACCCATAGTTGATAATTATAATTCATTAAATATTAATTTATTCCCAGTAGTCTTAAGAGAAGGGAGTTTCCCTCAAAAAGGCAACGAGGTCTACTAATTAATTCACACTGCTATTTGGAGCCAGATTTTATTGTGTCCTTTTACTATTTTTTCTGCTGTTTATTTTCCAAGTTTGTTTGAGAAGAGTGTAAGAACTGCGTGTAGATGACAGGAATTATCACGTGTTTCTTTTCTTATGGAATATCTTGGGTTTTATCTGACTACAGTGTCCGGTTGAAGTGCAATTTTCCATTAGCATAAAAAGTTTGAAACATTTCTTTTAATTATCATAATAGTTAAAACCAGAAGTGGGTATCTCCAAGTTAAACAAAACTCACTGGGTAGCACTGACCTTTGGTGAAAGTCTGTCTTTTATATCAGATCAGTTTGCAAGATCGGTATGCAAGACCTAGGCTGGAAAAAAGTATGAACAAAAACATGTATCATAAAGGGATACAGTCACAAAAATGTTAGCTGAAGGATATTTTGGTTGTATCCAATTGTGAATTATTTCGGTATAAATCTTTACTTACAGCTTTACAATACTGGTGTTGGCTTCTGTGCAGATTACAGACCTGGAAGAGCCACTTCAGAAAGCTCTATCAAACTCTCACCTTGCAGTGACAGTCTCACCCAGGTAATGTATACTCTGAGTATATAGGCATTGTGTCAGATCTAGGGAACCATCCAGAAGACAGTCGCTCCAACGTGTGAGTAGCTGGGTTGACACTAGTGGAAATAACTGATGTGTTCAGAACTAGGCATGTGTTAAGGTAATGATGCCCACGCTTCTGCAGCTGAGTAATTTGAAAAGCTGAAGTGTTTCATGAAGTGTTTCACTGATACACACACTTTGCTCCAGGAGGCATCATTAAGTGACTATTTTTTTTGGTGTATTTGATAGTGTCTAGGGAACAGAAAGCCTGTGAGTAAAAAATACATAACAGTTCCAGAATAATGGGAATGGGTTTCCCCCATTCAGTGACTAAAACTGAAGTTTAGTGTCTAAACTGCAGTCTAAAGCAAGAGGGAAATTCATGTAGACTCACAAGCCGAAATTAGTCTAGCAAGTTCATGCTTTAAAAGAAGCCAAACCAATACAGACTGATTGCAGATATTTATTCCAAGTCCCAAGCAAGTTTTCCTGCTCACACTGAGCTCAGGGTGTGCTGCAGGCACATTTCTAACTGCATTGTATGAGGACACTGCCAGAAACACCCTTCTGTTCAAATATTTATTAAACTAGAAAATTTTATTACAGGATGAGTTTATTTTATACTTAATTGTAGTTCACAAAACCTTTTCTTGGGTAAATAGTTATGCCAGAATTAGCTAGCACGGGGGATTGCTTTGAAGGGTCAAGGTTGTTGGGTCTCTGCCACTCGTGTTTGGGCTGCACCTCAACAAACACATACAGGAAATTGTTTTTGGAATTAGCATTTAGAAATTAATTGGGATGTCTGTCCATCATTGTTCAAACAAATGCTCCCTCTTCCAGCACTTTGAATACACCAGCACAAAGGAAATCCGGCTTGGTTCTGCTCCGCTCTTTTGCTTTGATGTCAGACACGGGAAGGTTATCCCTCAAAACTGTACAAAGGAGACAGACAACAGCCACCAGCACTGGGATGTCCAGGAGGTCAGTAATGTCTCTGCTGTGAGGGAAAGGCAGCTGATGGTGACTGTGGGATCACTGGGTGATTTACAGCATTTGTGTGGGGAAGGGATGTGGTATTTGAAGGGCGAGTTTCACTTCTGTACCATTTTCAGCCAAAAAACTTAGGATGCCTCTTGCCCATTTACACTATATGACACACATTTGGTTTAGAAATACAAAGTACAAAAATCCTAAATTTATTCCTGTGTTCTTGTTTTCACTGTTTGTCTTATAGGAATAGAATCAGAATCAGTGGTGGTGAAAATAAGAGCAGGGCAAATCTTTGCTGACTTCTTTTGGATACAGAAAGGGTTTGGGAATCCTGAACCCTCCCAAATGAGAGCCCTTTGTGAGGAGCTCTTAGTGGGAAACATTAGGTTTCCTCATATATTGTAAGAGAAGAGCAATATCAGAGGAATTCAGTATTATTTAGTGGACCTCACCCATCAGGAACTCCTCTACAAGATTGAAAAACCTCATGCTCTGCGACAGCCAAAAAACAGCAGTTACTGTAGTTGTAGGGATGCAGGAAGCCTCTGGGACAGTTCCTACTGTAATTTGGTTTGATTCCTCAGTGTCCTTCTGAAATTTTGTGGTCAGTAGTACTGAAGCTGATGCTGATGACAACCTGTAGCCACAGGAAACAAATAGTGGTGGAAAAGAATTCTGCACCTACCACTTCTGTCAGCTTCAAAAGGAACTGTGAATATTTACCATGCTCTGAGCACAGAGTTAAACCTACTCATTGTGTTTGGAGTAATACTTAAAAAAACTTGAACAGCAAGTCTGTATTGGTGATCTACTGTATATAAACATTTTCTAGCTTTTACTGCAAATCCCTTATTTTTATTGTGTTCTTTCTTTCCCTTCTTCTCTCACCTTGTAGAATGGAATGATTGTCCACATCCTTTCTGGCAAATGCATAGAGGCAGCAAAGAGTGAAGATGAGAAGGACTTGTTTTTGTCTGCATGTAACAAGAACACAAATCAGGCCTGGCAATTTGAACGCTCCCATGGGCTACATCAGAGATGACTGACAGGCCTCTGTGGAGGTCAAGTCTCCCAAAATTTAACATTACTTCTGCTTGGGATTTAAGATGCATTTCCTGCATGGACAAGAAAGATGCTGGTGTTTGTTGTAGCGTGCAGGGAAGTTAGGAAGGTCTCTTATCCAAAAGCCTGGCTCCCAATTTATTCAGCTCTAGCTAAAATTTCTATTTATTCTGCGAAGCAGGGAATAAAGAGACTGTAAGAACCAATAGATTCTCAATTCTACTATTGCAGAAGACAGTTAAGTTTGCCCTTTGAAGGAAACATGGAAAATTGGCTTCCAGACTGCTTGTCTTCAGCATATTCTGTGACTTCTGAAGATACAGGAAAATGAATGTTTGTGAGACTTTTGAAACTGTAAGAGGAAGTCAGGCAAGCCAGGATAAGAGTTTAGCCTTGTTTAACAGTGCATTTGACTCATATAAAAAAAAAGTAAGTTTTATATGTATAAAAGTAGTAGATGTTTCCACATGTAATAGCAAAAACTTTGTTTTCCAACTAGCCTGAGCCAAATTTCTACCCTCTATGAGATTACACAGAGAGTAAATTAGCACTTAAGTAGCCACTAATCGACTTGGAATACTAACATCCTCAGCGTTTGGCACACCCTTCCTTAAATCCTTACTCCACAAGCTAATTTGGATGGGAGAATGAAACTGAAATATTAACAACTTTTTGTTTTGTTTTAATGACATTTAAGAACAACTCCTCAGGAAACTTTTGTGGTAGAAAGAAGGGTAACAGCTTAGCTCTGCTTATTTGCAAATAGAAAGAACTGGTGACATCCATTTGCTCTTGTAAAGCCATGGGCTGAGCTTATTATAATCATTACAGTAACAAAAGTGCTGGCTGAAATCAGCAAGTGAAGGGAAACAGCAGGTTTCAACAGTGGCTACCCAGGAAGAAAATACTGGTACTTGCTTCTATTTGCTTGCAGCCCGAGTTAAGTATTTCACACTCTGAGTTTTAGCCAAGAAGACATTGTAGATTCTTGCTGTCATGGCTCTCCAGGTTGATCCTCAAAAGACCAAATTTCCTAGAGAAATTTCTTCTGCGGAGCCTGCATTGCTGCTGACCTGCTGTCTTTCGAAGGGGTGAATGAGAGTTGAGGTTAGGTAGCAAGAATGGTCTCATACAGTATGCAGTAGCCAAGCAAACTTCTACTTTAGTATTTTGTTAGGGTACTTTCAATTTTGGAGCCAGAATCAATAATGACTGACACTTTTCAAGAGCCAGCTAAGACAGAAGAACAAAGATTTGGGAGTCTTCCCACATCAGCACCACACCCAATTTATAGTATAAATCAGTCATGATCCTATGTATTTATTGAAGGTGGTGGGCATCATTAATGAAACTTAGTTAGGTTTTGAGATTTTTTTCAAGAGGGAAAATTGTGGTTTGTTTGGGTTTTTTTAATGTACAGCACATTGTTTAGAGAAAGGAAGGAATAACAGAATATTCTGCTTTCCAGAGCCTTCCAGTCACCTGCTCTTGGTAAATCATAATAAAGTGGCATTGAGCATATAAAATTGGTTACAACAGAAGACACAAACATGTTTGGAGTATTATCCAAAATATTTCCCAGTGTCTAGTTCCCTGTCTACTTCAAGTGCTACAAATTCCACATTATGTTCAGGCATCATTTCAGTCATCCCAATTATTACTCCTGCTTTCTTTGACAGCACCAGAATCTAACACTATTTCTACTGTGTCGTTTAAAATTTCCTGTGACATTGTTGAAAATGCTTTGACTCTCAGCAGAGAAGATGGTGGCAACCTCTTCCAGAACAAGTGACCCCTGACCATTGCCCAAATTTAGGGTGAGAAAAGAGAATTTTTAAATTGCATAAAAGCTGAGTAAAATGCTGTTTTATTGACATGTGATTCCTTTATTTAAAATTATAAGTATGCCAGATTTTAAATTATGTATTATTTATTTTATTTTGGACACTACACTGGGAATATCATTCCTTCAGCATTTAGGTTAATGTTAAAAAATGTGTATATAAATATGGTAATTGAACAGAAGTGAGATTTATCACAAAGAAGAATGAAAAGATTTTTGGTTTTGTAAGGAGATGTTTGGAATTAAATTTCAGAGACACGGGCACCTTCATCTTATACTACTTCTTAACATAATGAAGGTTTGCTGTAGATATATGTACAATAGAAAAATACATTACCTAATACCTCTTCCAACAATAAAATGAAAATATATGGTTCAGTACCATTTAAAAAATAATTGTTAAAATAGTTGTTTAGTTTAGTAACAGAGTAAATGTGTGTTTGGTTTCCAAGGGAACTAAACTCCAGAGCACAGGCCAGAAGGGAGCTACAAGGTGGTCTAGGAGGTCTCCATACAGAGACATCCAGGGGACACAGATTGTGTACCATACCATGGAGCACACTTCCCTCTAATATAAACACAGCTTATTATTACACACACACACACACACACAAAAGAACAAAGGGAAAGCATTTATCCATGTTTTTCCTAGTTTCCTTCCTGTATGCCTTGTAAATGCATTGGTTGGTTGTACCAATACTGTTTCTTCATTGTGGTCATTCACACCCTGCCCCTGTGGTTGGATCCATCAGCTGAAACCTTCTCCTCGTGGGAGTGGGCTCAACAAAGGGTCTCTGATGAGGGTCCTGGTGTGTTTTCCTCATTTATGCCCCTCTTTCATGCAATACTAGCAGACAGTGATGCTTTCAGCATCACAAAACACGGGATTACTTTCAGCTCTGCATTTAGACAGGGTCAACATTCCAGATTCCACTAATTCCCACTGACAGGAGAGAAACGTAAGAACAGAATGTTTCATGCATGAACGAAGCAGTTTAAACTTTGAAGGCCTCCAAAGCAGAGCCTTGGGCAAGAGCAAAGGAATTCCAGCAAAACACGAATAAACAACTTATAGTCTAACTCCACCTGTTTCCTTGAATTTGGCAACCCAGGCATAATGAATGCTTTGAGCCAAACCCACCCATGAAGCTGAGCTAAAAGGGTCAGGTTCAGGAACAGGTCACCTTTCGGGTGACAGCGCTTTAACTAAACAGCCTGGTTTATTCCTGTCCCAGCTAATGACAAATGGAAGAAAATAAAGACTTTAAGTATTATTGAACGTACCTTTAAAGTGAGACCCAGTCGATGCAGTCGGTGCTGGCCGACGGTTGGGGTTTGTCCCGGTAGGTGAGGTGGGTGCCACCACTGATGCAGGGAAACAGAATGACAGCTTTTCTCTCTCTGTGTTAACCTGAAGTTTAAACAGGGTGAAGGACAGTTAGAGCAACCTTCATGATAAATCCTGCAGCACAGAAATGTTCAGGGTATCTCTCAGTCCACGTATAAGTGCCTCCAGGTCCTCCCCTAGAGATGCTGATTGAGCTGTAATACTGTCTGCTGATTAAAATGCAATAGCTTCCATTACAGATTTCCTCATGAAGGAATGGAGCTATGCTCAGGCACCTGAGACAAGAACAGTAACAGCCTAAGTTTCCATAACAGCTGGAAGGTGGCACGTGAGAGAGAGCTTTCAGTTTCTGACTTCGTATCTCATTTTATCTCCATCAGTTTGATTCAAATTGCAAACGTATTGGAAGAGAGTAAAAAAAGGAATGTTTTGCAAACATTGGTCACATGTTTTCAAGGTCATGTTTTTAAGCTATGCAAACTGCACGTCAGCCCTGAATAAAGAATATCAGTGCACAGTGAAATGTATTTTTATTTTCTTCATTGTGTGATGATTTGTTAATGTCTCATTTTCTTCATGCTGCAGCACAGCTGGTCTGCAAAGAACCCAGTCAGAAAGCCTCCAGTGGCAATATTCTCATTTAGCCATCACCTTACAGTCTTACAGAAATGTATAGTAGGAATCTGCCTCAACTTATAGGGGGCTTTATTTTGTAGACCTTTGCCATAATTTCTCTTGGTTTCAGTGGAAAGGTCTGAATAGGGACTACAGAACCCCTGGAAAGGAGACTCTCTGGAAAGCATGATCTCTGGCACACACTTCAGGCAGCTCTCAGCTGCTTATTCACCAGGTGGCTTGGAAGGAGGTTCTAGAAAAACAATCTGCCTACATGACTTGACATGGCAGGCATAGCATTTTTCATGTCTTTCTAGCTTCTTTTTGTTGTTGTTGTTTGTTTTGGTAATATAGCTATCCCTCCTGGGGATTATTATCCATTAGACACATGGAATCGGATTCTCCTCTTCTAACTGGGGTCACCTAAGCAGTAGACACAACTAAGGTACTTGTCTAGGCTTCTTCTACTGCTCAGCAGAGAACACATCCAGGGGTAACCAAGTAATCAAACAAGATGGAGAATCACTATCTAGAAGTGCTTGCTTTCTCTACTGATTAGGGAGGGAGTCTTGATGATTAATTTAGATGGCACATGTAAATTTTGAACTGGAGTTAGGTGGAAGGAACATCATCTGAAGGGTACCCAGGCTAAAATCCCTTCCAGGAGCCCAACCCCAGTGCCCAGCTCTTCCAATCCCCTAAAGACCTGGTTTTAGGCACAAAGATGACAGCCAAGAACAAACTTGCTACCATCTGCAATTTCCTCAAATGAGTTTAATCCAACAGCACACTTGTTTAAGACACCTTCTTTGTTCACAGCCTGAGAGACCCCACTGTGTAGGATGCTGTGATACCAGCATGATACCTGGTCCCAAAGGTATAAGAATTTAAATTCTCAGAGAAGTCTATAATGTTTTGAAGATGTTAACTCTAACATGAATGATAAATCTTCTGTATCTTTCTTCTGAGTAGGCTGGACAGCTACAGCAGAATTTTCACAGCACAGAACAGATACAGGTGCCAGGATTGTTAGCAAGGTTCTTTTTAGAGTGAACCTAAGTTACAGACAGACCAGCCTAAGGGCTGAATACATTATTCAGTTTCTAAGTAACTGCACAAAGTCCTTTATTAAAGTCCACGACCTTTGGTAATACTATCATGATATTTATTTACACCAGTGCTATTTCTGTGTTACAAGTTGGGAAAATGGTGAACGTAATCAGTTTTGGGTTTTTTAAAATATCCATTATGTAAAAATACCAAATATATTTTAAAATACCTAACCTATTTTGTGCAATTTTTCAAAAAATTGCTCCCACATTTATTAATATCTCAGTCTTACAGACTGATAACAAATGATCTACTAATGTCACTTGTATTGTTACAGGCATAAGTGAGCTTTAGAGGATTACATCCTTTAGTATTATATTTTTCAATGTATTTTTTATTAACTTCTTAATATGCTACTAGGTGAAAACTGGTTTCTTTTACAGTCTCTTTTTCATAATTTAATGTAATAATTACATAAAAAATTTAATCTCAGCACTGAAAGAAAATCAACTGTTACTCTGACATATCAGGAGTTCATCTCTCAAGATCGAGAGCATCAGATATTTACACCTGAGTACGAGCCACTGGGAGGCTGTTTCTGTCAATCACTCTTTATACTTACAGTTTGAGATTACTGAACAACCAAAAGTGGTCGAAAGCTGTAGTCAAACCAAAATGTTTAATGCAAAACAGTCTTATAGAGACAACAGGTCATTGCGTTCTGTCATCTTCTCTTTCTTTCCCTCTTATCAGCACACACTTTGCCCTCTTAGAAATCAAGAGCCAAGCAGTGAACAAAGAGTTTCGTAATCAGAGTATTTCAAGCAGGTAGATGCATAAAATTCATCATGTCAATTAAAAAATAAGCCTTGCAGTAAATTTCTCGTTGGACAAGTTGTCTAACTACACCCCTGCCTTTCTGTTGTCTTATCTAGTTTGTGTATGCGTCATACCCATCGACAACTCATCATCTGTGGTGCCAGGAGCTGCCTTCACTTACAAATTAGTCAACAAATCATATAGCTTGGAAGGCTGCTTAAGTCTGACTGAGCATCCTTACTTCCTCAGTTCATAAAGTTCTGCTGATGGATCACCAGCTGCCCTAGCAAGCTCCCAGACAGAGGCAAGAGCCGCTTCTTCAGGGCAGTGTGCTGCTGATTCCTTTATTTGCAGAAGCAAAGGGAACCTTAATTTCCCAGAGTAACAAACTGTGGTCAGTCTGTGGTGTCTGCGTAGATATGTGCACGTACAAGACCAGGAACAGAGCCTGGTGCTGATGTTAAGGAAGTAACTTCTAGTTTTACACAAACAGTGAACAGTTTTGGCTCCAGCTGCTGCTTCCGAGTGTAGCCCGTGACAGAACTCTTAGGATTCTCTAGTGCCAAGAACAACTCTTAAATCAGCAATGAGTAGGAAGGTTGAAACAAAATAGGTCTTGACACTGGAAAATAACTTGATAGGCAAAATAAGAACCACAAGACTATAATTTGCTAATTACAAGAAGATGTCTGTCGTTTCTCAAAAATACACAATTTTGTACAGTTTCATAAAAGATTACACGTAACATGATGCGCAGGCTTGGCATCCACAAAATTCCATTTTGTGGAATTGCCAAGGTTTCCAAGTTTGGTTTCAGCGTGGAACAAGACGCACCATTTCCTTTGCTCTCTGAAACAGTGCTGGAACGTCACACAGGCAGTAATGAGAGAGGTCCCCAGGCCAGGCTGCTCACAGCAAGATGCTGGGCTCTGCTTCCTTGTCACCCATCATAAGAAAGAACCTTTTCCTCTCGGATGTCTTGCTTTCAACAAGCTGGAAAATTTCAATAAAAAACTGTTTTCCTGGAATTTTCTTTGACAGCTCTAGTGAACATGTTTATAACCATTACACGCTAGCAAAGACTGTTAATTCAGCAGAATGAGGAAAATCAATATTTGATTTTTAAGAGGGAAAGAATAAAGTGGCAAATGGGAAAGGCTGAATTTAATTTCAATTCCCGGTTTCTTTTTACAGCACTGTAGAACAACCCAACAACCCAATAACAACGGCCTCAGAGGTTTATGCTGCAAGTACTTCTTCATAATGATATGCCTGGCAGGAAATGGTTTTCTCTAAATAATCATTCAGGCCAATTGCTCTCTCTCTTTGCTCTCCTTGGCACCTGGGGTGATTTTCTTCTCTTATCTACTAAAGCAGTCTCTGGAGAGGAAAGGACAAAACAGAAGGCTGGGGATAAGGGCCCAGGACTGAGTCCCCGAAGCTATTTCAGCTGGAGGCAGCGGTCCTGCCATTTAGTATCATGGAATTTGATTCACTTGGGGTGCCCTCCAGCATTTCACTGGTCAGGTAGTTCCAGGCACCTGAGGCTTCTTCCACACCTCAGCCCTCCCTGCTCTAACTTGGGTGGCGGAACAAATCACCTGAGCACGCCCAAGTGTAAGGGAAGCCTTCCTCCCATTGCTCCAGGAAGTGGCAGGAACACGTGAAAAACACTCTGGGATTGGAAGCAGAGGTCACCTTTGGGTCGAACTCGGACAGGCAGCATCATGATGCAGCTGGGGCAGGAGGCCACGTCCTCCCCTCATTCCAGGTCCTGTTGCAAGAATCCCAGGAAAGCGGTCACGGAATGGACCAGGGGCGCACCCGGGGTCTAAGGCCGCTCCTGCCCCATCTCCCCTCATGCCCATGATGAGGAATCACACCCCACAGGGGCATGGGCAGCTGTAGGTCCCGGTCTCTTCATCGTGCGTGAAGTCCTCGATCTCCACCTCTATGTCGTGGAACACCGACATAGCGGCAGGAGGTGGCGGGAGCCGGGACAGAGGGAAGGGCAGCGGCGGCTCCTGCAGGGACGCGAGATGGGGAGGACGGAGCTCTCCTTCTGTGAGGCAGCTGAGATGGTGGGGAACCGAGGGATGTGAGGGAGGGATCGGGGGATGCAGATCGTGGATCGGGGTAAGGAAGGTCAGGGTCGGTGGTCGGAACGAGCCATTGATTCCGAGTGAGGAGAGGAAGGAGCCACGGAAAAGTCAAAAAAGTAGCGCTCATTTCTCTGCGTGGAACAAAGGAAGGAAGTGGGTATTTGGAGTGTCTATTCCTGTAACGGGTTGGGTAAGAAGGTAGTAAAGGGAGAACATCCTACCTGACAGGAGCTTGGGAGGATGAAACAGTGCCCTCCATGGAGGGCAGGGAATCGCCAAAGAGCTGGATGGATGGAGAAAGTCACAGGGGTGACAGATGGGGCAGAAGCTGTTCACCCTGTGGAAAGATGTGATTCACACTTGTACATGGGAGAGGAGAACCAGGGCTCATTAAAAGACATTTTGGAATTTATTAGATACAGAGTAAAAAATGACAACTGACTTTATTGCCATCTTCATGATTGAAGAGTGATTGATGACAGTGTAAATGGAACAAGGATCTTGAACTACTGCTCAAGAGTCGTTTCTTATTTATGAGAGAGTCTCAAAGTAGTCTGTATCAATAGGATCTTTCAGCTGTGACTATAAAATTAGGCTGCCATTTTTGTTGTTTTCAGTATTATGTATTGATACTGAACTTTGGTTGGTTTTTTACATTTTCATGTGTAGAACTGAGCACATTTGCTTCCTGAAGTGGTAACAGTGAAAATGAGGAGAATGAGGATGGCTCATTTAAATGAGTGTCCACTTCAGCGGCAGAATTAAACAAAGGATGTAAAATAAACAGTCAAGAATCTCTGCTTGGATTTTAAAGTTGTGCCACTTCTTTTACCAGCAGATGTTGCTGCATTTAGTAGCAAGTAATTGCAGAAGGGGTCTTGAAGGTTGTGAGTTGATTAAAAAAGAAAAAAAAAAATCTTTATTCTCAGTCCTGGGCCTCTGAAGCAAAGTGTCAGACTTTCTGTGGTTCATTTTGATGTTGTGGAGATTTAATTAAAGTCACAGGTATTGGCATAAATGGCTTACATAAGAGTGTCCACTTTCAAACATCCTTCATTTTTACTTTGACTTAGTTGATGTGGTAGAGTGAAAAGCATGAGAACATGAATCAAAAGGCAAGAAGCCTTAAAAAAAAAAGTGTATATGCATATGCTATCTGAAAGACTCCAAATCCTCAACTGACCTCATGAATTTGAGATACTCAGTGCTTTTCAACCACTTTGGCTTTACATACAATGTGACTTCTAATCTTTTGGGTTCATGATGCCACTCCTCCAGTCTGTCTAGCTCTAACCCATGCTGTCACCCAAACCACGGGGGGTTTCGCTGACCTGACACTCAGGTCCACCTTGTGGACTGTTCTAGTGCCAAATAAATGGGTATGTTGTGTCTCTTTTTGTTTTTAGGAACTCTAGAGGCAGAAAAAGAAAGGCATTTTTAGAGAAGGTCATCTTGGAAAGCTCTTAATGCAAAAGCAAGACATGAAATACCAGTATGGGCATGAACTCTAGCAAGTAAGGAACAAATGCCAAAATGCCATTTTCTTTAATTAATATTCTGGATTTTCTCCAGGAGGAGTTATCTCATCTCCTTTCTCTTTATATACAGCATATTGCAAAAAGAATAAACTGAAATGGAGCACTTAATTTGTGGAGGGAATTATGCTGTTGTGCTAACCAAGGAAAATTATGGTACACTGATTTAAAAATAAGCTCTGCTTTCTCCCCTCCAGTACCCCAAAAAACATTCTACTATTCTTCTGAACACAAGGTATTCAAATCCAGGGCTGCTACTGCCTAACTTAATGAAAGACTACAGTATGCCAGGAAAATACCCAAGACATAAAATACATTTATGGCTAGTGGTGATTGTTATTTTATGCCTGTCAGTAATCTTTTTAGCCAAAAGCTATCCTCAGTTATTGATATTTCATTATGGGGTTTCAAGGTGACTCTGTAGATGACAGGTATAGCCCCTATTTTTCCGCTTCCCAGTAGGAATACCGATGAACACTGGAAATGTAGTGCAGATCGTGGAAGTGCAGTCCCTCCAGATAATTCCCATTTTGACCCCTGACAACAAAAAACTGTTGGTTTTTGTCTGCATGCCTTAACCAGATTATTTCAGCTGTGCCAGTACCATGAAAACCCCCACTCTTTGTAGACCTAGTTCTGCCAGGCTGGCGATTTCTCCCTCTGAACAGAGAAGAATATTAAGATGCAAGAGCAATTTATACATTCTCCTTTACTAGGTCTCATCAGTGTAATTCTATTATTAAAAATGTTTAAAACATACTTGCAAAATAAATAGTAAAGTGAATAAAACCCCTACATAAGGACAAAGTCTACATCCAGCAAGAACATAGGAAAGCCGTATCCTTTTTGTCTTGGTTTTGGCAATAGAAAGACAGTCCTAATGGAGAACACAGGAGAGCAAATAACAGCAGAACTGACAAGATGGAGGAAGTAATTTCTCAGACAGTGAGAATGTGCAGGTGATCATTTGCTCTACTGAGACCAAGATTTCTCTTTTTTGGCTGGACATGTCAGAAATATGCACAAATCTCTAACTGAGGTTTCGTCTTTGCCCTGTTTAAGAGGCTCATCTCACTTAGTTTTCTGGTTGCTTTCTGCTGGACTGGCTATAAGGAAAAAATGATGGAATTTCTAGGAGCAAAATAACTGTATTTTGGAATTGTCATTTCTTGGCAGTCATGAGCAACGAACTACAATAAGATACATTGGGAAGGAAATGCTGGAAGGAGTCTGCTCGGTAAAGATCTGGAAAGTGCAAAAATGAGCAAAAATAAACAGTATTTCACATTGATAAAACACATCTGACAGGCTTAAAATACAATGGTCAGCTCAGCAAGAGAGTTGAAATTAAAACTGAGTAGTTTCAGATTTTCTGAAAAGGATGTTTCTGAACAGTCTTTGTGTCTCCAGTCGTGGATGTAGCTCTTCAGATCTCACTAAGGCATTTTGCTGCCAAGTTAGTGTTAGACTGCTGGTCAGGAGCACCAAGAGCATCTTAACGTAGTAGGGGTGTGTCCAGGTGCATCCAGTGGTAGGGACAACAGCCTGACCTCATGCAGTGAGTCATGGCAACAGAGGCTGGTTCTAATCAGGTATCTTACCTCTGCAGGGTATTGTTATAGAGATTGTGCAGCTGCTGAATAGAGTGAGTGAACAGAAAGAACCCAACAGCAACGTTAAAAAAAAAAAAAAAAAAAATAAATTTGACTCACTACTCACTGATACTCACTGAATAAACATCCCCTGAAAAATTAAGATTTGGAGGAACCAAAACTACTCACAAGTTGGTGTCAAGTGCCAGCCTGTGTGGTGGCATTGTGCAGGGTGAGAAATACTGTGAGACTTCATACTGACTTCTTCAGAATGAAACGAATCATTCCATAAATGCCAAAATGCTTCAAATAACACTCTGGGACCAAACTGATTTTTACGAATTTAAAATCGCTTCCCCTACCTATTTTTCAGTTCAGCAAGAGATAAAAAATAAACAAAGTGGGAGCTGTATCTGACCAAGAGCAGTCACAGAATGTGTATTGGGGCATTTCAAATAAGGCCCTGGTGAGGACAATGTCACACTCTTAGAAATCAGGGGTTTTTCCAATGTGTCTGCCTCATCCTGAGCCGTAACAGCCTCAGATGTGAACAATACCAGAATGCACCTGCTCAGTCTGTTTTTTTGGCTGACACAGTGAAGCAGCGATCAGACTGAGGCTGAAACATTTATGAGAGAGAGTCATGAAGGGCAGAAAACCCAGAAATGTATTATTTACTGGACATGTCCTTTATTCCCTGTTCATGGGTAATTCATTCAAATTCTGCCCTTCTGTCGGGTGAAGTGGATATGAAGTAACATCCTCGAAGCGACCTGTGTTGCTCCAGATTTACGTGACTGGATCCGCCTTGGAGCATTTTATGTTAGCCATGTCTCACAGAGTGCTCTGTGCCTAGGGCTCAGAATATTCCCAGCCAGTTTAATCTTCACAAGCTGCCCTTGCAAGGCAAGCTGCATATGTGTTTACAGATCTAGCACTATCATTTCTTACTCCTCGAGTTGATTAACCTGTCAGAAGTGAATCTGTTTCTTCAGACCTCTATTTTTGCAGGTGCTCCTGGTATAAAATGCCTCAACGGTACAATTACGAACGAGACAAAATGTGCAGACGCTTTATTTGGCATGGAAAGAACCCAAGGACACAGCCCTGCTACGGTTGCAAAAATAAAAAACGAGTGTGGGGAACTTGGCCTTCCTCAGTGGAAACTCAACATTTGGGTGGCCTTGCTGCAGCCTGTGTGGGGCTGGCAGTCACTGTCTCTGAATGAAGAGGCTGACTTTAACCTGGATCTCTATCAAATCCTCCCTCCGTGAGACCGTGCATTTGGCAGAGGTACTGACAGAAATTCTCTGGCTGAGAAATCGCAATCAAATCCTGTTAGGCATAATATCTTGAGAAGGGGGTCTATTAGTTTAAAATACTGGGGAAGTTTGACTGTGGCTGTTTGGCATTTTCTGCAGTTGCTGATTTATTTGAATTCTCCTTCAGTTATAAAAACCCCAGACTTGAAAACAGTATCAAGGAAAACAAAACCACAACAAAAAAAGATTTGCAAGGATCAGAGTGTTTTGTAGGGGCCAGATTAAATTCTTCCAGTGTGTGCCTTCTATACATCACCCCTCACTTGTGTATGCACAGCAGATAACCATGCAGCCCTAACTGCTAGGCTATTTGCTATGTTTATTGAGCTAGCAATAAATTCTGAGGTTAGTGCCTGAAAAAATAGTTGAGGTGGGAGGAAAATCCTTCCTCTCATAAGAAGGAGGAGGTGGCCCTAAATCAGTGCATCCACCCCCAGCTGCCCTGCTACCATGGGCTCAGTGTGCATACAGGTGAATTCCACATAGGAAAGGCTTAGGGACCAGCCCTCTCTGATGCTCCCCCTTCCTTCCACAGCAAATTCCCGTCTCTAGGTTGCTCAGCAGCTTGCAGTGGAGGTGCAGGGGCCACAGAAGTGTATTCTGATGCCCAAGGCAGGCTGCCAGCTTGGTGTGCCATCACCAGCTCTCCCCAGGCCTTACGTCAAGGGATATTAAAAATACAGTCTTGGTCCCAGTTCAAAGCAGTGCTTGAACTTCATGACCTGTCCCTGGCAGGGAGCGTGTGTCACTGCTTGCCATGTCCTTTTCATAGTCTTACAAGGGGTAGGACTTGTAACTGCCCCACTGCGCACCATCCTTGGGTTTTGGGAATTTTGATGTTTGTCTCAAAAAGAAACACCTGACTCCACAGCTTTTACTTGCCCAAGGAAAGCTCATAGGCTCAGACCTCAGGCTGTTTGTGAAGCCTGTCAAAACCCATTTGTCTAGGAGATAGCAGCAGCAAATATCACAGTTAAGTCTAAAAGGCACTTCTATGCCAAGCTCATTCTAGGTCACTAACTTCCTAAGGGTATTCTTCCAAGAAATAGCTTCATCTTGAGTAGTTCTGCAAGACGAGAGAGACTGTGAGTTATAATTAACCCCTTCTTCACAAGGAAAAGCAAGAATTCTTCAGTCTATCACATTTATCACTCATTATTTATTCAGGCTAAGACTTCTCCCTCCTAGGGCTAATATTAGAAAATAAAGTTACAAGTAAATAGTAGATTTGTATGAAAGAAAATAATATTTGCTCTTTCAAAAAAGACGTTATGTTATTTGTGCATCTTGGGCAGTATTCCCGCTTCTTTTAAAAAAGTAAATACAGTGTATTCAAAATTAAAAGAAATCTCACACTGAAACAGTCCACCAACTCCAGTAAAAGGCTTCACTGCCTGGAAAAGTCAGATACCCATCAGGAAAGCCACTGTAGCAAAGACAAGGAAATACAAGAGGCATACAGATGCAGCTTTGAAGAAAGAGATGAAGCCATGTAAGAAGTGCAATGTGGATGGCTAATTAAAACTAAAATGGAAGGGAAGTAACAAATTACAAAACTAAACAAATAAAGCCAGCTAAATGATGAAAGGAGTGGAGATAAACCAGTCTGGGACAGTCCTACTAAAATGCATGGAGTTTGCACATCTTCATCAGCTGCTGTTAGAAGGTTGTGGTAGAACGACTACTGGGAGGGACTGGCAGAAAAACTACCTGAGCCAGTGGTTACCTTGTCTTCTAAAAGCCATCTGGGTCACAAGCAAGAGACAGGAGGTGAAAGACATGCTTATTCTGAGGCTCAGATTCTAAAAAGTTGTTCCCTTAATTAAACAAAAGTTTTACGATTTTTATGTGAGCCTAGTGCTCAGCAAGTGTTAAAAAAGCACATCGTATGTTAAGAATTTTTGGAAAATGGAGAGCAGAATAGAGAACAAACATCTCTATGCCAACGTGTGTGATGCACCTGTATCCAGGACTCTGCACAGTTCCTACCTCCCTCTCAAAAATGGTGTGGGAAAGCTCGGCAAGGTTCAGAGAGAGCAACAGTAACAAGTGCAGGTATGGAACAGCTGTGTGGAATGTGCCTGACTAGACTTGAGAGGCTGGAAGAAGAAAAAAAAAGGAAAAAAATCTTAACAGTCATCAGTAGGCTGGAGGTGAGAGCACAAAACTGTCTTTTCCTTTCTAAAAGGTGTCTTCAAATGAACTACAGGGCAATGGGTTCAAAACAAACAAAGACATATGTCTCTTCACAAAGCACACTTAACTTGGGTAATTCCTTTCCAGGGGATGTAGTGGATTTTGAGATGTGGATTCAAAAAGTGATTAGACAAATTAACAGAAATATCTATTTATCTATGCTATTAAATAAAAATGCCTCAGTCTCAAGAAGTCCACAACTTTCAAATTGTGTGGGAGGGTGTTCCAGAGAAGCACCCCCAAATGTTTGCCCTGGTCATTATTAGACTCTTCACGAGCTTCTGGGCAGGGCTGGGGATGGGATGGGACCAAGGAGACCCTTGGTCTGCCCTGGGACAGCCAGTTCTGCTCTGATGCACTTACCTGTTTTGCTGCCACAGTTCAGCTCAGCCTCCAGGACAGAAGCTTCTGCTACTGGCTCTGAAATGGCCCTCTGACAAGTGGTTTGTCTGTATCTCTGCCTCTGGACTGTTTACATAAATTGTCAAAGTCTG
This sequence comes from Myiozetetes cayanensis, assembly GCF_022539395.1. Lineage (NCBI taxonomy): Eukaryota > Metazoa > Chordata > Aves > Passeriformes > Tyrannidae > Myiozetetes > Myiozetetes cayanensis. Next base: position 115,706,057 of record NW_026086604.1, on the reverse strand, counting down.
GTTCTAGCTAAGGGGCGTATGCCAGAATCCATCAGGGTGAGAACACCTGCGGAGTGCACTGGGGGTCACAGAAGCCTCTGCAGAGTATAGGAGTCAAATATATTCTACCAAAATGAGAGGAAAGGTAGGATAATGTAGGGTTCATATTTTATCTACTGTTTTCTGTATTTTAAAAGAAATGTTAATCTTAAAATCTGTCACAAGCTATAGCATCAGTTCTAGTCTCTGTTATAGTGATAAAAATGATAAATTTGTGCTGCAGTCTCACTGTTGTCTAAAAATAAATACCTTAAGATGGTATTGCATTACCTAGGTACACAATTTTCATGGAAAGAATCAGCAACAGGCCTATGATCAAACATGCAGAAATACAAACTGTTAAGCAGTATCTCTTTCAATGTATTTGGGGAAAAAAAAAAAAAAGCCCTCCCTTGAAAAATGTAATTTTTTCCTATGGAGTGTGAAATTATCATTCTTCCGAAGATTATACCAGAAATTCATATTTTGTGTAAATACCACAGGACTACCCACAAAAATATAATATTCAGAAACAATGCAGCTATTTAGTGTTCTGGTGGGTGGGAATCTTTTACTTGAAGTAATGAATGTGTCAAAAACTTGTCCTCCAACTTGTCCAGAAGGACAACTGAGACCAAGGTAAAACCATTTGCCAATGGAGCACAAAGGGCCCGAAGAGGGCACTGAAGGAGTGACTTACGGAATCAGTGTATTGCCAGCTCCTGATGATTTTACCTTGAGTCTTGTGATAACTAGACCTTTCCCTAATGCAAAACAACAAGACAAGGACCTCGGTTTTGACTTAAAAATAAAAGATAATGACTCCTGGACGGGGAAGCTCTGCTCTGACCTTCACGCACCACCTTGCCTTTGGAGCGAGCTTCTCTTGGCTGGCTGTGCTCAGTGACAGGGTAAATGCCATGGCAATGATTTTCCATGTGACAGGAAGCCTGTGCTAGGCTGGTGAGCTGCCAAGAATTTTGGACAGATGACATGGTATGCAAACAGATTGAAATGGTGACAGGAAGGGGTGGGAAGGAGTGATGACAGGTCGCTTAAGGTTTTACCCTTTTGGTTAGTCTCTTTTGACCCACTTCCTCCCTGACCACAGGTGACACTGGGACAACTGTTTTCCATCTTGGCACAGCTTCTGTCAGTTGTTGCATCTGTCCCTCAACAGGTTTGACCAGTTTCAGGGTTGATGACCCAAGCTTCTTCACAGGATCCTTTGGATCCTCCCTGTCTCCTCCATGCCATGGCTACTATGGAGAGACATTAAGAAATTAGCATTTTAAGTTACCACGAAGTAGATTCAGAGCAATCCACATGGAACTGTGCTAGAAGAAAATTCATGGCAAACATTAATTAGTGCACTAAATATCTTGATAAATCCTATTGGTAAAAACATTTCAAAAAGCTTTCAGTGTAGCAAATACCTATCCCTACAACTAGCCTGGTCTGAGCATTAAATTAGAATAGAGGTGATGGAAATCGAATATGCAGAATCTGCTTGTCTTAGTGACGATACCAAGGTGTCAGCTCACTTTCTTAATGGAAATTTTGCCTGTTTACTTGAAAGTTATTTAGTATGTGTTTCTTGGTAGATAGACTTGGTAATCTATGTAATGATCTTTAGTTAACTGATGTTCTGCAAGGAGCATCTTTTTTTTCTGACTGGTGCTGGGAATCAAAATTAAAAATCACGATGGAGGGAAGAAATGTAAAGATATTTACATAAGGGTCCTCTAGAGCACTACAGATTTCCCCAACATATAGACGATGAAACAAGTGCAACAGCAAAATTAATGGCCCAATCACCTCAGATCTTGGAGGCCCAGGGTCTGTGTCACAGACTTCTAGAGCAACTATTTAAAGCTAATCATGTACGCCACTGATACACAAGCACAATCAGCCAAAAGTACGCGACCTTCTTGGTGAGTTTCTTTGAAATGCAAACAAGAACCTGACAGCTCAGAGAAGCTAAGCCTCTTTAGTTTAATAATGAAGAGCAAATTTTCTTCCATTTCTTCCCATAAAACTGTGGCAATGGAGTGTATCGCTTGTTTTCAGTATTACACAGGAGTTCAGAGGTGCTTAACAGTGTGAGCAATTTCAGAGCTTGAACAGCTGAAATTGACCATACGTTGCTCCACCCTCTCTGATCTCTAGGAAGTATGAATTACTCCATTAACATTCACGTGGTGCTGTTTTCACTGCACTGGACTCCTCTGTGCAGAGCCAAGGACCTAATCAAACACATAATCAATCAATCTGCTTGTCAGATACAAACAGCAGACAAAAGACTTTTGTGTCCTACACAATTGCCTTTTCAGAAGAAAAGTGAGCCACTGGTTTCAAAGATCATGTAATACACAAGTAATGCATGAGAGGCCAGAGCCCGTGGTGCTGTGAGGGAACCTTGTGACCGGATTCCTGACAAGGGACATTTCTGACGGGTTACTCACACTGCCCTGACTGGTGTTCTGGAATTAGATAGTATGAAAGAATATTCTAAAAGATGACTGCAGTCACCGGAGTCAAAAGCTTCTTACAAGTTAACAAAAGACAGAAGGGGGCAGTTCTTTGGCTTTAGCATCACTGAGCTCTCATGAAGAATGAACTCATCCTACAGAACTCTCTGCACAGCAGAAGGGAAAGCAACAAAACAGCTCAAGTTTTTAAACATCTCTTTTGGATTCTCAAAGGATAACAAAAAGGGAGATACATGACATCCATTCTTGTTTTGCCTCCTTTTTTGGGGAGACAGCAACTACTGTCTTGAGACCTCTGAGACACTGAAATGAGACAGAGTTGAAAGCAATTTATGTGGGCAAATGTGGCCACACCCTTTTCTAACAGCCACAACACCTCACTGTAGTTGCGCTGTAAAAAACCCCTCCAGAAAAGCAACCATAATGCATACTTTGTTAAATCTTTGATATATACACTATGTCATTAAGTAATTTCATGTACCTATAAATTGCATTCTGCAACTTAGATCCTATTCAACACCTGGTAGAAACCTTAAGCACAAACTTAAACCAGTCCCAACTGATTTAATGAACTAATTAATTTTGTTAAAATTACTGTTAAAAAAGCCATTACCAGTATTTTAGATGAGTGGGAAACACTAGAGAGAATCAATTAAAAATTGTCACATGCCATGTTCACTTGGCACATTGCCAAGTAAAAATTCAATTGATAAACACTTTTTACAACCATGTAGGAATTTAACCATATGGAGTACAAATACTTCTCTACACAAGTTTCATAGGTATTTTTAAAAGGGCCTGACCTTCAATATAAAATGAAATCTGTTCAATGATTTCTGCAAAATCTATGCACCTTTAGAGAAGCTACACTTGGCCATTTATTTTGATGTATTACATTCCCTGGGCTTGCATTTGAAAGTTGTTCTGCTTCCTTTTAATCTCAGAATCATAGAATATGCTGAGTTGGAAGGGACCCATGAGGATCACCGAGTCCGACTCCTGGCCCTGCACAGAACACCCCAAGAATCACACCATGTGCCTGAGAGCATTGTCCAAACACTTCTTGAACTCAGACAGTTCTATTCTATGTAGAATACTTGTGGAAACATCCTAAGATATTTATGCAGTAGAAATTTGAACAGGGGCTTAAGTAGGGTTTCTGTAAGTTTGCTCTACAGCATCTACTGATAGACTGAAACAATTTTTATTAAGTAAACGGAAGAAATCCCAGTGTCATTACCACAGCAGCATCAGCAACTCAAGACCTGTGAAAATCATCATGGCTGGTGCAGAAGCCCATTATAACCATCGGCAGAGTCTTAAACATCTTTATTTAAATAGTCAAAATAAATATTTGATAAGGCAGAGCTAACCAAAGTACCACATCTGTTTGGTTTTGTTTCCTTAAAGCATAGCTATCAAAGTAACGTGAGTGCCACCTCCTGGTTTAGGCATGGAAACACTCTGGGTTGTGCCTATTGCATTCAAAACTTCCAACTGAAAGGTGTAGTTTTTCTTTTTTTTCTTTTTTCCTTTTTTTTTAAGTAACTAAAATGTTTATCTTCAACATTCACAGAATGTTGTAAGAACAAAAATAGATAAATGCAAGAATCCAGTAAGACCTGCTGACCTTTAGTGCCTAGAGCAAACTAACTATATAAATGCTTCACAAGTATTTTTCCTCAAATTTAACTTCATAGATGTCAAATCCTACTAAAACACAGGAATGACCATAATTTTAAGTAAATATTTAAGTGCAGTGGCTTGTAATGCAAGAAGTCGTCTAGGAATCAATGTGGAGTTTGTTCTCCAAACTCTTTTCTACCCTAAAAAATGCCTTTTTAAGTGAAATGTGTGCATCTCCTGTTCAGGAGGTGACAGAACCTAAGAGAGGAAGGCTGAGAAATTCAGCAAATGTACTACTACAAATGGCACAAAGAACTGCAGCCCATTTTATATCTGCTGCAACAGTCAAATCACAAAGCTGCTGAGAAAATAGGGTTAAATTACAATCTTGCACATTAGTGCAATCTGCACATAGCTGTGCAGGAGCAAAAGGTTGGACTCCTTTTGTTTCATTTCACACAACACCCACAAAAGTGTTATCACTGTTATGTCAGGGCCATTTGGTAACAGCTACCAAAGTTGTTTCAAAGCAACTTTAGAAGTAATTTAAGAAACAAATCTGCCCCAACTCATGTGTTGCCCCCACTGCAGACATAAAGACAACTACAGCTTCCTTGTGCCTGCATTAGTGAAGACAATTTACCAACACTAAGTAAACATTGGCTCTGGGTCTCTTATTTTCTCTCCATATTCAGTATAGGCTGGAAGTACACGAGCCCACATCCTGGGAGATGCGGCACCATGTCAATTCTGTATGGCATCATGTCCTATGGACTCCTAAATTTTGTCCCCCAGCATTTCAGCTGGCATTTACACCATTTCACCCACACAAACCCTGTTTATCTCCACAGGCTAGGAAACCACTGCTAGACTAAATGTTATGATTTCACAAACTCTGCACTCCTCTTCTGTATACTGACTTGCTGTAAATTAGGATCGGAACCCTCAGGTCTTCTGGAACACACACAGCAACTTATATATATAATTTTAAAATGTATAACCCTTTGCAACAAAACCCATTCATGTGTTTGATGTCTCAGCAAATTCTTATTCATGTTAAGAAGACGGACACTTATTGCACTTGTATCCCACAGCAGCAAGCACTTCCAGGAGGAGGACCACGTCTCTTTCCTCAGTCGCCATCCCCACACTTTCTCACCCTAAAGCAGCAACAGTCCATGATGGATTCATCAGCATTTAACCAACTCCTTGTTTGGCAAAGGTTCTGCAACGACTTCATCACGCATGAACTGCTCCTAAAGACAGAAAGCAGGGTTTTAGTTGATTTACATTATTTTTGGATCTCCAGCAAAAAACCCCATCAGATACAGGCTGGAAAACAAAGTGATTTTAACTGGTATGAATCTGTCTCCAAAAACCTGAATGCCGTAAGCTGCCAAAAGCTGCCAGGCTGCCGACAGGGCTGCTGGAGTCAGTCACAGCCTTCACCCCACTGCGATCGCCCTGTCCGTGTCCCGCCCCACGCCCACCGAGCCACGCGCGTTTTAAAGCCCAAACACGGCAGCAGGAGGCCAGAAAAACTAGAGCTCACGTAGAAGAGCCAGTCCCAAACCAGGGATATTTAAACGCCGCTCCTGCGCTTCCCGTCTGGGGCGGCGAACCGGGACCCGGCTGGAACCGCGCCCGGCGGCCCTGCCCGCACCCACCTGGTCGTAAATGACGCGCAGGATCAGGGAGCAGCTGGGACAGGTGGCCACGTCCTCCCCGTTCTCCAGGTCCTCCTGCAAAAGCGCCGGGAAAGCGGTCACGGCCCCGCCGCCTGCCCGGCCCACGGGCAGCGTGGCGCTGCTCTCCTCCCCGCCCCCGCCCGGCCGCCCCTCACCCGCGTGATCAGGAACCGGTCCCCGCAGGGGCACGGGTAGCTGTAGGTCTCGGTCTCCTCGTCGTACTCGAAGTCCTCGATCTCCACCTCGTCGTGGAACACCGCCATGGCGATGGGAAGCGGCGGGAAGCGGCGGAGCCGGCACCGGGCGGAAGGGAAGAGGCGGTGCCTGAGGGGGCGCGCGGGCGGAGCCTCCCGTCACGTGATGCGGCGCCGGTAGGGGCGGTGGGAGCGGGGCCGGGGGTGCTCGGGGTCTGAGGGAGGGATCGGCTGGGAAGGGGATGGGGGGCACAGGGAGGGCCGGGAGGTCAGCGCGCTCGAGTACCCCCGGCTCGCCCCGTGCTCTGGCGGGAGCACTGCACTGCGGTCGGGAGCGGCGGCCGGGCCGCCCGTGCGGCCGATGGCGCTGCCGGCTCCAGCCCTGACCTCCTGCCCGGCGACCCCGAGCGGCTGCGGGGGCACGGACGGAGACTGCCGCGATCTTGTCCTTCTTCGTGTCCTTGTGCTTCCCCTGCCCCTTGTCCTGCCCTGCCTCTTGTCCCTCCCCCGGCCCTTGGCCCCCTCAGTGCCGCCCCGCCTCAGCCGGGCCGGGCTGCCCCGCGCCCCCTGCGCTCACCGAGCGCCCCTCTGTGCGGGGAAACGGGGAAAAATTTCACTGCTTTCGCTGCTGACTTCTGCAGGAGGTGCTGTTGGTACCTCTTACCGAGGGATAGCTTCTGGTAAAAGATTTCCTCATCCTACTTGCTTAAGTACCCTTGCTGCCCCCTCAACACTCCCTTGCATTAACTTACACAGTAATTTGCTCTTCGGTGTGGTATGGGTGAGCAGAAAGTAATTCTCCCTTCAGATAGTAATGTAGGATTGAGAGTAAGAAGAGATGCAGTCATAGATCTCAAGCAATACTAACTAACCCTGGGTGAGTGGGTCAGAGGAGAAAAAGAATGAACGATTAATTGATTATAAGTGAGGAGAAGGAGTCACATGTAACAGTCATAAAAGTAGCACTTGTTTCTCCCACGTAGCAAAAAGAAGTGTATAAATGCATATAAATATCTAAAGAGGGGGTATCAAGAGGATGGAGCCAGGCTCCTCTCAGTGGTGCCAACCACAAGGACACGAGGCAATGGGCAGAAACTGATGCACAGGAAGTTCCACCTGAACATGAGGAATAACTTTACTGTGTGGATTACTGAGCACTGAAACAGGTTGCTCAGAGAGGTTGTGGAGTCTCCCTCGTTGGAGATATTCAAGAACCATCTGGACACAATCCTGTGCCATGTGGTCTAGGATGACCCTGCTTGACCAGGGAGGTTGGACCAGATGACCCACTCTGGTCCCTTCAAACCTCACCCGTTCTGTGATTCTGTGAAGTAAGGGGGTATTTGTAGTGGCTTTTGCTGTAATGGGTTGGGTAAGAAGGGAGTAAAGGGAGAATATCCCACCTGACAGGAGCTTGGGAGGCTGAAGCAGTGCCCTCCATGGAGGGCAGGGAATCGCCGAAGAGCTGGATGGATGGAGAAAGTCACAGGGGTGACAGATGGGGCAGAAGCTGTTCACCCTGTGGAAAGGTGTGATTCACACTTGTACATGGGAGAGGAGAACCAGGGCTCATTAAAAGACATTTTGGAATTTATTAGATACAGAGTAAAAAATGACAACTGACTTTATTGTCATCTTCATGATTGAAGAGTGATTGATGACAGTGTAAATGGAACAAGGATCTTGAACTACTGCTCAAGAGTAGTTTCTTATTTATGAGAGAGTCTCAAAGTAGTCTGTATCAATAGGATCTTTCAGCTGTGACTATAAAATTAGGCTGCCATTTATTTTGTTTTCAGTATTATGTATTGATACTGAACTTTGGTTGGTTTTTTACATTTTCATGTGTAGAACTGAGCAGATTTGCTTCCTGAAGAGGTAACAGTGAAAATGAGGAGAATGAGGATGGCTCATTTCAATGAGCATACACCTCAGCAGCAGAATTAAACAAAGGACATAAAATAAACAGTCAAGAATCTCTGCTTGGATTTTAAAGTTGTGCCACTTCTTTTACCAGCAGATGTTGCTGCATTTAGTAGCAATTAATTGCAGAAGGGGTCTTGAAGGTTGTGAGTTGATTAAAAAAGAAAAAAAAAATCTTTATTCTCAGTCCTAGGCCTCTGAAGCAAAGTGTCAGACTTTCTGTGGTTCATTTTGATGTTGTGGAGATTTAATTAAAGTCACAGGTATTGGTATAAATGGCTTACATAAGAGTGTCCACTTTCAAACATCCTTCATTTTTACTTTGACTTAGTTGATGTGGTAGAGTGAAAAGCATGAGAACATGAATCAAAAAGCAAGAAGCCTAAAAAAAAAGCAGAGATGTATATGTATATGCTATCTGAAAGACTCCAAATCCTAAACTGACCTCATGAATTTGAGAAACTTAACGATTTTTGAGCACTCTGCCTTTACATGCAAAATCCCAAGGTAGAGGAATGCGGCTCTTCATTAGATGTGTACTTTGTCATGCTAAAATATTTTAAGATTGTTAATACTTTTGTTATCAATAGCTTCTACACATTTACATGTAGAAAGTGCTAAAATGTTTTGTTTAAACACTTAAGTACCCTTTAAGTCCTCTGTAATGGTGTGAAAAAAATTTTTCACATAATTTTGTTTACTAGTGGTAGATGACTTTTAAATACTTCCATTTTTAAAAGTTGCAGGCTGCTGTGGAATTAAATGCTGAAAAGCTATTAAAAATATGGCTGGTAAAAGCTGCAGGAAAGTGGGCGTTCTTACTCTTGAAAGTGGGCATTTTGAGTAGTGACTTTTGAGAAATGCATTCCATTTCTGAGTGGCCTAATTTAAGGAAGCTCTGCCTCCATTTGTACAAGATTACAAACAGGACAAATTACTAAGTGACCAGCCAGTACAGCTGTTAGTAAAAGTCTAGAGAGCATAGTGCCATTTCAAAGGATTCAAAATGAAAAACATTTTGAAAATAAATTACGTGCCTTAAAAGAATGCAGGAGAAGAGATTTTAATGGAAATAAAATATTAATGCTTTAAAGAAGCAACGGACTGCATCGCAGAAATAATACAATTTGACAGGTGATGATAATATGATAGGGAATTATGCTAATCCATTTTAGGAAAAACAAAGGCCTACAAGGTATGAGAAATATCTCTTGGCTCTCTGATTTGCATGTCGTAAACGAAATGTGGTTCTGCCTTACTCTGAGTGCTGACCATGTCGGTTCATCTTTCTGTGTCACAGCTCCGTTTGAGTGCCCAGTTTTGCACCTTCTTCACACCATGTTTCCACTGTAGTGCATGTAAGTGTCCTCCACTTGCTTAGCTATGTAGAGATGTGTTATGTTGGGTACATGGAATGTGCTTTTAAATAAACCTGTGAACAAACAGGCTTAATTAAAGTTTATGTAATTGTCCAACCAGAACCCTTTCTATACCAATGGAAAGGGAATGCACAGTCAGTGTTGGATCTTCTTTCAAATATTGTTTGAACATTTAAAATCAGAGATATGTTGGCTGGGAGGCACTTCTGAGCATCATCCAGTCAGATCTTCTGCTTGGAGCAGGGCAGTTGTTCTGTTCTCACACTGGATTAAGCCAGTCCCAGGTATAGACCTTTGTAAGTCTTTTAGTGAACAAGGTTTCTGCTTTCCAGTCCTTCAGTTTCTCAGTGCCCCTTTGAAGTGAAGCTCTACTATTCAGGATGTCAATCATCCCTCTAACACAGTATCATCCACCAGTTTGCTGATCATAGAATGGCCTGGAAGGGACCTCAAAAGACCAACCCCTCTGCCATGGACACTGACACCTTCTGTGTCATCATCCAAGTTATTGATAGATTTATTGACCTGTGTCAGCCCCAATAACAACCCCAGGGTACTCTTATTACTGTTGTTAGCCAACAACTGAAGCAGCTTGAAGCCATCAATTCTGTCTGCCCAGACAGTTTTCAACCACTCCAGCAGTCCATCTGGCCTCGGCTCACTAACGTGCCATGGGAGGTGGTGTCTGGAGCCACAGCACCGTCAAGATGTGTTGTGTCCTGTCACCTTGGTTGCATGACCAGACATTTATTTCATCATGGTAGCTGTTCAGATTTATCAAACATAATTTACCCTTGGTAAATCTGTGTCCAGTATTCTTGATTACTTTCTTAGCTTTCACAGAGCTAATGGGACAAGCTCTGAGCATTTTCCCAGAGACTGAGATGGTGCCGACTGCTTCTTGCTTCTCTTTAAAATGACCATGCATTAGTCTCTTTCTAATCTGTTTCTAGACTTTGTGAGGTAACTGTTTTTCATAGATAACACACAGTTGCCTTACAAGCATGTCAGGCTGTGTCTCTTAGCAACCTTGAGTGTAACCCATCTGGCTCTGTGCATCTGAATACATCCAGCTTCTCTCAGCAGTTGCTGGCCCTGCTCCTGCTTATCCCTGTCCTTCCCAAACACCCCTGGTGCAAGCAGGCTTTGCCTGTGAAGACTGGGGCAAAAGGAGTGTTGAGTACTTCAGCCTTTTCTATATCATCTGTGACAAGCTCATCTTCCCCTTGTGAGAGACTGAAATGTTAATGACTCAAACAATCGGCCATTTTCAATAGCAGCGAGTTCTTTGCTTAGGCCAAGGTTTGCACCCCCCAGCTGAAGGGGAGGAGGGAGGTTTGGGTGTGTGGTGGTGAAACCTCTGATCTGCATAAGAGCAGCCCAGGTGCAGCAGGAGTGCATATCCACCACTGGAGGATGACCATGACAAACCAACCTTTGTTTAACAACGAGCTGGGTTTTGAGCCAAGTAAGGGGAAAGGCCAGAAGAAGCAGATCCTGTGGAGGTGGGATAATGCTTTTTTACCATGCCAGTTTCTTCCCTTACACAACTGGGTCAGGTGTAAAAATCCTTCCCCCACTGGGGGAGGTATCAGAATATTCATATGTGAGCCTGAAGATATTCATCACTTCTGATGGGGCATAACTGGCTCAACTGCACTGATTTGAGAGGCAGCTGTCAAGTCTTCTCTCTTAGAAGGTATCACTCTTTGATAAGTATCACTTATATACTTTCTTAAGTGATACTTTTATGCTGATGTATTTCTATAGATAATAACCAAAACGGCTACATACCTGCTTTCCATTGCAACCAAGCTGTTCTACAGTAAACCTCCCATATGTATGTGTGTATAAACACTGGTCATTCAGTGTCATTTCACTCTAATCTACCCCAAGGGATCTATTAGCAAGAGCCTCAGTTATCTGGCTTCAGGGGCAGGTCACAACACCCCTTCACTGGATTGATGCATATTTTCACTTTTTATGATACTTCTGTACTTCTAAAATTCCCTCTCATCATCCTGTATGTCTGTTGTTAGTTTTAGCTCCAGCTGACCTTTGGCCTTTTTGTTTCGAAGGGAAATAAAAGGTGAAAACAAGCCATGTCAACCACTGAGTGTTCTATTTAACAAATATTTATGATTATTTTTTTTCAGGAACCGGTGATTCTGAAGAGTTCTCAGTTGTCATGGCTCATTCTACTATTTATGTGGGTTGCACTGTTCCTCAGTTACTGAGAGGTGCTAGCAGAGTTTTTCCTTCTCATTCTGCATTGGGAGTGTTGAGGCACTCTGCTTTTTATTACTGCACTGTGAACGGGTAGGTTATCCACTTTTTCTTTTTTTTTCTGAGGCAATGCCATGGAAACACTGCCAAAATCAAGCTGACAAAGTACTACAGTCCTATAAATACTTAATTTAACTCCCAACTATATATTTATATATAATTCTTATTTAGATTTATGTCATCTGTAGTCTGGATTACACTGGTAAATTGTTATGTTAATAGAAATTCATATCAGTAAGGGACAGTAGCACAGCTGTCAAAATGACAATTATCTTTGTTTGCTTTTTGTTGCAGCACAATAAAATCAAAAAGGAAAATGGATCATCTTGAGAGGACAGCAAATAATTTTCGCCAGGAGGTTAGTGTTGTGTTCTTTAGGATGCAAGTAATTTCTTTTTTTTTTTGCTGTGAAGGCAATTGTATTGGATAATTGCATTTGATTCTTTGGCTCCATTTTCCATACTGCTAGAGTCTGTTTTACTTCTTTTTCTCATAATTTTTCATATTTGATGTTGCTATAAAATAAGCATATTTTGTACTCAGTGGGTGAAATGTAATGAGTTATAAAAATTGTCTGTGATGTGATGATATTTATTTTATGTTGGAAAGAAATTTAATAGAATTCTGGTCAAGTATGAATTATAATAAGTTATGAAAACACATGGATACTCATCATCTCTACACAGACTTCTCAGATTTTTATGGCTTTCTGTAATTCTCATCCAGATTTGAGATTAAAAAAATGTGGAAAATGTCCTTTTATAGCACAGGAGGTAAGAAAAAATGTAGACATTTTGAAAGGAGAGCTGATAGTTGTGAAAACGATCTTCGTTCATATCTGTTTTAATTCACAAATACAAGGTAGATAGAGCATTGTTCTCCCTCCAAATCCAGAAATGCTTATTCTGGATCTCAGTTTTGAGCAGTAAGCATTCTTTTTCGTAATGTTCAGAGGTGAACATACTCTTGTATTTCACACAGATATTTCCTTTCTGTAATAAGTTGAAGTAGATGTTTTGAAGTTTTTTGATATTGGGAGAATGAGTATTATTACTTCAGTTCTCAAAAATATTTGACTAATGAAAAAATTCTGCATTTTTCTTAGCCTTTTCAGGAGTTAAGGCACTTTTTTGACTGAAAAATCCCATCTTTAATGCTCAGGAGTTGGGAAAGGGTGCCCAGTTTTCCTCCATTGTTTAGTTTTGCTTACGTTTTCTGCTCAATGTGAGTAGCTAGAAAATATGTGGAAAATGGATCCTTATGAGGTATTGGAAGCTCTGGGGTGGTGCAGGGAACTGTTAAGGCCTGAGGAAGAGAAGGAAACTATGTGGGATAGTTGAAAGAGCAAGACTCAGTTCTTGCTACTGCACACATTCTCTGCATATCAGGGGATTATGCTGTTTCTTTTTTTAATGCTTGATTTATTCTTTGTTACTTTATTTCTGACCACTTTAAAATCAGTTTATTTTAAATCCTCGGCTTGGTTTCGAATTCCATATAATCAGCAGTTGGCTTCCCACAGTCAATATTGCCTTATTTGGCTATTTCAGTCCTGTAAAAGATGAAAGAATCATAAATCTGTGTTGCATTAGTGTGAATGTTACAGAACATTGCCTGTTGAAGAGTGATAATGTGAAGGACTAGGGTAAGAAAATGTGCCTAATGCTTTCTTGAAATACAGCTGCAAAATCTGGAGTCCTGTGTCCTCCTGCCTCTCGCTGCAGCCTGCTCTGGGCCGGTTGGATGCCCTTGTGATGGTCCAAAATACTGATCACCCTGACGCAAATTTAATTCTTGAAATAACTTTATCCTGATTAAGAATTAAATTTCCAGTGCTCTGTCTGCTCTCTCAGCCAGATAACAAATTAGGGAGTGTACTGAAGAGTAAAGAAGGGAATGAAGAAGACCTAAACCTAATGTCTGTTTCCTGCACTTAAAGTTTCTCCACCAGAACAGCCATTTAAGTCATGTATTTGACTTTTCTCTCATTAACTTAGGCTGACTGTGTTCCCCATTTAATACTGTCTGCCAAAGTGCAACAGAAATCTATGCTACTTCATTTTAAATTAGCAAATGTCCTGCTGTTTCATGGGACAGGGGACGTGTTCAGATGTTACTTTATGAATAAATTAATTTCCTGCCATGTGTTTTAAATTACAGCATAGTTGCTTAAAGTTTTTGGTTTTTTTTTTAATCTGTTTGATCTTACACAAACGAGAAATGATTGAGTTGTGATGGTATTATGAGTATTTCCTACTGTGGTAAGTGACATCAGCATCTTTTAACCAGAGTGAAATCTGTATATCACCCTGTGTAGGAAATATTTAGGGCACTGCTTTCTTTGTAGACGAAAAAGTTTAATAACTATAACTCAGAAATACCTGAAAAGGAAGGGCAGGGAGGGGGTGAAAATCCATGTTGTACTGATGGTCATCAAAGAGTTTAAGTGGGGTGCTCATCCTCAATGGCCCTGTGGCAAAATCTGCTTTACATTTTTCATCTTTTTTTTTTTTTAACTCTTTAAAATGGTATCAACCATGGCTCTGACATCCTCTCCTGTATGATTGCCAAACAAAAACTCTTCTGTTAACCAGCAATAAAAACCTTGTGCTGTAGTTTCCCCATGTTCATAGATAAAGTACGTGGTCAAATGGGGAGGTGTAAATGCAGGAACTCAAGGCTCATTGGTTTTCTTTCATTGATGCACTATACATTTGATTCAGTAATGCATTTAATTACTTAAATAAAACTAGTTATAACTCCAGAATTCTCCCTTGTACTTCAGTTGCAGCTGGTCTTTAATAAGTGTCCTTTGTCAGTCTTTGTATCAGAAATCTTTTTACTTTGTTGCTGGAAGATGCAGGAGTGTGTGTCTTGTCTGAAGAACCTGAAAAGGGATAAGTAGCAATCACTTCTCTTTATAGTTATGCTTTCAACTGAAAATTGAAAGTAAGTTTGTATATAATCTTAGAATAAATCTGACAAAAGTGACAGACATGATGGACTGTAAGTACAAAAATATTTCTCTATTCAATGACTGTTTAAGTAAATCATAGAATCAAAAAATGGTTTGGATTTGAAGGGACCTTAAAGACCATAAAATTCCAACCCTCCTGCCATAGGCAGGGATGCCACTCACTAGATCAGGTTGTTCAGCGCCCCACCCAACCTGGCCTTGAACATTTTCTTGAAGCTTTTGTTTTTCTACCCCAGTGAAAAAATATTAGTGCTGTAGGTAATGAAATGCTGCAGATAACGTGGAAGGGATAGATACTTCATGCACAACTTCCTGAGTACTTTTGCTGCAAATGATATCTACAAGTCACAGTGGCTTCTTTTCCTTTTGTCAGGTAATTACACAGGCAAAAGTGTGTGGAATCACCAATGAATCGGAGACAGTCAAAAGACTTCGTTTGGCTATTGCAAATAAGGATTTTACCTTCAAAGCAGGACAGTGGTAAGATCTTTCAGTATTTGTGGGAGAAATTACTATAAGTCCACTACAGCAGAGTGTTAAAAGGCCTCTCAGATCCTTGAGCCTAGGAAAAAAATTGTTAATTTATGTAATACGATGCTTTCTTACTGGGTGCTCTGTCAAATAGCTGATATTTGCCTTAATTTTTAAATAGTCATTATAAAATATGCTAATATTACTAATGAGAGGGCAGAAATTGATGTTCTTTAAATGTTCAGTTTGATTGTTTTGGTGTTTTCCTCTGGTTTTATTACATAGTTTCTTCAAGAGTACTTTGAAGTTCCATGCACTGTATTCTGCAAGCTGTCTTTGCTGTCTTTGTTTACTAGTTACTTTACAGTGGAGCTGAGACTGCTGCTTTGCAAGTTACTCAGTTTTGGTTTATAATTAAATCAGAGTTCCTTGCTAAGTTTTTTTTTTCCTCTTGAAGTTTCTCTAATTCTGAAAATTAAGCCAGTTAGGTCAGTGTAATATATTAATATAGATAAGCAAATTTGAAAATCAAAAACTTGAATTATTAACCCTTTGAAAGAATTAGCTGTTTGTTTAAGCAATTTTACAGGTCTCTTTTTTTTTTTTTCAAGGAAGTAGTGAATATTCACGTTTGTCATCCTTCCTTGTTAAAATTACTCTCACTCTGTCACTTTTTTTTTTTTTTCTCTTAGAAATTAATTTAAAACTATGAGTAGTTGCTTTTGGCAACGGACATTTAAATGTTTTTAAACTTTTTATCGGCTTAGGCCATCTGAAAGTGGTTTTGCTGGAATCAAAGGATAGCTGCTAGGGTATTAACAGCATATGTTACTCATGGAGTGTTAATATGCTGGCTTTTAAATTTAGAACCAGAACACAAGATGCTGATTGCAGTAATTTGTTTGTGAGTAATTTGCTGCAGTTTTTGCACATGTGCAGTGACTCATATTAAATTCTTGCTTGCCAGTACTTGGAAAGAGCGTTTACCCTTCAAAAGTGTTTTTGAAATTATCGTGCTGAAAACTGAAAGCTTTAATTATAATTACTCTCCTTCATTTTCTTCTTCCTTGAAAGTATTCTAATGCTGTTGTAAGGTATGCAACAACTTTTCTGTACTTGTAGATATAAACTGTGGTTGCATTTTTTGATGAGCAGTACAAAATACCAGGCCATGGTTTCCTGAACAAAAAAGGCTAACTTGTTAGCATTTGCTACAGTAAGATGTCACAGCCAAAGACTGTCACTAAAACGTTTAAATTTTCTGAAGGTGTTCTAACCATTGAGATTTTTAGAAGCAAAAGTGAGTTTGTTTTGCAAGCACGCTGGCAGATACTGGTTCTTTATTGGACTACAAATAATGATGAAGAGACTTGTTGCTGTTACTCATTTTGATTTACTAGAACATGTATTGAGGTGTATGCATGTTACAAAGCTACTTCTTCAAAGTGTTTATAGTTTTAATGTTTCTAATCTCCTCCTCCAGCAATCAGTAATTATTGTTCATTTCTTAAGGGTTTGGCTTAGTTAGCCTCTAAAAGGAGGGAAATGCAAAACCACACTCAGATCTCTGGTTTACATCTTTTCTGCCTCTCCTTGTTGTGGGTTTATGTGTAAGGGTTTTCTTTCTTTTTTCCCTTCAGCTACTCTTTTCCCTTAAGCTGTCACAGGTAGCATTTCTTAAGGGGCCCTCTTAATCCTTCCTAGCTGGGCTAAGATAGGCAAGCCATCAGAAATATGGGCTTGTCCACTATAATGCAGTATACTGTGCCCCACAATCTCTCAGAACTATGTAATTGGGAAAGAACTGCCAATATGGAAAGAAATGTACATCTGCATTAGTATTTTAGAAAGGCAAAAACTATTTTTGATTTAGGTTTTGGAGCAATGTTTGGTTTTGTGTGTGTGTTACCCCAGGGGGCACAGATTGACTTGAATGTAAATTGTTACTTTACAGCACAAATGCTTATTTTTTTGTTAATGTATGATTGTTTTCCACCAGAGGGAGGTAAAGAGCTTCAGTAGCATCGTTTGATGTTCTTTGCTCTGATAAATGCTGCCTTATAAGAGTTGTCCTTTCTAATTTCTTGGAGCCTGACTGCCAGGAGGGCTGGGCCCCACGGGGCAGTGGGGCTGCAGAAGCTGAGGACAGTGAAATGAGCCTTCTCAACTTTTTTGGTTTTTAACCTTTCTTTTGCAGTCTGATATCTTTATACACCATCAGGTTTATTAGCATAAAGTTAAAAATTATATCACCGTTGCATATTTCGCACTTTGTGCATTCTTAGAGCGAGGATACTATTGGAGCTATGAAGCTAAAGGGTGAAGCTTTGTGGAGAGTTAGCAGGCAAGATTTTTTTTGTTAAAAAGTCGTGAACTATTCAAAGTGCTTCTCTCTCCCCTCAAGCAATTGCAATTTCTGTAAAGGATACAGCCTTGCTGTTTAAAGAAAATATCTGTGCAGTTGGTATTTCTTGTTGCATCCTCATTTAATAAATACTGAGCCAGCCTAATCCAGGCTTGAATTGAATAACGATTCTCTAGTACTTGGCATTGCTTATCAGTGTGGTTGTTTCCTAAGGGGAAGAGCACAACTAGTTTTATATAAACATTAGGTTTATTTTGAAATACAGGGATTTTGTTATGTGCCGTAGAAAACAGAAGTATTTTAAGATTGATGGAACACGGGAGAGTTCAGATGATGAACCATAAAACAACTTCTAATTTTTTTTCTGGTAGCTGACTATTTGGAATATCAAAGCCTTACTTTTATGAGAATGAATTATGGCTTATATGTAGTAATGGCTTGCCTTCCTTACTCTCTAGTGTCTGGTGTTGCAGAAGCGTAGTTATATGTTACCTTCAAATCTGTAGAAACCCAGGCGTGGTTCACTTGTAATTAAAAAAAACCAAACCAAACCAAACCCCAAACCCCCAAAAAGCAGGGATTTATTCCAGTTCAATTTCCTAACCTAGAAAGTGATATCTGCCACCAGAGGGAGCTGCAGTTCAGCTGCCAGTAACCGACTTTTCCCAGGAGAAATTTTTTACACACTGTTGGTTTTACTGTTTCATCTTCCCAGGAAAAGAAAGTGTTTAATCTGAAGTCATTTCCCTAAAATTAGAATCCCAATCTTCTTATGTTTTAAAATGGAAGAGCCCATCAAAGGGACCAAAAAGAGTGGGATTTAAGCCACTCTTATTCAGACCATGTTGTGTTTTTGTTGTAATACTCAAATAATTTATTTAAAACACTTGGAATTCTAGTCTGTTGTAAGATGTGACATCTAATGCTAAAACCAGTCTGGTTTTATACCATCTAGTTTAAAAAACATGACTTGTTTCTAGATGAAAGTAATACTAAAGAAATGGCGTTACTCAAGATTAACTCATTTTTTGGAAAAATTTTGTTACGGAAACGAAGATGTTGTAAAGAAAGGATAATTGAAACAAAGGCAGCCATATTGTTTACCATGTTTGGGGTTGTTGGCTTCTTTTTTAAAATTCTGTTTCTGGTCTATTTTTAGGGTTGATTTCTTTATTCCTGGAGTGTCTGTAGTTGGGGGATTCTCCATATGTTCAAGCCCTGGCCTCTTAGAACGAGAAGGAATACTAGAGCTGGCAGTAAAGCACACTGTTCATCCTCCTGCTCACTGGATTCACACTGAGGTAAATTATATTAACTGTGAGATTTGGCTCTCTATGTGTTTGTTTGCTTGTTTGTGGGGTTTTTGAGATGTGGAGAGGGTTGTGTGTGTGTTTTTAGACCACTTTGTGCTATTGACTGCAAAAACTCATGTTGGCTTGTTCAACCACTTTTAATGCAACATAAGTCTTAAAACCTATTGTTCAGTAAGAGACTGAAATTGGATGTTTCTATGGTAATATGGTTATTGCAGCCTTTTGACTCCACCTGTGCTTACAGTGGACTTACAGTGATATTGTAGTTAGTGCATATAAGGGAATGGAATTAATGAACTTAAAAACGTTGAAAACTCTCTGTTCTAACTTGTGTCCCTGAGAACAGTGTTACACCTTACAAAGCTAATCTGATAACTTTCCATAATTCCTGAGCATTTCTACAAATATGAAATGGAAATCATTGATAAATCACAGATAAAGATAGATTATTAAGGGGGATCTAAGGGAGATATCTAGATCAGTTTTTCTCAAATGATAAAACAACAGGATACTTTATGATTTCTATAATAATCTCTTATATATGCAATATTTTTGTAATATAGGCATATAACCCCCCAAGGCTTGATTTTTTTTCTATATTAAAAGCAAAGTCTGACACTTGGCCTCTTGCAGTGTTTTGTTCATCATTTACCCCATTTAGTTACAGTCAGAGGAATCACATATTTCATCAGTGATCTGTCCTATCAACTTTTGTTCTTTTCACAGTCTTTGGAGACTCTTTTAGGACTTCTGATGTCATAAATCAGTTTGTTGTTGCTAAGTTTGCTGGTTGAATTCATAGGATAAATCTTTAGTCAAGGGGTAAGCTACTCCAAACCTGATACTGTAGAGAAACCTCCAGGGTATATATGGACTCTTCTAGCTAAACAAAACTGCATGCTTTTCCTTAGGAAACAAGCAGAAAAAAAATAGCAACCTAGAATTTGAAAATGTTGTATGCGTAGTGAAAAAATTCTGGTACTTAATTGTTTAGAAGTTACTTCTAAAAGAAGTTGGTAACTCGGGGTAGAAGATGTTATGGGAATAGTTAGCACTCATTAGCTCACTGTATCTGGGGGTTTTCAGAGGTATTTATTTCTTAATATTACTGTATATAAATCATAAATTTTAGCACTGTGTACTTTTAGGTTTAGGAAAATGTAGCCTTTTAGGAGAACGTCCATGCGATGCATTGATTGCTTCACTTCTCTGCCTGAGCTGTGTTTACAAACACAGACTAAACATAGACTAAAGGACAACACTTTCTCATCATATTACTCCAGAATTTTACTGTTTTTTCTTGTATACTGACTTACTGTTATCATTGTCATGGCCAAAGCATGGAAATATGTGGGAGACTGCTGGTTAAGAGGGGTTCTCCCCATGTCCAGTCTTGACGAGCTGTGTCTAGTTAAGGTGGCAGATTATGTGTCAGTGAGGTTGATTCTCCCTCAAAAGGCTTATTTCCTCAAAGGGTACCATATTCTGTGTCCTCCTGCCGTGTGAATCTGGAACACTTGTGGATTCGTGCATCTCTAAACCAGGGTAAAAACATGGTGGGAAGGCCTGGCAGTGCATGTGAACAGGGAGAGAGAAATTGGTTTCAGATAATGAATGCTGATTGTCTTGCACTATAATTGAGAAACAATACTTCATGCAATAATTAAGAAAGGGAAGAAAGTTGGGGTTTTCTTTTTAATGATCATGCGAACTACTTTAGAATTTGTGTGTTCTGTGCAACACCTGAATTCGAAGGCCTCCTCCTTCCTCCTGGTGGAATTGTTACATGTTTAGACCTTTGCTGTCTATGCAGTTGTCATTAATGGAATTCCTTTTGTTTCAATTTACCATTTCCTGATACCAAAAGGATTCTTTGGAGGAAGTGCTTTCATTTCCTAAGCTAACTTTTCAGCAGTTCTTGTAGCTTTCCTTGTATTTCCCTCCTCCTTTCCTACCTTCCTTGGTTTCCCTCTCCTCTGTTTTATTTTTTAAAACCTATGTATGGCCTGAAGTGAGTTGTGTTTTCTGTTCTTACTTGTTCTGTCTGCTTGCAGTGGTGTGGGAGAACTCACCTGACTTCTCTGTACTGCAGTTTCACCCTTCATACCAGGATGCAGTGCCAGTTTACCAAGAAAATATGGGCCCAAATGGATTTTTTTGTTGTAGCTTTCAGTTTCCACGTATCAAAAAAACGTTTGGACAAATTTCTCTAAGAAACAATATCTTATGTACGAGTGGAGAATAAGAGAGAAGGTTTTCCCCTCATTTTTCTTCTTCTGTGCCTCTGAAGTTGCAAATGCAAAAGTGATTCTTCAAGAAATATTCTTGTGGATACTGCTTCAGTTCGGGGGGTGGTGTGTTATTTTTTAGGACTTTTCTTGACACAAGGCTGGTTTTGGGTAGAAGTATGATCTCACATTGACCTTGGGTTTTCACAACCACATCTTGCCTTGGAAAACCCTTGCATGAATCGTTCCTCTTTCCACTCCTATGGGGATGGAAAGGGGGAGTCACCATCCTGCCTTACCATAAGACTGAAACTTTTTGAAGTAGAACTGGATCCCTAGAGACACTGGGTTACCTCAGATAGATGGAAATTGTGTGTACATTCTAAAGTATTTCTGTTTTTCCCTGACTGGTCAATAAAAATAAAAAAATTACAGCCCAGCAAGTCTTGTGACCGGAATGCAAGAAGAATAAGGTTTCAGCTTTTGCTTTTCGTTTTGAAATTAAATATCTTCTTTTCCGTCCTAGTGTACTCTTGACTCAGAAGTGGCTCTTCGAGTGGGAGGTGATTTCTTCTTTGATCCTCAGCCTGGTGACTCCCCAGTAAACCTAGTGCTGATAGCAGGGGGTGTTGGAATTAACCCATTGTTTTCTATACTGCTGCATATAGCAGATCTTCATGGATACCAAGAGGGTAAAGGAAATGGACACAAATTGGGAACAGTGAAGCTGTACTACAGTGCAAAAAATACAAGTGAACTCTTATTTAAGGTAAATAAAAAGTTTTTTTTAAAAATAGGTCTCAGCTATTCAGCTACTGGTGTGTATATCAATTGGTTGCCAAACTCCAGAGTCCTTCTGCGTAAGACAGTGTTCGAATGGAGACAAAACTCACTTCCTGCCTCAAATCCCACATCTGTTTTGTTAACTACTTATGCCAGTGTACAAATTAAGGTATATCTGAGACCAGATATACCTGGTCTCAGTGACTTTGGTGATAAATCAATTACCCCTAAATTTTACTGTAGACCTGCATTTTACTATATTCTCATAAGAGCATCAGAGTATATTAAAGGCTTTATATATATATATGTATATATACACACCAGTAGTATGCATAAAATTATAGTACTGAAACCACATAGTCTCAGTACAGATTGTATTGAATTTAAAGACTAGAAAAGAGCAATTATATCCAAAGGAAACACTTTCTAAAATAACAGGAGAGCTTTATTGATAATGCATTCGTTATTATTGGGTACTGTTGTATGAATGAAGGACTTAGATCTGCTTTTAAAATTTCTTTTGCGGCACTTCACCAACATTTACTCAGCAGTTAAAGATCAGCTGTCACGCTCAGCCATTAAGGGTCACCGATAACATTTTAGGGTCAAATTAGCACAGCTTCTGTAAAGAAGCTTCCAAGGTGATTTAGGTTTCTTCAGAGTATTAAAAGCTTTTGGTTGGAAGATAAAGGTAAAAATAAACTGTGTGTAGGATCCATCACTAGTTTTTCTTCTGTACTTCTGCCGTGTTTTCTAGATATGGAGATACTTGCTTTCTTCGCAAAGTCATTTGTTTGTTGCTAGAAGCAGAATAATCTGCTCCTCCCTTTGGCCAGCTCTGCTCTGCTGGTCTGTTCCGAGCTTGCCCAGGTGTTCTCAGTGCCTGTGCTCACATTCTCGAGTTTCACTTCAGCCATGCTGTGACAGCAGAGCTTTTGTATTAAAGCTTCTGGGCAGAAGAGACCACAGTGGTATTTACAGTGCTTACAATATATCCTTCATTCGTCACATGTCCCTCCAATCCAGAACATGTCTGTCAAAATTCTTTACTTCTGTGCAGAGGAGTGAGGGAATGGAATCACTGGGAGCCTGTATGCTGTTGTGAGAAACATCTGTACAACTCTCCAGGAGGAACTGCTGGGTTTTTACCAATGGTTTGGAGGACATGTTCCCTGAAGGAGCAGCTCTGTACGAGGCTGACAAGGGGAAAGGGAAACACCAACGTGTTGGGTGTGATACTTGTTCTGGATGTGCTCTCATGTCCCAGGCTGAGGCACTGCTTCTGAAAAGCTCCTTAGTGCAAATGGTAGAAGCAATGGTAGAAGTACTAATGGAATTAGTGTCCAAGTGTCAGTCTCTGCTGCTCTTCATTCCCTGTCTTTTTAGGGATTCAGGAACAGATTTATCTACAAAGTAGTATCTGTCTGGGGTTTTTTGTTAAGCAACCCATTGGCAGACTCTCTAGTGTAGTAACCAATTAGCAAGCAAACACAACAAAATGAGCTGATTTACCTATTTGAAGAGTAGAAATTATTTGCATTTCGGAATATTTTTAAGAATTTTCAGTGTCCATTCCAGCAGTGAAAATCTTAAATAGTGCAGAATCTAGACAATAGCTAAATCTTAATTTCAGAATTAACTGCAGCGTCTGACAGACACATTATTTTTTTACTATGATTTGAATTGAAGCTGCTGGGTTTTTGGTGGCAACTTCTCACAGCTGTGACTCAGGGAACTGAAAATTACAATTTCTACTTTCTACTCTTGTAAAAAGTAACATTACCATTACATTGTAGTTGGTTTTACTTGGAGGACATGAGACAGTTAAAGGTCTAGTAATCTTACCACATAAAGCAGACAAGACTCAAAAAGTTCCTAACAAATGGTAAATACACATTGCTGGGGGCTTTTTAAATGGAAAACCCCTATGGAAGTGGAAGGAGGAAACAGTGAGAATTTAAAAGAGGAAGAAACTGGGAAATGACGTAACTGGTTCTTAGGTCCAAACCTGACAGATTTCAACCCATCTCAGAGAAGGAGACACGCTGTAACATAGCTGGCAGGGTATTCACGTTCCAGGTATGGGAACTGTGTGTGTAGGTGTGCAGGTCAGCCCTGTGGTGAATCAAGCCCATCAGGTTCTCAGTGCTGAAATGCAAAGTCTTGGCTCTTGGCAATAATCACTGGTGTTGTGGGACTGTGTGCATACATCTGCTTTGATTTAATGGCCTTTGGTGTAAGCAAGTGTGTTTAACATTACAGAAAAATATTCTTGATTTGATGAACACGTTTCCTGGAAAGATCACATGTTGTTTCCACGTTACCCAACAGCGTTCCCAGATCTGTAAAGAACTTCAGCCACACGTTACAGGTAAATGTACAGAGATGGCATCTAAAGGATTGAGTTATTATGCGTAATAACTTAGTATTTTTAACTTTAAAGGTTCAAATTGAGATGAGAGTTAAACCTAAATAATTTCACTGAACACAGAAAATTTTTCCCCTTCCAGTTTTTGTTTTCCTCTGTTAATTCAAAACTTCATACTGGTTCTTTCCCACTTCAAACTTTATTCCAGAAGTTATTAAGCAAAGTATTTACTTTCCTATTTACTTTGCTTAAGGTGGGATTCATGAAGGATAATCTGACTGCTTGTAAGAGATATTTCAGCATGTTTCCATTTCTGCTCTATTTGTGTTAGAGATACTTACCTATTTTTTTCATGTGAATGTGGGATTTTTGCTTGTGTGTCAGCCATGTTCTGTTCAGTGACTAATACCCTCTGCATTCCAAGCAGAAGTACCGATCTAAATCCCCAAAAGAACAACAAATGGCTTTCGAAGCCTCGAATCTCAATACCTATTTTTCTGAAACAAACAGGCCAGGCATTTTTAATAAATGAGTGCTTGAAATACCTCTAACCAGACATTCTTTTTGAAATGACTTCACGATTAATATTTCTGTTCTCATTTCCTACTTCTTTTCTTTGTCAGAGGGAAGAATATCTGCAAAAGATCTAGAAAAACACGTATCTAACAATACTTCATGGTACATCTGTGGTCCACCTCCGATGATAGAATCTATATCCAAACTACTGTCTAACATTGGTGTTCCTGGAAACTCTGTTTTCTTCGAGAAATGGTGGTAGTGACACCTGCTGAAGAGAAAATATCTTATTTTTTCAAGTGCATTTTGATAAGCTGCAATGTGCAGAATTGGACTATGAATTATTTGGAAGATTTTACTTCATAGATGAAGATGTCCTCAATTATAACAGTGTTCCTTTTAATTTAACTGTAATATACCTGTAATGCAGTGCTGCTTCTTTGGGGGAAAGTGATTTTATATTAAAGACATTAACTGTTCTGTTTTTTTGATAGTTTGCTTCTTCTTATGGGTAGCAGCATATTTTCACATTACACACTTCCTTTGTTAGTCAGCTTTTAAAAGACTTTCTGTGCCTGATTCAGCAATTGCAGAGAATTAGTTATGCAGCAATGCCAGGTCTGTTTATAAAAATAAATGAGGCCACAACTTCTGAATCTGCTCCAAATGAGTCAACACACTTCCCTCCCCAGTTCCACATAATACATTACTATTTCTATAGAAGTTCAGATGCCGTGTTGTGACTTCCTTCTCACCATTTCTTGTCAAAAGGAAAAACCAACCTTTTATGTGGTTCAGCTGTGCTGAGAGTGAAAGACACTTTTTTTTGGTAATCCTGTTCAGCCATGAGTTAAAAGTGTTGAGTGTAGCAGTGTTGGACATCGGTTCAGCTTCCCACCTGAACCTGTATCCCGTGCCAGTGCCGAGGTTGCCCATCCAAGACTGTGCTTGTGTGTGCCACATCCTCAAAAGCAGCACTGGCCACAAACAGCCAAGATGGGAAATCTCCACAATCCTGCTGCATAAAGCACAGAGCTTTAGGGGAATCCAGGACATATCAGTTCTGCTTGGAGAAGAGTCTCTGGAAAGGCTGCTCTGGTAAGACATGAGTGTACCTCTCTGTGTCATGGCTGACACCTGAGCCCTTCCAGAATGAAGCTTCTTTGCCCAGCTTGTAGAAAAACTTGTAGAATTTGAGACCAACAAAAAGCTAAAAGTAGTTTCTTAATTATCTGCATAGACAGTTCAAGTCCTTAAAGTGGTAGAGATTCCTCACTGTGCATCTGAAGACCTCAATAAGGAACAGTATCAAAAATACTAAATTAATATTGAATTAGTAAAAACGTTAAACAGATAAGGCCTTCTCTTTGTTAGTGGCTTCTTATCTTGTGTTAAATGTTTCAGATAATAGTCAACTCGGTAATGCAGCAAGTTTCTTGCCATCAGTGTGTCCCTGCTCAGCCTTAAAGAGCTTGCAAGGATAACGATCCCATCAGCCTATTTCCAGCCTGCAGCACTACTGTTGGTGTGAGGCACTTTGTTTTCAAGCATAACTTCCCTGTGGCTGGCAAAAAAGGCCTCCAGCCCAGCTGTAGTTCTCTCCCAAAAGTCATTTCAGCCTCAGCATGCGGAGTTCAGCCTCTAGTAGTACCCTCTTTTTATCAACCTGGTACGTTGTACAGCTCGTAGGATACCTACTGCCATATCCGCACGCACCTCATCTTCAAAATCCAATTAAGGCAGCCCAGCTGGGAAACTCCAGGCCCTTGCTTTGAGGGAAGCACAAAACTACTACTGTAATTGTGGCCGAAGGTGACTGAACAACTGAAACGATGCCGGCGCTTCCTGAGTGTCGAAGAGAACAGCCCGTACCTACTGCTGCTCAGAGCACTCTCAGCTGAAGGACAGGCTGTATTTTCCATCAGGAGGGTGCGACTCTGACTGATGGACCTTAAAGAGTTGCCATTTGGGGACAGCACTGTGATGAGGCCTTGCCTGTAAGTTTACGCCTTCTGCTGCCTGCAGCCTCATCCACCGAGGTCTGTGCTTGTGTTCCACGGACATGGCCAGCCTCCTCCGCAGTCCCTGCAGACCCAGAGGGGATGTCTCATCGAATTCCCTCCTCCTCAGACGAGAGGAAGATTCTTTCTGAGTACCCCTATTCCAAGGAATGGTTCCTTGTTTGTTCACTCTAGAATGTAAATAGGACAGCATGCTTGTCACAAAACATAACACCGAGGGGGCTTTGCATTCACAAAGATCGCAGCTGACATGTCAGAGCTTGATGCCTGAAAGCAGCAGGGTTTTCCTAGGAACGTGCAGTACATTGCTATCGGGAAGTACTGCTGCCCTAAAATAAAAACCACACATTAGGCTCCTGCATGTTTTGACAGTGTAATGATAAAAAGATTCTGAGAAGCCTTTACATGTTGTTTTTCTTACGACTTTTAAATCATTATGTGGATTATAAACTGGTATACCTTTTTTTTCTGCTTAATGCATAGGTTTTCTGCAGCCCAAATGACATCTCTTTCACAAACCCCTCCTCGGACTTGCCCCAAAATGTCCATTTAACAAAAGGCATTTTGAAACCCTTTGCTTCTGTAATCATCTTCTTTTCCCTCTAACCTCTTTCTGTCATCCCCTGTTACGCTCAAGCCGAGCGCTGTGGGGCAAGGGCTCATCTCTCTAATTGTATGGGCTCACCCACTTGAAGAGCAGGACGAAACACACACACACTGCACCAAAAGATGAGAGGAGAAAAATAATTTCATACCTCCCCACCCCCAAATACTGGTAACCTCTGCTAATGTCAACAAGAAGTCCTTTCTTACCTTGTGATAAATGCCATTTCTAAGCCAAGGAGTCAGGAAAGTTGTTGACATCCCCTTCCTCCATGGCCTTTTCCTGTTGACACTTAGGAATCTTTCAGAAGTCTCTTCTTGCTAGTCTCGTAGTCTTACAGTGAAACATCAGTTTCACCCTAAAGTCTGTTATTGGATCTGACTCTGCTTTAATTGAAGACAAAAATAACACCCCAGGAACATTCACCCATATAAACATATGGTCTACAAATAATGAAATAAATGTGATATTGGGCTGCACTGGTGGGAACAGAGAGCAGCCCTTGCTCTTCAGCTGCTACAGGGTTGGAGAAATATTCTCATCACACTGGAGAATCACATCACCATAGAAAATGTTTATTCCTCTTACACTTGTGCCAGTAGCTAAGGAGCAACTGAAAGAGAAGAAGTAGACTGACACTCTTTTTTTGCAACAAAAGATGAGGAGTGAGAGATGTGCCTGTCTATACATTTATATTTCAACTTAGGGAGATGGTTTGTGAGTTACCTGGTGTTGCAGCCTTATTTGACTTTTTCTTCTTGTGACACGTATTTTACTAGTTTGCCTGTGTTTATCTGGTAGAGTAAGTATGAAGTATTCCTATAGGATTTGCATTAATTAGCTGGAAAAAGAGTGGCTATCCAGTTATTATTACATCACTTCAGTTAGCAGGGTGCTTTTAGAGTGAGTAACAGAAAGCACTTCAATTGAAAAGCCTTTTTTTCCCCTTCAGTGTATAGGTAGGGTACTGATTACAGTCAGCTGCCACATCCAGCACCACAGGCACCTGAGGATGGAGGCTTTGGCAAGGATCATCATCTAAAGCCAAAAGCTCATCTCCACCAACAGCCTCGGAGACATATGACTTGTGTCTACAACTCATAATTCATAGGTGCGTTGGTGTTGTTCACCCACATTCCTCATGCTTCTGAGAAGCACTTACCAGCAAGAAATTAGTATCTGCTCTTCTTCCACTCTTCAGTTCTGTGAGGATGAAATTCCTGCATGAAAGGCTGATTGTGCTTCATTTCTGCCCTATAACTGGCTCCCTGAGGCAAACACAGAGTCACGGCAACTGCTAGGAAAAAGCAGGGTGCCCAAATGCAGAGCCCTTCCCCTGCTCACCTCAGACACCAAGGCTGACAGAGGAGCCAAAGTAGAGAAAAAAGGGTATATTGTTTTGTACTTAGCTTCACGTCCACGCATATGTTAAAGCCACTTGGGACTACTTCATTTATACTGTTTTCAAATGCACAGATCCAATAATCACAGACATTATGCAAGATGAAGTGCCAGTCCAATCATTTGTGCATTTAACTCCTCCTGAACTCTACATAAACTATTTTCATTACGATGTTTCAGCAGTCTGGACATCCTAGCCATCATAGTTGTACCCCTCTACCCCTGCTCCCCACTGTTCGTTGCAATATAAAACCCCTTTTCTATCCTTCATTTAATTCAGCCACTCCTCTTTTGACATTTCCTCATTTGCCTGAGCTGGATCTTCTCCTTAGAATTTATCCTGTTGTAACAATTGTTGGCGTATTCAGATGACCACTTGCTCCAAACACCAGCACACACAAAACTCCTCCCAACAGAGTATCCCACGTGCTCCTCCCTCAGAGACAGGCAACTCTTGGGACAGGTGTACACACCTGAGTTGTGCTGGTCTGAGAGGGGTGGTTCATGTCAGAACACACCCCTGTGCTGTGGGGCTGCCCTGTCACCAGCCAACACCGGGAACGTGTGGTAGCACAACCCATCAGCTCCTTGCCCAGGACATGCTGGCAATGCTCAGCTGGTGTCTCCTTCCAAGAGAGGCACGGGAAGATTCGTTTGCATCCTTACTGGGAGATTCTGCCTAATCTTGGGGGGAAAATTCAGGTTTGGCTTAAATGCTGGCTCTCTGGGGAAAAGAAAGCAGCTGGCTTCTCTCTCCATCTGCTGCCAGGGGTGACCAACCCTGCTGCAGACCTGGTGGCTCAGAGTCACTGTGGCTTCTCCGTGTGAGCAGCCAGGATGGAGTCCCACTGTCCCCCCTGAGCTGACAGTTGAGGCTGTACCTCTGCAGCCAAAAGTCACATTTCAGCTTCTCCCACAGATTTCTCCCACTCCATTGCTGGCGTCTTTCCCTGTGTTGGTCAGGTTTTTGGAGGTTTTCAGATACAGGATTTGAGCTCTGGCCTAACCCTTTCTCTTCTCCCTTCAAGCTTCAAATGAGGTGCTGACTGATTCCTTTCACTTCCTTGGCCACTCCTGCTTTTTCGGGCCCAAAATGGCAAAAGCAGCTGAGATAAAGCACAGGTTAACATCTGTGAAGCCTTGCTGCTGTAGCCCACACCTGCCTTCCCCAGCCCTCATCACATCTGGATCATCTGCCTGTGAGGTGATTTAAGTCTCCTCACTTTCCTTGAGATGGGGGCACAGTGGAAGCACATGCACAACTCCAGACAGCTGAACCAGCTCAGGGTAATTCGAAGTCACGAGCTGGAATTAATTATTACGTGACTATAAACCCAAAGCCGTTTGCGCCCTTATGAAACTGAAAAAACCAGGCAAGTTCTCTTTGACTCTCCCCAACCCTAAGCCACTCCAGCATTTACAGGAACAAAGTTTTAAGTCGAGCTTTCACTTAAACACAACTTCCCCACAGACCCTTCCGTGCTCTGTCAGGCTGGGAAAGGAAAACGAAGTAGCCAGTTCTCAGCACTGGTAAATTCTGCTAATTCAGTAGTAAGGAGCTTCCCCTCATCATCACTTAGAGATCCCGACTTCTACCTTGTGGGGACAAATTATTGGCAATTTTGCAAGCATCACAAATAAGGAATCTCTTCATGACCTTTATTTCTCCTTAGTTTTGGAAGCAGTTGGGGTCCAGTTAAACAAGGTCAAATTGCAATCCAATAAATGTTTTCTATTAAAAAGTATTTGGAGAGGTCTTTCTACTGCAACACTTTTTACTAGCAAAACGTTCATTAAGTATAGTGAATTTTTAAACAAGATTAATACAAAGCTAGTCCTTGAGATAGAAACCATCAGTAGAAGGATCTTAAGTAGTAAAATCTGCAAACAGGTACTTTAAACTGTACAGAGCAGAGACCTTGAATTTAAGTAGAACAACTGAAACAACCTATTTTTGAGGCTTCTGGAACCCCATTCTAATATCAAGATATTGAAGGAAATAATTGAAAAATACCACCAGAAACTGCAGTTACTTACAGTCCTCTGATTAAACCACTGAATTCAAAATAAAGAACTCTTTAATCAATGACAAAAATACCACCGTGCTTTGTGTGTGTGAAATCAAATGGTTTCAACTTGAGTGCCTTCGTCCCAATTAAATGAATATTCAAAGTGATGTCATTTTTCCTTTCTCTGCAATGTTCTGCCAACTGTGTAATTTTTAGGCGTAGAAGATGCTTTTGAACCACCCTAGGTGCACATCTGATATAGAACATAGTTCTTTGTACAGCATTTTGGTTTGAAGACTAAAGAAAATTATCAGGCACAAGTCAAGGGAAAAAATGGCAAACCACTTACAGAGCTCTTTCTTTAAACAAGAAAAGCAGGGGAATTTACAATGTATTTCTCACCTCGTTACCAGATTACTACACCACTTTTAAATAAGGATGAAGGTGGTTAAAAAGAGAGAAACCACTCCTTCCTTCATTTTTAAAAATACTGAAGTACTTGGAGAACATTGGCACAGAAACTATATTACATGTACATTCACTTGTAAATATTTTAATGTAGCTTCAAACATAAAAATGCTGGTAATTTTACAGAATTCTGTTCGTTATCCATCCCAAAATATGGTTACTTGTATGAAAAAACGCTCTATTAAGGTATTTGCATTTTGTAAGGTCATTTAGTGACATCTGTTGGCCACTGACCCCAGTGTACAATTTCAGTTCTTTCCCATAAGGTGTTTCGTAATGGTGAGGAAGTGGTGCAAAACCACCTGGAAAAGGTCAGGAGATAACATCTAATTCCAATTTCAGTGAGGATAACCACTGACAGAAGTACTTTTTACCTGCTTTTTTGTTTCCTGTTTTTCTGTCTTCTCAAGCCCCCACAGCTACTGATGAACTGTCAATTGGCAAAGAGTGAATAGGAAATGGCATTTTATATCAGAATGGTCTGCCTCACACAAATTTGCCATAGGAATAACTGCTCAAAGATCTGCAAGGGTTAATAAAATTCAGAGGAGAGTATCATCAGTAAGTATGCTACTGGAGATAAATAAGGATAACAGCCATCTTATCTAAGCTTTCCAACTTCAGCCTGTTTAAGCCCAAATACCATTTTCATGACACTACAAGCCTAGTGACAAAATAACATATGGCACAACAACTTCTCCAGAAAAGCTACGTGGACAAGGAAGTACTACAGAGTAAAATCTGACCAAACGGAATGGAACACTTGCCCTGACCTGGGCTCAAAGCTTGTTTGCTGAGGTCAGTCCCAGAAAAAAGTGAGCATGTTCTCTGTCTGTCCCTACTTTTTAATTTAAAGTGTAGCTCTAGGAGAGCATTTCCCACTATGTACAGTGGAAGGAATTTTGCTTTTTCTGTGGGTTGAAAAGTCTGGGCCCTGTAGTTACTTGAAACATCCAAATAGCAGTGTGCTAAGGAGCAGAGTAAGCACAGCGCCAAAGCAATGCCGAGTTGAGGAACGGGGTTAGCAATGGGGATTATCAAAATCTGTTCTTTTGTCTTGGCAAAGACTCAACAACTCACAGGATTCCTGAAAGGCAGGTCTCATTCACAGGAGCAGTCCTCGTCCAGCGCTGCCCCATCGCTGCCCCCACAGTCCCCTCCCTCGGCCGCCTGGCCCGAGCAGCCCCCGGGCGCGCTCTGGCCGGGGCAGCCGGGCCCGGCAGTGCCGGCAGTGCCAGCAGCATCGCAGCTGGCAGGACACGAGTCTTCTGACGCCCCGCCGTGGTGAGGACCTGCGTCCTTGGTCCCAGCGGCCTCCTCTCCCAAGTCTATGACATCGTCCAGCTGCTGTTCTGGATCGGGCTTGGCTGCTGCCGAGATCTGTGCTTCCAAGTTCCTCGTGTTCTCCGTGACTTCAAATTCCTGCTTCTCCTCTGCCCTTTGCTTGTCCCTAGTACTTAATTTAGCCTTTGTGGAATTCTTCATTTTTCTGTTGTGCATGTCTTCCTTGGAGAACCTCCAGTGAAACTACAAAGAAGGGATCCTAATGTTAAAGACCATTAGAGACAATCTCATGTGGACATTTACTTTCCTGAGTAGAAATGTTTTTATTACGTAGTTTTAATTCAAAGGCTAACTTGACCAAAAAGACCCAAGATTAAAAAAAGTTGCATGACTAAATCAGACAGCTTAAAATCATTTCTGCCTACACCTGTTAGGCAGAGAAACAAGACCCTGATGAATTCTGCTCCCACACGTGGGTTCCTCTCCACACACCGTGTCACCGTTCAGGCCTGTGGCACCCTGGCAGCCCACCTGCGCCATGTGGAAAGGAAGGATATGCAAGGCTGCACAAGTGCAGACAGAGGAAACAATCCTATGGCATTATTCCAATGTTTTTCACCAGGTTAGCAGCAGAATTAATACCCAAGACTATACCCAAACAGTAAAATATTCTGAACTATTTGTATGAATGTTTTTTGATGATAAAGCGTGAGGCTGACTCTTGCAGAACTTGAACAAGACTTGCCACAGCCACCCCTTCAGAAGTGTTTTGACTACAATTAAAACCAAATGGGAATTAGCAGTACCTGGAAAGACTGACTTGACAGGGTGTAACATACATAAAGGCTGACAAATATGCCATTATTATATCTGCTTCACTTGTCAAAAAATAAATGAACCTTACCAAGGAAAGCCAGACTATAGGGCCAAAGAATCATAGCATGGTTTGGGTTGGAAGAGACCTTAAAGATCATTTAGTTCCAACAGGACTGCCGTGGGAAGGGACACCTCTCACTACACCAGGTTGCTCAAAGCCCCATCCAATCTGGCCTTGAACACTGCCAGGATTAGGGCATCCACAGCTTCTCTGAGCAACCTGTTCCAGTGCCTCACCACCCTCACAGTAGAGAATTTCTTCCTAATATCTAATCTAAACCTACTCTCATACAGTTTGAAGCCCTTCCCCTTGTCCTATCACTACAGTTCCTGATGAAGATTCCATGTCTGGCTTCCTTGTAGGCCTCCTTCAGATATTAGAATGCTGCTGTGAGGTCCCCATGCAACCTTCTCCAGACTAAACAGCCCCCAACTTCCTTAGCCCATCGTTACAGGGGAGGTGCTCTAGTCCCCTTATCAACTTTGTGGCCCTGCTCTGGACTTGCTCCAGGGTTCCAATCATACACAAGTTTGCTAAGTACACGTGAACGTGCATGACCATTTTGTCAGCAGTGCCCAGGGGTGGGTTAGGAGGCAATCTTTATATGGTGTAAATAATCTCATGAGGACATTGATTAAATCCAGCCGTGCTCCAAAAGCCATTTTCTCCAGAGAAACCAGATCTGTGCTGAAGTTGGTCAGAAGATCTTGTGTTTGTAAATTTTTGATCTAGCTATTTATTCCTCAGTCAAAAAGCCATTCAAAACCTATTAAGATTATTAGATTACAAAGCTGGAACAATGCTCTTTCCTTCTGTTGGCCAGAACTTAATGTAAAAAGAAAAGGCAGAGGGGAAGGGAGTTGGGGGGGAAGAAGAAACTGGCTTTCACAAGATTCTTCTCGGTTTTACTTAGAGGAAGTTATCTTTTACTTCAATAGCACTGCAACCTAGAGAAAGAGGAACGATAACATCTCAGTTCTAGAGCTCAACTGTTTAAAATTCAGGCACCTGAGTTTTCTCCTCTTTGATTTGCAGAAGTGCTGGGCATCCACTGTTCCCCTTAACTCAAAGCTCTCTTTGACGGAAGGTAAGATCAGGGCCCTCAATGTAATAAAGATCAAACTGTAGGAGACTGTGTGTGTACATGCAAATGTACGTGTGCTCAGTCAGGTATTTATGCTGTATTTCACAAAAATGCTTTCAGCCAGTTTCTGCTGAAATAGCATCAGTTTTGTATAAAGTGAATGAAAATGATTACCTCATCACTGACTGAATATTGCAGTAGTAAGTGTACTTCTGACTTACTGAAGAGAGAAGCAAGTTGTACCACCCCTTGTGTGTTTCCTTTTCTGTTCCTCTAGGTACCCTGAGCAGCAGTTGGATGATGTGCAAAGACAGGGTGGATCATTTTCCAACAATGCAATATCCTTTCAATCTTACCAGCCTATTTCCCTCCTCCACAGGGTTATCTATAAACATTTTAGACACGCCACATGTCAAGTTAAAAAAAAAAACAACTGAGAGCCCGTGACGTTGTACGTGCAGAATATTCAGCAACTTAGTCAAATGCCCGGTTTGGCATCTTTGATGTGACTCACAACAACCACCTACAGATGTTGAACCAGTCTTACATCTCTTTCTATAACTATAATCAAGGTATGTAATTTTTCCTTGACCTTTGGTATGAAAATGTGCTGTAGTGATTCTTGCCCTCAAATATGCCTGTATATTTAATGCTGCCAATGAGTAAGTCCTTTGTTTTGTCAACCAGACATTGTTAAATAAGTTTTTATAACCCGGAATGAAAAAAAAACTTAAACAAAGTTTTGAATCATCTGGATGGTATGTACGTGTTATTATAATACAAGGAATCAGGATCATACTAGTTGCTCTATCTGAAGACATAAAACCACATGGGTTCCCACCACTTCCACTAAAACCATGCACAGTGGTAGGAAAAGAATGACCAAATACAGGCACTCTAATGCTCATCCCAAGATCCCTTTTATCACCTGAAAACAGAGAGAAAAAAATACCAAGAAAGATGGGCTTTGTAACATATAAACACAATATTCCGCGCTCCAGCTTTGCTGATGAAAGAAGGTACGTCCTTAAATCACAGTCACACTCCCAGCAGTTCTCTCCTACTTCAGTCAGTCCAAATACTCCCCTGCTCTGCATTGTATCAAAAAGACAACTCTCTCAGAACCAGGCTCCAGAACAGTGAGGGCTTTATAGATGAAAACTATCTGCATTCTATAAACTGTTGGGTAAAACCCTCCTGGTGCTCAGCTCTGCTGAGCACTTTTAATCTCCTACTCCAGCTCAGCTCTGCAGGGCCTCAAGGGCCCCACTCCTGCAGGTGACATCGGGCTGGGCAGCACCCACCCAAGCACACGGACCCAGAACGCAAACAAGGCTGCATTAATCCGACCCTCATCTTCGTGTGGTCTCAGGGATCTTTTCCATACTTCATCTGGCTTTCCTGATCCCTTCCATACTGAAAGGGCAAGGCAAATTTGAGTACTGGAGGAAGGTCATCGCTTTCCCAGTCTCTCAGCTGTACAGCCTGACAGGTTTGGGCAGGGGTTCCCACAGCTACACATTTGAAAATGGAAATGGGAATACCTGCATGTACCCATAACCATACATCATTAGCTGTCAGCTATGTCCTTGAATAATTTAGCTGGATTCAGGAGGCTTTTTTTGGTTAAACTGTAGCAGAATTCATTAACATTCACACAATAGATGGAAACACCAGCCAAGATCAGGCCTACATTGTGCTAGGCTCTACCAAAATAAACAGAGAGAGAGAGAGAGTGCAATTTAAACAGAAAAGAAAAAGACAGGCACTGGGTGAGAGAAAACAGTATTGGTTCTACCTTGCAGGCAGTGAATATGGTCAGAGAATTTTAGGTCATGTATGGGGGTTTATGGCTGGTTTACATAAAGAGAAATCTACATCCCTTCTGCAGCCACAAGTTCAACAGAGAATGAAATCTAAGAGAGAGCTTTCACATCATTTGAGTATTTTTTTTGTTTCTTTCATTTGAACAGTTCCATTCCTTGTGTCTGGCTACTGTATCACAGAAACACCAAATAGGCCATTTTTCCTTCTATGGGAAATCAATTACAATGTAAAAATACCACCAGAAAAACCCAAAGAAACCAGAAACTCAAGGTTATTTACCTTAGATTCTTTCTTCTTTGCTTTCTGGGGCAAAGAAGGTCTCTGAAGAAATACAATTTGCTTTGTAGATAAATTCCCCTCCCTGAAAAGAAACAAATGCACACTCCTGAGAATGAATTAAATTCACATCCAGCATCATTCAAAGCGAAAATCCATCTCAGTCATTTATTTCTGCAGGTCAAAGAAGAACAAAATGAAGAATGATCCACGTGTTGCCTGTCCCCAGTGTCTTTGAGCAGCCTGGTATTTTGCGGGGCTGGGGCGGGGGAAATGTTCAGCCTGACAGAGCCTGTCAGCCTGTGACACAGTTTTGTTGAATGTTTTAGCATCAGTGTGTAAACACAGAATAAATTGTTTGGAACAAAAAGGAAGAAACCCAAGCACCCCGGAGCCTGTGTGTCTCAGAGTGCTTCCTCCCTCCCTCCTTCCCTCTCTCCCAGGGCACTGATCTGGAATGGGGATGGGTGCTGCCTACAGGTCTGCAGCACAGCAGGAGGAACAACCAAATGCAGTTTGATTAGGAGGGTGCCCTTCTGCACTGTCAGCCTGACCTGTCTTATTGAAGCTATTAGTGGGATACAGAAAGCTGGAAGAGAAAGAAAATCATATATATCTTTAAGAGATAGGGCTTACAAATCGTAATTGTGATTTTCTATTCATTCCTGTATTTAAACATGTACGAAAAAGTTAAATACCATTTTTCCCCCGCACAGATGGCCTCTACTTTTTAGGTTTTTATATGTAGGAGTTGTCTTCATCTAGACCTCATAAAGAGCTCTGCGTGTTTTTACTCTTTAAAGATAGGAAATCATGACTGATTCTATTGGTATGTATATAAACAGAAATATATTCTTGACCAGTGAAAATTCAGAAAGCAGCATCTTTATGATTAACAAATGGGATAATTGTTTTTCACCAGTTATGAAGAGTATTTTTAAATGACTTGCATTTATATTTAAAAATTCAGAATATTAATAATAGCAAAGCAGACAACAGAATTATTATATCTGCAAACAAGGCTACTAGAGCAATTATTTCTGAGCCTCACATGGTTCTGCTCAGCTAGACTGTATCACCAGCATTAGACAGAAATCTATTAAGAATAGAATTTCTTTTCTTCATATAGACAACATCTCACTCCAAACATTATCACACATTTTGTCTTTGCTCTAAGAGGAGTTACTGGAAGATCCAGAGCAGGAACTTTACAGTCAAGGAGTTTACAGAGAGGTAGAAACAGTACCCAGAAAATCCATGCAGAAACCACACTGCCACCTTGCAGTATTCTGCCCACCAGACACGTGCTTCCTGCCACATGTGGCTGGTGATGCTGAGAAAACCGAGAGAACAGCTGCAGCAGGCAGGGTTTGTGAGGAAATCCACACTAACGGCACAGGGAATTGCTTGTGCAGACCGCAGTGCTTGTACAGCAACTTCCCTGGCCAAAAGGCAGCACCCGCCCCCTCCCTACCTGTTTGTCTTCACAATGGGAGTAGGAAGCACACACGTCAGCTGCCAGCCGTACATGGCAAGGGAATTCAGCAGTGGAACGTAATCTGTCTGCACTTCAACTCCCTGGGGAAGGAAAATCAACAGTTAGCATCACCACTTGGAGTGTGACATTCTGTTCGACACTAAGAAAAAAAAAAAAAAGAAAGAAAAAAAGACACTTGTGGGTTTTCTTGGAGGGAGAAAGGGTTTTGTACTGAAGCGGGTCATCTTCTATGTTCAGCTGGGCAGGAAGGAAAACGTTCAAAAACACGAGGCACAAGATCGATTGCCCGTACATCCCAAACTGTTAAATGAGCTTGTTTAAAATGGTAAACATCTGTGATCTTGTTTTTACACTGCCTGAGTCATCCATCTAGCTTTAGATGATTCCAGATCTGAACAGGACAAATTCACTGTATGTTATCAATTACATCCTCCAAAGCAAAATTATGTTCAAGTAGTTAAAAAATGACAACACTGCTTTGCTCGGATTCTGCTCTTGTCTAGGCTACAGTAAATCCTGAGTATCTGCACTCTACCGTGGTGGATCAAAAGCAAAATAGCCAACAACAACAACAACAAAAAAATATAAGTACAAGTCTATGCCTTTCATCACCCACGAATACGCATCACTGCCTTCTTATTTTGAATCAGGAAATCTGTGGGCGAGACCAAAAGCACCGCTTTCAGCACAGAAGTCTGGCTCCTGCTGCACATGTACCCAGCAGAGCCTTCCTGATTCTCTTTCAACTAAATGGCAGACCCTGTAATTCACATGGAAAGAACCACTGGGGTTTCGACAAAGATTGCTCCAGTGAGGTGTCTGATTGTGAAGGCTTCTAGTAATGTAACAAATAGATGCTAGAGGTTACTTATTAGTTTTTAATTTTAATAAACAGAAAGCAGACAAATTATAACTACTAGTCTCTACAAATCTAAATAAATTCTATTGGAATAACAATTATATTTGCCAAGAATCTCAGGCACTTACACAGGTTTCATGTGCACGTAAGGAGTTTTAACTGCCAATTCTCAACACTGGGGAAGGCACAATAGTTTTGCAGCTCCAAAAAAAATCCATTTATTCTGCAGTAATGAAATAGTCATTTGATCAGAACTAATCCAAATCCTGCTGTAGTCATTTCAAGGTATTTTAGTGAATTCCAATCTCAGCTATTCCTTTCTTCTAACAAATGTAATTTAGGTCACTTGGTATCTTTATCACTGAATGGCTGCCTGACTATACCTATTAAAAACCTGATCATGACTACAAATGCAAATAGCTGAAGAAGCTGTATCACTCCTGCTTAAAAGGGAGAATGTTTAAAAGCTCTACCCCAGAAAGCGCATGCAAGAGAACACTACTAATGTTACTTCTGATTTCTATACAGAGCCTTTTGGGGTCTTAGAGAGATATTGCTGCTTTACACCATGTACAGACTGGAGTTTGTAACTCTGGGAGAGGAAAGACACCTTGCCAGAGGGGGGCAACACCGCGTGGCCCTTAACTCATGTCCTCTGAAGCGATCAGGACTCATCGTGCATCAGTGATAACGGCAGATTCAGAGTCTCCTTTGACTCCAACTTCCCTCTGTAAGATGGATATTTCTGCCCTCTTTCCGGTCTTTAAAAAGAGTGTCCAAAGGTAATGCAAAAATTATTACATATCTAGACGCCTTTAAGAGCTAATGTCTCAAGAAAACATATTAATAACACGCTGAGATTTGTAAGATTGGTCAACAACGCCTACAGAAAATAAAGATGAAAATATGCAACATGATCATTAAGAATAAGGTCAGAGCATCCACCATCGCAAGCCTGCCATGAGGTGCCACATAAAAGGACCTGACTAAAACATTCCCTTCATCAAACAGTGTTTGCAGAGGAAAAACCAGAAGGAGCTCACTCATTTAGAAGATGGAAGACTAGCAGGTCAGGAAAGACTGGCACAGCAGACCTTGTTTGTGCCCCGAGCAACATCTTGCGTTGCAAAGAGGATTTCTATTTTGAATTCATTGCCTAAGGTGGGTGATTAGCAGGGAGAACCTTCTCCTTGCATCAGGATGCGCAACAAATGTCAGAAATCAGAGAGAGATTACGGCAATGAGGAAGGACATCAATACCACGCAGAGCTCATTTGACTATTGTAGAAGCCAAATTATTTCAGGGACACGCCATCACTCCTGCCACAGCC
Source organism: Myiozetetes cayanensis (assembly GCF_022539395.1). NCBI lineage: Eukaryota > Metazoa > Chordata > Aves > Passeriformes > Tyrannidae > Myiozetetes > Myiozetetes cayanensis. The sequence continues at coordinate 115,665,891 of NW_026086604.1, read as the reverse complement.
CAGTGTCCCTGCAGGCTCTGAGCAGCGAGACAAGGCTGGCTTTGGACCTGTCTGACTTGTCAGGATTAAGTATCATCTGTAGCAGATGATGGTGTATTTCACTATCCAATGGTGCAGAAAGGAAACAAGCAGGTAAGCACATTCAAAAGGGTAAAGTTACCAGAGAATACATTTAAGATTAAAGTCAATTAGGCCTAAAGAAATGGGTTTTTTGAATCTGGAAATTTAAAAAAAAAAACAAAACACGCCCATTGAAAGAGTTCTGTACAGATCTGGCAAAAAGGTGACCTCTTATTTTTCCTGTGTGCCAGTACCCAACAGCCCAATCTACATGTTAGGCTGTTTGCAGGAAGGAAGTGTATCCATCATGCAGAGATGTACATGAGCTCCACATGCCCCTCAACAAGCCCTCTCCGACCCTGCATAGCGCTTCGCTGGCGTCAGTCACTGCACCTCTTCCCCAGGTCCCTGGGGAATAAACCACTCCTAATAATTGCCTGAGTTTGAAGATGACAGACAAGAGAAAGGATTCACTCCAGAATAAACAGGTGTAATCCACATGGGCTTCAAGCTCCTTACTTGCAAATACAGATAATTGAAGCTTTCTGTAAGACCACGAGAAATGACTTCTCCCTCCCCCTCCTGAATCATCGTTTGTAATCCTGTCCCACGACTGGAATTTGTGTGCCAGCAGGAGTCACAGCTATAGAGACCTTTAATTGATGTCATATTAAATGCTTTCTAAAGCAAAAATGCTTCTAAACAAACAATACACTGGGGGACGGGTGTAGAGGAAAAGAGTCATCTTGTGTTTGCTTTATATTTAATACAGTAATTATTTTACCTACTATTATTAGAGACAATGGAAATACAGTTTCAAACATACTGTTCCATCAGATGAGAGTGTGATGCTCTTTCTAGCTAGCAAATACTGGATTTGAACACCAGCAGAAGTACAAAAAAAGTGGCAGAGCTCTCCTGAAAAAGAAGCGTTCAAATAATGCGTCTCAAACTGGGAGACATTTCGTTCAGTGAAAGGGTGGAAAATTTTAATTAACTTGCTTCCCACTCTCCTGTGGATGATAAGTAATCTCTGATCACACCTGGAGTGTCAAGAAGCCAGAGCATATTGAGCTAGGATTTTCCCTTGACTTGCATCACATGAAAAGAATTCTTTTTATTTGTAGCTGTATTGTTTGTTTTCAGCATTTTTGCCTTTCACATTTCCTTCTGCTCATTAGGAAAAAAAAAAAAGATTAAAAAAAGAGATAAGAATAATATCTAGGGCAAGCCACACAAACAACTGCATTAACAATTTTTCTTTTCTTCCCCCCTGCCCCCCTCCCCGCAGCAATTTTAACCACAGCAAGGTAATAAACAAGACAACTACTAAGCTCTTGTGAGACAGAAGTTCTTTAAAAATCATTCTTTCCTGGGCTAAGTGATTTAGTTACAAGGCAGCTACGGATTGTCACTATTTAATATTTTTTCCAACATGGACTAAAGATTGGAAGATTGAAAATCCCATTAAATAAATCTTAATAAAACCTTTATCAGCAAATCCTAACAGACTGCATACCAAGATCTACTGACAGATGGCAAAGAGGATGGGAAGTAAAAAACACAAGTTGCTTTGAAAGTGTAACCTACTGTTTGTTGCAGAAAATGGGCACTGCATTCAAACCCAGATCCCTACAGAAAACAGAGGGGAGATTCCAGGAGGGTGGCAACGTGCACCCCCGCCAAGGCTGCTTACCAGTCCCCAACACTGCCAAAGCTAAAGCTTTTCTGTCCTAGGGCACTGAAGAGAGGAAGTGGCAAAAGTACGACCTGCACCTTAGTGGAAAAGAAGAAAAATAAAATGAGAGAAATTGAATATACAGGCCATGTGAGAATGACCCCGTAAAAGTGTGCTGCAAATGTTTTATGTTTGCAGTAACACAGCCGACAGGAAGATTAAATACAAGCTCTAAATTTGTGAATGATTTGCCTTTTTCCTTTTCAAGACTTCTTCCAAAAGGTAATTTCTGCTAACAATGCAACATTATCGAACCATTAAAAACATTTATTGGAAGTAAAAGAGAAGTTTCAAAAATACTTCAGCAATAGAAGTTGGACTAAGTTCCTCTAGTACTGAGCTGCTCCTAAATTTCCATGTGTAATACTCCACAGCACCTGGCTACACATCCATTAGCTGTAGGGCAGAGAGGTGTGGGGTGGCTGCTGCACTCTTAGAAACCACCAGTGGCTTTTGGCAGCAGATGGGGCACTGACCAACACAGAGTAGCTGCCAGATGGGGACCTTAGTGGAATGGTAATAGAGCACAAAAGTAATAAATAAATCCACAGAAGGGCTTTTTCCTCAATACTCTGGGCATATGCAATTTACAGTTATTTATGATTACTAATACCTATGTGAATTCATGCAATCTAAAATATTTTAGAGAATATAATAAGGCTGTAACACTATGTGGGGCAGCATCCTGATAAGACAGTTTTCCTGCACTTCAGATGTACCCAGTCACAAATTCAATACACACATAGACATAGACTGCTGAGCAGCATTCACAACTGGCTCCACATCTAGGGTAAATCAAAAAATAACCAAAAAACCCTTCTTTGCCCACAAAGCCCACTTCTCTCAGTGAATTCTGTGGATGCAAATCCTACTTTCTAGCATATACATAAACTAACAAAAACATCTGAGCGCTCCTGATATTGCCTGCACCTGTAACACAGAATAACATTTGCACAGCAACACAATTCTGCGCTTATAGAAGCACAGAGTTGGTAGCCAAAGATGCACAAGGTGAGTGTGTTGATACAGAGGGTTCTCCACACAGGAAACATGGAAACATTCTGTGTAATGTGTTAAACTCATCACTGCACAGGCAACATACACACAATGGGACAACACCACATTACTGTCCACGGAGCACATGAAATAAATGTGATCTAGCAGCCCATCAGTACATTTTCCTAAATAACTTTGGCAGTTTTTACTTTCACAATTCCTGCAACACTTGTGTACCTTAAAGGGAGAGTTGACTTTACCATTTGTCCATCAATTGTTTTGGGAGAAAAAACCAACACAGAAAAACACTACCTGAGAGCCTGCATACTCCAAGGTGCTGTACCACACACAGCTCAATCATTCCCATGCAGCTTCCCCAACATAATTTCCTTCTGTTATAAGTTACTCTCAAACAAAATGTGGCTTTTGCCAAAAGGCTTTGTGCACCACTCCACCATCATGGAACATTTCCATGCTAGCAAAACAGCTGAAGCCCAGACCCTCCACTACCAGCAGTGCAGGCAGCAGGAACACAAATATTGGCACTGCCCTTCTATGTGCGGGCTGTGTATGCGATTTATGGGGTCCCAGCACCTGCTCCCCATGCCCCTCAAAATGCTCAGAGAGAGATGCATTACCCAGGGCACTACTGCCTGGCTAAAGGGGATCTGCTGGGGAAAAGAAACATGACTTGTGCCCTGTGTGGCATTATAGGAAGCATACAAGAGAACTGAAACACCTTTTCTCACCTTGTTCTTCAGTGGGAAGTTCAGAGCTCGTATGCTCACTTTTTCCTGAAAAATTTTATGGGTGAGCAGAGAACTAATTTTTATCTCTGATCTTGTCACAAACCTAGGAACACTGTGACAGATAAGGGAAAAGGGAAAAGGTGACAGGAAAGGAGTTTTTTTAATTCATACTGGTTTAAACCCTGTGTTTTTCAGCCCGTTTACTTCAAGTGCCCTTTATACACATGGAAGAAGCAATTGCCTTGTTAGATGTTCAATACTGCCAGCACCACAAGAAACTGTCAGGGGAGTTCCAAGTTCATACCTCCAGATTTTATTACTAAATTTATCATCAAAACCAATGAAAGATTAGCCTGTGGGGTTTAATCCTCTATAGATCATATGCCTGCTGAGTTCAGCAGACAAATGTATATGTATATATATCCTGCTTCCATATCTTACATAAAAGAATGAAAGTAGAATTATAAAAACCTTTGGAAGATAACAGGCTCCTGAAGGTTTTTGTTCAGCTTTTCTTAAAAAGCAACAAGGGGCACACTGCTGAATTATTATGCCCAGGCAACATATATGTCCTTTGGGTGGTAAAGAGGTCACACACATGGCTCTTCTGGGCTTTTCATGTCCACTGCCATCAGCCCCTTGGCTGACCCGGTCATGCCTTTCTCCCGTGGCCAGAGACAGCAGAACATAGCTTAGCTGACATATGACCTAAATCAGATTTACAGACAAATCAAATCCTCATTTCCAGAGAATTTGTTTCAAGGCTTACATTAAGGTAACTTGCAACCTAGGCTCAGCAGAGATAAATTTTTAAATCTTTTGGTATGTCGCACTTTAAAAGGTTTACCATGTCTACGGTGGAGACTGACCCCATTCAAGTCTGCCAGGGAAATGGCAATACCACAATATATCTGAGTTCTTAATTCATGTCAGTACATCAAAGGTATGGTATAGCAGCAAATACAAAGTGAAGAATCACCAGCTGAAGATTTTCAATGAGAGAATACCTGTAAATTAAGGACAGTATTTTCAAAATGAACACTGCTTTGGAGGCAGAACAATGGAAAAATCCAAAATAAACGTTATAGCACTCAATTTTACAGACAATATTAGCTACTTTGTCTTAGGTAATGGGGAAGAGAAGGTGTAGAGTTCGGGAGAGGGAAATCATGCAGGCTCTGATTAATCATAACTGTCTACCCACATTTGCCTACACAAGCAGAATTAAAACCATCAAACAAGTTTTAGGGCTAGATCTCAGAGACTGCAGTGGAAATAATATGTCCTGACATTTTTAGAGTTAAAGGGATAAGGATGAACACAATATTTTATCATAACAAGTCCCGTGGTCATTTGTAGAGGATACCAGAGCTCTACTTTGAGAAGAAAGAGTTAAATTACTCAGAGCTATTACATCCTGTCTGCTGCTTGGCGGGACCACATACTGTGACAGCTGCGAGCTTTACATCCTCTACAAACTGACATTTTACACACATACTGAGTGCATCACACTGTTCAGCTTGTTTTATCTATTAGCCTTAGCAATTAAAAAGGCAGCCCTTTCTCTGCTAAGAGGTGTGCCAACCCCTCTCTTTTGTGTTCATGGCTAAACAGCAAACCTTTACCTTTTCGTTTAGAAAGGTTCTCTTTCTAAAGGGCATCAATATTTGCTACATGCCTTCCTTTTTAAAAAAGCTTTCTTTTGCTGTGGCTGGGATTCTTTTGTTTCTTCTTAATTGGGATACAGCACAATAAATTTACATTCAGTTCAGACCACATCTGAACAACTCCACAGCTCATCCAGATAATCAAATCTGATACAAATTTAAAATAAGGATCCATTATACTCATTTATGTCATGCTGCCCATCATGCCCTTCTTCCACTGCCTTAGTACAAATGAAAACAACAAATGTAAACGGTTAATCTAGATCAGAGCTGAACTTATATCCCCCCAAAAAATAATTCTACATTAATGAGTCATTCCACTGCTCCATCACTACCTCCTTGACTATTATACTTTGAAGCTCTCATAACAGAAAGAAAGCCTTTACCAGCTCTCGGACATCTTCTGTCACTAGTGAACTCTGTCTTCTTCCCCATTTTACAGTCCCTTCCTCTGCACTGCAATATTCCATGTTTATGGCAAATAAAGGTGACTTTCAACAGGGTTTGCACAGAGGTAACTTGGTTTTTAGGTACGACACTATGCAAGTGCCCACAGATCCCCTGGATTCCAGCCTTGCTTTCATCAATTTGATGACTTTTACCTACCTATACCTATTATGTCTCAGAAAGCACGAGGCATGACATATCCTGGCAGTTATTTAAATGTCAGGAGGAGAAAACAGAGGTGGTCAGCTCTGCTCTTTCTCTAAATGGGTAAAACCCTTGAAAGAGTTCCCTAATGCCTCAACATCTTTCCTTCAGCAAGTTTTTTCTTCTCTATATCCTTCCATTTTCTGGTGGGCACCATATTCATAATGTCCACAAAAAAACCACATTTGATCGGAAAAGAGCAAAATTGCCAGGGAACACCCAGCATCCAAATTTTTAATTACAACAGAGGATAATCTGATCACACCAACAAGCTGTGTATATGCTCTAAGTCAGTTCCTGAAATTGCACATCCCAAATCTTATGTCTGGAACAGGAGACTCTCCGCATTAGCCCTCACACAGACACGATGCGTAGCAGTACAGCATCTCCTCACACACCAGATGGCACTGGGAGGTTGATTCCCTAAGCTGTTGTGTCTCCAGCATGGAATTGCTAGAATTGAAAGCAAATGATACTCCACCTACCAGGACTATAACACTCCAAGTGGCCCTGCAAAAAAATTCCCTTCTGCTGGGTCCTAGAGTTGTGGCCAGCGCTCTGCCATCACAGGATCCCCATTAGCAGGTGCTGTCCTTGTCGTGCAGCTTGACACAAACTTTCTGGTGTCCACTAAGAGCAAACCAGAACGTGTGAAGGGGCCATTATGACTAACTGTGATGTGATATCCTACTGAGACAGAGAACCTTTCACTGGTTATCTGAGAGCCAAACTGGTTCGAGTCAAGAATCCATTTATAACTCGGAAAGTTTTCTCCAACGTGCCTGTAAGCGACAGCTAAGGAAAAGTAATATATATTAGGTCAATCATGTAGGATACCTGCCCCAAATATTTTGTGTACTTCCTCTCAGCACGTCTGGTTTAGCTTCTACTGAAAGAAATCCAGTTTGTACAGATCTGCTGCATAAATAATTATCTGAATTATCTCATTTTTGTTTGCCCTGACTACTGCCACGTGGCAGTCCTTAGCTCTTGTACTGGAAGAGATGGCAAACAATTCCTGTTACATGTTTCTAATGATTTAGGAAGTCTCTACCTATTCCATTCCCCGCAACTCTTCTCTTTTCCAGGCTGAAAGGACACACCGTGTAAAGTCTTCCTAATATGGAAGCTGCCTGTATCACTGATTACCCCCACTGCTCTTCTCTGAACAACTACAGTGCTAACATAACCTTCTGAAATAAGGTGCTGTCAAACACAGCTTACAGAGTAGTATGCAGTAGTATATGTTTGCTGTTTCACCCTCTATTCATTTTCTAACAGTTTTAAACATATGGTTAACATTAATGCTTCTTAACGTTTGCCTTCTTGATCAGCCCTGACCTAATGCACTCATGCAACCATCTGTCATTATCTCAAAACCTTGTTCCTGAGTGGTAACACCATAATTTGACCCCAAAAAAGGAACAAGAATTTACAGTCAAGTCTGTCATAACTAACATTTAATGCAATATAGGAATCATTTTTTCAGATGCCCATCAGCAACAAGAAAAGCTGCCATTAATGTATTACACTGTTCTACAAGTTGTTTCTAGCTGTTACTATATGGTCATTTCTTGCTATACTGAAAAGTCATTATCTACTAACAAAAGTCTTAATCCTAGTCTCCTGGAATTTTACACACTTTGTCTAGCATCTGTCCCATTTTCCATTAATCCATTCTTACGACATGTGTACACCAAAAGGATGGATTGTCTGTCTTAGGATTTTACACCATTTACAGTATATTCTAAGTGATAACATCAGGTATTGCCTTTATAGATACATAATATCTATTTCTAGCAGACAATTAATAAAATAAAAAAAAAAAACCTTCCATGAGTTACACAACTTCCTCTTTTCCCCCATGTTTTTTTGCTTTAAGTCACAAAGAATTTAAGCCCAGCTTTTCAAATATCTATCTGTGTATCAAATTTGCAGTGGCAGATCAGTACAGACAGGTCTGATCTAAACAATCTTTCTACTGATCTGACTGTGCACTTGGATCTGTAGAAAGCCAGGCTATGACAAACGTGGTTTGTTTACAGGGACTTACCCAAAATACACAGTTCTTTCAGCATAAGAAGGAGGTCAGACAGAAACCAAGGCAGTTGTCTGTGCACTCCTGCTGCAGCTCAGCCTACCTAAAGGGCTGCCTTCTTTAGAACTGCAGTGCTACAGTGACTGGTGTGATCATGTTGCCCTGACAACCAGTGGAGATCCTCTTTACAGTGTATCTAGCAGACATCTGTAATTTTGGGACAGGTAGCCCTGAGTTTCACTGCTCACCACTGCTGACATTTCCTACCCCCCCACCGAAAAAAGGATGAAGATTATCAAAATCAGAAGTGCACTGTACAAACCCAGAGTGTGGTTAACTGGCATTCCTGTTATATTCCATCCCTTTACCTCAGTTGCCTGTCTGACACTGCTGGAGCACAGATCAGTACGTGAGAGTCTGCCACACAGTCTTCGAGTGTTTTAATTTACAAAAAAAAAAAAAAAAATCATACCTTCAAGACAGTCCACTGCTCTACCACAATTGCATCATAGCCCTGCATGGGTTTACTGTCTTCCACAGGAACATCTTCAAAGAGAAATACTCCATCCATTGTCCCATGTAAAGAATCTGTGAAAACACAGCGTTGACTGTAAGCTTTACGGAAGGCATTCCATGTGTAGTGAGGCATCTGAATTTATTAATAACATATTCTTCCAAGGATGTTACTAAAAAGTTCACAGACGTCCTCTAATAGTCCAGCTCTATGAATCTTTAGCAGTTTTTAAGCACAGTCCTACTCCCTAACAGCAAACCTTGCTGTCCACCCTGTTATTCCACAGTTTGTCACTGAAAACCACAGCTCTCCCATCCTGAGCAGGCAAAGTGAATTCAGACCTCAGTTTAGCAGTACTGCTCACCTACTTGAAGTTATAAACACACTAAAGACCATGTATTAAGTCAGTATGTTATTTTCAAGGGTTGTTCAAGGTATACTGGTTTGTATTTATGATATTTATTATATTTGTGACTATATCCATTCATTCACAAAAGTCAGAACCCTGCACATGGAGCAGCCGCTGCATCTCGGTGTTCTACATGGACTAAGGATGATCTGGCATATCTGAACAGTGTCAAAGAAAAGATACATTCATAACTATTTAATCAATTTATGAAGGCATTTTGACCATCTGGTTTAGTGCTTCTCTATTCTCATTTGCATTCCCAACACATTCAGCCCTTTTTCAGACAACACATACCACTAAAGTTACTCGAGCAGCACTTTCTCCTTCAGCTTAACCAAATACTCCATAATCAGCTCCCAATACACAATAGCTCATGTTTTGTCAGCTCCATGATGTAACAGAATCAAAATAACTGAAAAAACACACCTTTGTTAAAATAAGCTAACTGATGAAGCAACAGAATTATATTTAGAAAAACTGTAAATAAGCGGGACTGTACTCTTCATAAACAGAGAAAACTCTTCTCACATTGTCACAGAGCGTCTTTTTCAGCCTTTCTAGTATGAATAATACATTTACCCTGTATGACTGATTATAAAGACCTTTCTCATTCCCTCCCCAAGTGTTGTCTTTTGCACAATAATTTCTGTACAATTTTAGGAAAACTATGTTCCTTGCACTGGTAGGATACATGTTTTTGAAATGCAGTCACACATGCCAGACTGACAGATTCCTGAACTGATAACAATCTTCTGGATAAGCCTGCATAGGTGTTTCATCGGGTCCTCCTGATTTCCTGGTGGATGTTATGAGGTCAAGAAATGCCAGCAGGAAAGCCTTGCTGCCTCCAAGGGAAAACATATATCAAACTCAGAAACAATTTTCACAAAAGAGGCAGTGAAGAGGATTAAGAGGCTTCTTACCTCTTGCAGACACAATCTCAGTCAACATCTTCTAATGTTATTACATGATCTAAATCCAATTTATTATCTGGAAATAACAAATTTCTTGTGGGCAAAGCTCACAACCGACCAGATTCCTACATTTGGAGGAATACATCTATGCACACACACTGTAGCAAGACTGTTGCTGTAGGTGTCAAGCCCCCCTGCTTCTATTTGCACAGTCTCCTACTCTCTTTTGCTGCAGTTGCAGTCAAGTCATTAAGTTGCAGGTGAGGAGATGCAAATACTTGTCTCTAAATTAACACAGCATATTTATTTTTAGTTCAGCTGTGAAGGAAAAAAAGTTGTAAACCAATTACTAGAGATTCTCCTTGAGATTGTGTTGGGAGACTGAAAGAAGAAAAATACGCTGTCTACTTTCACACTGTTTTCACAGGCAGGTTTCCTGTAACTCTGTCTAGAATAGAGACAAAGACTCCTCACCACTACAGCAAGCCACTATTACACATTGCTCCAAGGAAGATGAGCTGGACTACAAAGCAGTAACTCATCAGTTCTCATCCAAGTAAAGAGAACAGACATTTTTGTTGTGAAATAACAGGTCAGATCACTAAGTAGCTGGGTTACAGGTTTGAAAACACAGGCAGAGCAAGCTTGCCATGGGTACAAGCTTTAATTACCATATTTCATTCAAAAAAGTGCATTTTTGAATGAAAACTAGACCTGACATTGCAAAGAGGGAACTTCTGTGCAGTGTATCACATTCCAACACCCAAACCCATACCCAAATCTATTTCAGGATGCACAGTGTACAAATAACCCTTCAATTTCCAAAGCAGGGATGACAGGACAGCACCGAAGACTGGAAGCAGAAACCCATAGATCCCTACTAGACACAGACATCCAGATCTTGCCAGAGGGAGCTTTATACAGCACCAGTGCACTGCTCCTGTGTTGTGAATTCTCTTAATGAAATTCAGTGTCACACTGTTGGCACAACTGCAGCTTGAGCTCACCCCACGCATTTGCCAGCTAATTAATAAGCGATCAAAACACAATCAGCATGTGTGTGTTTACACTCACTCATAAATCATCCTTTATGGTTCATTCTGCTGAACATTCCACTCATGCAATTCACAGCTTCCACATATGTGAATATCATGGCACATATGTAATGTTTTAGAAACTAATAGCTGAGCTTGCGAGACCCTACAGGCAGCAGACACTTCCACTGGCTGTGCTGGTGGACTTACGGTTGGACTTAAGATTACAAAAGTCTTTTCCAACCTAAATGATTCTATAGCTTTGTTTCCTTGTTGGATGTACAGTGATTACTCTTGAAGGATACATCCATCAATCCTGCAATCCACTGATTTTATTATATTTCTTTTGCTAGGAAAGAAATCTGTAGAAAATAAGAAAACTGGGAGGGGGAAAACAATGAGGGAGAGACAACTGTTGTAAATGTAGAGTACTGTCTGTTCAACAGAGTGATACTGGGGGAAAATTCCATAAAAGAAACTTCCCTTTTACAGACCACCTACTACTCTGGAGAGAAAAGGGGAGGTAAAGAAAAGAATCATTGGATCATTAAGTCCTTTGCATATGAAGCATTTGGGATGCAGAGAATAACGGGGGGAAAGGAAAAAGCAGTAGAAAGAAGGTTAACAGGGTCATATTTTGGAGAAAAGGCACACACAAACCCTGGTATGCTGTCAGGATCAGCAGGAATATCAGGGAAACTGAACACAGAGGTGTGGAAAGACAAGAAGATGGACAGATGCACTGAGCCTGCCAGCAGTACTTTATCACACAGGTACTCTGGATCTAAAAGCAACTTCAGTCTATACACACATATTCTAGAGCTGCCCCACCAGGTAAGGTGCACATGACGTAACAGTTTCATGGAATCATAGAATAATTCAGGTGGATGAGGACGTCATGAGGTCTCCAGTCCAACCTCCTGCTCAAAGCAGGTTTCATACAAGTACAGACCAGACTGCTCATGGGTATATCTAGTTGGATGGAGATGGTACAACTTCCTGAGCAGCCTCTTCCAAAGAGTGACTGTTTTCATGATGAGAAAGTGGGGTTTTATATCCAAAAAGGACCTCTCTTATTTCAATCTGTGTACACTTTTTCTAATGCTCCTACCACACACCACAGTCAAGAGCCTGTATTCACCTTTCTGATAGTCTCCTCACAGGCACTGCCACAGCTGTCCCTTCTCCAGGCTGAACCAACCCATCTCCTTCAGTCTTCCTTAATAGGACAAGTGCTCCAGCTACTGACTCTCTCTGTTTTGCTGACTGTCTGCTAACCTAGCTCTGGTTTGTCAATACCTTCCTTGGCCTCTTCGAAAGAGGGCCCAAACCTGGATACAGTATGTGTTCTACATGCAACCTAATGAGCACCAAGCAGAAGAGAACAGTCACTGTCCTCTATCTACTGGTTACATTCTTGTTGTTACAGCCTGGTATGCTGCTGCCTTCTCTGCTGCCAGGGCATACTGCTGGTTCATCTTCAGCTTGCTGACTACTAACACCGCCCTGGACCTTTCCACAGAGCTGCTACCCAGATTAGTGAAAAGGCCTCTCCCTTCCCAGAGGCAGGATATTTGTCCTCATGGAATTTCAAAAAGCTCCTGCTGGCACGTTTTTCCAGCCTGCCCAGGTCTGTCTGGACAACAGCCCAGTCCTGAAGCACATCAGCTGCACCCGTGAGTATGGGACCATCCACAAATTTGACACAAGCAAGCCTTGTTGCCTCCTCTGCATAACTGATTGTTCAACACAACAGGTCCCAGGATAGATCTCTGTGGTACTCCACTTGTTACTCCAGGTAAAGTGTGACTTATTATCCACGACCCTCTGAGTCTAGCCATGCAACCAGTTTTTTACCCATCTAGGCTGCACGGTCCTAACTTGGATACAAAAATAATGTGGGAGATACAGTAAAATTTCCTTAATGAATTCACCCAAAATGACATCTTGTGCTTTCCCTTCATCCACAAATCCAGTCATTTTATCACAGAAGACAATCAGTTTCAAGTATGTTTTGCTCTTGTTAAATCCATGCTGACTGTTCCCAATCACTGTCTTCTTCTTCATGTGTCCAGACATGTTCCAAGAGTACTGATTCAGTGATCCAACCAGAAATTACATGAGGCTGACCACCCTGTAGGTCCCTGGTTTGTCCTTTTGGTCTTTCTTTTAAACATAGGTGCAACCTTTGCCTTTCTCAAATGTTGAAAACCTCCCCTGATCTCCATGATCTCCCAAAGATGACTAAGGGTGGCCTTGTTATAACACCAGCCAGCTCTCTCAGAACTCTTATACGTAGACAGTTTGGTCTCAGGAACCAAAGTACTCCCTATCTTGATCTTCATCCACTGCTGCTAGCCCTGCACCTTCCCTGAACCTTGCCTTGAAGCTCAGGTGCCTGAAGACTGTGTCTGTGAAGACTAAGGCAAAGGAAGCACCAAGTATCAATCTTATCTAGATGTATCTGATCTCTTTTGCATATCCTGATGTAGGATGAGGTGGATTGTAACACAAATTGTACTGACTATATAGGTCTAGGCCCCATTGATTATAATGGCACTTTGGGGTGACAACTCCCACACAGATACCTGCAGGACAGTTGCCTATATTTATTCAGCAGAAGGCACCCAACCTGTCTACAAAGATCAGCCATCTAAAGCTTTAAATGGAGAGTTGGTCTTTCCAGTTTCTACTGTTTCTTATGCAAGGTATTTCCTGATCCTGATGTAGTTGTATTCTCTTTTGGTAATCTCTTTTTTAACAAGATTTAGCTCCTGAAACTTAGCCTAAGTTTAAAAAGTCCTTAGTACTTTCAAACTTTAGTTCATTTGCAAAAGGGCAGTAAGGAATGACAATAAAACAAAGCATTTTGACTCACTTTGCATTTGAAGTATCATTTCCCAATCTCTAATCTTGAACTTCACTCTTTCTTAAAGAAAAGGCTCCGAAAGTAAAGGTTGCAATCACTGTCCTTCTTCTGAAAATGTTCCATTACCACTGCATTTTTTATTAAGGCATCCTACTGTGTGCAAAAAGCTATTTTCACTAGGTTGTATAAATATTTGATGTAGCTCGGTTGACAAAAAGCTATTTTGATGTTCTTGCTTCTGATTTCCAAGAAGTATATGGGGAAAGATTACTTACTTTACCATGACAGCTGTCCTAGTGGGTGACAATTTCCCCCTCGTTGTCTTTGAACTACAAATTCCCCTTATCTAGCAAACGAACCTTTAGGCTGCTGTTGCTCTCAATGAGGAAAACCAGTTCTCTGTGGCTTTATGTGGCATGCGACCTGACTGTTGGCCTTTGCTTCAGATTTGCATTCCTCCCTCCTTCTGAATCTTTTCACCTTCAGTACAGGGAGAGAAAATAATTCCATATGGACGCCAGCAATCCCAGCCACTTCAGTGGCTAAGGTGACAGTAAAGTCAAACGCATCACTGGTTCATCTTTGTCGGAGGCAGCGCGAGTATAACAGAGACCATCAATCTGACCCTCTTAAAAACCTGACTACTTTCCCCTGCCAAGCAACTCACCTTTTGTTTCATTTGCTTTGTGTTTAAGTACTGTCAATGTTTCCTGGTTGGTTGGCTGGCTTTTTCTAAGTTTGAAAGGCAGAAAATTCACAGACAGGATGGTAAAACAAATACAAGAATGCCGGGCATTTAAAGACTTGCAGTTCAAAATGACTAAAGACGAATAGGCTGGTTATTACTCTGTTAAGGTATCAAAATACAACCTTGAAGAGGTTTGACTCTTCCTGCCGTCTCACACTGCTGATTGGAGACTTGCAGGCACAGGAAAGGAGACCCCACCTGCTATTTCCTTTCCATTTGGTAATAATCTGTATAGCTTGCTGCTACAATCTTCACTTCTCACTAGAAGAGGGCAAGGGTGAATTCCTACGATCACTTTAGATCATTCGGCAGGACCAGTTTACATCTGGGACTGCAGGCAGGATTACCAGTTACAGTTGGATGAAAAACACCAGCAAGTAACTGAACTGCAAATTTAAATAAATAATTGTTATCTGTCAGCATAAGAACATTCAAGAACCAAGCACACTGCTGTTTCTGACTTACTGGCAAAATGTGAATACATTTAATATATGGTGTAACTCTTTATGGTTTACATATTGTGATTTGTAATTGTGTTATATTTCTGTTTATAATTATCTGCTACAACAAGCAAAAAGAAACAATTGTTATCAGTGAACTTTAAAACTCTTTTAAAGACTAATTATTAAACTGTTAGCAGAAGGAAGAAACAGATTTATGACTGCTGACAATCTGGAAATCTTCACTTCATTGGGTATTCCAAGGACAAGGGGGAAAAGAAGAAGATAATAACCCTACTTGTAAGTCTAATAAGCAAAATAATGAATTCATACTTCAAGCCAAAAAGAAAACCAGCCCCCAGAACAAAGAAATGTGATATAACCAATTAAAGAAAGTACGCTGATATTACCTTAATTTGGAAGAGGATTAATCAGTGAATAAGACTAGCTATGAAGAGCAAGATAGGCTGCAAGGAGCGGAGAAGCCCTCAGCCCCCTACTTCTTCCCTCCTCCTTACCCTGGGTTGTTTGATACTGATTGGCATATGAGTGAAAAAGGTATTCCATTTCTCTGCAGCACAGGAAAAAATTAGGATTTAAGTGATAAAACATTTAACTGCAACTGGTAGCAATTCACAGATGTTCTTAGTAACGTTCTTCTAATAGCATAATACACTTTCAGAAACCTCGTTTCAGCTTTTTGATTTTGAAACCTGTTCTTCTTTTAACTGTAAAACGCTAATAAAAATCTTTACTAATTTTTCATCTTCAGTCTCTAATCTGACTTAATCCTGAATCTGTCCACTTCTACATAATTTGTTGTCCTGTTTGCATTGAAACTTTAGTGTCATCATTCAAGCCTACTTCATCTATGTTCACAGGCAATTATCCAGCACTCCACACTCTGGTATCCAAGTACATTAACTCCCCCCAGGCCTCTGTTATGTAAATGAACTCCAGAAGTTTAAATAACTGAAAAAATGCTGTGTTTAAATCATTTCAGAGTTCACTGATAAGCAGATTTTATTAAAAAGAACACACTGAGCCTGATAGAGTCAATTAGGTTTGCCTCTGTGAGTCGCAATTTATATACAGAAAGTAAATGACCATTTGTTTTTAAGCAAGTTAACTAGCAATTACAAGGCTTTCCAGGAAGCTGTGTGAAAGCATTCCATCAGCTGAACTTTAGACCTTCCTTTTTTTGATACTTGCTTGTAAAATGAAAAATTAGGGTTGCCCGTTAATTTCCTGATTGACTTTTACCAGAACTGACTCATATTACTGTGTTTTATCATGGTTTGATAATTCTGACCAGCAGCAAAATGGGAATAAGATGCTTGGAAGCAGTTCCCCTATAATTTTGAGGCACAAATCTTAGTAGCAATGTCCAAGCTCTGAGTTACCACATTCCTTTTGAAGAATGCAAAACAAACCAAAATTAGGTGAAAGATTCAGTCATAAGCACTTTAACCATGAAGTATACCAGTCACATAATTTTCCAGTAAAATTAATCCAGCTGTATTTTTTTAAGTACTTCTTTTTTTTAAGTGCTTCTCTTTAATTGTTCTCCTGGTTCCTTGGTTATGTCTCTTGGATCCCTACTATGCACCAAAGTCTTTCTTTTTAGTGCAGGCTTATCTTCAAAGCCATGGTGGCCACAAATACAGTACAGACTGGCTACAAGTATTAGGCTGGATTTTGTGCCACATTTTCACAACATGTAAAAATCTGAGGAAGTTTAATCTTTTTGTATTAAGACCAACATTTATCCATCACTCCAGTTAGGATAAAACAAACATAGGAGACAACATTTTAAAACATTGTGCCATCAGGGTGGAAAGGGCCTCTGCAAGAACTGGTAGTAACTGACCACTTACTGGCCAGATAAAACTCAGGAGTCCTTACACTGACCTACAATCAGACCCAGATGCAGCATGTGGCCAGACAGCAAAGAGGAAAGTCACTCTTTTATTAATATCATCTGCTTTACAATCTTATTAGTTTAATTCACTTTACTTGCTACTGTTTATTAACTGTATTTCCGCAATTACAAGACCATCATGTTTATAAAATACAATACATGATCTGTTTTCCTCATTCAAATGCCAAAATATTTTATGTCCTTTCATTCCATTTCACTGAAAGAGGCTGATCTAAAACAAATCTGCCCCAAGCCTATATTAAAGCATCTCCCAAATATCTTCTCTTCAAAGATAATGACCTCTATTAGAGGAAAAGGAAAATAATCACAGCATAATGCTTTCTGTAATTTCCATACCATTTACCATTCCAAGGCTGAAGATTCCGTTTACCAATGAGCCTCCTTTCCTGAAGTGATCTGTCATGTGCTCCAGCCAATTTGCTTCTAAGCTGTTGACAGTCTGCCCATTCCTGGAGATCCTCATAGGGATAGTCACTGTGTAATACTGGCTGCACTTTTGTGGCGTTTTTGGCTTGTTGAAGAGAGCGAAGATCTCTGCTTCTACCGAAGAATAAAAAAAAATGGAGTAATGCAACAACCATATCATAAAATTTCAGCTAAAATAATATAACCCACTGTTTGCCCTTGCCTAATTACACTGTGCAACTGCAAAAAATTATTTGAGATGCAGTTATCTTCTTAATACATTTCTGCAGTAGGGTCCCAAAACGCAATACAATGTTTTGTTTGCCGTTACAGTGTTTGTTACTCATAATGGATTCACTGTTGACAATAAAACATTTAGAGACAACAATTAGTACTCAGTACCTGAGTACTAATGCAACACTCCCCTACGGGAGCTGTCAGTTCAAACATGAAATATTACTGCAAAATTTAGGAGGAATTGCAGTCTGCAAATCATGGCCATTAAAGTATTAAATAACTTGGGTTTGGTAACACCAGGTCATGGAACCAGTTAACAGTAGTCTCACCTCAAGAAAATGCAATGAATCATTCATACAGAGACTATGGTAGCTGGTTCACTGATTTACTCTGGGTCTGTGCCAAGGTGTGACATTAACACAACAGCAAATGAATTTTAGAAGTGGAATTGTGAAGGGTCTCACAAATGAGAACATCTTCTAGACTCCGCTCCATATCTCCTCTAGTATATCATAGGAGCAGTTACTGTAGGCAAAAGAGTCACTGCTGACAGCAAAGCTGAGCTTTCACAGCCCTAAAGCAAAAATCAAGTTTAAAAGCAGATACTCCTTCTCAGAAGGGTACAACTGTCAATAAAATAATGAATAAAAGAACTGGGCACATTATTGTTTTACTTTGTTAATGGACATGGAAATAAATGGTAGAACTACTGACTTCCAAATATCAAAAATTCTCCCAAATATAAAAGGTAAAGTCATTATATGAAATTCCTTCATTCAATAAGCTCTCCTTGTTTCCAAGCTATTATAGTCTAACCTCAAGTAAAAGTAAGGAAAGAGATGTCAAGAGAAATGTTACAACTGCTCTCTAACAAACGTCACTGAGCAAGAAGCAGTGTGTAAATTGAAAAAGATACCAGAAGGGAGATGCTCAGAAACAGGCTGGCAGCACTTGAAGAGAAGAGGTGGAAGATCACAATGCAACCAACATGAAAAGAGATCTAATGATCACAGACATAAACCATAATTCAAATAGAGTAAAAAGGAATAAACGTTAATGTGAGTCCTCTCGTTGTTTACCACTTGTTTAGAAAGAAGTTATGATAATCCCAACTCAGAAGAGCACACACAGAAAGCTTCTCCAATCATTTTGATTCTGACCCGCAGAACAGACCCATGTTGGAAAGGGAGATTTTCCTTTTGTATATTAAGACACTAATACAAGAAGCTTGCCATGACCCAATAATGTGTGCTCACAGCCCTGAGAGCCAACCCTATCCTGGCTGCATCCAAAGCAGCATGGCCAGCAGGTCAAGGGAGGTGATTCTGCCACTCTACTCTGCTCTGGTGAGACCCCATCTGGACTGATGAATCCAGCTCTGGGGTCCCCAGCACGGGAAAGGCATGGACCTGTTGGAGTGAGCCCAGAGGAGAACCACCAAATGATTATGGGGATGGGGTACCTCTCCTATAAGGAAAGGCTGAGAGAGTTGGGGCTGTTCAGCCTGGAGAAGAGAAAGCTCTGGGAAGACCTTAGAGTACCTTCCAGTACCTAAAGGGGCCTACAGGAGAGCTGGAGAGGGACTTTTTATATGGGAATGGAGTGACAGGACAAGCAATGATGGTTTTAAACCGAGAGAGGGTAGAGTTAGATTAGATATTAGGAAGAAATTCTTCATGGCAAAGGTGGTGAGGCACTGGAACAGGCTGCTCAAGGAAGTTGTGGCTGCCCCATCCCTGGAAGTTGAATGGGGCCCTGGGTAACCTGGTCTACTAGAAGGTGTCCCTGCCCATAGCAGGGGCTTGAAAATATATGATGCTTTAAAGTCCCTTCCAATCCAAACCATTCCATGATTATACTAACAACAGGAAATCATGGAACTGAAAATCCACAGGGAGATGGTAGGTTGCATTTGACACTGGGCTGTTACCAACATGCATTTAAAACGTGTGGGAGTCTTTCCATGTTGACTTGGTTTGTCACTGCATAACACAGGCTAACCCAAGTCACTACTGACAACAGTTTTCACCAGTGACCCTGAATCCTCCAGCATGGACAAAGACACCTTCAGTTTGCTTCCAGGCAACACAGCACTTTTGGACATACAGGAATACCTGTGCCTTGTTCACAGGCAAATATTTGTCAACATGCTTTGAAGAGCCCTTTAGTAACAGGGAAAGAGAATGAGCACTACAAAACATTCAGGAATAAAGTGAAGAAGCACAAAAATAACGTTTAAAAAAATGTTGATTAAAAAAACCACAAAAATTAAGAATAAATTTAAGATCCCACAAATAGTAAGGAATATTAACTTTTTTCCTGAACTTTTACATAGGGAAGAAGGAGTTTAGGAGTGGTAACCTCCTACGGAACACGTAGGGAAAAAAAGTGCAAACCACCACCTGATGCTTTCAATCTTCACATTCCCAAGGAAGGATGAAGAACTTGTGCCAAAAGTTGAAATGCATTTTCCATGGGAGGAAAAGGGAGTGCTGTAATAACAAAAATTCATGCAAGAGTAATAAAGAAATCAGCAGTGTTGTACAGGATTTGGAAAAATCCTACCATAGATGAGCTGTCACATAAAACTGCCTTCTCAGACCTTCAGTCTTTGAAATTATTTGCATAACTCACCAATTAAAAAAATAAATGAAAAATAAATAAAGCCAAAAAGCACTCAGAGAAAGAAAGATAATTGAGGAAACTAAATGCATTTTTAAAGTAAACTCTCTTATCTGGCAAATCAGCAGCTGTAATAAAATCCTGGTGTGTTCCAGACAAAAGCTGGGAAGACTGAAAGTAATGCTCTTCACGTTATGCAGAAATACAATGAACATGGTTAGTTGTAGCAAAAGAAATTCAATGTTCAGTATGGAGAAGAACAGCATCAAAAATATTATTAAACTTCTTAAGTTAACTCTCATAGCATATATAAAAAGAGAAAGAACTGGTCTGATTAGACTTGGAGGTAACTAATTTTTAACTATAAAACTAAGAGAGGTTTTTACGTGTAAGATTCTAGTGCTGGATGAGGTGATGACCCACCCTTAAGGGTGTAAACCAGAAGAAATTATTCAAACAATAGTTGTGTTTTTACCAAACCTGGGTGTCCCCTTGCCCAACAAAAACTGAAGAAAGTACAGTAAAAGGTTACTAGAGCGTGATCCAAATTTGATGGCGAAAAGCTGATTACACCAAACTGCACCGGAAACCAAGACAATAGTCCAAGGAGAGTACAATGCACAGTCATTCTTGGTCCTACATACACAATTCCCACAGGGGTAGAATTGTTTGACTGAATCTATGTAAGATTTAATGAATAGGGATAAATTAAAGTCAAGGACAGTACCAGCTTTAGAAATTCTATCTACATTCCTCTTGAAGAGGTTTGTAGCTCATAAGGAAATAAAGGAAAATGTAACAGAAATCAGTGTAAACATGGTTTTCTTGGATTTAAACAAACATAGGAATGAAAAGTATTTTAAGGTTTTAATATTAAATTATTAATATTTTAATATAAGAATATAAGAATATTTTTTTATCCCTTTTAATTTTCTAAATTACTCTGGTCTACATCTTATTTTGAACTACAATTCTTGCTACAGAAGTAACCTCTGAGCATCAAATACCTTATAAAAGTTATTTTGGGACCTCAGCTGAGACTTGTGGTCTTTGATGGCATAAAATGATATTTAAAAAGTGGAAAGCATGCCTGAGGAGAAATATGTCAAAGAAATGAGAGAAAAAAACCTAGAATATGGAGAAAAATCTTAAAAAAAAAAAAAAAAAAAAAAGAAAGAATTGGAAGGCAAATTATTAGGAGCCCCATTACCAGAGTATCTTTATTATGAATTAGCAAACATAAGCCATTAACAAAAATAACTGCTGATTTCCAGTAATTATAATACTGACTGTAGCAATGACCCTCATCCTGACTATAGGATACTAGTCACTATATTCCTGCTGTTCCTGACATGGTTTAATTCCAGTTATGTTCACCTGCTACAAAGGGGCTAACTGCGATAAGGCTTTTGTGACTTATTCCTTCTATTGCCATAAAACCTTGTCAGGCAGATTAACAGGGCTTTTTACTCACACAGACAAAAAGGACACAAAGATCAAGAGCTCTCAGGGTACAGCAACAAATACAGAGATGAACCGATTCAGCCGAACAGACAAAAATAAGTCTTTACACTCAGGCCTACATATGGGCCATAACAAAGCTGCACCTGCTTATATCATCTCTTCCCTTGCCATCTGAGTTATGCTCAGTTGTTGTGAACTGTGTAACCATGCTGAAATCAGGTTAAGTGGCTCGTTTGGGGCATCTTTTCTTCACTACCACAGTGGTATTGTCCCCCCTGCATCCCCACCCCCTAAAGGAGCTGGGAACATAATTGAGGCAATTTTAACTTGGCTTTTTATGTAAGAGAGGTCACTACAATACTTACTGCCAGTAAGTGGTTTTAAACATCGTGCTGGTGTTTCATTCTCTGCTAGTCCATTCGTCTTGTCTGCTGCTCCTCTTACACTCAGGTTCGCGGGTTGATTCTGTTCCTCGTTTCCCTTCGCAGGCTTGAGATTCAGCTCTTCAGCAGCCTGTCCTTCACCTCTACAGCCCTCTCTGGATGTGGCACACTGGTCAGCACTTTCCTCACTCTGTGCTGAAGTACTGCATCCATTAATGCCATCTATTTTCTCGCCATCCGGTGAAGCATGATCCTCAGGGTAATTTGAAACATTTTTATTATCTCTTGATTGCACAGAGTTGTTACTGGCAGGTGTCAGGGAGGCGCTGACAAGACAGTTCTTTTGGGAATGGTACTGAGGTATAATTCCAACAAATTTCAAGCCTTGACTTGCAGCATCTTGAATCTACAAGTTGAAGAAGATTAGATTTTTAACTGTCAAGCTGTCTTAGCTAAATAGAAACACAGAAAATAACACCCTTCAAGGCAGCAAGCATGTCATTTTGCTACTTTTGTCCACTACCACAAGAAATTGTCATGTTGCATTTATATAAAAAGTTATTCTAAAGAAGCAGAACGAAAAGATCCCTACACCATCTGAAATAATGTGAAAATGGAGGGGGGGAAAAAAAGAAAAAAAGGAGGGAAAAGAGAGAAAATGACTACACATTTCTTCACAAGATATAAAAGTATCTGTTTGAAAAGCTTATTTATTACACATTACTCGAAGTGGCATTTCTTACAAAAAGAATTTTAGTATCATTTTTAAGAAGTCAGACTTATTATTACATCTGCTGTATTAGGTGTGTGATTATGACATTTATGCAAGGGAAGGATTATTAATTAACTCTGTTACATGCACTGTTATAACAACAGTTGTTGTTTGTCCTATTTTGGATTGAGACACAAATGGCAGACTTTCACATAATGAGTAAATGAAAGTAAAGCTATTTTAATACACCATTTTTGGGAAGATACAGAAGTCATAATAGCAAATGGCATTGTGACATCAGCTAAGAAGAAGGAAGAAAAAGGAAACTAAGAGGCTCTATCACTAATCCTTCACACTTTAGGTAAAGGAGAAAAAGGAAGGAATCAAATCACAAAAGATCCTAAGAAAAAAAGGCATTGGGCTAGTAGTAATGACAGTTGGATAAAGCCAGAATTAACTAATGAAGGTCTGAGATGAAACAGAAAAAGAAATCTCTTTCAGGCAGACTCAGCACTATGGATGCACCATCCACTCCAGTCACCAGCCTCACACCCCTCAAACCCAGGAGAAGCTGCAGTGCGAGACAGACTTCTGTGAAAACATATGAGTGTCTACTGCTTCATTTATCCAAATCAATCACTGAAATTAAAAGGTTTCCCTGTAATGTATACTCTTCATATAATCCAAAGTCTAAATACACATATATATATTTCAAAAATAAATGCCTTGAGAATGGAGAAATGATTTCACTTTCACTGCACAGCATGTAATTCAAGAGAGTTAAAGTGTTTTGATTATTCTTCTGTGCTCAATTTAGCATCAAATTAGGAGAAACAGGTCAGTGAGGGTTTTTTTTCAACAGAAAGTAAAGAGGAAGAACTTTGTACCATTTTTTTTTCTTTTTAATTGAAGAGGAAGCTCATTTTTGCATCTTCTCTACCCAGATTTTTTTTTTTTTAATTTAATGAATCATTTACTTCCTGGTAACCTTGTTACCTGATCAACAACAAGAACTTCCTCTTTCAAACCACTGTTATATTTTCCATGTTAAATTAACTCTTGATTTCATGATCACAGGAACTTAAAACAGAGGTCTCCAGGAAACAAAGCAATGGTCTTCACAGGTGTTTAGCCTGGAAAACATGGGATGCTGACTTAACTAAAGCTCATTGCTAAAGAGGACAATAACCTCTAAGAGGACAATAAAAATACCACTGGCAGTGTCCTGATCAAATGAGTATCTGTCTACAAAAAAAGCATGTAACTTGTTCATGAAGGTTCAAGTGAATGTCAATAACAGGTGCCTTCATAATATGCTTAATGGTGCAGACTCTCCATTGTAACTTGATTAATATTTTTTTGTATAGTCAATGATAGAATTCATTTCATCTCTTATCACTCATCTACAGACACAACACTACATTTGTTTAGTAGGTTGCAGGGCAGCTAATTATAGAACTTTAACTAGTAGGCAACTGTTAAAGAGTTTGGGGATAGTACATACATAGCAATTTTACTGGTCCTGGTCAAATAAGACTGCTTGTCAATCTATACCAGACTCCCACGCTGTGGTTTGGATCAGAACAGCTTTAACAGATATTGTAGCAATGCTTTACAGTCTTGGCTTACTCAAAAAAAAAAAAAGTTTTTTTCTAAAGAATACCTGATGCTGAGGTGTTTCTTCTGAGGCTCTTGTTCTGAGAATGTAAATGGGAGGAACTAAGGGCTGAATTGTAGTCAATGCTGTATTATCCTAATAGTTTAGCAGAAAAACTGGAAAAAGTCTGTGTCTTAAAGGCCCTTTCCCAACAAGTTAACAGACAGTATACAGAAGACAAAATCTTCTTTGAACGTGTATTTCAAATTTTCCCAATTACATATGGTGGAACCGAGAACCTAATTATTTTCAGTAAAGCCAATTTGTCAGGACATGCTACATCAACAGCAGCATCTGTATGCTGCAGAACAGCAAAGTGATGTATCAGCAGGTACAAACAGTCTCTCCCTTCAACTTTCTACAAAACCATGAAGAGGTTAGTTCTCACCAGAAAGCATAAAGCCTGAGCCTGAACATTTTCAAACTACAATGACTATTCATTTTTTCAGAATCTTGTTCAAAGCCTAAATAGTATGAAGTTTTAGTTGTCTTCACATCCAAACTGAATTATGCCATCCAGCACAAATTCGCATTTCCTGTTTCCTGTATTTTGAATATTGAATATTCAAATTATAAAACAAAACAAAACAAACAAACAAAAAAACCCCACAAAACAAAACAAACCCAAACCTCAGTAACTGGATAAGTTGTGCCCAGGAGCTGTGCAGGACAGAAGGACTGTTCCTAGCAGGTACCTGTGGTTTTTAGACCCTTTGAATGGGAAGAACATGACAAGATCACCCAGGGTATATTCCAGATCAGATAAACAACACAATTACTTGTCTTTACATGCCAGTTTAGAGCACTAACAAAAAGTACTAAGAAAGGCCTGTGTCATACTGCATTGTATGACGAAATGTGAGGAAAAAACATAAAGACAACAACTGCATCTCCACCACTTTTCACATCAGATAAGAAGCTAGATTAAAAATGCCCTTACATGAGATGATCCATACTAATTTCAAATGTTTTACTGACATTTTTTTGTACTTTAAATATACTACATACTTGCCCTTTACATCTTTGGAAATTGTGATAGGGGAAATTCCAACAAAATTGAAAATAAAAAAATAATCTTTGCTTCTTTCCCTAGATGGGAACAGAAACATTTTTATTGCCTCATGAAGTGCTGCTTGGATTATATTAACCACAAATACAAGACCAGATCTCCATCACAGAGGATGCTATTGTTCAATCACAGAAGCAGAACTTAACTTATTTATTTCAATCTGGATAAACACTCGAGTGGGTACATCCAAATTCATTTGTAAGCGGGTTGCAACAAATTGGATTAACACCAGTTTAAAAATAGAATCTGCGTAAAGAAGGGGTGAAATTTCATGTGTACAGAGGGCCAAGGCAGTTAAAGAATTTAATGTCATCCCTATAATTTGCTTGATTAGAAACCTGGCATTTTCCCTGAGGGGAAGAAATGACAGATTTAGCCTTTGCTGTCTGTGACATAAATATCAAATCTCCCACGAACTTTAGCAGGAATAGGAACAAGCACCGTGTCCAACCCCAATGTCACTACCTTAATTGAATTTTAGCTGGAGCACTTGTGTTAACATTCTTAACATTTGCAAAGTGTTATTGTTTATTTCAGAATAAACCTGACCGCTATTTTTACACTGCATTTGGAAAGAAAAGGAGCCATCAGCAGCATAACGCAGTGTCACTAAACATTACATTAATGCAGCAAATCTATATCTCACCTTTTCAAATTATTTTGGTTCTCTTGAAGACTCCCTACCTAATTAGAAAATGACTGACACTTTAAATTAAAGGTCTGTAAAACCACACCTGGTAACAGTATGGCTGAATGCTGAAATCCTCTTTTCTGGAAACTACTTGCTTTTAGTCTGCAGATCTCACAGCCATGTGAGAACCCACGTTCAGAAGCACGTTTTGAACAGCCACATACAGGTTTTCTTTTCAAATCTATTTTGAACAAAGACACTTGGCAAGTCCATTGTACAGCCCACATATTGTTTGTGATTCTGTGTTTCTTGTTGCACTATCGGACCCATAATAATCTCCTATTGCTAGCAAGCATGATGGTGCTCTTATAAATATGGAAACTCAAGGATAGAGATACCATGCTGAATAGAATCATACACTTTTGTCAGTTTTGGCAATTGCCTACAGGGAGATCCTGATCGCATCCCAGTGGGATGGCACAACAAAAATTAAACACTTCTACCAAGCTCGGGATAGTACTCCACCCACATCAATAAAAATGCAAAATAACACACAGAAATTTAATAATGAGGACCTCTCTTGGATAAGAATTTCTAACAAATTATTTAATAAGTTTTAGGAATTTCCCTTAACTCTTCTGTGCCAGGATTAACTCTTTTATTTGGGATGTATGCAGAAGAAAAGCAGTCTTACTCATTTTACCAAGGCGCTCCAGTTTACACGAGTCCTAAATGGTCTCAAGGCTTACACTTTCTCGTTATTTGAAAACAAACCACCTTTAAAACCCAGGTAGCAGGACTGAACACTTCATTAATAGGTTTGCTATATGGTTCGTGATATAACTAGATATTGAAAGAATTTCGTAACAACCCAGTAAAAGGGACTGCTGCTAATATAAACAGTAACCCAGAAACAATTTATGAGGAGTATATATAGCAAAAATGCGCTCAGAGAGAATACAACATTTTCCAGGAGCAGTGAACTGGGTTTTGGTGGTCAAATGCAGTTAGCTCTGCTGTGAAATTAGGGAAAGACTGCTACTTAGTCCAAATGATGGCCAAACATATGGCCTTGGAAACAATAGCTCGTTAATTTTGCCCAGAGCTATCTATTTAAACAAAGTATGAACTTAGTCAATAAAAGAAACGCTTGTCTGTTTGTTTATTTAGTTGTTGTTTCAAAAAGAACAAAGATGAAGGCACTAGAACTCATAATGAGCACCAGAAACCAGATCAGTGTATTTTTCTACCTTCTTTTTAGGATTCAAGCAGATTGCCTTCAACAACAGGCAGCACCAGGGATCTTCATGTGAAGAACATGAACCTGTGGTTTGAGGAGAATGCTAGGCACTCCATGCCAGGAGCTGGAACTGGAAAAGTATGTTCAAGACTACAGTCTTCCAACTGTGTCCTCCTTCATTAATATTTAGTAGTACACATTTCATCAGAAATACTGCACATCCCCCTCCTAGTCTGTTCATTCCTGGAAACAGATGTTTAAAATTAAGACAGGCTTTTAGTCTGCCCCTGATATTTTCCACACGTCTCACATGCTCCTTCCTTAGAAGACAGCAACAGTCATCAGGAGTTTATTGCTTATTTTAAAACCAACTAAGCTTAGCTAATGGTCTGAAGGAGGGATTTAGTTCTTTCTATAAGGCTCAAAACTTATGAAACTTTGGCATTTTTGCATCCCTAATACTATGTTAAAAAATAAAAAACTCTACTAATCAAAGAGCAGAGCATCAATTGCCAGTCATCCTATTACTCTGAGACTCTGTTACTACTTGCAGATTTCCAAACCAAACAACCTTTCTGACCAGGATGTTCTGTTGTTTAAGCCTGTACTTCCCATGCATTTTTAGCCTTTCCCAGTTTACACAGGAAATTCTGAATTTGAGACACATAGTTCGGGTTCAGATACATATAAGAAAATATAAACGCAGCTTTTAGAAAGCAAAATCCCAATCTGCATTTAGGCTTTCAAATTACCAAATATTTTCACTGTCAATTACATCAAAATAGGCCACCAGGGATAAAATGCTGGAGAGATGCATTGGAAAATGTTACCATAATCCCAAATCACAGAACAGTCCTTTAAGCAGTTTAAGTGAATGTTTTTGGCAGTGTTTATATATGAAAACCTTGACCAGAACTTTAACATCTCGGAAATTTAGATAAGACTATCAGAATAAAACTGACAAATCCAGCAGAAGAGAACAGAGTCCAGAAACAAACCCGAAAGGTAAAACCTAATCTTTCCGTCTTTGGAAATTCAACAGAACCATTGATTTGCCATTTTGAGCTCTCATTGCATTTGTGGTAGGGCAGAGCAAGGCACTGAACAGGGCAAGAAAGCAAGCTTTGCAGTTTTACAACACGCTCATTTGTAGTAGCCTCTGCAAAAGGGAACTGAAAGCTGCAAACAGCACAGGGAGAAATGTACTGAAGCAAGTAGCTACTGCAACTTACTCCTGCCCTGAATAAAACAGAAGATGGATCTTAAGGCAGTCCGGTAGGAGATACTAAATTACAGGAAGCTCTATGTCTCCTGCTACTCGAGCCAAGGCAGGGATGAGATTAACAATTTGGAATATAAAGAGAACAATAATAAGAGAACAATATAACCACACTAAACACGTAGTGCAGCATGGTGCAAGTACACCTGTTCCTTTTAGCACATTTCATTAGATGACAGGTTTTGAAACCAGTCTCATCCTCTGTGGTCCTGGGTGCAATGATTCTTCTCAAGTTATCTCATTTTAGCACCTATCTCTTCACTGAAGGAAAAGGGTGAACACTGTTGGCCACAGGCTGCAAAGGTTCAGTGAGTGTGGTACCTGCCCAAAAGCCACATAACATACTTGCATCCTCCCGCCCTTGCCATAAACTCCGAAAGAAAGTCCTGAAATTACTCACATAATTTAAGACTTATTCCCTAAAATTTGTTTTAGCCTTGGAATAAACTGCTAGAGAGCAGCCAGCTACACTCACTCAACCCAAATGCTTGATATACACTGT
Organism: Myiozetetes cayanensis; assembly: GCF_022539395.1. Taxonomy (NCBI): domain Eukaryota; kingdom Metazoa; phylum Chordata; class Aves; order Passeriformes; family Tyrannidae; genus Myiozetetes; species Myiozetetes cayanensis. The sequence continues at coordinate 115,636,921 of NW_026086604.1, read as the reverse complement.
TTAAAAATGTCTGTGGAAACTCTTGTCCCAGGCTCTTGCTCTGGAGAACTGGCATTATCAAAATGCAGATTACAGGAATCCTCTGCAAAAAACTCCTACACTAATGAGTGAATAAAAGCCAGATTTACAGAGATGCAGAGTTGAGTGTTGTATCTAACAACCATTGTAGCAACCAGCAATAATGTGACTCAGAACTGGGACAGTGGTTTAGTCCATCTCTGTCCTAGGCAATGAAAGCAAACAAATAAAAAGGTTCAGGACAACCAGAATATTTTAAAAAGTAGGAACTCCATCTCAAACCTATAGGCTTTATATCTAATTTGCAGGCAACACTTTCTTTTATTTTTAGATCAACCAAGGAGTGTTTCTTTAAAATCACATTGTTTCATCAAGCCATCTGTTACTCATAACCAAAATTACAATTTGAACAATTTGCCCATATTTTATTCTAGCACAGTATAAAATATTATCAAATTTACTGTTATTGAAAAAGGTTTTTTCCCACCAGAAAGAAGTAGGATCATTAAAAACATCAACAACATAGTTTATAATATCTATTTTTATCTCGGACAAGGGGATGACTCTGGAAGCTGCTGGGGGCAAAGGATTATAAAAGCACAACCAGGCTCCTGGGAGAGTCCTGAAAATAGTTTTGTAATGTCCATGGAAGATATATATCAACACCACTTTTACAGGGCTTAGTCAAAAGAACACAAGTTGAAAGAAGCTTAACCAGGAACAGATGTTTCCCTTCACACCAGGCTGTTTAAAATACAGTATATGCTATTTTTTAACATCTCTTGTTATATATACACTTAAAAAACATTAACAGAATGCACTTTAATAAATATTATCACAGCAGATTACAAACAGTTGAACCACTGATGTTGAGTTTCAACTTCTGCTTCATGACCATATCTACTAGCATCCAAATACTTAAAAAATAAAATAGGGTCTGTTTGCACTGAAAACTTGCAGAAAACAAAGCAGTCAGTTGAGTGCTCAGCAATGGTTTTTATTACAATGCACTATAGAAATAAACGTTGAATTGTTCTTTTGCAAATACCCTGGAGAGTAAAGGTTTTGAGGGAGGGATTTTTTGGGTTTGTTTTAAGGATGGAAATGATTTTAGAAGAGATTGAGATCACATCTAGGTAAGTAATCCTAGGTAATAAACAGGACTCTAGAGGGGTCATTTTCTAGCCACAGAAGTAAATCTGAACTGCTTATTCATTGCAAGAACAAACCTCTGAGCAATATTAAAAACGCAATTTTACCCCTCCTCTGTCTTTTACTGCCACCTGCTCTGCAGGAAATTTCCAAATGGGCCAGCTAAAACATATCTCAAGTAAAGAACAATGCTTAGGATTACCATAACCATCTAAGGAACCCTGGCACCAACAGAGCAATTGGAGACTCCTCTGAAGAGATCCTTGTAAGAGTGCAGTAACTGAGTCAAGAAATCCACCAACAGACTACTGCTCTTCAGAACACATATGCTGCATCTCTTTGTTCCTTCTAAAAAAGAAATCTCAATGCAAAGATTAAGAGATGAAGAATAAATAATGATAGAAAGAGAGAGGAAAGCGAGAAATACTGGAACAGCTATACAAACTCCAGTATTTTTCTTAGCTATCATAAGTGAAATTTAAAAAAAAATAAATTTTAATATTAGTAATTTTCACATTCATTATTTTCTAGAAAATTTCAGATTTTTGTCTTTTCATTTGCTTGTCATACTGTTACAAACACAAATAATTTTATATATATGCATATTATTATGGAGACATTGATACATTTATCATCATAATTAGATGCTAAAGAGTTTTAAAACTCAGAAGCTGAGAGCTCAAAATAATTCAATATTGCTTTCACACAATATGTGGGTATGTGAAGTCCCTTGTTTCCATCATACAAAACAAATGTTCATTCATGTGAGTAAATATCTAGAAAGTAAGTGAATCACTCCCTTGACTTGAAACATCTATGGAAAAGATTTTAAAGTCCTTGAAAATTCATATAGGCATTTAGTTACTATTTTAGAGGAGAAACAGAAATCTTCCTAAATACTTCAACCCTCCTTCTATCTAACTTAAAAGAAGCTTGAGAATTAACCTGTCATTTAAGAGCAACAATAATTCAAAAATTCTTTACCACTTAGAATCCCAACACGGATGATTGGAGAAAATGATGTGCATGAACTAAGACTGCAGTTATCCTGAAAACTCCAAAAAGCTAGAGGTGAATGGAGGGGGAAAATCAAAACAGTGAGAAAAAAAGGGTCTCAGTATTTTGATAAAAACATCAATATGGAGAAACATACAGTGAGACTGAACTTACCCAACCATTCAGCCAGTCTCCTGCCTCAAGCTCCCTCCAAAGGAGCAAGGGTAGATAACAAGCAGTAGGATCAAACCCCTCCAAGAAATGTCTCGCCTTTCAGGAGCACACCAAGTTCAACTACAGTTTAGTAATGCATACCAATTTCCACTGCATAAAGCAATGCTTGAAACACACTAATATCTCATGCCAGTTTTACTCCTGATAACATTTTCTTTTCCATAAAACTGTCAAGAGGGCTCAAATACAGTAGATCCTTTCAACAATGCAGGATGTGAGTTCTTCGTACAAGTGTTAGTATTGTACAGCCTTTCTTTCAAAATTGTCCAATTCTCCACACAACTTGCCTCTGTACCAGAGACAATCGGTGATCAGTCTTTCAGATGACAACTCTAGAACAAGTACATGGGTGGCAGCATCCTTGCAATGTGTTTTGTTGGTATGTTCACAGAATATACTGATTTGGAAGGGATCGACAAGGATCAAAGAGACCATCTCCTGGCCCTGCATAGGACCATCCCCAAGAGTCATACCAGGAGCCTGAGAGTATCATCCAAACGCTTCTTGAACTCTCAGGCTTGGTGCCATGACAACTTCCCTGGGGAGCCTGTTCCAGTGCCCAACAGCCCTCTGGGTGAAGAACCTTTTTCTAATATCCAACCTAAATCTTCCCTGACACAACTTCAGGCCATTTCCTTGGGTCCTGTCACTGGTCACCACAGAGAAGAGATCAGTGTCTGTCCCTCCTCTTCCCCTTATGGGGAAGTTGTAACTGCAATGAGGTCTCCCCTCAGTCTCCTCTTCTCCAGGCTGAACAGACCAAGTGACCTCAGCTGCTCCTCATATGGCTTCCCCTCAAGGCCCTATTTGTCCATAAAATCTTTGTTAAATGTAAAAAAAAAAGTATAATGACAGACCATCAGGCAAGAGAAACAACAGGACTGGTGTACATATGCTTCCTCTGGGAAGTCTCCAGTCTGCCTGATGAAACTCTTCCAGGCATGAAGACCAAGTTTCCTGAGCTATTCCTCCCTGGGGTCTCACTGGCTTAAATCTGAGAAGTACCATCACTTCCTTGGCCCAGCAATGCTATTATTAAACAATAAGTGTCAACAAACTTACTGGCAGAGTCACTACATCAGCAGCAATCAAGATTATTTGCAAGGTGATTTGGACTACAGAAGATGTTCTGAGGACTGCTTAAGGGAATGATACATTCCTGGCAGCTTTGGAGCTAGTGCTGGTGATGGCATTTGAGCTCACTGAACTTGACCAAGACGTGAGCAGAGAGAACAGCGATGAGCAGATCTGACACACGCTGCCTCATCTGGCAAATTTCATCGCACAGTAAACACCACTAAGGTGTTTCAAGGTGGCAGGCGTGTTCCAAGTGGAACCGGTCCACCTCTGAAAATGTAAACCCAGTTATTGATCTGTACTGCCTCAGGTTTGTTGGGAGAAATCAGACTCGTTTTTGAGTCAAGTAAGGACAGACCAGTGGGGAGAGGTCCTTGTCTAGCCAAAAACACAAAAGGAAGATGCCTGTATTTGGATTTCAGTTAAGCTGAAGCATTTTTAAGCCATGCTTTTCTGTGCTTATCATACTTCCCTAGAGAAGGATAATGAGTCCACAGGGACAAGAAACATGAACCCTGTAATGGCATCACAACGAAAAAAGTTACCATACATGAATTGCCTCTCATTATTAAGTGGGCAACCAAGGATCCAAAGATGTACTTCTTAAATTTTAAAAAGTCAAAACTGGGGAGACATGGTACAGAAACAATCCTCCATTCCCTTTCACCTATACCACAAAGATGTGAGTAAAGCAGTAAAACCTTCTGCCTGTTACAGTTCTTTTAGAGCATGTAACTTGGATTAGAACAGAAAACAAAGGTCATGAGAAACATATCTGGCATTCATATATCATTGTGTATTTAAAATAACCCTTTCCTTGTGATGTCAGCCTAGCTTCTGCTTCCCTTACTTTTCTCCCCAGATTCAGAAGAACGCTCTCAGATGAAAAAAATGTAACAGGATACACAGAAATAAAAACAACTAAGGAAGTAATTAAAGGCTACCCTATTTGACATGAGATACAAGTCAAAGTATTACAAAATATGGTATCTTAGAAGTAACATCTCTGACTTTCAACTACTTCAGAATGAGCTGAGCCAGAGTGATCAGAATTTCAGAAGTTAGCTTTGCTCATTAAAAAGCACATGAGCAAATCTTTAATCTCTCTTTTGCCTGAGAGCTAAACAGGAGTTAGCACAGGAGCGCTAATATCAATTCAGCAATACAGTATATACACAACAGTTACATCTTTCATTGCCCACAAATTATGTATCAAAGACAGCATGGGAATATTTGAGCTCTTTAGGACACACTGAGCTGCACAGATCCACGTGGATATCAAAGAACAAACAGAGTGTGGTGATGTCAACACAATTCTAAGGTACAGGAGGAGTGTATGTTATGCAACATCGTGTCCCCAGTCTTGCCATAGCCAGAAACCACAGTGGTGGTTTCAAAAGCAGCAAAGAGAGTGGAGAATTGGGACAGAGTCCAGCAGTGCAGAAGGATCTCAACAAGGTTTGAACCAGAGGTTTGACCTCTCAACAGGTTTGACCAGAGGGTCTTCTTTGGCATTTCCTAACTGTCTTGTAGTCAACATTGTACTGAGGCACTTTGTTTCAGACAGCAAAAAGCATTCTCCAGGTGAAATAACCTCCTTGTTTCTACCAAATTATAACATTTATATGGAGTTATGGAAAAAAAAAAGCATATAATACCTACATTGTATGCCATTAAAAAAGTGTTTTGTGTTTGCAGAAGGAAGCAGTTAATATTCAACATGAATTTTCAATGCAACAAAAAGTCAATTAAGAAAAGTTATTAAAATTGCATCCTTGTTCAAACTCCAGGTAAACAATACTTGTTCAGCAGTGCATAATAAAATTAATAAAATTAATTTTCTCAGGGTATAGGAATTTTTTGCAATATGCTCATGGAGAAAATTTTGACTTCTCATTTTGTTTTTAAAATATGGGTAATCTATTTGGTTGTTTGTTGGGGTTTTTTTAATACAGTAATTTGCAATGCAGTAAGATGGTAAACCTGTGCTAGAAGCCTCTGTTAAGAAAAGCTCTGTGATCAAGGATTTGCCTATTTAATTAAAATATTCTATTAACTTCAATTGTATTCCACAATTTGAGAAGAATTATAGGGCTGTTCTTTCCTGCAAGCAAGCAATTGCCCTCTCTAACAGCTTTTTGTTACTGCTTTCTTTGAAGAACATTCTTTATTTTTCATTTATTTTGTTTGTAAACATCTGGTTTATATGCCCTTAAAAGCAATGGACATTTCTGTTGCTCAGACAAATTAGTTAATAGGACAATTAATTCCTACTCCCAAACAAATCCTGTTTCCTGATTTTTATTTACATAAAAGCGTTGAGACTTTCACAGTTTGTTTAATCAGATACAGACAGTGACACAGCACACACTTGACAGCAACAGCTTCAAAGAACTTCAAATTTCTCTACATCAAATAACATCTGAAGATGAGCGACATACTCAGCCTACAGAGAAACAGTAAATATACACTCTAGCTATTAAAATTTAAATTATTATCTTTCAAAAAGGCATCTTCATAACCCCATAATCAAATGGCTTCTACCAACAGAAACATTTCCACGTCTAGAAAAGCACTCTAAAGAGTCTCAGAACTGGATATTTATGGAAATAAGACGACTCCTGGATTGTCATTTTGTTTTCATGTTAGCCATACTCTTTCTGAAGTTACAAATGCAAAGAAATTTTCTGTCGCAATGATGCACAATTTTGCTACCAGTTGTGACAGTTACGCCTATATTTCTCTACTCTGACTCAAAGAATTGAGGAACAAAATCAAACATGTTGAATCTGATACACAATAACTACACTAGTTTTGCCTAGGTGTAAATATACTGAAATAATCCAAGATAACATCAGAATTGTGGTGCAGTAATGCAATTAAACCTGAAGCAAAATTCAGACTCAAACTTTTGAATGTTATTAGGTTTTCAGGAAACTTCAGTTTGTTCTGATACCAAAATCTATATATCTTTAAGTTTGACAATGATGAGCAGATAGTTATAGCTGTATTATTTTTAATACAGTTTTTACAATTCATAGGAAAAAGGAAAGACTGAATGAGTGCAGTCTGTCAAGCCAAGTCCCCAAAAAGATCATACAGCCTGTGCTGAAATTTATTCTACAAAATTCTTCTAACTGTTATCACTGCAAGACGAACCAAAATTAGGGGAGTATGCCTGCTCACTATTCTTACACCCCATGGCTAAGTAAATATAGTTCTCAATGCTAGTTTCTATAAAGTGCTACAGGACACAACAGATGCTGCCAAATTTGAAACATGCACAACAAATCCGTCTTCACTAAAATGGACATAACCTGCTAATTTCCAATCTGGTAGAATATTATAGTGTCAAATATAATTTTAAAAAGAAAGTAACAAATAAAGAATTGCAGTGTTCTCTTCAAATTCACCAGTATATATAATAACTAATTGAAAGCAACATTATTCTGGATGACAAAAGGATTGAGGTTACCAGTATCATCTCTAACTGCTCATCGTGTGATACTGAACCAAAACTTAAATAATCTGGGAGTTTCTGGGAGGTAATGGGCCTTTTATGTAAAGTACTATCCAACAGGCTATTTTGACACTAAAATGGAAAAGATACATATTGTTTCAACATAAAACGTTGCACATTAGGACCATCTTCTACACTGGTAACTTAGTTGATAGGATCCATATACGATAGATAGGTCACTCTCCTGTGACACTACAAATAGTTTTCTCAGAATAACATGATCAAACTTATTTCTCTCAATAACTATAACTGCCCTTCAGATATTTAAAATTATAAACCACCAAATTCTAGTGTAGTGTTTCAGCTGGATAAAGTGTATACATATCCCTACTGTCAAACTGACAGGACTAGAAACAGTAATTATAGTGCAAATAAAAGCCTACTGTGTTTTGGGGTTTGCCACCCCTTTCTTTTTTTACTTACTTTTTTAATAAAATCAGGTATCTCCTTTTTCTCTGAAAGGTGGTTGAAAGAGGAGCAGCATTCTACCTCCAAGACGTATCCTTCACTACTGACGTCACCTTTTGGAGACCTAAAGAGGCAGACAGAAAAAAGAATCATTTTCTGTTGTTAAGACTGGATACCCAGATATCCCATTTATAAATACTTCTCCTGGAGACATAACCTTCAGACAAAACTTTAGTTCCAATGCATTCAGCCCACTGAGTTCAGTACAGTTCTGACAAGTAGCAGCTACAAGTGTCTCATCTGCTTCGTAGGGGAAGAAATCACACCAGTGACTGCAGATGATAGAGTGCTTCAGGGACTTCCAAATTTCTTTATCCATCTAAGAAACACTTTGTCAGCCTGGTATCTATGGCCAACACCACGGAGATGCACAGGTGATGTAACTCAGAATACACAGAAAGAAGGTTCCAATGCAATGGACCGACAGATGCTTTGGGTTGCAAAGGGCAGCCTGATGTAAGATGTGTTTCACAGACAGCAATTAAAAGAAATCCCTTCTCTTATCTAGCAGCATTCCAAGTCAACATTTAAAAATCAGTGCCTAATCAAAGTTGTTTACCCTTCAGTCTTCCCTTATGCTTTGCTGCTGAGAAATTTAAAGCGGTGTTGGAAATCCCTCCTCTTTCAGAAGACACTAACTCCTAAAATAATTCAAAGTGTATGGCATTTGCCATATACATTGCTGAACAAAGCAGCACTGTGGAGACATGGTATCAGTCAAAATATGCCAAGGGAAAGTTTGGAAGTTATACTGAATGTTCCTGAGAAAGTCTGCAGGCATGGACTGCAAAGCAGTGCTACTGAGTACAGCTTTTGCCTCCTCTGACCTTTCATGCAAGGATACACCTGATCAATAAAGGATACCTACAGAATCATATGTTTCCCCAATTCTTTAGGAGAACATACAGAAGAATGCACAAAAATAAAGGCTAGCCTGTAATTCTTGGTAATAGTAGCAAAGTAGTTATTCAACACCCCATATGGAGAATCAAAACAGCTAATTTGAAGTAAAGAACTAATCCTGACCGGCAGTTGTCTGATGCACTGGGTACCTACAGGACAGGAAGAAAGATACAGAAGTTTGAACTGAGAATGTTGACGAAGCAGCAAAACAACAAAACAAGGGCTTTGCAGACTTGCCACACTTGCTAAAGCATCCCTGTGCAAAAGCCCTGTTCCAGGGACTGAGACTGCACGACATGTAAAATGCGCTTCGGCTACAGATGGTCCCAGGGGCTTTCCCGAGATGCTAACAGTTCCCGGGAGCCATGAGATGTGTGGGCTGCTGACTGCAAACTGGCAGTGTGTTTCCTAGGCAATGCTGCAGACATTTTCTGAAGTATCACATGACATTGTATTTTGTATTTGATCCTCCCCCTTTCACACAGGCTACGCTCTCACTTCATTTCTCTCATCTCAGTTATGTGTGGGGCAGGTGGTACCTGACCTGTGCATTGTTTGATTACACTGAAGTCCTTTTCCCATTAGTTTTCCCCCTCTTTTCTAGGTTTTTCTTATAATCTGTGGTGAAAACTCTCCAAACATCATCCAAACACAGGACTTGCAGAAGTCATTACTGCGGGACTAGATGTATTCCACCCCTACTCCTCTGTAACAGGCTCACATGAATCAACTTATGCAGCGAGAACAACTTTGTCAAGAAAATAAAAAAATTGTTTTGCGAGGGACAACATGTGTACTGCAGACAACCATTGTGCAGATTTTGCACCACAGATGAATTCTGTTAATTCAAGAACATAAAAATAAACTTTAGAAAGTCTCCTTGCTAAAGTACTTACTACTATACCTACATATTTTAAAAAAAAAAAATCTGAATATGACCAACTGGAATTGTAGCCCTGATGTTATCTAGCCACGTTCCAGATAGAAATAATACGAACTAGGGCTCTCTAATGCCCAAGTGATCAATAAACCGTCAGAACTGCCACTCAATATTGCAACGTGAAGTCCACACAACATCAAATGGAGCAAACACAATTCTCCAGTGCTTCAGCTGTTGTATCATTACAAACCAGAAGTGGATTACCAGGAACAGGCAGCAAGGAACCAAGCCCTTTCTAGACAATCAATCCCCTTTTGGGGGGTCAACTGCAAAACTCTACAAATGCGAGCAACAAACATCTCCACTATTTCCCTCGCTGGGATAACCCACTGTACTCATGTCAGCTGCCCTTCAGCCTGGTTGAGGAAGCCACACTCCCCTACCAGAGACTTTGAAATACTATTTCTCAAATTCAAAGTTAAGGTATTCAGTCCCAAAAAATTAAATATGCACCATGCTATTTCTGTGCCCACTCTTTTGACAAAGCCTATTCCTTATAGAGTGATCAACTCTAGCACTGCTGTAAATACTTGCTGTAACACACACGAAAACTTACTATTTTAATTACTCTGAAAGAATGAGAAGGATTGTATTTTCATTTTAAACCCACTGGCTTCCTATAAAAATAAATTCATTTCAACCTATATGGTGAGGTTTATATACAGGTATAAGGATTCTTCTCCTCTCCTTAACAGCTCTTTGGGCTCTGATTGTGTGAAGTTTTTTGAGGACCTGCCTCTAACCTCTTTGAAAGGAGTAAGAGTTATCTGAGATACCGATTATAGCCATAAAAATATAGTTCTTACTACAACTGCTTAAAATGTCCTGTTTATTTTAACTCCTTTAAGAAGCGCTTACTTTGAAATACACTTGCTGCTTGGAAATATTTAAGTGAATAGGAGACAGTGAATTCCTCCTCTAAGACTCTGAGGGCTACCTCTGCACTAGGGCTCATAAAGAAACTGTACCAAATACCATTGTACTCTGTTAAGAACATTATTTTACAGAACACACTTAACAGATTCTACTAAAGGCCGTAAAATCCTAAGTTAAAATCTTCCAACAGAAGTACTCTATATTACCAAGAACTATTTTTCCATGCTTTCAAGTAGATTATGGCCATATATATTAAAAGCACGTCTTTGTCTATACTGGTAGTTTTTACCTTTTTAGGAAAGCTTTAAGAGCTTGTTATTGTGTCAAAAGCATACATAGTTTTTCATGCAGAAATAATAAATATCTGTGGATGTCACAGACCACAAAAATAATTATCTGGCATATCTAGGTGGGCAAGAAATTATTTCTATGCAATGAAAAATGCATTTCATACATGTATCATGAAGTATTTCATAGAGATCATAAAAGTCTCACATTAAACTCTTTGAATATTATTAGTATAACCATAAGGAAGTGGCTAAATATAGGTACAGATAAATTCTATACTGACAGAAATTAATAGTTTGGGGTTTATTAACTTACTGGGACTACTTTTAGGATCACTTTCCTTAGAGATTATGAATTAGGATCCCCATCTATCTATCAAGATCCCAGAAGATATGGAAAAAGTCCAAAGAGCACAGTTCTGTGCACTTGCATTGCTCTGCTCTGTTTTGAAGAAGAAGAATTGATGTCAATCATTTGAGAATCCAATAATCCATACACTGGAGTCTCTTACCAGTTTTACAGCACAGGATGTTACTGGGAGTCCAATGTACAAAATATTTTAAAATTAAAAGTACTGGTTTTAAGTTGATTTCCGCTTTCCTATAATAAAATATTTCTCAACAGAAAGCAAAAGAGAAAGAGAAATGCTGAAATCAGTTTAGTCAAAAAAATGTGTAAGCTCCAACAAGAAAGATCTTCCTTTTCTTCTAGATGCAGAGTCAGCAATTTCTTCCTTTTCTTTTCCTCCTCCTAAGTTGGAAGATTGAACCCTCCTCCTTTCATTGCCTGCAAACATTCAGGGTTTTTTATTCCTTTTATTTCTCCAATTAAAAAAAAATTTAAAAATCGCTGTGCTAATTAAAAATGGTCCAGCCCTGAAAGAAGCACATCTTGGATACACCCATGGCTGTACCCTTCTTGGAAGCCAAGATGACTGGAGAAGCTGGTACATCCTGACTCAGTACAATGCCCTGTACTCACTGTAACACATTTTGTGATACCTGAAAGGGAACAGAAGGGACAGTGTGAACAAAGCCAGCACTTGCCCTGCAGTGAGGAAGGGCAGTCTCCTGACCACTGCCCCCAGAGAGGATTGCCACTGGTTAGCCACGGAGATTTACAGAAAATTTCATTACAACTTGTACACCCTGGGCTTTCATTTGTTTTTCTTCCTTTGTTATACACCTCATTGTTTGTTTACCTTTATTCATTTTCCTGAAGAAGGATTTTTCTGTCACTGTAGTGACCGGTGTATCCATTCAGTGACCACCGTGGACATCCTTAACCTAGGGATGGCAAAGCACTGAGAGGAAATTTCAGTCTACCTGTTGCTGAGCAGAGAGACAACATTCGCAGGCCTGGCAGGGTTAGGGTAGAGGGTACTCTCAAACATTACCATACAGCTGTGGACCACAGGCTTACAAGCAGTGTCATCCCGAATCCTAAACAGCACCTCTAGTGCCACTAAAGAAGAAGAAAATACATAGAATAAATAAGATTTTCCCTTATAACTGGAGGTTCTTGGGCCAAAAATATTTTATGATGGTTGTTTCAGTAGGCTGTCATTTCCTGCACAGCTGTTTGTTGTTAAGCACCATTTCATGGTAGATAAACCATAACCAGCTGTGGAGTACCAGTAACTTACACAGTAACTATTAAAGCTGACAACTCAGTGTCTGTTACAAACTGGATTTCCAATCCTTTTCAGATGCAAGAAGGAACTGAGGAAGCCAACATTTGGTCCTAATCTTCCTAAAGTTCCCCATGCCCATGAATTTGGCAAGCTGAAACACACTTGTAAACTGCACAGACACTGTAAAACAACTATTTGATTAAGATGATGCTGGGAATGTAAGTGCAGTTTTGAGACTTCCCACTACACAGGAGGAGCTCTACAGTTCAAAAATATAACTGTACATTCATAACAAACTGATCTACATTACAAAAAAAATAAAACCACAGCAAAGTGATTAGCGTGAGCAGCTGGTGTCTGTATGATTTCAGGTTAAACATCTAGGAAAGCTAGAATATCTGAAAACCAAGAAAGCAGCAACTAAAAATCCATAGGTTTTATGGTGCCCACACAACAAACACACAACACAAAAACAAATAAAAAAATTAAAATTTTTATTTTTATAAAAATAAAGCAGGTATATTGTATCATGACAGCCTCAACTCTAACCCTCTAACACTAACTAATGTGACAGTGTTTTAACTTTATTATCTAAACATTTTCTTTACTAGAAGTTTTCTTATATAGGAAACCTCATCACTGGGATATGTATTATTAACTTGTAAAATTTATAAACTCTTTTTTAATGACAGCATATAGAGGTTCTTAAGAAAAGTTTGGGCACGTATGGATACGTGGACATCTTTACTGTGCAGTGTTTATAATTTTGAGCATGCAGATGAAAGAACATTTATTTTGGGTCAATGTTAGAAGTTATTGTGAGGAAATATGTATTTCTTTGAACTTGTAACAAATAGCAAGCTTTCAAAACTCAAGCCATTGTCCTTGGAGCTAAAGGAAGATATCTGTTGACTCTTGGGTATGGAATAAATATTATCATTTCGGTAAGCTGAAATCAGCCTGCTGAGAGCAACAACACACACTATATTTGCACACAAACATGTTTGATCCTAATGCTCACGAAGTCAAATTCAGACATTTCTCATCTTCAGGCTTAAATCCTACATGAAAACCAAACAGATAAACACATGCATTTACATTTGAATTAAAAATATATTGTGCCAATGCAAAGTACCTACTTTCACCAAAATGAAACACCAGCAAATCCAAGAAACTGTAAAAATCTTGGTTTACTATTAAACTTTTGAACTCAGTCTGTCAAATTCCTTTGCAGATAAACCGAATTCTTGTTAGCCGAGTGATGAAAGTTTGCATTACAGGATTAATGGATATAGGGAAATTACAGAAATAGAATCAGAATCATCTCATCAAGTCAACCTCTGCAACACCTGACACCTCATTATTTTACAGAAAGGGAAAACAGCTGCAAAGCTGTTTGAGGTAAACATACAAATTTAAAACATTTAGAACATTTAGAAACTCTAAAACAACTATTCAACCATTTTTTTCCTGCCGATCGCTTTCCTGACTGGAGGCAAAACCTGTAGATGGTATGTCCTAAGACAAAGGTTGAACAAGGGAGATAAAATCTTTGGAATTCAATTTATATCCCTTGCCTCTCTACTGAGGTGAGATGGAGCATCTGCAAACACATCAAAACTCTTGTAAGCAGACAGTTTACGAGCCCAGACCATGTATCTTTTCTCGTGGAAGAGAATGGAGCTTATTTTCCAGTGCACAGTATTTAGAAAGGGGCACTAAAACATTTTAACTGACATTGAATTTTGAAACTTAAAGATACCAGGCAGGGGTATCACACTATGAGAAGCTGGGAACAAATCACAGCAGCTTTGTGCAGTGGTTTTGTTATAGTTTTGTTCAGGGACTGACTTGGCGATTTCTCTGCAGGGAACAGGTTACCTGCCACAGCCACAAGCTGTCCAAAATAGTACCACGCACAAGACACCTACACAGAGATTGTTGTGTCAAAAACCAGCGAGTATGGAAGTAAAAGAACAAGGAGAAAAAGGTTACTACACACACAAAGAACTAATGATCTCTGTTCCTTGGTAGGGCATAAGCAACATATATGTTTACTGACCTTATCTTGGTTAGCCAGAACCTCCCAAATACACAGACTGTCCCCTGGCCCTTCCACCAGCAGAAATATGCTGTCACCCATTCCCACTCTTCAGCATACCACCTTATATTCTTGTCTTCAATGTAAATATCAGTGTGAATCTACTTTTTCTCAAGTGAAATCAATGTGAACCAGCAGGGCATGGCCTATACTTCATAGCTGGACCCTTCCCTAAATTCAGCAAAAAAAGCCCTGTATAAACCTCGGCTTGAAGATTTTTCTTTGCATAATTTATATGAGATGTTTTCTCCAAGAAACTCAAGTATCTCAGAACTCAGCAGAGGCAGTAAAACACACAACTGCTCTTTAAAAATCTGTCCTTTACTGTCACATTTTCCCTAACGTTTCCAAGGGACAATCCTTGGTTTTCAACAGGTACGGTTTCCATATATGTTAGGAATGTGTTTCCTCAAATGTCCTACAGCAGGAACGACTCCTACTTACTTATTTAGTAGAAATGACTACATGGCCAAGATAACACAGTCACAGAGGTACCAGTACAGATCAAACAGGAAACTCCCAAAGTGACTTTAAAAGTCACCTTAACATACAATGACATTGCAAATTCACACTATTTTGAAACTACGTGACAATAGGACAGTGGTAAAATAGGATAAATAACACTAATAGGTACTTTTTCCATGAGTTCTAATGTTCAACATGCCTCAGCACTACCTTTTCCATTTTATTCTTGAACAAATTCAGGCACTGCACATCTCAGTGGCTGCAGCAGCATCATCTGATGCACATCATCTGCTGCAGCTAGTATAGACTTCCTACCTTTGGAGAGGAAGAGCTATAAAACTAAGTCCTCAAAGTGTAAGTCAACAGCATGAATTTTAAAACATAAAACTGACATAGAAGGGTGCAACACTGACTGAAGAATAATTCAAGTGTTCAGTTCTCTCTCTGTATACATAGAATTGACATTACTGTATCAAAAAGGCACTCAGACAACAATTTCATTTCTGTTTCATTCAGACAACAAAAATAGGAAGGTGGAAAACCACATCTGGTATCTGCCAGACGACAGACAGATGAAGTGTCCAGGGCTGGAGCCATCTGTGTTGAAACACCTGCAGTAAGAAAGGAGCTACAGTGCCAGCCAGGTATTTTGCAGAAAGTGCCCAGGAAGCCTGAAGCTGGGCCTTACAGCAACGTGAAGAGTTTTTTATGAGTCCTTGACTCACTCCCCAAAAACACCATACCACCAAGGGGACCACTTTGTACCTCACAGCATAAATGACGTTACCAGTGATTCTATAGCTGTGGCTGAACTACTTGTACTCCTAAAATCCTATGACAGAAACAAACACTCATATGATCAACAACTATCCTAAGCAGACCTAACTTCTACCCAAGAGTTCAACTGTTCTATAGAGAGATAGCCTAGAGATGACAAGACACCTGACAGTCCCCAGTGGAAAAAAATGTAATTTAATCATTATCAGCAGTGTGATGAGGAAGGTTAATTAAAAAAATTAACAGATATGTCTTTTTGTTTCATATTGTCACAATTTTTCTCCCCAGCTAGCATGTGGATTGACACGAACTCATGGTTCAAATACAGCTGGTCTCTGTGCAGGCCACATAGAGACCAGATCCGAAATCTATGCAACACCCATCTCTCTCTTCATTGCACCTGGCAATGCAAACATTCATTGCATATTCATTACACTGAGGAAGCAGCTTCTCCCATACTCTTAGCCAAACTCAAGAATGTTTAAGCTACATAGAACACCAAACTGATGTCACTTCCCTTTCTGGTACTTGTCTGTTTTTTCCTGCTTCGCCAAGTCTCTTCCACTTCCCCAGGCAGTCAGAAGTGACAGATAAGACAATGCAAAGAAACAGAGTGCAAATGCAAAAGGAAATATAATTGGTTCAAGACTTTCTACTGGCTTCAATTTTGTACAGTCATTTACAGCTGTCTAAAGTGTATGAACCACTGGCACCCAAGTGAGTGAGGAGGCAATTAAGATTTTGTACTCTTTCACAGTCATTCTGCACAGATGCAAACTACTGGATACAGCATGAGACAGGAGCGACACACTGAGCGCTCTGGCTTGAAGACCATATTGCTCCATTGGGAAGGAGGCTGCTCTTCTCTGATATCTCTTCAGAGCTCAGCCCTGGAAGATGCTGAACCCTTGGACCCCAATCCAACAGAAGTCCTTAAGTGCTTACTTAACACTGAAAACTCGTGCAAGTAAATAGTTTCATTACTGGCAGCAAGGTATTTTGTAGGCAGAGAAAGCAAGGCCCCAAAACCAGGGAAGCTCAGCCCAGTGTTACTAAACAAGTCCACTGTTCAGCCAAACATTCTACGTTAAACCCTTGAAACAATAATATCAGGCAAGCCAGCATGAAGTTCTGTATTAATAAAATCAAAATCAAGTCAAGGTAAATTGAGAATTATTTTAGAAGCTCAGATTGCCTGTGACACCTAATGCCTACAAATATTCGTTAATGAAATGAAAAACTCTTTCCTTAGGTCAGAGACTGAAGTTTAGCCCTGTCTGCTACCAACTGGCTACCAGGCTGTAGCAATTTGAATGGTGAATGGTTTACTTTTTAAAGAGATGTCTAAACCAGATACATCTTTTCCTTAAAGCATCGGCACAAAGAGTGGGACTATGATGGGCAAAGGGAGGTTTAATTATCCCCAAGCCTTCAATATTTGTCATTGTAAGAAGGGGTGGACTGGGGAACGCAACTAATGTAGGGAAACTACGGAGAATGGCTGCATCAATACAGGTAGCTGCAGAGTTGTGGGTGGTCAGATAACATTAAATTAGATTTTAAATAATTAAGAAAAAAGTTCTATGTTTACAAACATTCACATTTTCATTTTCTTCTGGGGCATTTAGCAGCACAGTCTATTGATTTTTTTAAAATCACATTACATCATAAAAGAACAAAATTCCAGCTTCTTATTCATCTTCAGACTGATTGTGTAAAATATTCTTAATACATTCTAAGAAACTGAACAAAGCAGGAGAGCAATCTTTTTGTTTGATGAGTTCACACTGACTGAAAATGTAAAAGAAATGTAAAAGAAATTGCTTAGAGGAAAGAAAGGCCTAAAGTCTACACATAAATTTAAGAAGTATGCATTAGTACTATAGTTCTCAAATTAACTGCATTAACTGTAACTGTTCAAATACAAAATATGCCTTTGTTAAGCAAACATTTCTTCTGTCTTACTCTAATAAATTGTTAAAGGGTACCAACAAGACCATCCTCACAAATTGTCAGGCATAGGGCTTGTTTGTTTGCCTCTCATGACAACACATCCCAAAATACAGAGCATATTTCAACTTGTTATTCTCTGAGTTGTCTGCCAAACTGCAGACGAATTGTAAACATGGAGAACATGTTAAGCCTATTCAAGCCCACCAAAAAAACAAAAAAGAAAAAGAAAAAAAAATAATCATGTCTTGCACAGTAAACTCTGCTATAATTTCCCAATGTAGGTCAAAACTCAGCGGGAAATCACATTGTCTATTTTTATCCCAGTTCACTGGAACTGCTTTACCTTTCTGTTTTCTTGATAAGCACAGCCCTGAAGATTTGTTCCTGGGGAGTTTTCTCTTTTTCATCAGTTGGTTGCACAAAAGGGTGGACAGCAGCCAAGACAAAGCCCTGCTGGTACAATTCTTGCAGCTGAGCTGGAAGATCACACAAGGAGGAGAGCTTGATTGCAGATGATCCTGGCAGCTCAGCTGGAAACAAAAAGAAATCGGTCAATAATCCTACGCTGGACTATCATGTATTTTAAAATCCAGGCTCTTCAGAGTCAAGCAAGCTTCACACTGATCTACAATATTAACACCAAAAGCAGCCTTTCCTGACTCCCATTTTGTATTTCAGATTTTAGGCAGGCTGTCTTGGCGAAGGACTTGTATTACACAAGAGGCTGGTGCAATTAAACAGATACATTAAAATGCCAAATTCACTGCATAGTCCGGCAGAGATGAAATGAAGAATTTAATAAAAACAAGGCAGTCGGTCAAAAGATATTTCAAGTTTTAGTAGTAGTCATAGTGATGCAAGTAGAGTCAAAAATACAAAACAAGAGAAGAAAGACAGTCAGTGAAGGTAGAACATGTCAAATTCAAAAGCAATAAAGAGAAGCATCCATCTACAAAAGGTTGTATTATCAGATTAATGGATCACTGATGCAAAATGCTGATGAGACCAACTCTCTGCCAATACGTCTTAAGACCACTTGGGTAGCAAAGAGTAATGCATACCTACAGCGATGAGACACTAAACCTTATACCTCAGGGTTTAAGGAAACCTATACATATCAGAGACGAGGATGAGATATAGTATATGAAAATAATCCTTTTCCAATCTGCTTACTGTAGGGTTTTATGCCTGCCTGTGAAGTATTTGATGCTGACTCCTGTCAGACACTCGAAACACACACATATACTTCAGCAATTGGAATCCTGTGGGCTTCAAAAGAAAATCCCATAAATCACCTAAAACAACCTTCTATTCTCTTCCTCTCTCTGTCAGTAATTCTTCATACGTTTTTCATATCTTGTGTGAAAAGGCATCTTTCTTTCCTGACCTTTGCCTCTTCATTTCCATCTCTCTTGGAGGACATTTATTATTTCAACCATAAACCATGCAAGAGCATATAGGGTGTTGAGATGTTCCTCCCTTCCCACTAAAACCAATAGGGAAGGGATGCTGCAACAAACACAACAGGAGTTCCCAGAATCTTGCATGCCTTCACTAAAAAAACCAGCACCGGAGAATAGTTTGTATGAAAGATGCCAGCGATGCAAAATAAGGTTTCATTGTAGTGCTTTTTTTCATCAAACCGTGTGTGGCTACTCTTTATGAATAATTTAAGAGGTTATCAAAAAACTAATAAATATTCAAACCAAATAATACAGAGGAATAATTTAAATAATAATAGAATAGATGGGCTTGGTATGTTTCTTTCTTCATATAAGACCACGTTCCAGAAGAGGATAATGGAACTTTTTTGACCAGGAGTTTAAGATGCAGAATTTCTATTATTTTTGCAAATCAAATGAGATCCAAGCAACGTGTACAGTGACAGACAATAGGGCTCTACCTTCTATGACAGCATACAAATCTCTTCAGAGTCATAAAAAGAGATGGCACAATGAATAATGCATAATAAATAATAAAACCAACTGTTACTTACTGGACCCTACTGGGGATCAAAATGGGGAAACCCAGAGGTTAGAACTCCATTTGCTCTCCTGTGGCTCAGACACTCTAAATATTTTTGACTACACTGCAAATAATTTAAATAATTAAAAAAATATGAAAATCAGAATAACTTTCTAAATGAGGGGTTTACTTGAATACAATGGAATGACTAAACACTACTCAGTAATGTTAATTCTGGTAATAGTTCTCCAATTTTTAACAATCATCTGTGAAAATCGATGCTCGCCTTGCATATGCACACAGTACCAGGATTCTTCTGAGGATACCTTGGTAAAAATTAGTAGGAAGTCTAGTCATTAACACAGGAGAGTGATTTCTTCCTCCTAAAAGCTAAACATGAGGGGAAAGTGTGAAAATGCATGTAATTGGAGCCTTGGGATGTAACTTGATTAAAAAAGAAAGGTAATAGAAAATAAGAAATGGGTGGGATCATCCAGCTGGTTCATCCTATTACCTAGAGGCAGGATTAGTTCTAGTTTAGTTATTTCTCATAGTTTTTCTCATCTATTTTTAAAAACCTTTAGTAATGGAGATTCCACAAGCCCCAAAAGTCATGTTTCAGCACTTCTCTATTCTAACTATTCCAAACCTTTTCCTAGCACCTAGTCTAAATTTCCCGCTCTGAAATTCAAGATTGCTACTTCCCTACTAGAGTATTTCTTTTCTGCAGCAGCATTTTGTAATTCCTAATACCTGTCATTCCTTAATCTTACTTTCTATAGACTGTATAAACTCGGTCCTTTCATTGTTCCTGTTCTCTTGTGGGGTTTTTTATTTCTAAATAATTTTTGATGGTTCTCTTCTCATTCTCTTAAATTGGTCCACATTTTTCTTCAAGTATCGTATGTGAGTTTCACTACAGTGATCCAGCATAAGTCTCATCACTGCTTCGTAGCACGGAAAAGCTCTTCAACACTTATTACATCTCATATCAGTTTACATCACTGGGGAGGGAAGGAAATTATTTTCCCCACAAATAACAGTGGCCAAATCATAGAATCATAGAATCATAGAATAGATTGGGTTGGAAAAGACCTCCAAGATCATCAAGTCCAACCCCTGATCCAACTCTAATTACTATATCATGGCACTAAGGGCCATGTCCAATCTCTTTTTAAAAACCTCCAGGGATAGTGAATCCACCACCTCTCTGGGCAGGCTGTTCCAATGCCTGATCACCCTCTCTGTAAAGAATTTCTTCCTAACATCTAACCTAAGCTTTCCCTGGCAGAGCTTGAGCCCATGTCCCCTTGTCCTGTTGTTGGTTGCCTGGGAGAAGAGACCAAACCCCACCTGGCTACAACTTCCCTTCAGGGAGTTGAAGAGAGTGATGAGGTCACCTCTAAGCCTTCTCTTCTCTAGACTAAACAACTCCAGCTCCCTCAGCCTCTCCTCATAGGACTTGTGCTCAAGTCCCTTCACCAGCCTGGTTGCTCTTCTCTGGACCCGCTCCCAGCACCTCAATATCTTTCCTGAACTGAGGGGCCCAGAGCTGAACACAATACTCAAGGTGCGGCCTCACCAGTGCTGAGTACAGGGGAAGGATCACTTCCCTGCTCCTGCTGGCCACACTGTTCTTGATGCAGGCCAGGATGCCATTGGCCTTCTTGGCCACCTGGGCACACTGCTGGCTCATGTTCAGCCTCCTGTCGATCAGCATCTCCAGGTCCCTTTCTACCTGGCTGCTCTCCAGCCAGTCTGTCCCCAGCCTGTAGCGCTGCAGGGGGTTGTTGTCCCAGCTCTTAATGAATTTTGTTTTTTTTCTTTCAGTTTTCAAGGGCCATTCTGGATTCTGATTTCTAATGCAAACAGCACTTGTCAGGTTGACAAAACTCAATTAACACACTCAGCAGTCCATTGCTGTAATAGTTAATGCAAATAATGAATTTTAACAGACTCTGAACATAACTATTTTAAGCTTTACAGTCAATATATCTTTACGGGTCGATGCAGAACTATTGCCAATTTCTCCTTGGACTAGAGATCCTTTGGAGAGAAAGGACAGTTCCTGTTACACAGCTGATGCCCACAAAGCCTACACGAATTTCCTGAGTCTACCAACCTGTGCTGTGCATTCTTGTTATTCTATAACTGGTTTGTGCGATGCAGATCCCTCCCCAGAAATCTACTCGTGCTACTCATCATCCTCTGGTCATTTTATAAATAAGATATTTCTTCCAGTATCTTTCTAGGCATTAAGTTGGGCTAACAATCATACAGTTCTCTTTAAAGGTCGGTTAAAAAAGGACATCACACTTTCCCAGAGAGCTGCATTCATCCTTCAACATTCTTTAGTCTAAATGGTAAGATTTCAATTGTTTTTTCAGCTAATTTCTCTAAGGTGCACACCTGTAAGTTCAACCTACTTGAAAACACCTAATTTATGAAATCAGTTGTCAATCCAATTTTTCCTTACTTTAACTTAGAAAAATGCTAACATTTTCAGAAAACCTTACACAACTTCCAGTAAAAAACACTGAACCATTTGGTTTAGTTCTTAAAGAGAATTCTAATCATGCCACTTTGGGAAGTAAAAGGAAAACGAAAATCGTGTACAACAGGGACTTGTGTAAGGTAAAAGAGCAAACGAAATACTAAATAAAATCTTGCATAACTCCAGTGCTTATAAGCCTCTATTTTGCCAAAAGATAATGCTGACTTCTTTCAGCAGCCTCCTTGCTGCTCTTGAACCACTGGTTAGCTCTAGGTTTTACATTCTGGTCCATGTTTCCCTATTTATTCTTGCACTTCACAACTTGACCTCAAAAGATTCCTTTGTTTATCCTGTCTACATCGAGATGAGTGTGTAAGAAACTTGTAAATGACAGAGGCGGTGATTTTCAATTTGGCTACGGCTGGAAGTGGAAATAGTGGTGCTTGCTGCTTCTGGAACTGATTACAAGGCAAATTAATTTGTTGCCTGACTGATAATTGAAGCTGAAAACACTTCCAGCAATGCTCAGATACATACAGAAAACTACAACTTAGAGATCCTTCAAAAAGAAACAAAACAACTGATATCCTTAAGGTGACTTTCCTAGGTCTAGGGACTTGTGTACTCTTTGCTGCTAATGGAAAAACCTGACCAAACACTCACACTGTCCTCATCTTACCACAGAAAAATCAATAAAAGGAGTGAGTTTCCATAAAAATTTACAGGTTGTGTCATGTATGTATGAAAGGGGTCATCTCTGCAACTCCAAAAAGCAATTTATGGGAAACAGAGAAAGGAGGCACAATCTGCCACAGGGATCCTGAGGGACTGAAAGCAGGTTGAGAAATATGATTGGGGTGACAGGTATTGAAGAGAACTTGTTCCTCTGGTGTTAAAGAAGCTCCTCTTTCCCTCCCAGTGGATCATCCAGGGCTCCTACCACAGAGATCAAAGAGCCACTGACCAGCCTCAAACTGAAGCATCTCATATGACCTCTGACAATTGCGCTACAGTCCACGCTAAAGAGGTAGATGTATCCCGATCAGATATTAGGGGAAAAGACAATTACAGCAACTGTTTACAAAAAGTAGGATCATTTTTCTATATTAAAACAATAGATTTGGGTACCTTTGAGATGCCATAAACTGACACTCTGAAGTAATAAAGGTTTACTATGCTTTATAAAATAATGCCTGGATTCACCTATTAGCCCATGCTTAGTGACAACAATCAAGGACAGTACATCTTTATATAATACATACTCAACAGAATTAAATGCTTTTAACTCTATCCTGTTTGATAAGCAGCAACTTCCTCTTCTTTATAGTTACATTTAAGACAAAGATAAAACAAATGTTATTGTTTTTTAATTTCCTTTTACTTGAATGATAGCTATGCTCCAGGAAAACTACAATGTTAAATGCCAAAATGGCATTTATTTCATTTCTCTTTAGTGAAATGGTCAAATTCAGGGTCAAATTTGTGTCTTAGTTTCTCAGTGCTCTCATCCTTAATACTTTATTTAAAAGGACAAGCATACAGTTCTACTCTAAATTTTTATTATCCTGTGTATCTACTATCCTGTAAGATTTGCTTGTTTTGCTTGCTCCAACAAAACAAAGTAAGTGTTGGGATTTTTTGGTCTTCATTTTTTAACATGTTTTTCTGATTAAGCTTGTAGGCTCTTATTCCAGTCACAGCTGTTGAAGGCGGAGGAAACCCTCAGTGACAGTTCACATTACGCATGAAAATGTTCCACAAAAATGATGGGGACTCCTTTTTAACTATTTTTTGCTCCCTTTTTAAGTTTCCGTGTTCATCTGCATTTTTCATGTTCCTCAATTTACTATAAAACATAAAATAAGCCTTTTTCATAGAATAAGCCTTTTCATAGAATTGGCTTGGGTTGGAAGGGACCTTAAAGGTCACGTAGTTCCAGTCCCCCGCATTAAAACAAGCCCAGATCAAATTGGTGTGTACACAGATCGTACACATTCTCCGTCTATAGTGGGTACAGAAGAAAGCACTTTGCCCAAGATGTGACACTGAAACAAAAGCCAGACTGGCAAACTCAACAGACCCACACTATCGAGCAATGCAGCAACTCAGTTACCTGGTAGCTGCATGCACATTACTCCTATTTCATAGAATCATGGAATAGCTTGGGTTGGAAGGACCTTTAAAGATGGTATAGTCCAGTTCCCACTGCAAGGCGCACGGACATCTTCAACTAGATCACATTTCTCAGAGTCCCATCCAACCTGGCCTTGAACTTATCCAGGGATGGGGCATCCACCACTTCTCTGGGAAAACTGTACCAGTGCTTCACCATCCTCATCATAAAAATTTCTCCCTTAAGTCCAATTTAAATCTATCTTTTTAGTTTAAAACCATTATACCTTGTCCTATTGCAGCAGACCCTACTCTAAAACGTTTGTCTCCATCTTTCTTATAAGCTTCCTTTCAGTACTGAAAGGCTGTAAAAGATCATCTCGGGGCCTTCTCTTTCCCAGCTGGAAAACCCCAACTCCCTCAGTCTTTCCTCATATGAGAGGTGCTCCAGCCCTGTGATCATTCTGTAGCCCTCATCTGGACCTGCTCCAACAGGTCCATGTCTTTCCTGTGCTGAGGATCCCAGAGCTGGATGCAGGTGGGGTCTCTCCAGAGCAAAGTAGAGGGGCAGAATTACCCCCCTTGACCTGCTGGCCACGCTGCTTTGGATGCAGCCCAGGATATGGTTGGATTTCTGGACTGTGAGCACACATTGCTGGGTCACACACAGTTTTTCATCCACCAGCACCTCCAAGTCCTCAGCAGAGCTACTCTCAATCCCTTCACCTCCCAGCCTCTACTGATACCTGGGACAGCCCTAACTCAAGTGCAGGACTTTGCACTTGGCCTCGTTGAACCTCATGAGGTTCACACAGGCCAACTCCTCGAGCTTGTCCTTGAGGGGAATCCCAACCCTCAGATGTCCCAACTGCACCACTCAGCCTGGTGTCATCTGCCCACTTGCTGAGGGGACACTCTGTGTGATTTGACCAGGCCTAACACACATCAGCAGGCTCAAACGCTTCAGGAAATACAGTCCTAACTGTTTTCCCAATCCATGGTCATTCCGGTAAGCCACTCCTGTTCAAGGCACTCATAGCCAGTGAATCTATAGAGTCACTTGTACTCCTCCTTGTACCTCCTACACACAAGACTTGCAGGCCCTTCTACAAAGGTACAGATGCTTCAGGTGACTCAGGGAAAGAACTTCTTCTTCCCAGGAGAGCTGCAGGGCTTATGGAGCATTCCTCCAAAGAGGGAGGTGGCTGACAGGAGGGCCCCAGCAGCAACCTCAGCACAGCTCTCCCTCTCCCCACTGCAGGCTCAAAGCCACTTACTTGAACTCGAGCAGGGCTGAGCCTGTGAGCTGTGAAGAAGCAAACATTCAAACACGCTACACACTTAGTCACTGCTACTCACTACTTCCACACACCTCCCCTACACAGCATGAATTTTTTGCTGCTGTCCTTCCAAAGCACCCAAATCTCCCCCCTGCACTCTGCAGAGCACATAGGAGACCACCTGAAAGACCCTGAAGAGTGCCCAGGTGTTAGCATTTACAGTCCTTAACAAATCTAGCAAGGAGAACATCAGATGAAAACAAGGTACAATCAAAATTACGGTCATACAGCAACAAAGCCGTTACCACAACACCATCCACTGATACCCTGCAGGGCTTTATAATAGATCTGGCTATTTACCTCCTGCCTTTAGTGACTGCTTCATGGAAAATAGCATTACCTTGCTCTGTTGCACCTCATGCATCCCACCAAGGCTGTCATAATTGCATGTCTGCTGGCAGGAAACTAAATAGCAACAACGAATGGAGACAATAATGTGGGAAGATAGTATATCAATGAGCACGTGTGTGAGCAAATGCATAAGCCTGGCTCAAGTCCAGAAAATTTCCCATGTTTTCACACAGGGCACTTCCCAAGCATGTTTGTGACTGTTCATAACAGCCCTGATCACGCTGCAGAACTGCAAAGCAAGCACATTTCCTCTTTTTAGCATGAGGATTGCTGTTTCTTAATTTAACATTAATTCCTTTCCAGCAACTTTAATCTAATTTAAAGAAATCTACAGCAGATTAAGTTCTAGAAGGGCAAAACACTGTCTTTGTATCAGGGTCAGCCAAAGAAATTTAACTAGAAAGTTTACTGTCAAAAGATGCAGTTTCACCTACATTAAAACATTTTGTAGGAACACGTCAATTGCAGCAAAGTTTTTAATTTGGATGATATTCAGAAGTTTAAATAAAAGTAATGTATGCATGTTTCACGTGATCAGAGTGGTTAAACAACCACATTTTTTCCAGTGGTTCTCTGAATTTCCACTTCACTTGAAATTTTGGAATTACCTGTATTACTGGAACTGTGATTTCCTTTTGGAAGGTAGAATTGCAGTGACAGAAGTTGCACGATCACAATTAGGATACACAAACAAACCAGTAGTGCTACAAGCAGCTTGTGCCAGCAAGCTGAAGGCCGGCTGCTAAATGAAGGACCATCCTGTCAGGCCTCTTTTTGGTTTGCCAAAGTCCTTGGGTTTCTCTGTGCAGGCCCTGAGGGCTGAATGTACTCATACCACAGCTCCTCACAGACAGCTGTGAACTGTTGGATTTTGTCTAATAATGCAGCACAGACTGGAAAAGTTTTCCTCTCTGTACTATAAATAAGAAAGTTTTTAAGGCACTTTTCACTGACTAATTTAGCAGTTAGTTTGGAACAGCTGAAGGAATCCAGATCATCATCCTTTCCAACTATTAAGGCTTGGTAAGGCCAATTTGTTACTCTGGAGAGTAGAAAGCAAACTGTTACTTCAGTATTATCAAAACACTTACAGACTGATCCTGGGAGAAGGTTATTCCAAATCAGTGTCAATCTCTAACAAAAAAAATTTTAAGGCATCCGTTGCAAACTTTCCATTTCTTTGCTACAAGCACTAAGGGACTCTCACGCAGCACAAATCCTTAGTGTGGTAGAACAGTGCAGTCATGTAACTCTCACTTAACTACTGTTTCCTCATTCAACCCACAAATAGTTTCTTGTCAATGACAACAACACAAACTTCCCAGAGAATCAGAGTACTTTTAATAAAGGCAAACCCACTAATAATGCAACCTAAAGAACACAAAGCAGTAAACAGATTTCTGGCAAGTTTTGTGACGAATTCCAAGTAACTGTTACCAAACTAAACCCCACCAAACAAATGCTAAAGCAGTATGACTAGCATAGCAGAAAACATATGGTACTTCTGACACTACCACACAGTTTGAATTACCTGAAACACACTAATGCTAGAATTTAATGAGCTAATAGCTCAAGCTTTTGGAGTAACAACTACACAAGCTGTACTACAGTCTTTTTTTCCTTCTGAATGGAGTTTGGGCTTCCATGAGGTTCCTTAGTTTCAAAGAGAAGGCAGATAGTCTTGGTGCACTACTCTTCAGGCTGTTGCCAGAGGTAAGACACTGGATGTTAATATAACACGCTGATTTTTCAGTTATGCTAAATGACATTCCCAGGGCTTTTCTTTTAATCTTCAAGGCAAATACAATAAATGTCCCCATATAAGAAAATAAGGATGAATATGCAAGAGCAATCAGTTCTTCATAAATGAAGGGTGGCTGTTCAATAAGCTCCCAGTGTTTACTTTTAGTGAAAACGTAATAATGGAACTTAGAAATATTCAAAAGCAAAGCGCTGTATCTTAAGAAGGTAGAGAGGAAAAAAATCTGCAGAAAGATTGTGAAACTGCATATTTCCTTAGGAAAGAGCAAACACATGCATGATTCAAACTGAGAAAGTACTAAGATAACTCACAGATGTAATGAGATTAGATGAAGTTGTCTGATCAATTGTGTTGTCTAATCTCATCGCATCTGTGAGTTATCTTGCTTGTTGTCCAGTCAAAGTTTCATTTCTGTGCCTTGCAAGCATAAGATAAATGCCTAAAGAACTGCATACATTTGTCACAAACATGATGTGATTACACAGGGGGCAGTTTTATTTCTGATGTCTCAGAAAAAAGGAAACACCCACGATATCACCTCCACTAAGTTAAGAAACAATCACTAAACAGACGTTTAGTTACCTAAATAAATTAACAAGCACTTCTTAAATGACTCACGTCTTATACCCATTAGCTTGTGGGCAGAATTATGCAAAATGGGCAAAATTAGGACCACCTACTCGAGGCAAAAAGGGTTAATTACTGTGCAAAAAGCAAAATAAAAGAAGCTGAAAAGGGGGAGGGACTTCTCATTTAAACTGTGCACAGAAAAAACCAAGCAAATCCTATCCCTTCTGTACTTGAGCAGCTCTTTGAAATAATGGGTTTTTAATTTGTCCCTCTCTCCTGGTTGCCTGTACTTCCTAAATTGATGCAGACCAAACACAGAGACAATAAAGACTGATAATTTACATTTCACAA
Organism: Myiozetetes cayanensis; assembly: GCF_022539395.1. Classification (NCBI taxonomy): domain Eukaryota; kingdom Metazoa; phylum Chordata; class Aves; order Passeriformes; family Tyrannidae; genus Myiozetetes; species Myiozetetes cayanensis. The sequence goes on along the minus strand of NW_026086604.1, from coordinate 115,608,575 downwards.
ATTCAAGAAAACTCCAATTATGCCCAACCAAAAGCAGAAAATGTTCAAAGTTGCAACGTTTTATTCATGCAGACTTGTTATCTGAGTAAGATGAAAAAGACAAGCATTGCATTGAATTACACAGGAGAGAAGGGGTTAATTCTGAACTACAGGAAGGGTCAGCATGTTAATTCACATGTATTTCCACCACCCAAAAAAGCACTGGTTCCCTGTCCTAAAGCCTTTAGACACCAAATGAATCTTCTGATGCCAACACTTTACCTGCCAAAGTCAAGCACTGCACGCTGTTCATTTTAACAGCTTAAGAAGCAGTGAAATAGCATTTCCCATCACTTCCACCTGTGGTGCAGCAAGTCATGTCTCTCACAGCAAGTAGCCAGCAATCAAATACTTTAAAAGGGAGGGAAAGGGGAACTACTTAAGGAGCCAAAAAATAGTACAACTTACTGAAGAGATCTTCTGATATCTTAGAAGTTGGTGGCATCATAAAATTTGGAGGGCTGATGCAGCTTTTCTGCTTTGACCCCTCTCTAGCTAATGTGCTTGCCATTATTCTTAGAACCAATACTAATGAGCACTACCACGTTTCACAGCTAACCCTGCAGCCTACAGAATCCTTTCACTCCCTCCTTCACATACTTTTTTATATGTATTTTGTTTTTTCTCCTGCCATAACCCTCTCCTTCTCCTTTTTCTCTTCCTCTCTCTGTTTTATGCTTCACTTCAATATTCTTTCCATATTTCTGGCAAATTTTTCTTTGCAGATTGTGCAGAATATAACAAAGAAGTAACACTGGTTTCTTTGCAAATTTCACAAAAAGCAAACTAGCACTGCAGTAAAAAAACCACATAAAAAGCATAGATAATATCCTCAGAAGAGCAGAAAAAATCGCCTACTTTAATAAGTTTCAAATTATGCAGCGTGTATTCATTTAACAGTGTACTTTGCTAGATGAGAAAAATATCCTTTGAAACAGAATTTTTAGCACTTCTTAGCTTTTCAAATCACTGTATCCTATTGTCAATAAAATGCTGCATGTGCTGATTCTTTAAGGAGTTAAAAAGCAGAAAGCTCCATGTATCATTCTATGTATTTCCATCCAAACCAACTGAGAACAACCTTTACACTACCATTTTTAATTCTAATCAAGCAGTGGCGAACAAAGTAGCTCCCATTCATTACATGAGATTGTTTTCCACACTCAGAAGATAGTTAATAACTATAAATCTGGCTGAAGCCTAGTTTTCAAACTGAAAAATGACAAGAGGATTTCCAACATTTAAGGGAAAAGGAGGAGAAGGAAGTCAACACAGTGGTAACTGTGGCTAAATATATTCACTATGATCTGATGCACATTTTTAATGATACATTGATAATTGTGATTAAAATCAAAGATTTTATACAATTCAGACAAACAAGAAGATGAAATTGCCATCAAAGTATTACAATAAAGGGGTTTTTTTCCTCCCAGTTCAGTAACTGGAAATTAGAACATTTTAAAAATTTGAATTTTATAAATTCAGCCTTCAACACAAAGATCTAAATTTACTGACATATCCAATAACCTCAGGAAGAAAGGTTAAGATTTATCAAGATAGCTCTTATTCCCCAGGCCAACCTGTGCAACAGAGAACTGATAGTCTCCAGGGAAACCAAAATCCTCTTGGCAGGTCATGCCTGTATATATTTTATCCATAACACTTTGCATTATATACATGGAAAAGGACAGATAGCTTTAGGAATGCTTGAAGGCTTTATTCAAATGTTACCTGCTGGTTTCTGTTTCTTTTCACTTTATATCTCCAGTGTTTCACATGTATTTGCCCCTTCTAATAGGAGTTTTCAATCTTTCTTGTAAAATTTTATTTAGCATGATACTGCATGACAAGTTTGATTTTTTTAAAGCTAAAAAAAGATTTTTTCCAATCGTGTCACCACAGTCCATATACTGCCCTACTTCATACGTTCTCATTTCTTGGCTGCATCAACCAATAATATTCCTTTCCTTCAAAAGGCAGTGGTAGATACTAAGCACTTCATATTTTAAATTAGAGAAAGTACCATAGTGACTTTCATCTTTTTATCTTTTTCCTGGCTTGAAATGTTACATATTTTAGATGAAGTGAAAACACTTCCAAATGATATGTGTTTTTCATTTGGAAGGTAGCACAAAGTGTAACTTCTCAGTGTTCTTTTTGGCCTCCATTAAATCAAACACCCTATTTTAGATAAATGTCTCTTAAACTGTTTTGAGCTTTACTGGCAAAACTAAATAAATGAAGAAAGCAGCCAAAAATGTAGCATACATTGTATAACTAAGGAAGCAGTGTTACTTGAAGGTGTATTCTCAATTAGATTTTGGCACCAGGTTTAGTTATGTTTGAAAAAGAAAGCTAAGAGAATGCTATAGGATTAAATTCAGTATAAACAGAGATATTAAGGGGCAGGTAAATTAAATCAGATGAAAGGGCGTTATAATGGATTTGGATGTTTTTAAACATTACCTTGTAGTGATTCTAAGACAAACACTTCTCTGGATACCTATACAAGACCCAGAACATAAAACAGTTGTTACATTATGAACAGAAACAAAACTGAGCCATCTAACTCCATCAAAATTTTCAGAAAAACACCAAATTTTAAAAAGGAATAGAAGCAAATTAGATCTGGCTCAGTTTCCATTTGCGAGGTCTGCTTGAGGAAGTGCAATGAAAAACCAAATGCAAAAGATTCTCCAGAAAGTATTTACTATTCCTCTCAGCTCTCCTGCCCCACACTTCTACTTCTTGTTGTACTGATAACAGAACTGTATTCCTACCACGGCAAATTGTAAGAATACCTCTGTTAGGGTATAAGAATTTCATGTGAAGAGTTTGTGTCTCTACAAAAGCAAGATCAAAATTCTACTGTCACAGCAGACTTCCTATCACCCTCACAAGACTTGCCCTCAGTGCCACTGGTGAGCAGTACTTGGAGATCTCAGCTACCCCACGGCATCAAAGGGAGCAATCCAGTTGAAACTAAAGCTTTTCTGGTATTTGCAGCAAAACAGGGCTGAAGAGGAGGATCTTGAGGTCCAAATCCTCATAGTCCAAAACTGTCACAGGAAACCCACGACATGCTTAATGTGCAAAGATTTGCATGAAAACATATGAAAATACAGTGCAGCAGAAATCCCTATCAAGCAATTTCCCCAATGGTTCCTGATGAATTTGGCACATGGAAGAGCCGTGTATTACCCCATCTACGATTTTTACAATGACCACATAAACTACAATTAATTCCAGAAGACATAAAGCTGGAACCACCAAATGGATCAGTTACTTTGCAACAAATTAGGCAATTGCATGAATTAAGCAATTGCAAAATGAGGTAAGGGAGAGTTCCAGATATGCAAAGACCTACTTTACAGTCAATATGCTGTTGCATCTACTAATTGGTACACAAAGGTGGTTAAAGACATGATTAAAATCAGTACTAGATAAAACACTTCTTGTTGACTTTTTGCTACCTGTATCATCAGAATACCATCTGTTTATAGTGCTATTCTACAAATTCCTACCAAGTTTTTCTCCGTTAGCTAACGAAGAGAGATTCCCACTGACAAGGCTTTTGTTCTTCAACCTCGCTGCCACAGCCTCAAACTTCCCGTTTTTGGTTTTGTCTTCCCACCTCTTGAATTCCTCATAATGGTGAGAAATAGTGATATATGGCTACATTGGAGCAAGGCACTGGCTCACTGGACAGTGAGCTGTTACCAGGGAGAGCGTGCACATCTTGGTTTTCCTTGCCTTTCCCTGATTAATAGAGGTCTCTTGTCTTCTCTGTCTTCAGCCAGTTTCCATGAAACTAGGAGAAGCCTAATTGTCTTCAAAATTTTCTCACAAATTGCTCTGAAATTGTGTGGTTATAATTATTTGGAGGAATGAGACAGACAGACTGTGAGCCTTTTTTAACTCTCGTTTCCCTAGGAAACCGGTTCAGAAACAAAACAGAAAAATCCATCACACTACCACCTACAAACGCTCAAAAAAAAAAAAAAATCCTTCAAAAACAAGGACCTGAAAAGAAAATACTGCAAAAGGTATTATGGGATATTGCCGTCTGTAACACCTCTAAGGGTGTACTTAACAGTGATAAGGCTTTCACAGAATACTGAAAACGACTAGCAAGCAATAGTTCACCACTGGCACCTAAAAGCAGTATGTCACTGCCAAACACACCACATCACTTCAACTTGGCAAGAACGCTTGACTAAAAGCCAAAAAGTAGTGGAAAAGGCTGTTAAAAGTTAACAAAGCACTTCCCAAAAGCACTGTTTTGTTTTTTTAAGCAAGTCTGCTAGAGCATGGGTGATGGATTTACTGAAGAAAAAAGTTTTTCTTGGCAAAAAAACCCTGCTTTTTTTGCTTAGAGCAAATTTTCCTGTCACTCCCCAGAATTTGAACTCCTACTCCCTCGTTTCAGAAAAATGTGGCCAGTTTCTGTTTTCAAATGAAGAATTCCCACACAGTAATAATGATAGCATGCAAATCCATTGTTTAATATGGGTCATGGGAAAATGGCCACAAATTCAAGCATCATTGCAATGGAACAACAAAAGACAAATTATATTTTTTTAATTTTTATTTTAATTTTGCAATACAATGTTTTTTGTTGCAATTTTGTTTGCAAAGAGCACCAGAGTATTTCTCCAAGTGTTTATGAGAAGGCATCATTTTACCCTTACTTCTCAGCGTAGTTCCGTCAGAAAAAGTGCTTCATTGAAAACACTTATTGGAAATGAAAAGGAAAGAACCAGAGACACCTTATCTTCAAAGTTGCTAAGGAATGAATTAATGAAGTTAATATAATCTAATCCCAAAGTAGTAAGTATACGCAATAAAGATGTAACAGATGTCCTCTCCAACAGGGACAGAATTCTTTTATGATATGAAGGTGGTAATTAAAAAGCATTATGCAGACCATCTTAAGATGGTCTTAGACCATCTAAGACTTCCCTTACCCCCTGGAAGGATCCCTTTTGGGTTAGTGACATCAAAACTTTAATTCCGTAAATGCACATTCTTACCGACTAAATAATAAAACACAGAGGTAAATAAACAGATCACTTGCTCAGTCCCCTTTATGAGGAACAGAAAATACCCTTTATAGGAGGCACAGTGATGTGTGACGATGCACATTCGTGGCGAGCACGCAACAGAACTGTTGGCTGTTACTGCTGTCAGCTCCTGCAAGCACAGGCAGTACCTCAGGGGCAAACCTGTGAAAGAAGGCAAAGCACAGCGCCTCTGTGCACTGGCCAATACTGTTTTCTTACTGTTCCTAACAAAGCAACCCAAAGAGAGGTCACAAGCAGTCTCACATGGCTCTAACTTCTAATCATATGACAGCCCACGTCACTTTGAAGACACTTTCACTTCTCCCTGGTCCTAAATGGATTCTGCAAAACAGAGAACCATTTCTAAGTTCTTTTATGTCAGGAAAGGCCAGACCTGCTACTGGCTAATAATGAAATATCACTGATAAAGCCGTCTACAACAATGTTTCTGGAAGGTTCCCTGGAAGGGTTCCCTGGAAGTATCTGTTGATGAGAAGACCAAATTTTTAACAAAAATTTACTATAATAAAAAAAAAAACCCTAAACATAAAACAAAGACAACAAGTAGTGCAAGAGCGCAGCTTGAAAACAAAGTCTTACAATTATAAAGTGTTGTATTCAGTGAACATGTGGTGAAGAACAATGAAAATAATCCCACAGAATCTGTACAATTTTATCTATTTGATCACTTGAAAGGCTTCATCAAGGCATTCAACCCAGCTGGAAAAATAGGGTCGAAGGACTGCAGAGAAAGACAGATGCTGCATCTGAGCTGAGCATTCCTAAGTAAATAAACAACAAAAACAAAACAAAACAAAAAAAGCAATTCTGACACAGTTCCAAACTTTATGAGACATTAACTTAACAAAAGACCATTTATCCTGTCACTCTCTTTTTGTTCTTTTGTTTTGTGATTTGAGATAGAAGTAGATGCTAATTTTTTTTGCTTACCAATAATCTGTGCAATAACTGCTAGTGAATTAACCCATGCAATTTAGCACTATTTGTCAATTCTTTTATCAGTTGTTATTAAGAAATTCAGGAAACAATTGTTCAAATAAAAGAACACTGCAGAGGGCTTAGCAACTGAGGAACTACAGCAGTAGACTGTTGTTTATTTATATTTCACCAGCAACCATGTCTTGGCTTATCTCTAACTTTCTAAAAAATTCTATCTATTTATTTGCAAACCTCATACCTCATTCTCTTTCAGATTTAAGGCCTTTTATCAATTCATTTGGAAACACATGGCATCTTTAAGACTTCTCACATCCCTGATGTCTTTAATTTTTTATGTGCCACATAGTACGCAAAAGCCTCTGTATTCTCAGACTGAGATGAACTCTTTCAACTGATGACTGTTTAACAGAGACAGATAATATTTCTGCAGTTCTTAACTCACCTGATGACTGTCAAGCTTGTCTTTCGTGTGTTGATCAAGAGCTGCAGCTTGCAGCAAAGGCTTAATGAGATTCTCTTCCCCTTGAAAGCACTGTTTTTTTCAAGAAGAATCTGTAGCTAATCACTGCAAGTCTCAAGTTGAGAGGATGATTATTTGGGGGGAGAAGGAAGCTGAGAGTTCTGTACAATTTGACTAAATAGAGCTTCATTGTCTATGAAATAAGCAGGGTTTGCAAAAAGCAATCGGTCGGGAAGCCTTCAACTTGCAGTTCCTGTGCAAGACTTTATCACAGTGCATGGGTTACCACTTACCAGGAAGAGCCATACCAGTTCACTGCAGTGGCTGCTGAGCAAGCATCAGCTGAAACTTCTCATATGCCACCCTGTATCTTCGGAAACTCCCTGACACTGCAGCTGATCCTGAGTTTATCATATAGCACAGTGTGTCACAAGTATCAAATCATTTGCAAAAGCATGACTGCACACAAACCAAGAGTTTGCTGGGTGCGCAAGTTATATCACAGAAAGCAACCTGCAATTTCATGCAGTAATTGCATCACTCGGACTTCTCTTAAGTCCAGGATATTACACATTTGTACGACTGCAATAAGATGAAACCAAGTCACTAAGACTTGTGTTTAGTGTTTTAGATACTGAGAAAAAATATACAACACATGCCAGGGTTTTGCCAAGATTCCTGAAGGAGTGCCAAAGGAGCTAGTGTATGGCAAATGCTAATAAGTCCTTGTCCTCTACATAAGCCACGAACATATTTCCAGACTGCCTCCTCGCTTAAAGAGAAGGCCACAATCTGGAGGCCTGGATCGATCATTATCAGCTTTGTAATATGTTACAGCTGCAAGACAGTAATGTTCAAATGGTATTTCACCAAATTATTACACTGATGAGTTTTGAAACTGCTGCAGACTATCTGTGAACCAGCAAACACCTGAAATGCAGCACTAAACTAAGACCTAATGCAAAAAAGGTGCGTTAGACCATGCCCAGTGTGATCTGTTTGCTCGGCAGTACTTTTATATCATCTACAGACTTATTAGGCTACCTATCACCTGTGCACATTCACACAGGCACTGAAAACCAAAACAGTAGGAAAGGACTCAGGTAGATAATGCACACTCGTGGGCATAAGATCAATGCCTCTCTCTATACAAAGTCAAGGTAAAGAAAATGCAGGGCAGACATTCACACACAAAACTAGTGCAAATGCTGTAAGAGCACTAACCTGAAGAACAGTTAACACTTGAGACCCAACCATTAAGGTTTGCAAACTACATTATTTTGCCGAGTACAATATTCATAACCTTATTTAAGTTGCAGTCACAAATTGTTGCTAGAGCAACAATTCTATGCATTTACAGGACTGGACAAAGAAAATGAGAAATCCTGCAGTTTCCATGCACAATAGACATCATAGATTTAAGCTACCTAAATGTTCTCAGGTTATCCTTCAAACAAAATTTAAATTGAATGTTGATCTTTTCTAGAAATGATAGCGTTTTGAGGTTTAAAGTAACCTTTCCCAGTTCAGTAACAAAATAAGTCTAAGACAATCAGGGGAGGTTTTTCATGTCACTTCAATTTCAAAAAAAAAAAAGAAAAAGTTGTCATGGAAGACCCAAAAGGGATCTGAATCCAGAAACGTAAGTTGACTTCCTCAGTAAAAGACCATGTGCCTGCCCATGCATGATACCATGGGATTTTTTATTCAGGCAAAACTCGACAGCAAATCTTGTCAGAATGACAGCAGCAGTCCTTGCCAGGCTTCACTGATACAACACAACAAAAAGGCATCCCTCTGGCCATGGAAAACTCCCTAAACCCTGAAAACTCATGCAATGCCACATCTTAACATGTCAAATGATATCTGTACCTCTATTTTTACAGTCCCCACGACTGTAAGTTTTTTTAGTTTGTGTGTTCCTCTCCTCCTGCCCCTTCATATTCTTTCCTTATTTTATCTGCTCTATTTTCTCCTGCTGTCCCCTCCTTTTTGAAGATTGTGTCTCCTTTTCCCACTGTGCACAAGTACTTGCACCTATCCTGGCAACAAAGTGAGCAGGCCATAGTAAGTCATGCTAACACCACATTCTTAGCCTTCCAGATACAAAGAGGTGCTTCTGTGAAGCCCCTTCCCTGTCCAAATACAGGGGAACACAGCAATAGCATTACACACAACATTTGGGGTCTCCATGTCCATGACCCACAACTGGTCCAGGCCAGGGTGGTTCTACCTCTCCAGAAGACACAGCACTAGGTGGCAGAGGCTGTGCACTCCCCTTCTGCACTCGTGACAAGTCACCTGGTCCCATACACCCCTTAGAGGAACAGCAGGAATGTTTTATGGTGTAGGCCATATCAGCACATGACCCTTTTTCCTTGTCTTTGTCCCTGCTCCTGAGGTTCCAGATCCCATTTTTCCTCCTTTGCTTTCCTTATCACTTTCCTTGTAACTTTTGGGCCGTGGTAGTCTCATCTGAGAAAAAAGTTGGCCAAGGTGTTCCTTGAACTCCTTCTCTGACCCGTGGTTGTTTAGCTGCAGCTGTGCCTTCCACTCCACTTTTTCAGCAGAGAAGCCTAAAGTGTCTGTGTTTTCTGGGCGCAGCAGCAGGAAAGCTATGGCAGGGAGCCTGGGCTAGGGATGCTATAGCTCAACACAAGGCTGACAGATATCTTGATTGCTGCATTTTTTCTGTGGGAAAGAGTGTGCAGGCAGTTTCTAGGATTGAAGGATTCTGGCTATGAAGACCCTTTGGAGCTTCATACGAGCTGACATGTCAGCTGAGTGTTGACAGCCTATCAAGCAGCTGACAGGGCACGGTCCTTCTCTGAACGGGGTGCTTCAGCCAAAAGCTTCGGAACAGGACTGGCAGGCCATTTCCTCTGCAAGCTAAGAGAAAAGCAAGAGAGGAACAGATGCTTCCCAGGGAGAGATACATGTTTTCTTGCTGAGAGTAGGACTTAATCAGACTGTACTACCCTCCTTCCTCCTCCTTAGAAGTCTCTCCCCTACAAGCCGGTGGAGCAGAAGGGCAGACTTTATTACCGTTTCTTTTGTCAGATCTCCTTCCTTTGTCACTTCTCTTAAGAGCAGGGCTCAAGTTTGACCCTCACCCCTCCCTTTTCCTGCGTGGTTTGCTGCTGCTACTTGTCAGCCATATTTTTCCTTAGCAAACAACTGAGTCTGAAGCTTGTTATGCTTCCTGAGGGCCGTTGAGCCAGCAGCTGAAGGCATCTGCCAACAGGGAGAAAAAGTCAAAACAGGCACTGAGAGTCAGGCAAGAGACTATGCCCATGTAGGACAGCCAAATGCCACTAGGAAAAGTGTGAATCTCCTCACTTCTAGACACTCAGCTCTGCTGATCCTCTCTGCAAGAACAGTGTTTGGAACTGTCTGGAGGATAACACTGCAGAACTTGATCATAATTTTGGCCACTGCAAACTTGTCCTCTCTCCCCAAACTGGCCAGCCACTGACCATCAGCTACTGCAGTTATGAGACTCCATAGGGTGACTGCCACACCCCTGAAAGCAAGTCTGGATTCCCAAAATTTTACCCAGTCATGGCAAAGTCATGGCAGTGTACCAGTGCAAATTCTGGCCTACCACACCATCCTCAAGTGCAGAGAGGCAACCACCAGCCCTAGCAGTCGAATTTTGTGTCCCACGCCCATGGTACCCTCCACTGTATATAGGGACACAAAAGACTTAAAAGGTAAAGCATGGTCCATGCCTTCCTCCTCAGACAAAGGTAAGGAGGAAGCAGGCAGGAGTCAGCTCATCTGGAGTGTGCTCAAAGAGTAGTTGCCACAGCTGCCAGTGGCAGAAAAAGTCAGGAGAAGTTGTCAGGAAGTAGCTGCAATGGTAGCATGTATGAAAATGCAGGAACAGAAGACAAACCCAGAACAGATGTAGAACAGAAATTAAGACGTGTTTCTGAATGTGAAATTTCTTTACAAGTGTCACTGGCAGAGCAACGACAAGCAGAGTCATATGCGTGAGACAGACATTGGGACAAAACGGCACCTCCTGGAATGGCCCCCAGAAGGGCTTACAAGCCAGATGGGAATGTTTCTCAGATACCTTTCCTGCAGGCTGCTTTGAAACGTGCAGTGGGATGTCCAGTGTACAGGAAGACACTAACTTCTTTGTCCAAAGTAAAACACTCAAAATGCATTTAATGTGGTGTAAATTCCCCAGAAGCAACTGCTCCAGTCTTGCTGTCTACTCCTCTTGCACCCCAGTACTGGTTTAAGGTAACAAACAGCCTGATACCAGCCAGTACTCTGCTATGGGGACCCTTGGGCCTGACCCACCAAGACACTGTCACAGGCAATGTGAAACGCCTAAGTATCAACACCATTTCCATCACAACAGAGACTCTTCATTCTTCATACAGGAAAATGAGAAATATAAATGGAAACAAAAAAAAAAATTCCCCCACAATCAATGTACATCTACTTTCAGTATGAATAAGAGAAGTGATTTCTCAAGATCAAGAGCAGCTGACACCAAAAGGTCCTTTTTTCTCTCAAAGGGGGTATCCTCCACTCAGAATTAACCCATTCTAAACCTTTCACTTGTATGAGATTTTAACCAAACAACAATAATTTATTTTGTAAATGTGTTAAGAACTCCATTACAATAATGCATAGATTTTACATATCATCTTTTATCTGGATGATGTCCACAAACTTGTAGTAACAAGTCCTAAAATGACTAAGCAGATTACTATAGAGATGACTCCTCATCACTTCTCTCCAGTAATAAAACCATGAGGCATTTGTTCTTTGAAGTTCGAAGCCACTGTGTGATCTCCTGTTCCAGCTAAACACAGGGGAGGTTTTGTTTCTGAGAAAACCAAATTGGGCCCCTGTGGCTTGAAGAATTTCACCATTCCATCAGAAATGCCTGTCTGCTAGCCTTTCAGACTGCCAGGTCTGGCTCCTTAGATCTTGAGCAGCATCAGGAGGATGAAAACCACATGAAGACTGCAAAAATGTGCAAAGCCAAAGGCCAAAGAAAAGACACGGGCACTCGGAAGGATCATGTGCAGTTCCTGAGTTGCTCACAGAAAGAAAAGGTTTCTTGAAGTTGAGAGCTCCTTTTGGACATATCTGTATTCTTCCATGATGTGAGTGAATTACAGCACTCATGTATGAGTGATGTAAGGTATGGAACTCTGGTAAGAACTCACTAACTACACTAAGAAGAACCTTCAGCTAACACAGTAGACACAATCAATTACGACGTGGTAAGAAGGGAGTATTACAGCTACACCCTCTTCAGTCTGAGTGCAGACCAGAAAAGTTAACACAAACCTGACTATTGTGGCACACATTTTTTGACAATGTGGAACACGCATAAATAGAAAAAACAACCTGCAGATGTTCCTTTCCTCCTTAGTCCATTTTTGTTTCACACACACCTATTGCCTAAATACACATGCAGAATCCACGTAGAAAAAGTGGCTATGATATTGCTAGATGTATTTGGGGTGAGACTCCATAAAAGCATCTAAAAGAAAACTGTATTTCCAATCACAAGTTGAAAATACAGTTCCAAAACACATCATACTAATATTCTTTAACATATTTGAGATGTTCTAATACACATACCATATTGTATATAAGCTTTCATCTAGTCTACAATGTATTATTACAACTCAAAATAGCAGTGCCACAGTACAGCTGGATCTTGAGGGGACAGGCACCGCCAGCAAACTTTAGCCTTTTTTCCCATTTGAAGTTATTTCAATGGTACAGCTTTCCTGCAGGTATATAACTGGTAACATATGTGCTAGGAGATTTAATTCATAATATTGACTGGCTTCTTGCCTTAGATTCAGTAAGAACGGTGCTTTGAAGCCCATGGTCTAGCTACCAGCACAGTGAACTGCCCAGGACCTATTCCCAGTTCTGTCACAGTCATCACAGGACTTCAGATAAAGCTCTTTGTACCCTCTGTTACGTTACAATTAAGTGTAACCATAAAGCAAAATGTGATTGAAAGCTTGTACCCCCATGAATTATCCCTCTCAATAAGTGCATGTACAATACAACATGTGCCTATGTATTGCAGACCTTATCGAGGTACAGATATAGATAAGCTTATACATATAGAAAAAGAGGTGTGTGCATGCAGTCTGCTACGACAAGGATCTAGGTACAATAATTAGGGAAAGCAAAGCTTCCATTTAGAGACTAAAATACGTCTTAACAGTTTTCACTCGAGTGTAATTTAAAAAATGGTAAAGTTCAAATCTAATGACTCTTTAAAGCAATTACATTTATGATGTAATTTATGGCATTTATTAAACTCCTAACATATGGAATGCTCCTTTTATGTCAAACTGCAAGTTTCCCAAGACACACAAGTTTTATAAACTGCTACAGCAGGAACATTTCACTTTGCTGTGACTTACAACAGCAAGTCCTGAAGGGTTCCGCATTGCTACAGACTGTAATTCACAACCAAGGGAAAAAGAAAACCAAGAGAAGCCAAAAAAATCTCATTTCTTCATACATGCGTTAATAAAAAGGACTGAAGCCCAGATCCAGTAAAACCCTTCTGCTGATCCGTTTTATCACGTGCATATAATCAAACCAAGTTGAATCGGATATGCACATGGACAAAGCTTTAACAAAGGGGAAGCATTAGTAGGATCTGGGCTACACAGAAGTAATCCATTGGCCTCCTCTGCTCCTCATCTTTCTGCTCCGAACCTGTTACATATTAATCTCCTCTGAAGCAATGTTTTAGTCCGTTATAGACGATCTACACATAGTCTGCTTCGAGTTATCACATCTCATAAATAACCTAACAATATTTTGCCGTGCTAATTTTATTTCATCACTCCCGAGGACAAAATGGTGGTAACAGACCTGGTCAACTTGAAATACAAAACTCAAATGCTAATTTTAATTTATGGGTTTTTTTCCTTACAGAAATGAAAACAGAAAATTAAATCATTTCACCAATGGGGAAACGTTTGCTTTTACTAGTCTTAAATAACACCTGCAAATGCAGAGTTGCAGGTTTTGTTCCTTTTTTTCAATCATACAGCCACTTGCTTGGAGAAGTGGGTTGGTTTTCTTTATGTTCGGGGTTTTTTAATTTTTTTATTTTTTTTAATGAATGGTGAAGAGAAACAGAAAGAAAAGAAGCCAGGTATGAGTAACTGCTTATATAGTATAAAAACTCGCAAAGTGAAGTAAGCACTGAAGTCAACAACAAGTACTATGTTCTGTAGCAAAAAGACCTTCCTGACAAAAGATGCATACATATTTTACAGGAAAAATGCTTCTCTATCCTCCACTTGCACACTTTCCAGTGCATGACACTTCCACTTTCCAAACAGACTTCTTCTTTCCCCCTCCAGGGGAAAACTGAGGGGTTTTTTTTAATTTAAGCCTGCATACAACTGAAATTTAATTTCAAATTAAAGAAAATTTCAGTATGGATATAGTCTTAATTATTGACTCTAATATAGTAATGTCCTCTATAAAGGTTCACTAGCACATTATTTATGTCTTGTACTAGAAAACCAGCAATAAAAATCAAAAGCCTAGCCATAGCAGTTTCAATAAGACTGCAACAAGTATTTTTTGAGCAGTTTAACTGGCTCCAAAACATTATCGTAAAGTATCCATATGCTTGTCAGAACTTGAAAGATACACTTTCAGATTTTATATATATATACACATACATATATATATATGCACACATAGAAATATATAGGCACATATACATGAAAATGTCTCAAATCAGAGTGTTTTATGTATGTAGCAAACTCGTTACACTGCACTGAGAGTACTGTCAGGAATGTTGGAATGTAACTAATAACCTTACTTTTAAATAATTTTCTTCATTTAATTTTTTTTTTTACTAAATAGACGAATTCTTGATAATCAGGATAAAAACCATATGTCCATGCATTCACATTATAACTTAAAAACTTTGCTGGAACATGTGAAATATTGCTATTTTTCATTCTGTCAAAACATCTGGATTTTAGTGGTTTTATAGCACAAATGGCTTGTTCAGAGTATAGCCTTTCTCCATTTAAAAAAATTTATACCCCTATTTCATTCTCATCACATGGCTAGCATATGTTTCATGCCAACTTTATTCAAGGCCAAAACCTGTCGTAACTCATCAGGCCAATGATTTACTATAGGAATGTAAAGCAAAGCAAAAAAAAAAAAAAAAAGATCCAATCAAGTCAGTCAAAAAAATTCTTCTAAATATCAAAAACTTCCACACTATTCCGAGAAGTGAAGAAATAAATTACTATCAGATTCCCAGTTTCTGTCATAATGGAAAGGAAGTGGAAGAAAAGAAATAAAGGATGAATAAGTTAGCTTAGTTTCTGTATGATCTGTCATTGCAAGTGAAGTTTTCCAAAACCAGTAGATCAGATACGAGCAAGTAAGGAATGCAGATTATTGAAATATTTCTCTTTCCAACAAAATAACAAAACAAAAAACAGCTTACCCCATGGAGGCACTGTTGAAAACATGGTTGTTTTAAATTAGGGCTATTCCATTTGCCAGCACGTGTCCTCCTGAGGTTTGCTCACCATTTGCCTCTTATTTCTAATAAAACTTGGAGATAGTAGAGGTAGAAGATGATCATTATTCAGCTCTTTTATATATATGGAGAGGGATGCAAAATAAAAACAATTTCTTTACTTTTGGGCAGGTGACAATCTTTTGCATTTGTGGGTTTTTTTCTCCAGTAAAGGCCTGAAGTGTATATAGATAGACCCTAATTTGTCTCCTCCAGCTTTCTAGCAAAAGGTTTGCTGCAGCATTAATCTAATGCTACTGTCTTTTACTTTCCTCAAATGTTTTATTGTTATAAAATTCAATCATTGCTACTAAACATTAGTGCTGTCTCAAAGGCAGCGAGAAGGCAACTAACTGAGCAACTGTGAAGTGAGGATTTGCCAGCAGAATGCTAGAGAAACATTCCAGTTCCAGATCCAGGTATTGTACAACTTCTCCCAGGCATTACCTGCACCCGTTGCATGGCACCAGTGGGAGTGGCCGGTCTCTGAGACAGAATGACTCCAGGGAGTGGCAGAAGAAATGACTGGGGGTCAAAATCTGTCTGAAGAAACCTGCTAAAGATGGAGATGACACAAAACTGGACTGTACAGTGACATATGAGCCTGACTTTGTGAAGGAATGGCAGCAACAAGATGACAGCGAGGCGGGCAGAGTTCAGGAGCTGGATGAGCCCACCAGGAATGAAGTTACGTGTCAAAGTTGGGGCAACCAAGTAGGTCACTGCTGTCAACAGAGGGAAGATGTTGCTCTTCCTCTGCACCTCCTCTGGCATTTTGCCAACCCAGCAATGAGCATCTGAATTCACAAATCTAGCAATGTCTTCTTCACAAGTAAAAATGCATAATGATTTTATCAACTTAATTTGGGTGAAAACTGGTGTGATTTTGCCTGAGGAAGAGCAGCAGCCTATAAGCTTTGGACAGTACAGCTGACTAAAGAATAGAGTGCAGGATGACCCTGTCAAGGGACAACACGGAAGGCAGACTGCGATTTCTTGGAAGAGAGGACACCTTAGGAGAAACAGGAAAGGTAATGCTCATAAGCAGATATTATAAAGCCAACAACTCAAAACAAGCATGCCCACCTCAAGGTTTTGAAATGCCTTGGCAAGGTGTCCCTTATTCCTCAAGTGCCAGTCTGTACTAGATGAGAACTCTTTGCTGGTATCAATTTCCACCCTTGCTCAAGAAATAAAGGACAGTGGCAAATCTAACAATTTTAATTCTTAATAACCATGCAGATTATCAGTGTGGGGCACGCAATAGAAACTGATGAGTTCTCCATAGTCTACTTCCTTGAAAGTTTGGAAAATCTTTCCCTAGACACTTTACTTTCAATTACATCAATGCTATAACACTGGGAAATGTAAAAATTAAGTTTATGCTTGCAACCTTAATTCTGTCTTTTGCATCTATACATTATTTATGCAGTACTTAAACAAGTGATCAAACACTATTTTCCACTGGACATCTGCACCAATGCAGAGCAAGGCAAAAGTTCAAAAAAGAATAAAAATATTTAATAAAGGAACATATTTCCTTATATTCCTTGAGCTGTGTATGCCAGAAGGTAAACAGTAACCAAATACAGCAAGCAAGCAAAGTTAAATTTCTAACTAACACGGCAGAAAAATGATCACCAGGACAGTATTTTATCCCTGTTTTCAACAGTGATGCTAAGAGAATGAGCACTGCCAGCAGTTCAAGGGAGGTAATCCTGCTCCTCTACTCAGCCCTAGTGAGTAGGAGTGCTGTGTCTGGTTCTGGGCTCCTCAGCACAGGAGAGACATGGAGCTCCTGGAGCAGGTCTAGCAGAGGGCTACAAAGATGATCAGAGGACTGGAGTATCTCTCTTAAGAGGAAAGGCTCAGGGAGCTGGGCCTGTTCAGCCTCAAGAAGAGACAGCTGAGAGGGAATCTCATCAATGAATTGAAGTATCTGAAGGGAGGGTGTCAAGAGGATGGAGCAAAGCTCTTCTTGGTGGTGCCAACCACTAGGACAAAAGGCAATGGGTAGAAACTGATGCACAGGAAGTGCCACCTGAACATGAGAAAGAACTTCAGTGTATGAGTGACCGAGCACTGGAAGAGATTGCCCAGAGAGATTGTGCAGTCTCCCTTATTGGATATATTCAAGAACTGTCTTGACACAATCCTGTGGAATGTGCTCTAGGATGACTCTGCTCGAGGAGGGAGGTTGGACCAGATGACCCACTGTCGTCCCTTCCAATCTCACACATTCTGTGATTCTGTGAGTTCATAATAGTGTGAGCCGATTTAAAGAAGGTCCTGTTTCTTTTCCTGACAACATATTCCCACCACTTATACCAGCTCCAGCCTTCTTCAGACCCTTCCACAAGACACTGATAAGGCAGGCAGAGGATAATCAAACAAAAAAGCTGCATAACCTGCCAGATACATGAGTTAAATCAATTCACAGAGCTGATAGGAGCGGGAAAGGAGAGCAGCATCTTCCCACATATAGCAGCAGCAAACTTCCATCCACCCAGCTGCCATCCAAACTGCACATGCCACATTCTGGAACTGGCCTCTAATTATCTGGATATCAGATTTGCCAATACATGCAGTTCTAAACCGCAAATATGATGAGCATACACCTTTATGTCTGAGGTCAACATGAGTTGCTTTTGGAACACATGAGGAAATGCTAAGCACTTAGAAAACTTCTGGCAGTAACCTGTGAATTACCTCCCACTTGCAACATGGAGAGATAATCACATCCTTCTCACCATTAAGAATAAATGCTAGTGAGAGATACAGTTATCAGAGCATTATAGAAAAGCTCCAGAGAAAAATGAGTACCTGCCTGCACTGCCAGGCTCCCTATCCTTGTAAATAAGGCCCAGCATAAGGATAGGATAAAGTACTCTACAGCCACTCATAATTTAATATGGCTTATTCTAAAAACCCAATGAGGCAGAAAACTTGTGGAAAAAATGATGTCAGGATATATATACACACTCTGAAAGGGCTAAAGTAGATTCACAGAAGACAGACTTCGCAATCCAAATGTTCTTTTTGCACAGCTATGAGCACTCCATTTTTAGAAGCCTTCGAATCCACACAGACATAGGTGAAACACTCACCCGTAACTCTGGTTATCTACAGGGGTTATTTCTCAGCAAAAATGTAAATGAACCAGTGATGCTGTTACCAAGAAAAATCTGGAACGACATAACACTACATGGTGTGACGTGAGTCTTCGTACAGCCAAAGACCAGAATATGGATGGAGCTGCACAACCACAAGCTGTTGCCCTGCCTATCCTGAGAGCACACACACATAGGTAATACTAAGAATAAAAAGCAGGAACAGCAGGCTGATGTGGAGGGGATGGAGCTATCTGCTGACATCTTCAGAGACTGGAGTGATGGGGATACAACATGTCCAAGTAAAACTCAGTGGTTGCTGGACCGTTTATGCCATTTGGCAAGCTGAAGAATTTGCCAGAAATACGTCTACTTACAGTCTCTTTAAAACCATGCCTCCTAAAATCATCATAAAACAATACATAATGAGTAAGAAAAACGTACAAGTATGCTTTGCAATAAACCTATCCATTTAATCTGACTTGGAAAGTCTGGGTTCAATTTTTTGCTATGTGCCAGACATCCTCTGTGCCTGAGGCAAGCCACATTGCTACCACAAGTACTGGTTCTTCCTCTGTAGAACACCAAAGATGACACTTCATGAGGTATCAGACGAATGCACACGCTGAAGTTTGTGAGGCACCCAGACAGAACAGTGATGAACATTCCAGAAAAGTCCACAGAAGTGTGTCCTCAATATTAATTCACTTTCACTAATGACACAACTTGCAGTACATCTCAGTAAAAGCTGTCAAACTATCAAAGGACATAAACAGTTCACTTTGAAATAAAAATACATAAACGTCTAAACAACTGCAATACATAAACATGAAAAAAATTCCTCTACTATTTGCTTGGTGCTCTCAATAACAGCAGTGCATCCCAATTAGTGTATCAAAAAACACAGGAGAACACAAGTGCTGGAGACACGCACTAAAAGTCTGCAAAGACAAATTTTCTCAGCTCTCACATTGCCTACAGAAGCGCAGCCCTGTCCAACCACCTATTCCAAACCTTTCCCCAAATTCCAGTTTACTTGCAGCAAGTTTTAAAAACCAACAAATTCCCACTACCCTGGGCTGACACGCTGAACTGCACAAGAGGTGTCACACCAAGCAACGTACCAGCAGTTCTTTGTCTCACACCGTGAGAGAGACACCGCTTTGGTTCCTCCTCTGACCTGACTTGCAAAACAAGACAAGTCGCAGGGCAAAAGCACAGAGGCTCTACCTGGCGTCCTGCCAGCTAGCTGTAACAGATTTTGGTACTGTGGTGTTTTATATATAGCAAGAAGCAGGTCCCAGCCTTCTGCTCAAGCTTCGGATTTCCAAATGGTGTGAGGAGTAACTGCTTGTAGAACAGGCTAATTCTGAAGGGAAAAGAGGGCAAAGGCAATGGTGTGAGCAATACTGGCAGTGATACCTGATGTCAATCAGCAGGGAAAGAAATGGAATGTCTGTGGATCGTCATGTGAATTAGAACAAGACTATTTCAGAGAGAAGAAAAAACCTAAGGTAAAAATTGAATGAGACTGGATCATCATCCCTTTGATGTTTTAGATCTTCAGTGCCACCCACTATCCTGTTTCCATCTGCATGGGTGCACCTGTGAGCATCTGTAACTGCGTATGAGTTATTTAAGGCATGTTAGCAAAACCGGAAACACCAGCATCTCAAAATACCCCTGAGAGAGCACAAAGAGCAGAAGGGGAGGAAGAAAAAGCAGCAGTAAGGTTTATTACCTCGCAGACTTGAATTGCTTTACCATATGAAACTTGGGTAAAATGCAAATTAAGGAAATGAACCACCATATCAGAGTTAAAAAAAAAAAGAAAAACCAAACCAACCAACCAAAAACGGGGGGTGGGGTGCAAAAGAACCTAAAATCTGATAGCCTATAACTATCTCTAAGGTTAAAAATTACCACAGAATTCTCAGTAAGCTCTCTGCATGTAAGCATTATGACTGAAGAGAAGGCATTTACCTGAAGAAACTGAAGACATCAAAAAAACTTAACTACTATTCAAAAAATATTACGAAGCAATTAACATGTTAATTTGAATAGAAAAAAAAATCTAAAGAAAAATACTGTGTACTTACTATCATTTAGTGTTGTGAAGTCCAAGAATCGATATTCATAGCAAACATCTATCTTGGTTTCTACCTGGGGCCTCTTCAAAGTTGAATAGATATTACCAGGTCGTTTTTCATCATGCTTCTCTAGTTTGTTCAATCCACAACCCATTTCAGCAGCTCCTGGTACAAAGACAGGGAAAGGGAAAAAGGAAAATGCATAAACACGATTAATTTTTACTTTTTTCTTTCTGGTTTCTACACTACACTACACTAGTACATTATGGTGATTTTTAATTTTAAATAGAAGCTAACTACAAACTATATGAAATAGTATAATTAAATAAATGTTCAGATAGTAACTGAAGTATATACTACTCATATCAACCCTCAGGCATGCTATTATTTTATTGGAAAATTGACAGTTTAATGCATGTATTTTGCATCTTTCAAATTTATTCAATAGTATGCTCTGGAAGACACATATTCCATTATAAAAAGTAGCTGAAAATCCAAAATAACTTGCTACTATAAAGGTTGACAACTTAATAACAATTTCTATATATGCAACTACTATGAGAGCAGCTAGTATTAAGCTTTACACATATCTCTGTAACATTGAAATAAGTATCTAGCCTTCTAACTCAATGGAAAAAGCAGGTCTGCAGAGAACTACCAGCATTTACAAAACAAACTCACTTCCTCACAGCTAATTTTTTTAGGTAAACCACAGGAAATAATGGCACTTTCCAGAACCATGTTCAAAACAAAAGAGGCACATGGCTACAGAACTGGACTAGATAAATCCAGTTCTCTTTAATAACCTGCTAGTCCACAAGAGTTTAAAGGATTACTCCTGACAACCACTCCTGCCACACATTAAATGTTTCTCAATATCCTGCCCATTATGGCTTATCTGAGTATGAAAGAATAGAAGAATTGCCTGGGGAAAATACTCGGATGATCCAAACTTTCTCATTCCTCTCACCAGCACTGGTGGGACTGAAGCAAAATATTTCAACCAGCAGCAAGTATGAAACAATAAAGAGACACCAAGTAGACACCTGAGGTTCTTCACTACAACCCACTCAGCATCCTGCCTCCACCTACATTTAGAAATTCATGCTTTGGGATGGGGAGGGAAATGCAGAACTAACACTCAGTAGCGACAGAGTGGCTCCCACAGGCCATTCCATACCCCTCAAGGCATGGGATCCATTCAGTGTAAACACACTGCATGGAGCATCAGGAAGATCAGTGTTACAGCCTCCCTGCAACCTCTGATGTACAGCAATGAGCACACAAAAACTTCAGTCACAGACTAGGGCTGCCTTTACCCTGACAGTTAATAACCTAAAGCAGAAAATGAAAACCTTGTTCAGATTCCCCATCTCCAAAGAGCTGCTTGCAAGCTTATGCCACAGGTGCATCCCTCAAAATGCTTAGAAAGTTAAGTCAAATTTCCAGCCCCAACATATTTAAAATATACTTGAAGAAATTTATTTACACTTATATTGTGCTCTAACTTTTATACATTTTTTCACTCCCTCGTATTTCCTTGTGAAATCATTCTTAGGAGAAGTTACCAAGTCCCTTAGCATATTTCAGGAGGATAAATGCTCTCAAGTCCTTTTCTGCTGTTTCCAAGACAGGATCTCTGTTCCCTTCATCACCCCACTCACTCTCATTTGCATCACTCTTCTTATTTCTCTACATAAACATAGGTGACCATATGCTCAAAATGAGATCTTAACAAAGCTTATTAAAATAACATTGATGCTTCCCTGTCTCTATTGCAAATAACACACCTACTGCACCTAAAATCATCATTCACAGCTGAATCATCACGTTCACAGTTTACCATCAATTTCTCAGCAGACAAAGAACCTGTTTCTCTTTATTTTTATCCAACACAGCTAACTGAGAAGTCTCCAACTCTTCCCTCATAACTTTGCTATATTTCTTTGCATTTCTACTGCTCAGTAATAATCTTATCCCATTCTCCTGCTCTCCTGGAAGAAAGAGCTGGAAGTCTTTCCAGGCTTAACAATACCATCCACCTTCTGATCGTCTGCAGTCCAAAAATGCACACCCATATCTCCTTGTAAAGTTACTAATAAATAGATCAAAACTGGACTGACCAACACACCAAATTTGAAAAAAGCAACACAGTAAATATTTGATCACACAGAACCTGGAAATAGAAAAAAAACCTTTGCTAGAAAGAACTGCAGCGTCAAGAAAAGTGGGTGATGTATCATATGTGTTCCTGAAGTTTCAATATTTGGTGGATTCATCCAACAGAAAACAACCTTCCCAGTTACTTTGAGAGAAAAGTAAAAACTACTTTATTTTTAACAATTTCTACCAGAGAAATCAAGGTTTGGGACTTTTTTTTTCTCATTTAGCATTTAAGGTTGAAAATCCTCAGGATCTTTTTATTTTCCCAAAGTGGTACTTTCTACCTTTTTTTTTTTTTTTTTGGTAATGACAAGTACTACCATCTTTGTATATACAGGAGGTTCTTTTGTTTGCCTGTGCCATATTATTAGCTTCAATTTAAAATGTTATTTATTTTAATACATAAACATCTATTGCATATTAATGAGCCTAACAAGATAGTAGGCATTTTTCCACGAACTGTAACAGAATATATCCAGTGTACTTATGCCAGTGAGGAATTAAGATAGCAGTAAGTATTAGAAAGTGCATCAAATTTCCTGTTTCAGCAATAAGCCAGTAATTCTTATACATCTTAAGTACACAGGACAGCATTTCGCAAGGAAAAAAAATTCCATTTCAGAGGTCATTAGGCCACAGTGCCTGCAACCTTTGGTCATACAAATAGCCTGAAATCCACAGGACTCTTCAGAGGGTGATGGCAGCAGAAGGAGGCCTCAGGGACTTGGTATTTCACATTGTGGAGAGTTTTGCATTCTTTCCTAAACTGGGGTGAAAGTGCTAGAAAATACAAGCCTGTGCTTCCAGTGGCAGCCACAGACACTCCTGTGCCTCTCCAGCAAGCATTTCCTCAACCCTTTGGAGAAAAACTGGTCCACCCTTATTGCCCATGGGAGCAATGACCTCTCTGCAAACACTGACAACCCACAAGCCATTCAGCATGGAGATACCTGCCCAACTGGGAATGGACTGAAAACACCCTTTTTTTCGTGCTAATTCCCTAGTGATTGCTTACTAGAAGACTGATTTTTATCTTTGTGCTGCTTGTCTAAAACTTTAGAAAGAATAAAAATGCTTCCTCGCATTTCATTAAGTATAGACACATGTTACTTAAAGCACACATATGGAAAAGGATGATGGAAAAGGATGTTTTCTCTTAAAAAAAAATGAGGGATCAAGAGAAAAAATTAAGCTTCACAACATCACAACCTTTTCCACAGTAATTAGGATGGCAAGTGCTACAGCAGTAGAAAATAAATCTTAAAAAATAAAGTTCCTACTTTAATACAGGAGTCTAAGTATTAAAATAATTCCAGAGATGTATGAATACTTTTTTGTTTCCTCAAATATACTGGTGATGTGTGTATTGCAAGTCACTACTCAATCACCAAATTCTGCTCAAAGTTATCCCACAAACTTCCTACTGAGACAGCTTGCTTTATAACCTTCCAAAGACTTTTAACATTAGTTATTAACCTCTTCCTTTCATTTGCAGCAAAGTTAGTGCTGTTCAGAGTCTTCCCACCATTGTCTGACAATATCTCCTTGCTTTTCAGTTACAAATTCAGTTGCCAACAGGACACTATTCACCTTATTAATTTTCTACATTCAGTTATCAAAGAGTGCTGTAAGAAATATTCATCACTGATGTATTCAAAGTAACCTAAACCCATTTCAATCTACTTTTTCAGCAGGTATTTTATTTTGCTATAAGGTATGTTTAAGGTTACTGTACAACATATATTTATCCTGGCTTTCTATACTTGCATGTGAATTCCACTTTTTTTTTCACTCATGTTAAAACAAAATATTATCACTAATATCCACTTTTTAGTAAACTGAAAAACAAATCTTCAAAAACACTGCCAAATTTTCAAATTCTTTTTGCTCTGCAGTAGGTTCTAAGACACGCATTTTCTTTCTCATGAATGCAAAAATTAATTATCAAGTCACAAGTTCCTTACTTACAAGAAATACCTTCAAAAAATAACATCTAACGAAGAATATTAACCACTAAAATCAAGATTTAGCTATGGGTTCTTACAACTACACGTGCCAGAAAAACTAATTCTGTCAATAAACTCAGATCGCAAATTAATCTTCCACATGCTTTATGATCTTGTTAATCTCAAATTTTTCATGTGTTCAGCCATGTGATGACAAAACTAGAACTGAAACCCAAATCTAACAGCAGATTGGGTTTTTTTAGTCTGTATCTCACTTTAATTCTGAAAAGCATCAAAAATAGAAGGTACTTTGAGTTGCTGAACAACAGCAAAGCCTAGTCAATTAATTCTTAAGTTCCCCTTGTGAATGACAGCAAAGGCCTTCACTGGTTAGGGAAGGAGCAGCTTGCTTGTGCAAACTGAGTTCAAAAATGTAACCCAGAATTCGTACAACCCAAGCAAATGCCCAACTTGCAAGCCACAGAAAAAGCCTGTTGCTGCCACCTCCTCCTCCTCATTACCATCCTCCCTCGTGAATTTCAGGAGTAGAGGGAGCTCTGCGGAGCATCTGGAAGAACAGGATAGAAACTCACCCTAGCATGGCACATGACCTCTCCCTGAACACTCCTTCCCAAAACAGGTTTTATTGAAACTGGTATCATCCTTTGCCATGAAAAAAGCCAAAAATTTACAACAAATTGTACTCAGCAAGAAAAAAAAAATTCAACAGTATTTCCATTTTTAATCACCTCTGCAATCCATGACAATGAGTGTATCTTGAATACAACATAGCAATTTTTACAGCTTCTACAGAGATGCACAGAGTTCTTAACTAATGGTCTCTGAACCCAAGCTTTCTAAAATACCCTCTGCAGCTTGGGTTTGCTTTCTCACATCGCTAGCGTGTGTCCAAAATAGATGAAATACAACAAGTTCAGAATTAGCAAAGAACAACAAGGATAAAATAACACCATGTAGCTAACAACTTATTTTCTTGTTAATAGTGATTCAGGCCCCAGGATTGTTTTTCAGCAGGAAAAGAGCACAAAGAAAAGGAAGAAGGAAAAAAACACCCTTGCCTTCGATCTGATTTTCTGTTTGGAGGTTTTGGGGAACAAATGAAACTAATTTTCTGATTTATTGATCCATCCTTTCATGAAACTCCCTAACAATTTATCTTCAAGGAATAATAATGAAAATTACACTGAAATGTAACAGAACCACATGGCTAATGGAAGCTTGACTAGATTACCAGAGTGAGTAATTTAAGGGATTATTATCAATTAAGTACATTTTGGCTAAATAGTTTATTTCAATGCATTGTGTTGATGACTACTTACGGGGACGATTTGAAAAGAACTCTGATGCAATTCTTTTAAATACTTATAAGACTCAACTGCTAAGTATATAGCATTAGATAGAATATTCTAACAAACGCTTAAATGTAATACACTACCATCTGAAATAGAACCAAGGTAATTTTAGTATTTACAACATGATATACGGACAATTCATGCTAGTCAGTTTGTTTTTAAGCACAGTTAGTGAAAACAAGTTTTCTTGCATTAGTATTTTTACAGCATTTGTTGTCCAGGACTAGTGAGTACATTCTGTAAGCTTTATCACAAATTAATTTATTTTTTAAAATACATAAGTTACTGCTAAAGTTCCTTTCAAAAATTATGGAATGTAGTATTCTCACTGATGAGTGCAGCAGCTGGGAAGCAAGATAACTGCAATGTATTAATAGGTTTTCTCTCTTGATTTTATTTAAGACCTTTCATCCTCGTTCCTCCTTCCATAGGTAATACTTAGGTATCTCACAGGGATGCTAGAAGGCATTTACAAATAATTACAGGACTTCACATTTGTTGTGTAGTAATGAGACATGCTTCTTTTCTTAAACCCTCACTCCTGCAATCCTGACCTTTCCATTTTCAACATAATAAGCACTTCATGCTCAGTTCACTTGCTGGCATGTGGTCACTTAATTCTTGCATCCTTCCCACTCTACAAAAAACCAGAGTGTTTAGTCCCCCACTAAGCTCTAAACAAACTCTGAGAGAGCTTGCAAATTATGGTCCACTCCCTTTCCTAGCATAAAGCAACGAAGCAGAGGAGGAATAACAAGGCAAAAAACCAGCATAACTGAAGTAAAGAATTAAGAACATCAGACATGACAAAGTGGGTGTACAAGCAAACAAAGAAAGCAAAATAGTACACCAGGATGATCCTTTGTTGGTTCCTAGAACAGAGCCCTGCTCCTGACATATCCCCATTTTTCCTGCCCTGGCTTACCACTGCACAGGTTTTTTCTGACATTATACTGTTTAAGAGGGAAACTCCTTACCAAGAGATATGTTGGAAAAAAAAGAAGACCAAGTAGGTATTACCATAGAAGAAAGTATGTAAGCATATACTCAATAAATACTGCAATAATTTTTATTTGTGGGGAGGAATTTTTTTAGTTTAAGTAACTAAAGTTTACCAAACAATTTGAAAGATTCTTAAATACTTGCTTTGAAAATACAAGGAATAATTACCATAAATCCCATAATTACCAATAGTCCCATCTATTGTTGGATGTTACAGCTGACCAATTTTTTTTCACCATATACTTACAAATTTGACCAGTGTTGCCAGGATTTTAGACTTGAGGCTGATAACTAAATCTCAGCTTACAGAAAGGTTGGTGAAAGAATAATCCCAGATTTATCCTTTATGATTGATTTGATTTAAATTAAAGTGCAGAGTAACCCAAGTAAATCTGCAATTAAGGTTTTCAATTTCAAAAAGCAAATCCCAAAAACTAAAGAATTCATTAGTGAGATGAACAAGAACAAACAGGAAGACATGAGCACAGGGAAGGTCTGGAACATGTTTAAACTATAATATAAGTGTCTGCAGAACTTGGAACCCAAGGAAGTGACAAGAGAATTTGTAAGAAGGTTTCCAGACACAGCAAGATGAATTACTTAATAAAGAAGGAAAGGTAGAACAAGCAGAGAGCTTTCAAGGGACAGGAACAAAGTTCAGCAGAGGAAACTATAGTCTCGGATCAAGAAACACCAGCATGAAATGAAATGTGCCAGAAGCCAAGGCAAGTTGGAGAGGCCAAAGATAGCGCAACTCAACAGAAGCAGAACACAAATCAGGACTAACCTGGACTCATACCAAGAACTCTGGACACCCTGTCATAACAAAATGCATTTCTACAACTAAAAATCAAACTATTGCATCGGGTTTGGTGCTATCACCCTGGGAAACAAGAAAATGTAATGACTACACAAAAAAAAATGGAGGAAGACATAATTTGGCCAATTAAGACAATTGCTAGTCTAGCCTCAAGAGTTTCTAAGCTTTAGGAAGAAAACAAAATAATACCTGATACATACGATACGTATTCAGTAAAGTTAGAACAGACTACCCTGACAAGTCTTGTATACACAAGTCACAAAGAAAGCACAGCCCTAGCATGCAGCATGTCAAATAACACACCACTGTGATAATGTGATTTCAACAAACTCTTATTAGGTGTTATTGTCCTTACTGCAGTGTTCAGAACACTGACGTGGGCTCAACTCTGCTGCCCTGTATAACACACCCTTACTTTGCTCTGTGCTGTCCCTGGGCCTGCAGGTCCATCAGGCCACCTCTGTGGGCTTCCTGCCCGTAACCAGGAGCTGCCATCAGCCACACTTAACCCTCCCTAGGGAAACAAAGCTGGGTCTTGTGTGTGGGCACGTGGGGAAGAGGGTGGGAGGAAGAAGAGCAAACAGGATCAGGGAGAACTGGTGGATGAGGAAGTCAAGTTGTGCTACTGTTGGGGAGCAATCTGAGGAACAGTAGGCTGGCAGGGGACCCTTGCTTCCTACCCTACCCACATCCCCCTGTAAAGCTCATCCACAATATCTCATACTTGGTGATACCACGATGCTATCTTTCAGTACAGCAAAAGATTCAAATAGTACCTCACATTTCCAGAAAATACTTTCACACAGGGTGTTTCTGGTCAAGACAACAAAGTGTTGACGTCACTGAACAAGGCACAGGTAAAATTTATACCAAAAGACTACATGCAAATGTTCAAGCAAGTTGCCTCCACACGAAGACAGGAGACTACAGAAATGCTAAGGACTAGAGAACTACTCTCAAAAACATAAGGGAAAATCACAGCAGCTAACATTTTTTGTCTAGAAAATAAAGACTGAATGAACCTGACAAAAGCATGCATAAGAACGTTAGATATGAATCCAACTTTCCTTTAAAGTTAACCTCAAACCACTCTGAACACATAGAAAACAGGTACGAAAAACAGATGCATATTGCAATGTATGCACAGCTGCTTCAGGACAGTGAGTAAAACCACAGTAAAACACAAAACTAGACAAACTCGACGGTCCTATGCTTACTGCCTTTTGCCAGTTTGCCATGGAGCAACACCCCAGCCAACTGAGGAAAAAAGATAAAGTGGATCACTGGTGCCAGGTGTGAAGCTGTGAGATCTTACATGAAGCTGGGGATGGAATAATAATTATGCGAATATTTTTTATTTATTTTAAATGCAGACTTCATCAATTTTGATTTTTCTTCTTCACAAGTCTATGACTCCAGCTTTTACACCACAGAGTCTGAGGCCACTTCATTATACCCAATATGGTATTTGCATTTCCCAGTACCGCAGCTCAGAACTCCCTTAGGTATTTAATCACAGCTGTATACTCATTTCATGCTACATTCTCATTCTCAGAACAGGGAATGCCAGCACTCACGGGGTGGAAAGCCCCTTGTCTAACATAACTAACTTGAGGCTAACTCAGATTCCTAAAATAAACCTTCATTCTGAGACCTTTCTTTTTCCTTAGAGAAAACAGAAATTAAATATGACCCGAAATTAAATGTGACCACTAGCACTGTGATTGGCAGCAACTTGTTATTCAATACTAGAAGCTGAAATGGACTGCATTCATTAAAAATAAAACATAAAAGTAGATGTACAAAAAGATTTCCCCTTGTAAGCTGGAGATCAGCTAAGTCTTGATAGTATTAGTTATTCTCCTACTAAATATTTAAATAAAACCATTTCTTTAAAAAGGGAATAAAAACAGAAGCGGTATACAGGCATACCACAGCTTCCAAACTTTGGCTGAAAACATTAAAGAACATTCTGTCAGGTATGATTATATTTCTATCATTTTAAATCCAGCAATGGCTTTAGCACAACAGCCACCCCCAACAAGACCACAAGTGGGCTCCAGCACCGCTCCCCATCCTGCCACACACAGCAGCCTCTGGTTCAGCTCTTTCCCTGGGTCCGAGCTGGAAGCGCTCCGGAGGGAAGCACGCTCATGGAGAACAAATGGAGAACAAATGTCTCCTGTTAATTACGAGACTAAGCTGAAAGTACCACAGAAGAGCTCTAAAAGTCCATCCAACTAAAGTCCTCTTTTCCAGAAACCCACAGGCTGTGAGAAGAGGCTGCTCTGACAAGAATTCAAGATAAACCAGAGATGTATTTCATACTCAGACGAACAAATGCTGACCCACGGCCATCCTGCCTCTCTTTACATTCCAAGAAAGACGTGCTGAAACAGTATCAAGAACTTAAAGCGGCAAAAAAACTAGACGACCGCCACTGTGAAAGCCCAAACCCCAGCCAGCCACACGGCAGCACGCCGCGGCACCGCCGCCCTCAGGTGCCCGGCATGCAGGAGGGCGCCGGGCTGGGCAGGCGGACACCCGGCTGCCCTCAGAGCTCCGCTCCCAGCTCTGCCCCACGGCGGCCACGGCTGGACACGGACACCCGCGCTGGCTGGGAGAGACCGCCAGCACTGCCGCCTGCGGTCCCCCCCGGCCGAGCCCAGGGGTCTCCGCACACACGGGCTGACAGGACGGCGCCTTCCCGGGCGGGCTCCGCTCCGGCCCCTCGGCGGAGCGGACCCTTCGTAGCGGCTGCACAGACCGCGACCCGCCGGGGAGCGGGCAGCAGGCAGTGCCCCTCCGTGCCCCGCGCGGGTCTCCAGCAGCCCCTCCAGACCCGGGCACGCCGGGCCAGCCCGCGCCCCGCTCCGAACTTCGGGAGCCAGAGCACCGGGGCGAGCCGGAGCCGCGGAGCGGTGTTCCTCTCTCTCCGCGCCGACCCTGCCCAGCAGCAACCCCCTCCCGCCCCCTCGCCGAGTTTGCCCGCCGGCCCGGAGGGGTGCGCGGCGGTACCTGGGGCAGGCGGCGGGCGAAGCGCAGCCCGGCGGTGCTGTAGGATGCCCGGCGGGCGGAGACAGCCGGCCCCGCTGACAGCGTTTCCTCCTCCTCCTCCTCCGGCTGCCGCCCGTGCCCGCCCGCCGCGCTCCGGGGCCGCTCCCCCTTCGGCTCCGCGACAGGGAGGTGCCGGGGCAGCGCCGCGCCGCCACACGGCCCCGCCGCCCGGCACAAAGTTTGTGCGGCGCAGCCCGGGGGCGGCAGCTCCGCTCGGCGCTCAGCCCGGCCGGGGGCCGCGGCCACTTCCTCTTCCTCCGAGCGGCGGCGCCGAGCCCCGAGCCCAGCCCGAGCCCGGCGAGCCGCGGGGGCAGCGCCGCTTCCCGCCCGCTCCCGCCACACGGCCCGAGGGCGGATCGCTCCGCCCGCCGGACAGGGCGGGAAGTCCCCCGTGCGCTGCCCACCTCAGCCCACAGCCCCGGCCCGGGCACAGCTCCCCCACATCGTCGCTGATGATACAAACTGGGAGGAGTGGCCGGTACCTCGGAGAGTTGTGTGTGAGCCCTTCAGAGAGACTTCGATAGGTTGGAGAGTTGGGCAGAGAAGAACCTTCCGAAATTCAGCAACGTCAAATGCAGGGTCCTGCACCTGGGGAGGTATAAACCCAGGCACCAGGACAGGGTGGGGGCCAACCTGATGGAAAGCAGCTCTGCAGAGAAGGACCTGAGGGACAAGCAACTGTCCATGAGCCAGCAGTGTGCCCTTGTGGCCAAGGTGGTCAACAGAATACTGAGATGCATTAAAGAGCATTGCCATGTCAAGGGAGGTGATCCTGTCCCTCCACTCAGCCCTGATGAGGCCACATCTGCAGTACTATGTCCAGTTCTGGGCTCCTCAGTACGAGAAAGACATGGAGCTCCTGGAGCAGGTCCAACAGAGAGCTTACAAAGCTGGTCAAAGGTCTGAAGAATCTCTTACAATGATAGGCTGAGAGAGCTGGGTGTCTCGAGGTGACTGAGAGGGGGCCTCATTAATGTGTATAAATATCTAAATGCTGGGTGTGAAGAGATGGAGCCAGGCTCTTCTCAATGGTGCTAACCACTAGGACAAGAGGCAACAGGCAGAAACTGATGCACAGAAGTTTCTTTATTGTGCAAGTGGCTGCACACTGGAACAGATTGCTCAGAGTTTGTGCAGTCCCCCTCACTGGAGATATTCAAGAACCGTCCTGATGCAATCCTGTGCCATGTGCTCTAAGGATGACCCTGCTCGAGCAGGGAGGTTGGACCAGATGACACACTGTGGTCCCTTCCAACCTGGCACAGAGTTGGTACTCTGTGACTCTGTACTGCAGCTGTGCTCCTTCCCCTCTGGCCCCAGCCAGCATAGGCTCAGTGCTTTCAGCTCCACGCTGTCAAGCCAGAGCTGGGGTCACCACAGTGGAACAGGTCTCCTTATACCCAGTGCCTTGCATATCTCTTTTCAACATGCCTGTTCTCTCAGATGGTGGCAAGCCCTCCCAGCTCCTGGTCAAACAAATTCAGCTCACTCAGCCTCTCCTTGCAGGATGCATGCTCCAGCCCTAGCCTTGGTGGCCCTCCACTGAACTTGTCCCAGCTTGGCAGCAGGATTCTGAGAGGGGAATGACACATCTGGACACAGTATATGCTCTAGAAGGGCCCTAATGAGTGCCAAGTAGGATCATCACTTTTTCCAAGCTACTGATATGCTGTTACCTTTGTTGGTTATGGTCAGCTTGTTGCCTGCTAACAGAGCTGCTAACCAAACAGGCAGTTCCCAGTCTGGATCTGTGCAAGGTATCCTCCCTTTCCAGAGGCTGAATGTTTGTCCTTGTTAAACTTCAAAAAGCTCATACTGGCCTGTTCTTGAGCTTGCCCAGGTCCTTTTGGACAGCAGCCCAGCCATGAAGCTTGTCAACAGCACCCCTAGTATGCAGTCATGTGCAAACAGTGGGTCCTGTAATCTCCTCTGGGACCTTGAAAAAGATGTTAAAATACAACAGGCCTCCCCTTGGTACTGCCCTCCAGGCAAAGTGCAACCCCTTAAACTGCAACTGCCTGACCCCAGCCATGCAACAAGCTTTTTACCCACCAAGCTGTCCACCCATCTAGACTACAGAATTCTAAGCACATACAAAAATAGCATGGGAGCCAGTGCCAAGCACCTTACTAAAGTTGCCATGGCATCCACTACCATCCCTATGCCTGCAAATGCCTACATATTATCAAAGAAGGCAAGAAGTTGGTACAGCAGGATGGCACCCTTTCTAGACACGACGTATACACATCTGTTCCAAGGGGACTCAATGATTTTAGCAGGGACTGATTTCCTCATGGTTCTCCAAGTTGTCCTGGCCTTTTCTGGAAATGGCCTTGCTTTAGTTAATTGTGGACTATCCTCACCCCACTCTCCTTCCTGTCACTGATACACACCACAAAATACAGCTGCTCTCAAGGCATCAGTCAGCTCTTCTTATCACCCTCAGATGCAGTCCAGAACCCCAGCCTGGCCCAGGCAGATTGGTACAGGTCAAGTTCTCAGAAGAATCCCTCTCTTGATCTTCATCCATTGCTGGCAGCTTTTTGCTTGCTTGAATCTTGCCCCTAAGCACACAGGTCCAGTCACTGAGGCACAAGCAGCTCTGAGTACATCGGCTTTACCTGTGCCCACATTCAACAGGCCTACATGTTCCTTGTTCAGCCTCTTACTGTTAACAGAGCTTTTTTGAGAGCAACATGAGATTCCACAAGCCCTTTTGTGTGTCAACACCATCCCTAAGTGCTTTGACAACATTGCTGTAACTCCTTCACCATGACCTCTTCTTGTTTCCACCACGACAGTTTTGCAGTGAAGTCCAATCAGGTGTTCCCTGCTTGGCGTAGCTGGTATCCCAATTCATCAAGATGGTTTCCTATTTGGATGTGTCACTCTTGCATAGGAAAAAGGCTCCCACTAAAAATCTGCCTGCTTTCCTGTGCTCCCTTCACTTTTCAAAGCTTCCTCCTATTTACCAGTTCTCCAAATAAGCCAAAGTTTGCTCTCTGAAGTCCAAGGACTTGCCATCCTCACTCCCTTCAGGATCTTGAGCTCCACTGTATGACCACGACTACAGCCAGAGTTGCTATTGCCACATTCCTAAACAATTCTTCCTTGTTAATGGACATCCATGGCCCTGGCTGGCCCATTCAGTGCATCTACCAGGATGGTTTCCTGAAGTCTACAGGGTTGTTTCCATCCCACCATGTTACCCATCCAGCTGTCAGGAAGACTAGCCCCTTTCAAGAATCAGGATTTGTGACCCTTAGATGTCATTGAGTTGCTATTTTAATCAACCTTCATCATGAGTAGCTGATCTGTAATTCACCATCACCCTCAGTAGTCACTCTTTTGAGCCTTAGCCTTCTGGACCAGCCTGTTGTCCATCCAAGAGCTCCACACACTCCAGCTACTCTTTTTACAGAGTGAGAAACCCTCCATCCTCATCTTTCCTGTCACTCCAGAAAAACATCTATCCATCCCAAATGTTGTGCTTGTGGACCAAGTCTGGAACTTTGCGTACTGCCTTCATTGTACTTTCCCTTATTAGGACAAAAGCCTGCTCTGCAATTCCTAAAACACCCCTGATTAATACAGAAGCTTCTTGAAGTCCTTGTGCTCAGCAGGCACAACTACATTTGCTATACATGGTCCACTTAAGAATCTCTCTCCCTACTGTGTAGGTGCGTAAATAAAATTAATTTATGTAAAAATATATAAGCCAACACTACACTGGCACCTCAGTTCCTTCCTAACTGCAGAACATTTCTGTATTAAATGCTGCTATTGTGATGGATAAGATCTATTTGAAAGCACTGCCCCCACTTTTCCCTCAAGTGCTGTCAGGGAACAAAAAAATTTCTTCAGTGGCCTCAAGTCCTCCTAAAGCACAACTATCACCATTAGCGAGTAGTCAGTAGCCAAAAGCATAACACAAAACACTGGAAATGAGGAAATCAAGTTCCTTCACCAGCACTGAACTATGAAGCAAACACTAGCAATGCATTTTGTCTGAGAACTTTATCCATCTCCTTTTTCTATTTCCTTCTGTGTTTTGGTTTTATCCTCTCCATTTCTTTTAATTATACACACAGTTTTTCCCCTTTCCTTCTCCCTTGTCATTTTTCCTCCACTCATTAGTTTCTCTGGCTTTCTGACCATGTGAGAAAGCAGCATGCAGTCCCATCAGGGTGCCATGTAATTGAGCTGTTTTTCTAATACTACTGTTAAAGCATATGGGGAAGGATTGCTAAGTGTGTAGGAAGACGTGAAAGTGCAGATTTCCCTGTACTGTAAACACATCAGGTCATAGATGGCTCCAGAAGGAGCATCCTAGGCACCAGAGCTTGCTGACACCATGGGAATTGCAGATCTGCACCTCGGGCGTTGAATTGAAAGGATGTCCGACAACATTGAAGACTCTTGCTGGTGGAGTCTTCTCAGATACATAAAGGAACATCGACACTAGAAAAACAACATTCCTAGATGTCTGTAGGTTGTTATGAAGTAGCAGTCCTGTATACATGAAAAGTGTTTCCAATTAGTGTTTACAGTGGGTCACACAGTACAAACCCAGGCACTACAAAACATCTTTCCACTGCCCACTTCACAGTCATGCATCAGACATGTCTGCAAACTTAACAGGGATCAGATATGAGGTGTTTTGATGCACCAGTTTCAACCTGGAACTCCTCTACTCCAGCATTAAATACATAAGCCATTATGTCATTCCTGCACTTTTTATTAGAGGCAAATTTGAATTAAAAGATGGTTCCATAGGATTTTTGTCATTAAGATGTTTTGCTCTGACTACAAAAGTATATTTGAGAAGTAGCACATTGATTACCAGGATAGACACTTCTACTATCACCTATTTCAGTGTGCCAACATTGAAATGCAACAAAACAAAGATGGTTCAAGTGCCTGATATCAAGGCATGTAAGTTGAAGCATAGCACAAAATCTAAACTGATGCTGTACATCTAAACTATTGTTTCTAGACTACCACTGTAAGAATTTCAGAATTCAATTCTGGCTCACTAGTATTCACATATTCTTTTTAATATGCTCTTCTGCCATATTTTGAAATTATTTGCCTCTTTCAGACCATATTGGTACAGATTTGATAAGATATGACCTAGAACTTATTTTATCTGTAATAGCTATTTCACATGGTACTCCAAGAACAGGCAACATTATTTCCATAAGAAATCTGATCAACTTGAAAAAAACCTGAACAAGCATCCTAGACGTTTCAAAGTTGTGATGTGTATATATATATATATATATATATACACACAAACACAGGCACACATGTATACCTTCCTGCAGAATAATAAACTACTGCAAAGCGCAAGTGACTTGGTAATTAAATAGTAAAATACTGCTCTAACAACCATTTAACTATAAACAACTGAAGGACTTTATTGCTTTAATCAACTGTAAGATGTTGCCCCTAGACACTCCATTAGGGAATATTAGTTTACCTTAGGAGTTAAAAAGGGCTTTGATACGTTTTATTTCTGTGTCTAGCCAGTGTAATCTCTTTTGTAAATCCCCACATTTAGCAGTGCAGAGCTCTACAACCTCCTGTATCACAAGCAGGAGTGATCATGTTTTCCATTTGCACTTTGTAGTCTTGGGTGCAGCTGGGTAAGGCAAGTTCAATGCAGGTGTAAATTGCTACTGGTAGGGCACTGAATAATTCTGCTTGGCCAAATCTCTGTACTTACTTTGGCCTAGGCAGAGATTATTACATATTGTGAAAAGCAGCATGAAATCACACGCACAGCATTTCTCTCTTGTGCAAGGTGTTTCTAGTTATGCGACTAAATAACCCCTTGCTTGGCTATTCCAAGCATAATTTGAACAACTAATTGGAAAGATACACATAGGTGCAAAGCAAAGACTTTTTTTTTGCATGACACTCAGTGCAATGCCAGTTGCTGTTATTTTCACTACAAAGTTAGACTCCAGCATTCAAAGTAACCACATCCCATTTTTCTAGTTTTTGCAGCTGTGTGAAAAACACTTAAAACTTAGTGAGAATAAAATTTGTTTCCTCTGTCAAAAAGCAACAGACACCTGCAACATCACACTGAACAGGATTCTGCAAAACTTAAGTTACTTCTGACTAACTCCTGTTAATCAAAAACAGATACCAAAATATCAGTAAAGAAAATTAGTTTTGTTATTTACCTACCACTCTACAAAAGCATGTTTAGGATCTACTGAATTTTTTGTTAACAGGACAAAATAGGAAAGAAAATACAAAATGATAAAAACTAGGCTCCATTTGAGGTAGACAAATCATTTAGCATATTTTCCACATTTATTGTTAGTCTCAGATCACCAGTGCAAATGGCTACGAAACATCTTAATTGCCCAAGAATCAGACCTTTTTCTTACTTACTGAGATACCACATTTTTGATATCTAGTTTTTATTTTGGGCCCTGTAGTAGAAAGTACCTCTGTCTTACCAATGTCAAATACATCATCCTTCCTGTACTCACTTCCATTTCCACCTCAGTTGGTATGAAGTGGTATGATCACTAGGGAAAACCATTCCTTTAGCTTTGCACAATTCCTTAGTGCCAAGCAACCTGCGGCTGTGGCAGCTCCAAGAAAGGATCTGTTAACTGTCTGACCCGTGTCTGGTTCTGATTTGTGTTTCCAAGACTCTTGCACTCTCAAGGTCTTGCATGTCTTGTAGTTTTCAACATTTGAGTCTTCAGCAGGCTGAAACACTCAACACAGAGAGGTGATGATAAGCTTGAGTGGAAATAAACTTTCAATTTTTGATGAACTCGTTACTTATTGCAAAGTAATTATGTCATCAGGTATTATTCAGAACTAAGCCATAGCTTCTCAGTAATACCAGGAAAACTGCTTCCAAATCTAAAGGAACTCAGACAGACTAGAAACCTCTGGAGAAGTTGGATCTATACTACTGCTGAAAAGAGTATCTGCTAAAGAGAGTATCAGACAGTGATGGTGGTGTAACCCTTTCTGCCCAAGCAGCAGCACACAACCCAACCTTTGCTCAGAAGCAGAAGCTCCTTATGCCTTTCCAGGGTTCCAGCCGATGGAGGCAGCCTATGCCTCAGACTAGCTCAAAATTTTAGCCCGATTAGTTATTTAACATAGCTCATATTTTATTTCTCAAGAAGAGTGACTTCAACAGGAGTTCTACCACTAGAGCATTTTAATGGCACAGGAAATTTTTTTAAAATTTCTTCTTATTAAAGTGCTTCTATTGCTCATTTGTCAGCAACTACTAGGGAGCTACAGAAGCTGGGTAGAATTACGGACCAGTTTGGAAGCTCTTTCTGAAAGGTGTTTTCTGTAGTCTTGAAACTTAAAATACACTTATGGCCATACATTTCTGAGGACTACACATAGTTATATAACAATATGTGATCAGTATCTGACAGGATGTGCCTCTGTAGGAGCAAGAGGAAAGCTGTGGCTACATTTAAGAATTACTGACAGTATATTTAATTCATCCCTATTTATTTTACCTTTCTTGAATGTTTCAGTACACACCTGACAGATAACACAGATTTCACATTCTCATCTCATTCAT
This sequence comes from Myiozetetes cayanensis, assembly GCF_022539395.1. Taxonomy (NCBI): domain Eukaryota; kingdom Metazoa; phylum Chordata; class Aves; order Passeriformes; family Tyrannidae; genus Myiozetetes; species Myiozetetes cayanensis. The sequence continues at coordinate 115,570,341 of NW_026086604.1, read as the reverse complement.
AATTTTGGTTAAATCCAAGCTGTAGAAGAACCTTTAGAAGCAGGAGAGATATGCCCCCAAATGGCTGCATATAGAAGACCATTGTCCAGAGACTGAAATTTATTTGCTGTATCAAGCTGGCACTAAAGCCAGTCTTTCTCTATGTCATGAGAACAGTGGCCAAATTTTCCCTGTCATAAGGGCCAGTCTAACAAGCATTAGAGAAGCTATGACCTGTTTCAGATTACATTCCACAAGCTGTTTCTCTTGCACGGGTGCTTCAAAAACCTGCAAGTGAAAGCCCTCTATAAAAGGTCAGCTAGCTGTAAGCCAGTGCAGAAGGCAAAGCCTTCATGTTAACAAGAAACACTAAATTACTGAAGGAGCTGGAACACATGCCTTTTCCTACCTTTAGATATCCAGACTAAGCACTACTTAGTACCATCAGTAAGGAGTTAGATATGCACTCATACATATTTCTGTTTCTTGAACATTCCAGCAGTTTAACAGAACACTATAAACCAATCAATGCATATTTCCATTTCTCCATTGTATTAAACTAAATCACAGATAAAGGAAAGTAGTTCTTGGAACTTTTGAATTAGATTTCCACCTACCTGATATCTGATGCCCTAATGTGTTACTGAGGTCAGCTGAGATTCTCATTTGAATAGATTTCACTAATATAAAAAAATTACTAGACAACCAGGCTTTAAATAATGCAAAAATTCATGAAATTTTTACTAAGTGTTAAACAGTCTATTATCTTTGTAGTAGATGGATAAGTAAAATACACCCCAGAAAAATACTATTCCACAAATTTCATAGAATAGGAAACCACAAGGATCATCAAAGCCCAGCTCCTGGCCCTGCACAGGACAGCCCAAAGAGTCACACCATGTGCCACACAGCACTGTCCCAATGCTTCTTGAACTCTGACAGGCTTGGTGCTGTGACCACTTCCCTGGCCCAACCATCCTCTGGTTAAAAAACCTTTACTTAATATCCAACCTAAACCTCCCTTGGCACAGTTTCATTCCATTCCCTTGGGTCACATCAGTGGTCACCACAGAGAAGAGATCAGTGTGTGCCCTTTGACTTCCCCTCCTGAGGAAGTTGTAGACTGCTATTTGCAGCAGCCCAGTTGTTCCAACGGCAAAACAAGGACTAGATTAGGCAAAAACTATAATGGCCCACTATCCTAAAGTTACGAACACCTGATTCTAGCCTTGTTGGTAATAAGTTGCGGAAAGAGTTTGCTCATTACCATCTGAATAGATACAGTCCTAGAAATTTCAGTACTTAATGCAAAGATCTGAAAATTATTAAAAAAGTAAGTTGTCATGAATTCATCCTTTCTGCAAACTCCGGATCACAAGTTGCACATGAACTGTGCATTCTGAGTGTGTTGTTTTATACATCAGAAGTATCACTGTGGCCTGAATTACTGTACCTCTAAGTTTTCTTTAAACTTCTCAGACCTAGAAGTATTCAAACAGTGCTTCACCCTCCCCAGTAAAAAGTGTAAGACCCTTTTCAGATATCTTTGTTGTGTAACTGGATCAAGTATAGCTAATAAGATAAAGTTTGACAAAAGAGAATGTGAACAAGAACCACAATCTAACCTCGACTCCTAAGAAGTAGTATAAAGAGTGAGTATCAAAGAGCACTTTCTAGTCTAGATCCAAGTAGGCAGTGCAGGACAAGAATAGCCTGCTCTGAAGTAACTGAGTTATCAAGAGAAACGCCTGAGTGGAGTAGCTACAGAATAGTTTCAGATTTTGAAAACTGTAAAACCATACCAATCTAGGCAGTTCCATTATAGAAGTGATTTTGAAAGTGATTTCAGCATTCACAACCTTGGGACACCAGAGACAGAAAGCCAATGGTGTTGAAGAGAAGATGCTTAAGCACATGATGAATTAACAAAGCAAGTAGCATTCAAACAAGATAAATGTGGACTCTGTACTTATCAGCATTTCTACGTGGACACAAAACATAAACTTGTCTGATGTTATCTGTGCACTTGTACTAATAAGTAAATATTTTAAGTTGACCAACTTTCTGTAAGTGCAAAGGCTGGTATTTTCTGCACTATTTTACTTTTCTGGGATGTTAAGGTGCAAAACCTGCTGCAAGTCTTTAGAAACTTTATTCTGCCACGCCAAACACCTGGGGAACAGTATGTGAAAAATAAAACCATTTAGTTTCATCCTTGACCTTACATTAAGTATGCATATTTAAAGTATACCCTTGTTGTCATAACTAACAAATACAGTAAGATAACTAATGGCATTTGTGACTAATTACAGAATTTCATTTTCCCCACTGGCTCCACCTTCTCTTTGTTACTAGGTATGATGTGCAACACACAGGTTGAAAGAGCAGATAATAAGACTCCTAAAATTTAATATCATAAAAATCTAGTTTGCAAACTTCCATTTCCTAACGTGTTAAAAGAGTCTGAAGTTTAACTCTCCATGTTATTTAACTCAGGCAAAAGTAAAAGAAACTTTGTTCTTGAGTAAGGCAAGACAGAGATTCTCTCTGTTTCCCACAGAGCCTTGCCAGGGGCACTTAATGGGCATCTCGGCCAATCCCCTTAACTGCTCCTGTCCTTAAACTAAGACAGAACTCTGTTTCTAATTAGGTTTGAGACATCTGCTTTCCAACTTGAAAAGCATTCTTTCCAAAATAACTAACAGTACTATAATACAATTCTGTGTCATCCTTAGCTTGTGCATATGTGAGGGAACAGACACAGAAACATGAATTTCATAGTTTCTGAAGCTGCACGTTACAAGCCAAGCAGGCTGGTTTGAGATAATACATCATCTGCTGCCAAAACACAGACCCCTGCCACTTGGATTAAGAGACCACTCTAGTAGCTTGTAACGGATCTGTTGCCAAAACTCAAAGCTTCAAGATGCCATCAGAAATCATCATTGGCTATGTATGTCCCCTACATTTTTTACAAGAACCTTACTCAGACGATACTTCATCGAATACACTAGAACTTTCCTGACTTAGATTGTCCCGTGGCCTCAGGAGCTGCCTCTAATTCTGCATACAGGATATTTTTGGCTGCTTAGGCAGCATGTACACTGCACTTGAAACTACCATATTCACAACAGGCAGTGAGTACTTCTGGAAAACTCTAGGTATAAATACATAGTACTATCTACTGCTACCTTCTTTTTAAGCAGTGTCATCACAGTTTTGGGTTTTTTTATACAGAATTTGAACTCTTTTCAGAACACGGAGTATGGCAAAAAATCCATTAAAGAATCCCAATGATCTGTGAAAGAATTTTGCTTCATAATTTCTTCTTTTTTTTTTTTTTTTTTTTTTGAGTAACAGCTTTGTTGCAAGTTAATGGATTGCTATTTAGGTAAAAGCATTACTAAGTCTGTAAAGGCAAGGATCAAAACATAATGAAGTCACACAACAAATGTCCTGCATTTTATGACATTGTGGCAAAATACTCTAGTACACGCTGCTCTGCTATTCTCTTCAATATATACCAAAAGGAAGAATAAAAGATCAAAACCTGAGCAAAACAAGCTACTAGAAGGTGTGTTCTCAAGGATCCATTTTCTTGCCTTTTTACTCTTCCATTTACAGACAGGTTTCCAATAATGATGTACAATAATGAACTAGACAAACCTTGAACTAGACATATATAGAAGTTCTTAACTAAGATTATTTATTTTTATGTGTTTATATATTTATTAACTAAGATTGTTGAATGTAGAAACTCAGTAAAAATGCTACTTTATTTTTTTTTACTTCTTTTGTGGTGTTTCTGTAATAACAAGATAAGCAAATACGAAAGTGAACCTTTTTTTTTTTTTTTAAGTCTATTCACTGTTGGCTTCATAATACTCTGTCATGAAGTGTCATTTATATTGGAAAATGTCACCCCAGAAAGCAAACATTTCATAGAGATCACAATTCCCTAGGGAAGGCAGACACAGCAACGGAAAATTAAATTATCTACAATTTCTGCTGGATAACCAACTCCCCTCCTCCAACCAACCTAGAGGGATCTGGTCCTAGGAAACACTGAAAACAGCAGGTAACACTGAGCACTGGCAGCACTGAGTTCTCATCCATTGCCTGTGACTGTGTTCCATTTACAAGAACAGAGAGATCAGGAATGAGTATCCAGTTTAAAGAAGTGGTCCATGTTCTTACTCATTTCAACCCCACCTCTGTAAAAAAGGGAACAAACAAGGTTGCTAAATTAGTACTTTCCGAATATACTGAGCTTTGAGTATCTCTACAGGCTTTTTTTACTGTTGTGCATTTATCAAATTCGTGGGATTGTAGAATAAACTAGACTTACCTGAAAGCAGAAAAGGGGACCAAAGCCTTCTCTGACTCATGCCCCTTTGAAATACTGTCACATTCATGTAAGGATTTGATTTGTAAGCACTGTACAAATAAAGGGAGGAACTGAAAAGAGTTACGAATAAGCTGACAAAAATTTTTCAGCTATGGAATTCATCAGTGGTTTAAACTTTCCAGTCCTGCTTCCCTATGAGTGCCCAGCTCTATCCTGTTGACACGCTCAGAACCAGTGTCAAAACTGCTCACAAACCCTGCCAAACATGCTACGACTCATAACACAACTTACTTTGGCAACCTTACAAAGTGTTCTCATTGCATTTCTTACAGCTGTACTTTTTTAACCCAGAAATTAATTAGCCTACAATAAGAACTGCTATATTCTGCGATGGACAGCTTTTATTGTAAGAAGGCAGACCGTAGTGTTCCCAAAGAGAAGGATTTTTTAAATTACAGTATTTGGCTTCTGTTAGCTTCATGCCCCACCTGCTGGCTGACGACCTAAATGGCAGTGTGACACTTTCTAAAGAAGTCACATGCCTATTATTCTGTCACCAGTAGGTAGCTCTACGCTGTCATGGCAACTGGTACCATTCTGCGTAGAAGATGGACTGCACAGCTGGGTCCACCACAGCATGAAGATTAACATGCAGAAATAGAACAGAGATGGTTATAAACCAGACGTTAGCCAGACTTACCTCTCTGAAATATTACAAAGCATAACATGAATAAGAAATGCTACAAAAACAATGAACTCCTCATGTATCTTTAACCTGTAAGAATTCCTGCACCTTCATCTGCACCCAGCTCATGTGTGCATGTTGTTATGTTCAGGTATGGTTTCTCAAAAATACATCAAAGAGTCTAGGAGAAAAGACAAAAGTCAAGGCTTATAATGCAGAAATATTTCAGTCTTGTTTATTTGAGAATGCTCTTTGGAAGAACAGTTTTAAAGCTTACTTTAAAGAATAAGTAACTAAACCTCATTTGCTTGCAGTTAGTGCTGGCATGACATTAGGACCTGCTTAATAATTTGAAAAAAACCCATGAATAAAGCCCATTTTAGAAGTAGATGTGCTTCATTTTGTTCATCCCCTCAAGCTTGGGGAAACGGAATCAGTAGACACCTGCTCAGGTGTCTCAGTGCTGAGACATAAAATGTTTCTGTAGTGGCCCTGAGTTTACACAGGAGCCTAGAAAATGTTCTTTCCCTGGGCATAGAAGAATTTTCAGAAACGTCAGTTCCAGGATTATCTTTTATTTCAATCTACCGACTGAACAGCTCAAGACTTCTGAATGTCTTGCAGATACTCCTGCATGGAATTAATTGCCTAAACGGCTGTTTTTAAAAGCTGAACAAATACAATCAAGTTATGTGTAGTAGAAGTAAAAAAATCCCTTTTCAGGCTTCCTTCACCCCAGTAGCCATGTTTGGTACTGTGTCAGTGTAAGAAAGCAGGCTTTGGTGGGAGCTGTCACACAACACAGCAGCTCCCCGTCTTCTAGCAGCCTGCTGTTCTGAAGTGCTGGGCACCTTAGTGAGTTCCCCAGAAACCACGGCAGAACAAAGCTCATCAGCCCAGAATTCACAGTCTACTAACAGGTAACATGGCACTAAAATATAATTTCTGAAACTCCACTACTATTAATCCTCTTTATCTTATTTTGAAAAATCTGCTTTTAAAACCTGTTAATGCTTTTAATTAGTTAAACTTCCCAAGACCACCTAAGAAAACAAGTAATTTCAGAGTCTGTCCATCTCCTAAGTCAGGGGATGTCTAATGCAACAGTAGATAAGCACAACTGACAATTCAGGTTTCATGAATACCGTAACATTCGAACAGAAAGACCAGACAGACTTATTTCACTGTCAAAACAGATGAAGTCCAGCATTTACAAGAAATGTCTTATCAATAAAGATCTGTGTCCTAGTTTGGGCTGAAATAGTTAGTTTTCTTCACTGTGGCTAGCATGGGGATTATGTTTTGGATTTGTGTTGGACACAATGTTGATAATATAGAGATGGTTTTGTTATTGCTGAGCAGGGCTTACACAGAGCAAGGCCTTTTCTGCTTCTTATATTGCTATGCTGGCAAAGAGACTGAGGGCGCGTGTGAGGTTGGAAGGAGACACACCTGTGACCCCTACTGACCAAGGGGATATTCCACAGCATGTGACATCACACTCAATATATCAAGTGGAGAGGGAAGGAGGAAGGGGGGAACATTTCAAGTGATCATGTTTGTCTGCCTAAGTAACCAGTATGCACTGGAGACGGCTGAACACCTGCCTGCCCACGTGGAGCAGTAGATTCGTTCCTTGTTCTGCTTTACCTGTGTGCATGGCTTTCACTTTTCTTTATCTCAAACCATGAGTTTACTAGCTGCCACCCCAATTCTCTCCCTGATCCTGCTGGTGGGACAGCAAGTGGCTACATGGTACTTAATTGTTGGCTGGGGTAAAACCACAACCTCCTATTGTTGCAACCCTTTTCCTTAGAAGAAATTCAGTAAATAAGCTGCTTCCCTATGCATAAAGGTCTCTATTCTAGTGCAAGTAGAATCAGGAATACCAAGCAAGCAACTTCATTTAGCATTCCTAACATTTAATGATGTATTGGTAATTTTTTATCTACACTAGTAAAACTTTTAACAAAAATGAGAGACATACTTTTTTTTTTTTTTCTCATCCAGTATACTAAGCAAATAATTTCTGCATATTTGCTCAAAATAAAGGTAATTAACAGCCTTAGGGGAAATCTTATTCATGCCTTAAGGTTTTGTCTGTATGCTGTAAGCACAGACCTTGACGAAGGTTTTCAGTGCAATTGCTGTTTGACATCTCATAGCTACAGCAAGATCCTGTTATGTAGGCCTAGAAGTGAGAGCCCTCTGATGGCTGTAGGGAAAACATCACTTCTAGGAGACTTGAAACCTTCCTGCAAATCGCAGATGAGCTGCTCAGTGCCATGGGGCACTGTCCCACCAATCTTGGCGTGGAAGTTTTCCCCCAGTAACTAAAGGTGCTGACTTCAGACTGTCACCTGTTGTTCCCTGGGTACCCAGCCACCTGAGCTGAAGACAGGGCCAGGAAGCAAAGTGAGGGCCCCATAATCCAAGGGGAAATGGTCAGTGACCTGCTACACTACTTACAAGTACTAACCAAAAAGTACCAGTTGATTTGAGGTTGACAAATCTGATGCCCCTTGGCAAAAAGGGCTGGAAGGAGGATCTAGGGAACTGCAGGCCTATCAGCCTGATCTCAGTGCCAGGGAAGGTTATGGACCAGATCATCATCAGTGGCAGATACAGGACAAGCATAGGATTAGGCCCAGCCAGTCCGGGTTTAGGAAAGACGGACTTGCCTAACCTAATCTTCTATTACAATGTGACCCGTTTAGTGGATGAGGGCAAGGCTGTGGATCCTGAATTTCAGAAAGACTTTGACAGTTTCCCCACAGCATTCTGGAAAAACCAGATGCTCAAGGATTGGACAAGCAGATGTTTTGCTGGGTAAAACTCTTCAAGATGGCTGGGGCCAGAAAGTGTTGGTGAATCGAGTTACGTTCAGCTGGTCGGGTAGTGGGGCTCCTGAAAGCTCAGTATTGAGGCCAGTCCTGTTTAACATCTTTATCAATGATCTGGATGAGACCAGTGCACCCTCAGTGGGTTACAAAAGACATGAAGTTGGGCAGGAGTGTTGACCTGCTGGAGGGCAGGAAGGCCCTGCAGACAGATCTGGAAAGGCTGGACTAATGGTCCAGTTTTAGAAGGTTCAACAAGGCCAAGTGCTGGATCCTGCAAATGGGTCACAAGAACTGCATGAAACACTGCAGTCTTAAGGAAGAGCAGATGGAAAGCTGCACAGCAGAAAAGGACCATCCTGCTGGGCACCTCAGCCACAAGCTGCCATTAGGGTTCTGAGAGCCCATGGAGCCTACAGCTGCAGGGACACGGGGGCTGCAAAGGACATGCCAATCAGGAAGTTGGTCCACAGCTAGAAGTGAGAGCCCCCTTCAGGACTCAACCTCCTCCAGGCTTGCCCCTCCCTCCCCCACCATGGAAGTGAAAAATCAACCACAGTAGTGGTATTTCACCAATGGCCATGACTCCAGAGGGCCGATCCCCCCCCACACTGCCAAACACATGCCTATCCTCCCACTTAATTCTACATCCCTTGTTCTCTTTACAGTGCCAGACTAGAGTCAAGCTAAACAGGCTCCTTTCCCCAGTGATTCCAAGCCCATTCCTTTGGCTGTGGTTTTGCTGAATAGTAGGTAGTACAGTGCATGCATACCACCAATTAATGATGAATCCCCTTTTCCAGGTTAAGGCGGCCCATCCACCCTTGTCAAAATTGGTAAAATCTTGTCCAAAATCGACGGTATGTGTTATGTGACATGTCATATGACCCCAAGCGGATGTTCTGTGGCAATGCATACAATTCACCTACATGGTACTGACATCATCACAATGGTCATGGACACAATTCCCGCCGTGCAGCAGGTTAGAGCTGCCAGTTTGGTTTCTGTCAAATTCAGTGTGGAGGGGGCTACAGCCAACCATCACCCCCATCAGGGTCTGGTATTGACATGTCTCACCCGTCTCTACATCCCCTGGGTTGCAGCCAGCGTGGAGCCTGATGGCAGCAGCTCACAGAGGTCAACCCTGGCTTGCTTGACCAGCAAGACAGCATTAGGCCATCCTGTGGGGGTCCCATCAGTTTTAGCAGCACTACTCTCCAAGCTCCTCACTCCACCCAGCTTTTCCATCCCATGAGTCAGGGCTTGGTGGTTCATGATGTGATCACTATTTCACCTGTGATACTATCAAGTGGGCAGTGAATGCCCTTGATAGGAAAGGAGCAGCTGTAATTCTCACACTGGGGCAAAGATTGCCTCAGTTACCTCTCAGGGTATCCACTGGGACCACAGGGAGATGCAGCCTCTGTACCTCAGCCCAGTTAGCAACCACAATCCCATCCTAACTGCAACAGATATTCAGTTTAAAATCAGCTTATGGCAAGAACTGGATGGTTGCACCGTTGTGCTACAAGCCAAAACACTGAGTTGTTAGCCCTTTCCCTTTCAAGGGAATCAATTCTGCCTCGCTCGTGAGAAGCTACCTGGAGTACTGCATCCACTTGGAATACAAAGAGGGGCAGGTCCAAAGGAGGGCCATGAGGGCTGGAGCACCTCTCCCATGAAGACATCCTGAGAGCACTGCGATTGGTCAGCCTGGAGAAGACTCCAGGGAGACACTACTGTGCCCTTCCAACAGTAAAGGGAACCTGTATGAAAGATTTAGACATTTTAGTAGGCCCTGTTGTGACAGGACATGTAATGGTTTTAAACTAAGAAGGCAGATGTATATTGGACAGAATGAAGAAATGTTCTTCCATGAGGTCAGCGAAGACACCTGAACAGGTTTCCCAGAGGTGGTGGATGCCCCATCCCTAGACACATTTACGGACAGGATGGACACAGCTCTGAACCACCTGTTCTAGTTGAATATATCCCTACCCATTACAGAGGGGTTCACTAGGTGGCCTTTAGAGGTCCCTTCCAGTCCAAGCTGTTCTATAAAATGAACTGTATGAATCTGCAGTTCTAAGCACAAATTCTTCCCCAGGGAAAGAAGACCTCTATTGCTATTGGTGGGTTTAGTTGTTTTAATTGTTCTAGAAGACCTTAAAAGAAGCTTAAGCATTCCCTAAACACTCATTCATAGTGTAATAAAGGAACAAGCACAAAATAATGGGGAGAAAAACACTTGGTTAGGTTTGTTCCAGCCAAAAAAAGCAAGCAGACTCCTTAATAGAATCATAGAGCAGGTGGGGTTGGAAAGGACCTTTAAAGGTCATCTAGTCCAAAAACCAACTAATTCAAACAATACAATGAAATCTGAACACCTGACCTAAAGAACTACCTACAGGAACAGATTAAATTAGAAGCTTAGAGGGCATTACACACACACACCAACCAGAGCAGGTTTACTGCAGACACATAGGCACTGTTCTACAAGTAGTACCTGTAATACCCCACTACATGAGAAATATATCAACTACAGCATGCATCTTTATTTGACTACATATTCAGAATCTTTGAGATTCCACACACTAATTATTTTAGGACTAGCGTCACGAATAGCCTTATTTTCAGCTCTCACACTGTGTTATACAGCAGTATGTTTTTAAATATAAATCCTGCCCTCATTAATGTACTTGCTACAGTCTCCCAACCTTCAGGTAAATGGGCAGAAAACTCCCTTTCATGTTTGTCTTGAGCACCAAGTACATACAAGTTCCCATTACTGGAAAGAAACCTCCCTTTGAATTTACTCTCAGAAGAATCACTGGGGCAATACAAAGGCCCAGTTTCTATAAACTCAGCTGGGGCCTTCTTTTTTAAAAGAAGTTACAAGTAAACTATGTGTACTTGTGTCCCCCAGTCAAGCCTGAATTTTAGGAGTAGGAATAAAAAAGTACAAAGTAAATATCCATCTGGTTATAAAGCTACTTTAGGATTTTCTTGAGATGCCATATTTCATCTGAAGAAGCCCCACTATCTTGATAGGCTGGATCACTTTTTAAAAAAAATTTACCTTGTTAGCAAAATTGAAAGTGGCAGACACTAAAGCTCTTAAAATAATCTTCTATCCTAAAACGCAAGTCATCCCTGCAAGGAATACAGACTGTATACTTGTTACAGGACTTTTAGGGAAAATTATTTTGTTTCTTTGTAGCAATCAAAAATCAGATCACCTTCATGTTAAGACAATTCATCTTGGTTTAGCACACAAATACCTAAAAGGAAAAGAATATTTCCATTTTGACAGGGAATTAGTGTTTGTGCCAGACAATCATTCTAATGGAGATCCAAGAATGCCATCTGTCAGGCTGTCTCATTCCAAGAATAATTCTGTCAGGGGGCAAAGCTTGTGAAGAAAGTATGAAAAGGCCACCAAGCAGAAAACTGGGGCACTTCAGGCAAGAACCGTAACACAAACCAAGTGTCATAGCTCTAGAACAGACAAATTCAATGCTTGCATTTACTTGGTATCTTGTCTAAACAACTGCTTCTTTTGACAGAGTTATCTTAATATTTAAAGGAGACTCAATGCTTTTGAGTCTCACACAGAATGTACGTACTGTGGGCAAGCCCAGGCAGATCCACCAAGCCTCACTACTGCCTGCCAGCTCACAATTAACACAGTCCACTTGATTTGAAAATACAACAGGGACAAATTTGCAAGAAGCTTCAACCAAGCACCCATTTCAGAAATGCCTTCAGTCACAGACACATTAAATAGATGTTTCAACTTTCAGAATGTAACACAAAAAAGATTTACCTACTGTTTTTGTGCTATGTTTACAGGGTACTTCGAAACAACATTATAAATGTATGTTCTCAGTTATAGCTTGTTACTTTTACTGGCATATACCACAAAAGGTACAATTCCCAGGTGGGAATTTTTAAAAAAATTCCATTCCCTAAGGGTGTGGCTAACAAAACCAGCACGACATGATGCAATGGAAGAGAAAATAAATGGCACTTGCAAGGCCTTGGTTATGCATTTCCCTGTGATAAGCCTTCTCAGTATTCCTGTAAGAATAGTTCATATCCAGCACCACCATTTCAAACACACTGAACCATCAACTCACTCACCAGATGGTTCTGGGGGTAAAACTTGGTCGAATAAACAAAAAAATGTGCACTCTGTGTAGGTATCTTCAGGTTTATAGCTTCTCTTGATACTGAGATTCTTCAAGGAGAACTGCACAGGCACTTCTGTGTTTTCTTACAGCTACAGCATAAAACCTCAAATACAACCCAGAACAACCAAACCAACTAGCATATCAAGTCAAAATGACATCTGCATTTGCAAAGAAACAATTATCTTTACCAGTAAACTGACATTCTCCCCCACCCCCCTTTGATTAAATTTTATCCAGAACACTCCTTAGAAGCACTCCTTGGACATTCGTAGTAACTGGAATTCTTCTATAGCGTAGTAAGTCTTTAATAGCTTTAACAAATTAATAGTTAGATTTGTCACTAGAAATTTTGGTAGCCAAGGCAAAATAAACATTTATTTCATTACTTCAAAATATACAACTAAAATATACATGATTATTAAAATACTCTTACAGATAATCTTTGATTAACAGTTTGCATCACATAACAAAGGCCCATTTTAAATGCAGTATTTTCTCAGAATTTTAACATACAGATATTTTTAGGTTTTTTTAATTTAAAATAATCATACTCTGCTGAGTAGCTAATACAGGTAACTACATTCTTGCATTTTAAGTTACATACAGGAACTTTAGGATTCTCTTCATTACTTACCCAAAAATAATAGTGATGCTCAAGACTGCAAGTACATAAAGTGTCATTAATGAACATAATCACATTGATTATGTTGTCAAAAGGCAACTAGCACTTAAAAAGGGCTTCAGCTCAGTTACAACTTGTCGTCTTCTTTTGCCCTGATTTAAGAGCTTGGTTTTAAAATACAGTCTCTTGGGCAAACAACTATTTCCATTTTTGAACTGTGAGAATTAACCGGTCAGGGTGAGTCAGACTGTGGTTAAAGCAAACCTGTGTAATATGCAAAGTGTACATTCCAACTCAGAAGAGAATCCAAATGCAGCAAACAAACTGGGGAAGCATGAAAACAATGTAACTGAAGTTTGTCAACTCTTACAACTTTAAACTTCAAACAACTCAAGTAAGAACTGTATCAAAACAGGTCGAACATGAATGCAAACTTTACTTGAAGCTACTTTGAGAAATGTTACGCTGACTGTAATGCTGAACTGTAATAACATTAAATTAATTAATTTAAATACTTCGACGTCTTCATTCATCAAACACTTTTGAATCCTGTCCTTCCTTTTCGGAAGTGGTACACTTTGCTCTCCTGGAATTGGATAGAAGACAAGACAGGGGGAAAAAAAATCATCACATAATAATCAGATTAAGGCAACTGATGTTTCATGAAAACTATCTCAAGATACTCTGTACTTTATTCACCCCCTACAAAACTGATAAATACAGACTGCATTCCTGTTTCAGAAAACACATGCCTGGGTCACATATCTATCCTTTTAGAAAAAGGAAGCAAGGTCTTAGAAATTAATAAATTTGGAATGTAATCAGAAATTGCAATTCTACAAAGACTGAACACATACAGCAAAAATATGATGACCAGCTACCAACCTGAACTACAACTTATTGGTTAAAGCAGAGACAAAGCAGAACTAGTCACCATCTACAGTGGGTACATAACTATTGTACAGACTATCAAGGCTCTTAACACAACATCCTCTGTTAAACTACATAGTAACCCACTGCTTTTAGCCATTTGTCACTGAGAAATGACTAGCCAGACACATGCTCTTAACTGTTCGTTAGCTGACTGTTTAGCAATTTATGCCATCTTGATTAAACCCACTGAATCTGATTTCAGCACTTCTTTCCAGCATTAACCAATTGAGAACCAAATGCATAAATCTCAGAACATGCACAAGGAAAAAAAATTCAAATGGTATTCCAGATATTAATCCCTTCATCTTTATGGCATCCTGTAGGTGGAAAAAAAATGAAGGTCAGCTGTGTTTTAAGATTTCACTTTGCTTTCACTACATACCTTTACATTGTCATCTTGTGATTGAGAGTCATTCCTCATCTGGTTCTCAGGATTAGACAGACAGGACACTACTGTTTGTATGCCCCTGTCCACAGACTTCTGAAATACAATTATAGGGCATCAATACTGATTTTCTTAGTTAGGGCACTACTATCTAGCAATGCTGCTGTGTCATAGGGTTCACTTGGCATTCAGGATTCTTCTCAACTGCCTTATGTTCTCTGAAGTATTTGCCATTTTTCTACACCCCCTCCAACTGGCAGCTGAAAAATGAAGTCCCTTTTAGAAAACTGAATTCAGGGCTAACTATTGGCTAAACTGGGGTCACCTTCCACAAAAGAGTGAAAAAATGAGTAACCACTACCAGCACAGATGTTTGAAGCTTAAAATAAATCTAAAACAGCAGGGAGTGCTATCTAATATGCTTTTTTGTAATACAGATTAGGTAAAGTCTTGTCACTTCAAAACATTAGTACACTTAAGTAGATCACATATTTTATACAGTCTGTAGCATTGCAGACAAGCACTAACAGTTTCAAGGAAACATGAGACTTCTGAAGCTCTACACACAAATCATATATACAGGACTAAGCAACTGGCTTAAAGTGGCAACTATAACCTAAATTCCTAGGATACCCGTCAGAGACCCTTGACCCAAGCCATATAATCCTAATGTGCAAATTTCTGGGAATAGGATTTATGGTGAAGAACATTAAAGTTTTGAGAAAGACCTTACCTTTTGTGGGATGTTAGCAGGCAACTGCATGGGCTCAGGAACGGCACATTCCATCTGTATAAATCCCGGATCCTCAGCGTGATGGTTTACTGATGCATAAACCTGTATAGTTTTATAAGCATGGCAATATTTCAGTAACACTGCATGCACAGTTATGTTGTCACTGACCCTCATCTAATCTATCTGTAAAGCTGTGCCACCTACATCCTCGCACTTTTGCCAGAAGTTTCCTGAGTGGGGGAAATGCTGTATCCTAATCTATCTTATATTAAGCAGTTTCTAATGATACTTTCAGTTGTTTAACTGAGACAGTTCAAGAAGAGTTGCCATTCATATAACCAAGCTTAAAACATCCAATAATGAAACTCCTATGCACTTCTACTCTACAGACTCTTCGACCTGCTACCATTTAGTTGTTAAGTAATATACTGTGGCTGTATCACATTCATGGATGTTATTTAACAAAAATTACTTCAAGCCAACAGGGTTAATCAGCGTTTCAGCAACTTCTGAAATCTTTCAGAAAAGTATCAATCTTTCAGAGAGTATCATTCAGAATACAATTATGTATTACAGCTTTTAAGCACTTAATTGAAACTGCACTCAATAACCACAGGATTATACCTAAAGAATACAAAAATTGCCCCCAAGAAGAAAAGTTTAACTTCCAACACTGTTAAAGAAATACATAGTATTTTTCCCTCTTTCTCAGGGATGTCACTTGCATAAAGTCACAGAACACAAGTAATTTCTTTAGAAGCCAGCAGCACCCTCTACAGTTTGTAGCAGCCAGGGAAATTATTTTTAAAAGCTGTTGAAAGGAGCCAAAAATAAATCAGTATTTGTAAATAACATTGAGACTTTTTAAATTTAAAAAAAGACATTGTCCATCAGATGACCATCTATTTTTCTTTGACTTTTCCTGAAAAGACCAACTCCATTCATTTTTAAATTCCAGAGTTCTGTGACCAGGACATATAGAGTAATGCCGTAAAACAAACAGGTCTGTTCTGTCAACTTAAAAAGGCACTTCAGTAGAAATCTTAAACAATTACACACTCTCGTCAGCAAGATTTTTATAGATCTAATTACATACAGATCCAGTCAACAAATACTTTGATTTTTTTAAGAATCAAACAGTAAAAAACCACATGCTACTTGAGAAAAGTTTCAGAAGTTTAACTTTGTAGACTCACCAGAGCTGGAGGCATAACATAATTTCTTTGCTCCCCAGGAACCCACTGTGGTTGACCCTTAAACAAAAATTGGACAAGAACCAGCTTTAATTCATTGATTTCCAACACAGATAAGTAACTGCTCTGCTAGAGTCACCATTTTGTATTATTTCATGTCTGGATTTTTCACTAAAAAAGTCTATCCCCTTATGTCCAACCAGACTGCTTATGTTGTTATTCGACTGCCTCCTTCCTCTTCTCATTCCAAATTTAAAAAAAAAAGTGTTAAAAATAGGATTTCTAAATATTAGGAAAAAAATAAGGGAAATCACAGCAGCCACACTGAAAACAATCTCAAACCTCTAGTTGCTTCCAGTTACTAAACTAGTTTAATTTCAGTAACAGGACTTATGCACACATCTCACTTCTGAGTTCAAAACCCACTATCAGGTAAGTGCCTTCTCTGACGTTTTTAGACTGCCAGAGTGCACCCCCCCATGTACATCCCACATTTGTATAGTCTGCTAAGACTCTTAAGTACCTAACACCACCTACCCACACTACAGCATGTACAAATGCAAAGCTCCTTCCCACAGTACTGCTAAACCATGTACTTTTTCCCAATTTTTTATCTGTTTTATCACTGTGTATTTAAGGACTTACATTCTATTTAAAAAAAACAGAAACCAAAGGATATACTAGGGTATTCAACAGTTTTCATCTTTTTAGAATAAAAATATCACTAGATTTTAGTATCTGCAAAGGAAGAGCTTAAGGAAAACAGAATTCACGGAGAGATCGGACTCCAGTTAACACTTCATTCCCGTTTTGTCAGGTATCAAATAGCCTTTCTGCTGCTACTGAAGCTTTACGTACCTGATAATTGTAAGCCGGTTGATATCCTATGGGAACTTGCTGCTTTAGCAGTACAGTTGGTGATGAATTGTATGGATAGGGCTGCAAATAAAGCTTTGTTTTTAAAACTGCAAGTTTGAAGCAAGATAAAAGTACTTTCATTTGTAAAGATATTAGCTAGAAGCACGTTTTTAGAAGTATGTGGTTACACTGTTACTTCAATTCCTGTTCAGACTAGGCTCACTATTTAAAAGCAACCCTTACAGATTTCCCATGGGGCTTGGCTTCAGCACTTCAGGCACTAATAATCTCTAGAAAGTGGGATTCCAAAGTGTCTTATACATCTAAAAATCCAATATCTGCTTGTAGCTGATCTTTTAAGTCATTTCAGAAGTACAAGTTATGCCATAAACTTTCTGAAGTAGACCTGAAGCAGACTAACTACTATGCAATAATGGATACAGCCTGAACATCAGTTTCTAGGAGCCAGAGGGAAGCTAAATACTCCGATTTAGACATTTTACAGTATTTCTTCCCTGTAACAACTCTGACACAACATTAACCTGGAACCTTCTCAGTTTCTTCAGAAAATAATTAAAGGCACATTCCAGCATTTAAGTGAGTATTTTTCTTCCCACGCTATTCCACTCTACCAATAAACTTAAAGAGAATTAGCAACTACTATTATCAAGCTCTCTGCCTTATTTTTGTGAGTCACTGCAGTTTGCTCTTCTTTACTTGCTTAAAATACAGAAAGCAGAATCATTTGGTAATTAATACTGCCCTGTTGCACTGCCACATCACACAGGCTAATGCAATAAGAGTCTGATTTGGTCTGTTCACAGTACAGGACTCACTCTACCTACACCTCAGCAGGAGTGCTTATCCCAAGTACCAATACAGTGGTGCCCCGCAGGCAACACTGTACTGGTCACAGCCATTAGCAGAGGATGTGGTAACAGCATCTGCTGTTCCTAAGACACAACAGTAGTTCAAAACCAAAAATCTGCTTGGCTAGGAGGAGAGAAGAGTACCAGAGACAACATCTGGTTCCATACTTGTTTACAAAAATACATTTTGAAGCTTGTAGTTTATTCTGAGGTAGGACAGCAATACATTAAAAACCTGGACAGATTTGATTGGTTAAGTGTATCAACAAGAAACAGATCACTTAAGAACTGTTAAATAATTCAATCTTAGCTCCACCTTCAACAGTTCTCATTCTTAGAAGGTATTTTCCTATTGTTTTATAAAGAGATCACAACACTGAAGCAATTTTTCAAGGTTGCTGGCAATCTTTTGAAGTGGTTTGAAGTTGGGAGCTTCTTACATAGGAAGACAGTATGAAAACAAGTAGGTAAATCAGTAGAATCTGATCTGATTGCACTTTCAGAAATATTTAATTGTTCAAAATCAGTGACATGAACAGCCTTACCTGAACATATGGTGTTACTGGGCTCATTATGGGTGGAGGCTGAAAAAACGTCTCTGTATTCTGACCACTCCATACAGTGTGGAACTGTGGCGGAGGAGCACCAAGGACTAATGGTCTGGGATGTACGGCAGAAGCTTGTTCTGAAGCAAAGACAAGACAGTATTAAGGCCTTTTCACATGTATTTCATTAGGAATCTGAAATCAAGCCAAAAAAAACTTTTAAAGAATTCTGACTTTTAAATTTAACTCAACATTAACTGTATTACATTGTGCTACCAACCCAAGTTTTATCATCACAGCTATACATCACTTATATAAGCGAGGTCATATAAGTCAGAACCAAGATTTAATTGTAACATACTCTTTATCTGATGCAATATGTATCTGCAAGAATATTGATGTCTAATTAAGAAAAAAACTGTTAATACATATTTGTTACACGAACAATTTTATTTAGATATACTTACTCAGGTTTTGTTGCTTCCTAATCGCTGGCCCCAGTTTCAGCTTTTTACCGTGGAAGTTGATTTGTGTCTGAAAGACAGTTAATTCTCTATAAGGAATCAGCAGAGTGAGTGGTTTGTGGGATTCTAGGAAGACAGGACTCTGCTTCCATACCACAGTACCATCAACTCTCATACCGTTCAAGGTAACAGCCTTGATTCTCCTCTCCTCTTTAACACTGTATGTCTTTAATCTTTCATTTCCTGCAGTGCCTTTCACACTTCCACTTGCATACTCGCTGCCTCTGCAATTATTTTGTATCACTTTTCTTAACAGCAAGGTGCACCACACTAGTAGCTTGCAACTACATATTAATGGACTGTTAGCCCTGTGGATTTATACACCCAAGTTTTAATTATTCTTGCCTCAGTAAGAATAATGAGTGATCATAGCCTAGGTTCCCTTAAAACTCTATTTACATTGCCACTTCCCTTCATTCCCACTAACTTCCTGACAGGTTTCATGTAACATGTTAGAAACTGTTCCCCTATACTAAACAAAATGGCTGCTTCAGAGAGAAAGTATTTCAACACATTTATTTTCACAGTTACTGTACTCAGTTTAGGGAGGAAGAGGGAAAACACAAAGCTCTGTCCATGGTTTGAGACATCCTGAACAGCTGATTTGGCTCAGTAAGCACTGAGATTTAAACTTTCTCTGATAATGAACTGTAAGAGCAGAAAGGCTGTATCAGTTCTACCCCCCATCTCCTGTGTTAACTACAGGAAAATCTATAACACATAAACAGCCGCAGCACAGTCCAGGAGGCTTAAAAATACACTTGCAATCTAAGTAGTATCAAAATGCACAAATACTGCAAGAGAAACATATTGCAACTGCTGATAAGTCAAGTAAAAAACTATCTTCCATGATACTGTTATTTCCAATAATAAATGGTCTATGTATCTGCCCTAAGTACAAGGGTTCTAGGACAATCACCCACTATAAAAAGCAAGCAGCCAGACACACCAAGGTTAACACTAATTTTGTTTCTTACTTAAGCAAACACATGAAGATACTACCACTGGCAGATAATTTATCAAGTTTACTTTTTTGGCTGCCCTAGACTTTCCTAGTTCTAACTTAACTCTACAGGTTATATAAGTTGGCTTCCCCTGAACCTGTCTCTAGCCTTTATAAATCAACTTCAAATAATATAGCAGAAGAGCTTACTTCTACTATTTTTTGAACATCCACATTCTCCAGGAAAGATACAAATCCATACCTAAAAAGGAAAAACAGGTATTCAGTGATCTGAGTTTGACTTAAAACAAGACTTAACTTAACTTAAAACAAGTTAACAACACCTATGCCAGGTGTGTCATACTGCACATCAAATAGAACATTATGATTCAGCCTGAGAAAGTATTTATTGCTAACTAGCAGCATCTACTACTGGGCCAGGTGAAAGAAATTGAATGACAGATTCTACACTAATACGAAACAGAAATAAAGACTATTTTTCCATTTTAACTTCTTAAAAGGAGTACTGCCATTGGTATTAATAACTCAGAACATTAAAAAAATTAAGATCTGAATTATCATCAAATTTTGTATTTACTACAGAGATCTGGACAAAAGCAGGCATTACAGGAACAGTGATACCAGTGGGGGAAGCAATCCTTGAAGAGGTTCTTCTCTTTATTTCACTGACTCCCTAGTTAACCTGATCTATAAAATTTAGATCATTTTAGAGCACTATATTAAAAACTGTGTCCAATTAATCAAGTCAGTCAATTCATTATCAATATTCAGAACATGCACTAGCTAATTGCATGTCAAGATTCACTGCGAGGACTAGCAATGGATATGAGCACATAAAATTACTTTCCAGCTCATGTATTACTACATATGCCTAAAAAAAGTGACTTTTTCAGATCTGTGTATAGGATCTTAGAAAAAACTGGGTTGGAGAGAACCCCCAAAGGGTGCAGTCTCCTCCTCAAAGCAGAGAACCTCAAACCTGGGATAGCTTCCAGAGAACTCAATAGGCTAAGGTTCTGCATGTCCTTATTTAAGGGTTTCAGCACAATAATCCAGATTTTTTTTCAACACAATAATACAAGAGTCCTGCAGAAGAACTGTCTGCATAAGCATGACACAAGTTTCAAGCTTTGCTTCCACTAGTTAAGGGACAGTAACCCTCTGTTCCCTGAACAGACAGACTGAAGCCACAAAAATCAGCCCATTTTTTGTAAGATTGAACAGATTTAGTCAGAGGTAATACAGATTTACTGGTTTCACAGTGTTAATTCACCACAATAGGAAAACTCCAGCTAGCACTACAGCTGAAGCATGTCAAGTGTGTTGCTAAGTATCTGCTCAGATTACCTATGACAGAATTATGTATAAGCAGCACCTTAAAACAGCTACTCATGTTGTACTCACCCTTTCGAAACACCAGTTCTGTCAGTGATTACTTTCACCTCTTTCACAGTACCATACTGTTCAAAGACAGTCCGAATTTCTGCCTCTTTCATCTGAAAAAAAAAAAAAACAAAAAACAAAAACCAATAAAAAACAACCAAAGTCTTAAACTTCTTCAAACACATTCAACTGCTTAGAACTGACTTAAAGCAACCAGTACCATCTTTTTAAACCCATCTCCTACTAGCTTAAGAACTAAAGGTTTGTTTTGGCACACCTGTTCAAAAATTCTCCCATGACATTTCAATACCTTAAGACTGACAAAATGCACACATTTAAAAAAAAAAATTAAACACACCACCACGCAAAAAAGCCCCCCACAAACACAGAGTTAAAATTTCAATTTTCTTCCCACTGAAGTGCCCCATATATATCTTAAACACTTAAAAAATATATGCATATATAAGTACCCTTAAATCAATTCCACCAACGAAGACTGTGTTTGGCATGATTTTTCCTTCTGGTAAAACATAACCTTGACTGACTGTTGATGAATAGGTGTTACTCTCTGAGGCACTTGCATACTGGGTCTCCACATTCACAGACTGAAAAATATCAACAGAA
The DNA here is from genome assembly GCF_022539395.1 of Myiozetetes cayanensis. NCBI lineage: Eukaryota > Metazoa > Chordata > Aves > Passeriformes > Tyrannidae > Myiozetetes > Myiozetetes cayanensis. Next base: position 115,548,663 of record NW_026086604.1, on the reverse strand, counting down.
ACACTTATTACAGTCAAATTATTACACTTTAAGATACCAGAATGCCTGCAGCTTCCTGTACATATAACAGACATCAAGGAAAAAAATTAGGCAAGAAGTGAGAAGACCACTTCTTTAGCTGCATACCCAGCTAAAGGGCATTTCAACAGCAACCTCAAGCTGAGGTAACTGTTGGCTTCTGCTTTTCTTTCTTTCTCTCTAGATCTGTTCCAGCAAACGAAGATAGAAGTAGTACTCACTTCGCTGTGCAAATTCTCTGGCAGCCTAGAATGGGAAGCAGCTCTCAGCAGAAGCACCCACCCAGCAAGCGCCAAAACCAAGCACAAGGACGCTGGCTGGTGCACAGATACTGCTGGTACACCTGTCATGCACAGCCTTGGCTGCCGTGGAAGAGGAGCATTCCTGTCTCACACTAATGATGCAGAACAGAACCTTCAAGGATAATACACCTATTTAACCCTTTTGCATGTTAAATAACTGAAAGAATAAATAGGCTACTTGGACATTCTGGCAAATTGCTAAGCGTCAAAAATAACCTTTAATAGTTGTTAATACAAGTGTTTCTTAGAACTTGAAAAAGAGGTGAAAAATGCAGTGGTGAAAGCCTCACAGTATGAAGACAAGAAACACATTCTTCCTTTAAAGCTAATTTTCAAGGCTCAAGTACTGTGATGCAGATCTTTTGCCAAATCAAAAATAAATTTCAGCTTACTGGAATTCACAGGTCCCTTTGCCTTTTCTCTTTACAAGGTAAAATTAGTCAGTTTGCTCTCTGCATTATTCCAGCAAGCATGAAGTTTAAGTTGATGCCTAGAAATTGGATTAAGGTCCTCATTACAGTAGTCTTTTGGCAAAAGAAAAGGTGAAAAAGGACTATCGTTGGGGCCAGGTGGTAGAAATACCTACCTGCTCAAATAGGTTGCAAACATCGCTCAATTTAATGCTCATCTAGGAGCGGAAAACCTTCACTTTTCTTCTGGCCACAGAAGCACAAGCCCCCGATTTCTCAGGCTTCTCGCTGGCTTCAACACGCTCTTTGTTTAAAGTAGGCATTACACTTTAAGTGAGTTTTTTTTTGTTGTTGGGGTTTTTTTTTTAATTTTAACATTTAAACCCTATGGTCCATGTCCCGCTGCGCAGTTTCGACGACAGCGCCGCCACCTGAGGGAAGAACATGGCTCCCACCGCAGCCTTCCCGCTGGGCACTAAGTGGAGCCCTCAGCCCAGCACTGCACGCTAACAGCTGATACTAAAAAGGCTTCAAAAAAAAAAAAAAAAAAAAGTTGGGGTGTGTTTTTTTGTTGTTGGTTTGGGGTTTTCTTTGTACAAAAGAACACTTTACTCGTATACTGTTTGGCTTCAGACTCAAGTCCCGTTTTTCAAATTTTAAAAAAAAAAAAAAAAAAAAAAAAAAAACCGAAAACCCTAAGAACAAAACAGCAAGGGGCTCGGGTGCGCGCTCAGACGGCACCGGCTCCCGCTGCCCGCACGGCGCCCGCAGCGCACTGGGCGAGGGCGGATTTTGTTTCTGGCAGGTGAGAGAAGCCGAGACGGGGAACGTCGGGCCATCGGGGCCCGTGGTGCCGCCGCCGACATTTTAAGCCCTCGCACCTCGTCGCCTGTCCAGCGCCGACGTGGCGCGGGGAAGGAGGCTTCGCGTTCCTCAGCTCCTCTCTGAGGGCAATGGAAGCTGTTTAGAGGCCCCCGACCACGGTTCCTGCCGACCCTAAGCGCGATAGTACGGCACCCGGTGACAGGCAAAGAGACGTCCCGCCGGCCGTGCGCAGGGCGGCGGCACCCCGGCTGCCAGACGGAGCCCATATGGCGGCGCCGCCATGAAATGGCCGCTCGTGGGTGTGAAGTGCGGTCCGTCGCCAAGCCCTCGCCAGACCGTAAGGCCGAGGGCTACGAGCCACCCCTTCTCCCGCACAAGTCCGTGGCTTTTCACTGGCGGTATTCCCTCCGTAACCTTAACCCCTCAGCCCCATTATATTTTAAAACCTTCAAGGTGTTTAAAATGCTAGTAAGCCCTCAGGGGCTCAGCCCCGTCACAGCGCTAACAAGGCGAAACCACCCCAGCTGCAGACAGCCCCATTCCTCACCCCAAAAACCACCAAAAATAATCACAAAATTATAGAATCATACGGGTTGGAAAAGGCCTCTGAGATCATCAAGTCCAACTCTTGATCCATTACTGCCGTGGTTACTAGACCATGGCACTAAGTGCCACATCCAGCCTCCTCTTAAAAAACCTCCAGGGACAGAGAATTCACCATTTCCCTGGGCAGCCCATTCCAGTGCCTGATTACCCTCTCTGACAGAATTTCTTCCTAATATTTAACCTAAACCTCTCCTGGCAAAAGTTACTACGCAACTCCCACCTCCGCTGCCCGGGTCCCGACCACGCCACTACATCACCCAGCAAAAATCGCCCCGGCGGCTCCGCGTTCGAGCACCCCCATTCCCTCCCAGCACGGCTCCCCTTTCTCTTCCCCCCACCTACCATAATTCACCGAAGCCGAGGAGGCTGCGCCCGCACACCAAGAAAGTAGGCTTTTAAAACAAAACCAATATGAAATTTTTCGAGAAAAACCGCGGGCAGCCGGTTTTCTTTCTTCGAGAGGTACACAGGCAGCTCCTCGGTGTCGCCGTTCGTCTCCTTAAGTAGCCCCGAGGGCGATGCTCAGTCTCGCTGTCGTTCTCGGGCTGAACGAAGTTTCACTATCCCGGCCTTCTCCTTAAATAGCCCCAAATGGGCAGGGGCGGGGACAGGCTACACCAGCCCTGGCCGCCCTCGCATGCGTCCCCTCCGCCCCTCGTGGCTCCGCTCGCGTGGTGTCCACGCTTTAGTTCAAAGGTTGGAGACAAAGGGACAAAGAAACTGTGGCTTTTCTTTGTCGGGAAATCAGGTTAGGCCTGTCATTTTGTGGCCTTGTTGTGCGGGATGTTGCTGCTGAGTGCTGTGTGGTGGCAGCAGCTCTTGGCATTTTGATGAGAACTGGCACTTAACTTGGTTTCTGGCAGTGCTGTGTAGTTGAAGAAGCTTGAGACGAAGCTTTGGAGCTTTCTCATTGCTGTTTTCATGAACCAGTGTTATATAGCTATTTTAGAGCAATCTGTTTCCATGATGTGACGGCCTATACTGAAAAGCAACCTGCTGTTTTCATCACCAGTGGCCCAAGAGCTTTCTAGAAGGAAACTCTGGAAGCCTTTCTGATTCCACAGTAATAACATGGGGTTTGGAAATGAGTTTTAAATAGTTGTTTGCTACGGGTATCAGATATTTAGAACAGATACTGATTTTCAAAAGTTCCAGGGAGAGGGGAAACTTATGGATGTCTTGACAAAATTAACCCAACCTCTAACTGATGTAGGTTAATAAGATGTTTGATTTATGCAGGTTTTTTTAATAGCAAAACCATAAGAATGATTCTTGTTTAGGATGAAAAAATGAAAGTAGAAGGCTAAATTGATAAACTGAAATGTACCTAACATGTAAGCTGGTTTTTTCTATGAAATTTTATTTCTTGTAATGCTTAGATTTTTTTTTTTAACAGTGTACCAAGTGATCACGTTTTCCAGATGTGATATGAATAATCACAAATTAAAAGTAAACTGTTGCACTAGATATACCTGGACCCAGAGTTGGTTTAGGTAATAGTCATAACAAAGCCCTGATCACAAAAGATGTATTTATGTTAACTGTAGGAGACATTTTGTTGAAGCTTCTTGGTTTGCAGTATTATCTAAAGGTAGGTGTGGGCTTTCCTGCAGCTAATGCCCACTTACTTAAATAAAAGACATACTCTGCGATACTTTATAAGATCTATGTTTTTATTTGCAGTGGCTGAGATTTTGAAAATGGACTTCCAACAATGAGGGGCAAATAATACATAGTATTTACTTTTAAAAAATTGAATAACCTTAGGAGTGACAAATTAGTACCACTATTTCTTAAGTGCAAGGGGAGTATTTCTCCTTTTAATAAATCATGAAACTAAACCTATTCTTAATTGTCCAAAATAGAGCAGAAGCCAGATTGGGAGTTGGATTGAATGTGTACTTTACTTTCTTTACTCCTCGTTTATGGCCCTAACTGGAAGAATTCCAAAGGATTTCTTTTTTGCTATTAAGTGGAAAATAGCTGTCCTGCAAGTGATAATATGAATGCTGGTCCAAGATAAAGAATTCTTTAACTTTTGCTGTGGAAATTATGGTGAATATTGTCTTCTTTTAGCTAAACTAGTATGATTCCAGTGCAAGAGCAGAGCAGTGTAGTTGCTATAGAAAAGCAACCCTTAACAAGGCATTATAGATTCTAGTTTTGTGAAGCTGTCCTGAGCTTCTGTGGAGTGAGTTTGGGTCAGGTTTGTGTCCTGTTTTTCCTTAACTTGGTATTAGCTTCTAAAATTAGAGAACATCTGTTGCTTAAAACAAAGGAGAGGGTAATTTATCTTCTGCTGCCAATACACAAATCTCAAAAGGGGTGGAGGGAGCGGAGTAGGAAATTATTGTCTTGGTTTCTTTTATGAATATTGCTGTTGGAAAGGTTATTGCTCAATAGTTTGTTGAATGCACTAAATAGCAGAAGAAGAAACAATTTTTGTATTTTGCTACACCATATAGTAAGTACCACTTTAATACACAGGTTTTCTTTTGCCTTTTTTTTTCTTTAACTAGTAAATTGGTAAATCAATTAATTTGGTAAATCAGAATAATGCCGGGAGAGCCTCTGTTTCCAGATCTGCTAGGCCGCGGTGGATAAGGATTCTACAAAAAGTGTGATGAAAAATTGCCAATCTGATAGAAGTATTAGTGGTTACATGTTGAAATGTAATAGTCAGAAGTACAGAACTGCATACTTTAAAAGTCAGGTTAGATTTAGTCTTCCTAGAAGTAGAACTAACATTGGATAGCAAGAGTATCATACAGCATTTGAATTTTTACAGCATTTCTCATGACTCTGCAATTTTGGGATCTTTTCTTGAGAATCATGTTGAGTCTTTCTGTAAAGCTAAAGCAACTAACTATTCTGAGAAGATACGTGAACGTGAAAAGAAGGATATAAAAAAGATATTCACACTATTAGGTTAAGAAAAAGAGAAGAATTTTTAGACAACTAGACAAGTGTGCCGGAGAAAAACATGCTGAGTTACCAAACAGAATTTGAATGTCTGCTTTCTGAGTTTCCTGTCTTGTACTGAAGAGAAAATGCCACATGTTTCACGGCAGTCAGCTTTAAAGGCTTATTCTGTATCTGGTCAAGTTTTGGACGTTTCCTTTGTGGTTGTTTGCATCGGGATAGCTATTTAAGAGGATATATCATAATGTTGTGATGAACATCTGCGTTTTTAAAAAAATTCCATGCTGTTATAACTTGCACTGAAACCACTAGTAGAGTTTCTATTGGCCTTAGTAAGCAAAACAGAATCTGTATTCTTACGGGCATGCTAAAATCCTTTGAAATGTAGTGGATCATTTGGTGACTGATTTTTCTTATATTTTCCCCCCCTGACTCTAAGAAGTAATGGAACACTAATAACTGAGATTAAGAAAACCCCCACAATTAATTTCTGCATTGATAAGTTTCCAACAAAATTATTTTTTTTCCCTTGATTGAGATGAAAACCAGAGTATTATTTTCAACATTAATCCATTTACTTACTTTTCAGTAGTGGAATTCCTTTAAGAGCTCATTTTTCTAGAAACTGCATTATTTTAGAGCACCTTAATTAGTCTGATAGAAAATTTAACTCATACAGGCAATTATTAAGTGAAAACTTAAGACCTAAACCACGTGTACTTGAGTTATCCATAATCTAAATCAGGACAATGCTGAAATCATTGTATTAGGTTGTTCTGTCATCAAGTCTATATTTAACACTACCAATTAATTGTGATTAGCCTTTAGGCATTTAAATTCTGACAGGTTCTTTAAATTTTAAGCCGAATAACTTTAACCACTGTAGGAAAGCTGATACACACTTTATTTTGTACTGTGGCTTTGAAAATAATGATTTTTTTTTTCCTATAAATTTCTCTGGGCACTTCTTGAACTCAGGTCTGCAAAAGAGTTTGGCACTGGGGACCACAAGGCAAATAGGCATTCCATGAAAAAAGTACTTGCTTAAGCTTTTCAGAGCCATTTCATTCAGGACTTAACAGAAAATGGTGGCCCTTTTGTGACATTTTTATGCCATGCACCATTTTATAAACTTTTGTCGTAGCTATATTTCAGCCACTTTAGCTTTCAGATTACAGTTTTAGCTGTGTTGTTTCCTTCCTTTCGTCCTCAGCTTTCAGAATGGACGAGAAGGGTCGGCAGGGGAGCGGCTCCTGGGTTCGCCTCGGCAGGGGAGCGGCTCCTGGGTTCGCCTCGGCAGGGGAGCGGCTCCTGGGTTCGCCTCCCCTGTGTCGCTGACTCCTGTTACAGCAAGGTCTGAGCTACAGCGGGCCACGGTCAGCACGGAGCTTCCCAGCCATTAATGGCCCAAGGCACCCTCCTGCATTCCAAACAGAAATCCAAAATGCTGTTGTCCAAGGGTGATGAGACCACCAAGTCAGCTGGAGCTAGGAAGTGGGTCTCTCTAGGTATTTTCCTTAAAATGAGTTCCCCAAAGGTGTAAAAGGCTTAAAAGCCAAAAGACATCTGATTTTGTTTGAAGTGGTAATTAAACAGGACAAGGGATTAATTTTTTCCCTGAAAGAAAAAAATACACTAAGACAGTAGAGAAATAAAAAATGTTTATGAACAATCTTCTCTTGCCATCCTATGCCTCCAGGGCTGCTCTGAATTATGAGAAATTGTACACATCACCTCTGGTTTCTAGGAAGAATTTTTTCATTGCAATGGGAGTTTGAATATCTGTCTGCTTTTCTCATCAGTTTATTGGGTGTGCTGCAGATTCTTCTGCATTTTCTCTAACCTTACAGACACTGAAAACTTTTCTTCCCTCAGCATGGAACCGAGTGTGGGTTGCTTGCAGTGATGGGAGCCATGTCCCTTCCTTCAGGGAGTTTTCACCTTAGTGCCTGCCTTGCGTTGATTCAAACTTCTCTCCTGCTTAGAAGGATGTCTTACCTATCCTATAAGTAATCCTGCAACCCTTCCTGAGTTGCCAAACAGCAAGAATCGGGTACAATTATGAGGCTGCTTCTGTTTATTTATGGATGCCATGAGGCTAAGGGCTGACGCCGCGACTGAAGTGAGGAGGAGGAGGACAATGAACGGTACTTATCACCTCATGAGATCGGTAGCAGAATTAAATATTTACAATAAACACGACGTTTCTAGTTCGTGTTCTCCTTTCTTGCACAAAGCGTTAAATACTCTAAGAGTAGGATAATAGGGTTTTCATTGGTTGTCGGAGTTACCCGCATAGCTGATGAGCTGTTTAAAAGCCATTAATCCAGTAACTACAGACCTTTTACTGGAGTCTGCTCGATGGTCCAGGATTATTTGCATATGACTGTCTACAGTTGGCAGGTTTGCTGATAAAGCAAACTCTTTACGTCAACCAAGTCTAATGATTTAAACACAATTCATGTCTGCAAGTAGGTGGAAAGGCCCTTTTGCTGAAACAGGCAGTGTTCCACTAAAGGAGAATTATTATCCAAATGTCTTGTTTAGTATAACTGCATTTGCAGTGGAACTCACAGCTAAGATGAATATACTACCAAAGAGAAAAAAAAAAAAAAAAGTTACATTTAATCTGTATTGCAGGCATATTAAAATTCTTGTCGTGTAAGTAAATCCTACAAAATCTTTTGCAAACTTCATATCCAAAGCCTCTTCTCTAAAACAGAATCCTGTAGGAAAGACAATAGCTTCTTAAACATGCTTTTGCCAAATGAAGCCAACAAATATGTTCAGATAGTTTCTGGTATTTTACCATGGTTTTTCCCATTGCAGTGTTTGTACTCACTAAGCCCAAAGTCATTAACTCCCTCCTAAGTACACTTGATTTGAGAGCAATGTGATTTTACAAATTCTTCTCAATCTTCTCTCTACCAGGTGAAAATCATATATTTAAATCATGTAAGAGATATATATATATAGTGTATTGACTATATAAGTCTGTATTGACTATATAAGTGTATTAACTATACATTGTGATGTATATCTCACAAAGCTGATGTGTGTAGAGTTATAAAAAGTAAAAACTCCTTTTTTTTTTTTTCCTCCACAGGATCACAGTATCATTTGGTGGTTGGTCATCTGAAAAGGCAGTCAAAATTGCTACTTTTCAAGCATTCAAAAATGTTTGAATCAAAGGAAACAAAGAGGAGGAATGACAAATACTGAGAATGTGCTGTGTACAAGTCCGAAAAATGTATTGTCGGTCTAGACAGATGTTAGGCCAAAAATATGAGGTGGTGATACTACTGTGTTATGTGCGATATTAATCTTATGTCCTGAACTCTCTGAAAGCCTTCCTGCAAAACCTCTGTATGGGCATTTTCCTCTTGCTTTCCTCTTCCTAAGGACTTCATTCCATTCTTTTTGTCAGGACAAAACCTGTAGGCATATAGTTTATATGTGCACATGTGGCAAATAGTCAGGTGGGGCTGTTGCTCTGGAATTTTATTATTTTATTATTAAAGTTCCTTTATTGCATCAGACAGAGGAAAAAGGAGAGGTTCTGTCTGTCCTCTTCTGATGTGTCTTTGTCATGCAGTTATTGTGACCTGTGTAACAATCCTGACCCTCAAGTACTATCAAGCTGTCTATGAAGTGAGAAGAGGGAGACATTTAAAAGGCCTGAAAACTAAAAGCCATTCTTCAGAAATTTGAGACTTGTGTCTTTTCACAATGATGTATTTTCTTTGGTTTTTTCTATATCTGTTTTTAAAAGTCAAAATATTGCTAATTAATATTTTTTATCAGATTTTTAATTTGAGGTGCTCCTACAGGGAGATCCCTACAGATAGACCTCTAAATCTAGGAATTAAAGCATACTGGTTAGGTATTTTAATCTTGTTTTGTCACAGGTAATTAAAATAGTCTATAAATGATTTTGATTAATTCTATTTATGGGCAGCTCATTCCTGAACAGACCAGTTTGTTTTAACTAAAATGGAAGGAGGCACTTCTGTATTAAGAATGGCCTCATATGGAATTAATTAGGAACAGTTCCATTTGTATAAAAAGCCTTAATTAACTTTTGAGTGAGTTTCATTTGCAATGTCTTTGCTGAAATGTGCTTGATCTAGATGTATCCATATGAGTAACCAGAGTCCCAGGTGGGCTTCTATGGCACACACTGAAACACGTTCTCTTGCAGTGTTCCTGGTATATCAGCTAGTTAGTTCCCTGACAGTACAGGTTCATTTGCACATTTTACATGACGTTTTCCCCTTTCATTGCAGTGCTGTGGAGTGGGACTACAAATACAGCATAGAGTTTGGGAGAGTTGTGTATTCCATATTAGGTATTCTAAATGATAGTTGTTATACAGGGAAGCAAGAGAAGGGCAGCTTGTTACCTAATACATTATTTCTTTCTATTTTAAAAATTAATATGCATTTGTCTGACAAGAAGTGGACAGGTCCTGCCTTATCTCAATCTTCCTGTATTTACAGTATCACTGATTGTAAGCAATGTGAAGGTGAACTGTGATAATAATAATTATTATTATTATGATGTAACAGTGATTGTAAAGGGATGTCCAGGGCTGCACAGCCTGCTTGGGCAGTTGTGGCTCAGTCTTTGGCATCTTTCTCCCAAGTGTGTCTTCCAAAGACTAGGACAGGCAGCTTTGACCTCTTCACTCTCTGAAGTGAGAAGGTGGAGAGATAGAAGTTAGGCTGTACTGTCCCTCATTTGTCAAGTGAGAGGGCTTTCCTTTCGTATAGTAGGCAGAACACCTGTGTCAGAGAAATGGATCTGAAAGAGCTGTGGTCCCAGCAGGAAAGGTGGTTTTGAAAAAATTCCACAACACGTCAAGGAAGACATCAGTGGGATCCCAACATCAGCAGACTCCATCATAGGATGATGCCAGGCAGGTCCTGACGTCTGACAAGATCACATTAATGAGGAAGCAATGAAGCAGAGAGATTTAGACCATAATACCTAGTCTTTGTTAAAAACTTTGAATATCATGATACTTGGAAATATAATTTTATGTTCTGATACCAATATTGTGATGGATTCAAACAATATTGCTTCCAGCAGCTATGAAGGATGTTTAAAAAAAGCAGGACAGTAAATAACAAATGTTCTGCATCAGGTTTTAGGAGGGAAAAAACTGGAAAAAAACCCAAGAAAATGAGAAAACAAATGTTGGAGTATGTTGTTCACTCAGGGAGAAATTACACAGTTTTTAAGACCAAGTATTGTAATGGGTAAATAAGATTGTCTTACACATTTTAATTTTTGTTGCTCTTACCTTTCAGTTCAACTTGAGATTCTTCAAATGTCCATAATTAAGCTTCTAAGGCCCATTTAGTGATGGTATTACAGTAAATTATTATACTCCTTCCAGGAATTATACCTTTACTGCAGTGGTACAAATCCAGTGTGTCTATGCTGAGAGTACTTTGATTTCATTGACTTATATTCTAATACTGAGGAACCATAGATAGAATTGAATTAACGTCTTGTCTAGAATAGTTCCTATTTAAACCATTAAGCTGAGTAAATTTGTCCGTCTTCATTAAATTAAGAGTGTGTTTTTAACTTACGTGATCTAAGTAGAGGAACAATTATTTTTCAGAAGTCCAGTCTACGTGGCTAACAAGTTGAAAACTGATGGGTAGTCTATCAGAAGCAGAAGAATCCTATTTTCTGAAATTCTTTAAGAAGAAAAAATTGATGATCAAGGTCTAATTTAAGGTAGCTCCATTTTGAATATGGAGGCAAGCTCAGGGATTGTTTACACTGTAGTGGTTGCTAAGAACACAGAAGTGGAGTGCGTATGAGTGAAAGTATGAACAACTCTGTTTACAGCTACATTGGTACTTTTACTTGCAGAGTAGACTGCTCAAAAATTACAGAAAAACTACAGTTGATAGTCTTCTGACAAGATTTTTGCTGTTCTATTTCTGTGCTAGAGTAGAAATCAGGAAGGAGAACAAAAGCAGCCCTGGTGCCCGTTCTTAACTGTGCCAAAGAAAGGACAGACCATTGTAGTCTCATCTTGCCCTCTATTTCTTTAACGTCTTCAGGGAGAGAAAAATGGCTGTTGCAGGACCCCCATAGGAGCCTTGGGCTGTCCAAAGACATCTCTGATGGAGGATTTAAAGCCTTTGTCCTTCATATAAGGTTAGCACAAAATCTGAAACTTTTTTTCCTTGGCATCATGGTTATGGGACATGACTTTAGCTGGGTTATTTTTTCCCTTAATTAAATGGGAGACTTACTTGTGTTAGAAGTTATGCAGCTGGATACTGGAGTTACTCTTTCTGTCAATAATTCAAGCCTTAAAACCACAGTTTCACTGACTTCAGTGGAAGTACATAACTTTGACCAGTAATAGTGTGGCTGAGAAAAAGTTCGCTATCCACGTTTTCTACCATGTGATACTACAGGAATCAAAAGAACACTGAATTACAAAAATCCACCTTTTTGTGCTCCTTCAGGTTTTTAACAAAGTACTTGAACTTGAAGGGGTGGAGAGAGAAGTATTATGTGGTATAATAATTGAAGCATTTATATTTTTCTAACTTACATATACCTCATGGGAGAGATGAAGACTTTTAATCTGTTGTACCAGTTACTCAATATTTGTGTTCTTTTCAACTGTTATAGTGTTAAGTTTTATTTTCATTTGGAATCAAATTGTGCTTTAGCTAATTTATCTTCCTTGTTCTGTCTCATAAAATTCAAATTACTAGAAGTCATTGGATAGTTTTACATGGAACTTTGCCTACATAAGAGAGTTTTATTCATATTGATGTAAATGACTTTACACGCAATAACCTTATCCATTTGGGAATTAGGAAAAGATTAAAAAGTTCTGGTGATGAAATATTTCAATAATAGTATTTTCGGGCTTTTGCCAGAGATCAAAGGAGTCCTGAACTGAGCCATTTGGCTGTGATCTCAGCCAGCACCTCATGACAGGTCAATAGTAAGACTATGAAATTCTTTTAAAAGAAAAATAACTACCTAATTGTAATTCTGATTCCTTGCTAATTGAGAAGCTGCCCAAATCTTTGTCATAAGCTGTCACTTCTGGTAGCTGACGATTTGGAGATCAGTAAGACTTTTGGTATGAGAAGTTGTTAAAAGCCAAGAGCTTTTCTCAGGAATAAAAGACTACCTGGATTCCAAACGCTTAATAAATCATGGACCTGAAATAAGCACTCAGCCTTACAGTCTTGGCTTAAGTTGACTTCCTAGTACTGAGAATTCTCAACCTATTGATGCCACAATTGGCAAATGTTTATTTTTGAATTGCATTTGACTTAATTACCATTAATCATTTTGCATACTTACACCTACAGTTGGGTTGCTTTTGACAGGATTATGTTAAGTGGATGTGAGCCAACAACCCCTCTGAGTATGATTCCTGCACAGTAAAAATAAGGACTGTTAGAGGTCCAGTTAAGAACTTCTTCCAATAGTAAGAAATCAGTACTTTACCTCACTAACCCCAATCCTTGTTGCAGTCAGTCTGGTTCTTCTTCTCGCTGCCTCACTCTGACATTTGGCATACCTGATTTATAAAAGTCACCATAGAAAAGTATTTACAAAATGCCTTGCAAATCAAGGCATTTGTACAAGTGTTATCATAGAAAATAGTATTAACCAAGTACAAATCAAATTTTCCAACTATGAAATAGCATATTCTCAATGCTACAGTATTTAAAACGGTATCTTTGCAAACCTTTGAAAATTTATAGACACAAATTCGTAATCCTGAACATACTGACAAATCACTGCACAATTTTATTTTAGTTTCCTATATTTCACTTCTGCTCAGCTCTCCAAGAGATTAAAATGTAATGCTATGTGCACAAATCCTTTGAAGTCTCTCTCAGACTGTTGTAATAGTCAAATAGATGATTTATCATTTATTTTCAGAAGAAATATTTATGATATTTCAGTCATTCAGACTGTTAGGTGGGGAACATCAAAACACCTTCAGGTCCCTTTCTGTGGTACTGCTTTCCAGCATCTCATTCCCCAGCCTGTCTGTACATCTGGGTTTGCCCCATCCCAGGAGCAGAATCCAGCACTTTCCCTTGTTGAATGTCGTATGGTTGATGATTTCCCAGTCCTCTAATTTGTTGAAATCTCTCTGCAGGGCTTTCCTGCCTTTGAGGGAGTCAGGAGCTCCTCCCTGTTTCATGTTGTCTGCAAACTTGCTCAGTATCTTGTCCAGTCCTGCATCCAAGGTATTTATGAAGATGTTGAAGAGCACAGGGCCTAAGATCCCTGTGGAACCCCACTAGTAACAGGTCACCAGTCTGATGTCACCCCATTCACTATTACCCTCTGTGCTTGACCTGTGAGCCAACTGCTCACCCACTGCATGATGTTTTTATCCAGCTGTGTGCTGGACAGTTTGTCCAGAAGGATACTGTGTATAAGTGTAGAAGAATCTTCCTGTAAGATTTAATTCAAGGAAGCAAGAGTTTATGTCACTCAAGAAAGCTTTGCCACCTGGGAAAGAGGAATCTTTCCAAAGGATCGTCTTAGATGTTTTCTCCTCCTGCATTTCAGAGGGGCTGACTCCCTGGTACAAGAGAGGATAAGTTCTTGCAGACATGTTTGAAGGCCCCTGCAGCAGGGGGACCAGACAGACAATAAAAGCCCTGAGGAGAAAATGGGGTGTGTCTTAAAATTCCTGGTGTAGCCAGTGCTGTAATGTTAGTGTTCTCAGCTTTTGAAAACAAATTTTCCTAAATCCTTCACTGCTTGGTATCTGGGGCTGCGTGCACATAATCTTCCTTCACACTGTAAGAGACAGTATTGAAAGCTTTACTAAAATCCAAAAAGATTACATCAACTGGCTTTCCCTGATCAGCTAGGTGGGTTACCTTGTCATAAAAGGAAATCAGGTTTTATAAGCAGGACTTTCATGAAGCTGTGCTGGCTGTGACCAGTGACTGTGTTGTCTTTCTGTTGTTTCTCCATACCTCCAAGAATAATCTTCTCCATAACTTTACAAGGCATTGAAGTGAGACTGACAGGCCTACAGTTTCCAGGATCATCTTTCTTACTCTTCTTGAAAACTGGGACAATGTTTACCAGCTTCCAGTCAGCTAAGATCTCTCTGGATTCCAAAGACTGCTCAAAAATCGTCAAGAGAGGTTTTGCAATGACATCAGTTAGCTCTTTGAGGATTCTTGCATTAATCCCCTCAGACACTGTAGGTTTGTAGGGATTCAGGTGAAGCAGCCAATCCGGCACAGTTTCAGGGTTGGCTGGGAGTTGATCACTCTCACAGTCATGGTCCTTCAGCTCAGGGCACTGAGACCCCCTTGGTCCATCATCTGGGTTGAAGACAGAGGCAAAGAAAGCATTAAACACCTCTGTGTTATCTCTCCCTTTCTGTGAGGTGACTATCCTCATTCTGTAATGAGCCGATGATATTTCTATACACCTATTGCCATTAATGTACTTGAAAAAACTCTTGTTATTGTCCCTCACATTTCTGGCAGCTTCAACTCCAGCTGAGCTTTGGCCACACAAATTTTCTCCGTACAGCGCAAGCAGCATCTCTGAATTCTTCCCATGTCACTTGACCTTGCAATAGGCTTAGAACTAAATGTAGTAAACCATCGATCTGTTTTGACTGTTGAAAGATCTTGCAAGAAACTGAACAATTAATCTCTTATCTCTGTGACTGTGCCAATGATGTCACGGCTTTTAATGCCAAAATTTAATTTTATTTGCCCATAACAAAGGACTTTAAGGCGGTCCACCCACTCAAATTTCACTGATACAGAATGTCTCTGAACAGCCCTGTGGTTTAAGTGCTGGCAGCAAAAGATCTAAAAAAAATCTTTAGCAAATCTGGAGTGACGTGAGTGAAAACTGGCAGTCTGTGTAAATGACCGAAGTAGCAAATAATCTTTGATTATGTTGTGTTGGGAATTGGGAAATAGTGAAGAAGTAGTTCCAGAGTCTGCTCTCTGATTCAGTTTTGGGGTGGGGCAGAGAGTTTGTCACTGAGGTAGTGAATGTGACTGTATGGCTGTCAGGAACACAAGGGAAGTATCAAAAATATTAATAAAAACATAAATGGTGCTTTGTGATTTCATACTGGTGTCATAAACTGTAGCCATTCTTGAAATTTTCAAGTCGACTAAGGATTAGGTATACGCAATCTTAGGTAGCAGCATAGAAAGAAAAAGTGACACAGAAAAAAAATTATTTAGAGGAAGAGTTGAAAGGAAGCATGTGACATTTGCCATGCCAGTGAGATGCTGTAATCATTAATTTTATTTCCTTGTTTGTTTTTTTCCCCCCAGTTATTATAGTAGACATTTGCATACATCAATTTTAAAGAAATACCTTCTTTAAAGAAGCTTGGAAATACCATCTCTGTAAAATAACTACTATGCTATACAACATTTCTTGTAATATCTCAATACATATCTCAATTTCTAGGTCTTAACAGCAAGCCAAGTTCATGAATTTTAAATCCACACGTATATTCTATACTCATGCTGGAGGAAAGAGAGCATTGCATTAGTGAGTGCAATGAATAAAAAAAGATCAAATTATGAAAACTAACAGGATGCCCACTGAAGTAATGGAAACCAAGAGATTGTGCTCAGGAAGCGAACAGTGGGCCACATCTGGAATTGCATCTTTTAAATTAGAGGAGCTGAATGAAGTTATAGTAATTAATGTGTGTCTAAGTATTTTCAACAAGAAAGGTCACAGAAATAGGGACATGTTGCCAGAAAGCAAAAAGATAATGTAAAACAGTGGACCAAACAGGAGAGAGATCTTCCCCTTGTCCCTTTTAAGAGTCGATAGACTATGCCTGTTTGAGAGAATATTTAAAGAGTTTTCTTTTCTAAAAAGTATCATAAATTCCTAATTTTCAAAAGCAGTGTGTATCTGGCATTGTCCTGGATCCTGTCCTCTGTTGTTAAACTTTGTGTCAACAATCATCCTGAAGAGAGATTTTTCTCACTCTGTAGCACTTGTTACTGTAATTGTCAGAGACTGATTTTGGGGATAGCATGAACCTTTAGCTGAACCCAGAAGGGCATTTATTGTCTTCCTAGTTACTAAATACACCAGAAAGCTGGGGGTCCTTTTCTGAGCTTAAGAGCAAAAGAACAGGTGGAGAGATCAGTAACACAAAATGGAACAACGGTCCCAGAAACCTACATTTACATCACTTTAGACAGGCGATGAGTTCAGACCTTTCACTCTTCAGAATTGCTCATTTGAGCTTGAATGAAGTTAAAGCTATGTGATGACTGTGTCATAGGTTTGTAAAGAGGTGTTGAAATTTTTTCCCTAGGGTCCTGTTTCCCCCTCTTCCCCCCCCCCCGTCTGTTTCCTTGGATTGGGGTAGTCGGGGATGGGGGGGGGTGGTTAGCGGGACGGAGCAAAGCCATACCCGCTGGGGAGCGCGGGAGCAGGGGAACGGGGAGGTTCCCTGGAAGCGCGGTTGCCGCGGGGCACGGCTGGAGAGTCCTTTGTTCGGAGTTCTTTTGTTTTGTTGGCCGATCGGGCAGAGCGGGGTGGGACGGGCGGGGTGTTCAGCCGCCTTCGTTTCTTTTCCAGAGAGGAAGGTGGGGTTTTTTCCCCCCACGGGACACGTCGCGGAGAACGACTGAGAGAGAGGGACCAGCCCATCTCAGAGTGAGGTGTTCTGCCTTCAGGACTATGGGAAAAAGGACTCCTTCATCGCTGGCTGTGAAGCCATCGGCTGCTGGCTGCTGCGGGCGCACGTGGCTGCGAGCCGCTATTGAACTGCTGGGATAGTCCTCCCTTCCCCTTCTTCTTCCCCACCCCCGCCCCAGGTTGCCATGGGTTTCTCCCCCCGCCCGGGTATTGTCGCTTTGTTTTGTCCCTTCTGAAAGTTTTTGATTGCACCATTTGTTGCTTATTCAGATTTCGTTGGTAAAAAGCAGTTCTTTTCCACACTTCCACCTGAAGTTTCTTAAGTTCTAAGTTGTAATCTTGTTAAACGAAGACAGTCTGCCAAAAGAAAATATTATGACCATATATTGGAACAACTTTCATGTTTTTCCCCAGCACTATAAAGGCAAACAAAGTGAACATCTGTTATAGTTAAACATTTGCTCTAAAAAAGAAAATCTCACACAAACTCATACAGTATACATGCATATATGTAAGTGTAAACTTCAACTCATTTACTGAAGGAAATTCAGGAGGGATTTTAACCCATATAGCAAGCTCATACCAACACATACAACAGTATTGGTGGATTTAGGATTTTGAATATTTCCTTCTGTACACCAAAAGGACAATATGGGTGAGACACATGTTCTTTGTCTTGCATCTTTGAGAAATCCTTTGGAGCCTAGAATTACACAATGTACTTTTTTTCATAGGGGCCAGGAGTGCACAGAGTGCTTTTCACTTGGCCCTCAGTAAAACAATGTGCAAGAAATCCCTGAAGAAAAATATTTTCTTTGTTCTTTTGTATTACTTTTTGACTGAAGAGTTGGGCTGATTCCAGCAGGATGAGGTTCAACAAAGCCAAGTACCGGGTCCTGCACTTTGGCCACAACAACCCCATGCAGTGCTACAGGCTGGGCACAGAGTGGCTGGAGAGCAGCCAGGCAGAAAGGGATCTGGGAGTTTGGATTGACAGGAAGCTGAACATGAGCCAGCAGTGTGCCCAGGTGGCCAAGAAGGCCAATGGCATCCTGGCCTGCATCAAGAACAGTGTGGCCAGCAGGAGCAGGGAAGTGATCCTTCCCCTGTACTCAGTATTGGTGAGGCCACACCCCGAGTACTGTGTCCAGCTCTGGGCCCCTCAGCTCAGGAAAGACATTGAGGTGCTGGAGCAGGTCCAGAGAAGAGCAACCAGGCTGCTGAAGGGATTTGAACACAAGTCCTTTGAGAAGAGGCTTAGGGAGCTGGGGTTGTATAGCCTGGAGAAGAGGAGGCTCAGGGGAGACCTCATCACTCTCTACAACTACCTGAAAGGAGGTCGTAGCCAGGTGGGGAGCAGCCTCTTCTCCCTAGGCAGCTAAGACAAGAAGGCACTGTCTTAAGCTCTGCCAGGGGAGGTTTAGGTTGGATGTTAGGAAGAAATTCTTTACAGAGAGGGTAATCAAGCATTGGAATGGGCTGCCCAGGGAGGTGGTGGATTCACCATCCCTGGAGGTGTTGAAGAAGAGACTGGTGTGGTACTTCATACCATGATCTAGTAACTGTGGTGGTAGTGGATCAAGGGTTGGACTTGATGATCTCAGAGGTTCTTTCTAACCCATCTGATTCTCTGATTCTATGATTCTAAGAGGGTAAGTGTGCTTTTAAAAGTAGAATTCCATTCACGTAAAAGATGTGTTTTATAATTGTGTAGTGCGTGGCTTTAGGGTTTGGGGTTTTTTTAGGAAATTCTACTATTGTGTTGTTTGCATATCACCTTTAATATAGAGATTCAAACATCAAAATCTTTGTTTAAAAAGTATTCTTTCAATTGTATCAATGGGCCCAAATTATTTTTAGTATTCATAGCTCTGAGAGCACTAGCTGATGTCAGCATTGATAGGAGCTGTTGTTATGCAGATCTCACTCCTTTTACCTCTGCCACTTTATGATACTTCACAGCTTCTTACCTGCTCCAATACTGAAAAAAACAGCTCCAATCCTGAAAAAAAAGAAATTTTTTTCTGGAATGCTTTTCAGTAGCAAACTTTTGCATATGCTTAAAATCAACCATATGTTTTAGCAGCAAGGAAGAAAAGGAGGAATTAAAACTGAACTTTTAATATCTTGACAAGCAAGTGACTGTTCAAACCTCGATGTGGTAGGTTTTCCTCATCTCTGCTATTTTTCCTTTCTTTGTGTTCATCTGAAAGGGAGGAAAATAGGCAATAGGTATAACTGATTAATTTGATTTCTCTTGCTATTGAGATCGACACTAAACTATTAACATCTTCCTGCAATACGTTATTAATTTATCGTCAAATAATTTATAATTGCATTTTAGCGACTAAGCGATGTCATTTTGATATGACCATATGGATTTTTAAAACACATTTAAAAAACTGATCCAGTTCTTTTCTTTTTCTTTTTTCTTTTTCCTCTTTAAAATTTTGCTTGAAAAGAGGCAGAACAGGTTAAAGAAAATTTAGAGTGGGAGATGTTCAGAACTGGAGAACATAATCAAATTTTCCTACACCAGTTCCCAACCATTATAGGCATTTTTTTGCAATGTCCCCCACTTGCAATGCCTTTGCTCTTCTCTAGCTATAAGGTGCTGCAGATCTGGGTAAATGGGGTGGGGAAGAGGCAGAACTGGTGGGGTTATGTAGCAGGGTTTTTCCAACTAGCTCTCTGCCTCTCTCCTAGCTTTACTACTGTCTGGAGGAGAAAAGCAGTGCTGAGGGCCTTAGTGATGGGCAAGAAGAGTCAGAGATCCAGCACTGCCTTCCTGTTCTTGTCCTGTGAACCTCCAGGATATTCTTTTATGAAGAGAAGAGAGTAGAAGAGGCATCAACAGCTACACTGTAAGGAAATAACTGACTTCATGACCAAAGGGGTTGTGGGTGATATATCTTGGTGTTAGAAATGGGTTTGACATGGTTCTATACTGCTTGCAAACAGTAGAATATAGAGGCAGAGTGAAAAATTACTCCCAAAGTTCAGTTACCTGTGTTTTGCTTCAAACTGAGAGTGAATTTTAAGTTAGGTTCCAGCAGAGACTGTCCTAAGGTCATTTCTATTTCATATGATAATTAAGCACTTGGATAGTGGAAAGAAGAATGTGCTTACAAAATTTATGAGTAAGAGCAAGCTGGAAGAGAGGGCAAGTACTGTGAAGGGCAGAAGTATCTTATCAAATTGGAATCATAGTCCACAATCAGCAGGATGAATTCTCTTATTAGATTTGGAAAATGAAGACTTAAGAAGCCAGAAATCAGATGCACAGGCACAAAACAAGGAATGACCATCTGTCAGTTATACAGCAGAATGAATCCAGAGCTTATGCTGGATAGCAAGACAAATATAAGACAGTGATACAGTAGTGTCATAAAAAAGTGAAATAATGTATTTTTGGGAAATATTTGCAGGAAGCTCATGAATGTAATGAAAAAAATTATTCTGGTATTCTGAACACTGGTGAGACCTCAGCTGGAACGCTGTGTCTGCTTTTTGCACTATTCTAAAAAGATGTAGACAAAATATAGGAGGTGCAGAAGAAGTGAACAAAAATGAGAGGTTCAATCAGGGTGGTTTCTCAAGGCCTCATTTAGTCCTACATTTCTGTGAAATAATGTTTGAAAATTTTATCTTTTGTTTGCCAGATGTACTTTGCATATTGTACTTTTATAACTTTACCATTTTCATCAAGATTGTTTGAGTGTGAGAGCCAGTTTTCACATTACAATTGCATGAAACATTAAGTCCTGATTTAGTTGAAATCTGTGTGGGTTTTAATACTGAATTCACTGAGACCAGGATTTAGTCTGAAATGTTTATCAAAATGTAACACTTACTTCTCAGTTTTGTTTTGTCTTGTATTTTTATTATGACATTTCTATTAAATATTAGCTATGCATAAATGTAATTATTGTTATCAGGATGAAGGAATAATTTGGTCTTGGTAAATAGACGTAGGGCTGAAATTTAGCAGATTCTGTGTTTATACCTTCAGTATGATTATCTTTTTGCCTTGGACATGTTCTCTATGCCCTCAATTTCACCTCTTGTGAAACAATAATTCATAGCTACTTCTTGAGGATTAATTCTAGTTTGTATGGATTTGAATAAGAATTAAGCTAAGCCTTTTTTTGTGGTGATATAATTTGTTACATTTTCTATAACCATTCTTTATTCTTTCAAATCCGTTAGAAGGTGACGTAAACTCCTAAGTGAGATTAGATATGCACTCAGCTGTTCAACAGCATCTGGTAGATTACAGCTATCAAGGCATTCTAATATGGTGATTTATACAGCTGAAGGAATGAGCTGACAGAGGCCTCATGAAGTTCAACAAGGGTGACTGCAAAGTCCCATACCTGGAGAGGAACAACACCAGGCACGCCCAATAAATGCTGGGGGTCACTCGGCTGGAACACAACTTGATAGAAAAGGACCTGGTGGACACCAAGTTGTCCATGAGCCATCAGTGTGCCCCTGAGGCAAAGGCAGCCAACAGTATCCTGGGCTGCATTAGGAGATGCATTGCCAAGAGGTCGAGGGAGGGGATTCTTGCCCTCTGCTCAGCACTGGTGAGGCCTCACCTCGAGTGCAATGCTGGGCTCTCCAGTAGAAGGGTAGAGAGAATCCTACAAAGGGCCACAAAGGTGATGAAGGGGCTGGAACATCTCTCCTGTGAAGAAAGGCTGAGAGAGCTGGGACTGTTCAGCCTGGAGAAGGCTCAGGGGGATCTTATCAATGTATACTTAAGGCAGAGTGCAGAGAAGACAGAGCCAGGCTCTTTTCAGTGGTGCCCACTGACAGGACCAGAGGCAATAGGCACCAACTAAAGCACAGGAGACTCTGAACATCAAGAACCACTTCTTTACTGTGTGGGTGACTGAGCACTGGCACAGGTTGCACAGGGACATTGTGGAGTCTTCATCCTTGGAGATAGATATCAAAAGCCATCTGGACATGGTCCAGGGCAACTTGCACTAGTTGGCCCTGCTTGAGCCGGGGGGATAGACCAGATGACATTCAGCAATCCTTTCCAACCTCAACCATTCTGTGAGTCTGTGATTATATGAATACTGTGAAAATAGAAGTAAACTTCATCTAAATACTGGTTGAAAGAATACGACATTACAGAGCCAAACAATGTAAAGTAGCAAAAAGCATATAATTAAAATAAAAAGTTAGTTTTTGTACCTCAGTGAACAAAGAATACTGAGTGAAATTATTACCTTGTAAGAATAGTCATCCCATTGGCAATTTTGTTGAGAGATGTTTAGTAGTGTTTTCATCTCCTAGATGACCATTGCTTCTTTTACCTAGCACTCAATTTAATCACTTGTCTTTTTCTTCTGAGCTTTACTCTGAAATTTACACCATTCCTTTCCAAATACAATACCTTTCATATTTAAATTGAAACAAAGAGCTAATTGTGTTCTTTTCATAAGTCTTCATGCTGTACTATCTTCAAGAAGATAAAATACTTAGCTATTTCTCTTTATTTACTCTGCCAAACTCCTTTCAAGAAGGTTTTTATTTACTTTGATAATAAGTTTCTTAAACATGGGAGTTTATATCCACCTTTGCAGTCTGTGTACCAACCAAGGTTGGTTATAGATTTGTTTGTCATATGTGGTGTTGACTATAAAACAGACTGTTCACTCCATTAGACTACCTGCCTTCTTGTAATGGTTCATTTAACAGGTACCATAGGATTCTCAGTGATTTTTTAAAATTATTATTAATTTTGAACAATTTAACCAGTATCAGTTTTTGGTTAGGGAAGTGTCTCATCTACTTCATCTTCCTGCTATTGCAGGCCTTCCTATATCTTTGCAAGGTTTCCTACTTAGAAATTCAAAGGTAGACAATTCTTAAGGCTTAAAACTGTTTTACCGTGTTTTTCTGAATAGAAGCCCTAATCCATAAATATAGTTTTCCTTGAGATTTTCTTTTCTCTCTTCCATCACCCGAAGTTAACATCGTACACCAGGCTACACAGTAAGTTTGTATTTTTAACTCAGAGTAAATGTCTCCTTTCTGTTTCTTTACAGATGATTATTTTTAAAGTTATCCTTAAGGGATTACTTAGTAGAGCTTTAATTTTACAAACTTTGTTCCAAGCAGAATTTACACACCTGAAAAGCAAACTGCAAATGCAGAAGTTAAGTCTGATGAATAACATCAGAAGCTAGAACAAATGGAGCATTTAGAACATGAACTACAAATTAACCTTTTACCATTCTCACTCATGCCACTCACAAATCCTTCTTTGTCTCCTCAGGTAGCTCACTTAGAGACCGTTTTTTTTTTCTGAAGGCATATTTAGAGATCATAGGAACATGTGAGTGCAGCAGATGTCAGCATTCCTAGATTAGTTGCCTATTGCAATGCAGGTGAGCAGTGTGAAGATTGGCCTGAAAAGTGTCCTTGTTTCAGCTGGGATAGAGTTAATTTTCTTCCTTAGTAGTTGATACGGTGCTGTGTTTTGGATTTAGTATGAGAATAATGTTGATAGCACACTGATGTTTTAGTTGTTGCTCAGTAGTGCTTACCCCTAAGTCAAGGGACTTTTCAGTGTCTCATGCTCAGCCAGTGTGGAAGGGCACAAGCTGGGAGAGAGCAGAGCTGGGACAGCTGACCCAAACTGGCCAAAGGGACATTCCATGCCATAGAACATCGTGCTGAGTATATAAACTGGGGGAAGTTGGTCGTGATGGGCTGATGGCTGCACAGGGAAGGCTAGGCATTGGTCAACAGGTGGTGAACAATTGACTTGTGTATCACTTGTCTGTCTTGGGTTTTATTCTTCTCTCTTTTTTTCAACTCCCTTTTCATCATCATCATCATCATCATCTATTATCTCAACCCACAGGTTTTGTCCTTTCTGCTGATTCTCCCTCCCACCAGGGGAGGGGAAGGCAGGAAGTATGCAAGCAGCTGCAAGGTACTGGCAACCCCAGTTGTTGGCTGGGGTTAAATCACGAAAATAGATGTCTTTTGCTCCATAACTGAAAAGTTTGTGCTGCTTCAACTGCTACGCGTAATTCAAATCCTAAACTACTGGTAAGCAATACAATCATATTCCTTGGCTGTTGTGCAGACCTATCTTTTGTGCATGTATAGTTAGCCACACTATAAATCAAACCTCTCCACCTAGAAAGAAAGAGGAGTTTAAAATAATTATGTATTTGGAATATGTGGTTATTTGGTTTTTTTCCATTTATTAAATAACTGCCCACAGCTGGACATGTCTGTGATCTGAAAGATTTGTCTGCTAACTGGGCTATCATAAAATGAGGAAGCAGTAGAGTGAAGTTAGTTTATATGTGATGTAAGAATAACATTAAAGTATGCATTTTAATATCTAGCATGATAAATGTTTCTTTTTCCATAGCTGATGGAGATAGATTAGTGAAATACATAGAATTTTAATGTTGAATTTGCAGTTCACTTCTTCAGATAAATGTAAAATCTTTGTACAGCAATGTTTCTTTGCTAATCCTTTATGTATGCAATTTGCTGCATTTTGAAACTCGTATTTATCATAGATCTGAATGCATACTAAAATAAAACATAATGTATCTGCATTCATCCATCACTGCAAGATTTTCTTGTGTAGCTTCCCATAACTCTATCTACCTCCAATGCCATAAGACCGTACTTTACTATTTATTCACCCTTAGTATCTGATTTTCATCTCATAAATCATTTTGACAATGAGTTAAATCCAACAGATACTCTGTCTTAATGTGGAATTACATTTAGCCTCTTCAGCACCATTTAGAAGTACATAAGAAAACAAATTTTAGTTTTGTCAGTCTTACTGTTTTCTTTTTAATACTCCTGTTACCTTTCTTCTTTTCCTAAATGGCTTATTGTTATATCACTTGATTCCCAGTGTTATGCTTGAGTCTTGATCCACCGGACTCCTCTTAGCTTTCTACATCTGTGCTAATCTTTTCCCCTCCTTGGTTCTTTCAGAGCTTTCAATGCCTTTCCTGACTATTCATATTCGTGCTTTGACTTCCTTAAATTTGTGGATGTTAGTAATTCACTTGATTTGAAAGAATGATACAAATTTCTTCATTGGCTTATGTATTCAAAACCAAACTGCTTCTCTTCACTGTTGACACCAACTCACACGTGGTTTGCTTAAAAATCGATTTCAAAGCAAAAAAAAAAAAAAAAAAAAAAAGGCTTCACAAACCAAAGTTTTAAGCATATATATAATATATGTATATAATTATTATCTGAACAGCTGTTAATACAACCCATAGGGGTAAGTCCACTCCAATTTCGACATAAATTAAAACAGAAATTTAATTCTTAATACAGTAATGATTTACTTCAAGGCTCAAACTAAGATGAAAAATGCTTCTGATGTTCTGAATGAATATAGATAATATACTCCTAAATAGAGCAGAATGTTAATATATATATCTTCATGTTTACATTTTGCATATTCTTTGCAGCAGCTGAGCTTCTGTACTTCTGATGTAGTATTTGTTTGATTGCTGGAGCAAATTGCTTGTTCTTTCCACTTGTATTTCTATTTGCAATACTATAAGAATTAGTGTTAATAAACCAAGGATAAATTATTATCTATTGGTCTGCTAATCAGCTCACTTATATCAATATAATTCCACTGAAAATTATTAGTCCCAGTATTTGGTAATTTCTCTTAATTTCCTTGGGAAAAGAAAGCTATTTATGTAATCCTTAGAAAATCCCACTGATTAAGTTCATTAAGCTTTAGTAAATGATTAAGAATAAAAGTGATTTACTGTATTTTGCTTTTTCTGGCACTATCTATTAGTTTACTTATATTTTTGTACTATCAGGAGAGCACCAGTGTTTTGTAGTACAAATACATAATAAAACTATGGTCTTTTGCCAAAAGAGATCAAAATCTCAGCATTGATTCAGCTATGGCTGTCAAAGTATAAAAATTTTAAAATACAGTATGAAAATATATCTGTAGGCAGCAGCTTACAGTGTACAGTAATATCAGACAATATAGCCAAAATGCAGCACACCTGAAAATGTAATTAATTCTTATTAATCTCCTACAGTACTGAAAATTCATAATGTTAATCATACCATAAATAGACAGTTGTTCGCTATATCCCAGCTGACCTGTTGCTCTCTTCTGCTTCAGCAGTCAAAGACTGATCTCTGCTTTGCTCAAGGAAATGTAATTCGTGTGACTATAACTCTTGGCATAACCATATAACCTTAAACTCTATCATCAGTTTCTGATCCTAATGGATATGTCCTGAAAAGAATTGAATTAGGTTTCTGTACTTCAGCCTAATCTTATAATGTGATTTTGTAATTCTTTAGTACCTTTCATATTAAGCTATAAAGCTTGCAAATATTGTTCAAAAAACATTGCTAATATTGCAAAGTTAAGCACAAAAAGTTACACAAAGCTTTTCTCATGTTGTAACAGAGCAATTGCCTTTAGCCATCTTGTGCGTGAGCTGTGATATAATTTTTAATTGCACAGTCCTGCTGTTATTTCAAAAAGGTCATGCTGTAGTCAGGAGAACAATGGGTAGTCCTTATTTGTGAGGAAGCATTTAATACTGAATTTCCTCCTAAGGGTTTGATATTTAATGGATATTTTGATATTTAATACAGCCCTCTGTTACTGCTGAGTGTATGTCTGTCTTTCAGGCAGCTTGCTTTTGAGGTCAGTTTGTCACCCAACTGTGAACACCTTTCAGAAACCTCAGCTGTGTCACCCCAGTCTTGCAACTTGAAACCTTCCAGATACCAAGTGTCAAAGAACAACCAGGTATTCCTAAATGAGCCAGGGCTCCCAGCCCTGTGTGGTATGGCTGGTGTGAACGCTGACTGATGGCACAGGTTAGCAGTGAAAAGGCAAACGGGAACAGCTTTTCAAAACAGTTCTTAGGGCAGCAGTATGTGATTTCACATCATAGGACTCTCCTTTCTCTTCTTGTAGTCTTCAGACTAACCGTGCAGTTTTCCACGTTGGCAGCAAGTGGGAAGGGATGTTGCAGATAACAGGCTCAATCACCACACTTACCCTGTGCGCTACGCATAGGGGAAGGTGTGTGTGTGTGTGTGTGTTATAGGATCACTTCATAAGAGACTGTATTAATATAAACAAAGTGGAAGTTAAGGCATCCCAGACAGTCCTAATGCTGGCATTTTAAACATTATAAAATACTTTTTCCTTGTACTGGAGACATTTTACTTTTTTTTTTAATTTTCCATTGCCTCTGGTTTTATCAGTGCATATTAAATTAAAAAAAGTGTCATTGCTGACATCTACAGAGGTCATCAGCAAAGCAGTAACTGCTATGTTTATTGTAGGAACTTCTGCCAACTCAAGCTGACAAGCCAGCTCATATTAACAGAATGGTTGTCATCCTTTACATGGGCCATTTCTAGCCTTGTTTCAAAGACATTTGATAACAGCAGAATAACAGTGAGACCTCAGCAGTTTTGTCTCACCTTAAAATCCCACTGATTTTCCTACTTAGGTTGTCTTCCTCAGCCCCACGTCTCACTGCCTCTCCCCCTGCAGGTAGGGTGCAGGGTGGATAACCTCAGTTCTGTTCTTCAGCTGTTGTGCAAAGTCAGCATTCCAGCTGCTTGCCTGAAATCCAATGAGACATTTTCAGCATCACCATTTACTTCCTTTGCTTCTTCCAAATCTGCAGATATATTTATGCTGCACACTGCAGTGCAGTGGATGCATAAATCTCCTAATAATAATAATAATGGCCAGTCTTCGCGAGCGAAGATCCGGGGAAGGTCTTTCCACCTTCCAGCCTGCGCATTGGATTTTTTTAGGTGAGACACAGTGTGCGCAGAACTGAGCCCACCCTTTAATCCTAAGGTTCATCTGCCGGGGCCAAGCGAGCTTGGACGGTGGCAGCGAGGTCCTTAGGACGTAGGTGGGTTGCCTTTAAGGGCTAACGAGCCCCACCTGCCCGGGAGTGGCCCTGACCGGGAATCGAACCCGGGTCTCCGCGGTGATAGCGCGGCGCCTTTACCCCTAGACCACCAGGGGCTCCATAAATCTCCTACTTATACGTGTATATGCACAGGTACTGCAAATATCCCAGTGGCAGCAGCATGGAGCTCAGCCAGGTTAATTTTTCTCACCAAGATAGTCTGGTTATACACTTGGCTGCACCTGTTTAAAGTATCCTGAAAGAATAGGCATATCCAGTACTGTGATGACAACCACTGTCAATGATTTTGTACCTCACAGAGACTCTTTGATCTAGAAAACAGTATATTTGTAGTTGGCAGCCAATACATGCTTTAAAATCAAATGCTTGTTTAATGAAGGGAAACACTGTGTGTGTCTTTTGATATTCTGTATCTGAAGTCATCACTGCTTACAGTACATGACAGGTTTTGAAAAACAAAGCTACTGTGGCTTCTCTTTCTGTACTGTTGCCTACTGGGATTGCAGACATTGTAAAGTTATCCTTGGAGCAATTAGAGCAGTGGCAGTAAAGACAAAACCTTTGAATTAGTGCTTTGCAATTCTGCATGAATGTAGTTATAGTCCATAATTTTACACAGAAGAGACTGTATGGCTCCAGTAAGCCGCACTAACAATAACAAATAGGAAAAGTTATGAAGAATTTATCTGAAAATTTCCAAAGTCAGAAAAAACCCTAAAGAGATAAGACTACAGAGAAGCCCTGCCCTTTAACAAGATGACTTTAAACTGAAGGTGGCATGTACAGAAACTGAGTAAATGAAAACTAAAAAAAAGCAAGGCAAAAGGCATGTTAAGAAAATAGGAACTTAAATAGCTCAGAGGTAACTTACTCTTTCACTTTGGAAGAAAATACATCACTGTGACATAAGCCTGACTTACCCAGAGACTTCCACTAGAGTAAGAAGCCATGTAATAATTAATACATTGTGGTGATATCTGGATTTCCAAATTTATGTTTCAGAGCTTTTTACAGTGCTCTTGTAACACTCAGAGTTCTTGTTTCTAAGCGGCTCTTGATATGTATGTAGGCCTGGTAAGGGTTTCCTGGGACAATTTTGCTACTCTGTCCCCAATACAGGTCACACCTCATACATGATCCCATCATTTACAAATTAATTTATCTTCATCTTGAAATTAAGTTTTTTGTTACCATTACTCCCATTGAAAAGCTGTTCCAGAGCCTCTAAACTCTCTGATGATTATTTTTCTGATTCCTAGCTTAAATGTGTTTCTCAATCCATTTATACTATATTACATTTCATATATAAAAACTCTCCATCCTTTAGGTTATACCTCTTTCTCCAAAATGTCACTTACCATCTGTTTTCTGTGTGGTCATTTTTCCTGTCAGCCTTAATTTTTGCAGACTAAATCATACCGCATGTGTCAGAGGGGCGTTCTGTGCACTTATCCAAGTAGCTGTAGTCCAGTGTGAATTCATCTCTCCTGAAGGGTACACAGAGGGTACACAGCATTTGAGATGAGAATTCAGCATTATTCAATATTCAGGTATCTGTACCAGAAACACCTCTCTTTTGCATTCTTTGTGATACTTGCTTTTCTCACAGCTATTGCCCATTTTGCCTCATAGTTTGAGTGTCTCATAGTGGCCCACAGTGGCTGACAGTTTTCTCACAGTTTTCTGTGACTGTCTCTTATCTTATATTTCCAGCTCTCAGCTCATTGTGAAGACTCTTCTTGTTGCTGCCCAGCAGAACAACAGAGCATTTACACTACCATACTTCATTCCACTTTATTATTCTTCTCCTTAAGGGCATTCAAATTTTCCTAGTCTATACCCTGGTGTGTCTCTGGGTTCAGTACCCCGTGTATGCAAGAGCAAAGTCACAAAGGAAGGAACATTCATCTTCTCCTCCTCCAGGATCCCACAGGTGTCACTCATACATGCAGTTTAGGGCGGCAAATTCATTCAAGTTCCTCAACTGTATTTAGCAGGGTTAGGGGGGCAGTCTGGTGTATACAAGCTCTGATAGCAAGGAGACTTATATTTGCTAGTTCTATAGCTAGAGTACACATTTTTACCAATTCCCGTCTTTATGTTTTAAAAGAATGTTTCCACATTATAGAAATTTTCTCTGCAAGCATAAGGATAGAATCACTCATTCTAAAATTCTGATTTGATTTTGAAGTCTTTTTTTTAGCCTCTACTCTAAAGACAAATTGTGCAAAAGAAAATAGATTTAATGTAAATGCTTAAATACCCATAACTGTGGAAAACACAGGGATCTTTTCTTTATCCTCCAGATAAATCTGAATCTAACTGCACAATTAGGTGACTGTAATAAAATGAAAAATTTCAGGATCAAAAGAGATACACTCTGTTTTATACCTCATCCAGGTAAATATTCTTCTGGTCTAAAATTACACAGGGTATGGCAATGAAGTATGTTAAAAATTCAGTGAAGTCAGTGCTTAGTTATGCATTTGTGTGGCAGTGCATCTCTTATTGATACAGGCACTGTGTCTTATTACCTTCAAATATGTTACGAAATCTTGAATTTATAAAGCCTGTGAGGTTATTTTGCTATGACCATGTGTCATAGGTTTACTTGTTCTAAAAAAATCCAAGGGGGAATTTATTTCTTTCTCCTGCCTCGCTGTAAAAGAAAGATCTTGAATGAGGGAGGGGGAAGGTGTTTGCCTAAAATAATGGACACACACACAGGAACTAGCTAACAGACCCACAGGCCAGAATGATAGCCCTGAGAAGACTGAGGAGGGGAGTGAGAAGGGTTTTTTTCACTCCTTGGGGAACAGCACTTTCACTTTTCCCCTAACTCAGGGAAGATGTGTGTGGAGGGCATCCAAGGTTCACTTTGTCTTCGGCCTGGTTACCTGGCTGTTTCTGGCCCCGGTTTGCCTCCGCTTTCCTGTACCCTGTTCTGCCCCCAGCCCAGACCTGCTCGGATTTCATCCCAGAGGCTTGACCCATCCGCAGAGGAACCTTTTGGGGAGGACGTCGCCCTTTCCCTCGTCCGCTCCCATGTTTGGCAGCGGGTTGGGCCCATTGACCAAGGGGAGATCCTGGCCACAGCATGAGTTTCTTGGGAAGAGCTCCCTTCTTCCCCCTTCCCCTTCTCTTTGGGGGAAAGATCTCCATGTTTGGCTTCTCCCATACCCCGGGGTCCCATGTGGTGCCCTCCAGAGCCCAACAGCGCCCCCTGCCGGCCAGCACAGCGCAACTGCAGGCTCCGCTCCTCCAGGGATCCAACAGCGCCCCTGCTGATCGTGGTTAGAATTGCACCAAAAGGCAGAGAGTACTGAACTGTTTTCTTTTTGAAGGAGATTTTGGGGTACAGGATTATTGTTTGGTTGTTTTTGTGCTCTTTTGTTGTTCTGCCAATACACATATATCCTTTAATAGAGGGCTGTCATTTATTTTTCTTTCTCCATACTTCCTCAATTGGAGCCTCTTAATTTTGGATTTACAATTGCTTAGAGGGAGGAGTTTGTTCTTCCTCATAACTGATCCTCCTTAGCAAAACACTTCAGTCTCATTAAACTGAGACACCAGGGCAGCCTTGGTGCATTATACATGACATGAAGGTGAAGGCCAGCTCTTGTTTCCAAGAAAAAAAAGTGAACCTGGCCTGATCAGTGAAAAATATTTCACTAATGTTCTCTAGGTTTATTCTCTCCTAACAGCTGACCAATACTAAAGTTGATAAAACGTTGACGAGATATTTTTTCTCCTAGCAACTGTTATACTGCACTCAAGCAATTAATAAAACTGCTATGTTTAGAAGAATTAATTCACTAAGCATTACCAAACACATTATTTTAGCTTTATTTTCCCTCTTCTCAAAGATCTGTGGGCCTTGGTAGTTATTGCCGTGTTTATTGACAAAAAAAAACCTCAAAATAACATCTAAACATGATACAAACAGCACATAGGGGAAGAAACTACAATAATCAACACAGCTGCTGGATGGACAGCATTTTGATCCTCTATTTACCTGCTGCCAAAGTCAATCCAAATAACACAGCTCTAAAACAGTATGAACCACCAAGGAGACAGAAAATAAGTTCATAATTTCATAATGAAATCTCCTTTCCTGGACATTTGTATTCCACATCTGATTATCCAGATTCCTCCTCCTCCGTATCTCCTTTCTCCTCCCCATCATTCTCTCCCCTCTTCCTTTGCAGCCACTAAGGACATGGGATGACATGTGGTATGGCTGGTCTCAATCTGAACAGACTTTGGACTCATGCTGAGTAGGGGCACTAATTTAGGTGCCCCTTTTTATTAGACTTTTCTATCGAGCTGCCAATTTTCAGAAAATTCATAAGTGCTTATGATGTTTGAGATCTCTGTCCATCTGTCAGATTTGTCCCAAATGGGTCGGTTGTTTCCATCATTATCAGGGGTCAGTGTAGATACAGGGAAGCCACAGAAGCATTGTTTCCTTAGGATAGCCACCTAAAAATCTCCTGAAAATGACGTAGCTTAAATGAAAGGTTTTGTTCCTTTCAATTAAATAAATACATACCTGTGGGGATGGATATGAACTTGGACAGCACTACCTCCCTAAAACTTTGACAAAACCAGGTGAAACAACCTCTTTCTGAAGTAGACATCACAACAATTCCCAGTCCTGGATTGTTCTAATGAAAGCTTGGAGTTTAAGACAATCCACTCGAAAAAAACCCAGTAAGCTTCTTACGTTTACTCGGCAAGGATAGCTTTTCAGAGAATTATGCAGTGAATAACATTCATCATAGTCCTTTTAACTGGGGTGCCTGCATTTCTACTGGAAAAATAGTTCTTTCTAACAATCCTACTCATTGTAAATTTTCCTACTTTCCATGTAATATTTTAATTTTCCTTTACACCTGTTGTCTTCATTAACATATGCAGAACACCCTTCTATCTATCATGGAGCAGGCTGGATCATGGTATTACTGATCACACAGAAAAACTACAGTACTGCAGTTTTCATTTACAGAATCAAGAAACATCTGTGAAAATTACTGCGGTGCTGCAGTTTGGGTGCTGGACAGAAGAGGGTGCCCTTCAGATAGCCTGAGAGAAAAAAAGACCTTGGCTGTGGACACTGAAAACAGCCAGAGGTCGGCAAACTCCCAGCGCAGAAGGAGAACTTTCTCAGTGCAGCGAGGCTGTGGAAGCCCATGCAGCCTGCACTGTGTGGCCTGGAGAAGGGCTCGCTTGCACACTCCGAGCTGCTTGGACACTTTGATAAAGACTGCATGAACAGCAGTAGTAGTGTTTTGATGTAGCTGGAAATCCCGAGTCCAGCGTGCGGGGATCGAGCGATGCTGTTACAGTTTACGCTGCATTCAGAAGGTGGCTGTAAGCTTATACATTTAATGTTGGATATGTGCACTGAAGTTTCTGTACTATTCAAATCAATGCTTTAGAAGGTTGCAACTTAATCAAGACTGTACCTCATAAACCACCTGAGGAAACAAATCCTGTGCTTGCCTGCCTGCATGCAAATGTGATTTTTGACTCATACTGCTGGAGTCCCTGATGTGTATACTCCTACAGGGGTAAGTTTGTTGGCTGCACTGAACGAGCAAAAATGCTTCCACATTGTAAAACACTCCCATAACATTGATTCAGGTTTAATCGATTACATGAGGTGGTTCAGAGAGCAGTTACAGCTGTGCAAAGTGCTATTTGTTGTTAGAATTTGACTTCGTGTGATAACCAGGCAATAAACTCTCAGTCAGCTGTCAATCTCTGTAGGAATGAGGCACTGTGAGAACTTAAAGGTCTGCTCGGAACATTTCTATCAAATAAATCATATCTCCTGAGTGGATATTTTGACAAGGAAAAAAAGAAAGTGTTGTCTCTGGTTAGATCTAGAAAGGCTAAGTAGAGTTGTAATGATTGCAGGCCAACTCTGTCTATACACAGGATTGATGCAAGTGTTCAGGGTGCGAAGATGTTTTTAAATCTTGATTTACAGTGTGCTTTTCAAATTAACAGAGCACTCACAGACCTCAAATGATGCTGCTCACTGGATCATGTTTGTGTCTCAAACATATGCTGTATATTTGAAACTGAATCTAATGCTTTTAAATGAACTAATGATTAGTGTTTTTAATAAACAGCCTGAAATCCAGTGTTAGCTGGTGAGTTGAGAAACAAGAACATTTACAGTACATACTACAGTACATCAGCTTAGCAGAATTGAAATTTCACTTTTTCAAATGCTGCTTCAGAAAGAATTGTCTTTTCAGGGAAACATGCTGTCCAGTGGAATTGAACCAGGGTGCAGAATAAGCTGCTATAATTGTGCAAGCCCCACCACTAAGACAATTACAAGTGTTTTAATCATCCTTAATTCTTATATCACAATAAGAAAACTTTGGTCCAAACTATGTTTCATCCATAAAACTGTTTAATGCATGAAATCTAAGGTGTGTCCTGAACAAATGAAGTGCATCTTCATTCTGAATTGGTGAAAATCATAGTTACAAGTGACCAGAGTTTATAATGTGATGCTACTCTATCTTTGCTGAATGAGTTAAAAATACCTGGAGATAGTGTTTTGTAGCCACATTTACACAGGTACATGACACAACTCTGAGAAGACCATTATGGGCTCTTCAAGAACAGTTACAGAAGCCAGGAGAAAAGTACTTCACCCTTGGAGAAGAAATACTGGCATGCACAGGCATAATAGGAAGAGTCTTGTGGCCATAACTCAGCTTCCACTGGATCATGATCCTTTGCCTGTTACTGTACAGTCAACACTGAAAAGACTCAGAGAACTGTGAAGTAGTGTGATTTTCTTTGTATGTGTCATAGAAAACAAATCAGGAAATGAAAAAGTAATGTTTGACTGCTTGTCAATGTTTTGCTCATTTTTATCTTTCCTAAATACTCTGAATACTGTCTTCTACTGTGGAAGCAGTTGAAGAAACTGGGTAAGTTTTTGCTGGTGTTTCAGAAGAATAATAGAAAGCTACTTGTTTAGTCTGTGTTGTTGAGCAGAAATTTCATGGCATACTGAAAGCAAAATAGACTAATAATAACAACAAATTTAATTAATCTCTGCTATACTTTGAGCTGGACTGAACTTACTCTGCAAGACAGGAGAATAACTCATATATGTATTCTGGAGGAATTAGAGACTAAATCAGTACTCTTTGCTCATGGTGCACATCAGTGAGTTGCCATAACAGTGATTATAAGTTCTTCATCAGTAGTCAGGACCGGATGCTCAAGCTGCTCCAAAAGTTTCTCTTGCTTAACAAAACAAGCATGAGTTGGTACAGGCTGGTGTCAGGCTAGTTTTTTATTTGAAAAGCTGACAGTCAACACTATAGACATTTACTCATTTGCCATTGGTGCCGTATTAATGGATTTCTTCAGTAAATGGCCAGAAGTAGCCTCTATCACAGGTCCATCTGTTTTGGTCATGACTTTCCATTTACTCCTTTCAGCAGAGTAAGAAGCTCAAAAAACTAATGTTCACATTGTCAGAGATTTGGAGATATGGTGGAGATGGGGAGGTAATACGGGTTGGGAGTTCAGGCTTTTAATATAAGTGAGCTCTTGTAGACACAGTGAGAGCAACCCTGCTGTTTTCAGAGTGAAGGATGTAAGGGGTGGAGGAGAGTAATTGTAGTGTATGTGAATCCATAATAGACAGGATTCACTGATTCCACTGCTTGTTGAATGACAAAGTACAAAATTACACAAAAGCGGCCGTAATGATGAGACAGGTATGAGCCCAAGCTGCAAATTCAAATCAGAAAGCAATCACAGGATCAGCAAAGGATATAGCCAGGCACAGCCATATCTGTAATGCAACTCAGGCGAGGACTGATAGCAGGGGCCTGTGCCCAAATGCAAGCGCAGAGGCCCCTGATATGATGTCTTACAGCTCTTTCTCACGCTATACTTCTCAAAGCAGTTTGGTTGTATCGAAGCTGGTATCAAAGAGTGGTAGCCAGACCCCTGGGTGACAGGCAAAGGGAAAAGAGACTACAGTGTGTTTGTGAATGTGCGGCCTGACAATACACAGTGGAGTGGCTTTAAGGATGGTGGTGTTGATTTGGAGTTTTTTTAACATTGGACTTGAGTTCCTAAATCTGTTGTTTCTGTAGAAAAAAATGTACAAAGGGCTGAATTCTATTATTCAAGCAGCCAGTGATCCAGCTGTGGTTTCTCATATGCACATAAAATTGGCTCGTATCATAGTAAGACTCTGAGCTTGTCTGGTAATTACCTGCCATACCTCGCTTTGTGTCTGCAGCTCCTCAGTTGGTGACCTGCTGTTTGTTAGACAAAGACCACCTGGTTATCAGAAAATCTAGCTAAAGCCACAGCAGAAAAAGCAGAATTAGAAAGTGGATGGGTTGCCTCACTCCCCAAAAACAAGCTGTTGGGGGACACCTTGAAGGAGTTGTTTGAAGTAAATGTGCTGGCTGAACCATGTGGTACTTGGTGCAGATGCCTGGACAGAAGCAGGGGTGTATGAGTGCCCTTGTGTAGACAAGCTGGGAGTTATATATTCATAGAAGTGTTCATCATTGAATGTTACTGGAGATAAAGGTCATCATGTAGAAAATTGGGTTTTAACACATGTAGGCTTCAGGCATTTTAATTAGACAAAGAACTAGTTTGCTACCTAAATATTTCTTTTCTGAGCTTTGTGCTTTGATCCTGCAGTACTGTAGGGAAGGAAGATCTTGGCAATAGGGGACAGCTCGTTGCACTCAATCCTTGATAAAAGGCTATTACTGCTCAAGTGAGCACTAGAAGACATACAAGGAGGTCTCACAGGATTTGAATTGTTCTGGAAAAGGATTTGATATCTGAACGATTTTTAAAAAATCTTATTTTTTCTGACCTCTAGTAACCCAGCCTAATTGAAAGCTGTGATTGACTGATTAAAAGATGGAGTCTGCTTTGCCATTGTCTCAAGCATGGAGCTAAAAAGCCTTGACGCCACAGCTCAGCTGCTGCAGGAGCTGAGCTACTTGCAAAAGCTCCAGGAGGCACCTAGCAAGCCATCAGGGGCAGGGAGAGGAGCAAAAAAAGATAAAAAGTTGTTACAAACAAGAACACGGCAAGGGCTTACTCTCCCACATAAGGTATGCCAGGCAGATCTTGCTTGGAGACTGGGGAACTGGCCAATGGACACTCGGGGCCCATCTTGGTACCAGGCGAATTTGCTTGGATACTGGTGAATTGCCAGTTCGGCTGGTTTCTCAGAGGCTACAAGGCAACCAGGGAAGAAGCCCGATGGAGATCTACCATCTTGCAAGCCAGCGGCACTTCATGGTGGTTGTAGCTCCTGTCCTGTGCTTTTAAAAGTTACACTTGGCTTTTCCTAGTTTTACCTCTTCCTTCTTTTTCTCTGCTCCTTTGTGTTACAAAATAGAGTTGAGGTTTTGAGTTCCAGCTTCTGGCCTTGTTTGTGCCTTAATCTTGCTTAGGGGAATGTTTCAGAACCTGGTTCCCCTATGCATCTAAGTGGATTGGAACAATAGCTTGTTTGAAGGTTGGAAAGAAATTTATTTTTAAAAAATAATAAATAATTATCCGCAACCTTACATTGGCTCAGCAACCATAAACTGTAACACACATTTTTATTTATTACTCTGAATGTATTCAAGCTGCTCGAAGAAATTAAGAATGTGCTGGATAGTTATATTACAGTCAGTAGGAGTCTTTGGTTTCATTGTCATTCTGATTTAAATTGTCAGTAAAACAGAGCGGTTATACTGAATGTGAAATGAGGCTTATGAGAATGGATGTCTGTGCCTTGTGTTATACTCATTGGTTCATGTTTCTGTCATTGTATTAGGTTACTCCACCCCCTCACCTCTCGTGGATCAGCAGTAATATGATTAGCACATCAGCAGAGGGAATTTTCAGAGAAAAACAGCACATCCTTTTTTTGAATGGTGATAGATTAGAATTTCTCTCAAATGTGGAGGCATTCTTAAGTTATTTAGTGTCACATAAGACTAATAAAATTTTGTAGAAGACAGATGCAAACCTATGTAGTTAAATAATTGGTTTTTAGGGCTGCTTCAGTGGCGGGTGTTCATCTTCGTTCTGTCACAAACTGTTATCCTGTGCCCATCACTCCACTGTGTTACTCTTAGAAGGAGCTCAATAATATCGAACCAGTTACAGTTACAATGAATATATCATTTCCCATGAGTCATTAATTCTGCCCTTACCGTGTTTCTCTCACTTTGGTTTGAATTTTTCCAACTTCAGTTTCCATTACATTGCTGTCTTCAAGTTTGTCCCCCCACTACGGATTTGTGGAGGGCTACAATAGAGTGAATCTGCGCTAGATTTCTGCTTCATTCCTGTGTCCGTGCCCAACTGTGCACACTGCACACATGCTGCTTCAGTCCCAGCTTGTGTTTTGGATCAAAGCAGCTGGTTCTCTGTAGGAGAAAACTTGTATGTGTCTGGAGGCTCTACCTCAATTACTGTTCCAGATGGCAGTAGAGACTGCACTCTATTTGGCTCCATGCTCTTTCTCTCTCTCTTCCCAGCCCTCCAGTGCTGTCCCAACATCATCTCAACCCCTACATGCCCTCATGGTGTACAGCACATGCCCTCAGCATCATGTTACAATAACACTGTCCTTGCTTTTTTTTTTTTGGCACTTGGAATGGAAAAAGGTGGGGTTAAAAAAAAAAAAAAAAAGAGTTTTAGAGTGGCAAGGACAACAGGAGAGACCTGAAATCGGGGCTGTATGTGTGAGACACTGCTGTTGTTTGGATCTGAGCAGCCTGTGTGTGAGTGGCTCTGCACCCCTGGCTGGGAGGCTGCCGGGGACTCTGCACTTGGAGGAGTGGATGTTGCTTTTGAATCAAATTCCCTTCCGTGACAACCAAACATTTCTATGGATGTAAATGGGCTGCTTTAAATGCATGTAGAGGTTGATGTGGCCACAACATAGTCAGTGGAGGAAAGGGGTTTTTGCAGTTACGCTGTCACAGTGAGCTGGGACATGCACAGGGCAATGAGGGCTGTGCAGGTGAGGACAGATCTTACCCCTACCTTCTGTCTGGCTGTTTGGATCAGCAGAAATGAAGAATTTTGCACCCTATATTTCATTTAGACGTGGTTAACAGTGAACAAAGAATTTTTTAAAAAGAGAAAATTGCATTTTCCTGTCTATGGTTTCTTCTCCTTCTTAATAAAAGGTGCCCTTGAGTGAACAGAAGCGTGACAAGGACGTACCTTGAGTGACAAACATTAAGCTCGGATGGCAGGATGGACAGTTCTATGTTTCTAATTTAATGACTTTCCTCTTCTTACAAGTTTTGTAAAGTACGTATTTCCTGAACTGATTTTTTTACAATTATGTTTAAATTTGTGAACAGTGAGTTCATTATTGAAAAATTATAGCTATGCTCATCATCTCTAAGGCTGTTTAACTAGAAAAGCATGCTGCATCAGGTAGAGATGAATGCTGTGATTACTTTTAAAAGGTAATGGAGCCCTGAGTTTTTCTAGCTGTGTTTGTGCATTAGCCTGAAATGAACTTTCTTGCTCAGTGGTTTCATTTGTATCATCATTTTCAGTCACTAAACCATAAAAAAACACATACTCCAATTCCCTGATCAGTTTTAAGCACTTCCTGAATTAGAAAAAGACTTCATGACTGCTTCTCAACTGAGTAATGTCTGCCTTCATTTAAAGTATTGACTTGTTTTATGTATTAACTATTAAGACCTGAGTCAGTTGTGATGCTTTTTTGATATATTTTCAGGTTTTTCTTCCATGACTGTTTTGCTTTTCTCTGTTATCTGCAGGGTCATTCTCAGCCCTGGCAAACTGCTGTCCCTCTTAAGCCTTGATCAACACATAGTTATACCAACGTGAGAAGAATGTAAGGTAGTAGGGTTACAATTTCTTTTCCAGTAGAGCTGCATTGCACAACTCCAGTTATGGACAGACTAACTGTTACAGCTTACTCTGCTGTGAGGGAATAAACTATTACAAGGTGAGCACCTTTTAAGTCATGCACCAGGGATGGCACAAGCTACTCATATACTCTTTTGACTCCTGCAGAATAAGAGTGTCTAATTTTGGTGTGTAAACACGTTCTCCTGAGCCAAAAGCTTAAAACCTGATCCCTTGGGTCACCGTGTTTCCCTGCTGCTTTCCTTCACCCCTATTTCAGGCCACGTATACAACGTACGTAGATCGCGGCACGCGGCGTATCGGGTGTCTGTGACAGCTGGCGACACATTTGCTGTGCACGCATAGCACCGATATTTCCAAATGCAAGAGGGAGCACAAAGACTTCAAAGGTTTCATAATGTTTGCTCATAAATTATGCTTTTTCCCCAGGTGGTTTTCCGTGTGTTTCAAAGTTTGAAAAAAATATTCCTTGTTTTCAAATTGGACAGAAGACACCGCACTGACCACATTCCAGAGCTTTTTGAGGTCCCGAAGGGCACTCTGGGAATGACTGGGGTTTTTTGTTGCCAACAGTTACATACATATATGTATATATATATACACACACACATATATATGTAGTTTTTATTTTAATATTATATATAATTTGTTGTGCTATTTATGCAGTTTTGGGTGGGTTTTGTGGGTTTTTGGTTGGTTGATTTTTTGTTTTTGTTGAGAAGAGAGAGCAAGAGCCAAAGCAAGTAAACCTGACATGATAAAATCTGGAAACTATATAGCAAAGGTACTTCCAGTTCCTTTTCTCGAAAACCATGCCTTTTCTTCCTTATATTTCACTATGGTGTAGTAATACATTTTGTCATATTGCAAGTTATTTTTGAGTGTTTTCAACTGTTGTTTTGTGTACCTTTTTAAAGTGACATCGTTTCAGCTATTTATATGATGATTTCTCTGATGGTAGTAAAAGGAAAATCTCAACTGAGTTTCTGTCTTCAATATGCTAATTTCTACACAAACAGAGTAAAATCAAATGGTTGCATCTTGCAGTGTGCTCTCTGCTTTAACTATTTAAAATGCTCCCTCTTAAAGTGTTTGCAACTTAGAGAAAAAACGTAGGTTGGTCTTGAGGAATTTGATGCAACATAGGCATAAAATGTAGTCTTTTTCCAAAATATTCAATATTTAATATTTCCTATAATTTCAAAAATATTTTGCTTTAACTGTAGCTGTCTGAAGTTCAGACTGTGGAAAAATAAAATTTAAATTAGATGAGGTAGAAAGTTTTGGATAAAATTCAGATAACTTAGTTTTGTTATTTAATCAGGGCATGACAGGCATATACATTTATTGATGTAGTACTGCTGACTAGAAGAGTCAATGCGTACAGAAAGAGCACTGGAAGAAGCAGCTGCCACTGTCGACAGATTAAAATGAAGGAAGAATTTTAAGTATGTTTCTATTAATTGAATAAATAATCATTTTAGTTGGAAGGATTTTAATCTTAGTCTCAGTGTCCTCATTATGCACTTACATGGGCTAAATGTCCGTGATCCTGGAGTAAAATGTGGTTAGAGAGAAAATAAAATGGGAGAATAACAGAAAAGACATTTAAAAAGATTGAGAAGTAACCTATAGTAAAAACACAATGTTTGTGTAATTCTCACAGGAACCTTTTGAGTGTGAAATAATACTAGCTAGGTTTTCACTGGAGAATTTCTGGGAGATTTGTTGAGGTTTTTTGTATGAAATAATATAAGCCAATGTATGCACAGAGGTTATCTTGATTTTCATCAAGTAGGCTACATCCAAAAGATCAAGCTGCAGTTGTCTGTCCAAACTCAGTTCTGTTGCTCTATAGAACATCATCTGCTCTGAGTGAGAAAGTATTTGACTATGCCTAGGTTACACAGTCAATTATCAGGAGTTCAGGTCTTAATTTTGAGCATTTTCTCTTGCATTGTGGTGCTTGCCTTTATTGAAAGCTAGAGTACTTCTGTAGGTCACATTCCTTTGGAGAGTTGTTTTTATTAATTTGTTTCTGATAAAAAAGTCAAAAATCAATTAAAAAAATCACACACTGAGTGAAGCATATTTCTGTTTATTCCATAGCTTTAATTGAAGTCTGGGGCAGAAGAAGAAAGCATATTAAGAGATGGCTCTGAATGAAAATAAATCAGTATGAGAGAGAGCAATGCTTGCAACTGATCTAAGGCATTTTGCAACTGGGGATGGGGGACAGAGATCCTATTAAAAAAGCCCAGATTGTGACTGGGACACCACAGGGAGAGAGACTCCAGACACAGAAATAAATATTGTAGGCAGCTCCAAACCAGGCACAATCTGGATGATGCAGCAGAGAATAACCCTTCCCAGAACTCTTGGAGAGCATCGCAGCGTAAACCAAGCAGACTGTCATTGTCCAAGCAAATAGAAAGTGCTTTGTTAATTTCAAGTAGGAGTCAAGTGCACCAGTCACTGCTGCAGCTGCAACAGCTGCCTTAACTTGGGAAGAGAAGGCATAATCGTCAGAGGGTAAACTGGCAAAACTTGAGTCTTATTCTCGAAGGTGAGAATATGTGAAGAGGGGAGGTGTTTGCCTTATCTCACTGCTGCTGTGGAAGGAAGCTGTCTTGCTGCAGAGGTGTGAAATCTGGAGTGCAGCACTTGCACATCCTAGTCAATACTAAAAAGTGAAAGCCTGTGTGCACAGCGGGGTCACAGGCTCTGGCAGGCATCTGTAGGCAAAGAAAGCCTTTTGTCTTCCTGTGTGAGTCATTAGCATTAGGCAGCGCTGGTAATAAGCTACTCATGTCAAAAAGGCCTTGCTGACAACCTCTCTAAGAGTGCAGTGAATGTTTTTATCTCCAAATACATATTTACAAGCAGACTGCACCTCCAGAATAAATTTCAGTGGTGGCAGACACCTTGTCTTCATTGTTGGGTAGCAGATCACTGTAATAAACTGCTTTATACATAAACTTGTTTATACATATATTGATAAGGGAAGGGAAGGGAAGGGAAAAAGAAGAAAAAGAAAAGAAAGAAAAGAAAAAGAAAAGGGAAAGGAAGGGAAAAGAAAAAGAAAAGAAAAAAGAAAAGAAAAAAGAGAAAAAGAAAAGAAAAAAAGAAAAGAAAAGAGAGAAAAGAAAAAAGAAAAGAAAAGAAAAGAAAAGAAAAGAGAAAAGAAGAAAAGAAAAAAGAAAAGAAAAGACAAGACCAAATAAACCTAGCCAGAGATAGATGAAATGTGGAGTCTGATTTACTACATTATTTGTGACAATCCACAGAAAAGTGAATACTTGAAGCAGAGACAAGCTGGTAGCAGGGAAAATGCTGGGCTTTTAAAGCAAAACAAGCATGGATTTGTTGAGGCAGGCTGCAAAAAAAATCCAACTCCATTTGTTGCACACCAGCAGCAGAGTGCTGCTGGTTAGCAGACTGTCCAGACAATTCAAGGAAGATTTTCAGTCCACTCACCAGCTGGTTTTTAAAAAGAAGAGGGCAGGGGAATCCCTCGTGATGCTTGATAAAGATACTCCTCTGTAAGGATGAGTAGCAGTTCCATCTTGCCACACCACTTCAAAGGAAAAGCAGGGATGGAGTGAACAACTGTCATAGGTTTACTTGTTCTAAAAAACCAGGCAGGGAATTTTTCTTTCTCTGCATTGCCATAAAGGGGGGATGTTGAACAGGGGAAGGTAGTTTTGCCTTGGGTGATTGACCCACACAAAAGAACTAACCCAGCACACCCACATTCCAATCTGATGGCCCTCCGAAAACTTTGGGGAGGGATGATGAGTTTTGGGGTATTTTTTCTCTCTCTCCTTTTTTCCCACTGACAGAGAAAGGGTGTGTGTTGGAGGGGTGCAAGGTTCACTGTTTTCGGCCTGGTCACCTGGCTGTTTCTGGCCCTGGTTTGCCTCTGCTTTCCTGCGCCCTGTTCTGCCCCCAACCCAGACCTGCTCGGACTTCATCAGAGAGGCTTGACTCATCTGCAGAAGAACCTTTTGGGGAGGAGGTTGCCCTTTCCCTCCTCCACTCCAGTGTTGACAGTGGCTTGTGTCCATCCACGAAAGGGGGGAAATCCCAGCCACAGCCAGCTGCAGACAGAGTGAGTTTCTTGAGAAGAGCCCCTTTTTCCCCCTTCCTCAACTGGAGCCTCTTAATTTCAGATTTACAATCGCTTGTAAGGAAGGAGTTTGGTCTTCCTCATAACTCATCCTCCTCAGCAAAACACTTCAGTCTCATTAAACTGAGACACCTGCTGTGTCATCTGAGGTGTGACTTGATTGTCAGCAGCTCAAGGCTACATCAAATTAACCCTCTGCCTACTCCGGATTAGAAAAACTGGGGGTGAGATTTGATCAGACTTTATACATTTTGTGCACTTGGATTCTTCTGTTCCTTGCCTCCTGGAGCACTGGCTGGATTATATTAGGGCCAGGATCTTCTTTTCCATTTTCTCTTCTCCATTTCACACCTGCCTGTCACTCTTCACACCTGTCAGGGAGGGCTGTTCCTTGGGGATTGGGGCACCAGGAGCAGGGTCCTGGTCTCCTCTTGGAGCCAGCAGGACAGGCACAGGGTCTGCTGGCATCAGCCTGGAGTCTCCATCATCAGACATATCTCCACTGGGACGCAGGGACAACCTCAATACACAGCTTCAGTGTGGTGGTCCAGATAAATGGTCCCTGGCCAGGCACAGGTGTAGCTGGGACACCTCAGGCAGGAACCAAGGGCAAGAGCCTCAGCTTAAAAGCAGCATCCTGTGAAGCAGGATAGCCCTTGCTGACCTCTGTTCTCTTTCTCTCAAGGCCACCAGCTGTCCTTTCTCAAATCTGACCCTGAGCCTGTGAGGTTGAACGCCCAGAAGCTCTGCAGAGCTTGTTCCATCTGTTTGATCGGGGACATTGTCCATCTGCCACCGACCCTAACTTTCATTCCCTCCTCCTTGTTGTGGTCTT
This sequence comes from Myiozetetes cayanensis, assembly GCF_022539395.1. Classification (NCBI taxonomy): domain Eukaryota; kingdom Metazoa; phylum Chordata; class Aves; order Passeriformes; family Tyrannidae; genus Myiozetetes; species Myiozetetes cayanensis. Next base: position 115,504,030 of record NW_026086604.1, on the reverse strand, counting down.
CAGAACTACCACACCTACTCTATGCCATCACTAAATTGGGTTCAAGGCAAGTAACATTTTCTTGGCCACAAGGTCAGCTTTTCCCTAGGCCTTTGCTTGACAGCGTTTGTGGGCAGGTGGTTCTTTGAGCTTCCAGTACTACATGAATAACAATGCTTTCTGCTGAAAATACAGAATGTATTTACAACGTAGACTGCTGATAAATCTCTGAGGAAATTCTGGCTACAAATTAGGTGCATTATGGTTTGCCACAGGCTACAGTTTATTGGACATAAATTTAAGTAGTTTGCAGACAAGTACAGCTGAACTGTACAAATATTGGTTGACTGACAATCTTACAGTTTGGTGGGATTGTCAAAATAAGAAACAAACTATTAAAGACTTGTGAACTTAAACTCTGAATCATATTTAGGGTTGCCAAATTAGAGAACAGAACAATTGAAACTTAGATTTTCAGTACATACAATTCATTCAACCTTTGGATTCATAAGCACAATATGATCATATAAATTGGAAACTGATATCAGAAGTGCTGGAGACTCACAGAAAGATGAAGAGACAGGTAGATTGAGCAGACCACCAGAGTGATTTGGCTCTCATAGTGTGCTGTTTCCTTGTGAAAATGACACTCTGCACATGTCTACTGTACAAAATTATATTTGAAAAAGCAGTCCAACCACAAGAATTAGGCAATGGCTACATGATTGCTTTTTCTTTTTACATCAGAGGGATGCAGATTGTGGAGGAAGAGTGCTTTATTTAAATACCAGGAAAGTGGGAGATAAGTGCTTTGATTCAAATATTTTGTATGAGAAAGTCTCAGGCAACCAGCACAGGATGGAGCAGCCTTAGCAGCAAGACATAACTGTTCCTAAATGCAGCAGCAGTGGAATTATTACCACCTGACAAAGCTGGTGTTGATGCTTAAAGGCAGCATCTGTAGGCTCAGGCAGCATTTCAAAGCAACTGAAATACCATCAACTAATACAGTATGTGAAAGTCTGAATTATGTTAATGTTGTTGGCTAGCATTGCTGTGTTTGGGAAAGGAAGTTATGAGTAACTGTCTCCCAGAGGGGTTTTCCCATAAACCCTGGGGCTTTGCTATAAACTCCTTTGCTGTAAATCCCTTGGGAACACATTTTATTCAGGATTTCAAATGGTGGACTAGAACTTGAACTATGAAAGAACGGATCTCTTTCATTTGTTCTTTCTTTAAAGCATCATAACAGGTCCTGTACAAAGAAAAGTCTAGGCAAGATGGGATTTAGAGTGTTACACTCCCAATGTAATTTAAATACTTTTGAAAATCCTGTTTATTGTGAAATTTACTTATTAATGGGTATCAGAAAGCCTGATAAAACGAACAGAGCTTAAACTAACTGCTTTGGGAAATATCGCAGTAACTTTTGTTTTGCACAGTATCAGGTATTTGTTGAGTCAGAGAGAACAACACTGCTGAGGTGACAGCCTCCACAGCAGGTGGAAGGTCACGTTCCTGTGTCCACCCTCTTCCACCATGGATATACATGAATCTTCAGAGAAGATCAGCATCTGTCTATGGGCTGAGAATAGATACTTATTTCCAACTTCTTTTGGTAGTTTTTAAAACAGGCTTTCCTCCAGATAACTAGGCTACTACACTTACTGTGTCGTGTACACATTTTCACCAGTACTGTTTCTGAGTGCAATTGGAAATACTGGATTACTTGGAATTTCAGTGCTATGCATGATGAGAGATAGGTGTATAGGTGGTAGACGATGCAGTTTTTTATATCTATTAAAGATGACTTACCTCTCATGTATTTTGCACTATAAAAATACTAATGGGCATAGATAAAAACATGATTAGCAATTACAAATAATATTTTCAAACTCAAATAAACCCCTCATCTATTAAATCAATAAGCAGTGATTTGATTCATCTGATTCTGAGGATTAATTCTGTAAGCCAGCTTACTGTTCTGATCTGTAGAGAAAAAGGAAACTCGAATGCTATATTGAGATGTGTTCCACTCTGAGCAATAAACTTGAGTGCATCAGAAAAATCAAGTTTGACCTGACGTTGATCCATTAGGTTATACTGATGGTAAAAAATTACTATTTCATTTAGGAAGCAAATTCTACAGATTCTAATAATTCTTTAATTGAAATTTAAATGAATTCAAAATATTTGAGAGGCATGAAAAATTAACCAAAAGTCTTCTTGGTATATGAGGGGAAACAACCTTGTTCAGTAAAGATCTTTCCTTTAAATTATGGGATAGCATTTGCAATTACTATAAGAGTTTTGGCCAGACATTTGTTTTTAAAAGGGCTATTTGTCCTTAAACTGAGACGTGAGAGCAGCTCTGTTTTTAGAAAATATCCTCTGAATGAATGAGGTGAGTTATTCTAGCAGACAGAGAGCAGATGCACTGCAGATGAAATCATTGCCCTGCAGAAAAACTAAGGAATGTTAAATGGTACATAACACATTGTCCTGGGACTTGTGCAGTGTGAGCGGGCTCTTGTATTACTCATAACTTCTCAGGATTCGTCCCCTCTGGTTGTGGACATTGATAGTTTCCTGCCAGGAAGACTTATATGCAAAACGTTTCAGGTGAGTGAGCATCTAACTTTGGATGAGCATTTATATTACTGAAATCAAACATGTAAATATTAAAAAGGGTGTTCCAAAATACATCTGCATATTTCTTTTGGTTACAGTATTTAGAGGTGAAAATATAATGCAAATTCTATAATTCCTTTCAAATGCCTAGTGAGTCCTTAGCTGTGAAGTATTGTATTCTAGGAGTGACCTCTGCCCAGTGAAAGCTGCTTCCTGTTGTCTTTCTGCCACTGTGATGGCTCTTCCATGTGCTGCCAAGGCTTTGTGTTCAGTCAAGGTATCTGAGTCTTGAAAATGGTCTTGGTATCTTTTCTATTCAAAAAATAACTGTAGGTAAGTCAATAATAGGTTGATTAGCTTTCTCTGGAGATGTACCTTTTTAGTGTCTACTTATTGATTTCTTCTTCTAGCTACAGCACAATAAAATAAAACGACAGAAACAATACACCTAATTTGGTGATTGTCACTTGGGCAGCATACAAAAAAGGAATTAATTTTTCCTCTCCGTCATGAAGATCAGATGGTACAAGAAGGATGTTAAAATTTTAGAATTACCCCTTATGTCTGTCCTGAAGCCTTTCACTTTCATTTATCTGTGTATTCATTTTATCACTGGGCAACATAGGGGGAAAAAAATCAATCCACTTAGAATCTTTTTTTTCATACAGTCCTGTTACTTCAGATTTATCTTGCTGATCATGCCTGCACTTGCTTGTTGTGTGCAGACTCTCTATGTTTCTCCCATTGTATTGTCATCTCATTAAAAGTGAAACTCAGACAAGAAAGGTGCCTTGCATCCCCTCCAAGTCTTTAGTTAGTCCACCAAGTAACTTCTTTTGCCGCCACCACCTGAAAGACATTTTGACTGCTTTCTGGCTCATGCGTTGCAATGCACCACCCTAAGAAATAGCAAAGTAGTCCAGAGAAGAATTTTTTCCTGCAGTCAGTCACTCACACTGACAATCCCAGTTCCTGGCTGTAGGTACCACCTATGACAAATTGTACTTTCCACATCCTCTCTTGGGAAGCTGCTTGTGGGCAGAACAGCTGGCTGACCAGGCACTGGTTGCCTGGGAAGAGGACTTGTGATGCCTGAGAGCCCTTGCTGGGCTTACCCTCCTGTGTGTCCTTCTAGGTAGCACCTTTCAGGTCTCTACAGCAGCAGTCAGACCTGTGGGGAGGCTTGCTGGGGAACACCATGCAGGAAGTGTGGGCAGGAAAATGGGAAGACTCTAACCCTTCTGAGATGCACCTTTAGTGGCCTACCATCATATTTTCTGTTTTATGTTATTGTACTAGTATATTCCTTTTTCCCTTTTCTTCCCAGCTTGATGGACTTTCAAGAAGCTGTTTTTCCACCAAAATATTTTTTTCCCAATTTTCCAACTGGTTTTGCTTATATGAAGTCCCTTCTGGTCTCATCCAGGTTCAGTTCACAGCAAGGGCATCAGTGTGCTTCCTGAATGCATCTCAAATGCTTCCTGAACAAGTGGCAGCATCTTATTTCTCAACCCTGCATCATTTTTTATCTTCACATTTTCTCTTTTTATGATGTAAAATGCATTTGTGGCTTTTCCTTAGTCCCCAGAAATCCCAGAATTTCCTGTCCTTTTCTCCTGATTGATGCAGCTTTTAAACTCATTTAGGACTTCTGTTCAACCCATTCCAAATTTATTCCAGCATAAGCAACATCAAAGTCAAACCTCACTGCTTACTTGGCTCTATGACTGTTATACTTCTGTTCATGGTTTTCTCTTCCTCCCCTTTCTTTTGTAAAATATAATTTATAAACAACAGTAGATTCAAGTTCTTTGAAGCAAAAAACATTTCCTTATATGTATTTGTACAATTTCTAGCATAAAGTTAGGCTTAGGGTCTCTGTGTAGCACCTACAGTATTATGTAATATGCTGTAAAACCAATAAAACTACAATTAAAAATATTTTTTATATAGTATGACTGGTGTTGAATACAATTGATACACTAGGGCAGGAAAGTTTTTTTTAATCTATGAACAAGGTTTTGGGGAGTCTTGTTTTGATCTACCTTCCCTGACCTAGGTAAAGATATATATTCAGCTTTTAAACTGGGTCAGCAGACCTGCATTTCTACCTATCACACCTACCTCATCTCCTCCCTTTTGCAACTGAGCATTTCAGAGCCATCCACCCTCTATCTCTGCTCAGCATCTATCTACCTTTCTCTCTCTCTCTCTCTCTCTCTCTCTCTCTCTCTCTCTCCATCTCTCTCTCTGTCTGTCTGTCTCTCTACCTACTTACCTACCTATCTATCTCCCTAACCCCAGAAAACATTCTTCCTATTTTTTCCCCTCTTCTCTTGGAGCATTTAATGTCAAAGTTTGGCAGAGTCTTGCCCAAATTATCTGAAGTCCTACAAAACAAACAAATTGAAAAATGGAGAAATATAAATAATAATTTCAGTTATCTTGCTTGTTTATACTGACTGAACTGAGGGTAATTCTGCAGTGAATCAGGTTGGGAATTTGATAAGAGAGATTGTGACTTCTGTTACACTGCTCAGGTTTTTGCTTGGTCTTATGGGTTTGATTTGTCCCATGTAGAGTTTCAAAGCTTCTCAAAAATTACTGTTCTCTTCCACTTTCCTCAGTCTGAGTTTAGTTTAGTTCTTTTTTGTAGCACCAGTCATCCACACTACTGTTTTATTGTTGTTGTTTGGGTTTTTGGTTTTGTTGTTTTGTTTTGGTGGTTTTTTAAACAAACAAAAAAGTGTGTGTAGACTTTTTTGTAAAATATGAAATATTAATAAAATAAGTGAAATTCATAAAATAAGTGAAAATGGTGTGGGGTTTTTTTCTCTCAGACAGTTTCTGCCTATGCTAAATCAGATTTTCATCAAAATCAGACTATTAACCTGCTTATATTTTTTCAGAGACTTTTCATTTCTCCTTGTGTCACTCCTGGGATGTCAAACAAGCCTTGTCCTTCTCTTTGAAAAGAACTAAATCTTTTCTTCTTTCGTCTGTGCCTGTGGCTTACAGTGAGCATGGCACTCTGTGCACAGATCCGCTCTGTAAACAGCAACCTTTGAGATAAATTGTCCCTGTGCACTTTCATCATTTGCTTTCCCTTCCTGTCTTTCAGGGGCTTCTTTAGTCTCTTGGGGCTGTGCAAGTGAGCAGGCACAGTGCACGCTGTTCACCTGTGCCCAGTGTGGCAGGAGGGAGGAGATGGGTCCATCCATCCTAAAGCTGTTGCTACCTGAGAAGTGTTTGATCTTGAATGTCTATGGCGATGTGCTTGAGGATGGCACGCCTGGAAGAATTTCAGCTGTCTTTTTTCTCTGGAGCTGCACCACACGAATTTGACTTGAAATGTCAAATTTCAGCTATGTTTAGTCTTTTTTAGCAGACTCACAGATGCAACACAGTGGAACAAGGGGGATTTCAGAAACTCCAAACAACCACAAAACCATAGTCTTCCCCCTTATGCAGACATTTCTTGGGCACTGAGAAAAATTATAGACAAAATTACTAAAAATATTAACCAAGGGCCATTTAACCCTGGAATGTGCTTCATCTCCAGCTGCTGGAAGAACCAGTGGTATTCCCTCGCTTGTAGTTTCAGATTACCATATTCCTAAAAATAGAACTATAAAAACCAAACTGTAACCAGAGAACCACCCAAGCTAGTAAAAACTCTTCTTAATTGAAAAGGCACTTTGAAATCCCTATCCCGAAAAGACTGAAATTATTTATGGGTGTCTTGGAGGAGAGAGAAGGAGGAAATGTTTCCAAGAAGAGTGGACTGTTCTTCCAATAATAAAAAATCATCAAAACTACTTTTCAGCATTTAGAATTTACAAGCTGGCAGCAGCCTGCTACATGCCATATAGACAGTAATGAAAATAATTGGTCACGCTCTTTGATGCTGTACAACCACTTTGTGCTATAAAATAATGGCAGTAGCTGCCCTCTGACCGAGGAACTGGTGAGTAAGGAGGGAGAATTGCTGTGTGTGTGTGTGTGCTGTAGAGACCATCCAGCAACATTCCTACTTCCCTCTCCTTGCGGTTGGTATATCGAAGCAAAGGAAAAGGGCTGAAGGACAGGAATTTTCTGACCAGGTTTATTTGAAGACCTCTCTGGTTTTTGTGACCCACAAGAAGCTTCCTCTAAGATAAAGGGGGCAATCCTGAGCAACAAGGAGCTGCAGCGATCACGAGTACAGATGATGGACAGGGTTAATCTTCAGGTTTCTATCCTAAGTGTAGAATTGGCAGCACTGAAAAATAACATAGGGTTCATCCCTGGTTACTGTTACAGACACATTTCTAAGAAGCTGAGATTAGTATCTGTCCATAATGAAAACAGTTTGGATAAGATCTCTTCGGCAGTTGTTAGGAGAAAATGCAGAATTTACCTTCACTCGGAATTAACAGCTTGAACCTTAATATGGTAGATCTGATGCGACTGGACTCTCTAATCACTGTTTTTCCTTTTTGATTTTTTTTTTTTAATTTTATTTTAGCCTGCTAGCTGATCATGAATCATAACTTTGTTCTAAGAGGAAGGGAAGATTCCACACTCTTTGCTTTTCAGAGACTTTTTCAGTGACTTTCAGACTAAGAGCCCTCAGGACTTACTGTATCTCATAAATACAGTCTCACTTTGAAGTCTAGACTAGAGGAGTTAACTGTAAGCCCAAGTGAAATGCTCTTTTTTTTTCCCCTTGAATATGAAAGTTTATACTATATCTAGGAATACTGCTACTTTATTGGAGAACTGAAGCAAGCACTGCTTTAATTAATTCTTCCGAAGAGGGAGAAGATGGCCAGGTCACATATGGCTTATGTAATGTCAGGAAAATCCAGCAGAGAATTCCCTTCTTGAGTTGAAGGTTAAATATATAAGCTGTAAAGTAGACATTCCTAGAGGAAAAAAGAGTAGCTTGACCTTGGTTTTAGGGACTGGGACACTGTAATGAAATTATGATCAAAATTACATACAAGGCTCTAATAGAACTGATCAAAAGGGCAGTTATCACCTAAAAAATGTTTGCTATCTACAACAGAGAACAAGCATTGACAAATGAGTGAGGAAATGGGCGAAAACCAAGATATTGAGGGAAAATAACTGCTAGTTCTCTGAAGATTTTAACCTGGCTAACACGCTAATTTAAATCTCTTCTGTGATTTAAATGCAAAACACCACAGAACACGAAATTGTATTGAATGGGATTTTCAGCTGTACCTCTGAGAGGGGGAAATGTCATTCCTTATTCTACAATGACATTGGATCTGTAAATAATTTGTGTAGAAAGAACTGTCTCTCAAGAACTGCGTGCTCCGGGAGGAATTTGGGATAGGTTGGTTATCTATATTTGACATTGGATTAGTTACAAATAAAAGAGGCAGTGACACATTAAGGATAAATGATGCTGTGATACCTGAACTTCTAAATGGCAGAAAGCAAGACTGCTAGGACTGCTAGCAGTTCAAGAACTGCTAGGACTGAGAGGAAAAAGAGGTTGAATATAAAGGACAGAGACATTTGATGGTGAAACAGTATCCAGGAAATGAGATAGGAAATGGAGATTGTTTCCTTGCCCAGAAATATGAGAACTAAACCATTTTCTGGCAGCGAAAAGAGCTAGAGTACAGAGGAGAAACTGGATGGGCTTCAAGAGCTTGAATGAATAGCGGGAGGGATAATAGGAGAAGATTGCAGGGTATGTAGAACGTGCAGAAAGCGTTCTGAGGCACAGGAGACAAGGAGAGGCTCTGAGAAGGGAGCGAGGGATGCAGGCAGACATTTATGGTATTTTGGATATTGTATGGAGGTGGGGAATAATGAACAGTACAGAAGGAATTATTTCATAGATCCTGGATGGGATGTCAAAAGAAAGAATGAAGAAAACGAAAATAGTGCAAAAAAAGGTGGAAAAGATGGAGGTGGGAGGGAGGGGGAGCATGAGGGCCAGGAAATGTGGGAGGTATTTAAAAATAAGGGAAGGAGTGGGAAAGGCAGATAAGGACAGTAAGGAGAGGGGGAAGGAGAAATTTTATGATGATCTGTAAGTATGAATCCACTGAAAAAAGTAATTTATTTTTAAAAAATTGAATGCAGTATCAATATACAATACTGCATACAGTTTGTTACATCTTTTATCAGATACTCTCTAAGCTCTTTGCATGGCTAGAATAAATGGGATTTGAATTCTCTACATAATTTTTTTAGAGAGGCAGTCAATAAATTAACCATTTAAATAATATTCCCAATCTATTAAATCAAGTCCCAGGTTATGGATTTTGTGAGATATAGTGTCATAGGTTTACTTGTTCAAAAAACACAAGGGAGAATTTTTTCTTTCCCCTGCATCGCTGTTGAAGAAGAAATATGTCGAATGAGGGAGGGGGAAGGTGTTTGCCCAGGGTAGTGGACACACACACAGGAACTAGCTAGCAGATCCACAAGCCAGAATGATAGCCCTGAGAAGACTGGGGAGGGGGGAGGCACTTTCACTTTTGCCCCTAACTCAGGGAAGGTGTGTGTTGGAGGGGTGCAAGGTTCACTTTGGTTTTGGCCTGGTCACCTGGCTGCTTTTGGCCCCAGTTTGCCTCTGCTTTCCTGCACCCTGTTCTGCCCCAGCCCAGACCTGCTCGGATTTCATCAGAGAGGCTTGACCCACCTACAGAGGAACCTTTTGGGGATGAGGTCGCCCTCTGACTCCTCTGCTCCCTTGTTTGGCAGCGGCTTGTGCCCATTGACGAAGGGGGAGGTCCTGGCCACAACCAGCCACAGACAGCGTGAGTTTTGTGGGAAGAGCCCCCTTTTTTCTCCCTTCCCCTTCTCATTGTGGGGGAGATCTCCATTTTTGGCTTCTCCTGCACACGGGGGTCCCACGTGGCAACCGCCAGAGCCCAACAGCGCCCCCTGCCGGCCAGCACGGAGCAACTGCAGGCTCCGCTCCTCCAGAGATCCAACAGCGCCCCTGCTGATCGTGGTTAGAATTGCACCAAAAGGCAGAGAGTACCGAACTGTTTCCTTTTTGAAGGAGATTTTTGGAGTACAGGATTATTGTTTGGTTGGTTTTATGTTATGTTGTTGTTCTGCCAATACACATATATCCTTTAATAGAGGGTTGTCATTTTTTTTCTTTCTTTCTCCATACTTCCTCAGTGGCAACCTCTTAATTTCGGATTTACAATTGCTTAGAGGGAGGAGTTTGTTCTTCCTCATAACTCATCCTCCTTAGCAAAACTGAGACACGGGGTATTTCATTAGTTACAATATCTGTGCAGATAGACTCCACTCCAATAAAATGCACTACTTCTCTTTGTGGCCTGTGGTAAATTTCAAAGTCATGCTACTATTTATTACTATATTTTTAAAATTATGTAATAAAGAAAAAGAAATCAAACACAATCTCTCAGCTGATGGACCCCACAGGCAAGGAAATGCGTCATACAGCTTCTGTGTCTCTGGTGGTATGAATTATTTCAGCCTACTGGAGGAGAAGAAAAGAGTAAGGAAAAAGCACTGAAACTAAAGAGTGAAAAACAGGCGTTTTTGTTGGGCATAACCCAAGTGGACTCTCTGGGCTTGATCCATAGATGGCTGTGTTGTGTTCTTTGGCCTGTCATGCCTGTGGCCAGACCAGACAGTCTTTACCAGCATATTCAGTAGAAAATAACATGGAAAATAAGAACTGGGATACAAGAAAGACAGTAACAAGGATGAAAACTGAGGTTAGTACTTATCTGTTAAAAAAAGGGTGCTTTTCATTAATAGATTTGAATTAACTTTTCCAATAAACTAGTGAAAACTTCCATTATTCCCATTAGAAATGGGGAAATTGCACTGAATATTTCATTATGTTATAAATTACTAGATAATACTGTAACCAATGATACCAGAAATATTCTTCAGCAAGTTATAGAAGCATGAGATGTCACCTGATTACTGTCAGGACAGATTTTGATAGCTTGATTCTTTACAGTCTTTCATGGTGACATCTCCAGCCATATATTTGTTGGCTTTTTTATATATGGATCCCATCTATTGGGGATTAAGAAATATTAACATACTTTCTTGAACAGATTATCTTTGTTCTTGGCTTCTGTTTGAATACTGGCTGGGATTGTTTCCTGGTTGGCTTTGGAGCACAGGTTGCTTGGGCAGATAGGGGGTAGATTTCTCATGACTGTTTTGTCCTCAGAATGCCTCACAAAGCAAAAATTTCCAAACCATCAGTCATAAATCTCTCTTTCTTTACCAGCAATGTTGATATATTTTGAAATAATAGAGGTTCAAAAGTTCAGTAGGAAAATACTGGTTTCATTGCTCATTGAAAAAGCTTTTATTCGTATGTAGCTGTAATTCAACATCATGTTAACGTCAGCAGGGTACATAGTACAGCAAATGTTCACATGTTTTGACTAAAACTCCAGCTAATTCTAGTCTAATTAGTAAAATACCTTGATGGTTTCTACAGCATTCTGCATCATGTTCTCGCTGGTTTGCTCAGGCTTCTCCAAGTCACTGTTGTTTGGATTGGGATGCTGGTATTTTTCCTTGAAATGCAGCTGTCCAGAGAAACTGTGTTAGCTGACAGTGACAGCTAAGATTCTGAGCTTCTTGGCAGCATAATTTCAAAAAATGCACCTGGAAATTTTCATGGCCCTATAATCAAATAAAGAAGAGTTTAAGTAGGCTATTTTTAAAAAGGTTTGGGGTTTGCTACTGGAGTTTAGCCCTCTGATTGTAAAGCTGAGAGGGAAAATAATAACCTGCTAGAGTAAAGGAAAGATCTGGTATATATGTTTGTAAAGATCAAATTAGATTTCTCTAATAAAATGCAAATTCTGAGCAAGTTTCCTTCCTCATGGACACTGTCCCTTCCTAATGCCTCCTTCTAAGCCGTGATTTTGCTCTCTCACTGGAAGTAATCCTTTCCCTTACTGGTGTTATCCCCAAGCCTAGATTCTTTCTCTGTCTGCTGTGCTGTTCCACTCTTTCTGCTTCTTTTCTTGTCACAAAAGGGCCAACAGTTGTGACATTTAGGGAAGCACAGCTCTTATACAGAGTAATTTCTTCAATCCTGTACCTCCAATCCTGCTTCTCACTACAGTGTGGCAGTGCATGGTGCCAAGCTCCCCAGCTGAAGTAAGACATCCAGCTCCAACCTCTCACTGCAGCTGTGTGGAATGGAAACAGCATCCTGAGACAGCAGGATAGGCTTTGCCATCCTTGGGTTGGTCTGTCTGTGACTGCGACAGCCTTATTGAGGCCATGGCTGCTGTGGGCTCCTGGGAATGTGGTCATGGTAAAGATGGGGTATTTGAGAGAGTGGCAGGGGTCTACTTCTTCCTAAAAATCCTGAAAAAGGGATGGAGGAGTAGAGGAACTGTACATAGCTAGAAATAGGTTGGGTTTTTTCCCTCCCTTCAGCTTATGATTTTCTTTCTCTCAGTGTGATGTTCTGCAACCCTCCTGCTGCTGCAGCTTTCCTGAGACCTTTCTGTCTCCCTGCTGTTTTGCCTCCAGGGCTGTGGCTTCTCTGCTCAGCACCAGCATCCTGTACCTGGGAAGAAGCCCTTGGGGAAGGCAGCAACGCCTCCAGGGTGTTTGCTGGCAGATATCATCCCTGCAGGCTCTGCCAGCCTCCAGCTGTCAGCTGTGTGCTCCCAGGGGCCGCCAAAATACAGATGCTGCAGAGCCATTGAGCTGGAAAATTCCCACAGGAGCTGACCACACTGTTGCTCTTTTACCCAGCTAGGCAAACCCGCCCAGGATGTCTAAATTAGTCACTATTGGGAACTTTGCATTTTCCTCAATATAGCAGAAATAGCTAGTAGCTGAAAAATCACTGACCTTCATATGAGTGCATAGCTCAAAACAACTTCTGTATTAATCCACTAAGAATATACATTAGTCTGTGCCCCAGTCTTTGCTACAATGCCCTCTTTCTCCTTATGCCTGCTGTTCAGGGCTATGGACTTTCCTCCCTGAGGATGAAAAAGCAGTGGAGAACCTAGGTAAATGCAGAAGGAGCAGTGATGGACAGCAGAGAAGATAAGGTGATGAAGCTGGTGAATACATTACAGGCTACAGATACTAAAGGTGAGAGAGACCGGTATGAACTGTAGGACTGGTATGTACAGTTTGAACTATCACCATAAAAGACAGTTTGAATCCAAGATAAAGTGTGTCAGTGTGAATTGTGAGGCACTGTAATTAATTTCAGGCTGAAAGGGCCAAAATAATTTATGAGACTGAGAAGATACAGGGTTGAGAAGCATACAGTTAATTAATGTTGAGACAGTAGGCATGCAGGACTGAGAATAAGGGATCCAGATTTAGCCATTTGGAATCTAGGGAAAAAATTAGTCTTTTGTGTGACCAAACAGAAGTCTGTGCAAGTATATGTAATATGTCACTGTTGCAAAACATTGCCTGTTTTGAAATGCTGATGGCATCTTGCATCGCTGGGCCAAATCCTGCTTCAGAGGCACTAGTGTACTGATAAATTCACCAGGACTGCTCAGACAAGACAGTAAAATGTAAGTAATTGACTTTTTAATTTTCAGAGTCATATTGCACAGCAGTCCTTGACAGCATGCTAAAAACATCCACATTGCAGTTACTAAATCAGTTTTTTCAAAGCTACAGAAAACTTGTGAAAAATCCTAATGTCTGACTGAAATCACTTGTACCCATTTCTCACTGATGTAGAACTAAAGACTTCCATAAAGTTACTGCAGAATTATATTGATAAAGGGGAACTATTCTCTATAGAACCGTATTGTGCAAAATCAAACACAAAGGAAATTTAGACTCTATTTAATAACCACAGGTAAATCAGGAGGATGTTGGAATCCCTACCACCTGAATGTAATTGGAAAGAGGTGCTATGCACACCTGAAAACAGATGCATCCATACTTTCCCTAGCAGAGCCTGCTATCTCCAGGACCTTGTGCAGCAGCTGTTGCAGAAAGAGGAAACTCGGTGGTGCTGCACGGATTGGGCAATGGCTACTGGCTGCTTCTCTCAGACCAGTCAGGGAGGATCTGTCTGGGACCTGTCTTCTAGGGCAGCATATGGTTTGCTAAACGTTTTTTCAACTGTAGGATGGCACACATCCAGGTGGCTTTTATTCCCTGATAGAATTTTAAAGAGATGTTAACAATGTTTACACTTTTCGGTTTTGACAGTCTCTAAAAATTATATACTTAAACCTTCTCTCCCTCTCTGACAACACAAAATCCAGCTCCTCCTTCAGATGTAAGTGCCACAGGGCTTTCTCAGTTCTCATCACAGAATTCAGAGGATAGAAATCCTGTCAGCAGCGCCACCCCTCTGCCCCACCAGCGGAGCCTTGGTCAGAGCTGCAGCTCTGAGCACCTTGCGCCCATGCCACTTAAAACTGAGAGATGGGAACATTTCCCTGCTCGACAAATTCAGGGCCTCAGATCTATTTGGGGGAGCAGCAGTGGGATTTTAACAGCTGAGGAGCTTTTGTACTCTTCAGCCTTTCATTTTAACAAAAAAGAGGTAATTGTTTTTAGGATATACACCTGTATCATTAATATAGGTGCATAAGAGAAACGTGCCTGCTTGAGGAAGGTGTTAGTCTTGATAGTCAGCTATCTTTAAAGATAAGGAACTCCCCCTCATTACTAGAGCAGGCCCTTTCATCCCTTTCCAAATATACACATATATACAAATGTATCTGTACTGTCAGAATGGTGAAGTCTGATTCGTACAATGTGGGGCGGATTAATGAAAGCCATTGAAAGTACCACCCTCACGAAGTTTAGACAAAGAAGATAACGAGACTTCTGGGACATGCTGTTAGTGGAATATTGCAGCACACCAGGGGATGCTTAAATGGCATGTAAGAACCAGTACTTTTTTGCAAGTTAAGGGCAGAGACCATAGCCAAAATGTTTAATTTCCAAATGGACATCTGGCAAATATTGATCTACAGTTGTATTTACTGTGTAATGGAAAGTACAGGTTGTGACATGAGCAGTCAATAGTTTTTTAGATTATTGATCCTTACAGTGGCTATTGATTGTTTTTTAGGAGATAGCACAGTCTATTTTGTCATTTAGCTTAGCTTAAAATAATTGGAATTGCAAGTTGTATGCCTGTATATGTGGAAAGGGACTCAATATGCAAATATTGTTCCTCATCATTGGCAGCATATAAAAAATAAGTGCTCCCTTTTAAGTGTTTTTTCTTTCCTGTTATTTAGTAGGACTACTCAAATATTATAACTTTGATAAGGTAGAAAATGAAGTTGTCTTCAGAGCAGTTCAAGTGCCACCATCTCCTCTTTTCTGTCTGACTTGAACTTTTTTCTTCAAAAAAATTCTATGAATAAAGTCAACTGCTAGAATGAACACATAAGGGATCTAGCTGTTTTCTCTAGACATATCATCTTATCACTCACTCTCATGCCATTTGATATAATTGTTTGCTTTCTTCTTGCAGAGAAAATATGCTGTTGCTTACCACTCGGGGATTTTATATAAGGTTCAGCAAGTACACTTGAGTGTACTGGATTTTATGAATTGTGAAAGAAGCTGATAATACTTTTTGTTCAGTAAAAACAAGCTGTACATGGGGAAGGACTGGTATACAAGAAATGGCACTAAACTACAAGCCAGGTCATGCCTTGAGGTGTTAGTTCTTGTGATTGCTATTTATACTTCAGTGCAGACTGGAGTCTTTCTTTTGACCAAGGAATAATATCCCCACTACAGGCAATCACCAGCTAATTCTCCAGCCATTCTGTAAATAAGTTAATCCTGTATTTGCATTTGGTTCCTCTTGTAAGAGCTAGAGACAGAACTGAGATGTTTATTGTACAGACTCAATGCTCATCTATGCTGACTTTTGGAGTAAATAAGGTGTCAAATATATGCATTGAGCAATGCTATTTATGTTATCTAGACAAGCTGACAATGCATCATTTTGCTGTACTGCATTTTCCCAGATCCAAGAAAACAAACCACAAATCCTTCTGCTGTTATCTAGCAAGTAACTGTATACCACTTTTAAATCAACAGCAGCAGGGGATGGAGCTATTTTTTCAGGTGTCATATATATCCTGATGCACTGTCTGTCCTGAAGGTCATGAGTCAAGTCATTCTGGGAATAGATTTTTATCTAGTCTGAAAACATTAATCACTTACAGTTTTACATCTAAACCCAAGCAAATGAAAATAAAAGTCTAACAGAAGTGTAACAAAAATGAAAGCTACCCTTATAAATTTAAATTAAAAATGTCTTTAAAATGATGCAATTTGACCACTGCAGAATCAAACTATAAGCTGATGAGTATTCTGAGATTTCACACCTGACATTGTTTTAAGAAAAATTTGTGTAACACACCTGTGAGGGCTAGTCACTCTTGCCACTGCCTATCTTTGTATTTAAGAATTAGGAATTAAAAATTCAGTACATTTTATGTTCTGGTAGGATTACATGGGCTATTTGTTTCAAATTAAAGATTTGTTTGTTGTTTTTTTTTTTTTTTGGGGGGGGGTTGGAGGTGAAAAAGCTGCAAAAGCCTTCAGTTTCTTATCTTACTGTTACATAAAAGTGCATCTGACCTACAGTGTGAGATCTGAAACTGAATCAAAACTACATAAAAGAACCTAGACTTACTTTGGTCAAGGCCTAGAATCAGACCTTTCTTAAATGCAGTTTGACTCCAGATGAAGGGGTGCAAACGATCCTTCCCCCTCAGTGATGATTTGGGTTAAGAGAAGGTGTGCTGTTAGGTTGGATCTGGGCCCATCTTTAAGAACTGCTATCAAAAGCAAAGATTATTGGGCAAACTGCTAAACTTTCTTGGCTTTCATTCACATCAAACCAGAAAACAAAGTGGGAAAAAAAAAAAAAGAGGCTTGTCATAAAGACAGCATTTTAGTATTTAGGACACTGACAAGTACTTTAACATGATGTCTGTTGCTGCTTCATTAGTTTTGCCTTGATTGTAAAATAAAGGCTTATGCAAGTGGCTGTAGAACCTAAAAGGCTGTTAATTGTCTGAAATAACAGCGGAAGCAGCTTTTTTTCTGCAGTGTGGTCTATTTTAGCATTATAAATTCACTTTGGATGGGAGCTCCTCTATTAGAGAAGGGGATTGGTTTTTGTTGTTTTGTTTTGTTTTGTTTTTTCCCCAATCTCTGCCTTTCTATGAAGAAAGAAATCAGCATTTTAAGCATTTAAATGTCTTCTGGGCAGTAGCTATTTATCTCACAAGACAGTATTTCAGGACGTCTTTATTTTCTTGAGAAACTCTGCAAAAATACAGTATAATGTCATTTACTGCTGGATGTGCATGCAGAGCAATATTGTTCTGTTGCCTGGTAACAAGCAAGAGGGAGGCACTTTGGAAACACTGATAGAAAAAGAGAAAGAGAAAGCTCAACTGCACACACTTGAGCAGAAGATTTATAAAACCGGTAGTTGTTTCAGGTAGATCTGAAGAGGAGTTTGGGTCAAGGTACTCATAAGGTTTTGTGAATTTCTTTCACACTGGAAAACCCAGCAGGGTATTTTCTTGTGTTGGAATTCAGTGACTAGGTTTATTTTTTCAAGCCATGTTTACAATTTGCGTACTTTGGAAAGAGAAATGTTCCTTTTTTCTTAATATGCATTCTGAATACTTTTTTAAGGTGTGTTCCCCTTAGAATACTGCATTGATAGTGATTGTTGTAATAAAACAAATATGCAGAAGTGTTTTGAATGGATGTTCTTAAGAACTGTGAATGGTCATGAACACATTTCCAAAGCCAAAATGCTCTGACAGTTTCTGAATTACTGAAGTCCTAGGTATCGTCATAAAAACAATCAACAAACAACAGACTTGCTGAGTCAAGCAAACAGCCATGAAACAAAACCAGAAAATATTTTAGCTGGAGTGCAGCCTGGCCATTGCTTCCTGTTTTACAAGCAACAGAAAGTCAGCACAAAATCAAGGCAGAAGAGATTAGTTCATAGGAACCAGTTTAACCTTTGGCCAAGCTCAGACAAAGCGCTCGTGAGGGTTTTAACCAGCTGGGTTAACGTGTTGTTCTCTGATGCCTCCCTGGCTTCCTGCCTCTGACGGTCTTTTTGCATGGCCTTCCTCACCGTAGAGCGAGCAGGAAGTGCCGAGCGCCTGCGAGGCAGTTTATTGCTGCAACGTTGTTTTGTGATTCGAGATAGTCTTCAAATTTAAGGCGTTAATTTGAATAGAACAGAATGTGACTTTTTTTTTTTTTTTTTCTGGCAGCTAGTTAAACTCAGAGGCTTTGTAGACCTTGTTGGCCTTAACTGTGGAGCAGTGTTTTATGTCACGCTGAACATCGGTATGACAGGAAGGAGGAGCTGCACATCTTTGGATGTTGACCACTTCACTGGTTAGTGTGTACTGGAAAAATTAAGGTCAGAAATTAACTCCTCCATAATAACCTTCTGTGGCATTCAACTGGTGGCAGAGTTAATGGGCAGGACAAAGAATGCATAAAGAAGATGATACCCTTCAGATTGGTGTGTTAGCTTTTCACATTTCTTCTTCCATAACACCTTGAAGATCATAAAAAATGTAAGTAGACAAGTAGCAGAAAATTCTTAGGATCTCACTGATTAATATTTCCTTTTTACTTATATAGGTAACGTATACATATCAGGACTAAGAAGAAATTTTTCACTAATAGAAACCTTGGAATTTTTGCTAAAATCATTAATCTAAATTATTTTATGAAAGTTTGAAGGAAGCTGCAAGATAAGCCCTGCTGTTCTGGCTCCACGATCATCTCACTTGTTAACAAATTAATTTATCCTAGTAGAGTGGTCCACTGAGATCTTAAAGCCTTGTTGTCAGTATGTCCCAGCAGAAGCAGGTTATTTTGGAGCATAAGTAGGTGCCACATAGAGCTGGACTTTCCTATGAGGCCTCAGAAAAGGTGTATCCTCTTTCCCTTCTGTGCTTGGTACCTGCAAGAAAGAACCTGTAAGTGGCCACAAAATCTCCCTCTTTGTGAATTTCTCTTAATGATGCTGCATAGGAAAAATGCATCAGTAATGAGGGCAGACAGCCATTCAGTGAATGTAGAGAAAGAATAAAACCTAAGTCTGAGCTGTGTCTCACACCATTGAAAAATCGACTTGCTGGATTATAGGGCAAAGAAGCAACGTTCAGCTTCCATGCTGCAATACCAGTTTATGATTAGAGAGGCAACATAATGCTGAGGTATCTTGATGTTCTTTTTCCATCAAAAACACTAACAAGTTTGTGGTCTGGTCATCTGCCCTGATTTAAAAAAGACACCCCTCACAAACATGCAGGAACTAGCATTGCTGCAAGTGTTTGCCAGAGAGCAAAAGAGGGGTGACAGAGACTTAGCTGTGTTCTAGGAGGCAGGTTTGAGGTCACACTCAGACCCTTGTATGTCCTATCCTGGCAATCTCAACACACCAAAACACTGCAGAAAAACACAACAACAATTAGAGATACCTTATACTTACTGGAAGTAATCATATACCTTTTCCGTGGGGTTGGATTGAAATTTGCTACATTAATTATTCACTGAATATGAACTTGAATGTTTCAAATAATCTGGAAAGCAATTATTATTGTGTAAAATATTTGTGCAATAATAATAATTGTGTATGATCTCATGAAGGGTTCAGTCATTCAAAGTGCTGAATAGTCCGTGTCCATCAAACAAAATATTTCAGGACAGGTTTAGCTTTACACAAGTAAGTAGTCCAATTGACCTCACTAAGGCCACTCATCTACTTAAATGTCAACATGTATCTAAGTGCTTTCCTGGATTAGGGCCAGAACATTTTGTCTTCTGTAACACAGGGTCCTAAGAAAACCTGTTGCAAATGGCTGTAGTCTGCAGAGTCCTGGAAAGGCAAAGTAAAAAAATAAAAAAGGACAGTATCACATTATAATACAGCTGTTCATTTATTTAAGGAATGTAGTTTATCATTAATGATTGGCATTACTGCAGACAGGACTATTGCTATATAAAGGCAACAATACTAGAGAATGGAAAGGAAACATGAGTAGGTATTTGAAACATGGAATAGGCCTGAAAAGCAGAGGGACTTTGACAGAGATCATGATTAGCTTATTAGTGACTTGGAGTTATGGGGGTTTTTTTGCACTCATTTTGCAGTAGGGGACTATTTTGTCCCAGCAGTGGAGCTTCACAACCAGCTTGCCTGAAGGACTGTGTACACTCTTTCCCTCCTGATCCTTATGTCTCTGGAGGGTCCATGAACTGCAGCCCACAAAGGTCCATTGTAGATGATTGCTCTTAGCAAAAAATAGAAAAATCCAAGTACAAGTGATTCTCTCTACCTTGATGAAAGTGAATATAAGGTGAGCCCAAGCATGTCACTATGAATCAAATAGAATTCCCTTCAGGGGAGCTAATGTAGATGTGTGGTTTTGCAGGTCATACTCTCAGCTGGTGTGTCCAACCTAACCTCATGCTCATATTAGTAGATAGAGACTCTTTAATTTATGTGTTGAATTTCTAACTGCTGCCTTTGTACAAGAAAGACATGTCCTGTACGTAATTCTTCTTAGTTCAAAGCATGATAAAAAAATGCCCTGAGAGCCCTATGTTACAGAACAAAACACAGATATTCAGATAATTTCTGTAGTTTTAATTGAGTCACAGATAATAAGATGTAAAATATGTAATGTCATGCTGCTGCCCAGCACTTTATGCTGGGCATAACTGGGAATAACTGTTTGTATTATACTGGCTTTTTGCCAGCCTGAGAGCCAAGGAACCTGTATATCAGCTATACCTGCATATCTAACTGTTCATACTTCCACACACAGCCAGCACTACTCTTTAGGCTGAGGTAGAGCAGAAGGGAGGCTACAGCTGATCATAGTCTACATTTGAAAGGAAAGCAGCCCCGTATGTAGAATAGCATGTTTCAATACTTGGTGATTTGAAATGGTAAAACTGTTGTGTTGAGGTGTACAACCAAGGTGGAAATTTTGATTTGCCTGTCAGATATTTCAGAGAAATTTGTCCTAGTGAACTGAGAGGTCAGTCTTTAACTACAAGTAGAAGGAAGAATTACTATGGAGTGTATCTGTATATCTTACATTACCTCTATTTAAATTTAAAAATATACTAGACAATTTCAGGAAAACTAGTTCACATATAATGAAACAATCTTAATGCCTTAGGTTAAAGATTTTTCTTCCACTGAATTAATTTTGAATTCCCACTGGATTTGTAAGTCATTCCCATATTAAAATCTTAAGTTGATTCCAAAACTCAGAAATTCAAATGAAGTACCTATTTATGGAACTTACTGTTTTTCTGGCCAATTTTTCTCTTTTCCTTGGATAACTAATTTTTACATTTACAACCAGTATTTGTGAGGTGTTTTCCATGCTTGGTATGGGGAACAGTGCAGTACATTGTTCTTTAGCTTTATTCGCTCCTTTCACCTAGTTTGCCTTCCTGCAAACATCTACTTCATCTGCTTCATATAACTTCATCTATTTTTTTTTACAGAGCACAACCTTGTATTTTATTGGGAAAACCAAAGGATACTCACCACAGAATGGGGAAACAAAGAAAATAGTTGGGAATGTGTGTGTATGTGTGTCCATACTCATAATGCAGGAATCATGCTGATAAGCAATGTGAAACAAAGCATTATTAATAATTCAACAAGCTAGACAGGAAAAAAAAAAGCCAAAGAAACTGATTTTTTCTTCCAGATGAACAATATTTAAGCATTTTAAGTGGTGCCTCTTCAGTCAGAAGGAATTGCTGAAATCAGCAGAATTGAAAGTTCTGAGCGAATTGGTCAGAAAAGAGGTGAACTAAGTTCTGAGAGTTGGGTTAAACACACTCTGTATCTTTAAATACCCAGGGAAGTTTTGTAAGGTTTTAAAAGATATGAAGTTAAGTAAATCAGTCCCTGAATTTTTCTGCCAATCTTACGTTAAAATGCTGTACTTAATGAAGATTAATCAAGATAATTCTCCTTTCATTGACACCATCATCCTTTGCACCTGTACAGAATCATTTATGCAAAATGGCTGTTTTTATTATAGTGCCTCTTACTTGAGACTTCAAATCATATTAAAGTGTATAAGGTGCCTTAATATAATTAAAACAAATGAAAAAACAAAGATGCAGACTAGTAGAAATCAGGAAGCCAGTGATGTATGATGGTAAATCTTTCTGGCACACACAGTGCTTCAGTTCTCCACTGCCCTTTTTCCTAAATTCCTTCTAGCTACACATATATGCACCAGAAGACATTTTTCTAGGGAAGGACATTCTAGAGAAAGGTGATCAAGTACTCAGGAAGAGGGTCAGAAATCTTGGAGGTCCCGGTTCCTAAATTACCCAGAGAACGTCTATGCGGCCTTCTGCGAGCAGATGCAAGATCACACTGTTTGTATTCCAAGCTGGATGTCTAGGTGCCAGCTAAGAACTGGATGATGCCGTATATTTTTACATTGTCAACAGCAATGAGGCTTGATCTTGACTGAGGTCTTTATTCTTCTCTGTAATGCAGATACAAATATAATTAATTTTAAAAATATTAAAATCAGTAATCTGATCTTATTCTCCATAGATATGTAAATTCATGTTCTGTTTCTTGCTTAGAAAGAACTTAGGAACTTAAGGGGAAAAAAGAGAGAATTTTAAATGCAGCAACACCACCTCCACCCCCCTAAAAGTGACCCTTTCCCCAGAAAGTGACTTTATTAAGTATTGATGACTAATGTCAAATAGCCAAGAATGCATTTAGGCCTCAGCTGCTTCTGCTGGACAAAACACATATGGAACATATCAATGTTGGCAATGTAGTCTGAAAGAGAAAATCTCTTCTTTAGCCTGTGTCTGTTACTTCCTCATTGTATGGGAATGTGAGGAGCTCTTGCATTCATAATCATTCCATGTGATTGGTCTAGTTTCCTTCTTCCTCTGTATAGTCATAATCCTTGACAGCTAAGTCAAGTTCTTTGAATGTTATTGTAATATTATATTTCAAAACATTCTTTGCAATAATATATTTTTTCTTCCATCTGATCAATCTTGTTTAATTTCCCTCTGTCCTCTTCTGTCTTCAAATGTCTTTTCCAGTTCCAATGACTAAGTCCTTATTCTCCTTCTCCTACCATTACTTTCCATTTACTGATTCCTTAGCTTTATGTCCCTCTCTAAGTCTCATTTGCCCTTTCCCTCGCTGTTCACTCTTTTATTTTTGCCTGTCACTATATTAGTGCTATGGAATATGATGACAGTAATCCTGAAACTTGTTATAAGTAAATGTTAAGAGGTTTTACCATTATGTTCTTTTGTCCTTCTCTGCTGTCCCTTTTCATTAATTTTCTTCATTCATGCTCTTTCCCTATTTACTATTTTCCTGACTTTTCTGGAGTTTCTTCTGTCCTTTGGCAGTGACTTAGAAATGCTCAGAGCATTGAACTTCATTGTAGATTCTTATCTTATATGGAGGAGGATGAAGCAATTTGTGCAGTGATTTCAAGAAAACTGTATAGATCGCTACAGAGAGGAGAAGCTGGATGGGAGAAGGAAGGATGGAAGGATTTTTTATGGACTAAGAGGAGTAAGAGGAATGCCAGCCGGAACAACTTTGTTTTCACAGCCTCCTGATATATGCAGGCAAATAGGTGAGAGAATTAGAAAGTCTTCAAGTGCTGTTTAGTTTTACTGTTGTCCCACTAGAGATTCTCCCTCCTGGTGACTCTTCCTCCCGGAGTATGTTGCCATAGCAAAGAACAGAAGTGGGGAATTTTCTTCTGGTTTTTGGCAGAATTAAAATGGTGCTTTCCCCTTACTTCAGCTGCTGTTTACTCAGAAAATGAAGTTGCTGGATATTAACACAGAGGTTTTTATGTATATATATATATATATACAGTTATCTGAAGTATAGGGTAAGTTATATTAGTGGTCAGGACCCTGATTTTCATGTGTGGTTTATACAAAATATAAATGTTTCAGAGAAATTAAGAAGACTATTATCTGCCTACTGCACTCCTGTCAGTTTGTGGTAATGGTACAATGGATGTTTAGTTAAGGTCTTCTGGCCAGATGTTTCAACCATAAAGCTATTTCTAGTGAAAAAGTTTTGAATATGCATGTGAAAGCACCTACAAAGACTGTAAGTTATTAGCATTTTTAGAACTAAAAATAAAGAACACAAATATGACTGTTGTCTTATGCTTCAGAAGTTGGAAGACTGGATAAAAAATTAAATGGTGGAATTGACTTCTGTTAAGACTTGTGCTGGTTAGTGCAACATACCCAAACCTACCATCCCTATGGGACAAGAACTGATATTTATTGCTAATGTGAGCAATACGAAAATTAATGGGATTAAGGAACTGCATTACAAGCTTTAGTACAGGATACAATGCCACTGACTGTTATATTGCAGTCTACTTGTCTTCATGTCAAACAGCATGAAAAACTATGTTCCCCATTTGTTACCAAACCTTTTTAAAATCTATTTCAAATAATTTTGTGATTTTTTTTTCCATTTACCAATGGAAATGGGTATTTTTCTCTGTGATTTTTCTCAAATGACTGAAAGAAATGCATTTATGTCTTGGAGTATGTGAGTTTAATCAACTCCTCTCTCTACCTCTATTGTGGGCATATACTAAGAATAACATATGATTTCTTGTAATTCAGAAAAGTTGCTAGGCTAAAATGAATAATGTGAATTTTGACTGCCATTCAATAATAGAACTGAGTTCATCTTTTATACATATATATTCCCCTTTCTGTGGTATTCTGTTGTAAGCTTTCGAATAAGACAAACTGATACCAGCCTACAGTTCACCATTTATCAGCAGAAGTGAGTATGTGTTTACTCTCCTAGTAAGTCCTCGAAGCTGAAAACACAACACACTGCAACTCCTACTAAGCACGTGTAGACCCAGTGTTTACCCTCATGGACATGATAAAATGAAGACAACTTTAGTAGGAACTCAGCCTGTCGGAAAACAAAACAAAACAAAACAAACAAACAAAAACCAAACACACCCCCCACCAAACTATTTTATTTATTTACCCATCTATAATGTAGAAGATGTAATTTTCCTCAAAGGAGTGGAAGTGTTTAATACTCTGCTATGCTGAGAATTCATAAAGCATATAATGCTGAAATTACAAACTAAAAGCTCTGTGGTTTTTTTCTATGGGCAAATTTAATGAAGGTGTTTGATCACTATTAACACTTTGGTTAGTTTGCAAAAGTTTAGGTTTGAAGAAGTTATAAAAGCTCTTTGTGGATTACTTTATTTGCATGTTCCTGTAATAATAGTCAGACGCTTCAGATTACAAAAATAGATGACTTATGAAATGCCTCATGTCCCACAAGTCAAATGCCTCTGTATATACCCAGAGCTTACCAACAAATGGTACGAAGGGACAAAATGAAATCCAATTCTTTGCAGAATTCTGACTCTCAGCCCGTTTTTGTAACTTTGTAACTCCTCCTTAGAGGGCAGAGTACAACGCTAGGAGATGGCAAACACTGTATGCTCTTTTCAGTGGTGCATCAGAAACGCTTCAAGAACAGGTTTGTTGTTGCAGTCTCTCTGGTAAAACGTGTGCCTCAGCTGAAATGTTCATGATGCAAGGCTTTTCCACTGAGTCTGCCTTTCCTAGGAGAAGAAAATACAAATTTTGCTCCTTAGAAACCTTATACAATATAACCTCAATTAGTATTGCTACAATATATCACCGTTGTTAAGAGTGCAAACTAACATCATGCTATTAGAGTATGATAAGCTCTAATTTCCAGTTAAGGTAACTCCAGGATTCCCAAAAGAGTTACTCAAAATTAGTGCCTAGGCCAAGATTTTTGAAAAAGATTTAATTTCTAGTTTGCAAAACGAGGCCTTAAGGGAGATCTCTGATTTCCAGAAAGTCCTTCCTGTCCACTCTTTAACTTCCTTAAAGTGTCCTCTCTTAAAAGGACGGAGAGGAAATACTGTTCTTCAGTTTTAAAAAATCTTGACCTTTTTTAAACATATAAACAAAGACTCTCATTTTCATAGCAACATGATTTAAAGCTATGTTGCAACCACATAACCAACTAATAACAGTCCTAATAACAGACAGTTTAGTGAAGAACTTTCAAATTATTTTGATTTAGAAAAACACTCCTTCTGGATTCAATAGTCTGTAGTGGAAGAGTAGATTTACTGTTAAGATCTTGTTAATTCTCAGCCATCAAATTTAATAGGCTGGTAGCCAAACTAGTTGGCATTATAGGTAGGATAGAGAGTAAACATTCCTTAGGGTGCATTAAATAGGATAAAATGTGCTTCATTTAAAAAGAAACATCCTACTTAGAATCACAGAATATCCTGAGTTGGAAGGGGGGCAACAAGGATCATCAAAGTCCAACTCCTGACTTACTCCTATACTTACTGCTAGTATAATGAACTTTCCAAAAGTATAAACAAAATTACTTTCAAGTACACAAGGTTAATAAATGCTTGTGGTAAACAAATCTATCAATTTAGCCTATGTTTGCCTACTTATTTTTGCTGTCTTTAGTGCACATCCGTACATATTCCCCCACTTGTACTGTCTGCTCTCTCTTAGGTGCATATGACACACCTGCACTTTACAGATGTTGTATAAAATAATGCATTATTTATAGCTAAACTTTGCTTTGGATTAATTATGAATCAGATTGTGACTGTAATGGGACTGCTTAAACGTGTATACTTAATCATAAACAAGTATAATAAACAAGTATGTGCTAGACTGTGACCTGAACAATCAAGTCAAGCAATTGAAATTATCACCGGAATTGCAGAGATACTTACAATGATGAAAAAAAAATATTCCAAGCAGAGATGTCAGAAAAGCAACATTCAAACAAGATAATTGCTAATTAAAGTTTTTCATGTTTGGAATAAAAAGTATTCTGTATATTTGTAATGATCTGGTATTTGGCTTATTTAAACACTGGTCATTTACTCACCGGTTAGGGGTTTTAACATAGCCTGTTTCTTGGCATGTTTCTACTGCCACACTATTTGAGTTAGAAAAGTTCAATGGGTAATATTAGCTTAACTGTGGAACTGTGATATTTAATAGGATTTTATGTAAATAGCTAATATGTGCACATGACAGCAAGTTCTCACAGTTAAATATTGTCACAGAAGCATCTTTTGATTCCATTATAATCCTTATTTCATTTAACAATTAAACAAATAGAGCCTGCTGAGGCTACTATTGAATAATGATAACAAAAAAGTTTCTTCGCCCTACGATCTTCAGAAAGTTGTGGCAACAAAAGTATATGGTTTACATTGGTATTACAGGAACTGCTTTGGAAACCTGAGCTCACGGGGATAAACAAGGTCTCTACAGAGTAGCTCAATCTCAATGGCCATTTCTGGGATTTGGTTTGTCAGAAATGCTTTGTTTTGTATATGGAAATATTTTTCAACCTTATGCATTCAAAACGTGTCTGAATAAACACCTTGCTAAGGTAAGGAAGTTCTGTAAAACAGAATGGGGCAATAATAAAAATCAGTGAATGTTCTTCAGAAGAAACCTCAGATTGAAAGATTTTATTATTTGCTACCTCCATCTTTTTAGTACAGTCTTTCTAGTTTGGTGTCTGACACAATGTTTTTATCAGTAATTAAATTTCATTATTTAGAATAAGCATAGTGTTGGTACTATTATATTGATTTGCAGGCATGTGTCCTTAAGATTAAATTCAGAAGTTTTACTCATTCCTTTGTATTGAATCATCACCTTTACAGTCAAAAGTCTGGCAATGTCTGCAGGTCTTGATATCATTCATTACAGAACTGCCAAGGCTAAAGTTAAATGATTTCTTTTTCAGTGGTGTTATCTTGTTTCTATACAGGTTGGACAGATAAGCCGAGTTGAAAAGGGAGGGGTTTTTTCATCTTTTTTTTTTTCCTCTCTGAGACTGAACTGATCAAATTTTGCTAAAGGCCTTAAAACTGGTGTTCTAGTTTGTGCATCTTAAGTAGCAAAATGACAGAAGCACACATCTTCCTCACCAGTTTACTGGCAACACTCTGTGACAAATGATTCTAATAACATTTGGTACCTGTTGCGTATAAATCTCATGCTCCAGAAGAAACAGTGATGATCCTAATGACAAAGTGTCTCCTGTAGGGATGGTTTGTGATGTCCACATCTGCAGATACAATACTGAGCGTTCCTTTAATATTTAAGGCTGACTATTCCTAGTCAAATGACAGGGCAAGAGATGTTCAGATAATGGCAAGTAGTAAAATCACTGTATTTCCAGCTCCTGGAAAACACAGACTTTGGCTCTTTCAGATCTTAAGTTTAATATTAATGTCCCTCAGTGTTTACTACCTAAATCCTTCAAATGCCTAGGTTTTCATTTAACCTTAAGCCTTGTTAATAGTTTGATTAAAATTGAGACCATGTATGAGTGATGTAGCAGTGTCAGGTTCGGAACTTTCTTTACTCATTACAAATGATACTGAATAAGTAATACCCTCCAAATAGCTTAATATTTCTTCCAACCTGGATCATCATTTATGGTCCTTTTTCGCTGCAGTAACAAACACCATTGTCCAGGATATTGTCTGCGAGTCAAGGACCAGAGATTAACAGTTTATTATATGTCATTATTATGTACCTGAAGCAGATTTATTCTGCAGGCGTGGTGTGGCACTTCCATGACACAAACCCGAGTGGGTTCCTGTATCTTAGTTCCTAGATGTCTCACCTCAGTGGTGAGTTGTTTGGTCCTTTCCTTGCTTCCAAGATGACTACTTAAAAACACCCATGAGCAGATTACTGCTAAACTGCAGTCACATTCCCACTTATGCTCCATCTTCTTTCTGGCCCCGTGTCTCTTGGTTTCCTTTCTATGGTGTGGCACATCTTCCCGAGGAAAATGCTCTCACCAGAACCAGCCTGCAAGTTGGCAAGTGTTTAAATGGTGGTGGGGACAGATGTGAACCCCTTCAGAAAGAGGAGCATTGAAATAAGGGCTCTCATGCTCCAAGTGATCTAATCAGTAAACACAGACAGAAGACATCATCCTTGTAGCTCTCACTGTTTTGGAGGAGTGAGCTGTCCCTTTGTGTTCTGAAAGAGAAGAGGGAGGTGCCTCCCCTTTGGAGACAGCTCAAGCAAGGCAGTGGGCCACCAAGGTATGGTGACACTGCTCTGCAGTCCATGGTAAAGCCCTGGAGACAGGGAACAGAACTGAAAACGTACCCTTTACTCCAGTGTTTCCACCATGATACTCTGCACCAGTACACTGAAGGTGGGTATTTATGCTGCCTTATTCAGGGTATCTAGGTTTCTGACCTCGAGTGCCAAGGCTCCAGAAACAGTCAGTGATCTTCAGAGGACAAATGGAGGAACCTAAATGAAAAGCATAGTGCTTTCATTCAACTATAATTCGAGTTGAGCTCCTGCATTAAGCATTTCAGTCAAATGCTGAAGGTCAGATGGCACGGGCTGTCTTAGGTGTCTCCTTGCTCACTGTGACTCTTTGCAGTCCTATGTATGTGATTCTCAATTTTGCCTATGCTTTTAATGTCTCCCTGACTGACTCAACTTCTGACTTTCAAGCAGAGGGCCAAGTGCCTCAACGGAGGCATTTTATTTCCCTTTATTCAACTTAATCGTGAAATATCAAGTTCTTGCAATATGCAGCCATGTCAAGAGGCAAAAATAAACATGTAACGCTCTGAATTATTCCTCGTACCTCCACCAAGTCCCTCCTGTTTGTCTCGCAGCAAACCTAAACGAGTGTAATGGGGTATGGGAGGGCTCTCCAGACACGCTTGTGTTGCGGGTGCAGGGTAACTCAAGTTGCTGTTTCCGTTAAGCTTTTAATATTCCAGCACTCCACCACCTTCGTTCCTTTGTTAATTAATGGCACTAATTGGGCTCTCATCGGGCTGTCAGCTCCCGGCAGGGCGGGGAGCGCTCGCTGGGCCCCCCCTGCGGCGCCCCCCGCCCTCGCTGCGCGCCCCGGCGGCCGCGGCCCCTCGGGTGGGCAGGGCGGGTGAAGGGCGCGAGGCCGCGACGGGAGGAGCCCTGGCCCGGCCCGGGCCGGAGCGGAGCAGGGAGCGGAGGATGCGCCGGGCGCGGGGGGCCGGGGTGCGGGCTCTCCTGTGTCAGCCCGGAGCCCGGGTAGGAGGCGCGGGCCGGAGCGTGCGGAGGAATCCAGCGGTGAGCGCGGGGCGCGGGAAGAGGCGGGCGCGGGTCCTGCCCTCCGGCGGAGCGCCCCGAGCTGCCGCAGGGGGGTGCTGGCGGCGGGGCCGCCCAATCCGCGCGGGGCTGGCCCCTGTGACTGGCGGCGCCGGGGAGGGGGGCGAGCCTGGATCCCTGGCTCTGCCTTCCCCGGAGAGTTTCCTCGCGGGGGCGTCCGGGGCTGCCTCTTCCCTGGGCGCTGCCGGCGTTTTCCCGCTGTTGCCGAGCATTGGGCCGGGGAAGGCGGCGGCGGCAGCGGCAGAAGCAGAGAGCGAGGGAAGCAGCCACATGAATCAGTTTCTCTCTGTATCCGGCTCCGGGCAGAGTCGGCGACCATAGCGGGGAGGAGGGGAGAGGGGGAAAAGCGGCTACTGCAGCGGCGGCAGCCGGGGGCTCCCCTCGCCGCCGAGGTGGGTAGCGGGCCCGCAGCGTGCGGGAGGGGGGCGGTGCGGGGCGGGGGCACCGCGAGTAGCGGTGCGGGGGCCGGGGGTGCCGCTGCCCCGGCCGGCTGTCGCCGCTGTGGGGCGGCTGGATGTCGGCGGGCAGCGGGAGGGAGGGGAGAAAAGTTGCTGAGGGCGCCTGGGGGCTGCCCCGCGGGGCGGCGGCGGCGCTGCTCGCGTTCCGCCGCTTCTCACCGTCGCCCGGGGCCGGAGAGGGGCTGCGGCGGATCGTCCCCGCCGCGCGTGGGACGGGCTTCCCCCCCTGGCCGGGGCCGGAGGGTTCGGGGCGTGTTGTTCCGCAAGTTCTCTTTTTGCTCCCCGCTTCGTTGCTTCAGCGATTGTGGGTGTCGCTGTGTCAGGGTGAGAAAATACCGCCATCAACGCCTCTCGCTCTCCCCGGCTGAGCAGCCCCAACAGCGCAGTTCCCCCCTCCAGCTTCCCCCGCCCCGCGGGGGCCGGGGCGGGCCGGCCCCTCTCCCCGCGGCGGGGCTGCGCTCGCTGCCCGCTCGGTGCCCCCGCGGCGGGTCCCGCCCGTACCCTGCGGGGCGCCCGGCGGGGACCCCGCGCAGCCCCCTCTCCTCCCACGGGTGCCCGCGGGTGCGCGCAGGGCAGCGCGCCGCGGTGCGACCTCCCCCGCCTCGTGCGAGGGCAGCCCGTCACGTTTCGTCTCCGCTTCCCTCCCCAGGTGCTGCGGGACTGGTGCTCGCCGAGCCGCCACCGACGCGTCTCGTCCGTCCCCCCTCCCCTCCTGGAGCTACGCGGCCTCGGCTGCCAAATGCGCGGAGGGGAGAGACTTTGGCTCAAAATCCCCCGATCGTAAATAGAGAGAAAGCGGAAGGAGAGCCACCGCCGAGCGGCCGCGGGAGGAGGGGAGGGGGGCAGCGGCGGTGCTTCTGCCGTAGCCAGGGAGGCTGATGGCGGAGTTTGGCAGCGGTGGCGGCACCGGCGGCGGGGGGCTGCCCTCCTCCCCGGGGCCGCTCCAAGGGAAGGTGGCCTTCAAGGCAGGAGATGGGGAAGGAGGAGGAGGCGGCGGCGGCGGTGGTGGGAGATCCCGCTTTGACAGTGCGGGCAGCCGGGTTTCCAACGGGGACTGTGCCCAGCCGGGAGCCGGCGAGGAACCGGGATCAGCTCCTCCTGCAAGCCCGGAGAGCAGCAGCAAAGAGAAAGGATTTTCCACCAGTCAACAACGAGAAGGCAAACCTGGCATCCCCCGGAGGAGCAGCATAATTAAGGTAAGAGCTCCTGCTCCTCCCCATCGGGGTCTTGGGTCTTTTTCTGTGACAGGGGCAGGGAGATGCAGGCGATAGATTTGGCTCACAGAGCCTTGGCTCTAGATGAAAAGAAGGGCGCCTTTTTTCTTTCTCTTCTTTTCCTCCCTCCCTGTGGTGAGGGGACTTGATTTTTCCTTTGTCAGAAGTGGACAACAGTGAGAGGATGGCTTTGTACACATCCACACCAGGGGTGGAGAACGTCGTGCTTTGAGGTTTATTAAAGCAGAAGGCTTTAACTCCTCTTAGAAAAGGCGAGAGAAACTGGCTGGCTTGTGACAAGACAACATGGGCACCAGCCTGGTAGGGAAAGATGTGAATTGCACAGTATGCTTGTTATTTGGGATGCACCTGTGCAGAGCAATTTTGTGGCTCCATTGGCTTGTGTGTGTGACAGGCACACAGCAGGTGATGAGAGATTCAGGATCTCATTGGGCTGGGGGTGGGAGGAGGTAGAATAGGGAACATTCTTCTTGTTAAAAGTGACAGCTCGTTTAACAGTAGGCTGTGTTGTACTTCACCTATAGAAACATCTTTATTTATACTTAACTCTGCATATTCTGAATGCTAATGTTTCAGCTTGAAAAGTAGAGGGAGCATCAATGGTAGAATGTAGCTTGGGCAAAAAAAAGGAATGGGATTGCTTTTTTAAAATACAATTATTTCTACAAGTACAGTTGTTCTCTTTTGTTGTGTCTACGGTTCCTGAAAGATGTTTTGGGTTGCCTTTCCCAACTCCAGTGAAAAGGTTGAGAGAACATAGAGAAATTGCTCCATTGGTATAACAGCTGGACTAGCTGTAAAATGAGGCACAATTGCGAGTGTTTAAAATCTGAGTTTAATCAAGATCAGCTAAATGTAATGTTTTCTTTGATATTTATATACTTCCAAAATCAGCTGTGGTGGGCTGACCTTGGCTGGATGCCAGATGACCACCAAAGCCACTCTATCACTCCCCCCTCAGCTGGACAGGGGAGAGAAGATAGAAGAAAGGCTTGTGGGTTGAGATAAGGCATGGTAGAGATCCCTCAACAGTTACTGTCAGGGACAAAATATACTTGACTTAGGGAAATTAATGTATTACCAATCAAATCAGATTAGGAATGAGAAATAAAACGAAATTTTAAAAACACCTCCCGTTCACCCTGCCACGCTCCAGCAGTGCAGGGCAATAGGCAATGGGGGTTGTGGTCAGTTG
Source organism: Myiozetetes cayanensis (assembly GCF_022539395.1). NCBI lineage: Eukaryota > Metazoa > Chordata > Aves > Passeriformes > Tyrannidae > Myiozetetes > Myiozetetes cayanensis. The sequence goes on along the minus strand of NW_026086604.1, from coordinate 115,471,250 downwards.
TTTCTGCTGCTCCTTCCTCCTCAGGGGCAGTACCACTCACTCTCTTCCCCTGCTCCATCATGCGTTCCTCCCATGGGAGACAGGGTCACAAGTCTTGCCAGCACACCTCCTCCGGTGTGGGCTCCACAGGTCCTGCCAGGAATCTGCTCCAGTGTGGGATTCCCACAGGGTCACAGCCTTCTTCAGGCATCTGCCTACTCTGCCATGAGGTCCTTCACGTGCTGCAGGTGGATATTTGCTCCACTGTGGATCTCTGTGAGCTGCAGGCGTACAGCCTGTTTCACTATTGTCTGTACCACGGGCTGCAGGGGAATTGCTGCTCTGGCACCTGGAGCACCTCTGGCACCTTCTCCTGCTCTTCCTTCACTGACCTTGGTGTCTGCAGAGTTGTTTCTCTTGTATATTGTCCCTTCTCTCTCTGACTGCAATTGCTTCCTCCCTCCCTTCTTAAATCTGTTATCCCCCAGTCACTAATGAGGCCAGGCTTGGTCAGCTTGGAGCTGACTGGCATTGGCTGTGTCAGTCACAGGGGAAGATTCTAGCAGCTTCTCACAGAAGCCCCCCATGTAGCCTCCCTGCTACCAAAATCTAGTCCCGGAAACCCAAGACATTCCACTCCTTGCCTCTGTGAATTACATATTTAAGAATTATCATTAAAATCCACATTCATCACACAGTCTTCACAAACTTCAGTCACATCAACAAAAAAAGAATTCACCACACCAAAATCAAAACAACACCATCACGACACCAAACAAAAGGGGACAATTTACACACACAATCCATCCCTTGCCTCTTCACCACAGAACAGAAATTTCACACAGTCTATGTTTTACCTGTTACCCCTCTTGTTCTGATGATTGGATGGTAGAAAAGCATGTGGGATTTCAAAACTAGTAGTGTATCGAAAGTTGTATTATTGTCTCCTGGATCTTGCTGTAAAAACGAAGGGGAGGGCAAGGGCAGTGAGCAGTGAAACACATTTGACAGCCTGCACCCACCCTTCCTGTTTGAGCAGTGATGCTGGGCGTGTACATGTGGTGTGTATGTGTGTGTGTGTGTTAAAGAAATTACAACAATGGACAAGGGGCAGCCGAGCTTGGTTTTGGAATGACTTAATATTTGCTGGATTTGCCAGTGATTTTTTTACAGGTCTGATACTTATTAACACTGTTTTGTTTCCTCTGTAGTAGCCCAAGAAAGATAGTAGTGTTGTTTGCAGTGTTTATCATGCCACTGTACTACTTTGTAGTGTGTGATTTAATTATACAGCAACCTTCTGCCTCTCTGGGGACCAGACAAGGTCACAGTGCCTAGGGATTCATGATATATTAAGATCAAGAAGCATGAGATAAGGAAATAGGTTTTGAATTGCATTTCACGGATACCCGAATCAAGGTTCTTAGTTTCTACAGGAATGATAGCACTTTGGAATACAAAATTATTCAACTTTCTGCTGTTATTACCAATGAATACCATTTTGCAGATGTGAACAGTAATCTGTTTTAGCAGCCAAGAACCGATTACTAATGTGTTATCATTTCAATAATTATCATGAGTGGAAAAATGCGACAACATAACGTTTAAAGTTGTGCAGTCCATATTTATTTTAGATATGACTGTTTTAATACTTCTGGGAAAAATCACTCATCTTCATATATTCTGCATATTATTCTGCCTGCTTAGTTCAGCAGTTCGTAGGTGGTTTGAATCCGGTTGTGCTGGTGCCTGGTTTTCTTTGTGAAACCTTTTGGAATAGGTAGTAAACCTTAAGATGCTTCTTGCCTGCTCTTGCAGAGCAAAAGTCTGTAAACAGAGAGGAAAAAGTAAAATGTAATATATTTTTGAAAAGTGTTTTAATAATTTATACCAAGGATATAAAACTGCTCTTAAAGAAGATACAGGGTAACCTCAGGAAACAGGTCTGTTCCATGCAGGTGTAGATTTCATACGTTCATGCAAAACATGACATTGTTTGTTGATCTGTAAAATACACCTTTATGGAAAATCTAATACTTTAAATGTTGTGTCTGCTAATTACTGTGTAGGCTTTTGAGTTGCAAACGAAAAACTTAACATTTAAATAAAGTTCCAGTTCAGATTAAATTCTTATAGAACCACATGTTTGTGCATGAAAATCAGGAGCAGAGATATGCATTTTATTTTGGTTTCAGTCTCTGCTTCCATTGGTTGTCTATTTTCATAACTCTGAGAAGAGCAGTTGCTGCCTTTTTCCCCTTTCCTTTCTTACTTGCAGTCTCCGTTCTGTCTCTTTTTCTGGTAGCTCTATACTTTTTTTCTGTCTATTTTGATTAATTTTCTTTGCCTTAATCAATTTGTCTTTTTCTTTCTTGTTTGGTACAAGATGATATATGAGTTTGAAGTGTCACCTAGGATGATGACAGGTGGTAGGGTCACTATTACTGGAAAAACTAATACAATCTTCATACATAGTAGTTTATGTGGCCTTTCACTAATATATAAACTGTTTAGGCTGAAAGGATTAAAGATTGTACTCTTCATTTCTAGCAATTTTTGTGGAATAGCCTATTTCATTGCTTGCCTTTGAACCAAATTTGAGGGCTAGGACCTACATACCTGTGTTTACAGAGATTTTTTCCCTTTCTATTTCTTACTCTCTGTATTTATGAGATTCTGACTTTTCAAGAGTCAGATGCTGATGATGCGTTGTGCATTCATGAGAGTTAGGCTCTCAGAAAGCTGATTTGTGAACTAATTTATGTGCCACTTATTTGAATGTAGTGGGTTTGGGGGTCACTGTTTTGTTTTTCCATAGTAATTTCCTTGGTGCAAGTAGCTATGGTTTCCTATTACACAATTTCCTACAATATTTCCTATAATACTCTGTAAAATGAATTTACATCTTGCAGTGTAAAGTAGATTTAAGCATCTTGTGAACTTTTCTTAGCTGCTCTGACAGTTGGCCATGAGCTTGCTTCATTTTTGTGTGAGGTTCCTCCATGCCTCTCTTAAAGAGACTTTGAAGTGGTGGGCATTTGAGAATCTTTAAGGCAGCAAATGCCTTGTGGTGTATGGGTATGTTTCCTCAGAGCTGCTTGCTTCCAGGGGTGTCCAGTAAATGCTTACAGAACCTCGTGGTTTCTCAAAGCTATAACCCTAGACAGAGAGAGAGATCCAGGAGGACAGATACATCCTTATTAGGAGACAGGTTGCAGTAATAAAATGAGAAGAGAGACACTTAGGAGAGACTGCAGTTATTTAGGAAGACAACAGAGAGAAATACACAGAGAAAGGTGGCTTTGGCATTCTGTGAGCAGGAATGTTTTTATCAACATGTGCGTGGAAGCAAAGTCCGGGGTGTTTGTTTTGCATATACCAATACTGATGTCAGTGCCAATAAATTTCTTGGCTGATAACTTAAACAAACTTGTATCTCTTTTTTTATTCTGGGTGTAAACTCAAGCTTTCATATTGTAAAGTCATGACCTTGCTAACATTGTCAACTCCTAAGTTTCAAAGTTTGTGAGAAGAGAGAAGCCAAATTTAGCAAGTAGATATTCTAGGGTTTAATTTTCAGCAGAGCTTTGCTTTTAAAACTAAACATGCTTATGTCTGTGTCTTTCTGTCACATACAGCATATACAACAAGATCTTTTTTTTTCTTGTTGTAATACCAGTCTACGTTACTATCTTGTTCGATCTTCTGTGGTCTCTAGTTCATACTGTATACCTGTTTGTGTCAGGTGTTCAAAATATGAAATATGGAGAATGTTATTCAGTGTTTTCTACCACTATGATTGTTTTAAAGGCTTTAACGCAAAGCCTTTTGTGTTCTTGGTAAACTCTAAAGTGGTATTTTCAGTAGATTTAGGTTCTCTGTAGTCCTAAATTACCTTAGCCACAATGGCACGTTTGGAAGTCTTTCTGAAGGCCCAGGAATAGATCATGCATATTTGGTCTCCTTCTGAAGGGATGTAAAGGAACTAGGTTGCTGGACTCAGTTTAAAGTATATGAAATTACCTGATTTTCAGTCATCTTTCATATTGCAAATATTGCTGTGGGGAGATTCTTTTATGTATTTGTATGTGCATACATTTATGCCCAAGTAACTTCTTACTTTGTCACACGTTTGCAAGTAAACTTGATTGAGCAGTCATACACTCAAAGGTGCTAAGGCTCCTTAAGTTCAAAGAAAAGAGTCATAGAGAAGAAAGGAGAGAACTAAGGTGTATTTTGTTTCCTCATGCTCTTTCCCCTTGGAAACAAAATGCTACAGTATCATCCGAATTCCTAGGTAACAGAAGATCTGTGGTTCTGAAAGTCCCAACAGTGAAAGATGTTTTGCCCAGAGCACATGTGCTAATTGACACCGAAATTGATAGCACAAAAAAGGCATATATTTAGGAAAGGAAGCTGTGATAGTTGAGCTGTTCCTACGTCTGACCTTATACGGCCATTCAGCTAGACAGCCAAATAGGTTTTTCTGAGAGGCTGTTTCTGGATGTGCTTTCGCCTGTTTCTTAGTTTCCTCTTGTTGATTTATTGTAGATCTGTCTCATCTCTTTGGTTTGTCACATAGTATGAGAGAACTGAATAGCTGACTGCACCTCCATGAATCCTGGAGCTTTCTTTTAGAGGATGCTGTCTCCAAGGTTTGTTGGACTCTTAGCTAGACTACAGAAGATGACCAGCACCTATCCGTATTTGTATTCATTCTCCTCCATCCTCTACTACTGATTGTGTACTGGCTTCCTAATTTTTAAAAATATAATCTATATTTTAAAAGAATACTTAACACCACAACAATCCAAAATTTATATCTTCTGTGAGATACAAAAGCTGTAAGCCTTAGGTATTTGCATAGAGTATCATGTATATACATAACACATAGGCAGTTTGCTATTTGTTAACAGTGACACAGGACTGAGATGTGTGATGGCCACTGAGTGGGTATGTTATGCATTGCATTTGGTGTGTATTTTTATTTGCATTAGCAGTTTCTGCAGACCGCAGTAATCAAAGTTTTATTTGAATATATGTAACACAATTTAAAAAAAAAAGAAAAAGGTGTTTGTAGAAATGTATATATGTGGATACTCACTTTACACAAGTTCAGTATGCAATTTAGTTAGCTTATGTATTATAGCCCACAAAGATAAAGTATTTTTTCCAAAAACTGACTTGGAGCAGGAGCTTAATTTGGATGAATTTAGCTTCTCTGACTTCTCTTCTGGAAGAGTGTATGTGTCTATTTCTGTTGACTGAATAAAGAGTTTGGCTAGTGTGAATAATAGCAACTCCTTCACCCCCTCCTCCCACAAAACCAGAGACTGTCCACAAAACATGTTCTGTCTGTTCAGTGGTGAAAAATTATTCAATGGCATTTAAAGTCATTATGAATGCTTGATGAATTTTTACTTATGCCTACTATGCTTGATCAAAGATACGACTATTAGTTTACTCTATTTTTAAACTAGGAATTAGAGCCGTGGTCTCCTGTTCGTGGCTCAAAAGCTGCTCCCATTATTTGATTGCATTCATGGAAAATTAAAAAAGATTTCAGCAGAGACTGACAGGACAAGTTAACTGTGTAGCTTCCCAGCCTTTGCTGATCCATGGGTGATACTGCCATCAACTTTTGTATTGGTTGCACTGACTCTATTAGGAAAAACCCTTAAATAAAATTTGCCAGTTGTCAATCCTTACAGGCCAAATTAAGTTGAAATACGTATTGTAATACTAGTACATGGATTCCAAATTACTCATCTTTGCACATAAATGTAGAATTGTGCTCAAAATTCAGAAGTCTAAGTGTAAACAGACTAGCAGGTAGATTTTAGGGGAGGGAAGGTATATAGTAATTGATGTTTAATGTGCACAGAGAAGAGGAAAATATGAGAAAAATCAGCAACATATATGCATTGAAGAATGTTAGAAAATAGGGCTGGAAGAGACCTCAAGAGGTCAGTCTACTCTGCTCTGCTGCTCTGCTACAGGATCAACTGTTAATAAATTTCAGTATGATGCTCTTTGTCTTTTAATCACCTTTTGTTCGTGATCCTTCTATGCAGGCTGCTGGCTGATTGTTCCGCTTTGCAATGGGCAAAAGTAATCATCTGCACAGAGTTTAAAAGCTTGTACTTGTCCTACTAACTGCATTCTAATTATTTCAGATTATATCTTCAATTTGTCAGGTTCCTTCTGATTTTAACTTACCTTCTAATATGCAGGCACCTCTTCCATCTTCAGGTAAAGATCCAGTTTTAAATATGCTCTCATTTCCATCATATATGATGCATGATTTTTTTCTTTTTTTGTTAAGTGATTGTAGACTATGGATTTTACATACAAGATCAAATTCGATACTCCATAGTTAAAATAAAAATTGGTTATTTATACCTTTACCACCTGTAAATTAGGCAATATGATGTTGTAGAATCAAGTTCAGAAATATAATTCATGAGAAAATATTGTTCCTTCTAAATATTTTAAAATAATAGTTAATACAAATTTATACTATTATTACTGCATTACAGCATTGGCATAAAAAAGGGTCCTTTCAAAGGGGCTGGTTTGTTTGTCTTTAAGGAGAGTAAGTAGTAAGTGGCCTCTTTCCCTGTTTCACAGCTGGGTTTATAAAGACTGTTGTTACTGTTTTACAGTTGATTTTCACATCTGACATACCTTTTAGACATGGGGTAGTGCCATTGCCATACTTACTTCTCCCTGTTTTTGGAAATTATGCATGAAACAGTCCTTTGGAAGGATATGTTACCTATCATCTTGACTGCAGTACATCTCTTAGTATGTACTCAACTAGCTTCATTTCTAGAGATGTCTGTATAGACTCATCTGTCTCTTGCTTCTGAAGGGGAACATCCCTGAGTTCACTCACCTGTTCCCTCCTAGACACTGACCTCACGGAACACCAATGTTCAAGACAGTGAAGAATGCAATATGGCATGTGACTGGAAATCAGCAGGATTGAGGCTTACAGTGTTAACTGGTGCAGCCTTGGGAAACTAAAATATCTGTGATTCATTTCTGCCTCTCCTGGGATTCCTTTTAATGTCATTTGACCCTTTGGAATAACTAATAAAATATCCCTGAGTACTTCAGATTGTATATCATGCTCAGGGATCTTTTCAGATCCCAAACATTCATATTCTGGAAATAAATGCAGGCAGACAAGAAGTGTCTTTAAACAAACAAACAAACCAACCCGTTTTCAGAATAGCAACTGGCAGCTTTATAAAGTGAAAACTAAAAAATAACAAGATATCGAGCTGGACTTCAAAATTCACTGTAAAAAAATATTTACTTTAATAAAAGAAACTTATTTGTGGGTTTTATTTTGGTATAAGAAATGGGTACCTTACAAATATATAGCAAACAATTGATATTATGTCTATTAGTGTCATGACTGCCCTAATACCTTTGCTAAAATTGGTGAAAATAGTTTGATATTTTCTCTAAATTATGAGTTAATCAGTATTGCAGAAGAAAAAGAACTGCTGCTTTTTTCATAGAATCATAGAATTTTCAGGATCTTTTTATGGTTAAGTTGCCGTGATAATAACTTTTTCCTCCCTTTTTGCTTATCTCTTTTTTCCCCCCCTTTCTTACCAGCATTATTATTTTGCTTTCACTGAAAAAAGGCAGAGCATTATAAAGTTCTTTACGTGCTTTGATGTGTTAGTATCCATGTATGTGATCATATCCCCATCCTTTACTGCCCTTTTTAGTGCAGGAGAGGCGAGGGAGAATGATTGTGAAATTCTGCAGCAGCAGAATGGTCTGCATGGGTTTTGTTTTGTGAAGCATCTCTTATGATAGAAAATCCTGGGTGCTTTATATATTTCTTTACCTAGTCCAGGATGACAGAAGTGTTTGACGTTGTCTATCAACTGTTTACTCTAAACTACAGTCCTTAAATAAGGTATAAATGGCTGCTTATTTAAAATATATAAACTAATTTAATTGCTTAATTCTTTGTATTACCATGGTGTAAGGTGGGCTAAAAGGACAGGAATTCAGCTTGCTGTCAAAGCTTTTGTTTAGATTTTCTTCCTATTGTTGGTGTTTTTAGGATAGGCAGTTGTTTATTGATTTTAGCTGACTCCTGTAAATGGTACAGGAACACACAAAAAAAAAAAGGCGAGAGAGCAACTTTTTTAACTCTGCCATTCTTTTTCCTTTAGTAAATTAGAAGCAGAATGAGTATCTTTCCTGTACATGTTTTAAGAAAAGTCTGAGTTGGTGAAATAACACTTACATTCATTGCAATATTCATTTGCTTACAAATACATACATTTTTGCTACATAAGGTGGGAAGAAAGTAGTAGTTGGAAATAAACTGCTTAAGGAAATAGCTTGAATCAACTGAACGTACTTTGTCATTTTCAGAGAATAGTCACTAAATAATTTTTTTTTTTTTTAGATACGTCGATAGCAGTTTGTTGCAAAAAGCATTTCCAGTGTAAGTCCTAGAGTTTAGGACTAATATTTATGTGAAATAGTTTACTGTATTCAGTCATGGCACGTTACTACCACATAGTGGAGAAAGAGCAGACATAAGTAGTTTGAGTCCATGTAGTTTTATGTTTTTCTTGCTTTTGAAGAGCCCTCAAGAGCATTATAAAGCTTATTGGATGTACTTCATTTGTTAAGCCCAACTCTCCTTTAATTTCTCTTTGTGCTTTCCAGTTGTAGTAGTTGCAGTGATGAGTTTCACAACCATTGTTTGAGGCTGACACTTTTTCAGCTTTATTTGTTCCTCATCTTAAATAACATGTACCTTTTGCCTCATGCTTGGTCCCTCTTCAGTGAGTGGCTGGCCTGATCTGGAATCCACTCTAAGAGAGGTGGTGGAACGTGAAGGCACCGCGTGCTTTTAGCTGCGAGTCTCATCTTTTTGTATTTTGTAGGTTTAGAAGTAGTATGCTGTGGAAGAATTCATAAGTCTTTCACTATCTTACTCAGCCTGGTTCAGGTTTGTGTCACCTTGTCTGTTGTGTCCCTCTGCCTGTTCCCTCCACCTCTGGTCTCTCCCCATCCCTCTCACAGCCTGGCCTTTTTGCTTCAGCAGTAACAGACTGGTCATACCCTGCTTTTCTTCTGTAACTGCTGGTGGAGATCCTTCTATTCCCAGCAGAGTGCTGGAGCAGAACTCTGTGTGCTCTGTGCTGCACTGCAATAGTTCGTGCTTGCTTGGAATCCTCAAAAAGCAGTGGCAAAAAGGTATAACAGATTCCAGTGTAAGGCTGTCGTCCTTCACAGGGGGTTTAAGTCCCACAGGGCTTGAACCTATCTATGATGAAGGCTGACTGCACAGCTTGGGGTAGATGCATCTGTTTCTCCCAGTCTTCAAAAGCTGCCAGTCCTTGTGAATTTAAGAGTGGCTGCCAGGGTCAGGCCAAAAAGTCCATTGTGCTCATTACGTTGCCTCCAACGGGAAGAATAGAAAAAGCCTCCTTTCCTGACATCTACTTCCAGCTTTAAGTGAGCTGGAGCTAAGATGTCTCTGTGTTTAATCATTAAGGGCTTTTTCTCCCCATTAATTATCAAAGGCCAGTTTGACTTTTGGAAGCATTTCTCCACTGTAACATCCTGGGGCAGTTTAGCTATGAGTTGTGTGAAGAAGTCCTTTTTGTTGCCTTGTTTTACCTGCCTGCTGCTTACTTTTTCACCTGTTATCCCCAGGTTCTTGTGTTAGAAGAACACTGTTTTCCACACATGAGTTGAAAGGTGTTCCTCACATTTGCTTTGTATAATTATTTTTTCCTGGGCTAAAGAATCTTGATTTATTTAGTTTTTCCACCTATTTAAGTTTTTCTCTGTGTTTTTCACTCTGATGCCCTTTTATGTATTTTTTTCCCCTCAATTTTATTAATTTTTTGCAGTGCAGGACTAAAATGTTATTCCAAGTGTGTGCCAGTCAAATACGTAAATCCACTGTGGCATAATGAAGGTTTAGCAATATTGTGATGCTAAGTTGGACTGTAATTTATTTATTTTTAGTGTTGTCATCATCAAAGATTTAAATGGTATCACTGTCGCTAACTGGCAATGGAAGAGTGCTGTTAAAACCTTTTGCTGAATATTTAAAACCTTCCTTTTGAAGAACTGTGTAAGAATGGGTATGCTAGTGATGATGCTTGTGTTGGAAGTGGCTGCCATTAACAATTTTGCAGGAGGCAGAAATTCTGTTAGAAGTCTTTTAATGTGTTATAAAGTCTTTTTATGGTGCTGGTGACACAAAGCATTGCTGATTGGCACATCTAGCTTCCAGCTGTGGTCGAGTATATTTGTTTGCCCAGAATAAAATGGCATGGACATTGCATACAGCTGAAAAAAAATATAGTACTGATAAAAGTGATTTCATTTTATAGCAAGCTTGAAATAGGAAGGATCTTGGGTTTGTAATTACAATCTGATATTATTTTGGATGTCATAGATTTCTGAGTTTTAAAATTCTTGTAGAACACTCACGTTAATGGATTATTTATATTTCATCTTTGATTTCTTTTGCTTTTATAATGTGTGAGGCTCTTCAGGATACCTATGTCAGATTCCAGAAGAGCAAGAAGGTATTTCTGGTCTTTAGGAAACTCACACAAAGTGTAGCAATCAGATTAGCTTCCTGAAAATAGAACATCTAATACTTCATCGCAAAGAATTATTCATCTGAGGATTAAGAAGATTATTAAATAGTTGCAGTAAGCAATGAACAACAAAAATAATTAGAAGTTTGTGTCCTGCAACATTGATTCAATTATCATAGTATTATCTTAGAAGGAAATCCCAATGCTTTGTTGCTTGTCTGTCTTTCTCCTTCAAGAAACAAGACTACCATTCTTGCACCTGCTACACTGAGGGAAGGGAGAGAGGCAACACTTTAAAGAAAATAAAATGTTTGAACCTCTGTCTTATGTTACACTACTGCTAAGAAACATTTACATCCTGCTATGTTTAGATGATACAGGAGAACTCCACTGTCTGTGGTCATTCTGTGCATTACATTGGCCACGGTTCTGTGAGGCAAAAATTGTGCTGCTTGAAGCTTCCTCACTTCCATCTCTGCTGTTTTTGTAGTTTGCCAAAGTCATTACTTATTTTAAATGAGCAATGAAAAGCCATTTCTTTCTGCCTCTGGGAAATCTTTGTTTCAGTGTAATTTTTTACTGTAAAACACAATAAGAAATGTTCTAAAACTCTAGGAAACTTTGAACCAAACTGTTACTGAAAAATGTAATTATCTCACATTATACATTTTCTTTCAGTGGTCACATTAACTGATTGGGAGGAGGTGACACCTGCTAGAATTTTATAACCCTATTTTGCTTACATGTAAGAATTTAGGGAAAAAACCAAACCCTTTTTGGTCTGTAACTTGAAAAATTTCGGAGATGATGGGCATCTTTTCTCCATGTCCTTGACCAAATAATTTTGAGATTCTTTACTAAAGATAGTTATTATGCTCAACTTTTCACAATCTGTTTTCCTTCAGTTATTGCAAAATTTATTAGGGCTGAGACTTTTTTTTTCCACTTGTATATCATAGAGAAACAAAGTCTGAGAAATCAGTGTAAAGGGTAGAACTGTGATTAAGAAGATCTTCCCTGACAAATAATTTGGAAATAAATGTGTCAGTTTTTCAAATAGAGGAAATAAGCAAACTATGCAAAAAGCTGTCTTTTAAGGTGGCCTCATGTAAGTCCTTCCCTTTTAAATCTGCCCATGTTACCTTTTTTGTTGTTGTTGTTGTTGTTGTTGTTGTTTATTTGGGTTTTTTTCTTTTTGCGTGTTAGACTGGGAGAGTCTCTCCTCTGGCCTTACTGCTATGTGAGTTCCAGTAGTTGACCTGTGTTGATATCTAAGAACAATAAAAAGAATAGAGTAATTTTATTTTTCTCTACTGTATCACTGAATGAGAATTGTAGTTTTCATGGTATTTGTTCCTGATTCATAGGATTTATTGGAAGAGCCAGATGTGGGAATAAAATAGAATTCTATGTGCATTTAAAATTGTCAATATAAACATAAAAGCAGACATATTTAAAGTATTACTCATTTAATTTGAGACTAAAAATAGTAGTTCCCTTTCAGGTTTGTTTTGTGGCTTGGAGATTATTAAGTACATAGGAAGAGAGTATTTTGTTGCTGTGGTGTTTGAATGGGCCAATCAGCTTCTGGTCCATAATGATACCAGTTTACATGTAGCAAAGCAGGTCAGAGCATTAAGGGAGAGTGGATATTTAAAGGGAAGAGGGAAAGTTACAGAATACTGGAGTCGCACATCTTGTTCTCTGGTTCTTTTAAATTTAATTTTCCTTTGCACTTTCATCCTTTTACAGCCAAGGATAAAGAAAATGGAAAATATCTCAAAACTATGTTTTGAGGGGAAGTGGTTTTAAACTAAAAGAGGAGAGATTTAGATTAGATGTTAGGAAGAAATTCTTGACTCAGCTGGTAGGAAGACACTGGAACAGGTTGCCCACAGAAGTTGTGGGTGCCGCATCCCTGAAGTGTTGAAGGCCAGTCTGGGTGGGGCTTTGAGCAGCGTGGTGTAATGTGTGGCATCCCTGCCTGTGGAGGTGTGTGTGGGAGGGCTTTGGAACTAGATGATCTTTAAGGTCCCTTCCAACCTAAGCCATTCTATGATTATGTATTCCTCTTGTCATGGGGCCATCCACAAAGGTGGTGGTAGCTAAAGTAGCTTCATGAGTTGTTGCAAAGGCTCTTGTGTGTAACTTCTTCGCTTCCATGTAGCTTGTGTTCCTGTTGGAAAAAAAAGATGAGGTTTGGAAGCTCTTAAACTGATAATTATCAGCTGTTCTGTTCAGTTGTGTGCTGCAAGGCAAGCATGGTGATGCAACAACTTCCGTAATTTGAAGTGGATCAGAGACTTAAAAACTGGAATATAAATTAAAGTGAAACACTCAAATAAACAAATTCTTAAATACACATATCTTCTTAAGGTTTATGAACTCTTCTGTTAAGACTGGCCTTCCTGCATCTAGCCCATCATCCTATCTCCAGTGAACGTGCAGAAGAGTGCTTGAGTGCAGGCTCTGAGAAGCATGCAAGGAAGGCAAAGTTGAAGGTCATCAAGGCAAAAGATGAGCAAGAGGACAGAATAAACTTGTGTGTACCCCCTAAATAAGTATTAGATGGGGAAAATCTGCTCAAAAAAGTACAGGATATGGAGTTGCATGGCTTGGTAAAGGATGAACTCATAACTGAAAAAGAACTCAGTGCTGGATGTGCAGGCTGCCCTGTCCCTGATGCACAGGCACTGACTGGATTCTAGCATGGGGAAGGACAAGGTACCAAAGTACCACACTGGAGCCCCTCTGGCAACCCAGGTGCTTCACAGCAAGGTCACCTGGGGGATATGGTCCTGCTGGGGCCAGTGCAGCCATCACTGCTGCCTTTGCCTCCTGGGCTGCTTTGTCCTTGAGCTTTTGCCTGCAGCCAAGACTGCCAGCACAGGGAGGCTGGGTGGGAGCTGCAGCAAGGCAGCTTTGTGAAACCAAGCATCCAGCTGCTCAGCCTCTCCGGAGTTTGAGAGGCCTCAGGGAGGTGCCCGGGTGCTGTAACAGCCTCTCAAGCTCCACGGCGCGTGGGAAGCAAGGACAGTAGCCCCCGTTGTCTCAGAAACCTCAGTGTGCAGAAAGGAGGTGACAGGCAGTGAAGTGCTGTTACTCTAGTAATGGAAGTTCACTGCCTCTCCCTGCCCTGCTTTTTGCAGAGAGAAGTGCAACGATGAACTAACATGCATCATTATGCCTCAGTATTAACCTAATATTTTTCAGTGACCTATCGCTCAAGAATCCTCTGAGCGAGAGGTTGTATTCTCATATTCTGTATCTACATTTAAAGGACAGGTTTTGCTCCCCTTATGTTTTCCCTGCTTCTTTCAGTGCAAGAAGCTAGATGTACCAACTTCACAGTGAACCCTATGCACTTTGGCATCTGTAGCACATCCTGTGGCTCAGAGTTCTGTAGCTTAAATGTGCTGATAAGTAAAAGATACTGGCTCCTCTTTATTTTGACTCTGCTAACTGCTAATTTGATGTCTCCTTAATTCTTTTTATAGGGTGGGATGGTGAGAAATCATTCCTTGTTGTTTATTTCACTTTTTAATTAGTATTCTGATGTCATGTTTGTTCTCATATAAAGTAATCATGTGTGATGTATGGCTTAAAAGATTTCTTGGAATCTTGTTTTAAACATAACATCTATCCAACCTACTTGGAAGAAAACGGAGTCTATTATTAATAACGTGCTATGTCCCTCAGCCTCTTTTTCCTCAGTATATGAAAGCAGATTGGCCACACCTGGAATCCCAGTGCACAGGGATCATCTGATATGTTTTGGCAGACTTAGTTTATCTGATTTAACTGTGAGCCACCTTTCACGGGTTGTTTTGACTTCATGAACTTGTGTGCTGGCAGTAATTTCCCACTGATAGTTTTCATTACCTGGAGTTTCTGAAACATCTGTCACATCAACATCCTCGTTTAAAGTTTGGCATTCATGTTTATCCGTTTTGTTTGTCTGCATTATTTAAATGCATCTGTTATGTTTTATCCTCTGTCACTATTGAAGTGTAGTCACATTTTATCCTCTCTTATTTGAGTATACAGTGTGACTGTGATTCTTCCACAATGGATTCGAAATCTTAAACTGTGAGCTGTTGAATCCTCAGTGGCTTTTCTCAGCTATTAAAAGGTCAAAAAAAAGTATTGAATTAAATCACTGACACTGTTCTTTATTGGTTTAGATGAAGCCTTCTTCCAACATGTCCTCTCCCTGTTTCTTCTAGTTTTGTCAAATCTGCTTGGAATTATTCTTCCCAGAATTAGCCTCTCTAGGGAGATATAAGCTGTATATTCTTTTATTTATTCTGCTTCCCTTCCGTTCATGTCTTCTACCCATGTAAGAAAAAACCCCTTATTATTTCTGAAAGTGATTGGAATGATTTGATGACTTCTGCATGTGGAAGAGAGGAAGGTTATTTTCTTCATTCTTGTTGCCTTTTTCTCTTTTCAAGGAGTTCAAGCTGGCCTTTTGTTAAGAGAAATTGCTTACTGCTTGAATCCTTAAAAAAAGTTATTGCATTGGACTTAAGATACCTGTGGCAATCTCATCAGAGGCACTGAAATTACTCCTCCTTGCTCCGCAGAGATGGGAAATTGTGGTGTGTATGAGAGATGAAAATGAACAGAAAACTGTTCTGTGGTTTAGTTATATACTAATGGGAATTGATAGGAACTGATAAAATTCAGTCAAATCTGAAGGGTCCTTAATAGGTCAATCTGAATTATTTGGAACTGGAGAATATTCTGCAGACAATTCTCAGTGTTCATCCCTAAAAGCTTAGGCTGTGAGAGATTTCTTTCACAGCTCCTGATTCAGATTCAAGCTTCATTGCTGCCATGTACTCACTACTGATTGAAAGAAAGAAGAGACAAAAACTAGTTGTATTATTCCATGCTTTTTTAAAAAGTATTTTTTATTTTAAAATGTAAATTCAAGTTGGAACATAGAATTAAGTACAAATCCCAAAATCTTAAGGAAGATGTAAACCTGGTTGCTTATAATTACAGTTTCTGCCTGGAGGATTCCCAGGAATTGTAATTTCATTTTCAAGTGAGAATTCTTTCGTTACTTTTGATACTAGTTGGAGGCTTTGAACGCCAGTCTCTGTCAAGACCTTTGGGAGAAATCTCTTTTTCTCCCCAGAGAAATATAGAGAATGAATAGTTCCTCAGAAGATTGCTGGACACACTTTCTGTCTAGAAACCACAGATAATTTGGAAGTAGAATTTAGAAGAAACAATCTGGACTGTGACTGGTTAGACTAAACAAATGGCAGTTTCTGGGGTACCGAGAAAAAATTTGGGAATACTTTGGCACCAGTGGGTAAAATAACTCTCTCTAACTTAAGATTCTAGAGTTATTTCTGTGACTTCTAGAACTGTATATAGGTTTAGTCAAAAGTAATGAGAATACAAACCCAGAAGAAATTGAGTTGGTAAGTTTTCTTAGTCACATACTTAACCTATTTTATCACTTGCTCTGCAGCATTTTTCCTGGCTGCTTTTTCTTCATTTTTTTCCCCCTCTATGTATTGGTATTTTAAACACAATGAGGACAGTGTTATTAATCCCAAGAAGGTGCTGTTGCTGAGCCTTTTAGCAGAAAACAGGGTTGGAAAGGATCTTTAACTTATCATGTGTAGTGGGGTGGTTGACCTTGGCGATCAGTCAAGCACCCACGCAGCTGTTCACTTGCTGCCCCTCCCACGGCCAGAGCAGACAGTAGGAGCAGCAAAGGCAAGAAAACTCTTTGTTCAAGATAAAGACGGCTTAATAAGTGAGGGAAAGAGGGAAGAAAAACAGGTGATGCTAAGGAAATCACTTCCTATCTCCCACAAACAGCTTGGTGGCTCCCAAGCCACCAAGGTGGCAAAAGTCACCTTGGAAGACAGACCTGTCCTTTCTTCTGAGTTTTACTGCTGAGCATGATGTTTTACAGTATGTATATGACCAATTCAGGCTCTTTATTCTGATTCTTTTCCCTCCCAGCTTCTTGTCCACCCCTAGCCCATTTGCTGCATGGGGGCTAGAATGAGGGGTTGAGAAAGGAGACTGAACACTGTGCAAGCACTATCCAGCAGCATCCAAAACATCGGTGTGTGATCCACACCCTTTTAATCACAAATTCAAAACATAGCTCCACAGAGGCTGCTATGAAGAAAATGAACTCGATCCCAGCCAGATCATGGTTTTCCATGTCCCAAGGTATCATAGTAATACAATTCTCCCAAATAAGTACATATCTATATAGTCTCTTTTAAATAAATACATTTATGTATGGTCTGGAGTTTCTTTGTGTGTGTGTGTATTTCACTGATGTCTTTCAAATAAACCACTTCTTGTGATTTGACTTTGATGAATGTAGGAAATATGATAGATTTGTGATCAGAAAACTTGTGTATAGCAAGTATGGCTTTGAAAAGTGATAGCCTTTAAATGCTTAACAACTCTTCAGAGTACTTAATTGTTCAAGTATTACATACATTAATTAAAAATTTTGGCTCAATCTGTCATAGAGATTGAATCATTGCAAAGCTGGCATGGCATGCAGGCCATCAAGGCTGGTTCTAAAACTACTCTGTCTTCAAATGTCTTTGGCTGCTACTAATACCCTTTTCTCTCTCTTCTGAAATCATACAGGCATCTTTCTGTCACTTTGCCAGTTGAAGAGAGTGGTGTTAATAAAAAAAATCTTCAGGCTATCATGTAATTCTAGTCTTAACAAGAAAAAAAGACAGATGCAGGTCATTTGGAAAATTAGCAATTTCACTCCTTTCAGTGCCAGAGAGATAAAATCTTCATAGGTTTTCAAAGTACTAATTTTAACATTTGTAACAAGGGAGGATTTGATCAATTCTACTTTTCATTTCACAATCTACCCAGTGCATCAAACTTCCTTATAATTTCAGAAATCATATGTCAGTTTTTAGGAACGATCTAGTACATACAAGTCAAAAAGTCTAAGATAATATTTTTAAAACATTTTAAAACAGTTAATTGCTTCTGAACTGTAAAAGCCTTGTCTTGAATTCAAAGGAAAAGTGGTCTGGCTTGTAATTTAAAGTACTTACATTTGGGAAAAGGAAATTTGTGTGTTACATAAAAATGCTTACACAGAAATTGTAGACAAATGATCATAGTTATTGTTCCATTGTTCAGACTGATTTATTTCCTTTATTATACAGGTGAGTAGCTTAGCAGGAGTTAGAGAAATCAGTTCCTGATTTTTTTTAGTCTCCTATTCTTTTTTTTCTATGTGTAGGTATTTACAACAGAACCTTAAGTTAACTGCTTTTGAAATCTACTGTATATTTTTGTTTGTATAAAAGCTTGGTTTAGATGGTTGACATATTATAACTTATAGGTAAAACTTTAAAGATGTAATCTTTCTGTAAACAAAACTGTTGGGTTTTTTTTTATTCTCTTAGTTGTTCCTCAGATTATATGTGGGGTTTTTAAAAAGCGAAGTATTATATGCTAACAGAAAAGGCAAAGCTTGACTTGAAGTGTTTTCCTGTAACTAACTACGTTGGCACAAATAGTTGCAATTTTATGCATGGATGGTTTGGAATTAAATGAGAGATACACCAAATGCTAAATTAGCATTAATTGAATTGGCATATATCTATTACTACTTTCTGTAACCATCAGAATACTGCCAGCTAAAGTGCTCTTTGGTTGACATGTGAATATATATTGTACATTCTCTGACTAATGTTTCTTTGAATATTTTACAAAACAAGGCAGTGTTAATTTTACATCTGTATTGTTACAAAGCTCAGAATGTGAGAGCCCTTAGTGTCTTAGGCCCTTCTTGTGGTTTTATGCAACACGAAGGCAGGAATAGGGAAGCCCTTTTGCCTGAACCTGCACTTTGGTGTACTGTGCAGTGTTCTAGCTTTGCATGCAGCTGCTGAACAGGCTGGCAAACAGGTCATCAGAAGGCTTGAGAACCAGACAGCCGGGAGGGCAGCAGTAGGCTGAACTGTTACTGGTGGAAAAATACATTCCCGAGCTTGCAGTCTGAGTCTGTCACTGCCAAAAATATCTCTGAATGGTCTGTCTGAAACGCTAGGGATAAAAGGTTAAAAAGAAGCACAGTATTAATACTACAAACAGGAGGAGGCAGTGCCAAGAAAATGTTGGATTATCCTCTGGCCAGTTTTCTTTCATGCTGCAGTAGTGGTAGAAGGACAGAGTGAGTTGCAGACTGTGTTTCTTTCACACCATGTAGAAGTTGCAGAGAAAGGATAGCTGTGCTTACACCCACTATCAAACAAGTTTTGATCAACTGTTGCTAAAATGCGAAATAGTTGCTTTTTTTGTTTTGGGCATTTTTAAGTTAAGTTTGTTAGTCTTACTAAGGCGCATTTGTTCTACTAAACTTGCTGTCTTCCGTAGCAAACTGTAGTGAGAAACTGCTCTTGTTTTAAGATTTAGGAATAGAAGACTACTAGAATTGTTAATACTGGAATAAGGATATTGTACTATTAAAAACAGTAGTTTGAAGTGGGTATTTTTATAGTTTTTTTTGCTTGGTAGTTTTACACTCACACCTTACTTGTTGTAATTTAACATGTAAAACTTGCCAAAGTTAAACAGAATGTAGGAAGAGAATACTTCTTAGTTAGCATCCATTTAAAAGTTGGGGAATAGTGGTGGGAGAAGAAAGTCCCTTTGCAGAATCTAATACTTGTGCTGGATTCTAGTACTGATATCTGTTACTATGTTCCTATTCCCTGCAATATAAAATACATTTTTAAAGAAATGCTTTAAAGCTTAAGAAAAAAAAAATGTTTAATAGATGAAAGTAGAAAGGATATGTGAGATGTTGTCGAATGTTGAACAGCCAGTTGGCCTTTTTTTTTTTTTTTGGTGGAGTGTGGAAATGAAGAAGTCAAACCTTACTGATATTGCACTTTGCACTCACTAAAGCAGAAGTAAGCAGCTGTTATATGGCTCAGTGTTAAACACATTAGTGCAAGGGTCATACCAGTAAAAGCAAAAAATTAACTTCCTGTGTGGTGTTGGAGAATTTCTTCATATGCTGTTCTCAGAATAAGATCTGACCTGAAAGGCAGTGTTTGCTAATTCTAAACGATGAGATAATTGTGATGCTTTTCTGCATTGCCTCCAAAGATGTGACTCTGAGTAGCTGGCTCCCCTTTCACTTTATTAAACTTACCTATGGAAGGAAACTTTTATCTAGACTCTGAGGTCAGCTGAACAGCACTGCTTGTTTGACTTGTAGTCAGAAACAATAACAAAATTGCAGATGAGTTTCAGTCCTTTGTTTTCAAAGAAAGTGTCATGAGGAAAGCCATTTCTCTAAGTTGCAGGTGTATGTAGTTTGAAGACACTTGAAATTAAAAATGGAACTTTTTCCTTTAATTTTAACTTTTATCAGAGTACTTGTAATATTTAGGCAGGAGAAGTATGTTAATAAAACACAGTAAAAGCATAGAAAAATCACCCAAGCTTGCACATAGATAGGTGATTCTTAAGTTGCTTGGATATAACTCATTAAACAAGATTCTAGAAATACACAGATGGCATGACCACTTCCAGAATCTTTCTGTATAAAGATTTGTACTTCTGTAGAGACAGAAGCAGGCCATGGCAGCCAAGTGAATGCCCTAATATTGTCTGTTCTTGGTCACAGTATAAATATACCTCTGAAAGGGAAAAAAAAAAAGGAAATGTCAATCTCCTTTAGTTGCAGACTTACTCAGCTAAGATGCAGATGTTCAGAACTATTGATTACAAATGGTAATCATTATTAATGCTATTAACAATAATTAATATCCTTATTCCAAGGAGTAAGAGTGAAAGTAGTTCTGTATTGCCATTTATAAAAGTGCCTGCACAGCATCATTCTGAGGCTTGTGCATTTACCTTGCAAGGGACTTGTGTGCTGAGGAAGGAGTATTATCTGTCCTGTGAACACAGTTTCTTGAGATTGAGTTTCATTAAGTGGTTCAAAGGTTAGGGTAGTTACCATGAGAAACATTGCTGAGAAGTCACCACTTCCTTTCTTTCTTCCCCTCTTTTCCATGTGAAGGCTTCTTCAGGCTGCCTTTTCCTCCAGTTCCGTGACCTTGTGGGTCAAGCAGAACTGCTTCCCAATCTTCATCAACTGGCACAAAATCCAGTCTTAATTAAAAAAAAAAAAAAAATCGAAAAATCCCCAAACATACAAGACTAATATGGCTTTTGCCTTCTACTTCACCAGTGCTGCTTATTTTCCTCTGGTTGCTCTCATCACACCACTTGTGATACAATATCTCCTTGTTTCCCTCACTTCTCTATTCATAATTTTTCTTTTATTTTATTTATGCTTTCCGTAGGTTCTCCCACTCCCAGTGGGATATCCTCAAGGCTTGCTGATTACAAATGCTGTCTTATTCTCTCTGTGAGGTTCGTTCTGTGTGCCCTGACAGCAGTGAAAGGCAGTATACCTGTACATGATTTAATGTTGCAAGATTTGTTAGCTCCAGTGTATGATAAAATTCCTGATCTTCAATGGCATATTTAGGCTTAATGTTTAGCAGTTTACAGACTGTAGAGCAAAACCTATGGACTCTTGATTTATTTTTGTAGATTCTGAGACTAGCAGTTTCTAGTAACTATATTCAGGTGCCTTTCCTAACTGTACCTCTAGGCACTATCACAACATACTGTAGTAATTGTTTAACTGACATAGTTTTGCACCCACTTCTGTTTAAACACTGGAGGACAGTATAGAGGTTATGTCTCTTCCTGCTGCTGGCCTTCAGGAATTAGCTAAATGTGTGCAAACATTTGTAATCTCTCACCCAAGAGCAGAATAAATTTGCTGAGATAATTCTGTAGTTAGTATGCTTGCAGTAGCTGTTGGTATTTGCTTAGATTTTATGGCATGGCAGCTAGAAGTGTGAGTGTCTAACTAACAGAAATTAGTTAATTACAAAGCAGCAGCTTGTTACCAGTTGTAAATAATGATGGGCACAGAATGCAGCACTGACATTAGCAGCTTGTTTTTGTAATATGTTTATGTAAGTGTACTATCTAGATTTTATAATTTAGTAAAACTTAAAAATATTTATATTTGTCCAACTGACATCAATTTCCTTGTATTTATTTCAGTGTATATATGGTTAAAACAAAGCTGCAAGTAAGATGGTGGATAAGGCAGTGTTTTAAAAGCTGCTCCTGCTATTCATATAGAGTATGCTTTTGCTATTCATATAGAATATCCCCCTTCACTGAGGACTTTGTAAGTAGAAAATTCTAGTGTTATATATCACAAGGTAATAGTAATAAGGACATGAAGTGGGCAAGGTTATAAACAGTGTAATGACAGAAAAATGGGTATGAATTGACTTTCAAGTTCCCAAGTATAATGAATATAAATCAGTGTTGACCATTGCTAATAAGATCTGTAACAGAAAACTTCCAAAACCATACAGTTATTTAAATAGCTTCATTAAAAAATCAAGACTTGAAAAATATTTTTTAACTTTTTTTAACATTTTAAGGTATTTTGGGAAACATCTAACCATTTCTACCATGTTGTGACATATTCTTAGTAAAATACAGGATTCAGGCATATTTCTCACTGCTTTACTAAGAAGCAGGAAGAGGTTTTTTGTTTGTGCGATTGTCAGGAGTCACAGGAAGTAATTTCTTCCTCTCCCAACCAAAACAATTCCACATTTGGCGTTGAAAGTTGTCTGAATTGCCCCAGTATCTGAAAGACTTGCATAACCCTTGGTATCTAATAATTTTTTGTCTATCACATCATTAGGATCTATATCACTAGAAACACAATGTAATTGTTTTCACACATTGATTGTGGCTGCTGCCCTTGTGTCAGTAAAACTAGGTGGTGCAATACTGAAAGTGAAATGTGTGAGCTTCTGATTGCTTAATAAAAGCAGTATTACTTCAGTTACTTATGTTTATTTGGGTACTCGACTGTGCTGCTGATGCAATCAGAAGTTTCAGAATAGCTGAATCTGTTGACATTCTGTATAGACAAGTATGGGTTGGGAGAAGAGATCTCCAAGAAGAATGCTATAAATTAATTGCTAATGTCATGTCAGGGTTCACTTGGTTATAAAGTATTTCAGAAGTATTCTGCAGTATTTCATGTGATTGTAAAGTACTGATAGGGATTGCATTGTGCTCGAGGATTCAAATCTGCTGGATTGGGTTGTCTGAGGAAATTTGTTTTTTTTTTGCAAATGTAAACATGTACCAAAAGATGAGTCTGCATTTTTTCACATTTCTAGAAATAACATTCCTGGTCAACAAGAACCCTTGATGCCGATGTTGTTCTTATTTGGTAAACTTTTATAACCTCCTATAAGAGTAGATGAAAACAAAGTTCCTTTTTGTCCCTACAACCAAGGAAATCCCAGAAGTTGCAACAAGCTGCCAGGAGAGGTAACAAAGACTGTTGACTTTGTCACATTCAAGAAGTAATTAAAAATAACCTTTTTTTTCCCAAATTTTCAGAACATGATGTTCTCATTTGCAAATTAATATTTTAAGGGAAGAAATAGTTACTACTTTTTGATGTTTGGGAAGTAAGTTTGAGATGCAAGTTTTGGTTCAGGTTTTATTTTTTAAAAGCAATGGACATGAATAAGGTGAAATAGTGGCTTATTATGTTTGGAGCCAGCTAATCCCTTCTCCCCTCCCAAATAAGAACAAAGTCAGAAGTAATGATGTTTGATTCTTTGTTTTCTTTCTTATGCTGAATTGTTCTTGAAAATGTCTGGAAAGAAACCAGAATATAATTGATTTTAATATATCTCATTACCTATCAACAGTGATCAAACCTCAGATGTACCATTTTCTGCCTTGAATAAGTAGCACTAGCTCTTAAATGTGTAGAGCTAATTTATTCTGCAAACCAAATCAGGTCATCAGTCTTCATTATTTTTATTCTTAGCTGACTGCAATTCTGTAAAACTCAAAATATGTGGATAGTAGCAGTAGTAAGACAAAACATGCTTTAAAAACTGCATTTATAAGTTAGAAATTCTAGTGTAAAATTGCAATTGCATAATCTTCAAATGAATCAGGCATTTTTACAAACTGCATTAATTTCGTCCTAAAAATATTCCACTCAAAAATTATGAGATGTAAGCCTTTGCAGCATAGTATCTTTCTGAACATTCTATAATTTAGAGAATTTTCTGATGTTCCATAATCAGTTCTACAGCCCAGGGGGAAGGGGATATGCTTTATTTATAGGATGGTATACCATGAGGGTATTCTGGGGCTGATGAGAGATTTCTGATTACCATCTGCTGCAACTACTTGAGTTTCAGAGTGGATTAACTATGTATACCAGGACTTTAAGATCTTAAATCCAGCTGTAGGCTGTTTATCAGTAGTGTAGACTACGTAAAATCTCATTGAGTAGAGTGTCTGAGCCCTTGTCTACAGGAAAAGAAATGTGGCACTTGGAAGTCACAGTGTTAATGAAACAGTTCTTCAGTCAAAACACAGATTTTTAGTCCTTAAATGATATTTTTCCATTTTGGAGAAGATGAAATTGGAAATGTAATCTCTTGGGTCTAAAAGTGAGGCACAAGCCAAAATGGATTTGTAGGAGTTTACCAAGTCAGCAGCTATGGTTCCTGAGAACCTGAAGATGAAGGTAGAATATAGTTTTGTTTGAAATTCTGTATCTAAGACGTTTGATTCAATGCAGATCTTGAGATTCTTGAACACTTGACTTCTGTGCATCTTCCTAGTTAGGAACATCAAGGTGTTTTACAGGTAGTTGGAAAAAATAAAGCTTTACAATAATGATTGTAATGTTTGATAAATATCTTTAGGAAACTAAGAATTTTACAATAACGACAATGAAGTTCTCATGTTAAGCTCCATTCTTGAAGAGGCAGCTGTGTAGGCCAATTGAGTGGTGGATTTTGATAAACAGCTTAATTTTGCCCACTTTTTCGAGTGAGAAATACTAATTTACATCTCCCTCCTCCCACCATTGTTTAGGAAAACTGCTGGAATAAAATGATATGAAGATATATCTGTCTTGTTTCTCAGATTTCTTTAAGATAGGCTAATACATTTAAAAGCTATAAGTAAGAGGGAAAGAATATAAGAGGGAAAGACAGACAATTAGGTGACTGTTTAAAGTATTTACATAGTTATGTGTTCTTAGAGTAAGTTAGTATAAAATACAGACTTATCTGTGTCTGAAGGAAGAAACTTAATTACATCAATAAGGATAAAAAGCCTTTTTTTAGAAGAATGCCAAGATCTTATGTTACTTCTCTTGTGCTTCAGTTGTCAGTTGGCCATAAATTTTCTGCTTGACATTCTTCTATAAGAGTTTGCTTTCTTGTTAGGGGAGCTTTTGACTGTTGATAAGTGATAGTAATGTAACTCTTGTACCACTTGAAGCTATGTAAGTTTTTCATGAACTGTAGTTTGGAACTGCAGCCTGACTGACTAGTTTCCTACTATTTTGCATTCCTGTGATCTGCTGCATCCTTTCTAAATCCTGATGCCAGGTTGCTCTGTCAGCTGAACTTGCAAGCTTGAAAGGGGAGCAGGGAAGCTTTTTAATTATGCTTAAAACAGCTGCAACAGGAAAGAGAATAAACTGTACTTAGACTCTTTTTGGCCCAGTGCTTTTGCAAGCTAATTTTAGTAAACATGTTTTGTAAAGGCTGTAAGATTAAAATACATGTTCTAAGAGATGATTTTTTTCTTTTGTTATTTTTTTATTGCAGTGGTTGTTTAATTAATGTTTGTGGTACAATCAGTGACCTTACAAGTGGTAGTTAGAGGCTCTTGTGGTTGAGGACTTGACAAATACTTTTAAATGAAAAACACTTGCTAGTTTTTGCAAAATGGGTGGTAATCTTTCTGGCAACCTAAACTAGCATTAGCAGAGGAAGAAACACATTTTTGCTATTTACTAAAGAACTCGCTTTCTAACTTCATGTTATCACTGAATTAAGAAAAATTGGTTTCACCCTTTCTTGTCTTCTTAGGAGCAATTGGTTTACAATATTGGACAGTAGAGAATTGTAGAATTTTACAAAACAGTGTTTAGGAAATGGTGAATAGTTTTGGCTTCCTTCATCATGATTATTGCTGTTGCAATGCATGCTATGAAGATTTTTGTAGTGTCTGCAAGGGAAAAAAAACCCATCCATGAAATAAAACTTATACATACTAGATTCAATTTCCTACAAAGTTATATAAGGAAGTCCATGGAGACTGTGAACAATAAGGTCACCAGTTATATTCTAAAAGTGGCCAGAACAAGCTAGTTCTACTAGCTGTAATTTTCATGTTGAGTAAAAGTTCTGCTCAGTTGCACTGCACTACAAATCCAGAATACTTGATTTTAACACTTGATTTAAAAGGAGATCAGCAAGGGGAATCTGGATGCTATTCTGCAGCTAATAGTTAGAGCATGCTTAAGCTAAGAAGGTTTCTATTGGGGGGAATTAGAGACAGGGTTGAGTATAAATGTCATAAATTTTGGAATACAAAGTTCTTATTAAACAAGTTGTTACCGTTTTTTTCTAATAATTTTTTAACTTCAGTTTTTGCCTGGAATTTTTTTTACAAAACTGTTTCATGTGCTTTGCAGTAACTCCCAGAAGACCTCAAGTAGGATTTAATTTTGCAAGTTGCTA
This sequence comes from Myiozetetes cayanensis, assembly GCF_022539395.1. Lineage (NCBI taxonomy): Eukaryota > Metazoa > Chordata > Aves > Passeriformes > Tyrannidae > Myiozetetes > Myiozetetes cayanensis. The sequence continues at coordinate 115,444,996 of NW_026086604.1, read as the reverse complement.
GCATTTAGCTAAGAAATTTAGGTTGAAGGCAAATAATGCATGCAATAAGAAGAGAGGAATCGGTCATTAAACTTGGTTCATATAAAAATTGTGGAAATATATTTGATTGTAAGTGCAGCCTTTATTATTTGCCATATGAGTAGTTTTGTTTCGCATATAGTCTTTTCTCTAAAAGGAACTCTTTCTCACTCCACTGTAGTTTCTGCTTATTTGTGAATGTTGACTTTACAGGATTAGAATCAGTTGCAAGGATGGGTTGCAGAGCAGACAGGATCTTCAGATCACTGGCACTGGATAAGCTTATTTTTAGTCATCCCTAATTTTTCTTTTTTTTTGTCTGTGTTTTACAGACAATTCTTTCAGGTTAAACCTATGAGGTTATGTGTTATTCAAGCAGGCATATAGAATTCAAAAATTACCTATATCACAGAAGTTCCAGATCAGTCACTGATATGTGTCTTTGTACATGCTATGGCTTTCTAAATGCAGACACTTTTAGAGGATGTTAGAAAAAAACTATGGTTCAGAAGTACATGGGTCAAAGTGTCCTTCCCTCTTTCCAATCAGAATGTGTAGCTAATACCCTTCAAAATATTTGTTCCTAAAGTACAGGACATTCCTTTGAGAATAATTTGGTACCTACTTGATAGTAATTGAATGTATCTACAAATATTTACATTGAAATGTGAAAGAATAGCACTCTTGGGGGGGGGGGGAATTTCAAAACTTAGAGAATGTTGGGAATGTCACTTTATGCAGCAACAAAGGACTTTCTGCTTCCAATCTGTAGCTATGATCACTTGACTGTGCATTTAGAAGTGAGGACATGCCTAGAAATGTTTTCTGACTCTTATTCCTGAGAACAATATTGCATACCTTCATTATTATAAAATGTAGAGAACGTGTTGTACATATGTGAAGTATTAGAGAATATGTTTGAGTAATACTTGGAGACCAATCTAACTAAACATTTATAATTCAGTTTTAATTTTCATTCCTTTTTGGAATGAGCTTTCAGTATGAATACCAACTATTCTTTTGTATTTCTCACTTATCTAGTGCATGTGATATTTTATGCATCATTTGGGCCTCAGATGTTGTGGGTGAACTTGTAATTCAAATAACATGTTTCACTGGAAGGAAAACATTTGTTTCTAGAAAACATTGTTTCTACAAATTCTTGTAAATTTGTTTTTTACAGTGCTTGTGTATATAAATTACTGAATGCACTCAAACTGCCCATAATTTACAGATCTGGGCAATTCTTGCTAATTGTAAAGCACTGAAAAATCAGGTTGACGTGTGTTTTGATTAAGTTTGAAAGACTTGTTCTGAAATTGTCACTTCTGCATGTGACAAATGGTATGCAAACATTCTATAAAATTGCCATTTGGTCATATTTGTATCATTAATACTAATTTGTAGAAAGTACATGAGACATGTACTGGTGGTGAAATTTGGTGGGATGCAGGGCCTTGTGCTTCTTTTCAAAAGTAGAAATATGTGTGACTGGAAGATGGCTATTCCATATCCTCTTTTATTTTTTGCGTTTACGTGTATGTTCGTGTACACACCCAGTACCCCTAAATTTCTCTCTCCCAGGTAGAATCATTGGTGTTTCATTATACTCTTAATTTCATATAGTATAGCCTATGATGTGTAATGCTTTAGAGTCATGCCTTGGTTCCACTGTAAAAACAGGTCCTTTTCTCTTTCAGAAATTTGAATCTTTACTGTGAAGTGTTTTTAACTCAAATAAGCTGTGCATAAGAGATTATTTTAATATTGAAAATAAAATGTAATAAAAAAGCCAGAGTATTTTGTCCTTTTTTTTTTTTAATGTTATTTTAAGGATATTACTTTGTTTGTTGTTTAATGAGTGGAAAAACTCAGAGAATCTTTTATCTTTTTATATCAGTTTGTAATTTTGAATATATTGTGGGGGGGTTTTTTGTTTTGTTTTTTTAATATTAGTTATTGGAGAGTGTGATGATCAGTTTTTCCCCTGTTACCACTGTGCTAAAGAGGAGTAGGGGGTCAACTGTTTTGAAAGTGGTTGCAGAGCTGTGCTTTCTTCTATCTGTCCTGAGCTTGGAGGACAATACTAGAACTCTTACTGATCATCTCAGTGTGTTTTATTGCAAGATTTTATAGATACTAGAACTCTACTGGCTTTTTTACTGACTGATGGCATCTTCTATAAATAAGCTTTTTCTTTATACTACAGGCTGGCTTGGCCAGTCTCCTTTCAAAACTAAGACATAATAAAGAGCAGATACTCTTCTCTATTGCTGATTAAAAATCTTAGCAAAAGGTGTGTAAATTAAATAAATATAAAGATGTGATTCTTTCAGAGAATAGCACAAAGTTTCAAATGTAGGAGTGGCTATAGTAAAATAAACAAATTAGAAGGTTCTGTGTGGCAGTGTGACTTAACTGTATGTGCATGAAAACATTTTTGATAAATGAGAAAACATCACAGCTTTTACTGTGTTTTCTTCAAGTCTGTAGTTTTTTCTCTTCTATAAAAGATACCTGGTCTTTATAAAGCTAGCAGGAGGCACATCTTTTGTATGTGCTTCCTGTCTGGAGTGCTCAGACAATGTTTTCCATGTTATGTGTTTTCCCTTTAATGATCTGGAGATCCAAACAAATTGCATCTCCTTACTTAGCTGGGAGGAAAAGAAAAAAAAGGCCAAAAGTCAATGAGGTATATAATAAACTAATTATCTTGATATCAGAGTTTAATCCAAGGATTTCCAGTTGTATTTATAAAAGTTACTTTGTCGTTCTATGAGAAGATAATTTTTGCAGCGAAGTGTCCTGAGGACGTGAGTTACAGCATCTGCCTGCTGCTAACTAATTTCTAGCAAATGAGACTAAAGGAAAGATGTCTCAGATGTACTTTTTATTTCTTCTAGATTTCATGAACATTTACAGCTGAATGAAAAAAAGAGGCACTATTTATTCATCACTGCAGTAACTCGGGGAAAGCACAGTCACTATCTGTCCTTTCAGTAATGACTTTCTGAGAAGGCACCAGGTCTGCATTGCCAGACCTTTCTGCACAGGTGTCGTTCCAAAGGAGCTGCAACATGTGCTGTCCCTTGGCCGTCTGAAAGCCCTGCAAGCAAAGGGTAGGATCAGGATTTGCATGAGCTAGGTAGGAGCACTGCTGGCATTGGGTGGGGGCTGTAAAAGATGGAAAGAGATAATGGAAGGGAGTGAGTGTGATTGAGAAGATCAGGAATGTCATCAAACATGAGCCTTACAGCAGTTGTGGAACCTGGGAATGTGACAAGATGTGGCTTCAGGTGTGTTGAGGCTGAGAATCACTATTTTCCTCTCCATGGCCTCCTCAATCAGTTTTGTTAAGAGGAGTTCTCCCTGAAGCATCCTTTTGGACTTGGGCTGCCTTGCAGTGCTGCAGCAGCTGTACTGGCTCGGTGCGGTGCAGCGGGCTGCACTCATGCATGGTATGTGCAATTTTAACGTGAATTGGAGTCTCTTGAAACTTCTGTAATTTACATTAACTTATGTGACCTCAGAGGTTGCCCTGGTAACTGTGTCCCAGGAGCCTCTGTAAATATACCCTAAAGGTGTCTGAAAGTCTACATACCAGTGCAGTGTCTAAAAATATTGAGTAATTATGTTTATGTTTAAAATTGCTATATCGAGGCGGTTTGGATTACCTGAATATAAAAATAAGAAAAATCTTTAGGATTATGTGGCTTGGAAATTCCTAAGAAAGTATCATGAACACTCTTCCAAATTATGAGCCATTATTTGATGATGCCTTCTACTTTTACTTTAATGACCTAATTAATGAATTAAGCTAATTTAGTAAGAATTATATTTAAGTCATTAGAAGAATGACTTCTGCCTTCACAAGATATAAAAGAAAGAGGTGTGGATCAAGGTACTTTCACACTGTTGGCCTCTAGAAGAAGCCTCTAAGATACAATATTGTAACCGGAGACAAAAGTAATACCGCCTCGAGTTGTTCTTTTTTAAAAGCTTCAGTAGAAACCAGTTACACAGTGGTGGGATAGTCAACTGAACAAGTCTCTCCGTATCTAATTCTCCAGTATTCAAGTAGATTATATAGTGGTTATGTTCATTAATAAACTTAATGAATGTAAATAATAAATGATTAAATTAATCAATAAAATTTGTTTTCCCCCATATGGAAAATCCATATGGATTAGTATTACCAGTTGAATGTTTGATACTTCAGCAGAGTTTTGGTACATATAATTTCTCGTCATTTTAAGGAATAATTATCTTCATTTTAAGGATTTGTTCCCTTTCTTTCCCTCCTTCTCTCATAGTTGTGAACACTGAGCAGGAAGTGACTTAGTAGTGTTGGCACCTTGCATTTGTTTATGCAGTTCAGAGAAAGAGTGAGCTGTATTACTACTAGCTTTTAGTTGGAAGGTGAATAGTATTGCCTAAGCCATAGAATGCCTGAAATGCTTTTTCTTTTGTTTTGTGGATTTTCATGACCAGCTATAAATAGAAATTGTAGAAACCAGTCTAGTTTATTCCACGTAAGACAAAGTGGGACTTCTAAATCTGTACTTAAATCTTGACGTGTGGTGCACATTTAAATTTAGTAGCTGTACAGCTTGGTTCAAAACATACTTCAGTGGAATTTCCTTAGTAAAACAAGAATTTAGACTACTGTCATGAAGACTTCCTGGTTCTGCTGTAATTTCTATAAAATAAGAAAATCAGAAATGTATACACCACAGTTATTGAATGATGAATAAAAAAAATTATATTTAAATATCAAAAGGTGTAACAGCATATACAATTGATAAGCTTTTGTAGTACAGTGAGAGTGACCCATTCCTAAAGGAAATGCCTATTTATTTTTCAAAGGGAACCTAAGTGATATTCTTTAAACTAGTTTGTAATAGCAATTTATCTATTACTATATATTACTTAACAGAAGTAATTTATCTAAATACTGTCTTTAAATAAAGAAAAAAGATTACCAGGTGAATGTTATGACTGTGTCAAACAAGCTTCAGAAGGTCACCGATTTTATAAATACTGGCCTGCTGTGATGACATACAATAAACCAAAGAAAAACCTTTACAGAAGTACTCCTCATCTCTGTTGCTATGTATTAGGGAGCTGACTGTGAGGCAAAGAATACATAATCAAGTACCTTGTCTTTCATGTTCCTGAATCTTAGTCTTCCTGTTATATTCTTGGTAGTCTTTATAATTCTTCATCTGATGACAGCAAGTGAGCCCATCCATTTTCCTCAGACTTTGGACTGCATTTATAGAGGTTAAAATCAGTTAAAACAAATGAATCTAACATAGTGAGGCAGAATTGCTGACTGAATTTGGAACAATTTCCTGAAACTGGTTGAAGTCTTTAGATGAGAAGCATCCAAAAAATTTGCTGTTGTTTAGCCTTCGGGTTCAGCTGTTCAGTTTGTTTCTGGAACCAGCCAACGGATGTGTGTGCAGTCTCACCATTAGCACTTGTTGCCATCCAGTTACTCATTTTTATCATTTCTGCACACACTGACAGATCCCAAGCTCTGAGAAGTCTGCCAGTTTTTCTTGAAGAGTCTTGTATTGCTAATGTGTATGTTGTTCACTTGTGTCCACAACAAAATGATGTGTATGGCACACTTGCTATTCATAAAGTTATGTTTATACCTGGAGTCTGGGTTTGGATACAGTATTTACTTTTAACATCAAGCAGAATTGCAATCCTATTACCATACAACATAGAATTTTAGGAAGGTTGCCTGTGTAAACATTTCGTTTTAGCTGCCAGTGTCTTAAATCAGTGAATAATATACTTGCATACATCCATAAAATGTATCTATTTTCTCTGCATAACATGTGTTCAATCTGGCATATGGGAGCAAAACTTGAATCATCATTCTGTAGCTGCAATAGAGTCATACAAAGTGCAGTGAACAGCTAAATGGAGGAGAAAATTTTTAGATATATTTTCATACGTCTTGAAGGATAATGTTGTTGGTATGATGTTGCTTTACCCACTATTAATTAGTTAGGAAGTAAAAAGGATTACAGTCGTGTAAAATTTGCTCAAAGTTGAACATACACTAACATAGCAAGTGGTACTGTTCATTTAGGGATTCCTGACTTCCAGCACCTCCTTAAAAGAGTGACTGATTTTTGCTAGGAGTCAGGAAAATGGATCACTTAAAACAGGTTTGGTGGAAGCAGCTGTAAAGTAAGCTCCAAAAATCAATAGCTGTTCCAGAAATTTTGGGTCTCTCTAATAACAACATTTCATAACATTTTTGAAGTTCTTAATGGTTTTCTAATGTATTCTAGTCTTACCTAGTTTATGGACATCCAGAGTTACCTGGTAGTGTTATAATAGGGAAAGTGTCTAACATCATGCTTGCTTTGAGTTACATTTCATGTATCACTTATAAATTAACCAGAACCTCTGAGAGAAATGTAGACTGTAGGTCATAAATCTTGAAAAGCATAGAAGATGTTCTCTTGAGGTTTTTCAGAATGTTTATAATGGACATTAATATGCAGTAAACTGTGGTATGTGTAGTGTACCATGTCATGAAGGACTTTCAGCACTGCTTTTATCGGTGCTTTCTTTATTAACCAGTGCATAAGCCGTGTGCTCTAATAGTATCTCTACTCTCTAATTAACAGAACGCAGAAAGATGTGTGAATTAGCTGATCACTGGCCAGGCCTGAAGGGTGGTGGGGATTGGAGTTACATCCAGCTGGCACTGGGTCACGAGTGGTGCTCCCCAGGGCTCAGTTCTCTATTTGTTCTTTTTACGCTTTAAAACTGTTCTTACACACTTCCAAGTCTGCATTCCTTTGACCATCAGTCATGGACAGTTAAAGCCTTTGGGTGTCCAGTATCATTCTGTTCATGCATTTTCAAGGCCCCTGCCATCTTCCCGGCTCTGTGCTTTATTATGGAGTCGCAGCCTGTTTATTCTACACAGGTCATCTATTCCTTACTACTGTCCTTCAGCTACAAAAATGTATAGTGTTACATTGCACAATTCACCAAAATCTGACCCAAAGCAGATAATAATCACCTGGTCATTAGATCGTTGCTGTCACAACTAGGCAGGCTAAAACCTGACATGCCTCAGGTTTTTGGTATTATTTCAGCTCAAAGCCCATTGCCCCTCAGTAGCAACGTGTACAGAAAAATGTTCCAGTGTTACAAAACTCTGATCTCCCCTAAGAAAAGAAATCATTTGAGATTAGGGCAATCTGAAGAGAAGTAATTTCTGAAATCTTATGGTTTAATTTAGGTGTTCTAATGCAGACAAAAGCCTGCTCATAAAAGGAAGCTTTGTGACTTTATTGTGTGCATCCAGCGTTTGTCAGTATCTGCTAAGGTCAATAGGATGGCTGATTTTGATGCAGTTTACAGCTACCTTGATAGAAAAAGAGGGTGAATAGTAAGTACAATGCTGGTTTTAAACACTTCAGGCAATACCTGAATTTCTGGCATTGAAAGAAATACCACAGTAGGGATTTTGACACAGGTTTAGATCTGCTCTGAAACCTTTCCTGTTCTCTCTCAAAATTGCCAGGAACTTCTGTGGGAAGACATGAGGTCATGCTCTGATGAGATAAGCCCCTCTGTGGTGTCTTGCCTAGAGGAGATAAGGAGTCTTGATCTGTGTAGTAGGAGAGGGTGTAGTCTTTGAAGAGGCAGGTACTCTACACCTGCCCTTCTTGGAGCAGGGTTTGACTGATAATGTTAGACAACAAGCTTTTGTTTTTCTTGTTGAGCCCTCCAGAGATCTTGGCAGTGCCTTGATGTCTGCTGAGGAACTCTTAGCGAGAGGCAGTAAAGTGTTCAGATGTTTAGATCTCAGTGCTGTATATCTGTTTCATTTCAGTGAAGCCAGAATGAAAAAATGAAGGAAAAAATTGTTCTTTGGGCTAAAATTTTACTTCCCTCTGGGAGTCAGGACTTTGTGGAAAGTAGCAGGATATTTGCTTTTCTTGGAACCCAGCTGTGTGTGCCACAAGGTTAATGACATGAGAACTCCTGTAGGATGGTGTCTTCTTGGTTGATTTGGGGATCGAAGGAGGTGTGAACTCTCTGGTATGTGCTTTGTTTATAATCTGAATTTTACTGATTCTTCTTTTCTTCTCAGCTTCCTGGCTTTGGAAAGCCTTGTTGTCTTTAGACCTTTTCTTTTTGCAGAATTATTTGAAATCAAGGAGTAAGTTTTAAAGTTTGGAGAAAGAATGCATAAGAGATAGATGATGTGATTCCCTAGGTTTATTTTCCTAGGAAACCATCTAAAACATAATATACAGTTCACTGGTAGCCCTGGAAACAGCCTGCTTCTATCTCAATCACTTTTATCATCACGAAGCTTACTCTGCCATGATTTCCTTCCTTCTCATAAATCTTTTAAGAAATAGTTTTCATTGTAACTAAAGGCCATTGTGAGAAGTGTGCAAATACTGTGGTAGGGAAAAGGTTCTATGTAAACTGGGACATTTCTGCTGTATTTGAGAGCAGATAATTTAATATAGATATCTAAAGGTTTGAGTTCCTTAACATTCTGGAAATAATATTGTTCTGGATGGGACTGGCAGAAGATGATGGGTATTTAAATGAAGGGTATTTATAATAAATTACTGGGGGCATAATTTATCCTTTATGATGGAATGTGTGCAACTACAACTGTTCTTAAAAAATGCTGAAGTAAATTATCCGGTGCAATGGGCTGGAACCAAATCACTGTTGATTTTCCAAATTTGTAAATTTTTGCACTTTTCCATTAAAAGTTACTTTCCTATTTCTATAAGTTCAACTAGCTAATTTACACTTTGTTAAAGGATTGAAATAGAGTTGCAGCATAAAGCAAGTTACTGAAATAAGGATTCAACATGTATTGAATGAGAAGTTACCAAAGATCAGTGAAATAGTTTTACCACTTATTGTTTGTTCTTTCCTACTGAACTATACTGAAGCTTAAAATCCAATTATATGGAAAATTGACCAGCAACAAGTTGCTACAAATAAGATAGTTCCACTAATACTGCCAGATTGCTTTTGCTATATTCAGTTAACTTTGTACCCCAGAGAATTTGTTGATTTATAATATTTTCAATTATAAGTTTACTATTTTTAGTTCAGGATTCAAAGTGGATAGTAGATAATGAATTCTATATTCAAATATACAAATATGCAAAATACAGTATTCAAATAATTTAATATTTTTGTTAACTTTTCAATTAGCCATTGAATCAAATTAATTCAGCAAATTATTTTCTTTTAGATGTATTCTTTCTATTCTGGCCTAGTACAGAAATGTAAATCTTCCAAGTCTTCTATTTTGCTAATGGCACATCTGCTTCCCCTCAGTTCTTATGCTTCCCTTTGGCTCCTCTGTCATTTCAAACTTAAGTTCTGTTGAGTCCAACAGAGCGAGTCATGTTGCAGCATAAATTTACAAAATTCCTTAGAAATCCAAGCAAAGTTGGTTAAAGACTTGCTTTTTAAATGTTTTGCATACAGTCTATTTTTAAAGAAAAAAAAAGGCAAGAGTTTTAAATTCTAATGTTGTTGTATTTCTTTTTTAAAAAAGAAGTCTGATAATCTCTTTGACTTTGAAAAAAGTTAAAGATTTAGTATTTTAGTCTCTGTATCAGATAAACTATTCTGAGAGTTATTTCATATATAAAATATTCTTCCTTCAGATTTCATTATGCCATTTGAATGCTTGTCTTTATTTGCAGGGTTCAAGTGTAAGTATTAATACTGAAGGCTTGTCTGCTTTCGAATAGATTTATTGGTACAGGTGACATGAGGGCCAAATCTATTTTTAGGGACCACACAGATTCTAACAGGAGGCTTATTTTCCTGGTGTAATCCAGCTACTGGGAGGAGTAAGCTAAGTAACTAAAACACACATTTCCAAATATAACTGTGTCCATTCTAGTACTTTTCTGGTACACTGGTGTCATTTACCGCTGGGATTTTCTTTACGTTACTGTCCACTGTACAGCCAGAATTTCAATTACAATCTAAATATACTCTGCACCTCCACATCTGATTATGTTATCTGCATGCTTTATGTACAAAAATGGTTCCTGTGATACATCTTCAGTTCTGATTAACAGTATAAGGAAAAGAAAAAAACCCCATATTTTGCACAAAGGTTTCCATGTTAAAGGTGAATGTTCAAATAATTTAAAAATAATAAAATATGAACTATTAAAATCATAAAATGTATTTGAAAAGTTTTGTTAAATCAGTAATTTTAACAAAATAGAGAATAAGCAGTTGAATGTAGAAGGCTGGGAGAGTGAAGGGCTTGACTACAGTGGACCAGTTTTAGTTTCTGTCTCTCTACTGCACCAAACAAGAACAAAACTTCTCCCAATGAAGTCATTTAATCACTGTGAGTTAACATGGTGGGTGGCTATAAGGTTGAGATAAGAAAAATTAATATAGTTTCTAAGTATTAGCTAAACTTTTCTGCAGCCTTTTCTTGACCACTCCAGGCATGCCCATTTTTTTCCTGTTGGTTTAGGCAGATGAGCCTGTGTGGTGGGACACTGACCTGGTTTCAAAGGACAGGGGTAGCAGCACCCTTTGCTGCTGAGCAGAATCGATAGAGGCCTTTGGTTTCAGAGTGAGCAGACAGTAATTCAGTTTGAAGAATGACAAAACTATTTTGCTTCTGTGATTGGTTTTAGTTTTGGATGTTATGTTTGTGCTCTAGACTGTGACTTTTTTGAGTATTTGTGATATGTAAGATACTTAGAAAGCTGTATATGGTGTATAGAGATATGGTACATGAATATTTTAATGAAAGATTAATGATATTTATCTTGTATGTCTTAGTGGTTTCAAAAAAAGAAGTCCTGTTTTCCTAGCAGTTATCTTTTCCTCCACAGAACACAGATATGGTATTACCATATTTTCATTATTGCCCATACCACAAATACAGTAAGCTATGAAAATTAAAAGTAGCATTATTTTTACCTGCCATATTATACAACAGTTTGAGTGCACACTATATCCATAGCCTTCCTCCATATCTAGAAGGGCTGTACACCTTGTTTTACAGTATTTTAAATTCTTGCATACTTTCTTACCACCCCAAATGCTATAATTCTTATATGTACAGAGAATTTTCTAGCAACTACTTGCTAAGATTATGCTGTTGTGGTTGGGAATTCGGAAATTGTCTTCAGTGTATTTGCTCTTGACTCTTGCGTCCTTTAACATCTTCAAACTGTAATGTCCTGTAGTGATGCTTATTCAGCATTCTTTGCAAGGTAAGCTTGTCTCAAAATAGATCCCTTTAAAATACTAAAAGTCTAGAGAGGACTGATATACCTGTTAATTTTTATTTGTTTTGTTGTAATTATTTGGTAAAGCATACAGACGATTTATTAGGTTTGGGTTGTGAAAGCTATGAACGCTTATATAAATACAAAGATCATATGCCTTGCTTAGGATAAACAAATACTTTATACTATTTGATTTTTGTAGGCTCTCTCATGTCTTTCTGTTACAGGCATCTTGTATTAAATATTAAATATTTATAATTCACTGTTCTTTCCTAAGTGCTTGTAACTGTTATGAATAATTAAAGAACAGAGTTAAGGGGAGAAGGACATTGATGTAGCATTCAGAATGAGAACTTCCCATACTTTTTTGACAACTGTAAATTAAATACATCTGAAAATCAACCAGGAAAGCAAGTCAGAAGCAGCCTTATGTGGTTAGCAAAGGTACTTGGGTACTCACATCTTCTCTGCCTGTGTGATCGCTGAGCAGTGATAACCTAATAAGTATTTTTTTATCCAATTCATAGGAAGTGATCTGCTTGAAATTCAACAGCTAGTTATCACTGTTTAATTATAATTACCATCTAAATAATCAGGCTAGAGTAGCAACTCCAAGAAGAATTTACAAGATAGTATTTGTTTAGGAAGTAGGAGGGTTTTAAAAATTCAAACTTTTTAACATAATTTAATACTGAATTATGTACATGAACTCTTCATGGCATTGACTGTTGATAATAGTCACTCTCCTAATTGACAAAAAGGAACTTACCTCAAACCACAAAAGGAGAACAATTCAGCTTGTGAAGTTATCTTGTGAAATTTGTTCATCCAATTACCATTAGTCAAGAAGCAAATCTGAAGACACCATTCATCAATCACTGGAATAAAGCAGATCAGTTGATGAATAGAAAGCTTCAGGGCAGAGGTAATGATAGGTTTTAGAATGAAAAAAACCTTTTATATTTTATTATTCTTAAGCATGAAAGTTTGACTTGCATAAAATAACCTTTAGGTGATATTTTTACTTCCATGTTGTTCTCTGGAAAACACCTAGCGACAGGAAGGAACACAAAAGAACACCAGGAACTTTCCAAGTGAGGAGATGACATTTGGATTGAAATTTGGACAAAACACATGAATTGACAGTACAGGTGGAGGTGAACATTTTGCGACATCAGTGAAAGTGAAATGTGTGATTTAGTAGTAACCTTGTGCTGAGAGGTTGGGTGGGATGCCCTGTAAGGATGTGTGAAAAAGCCAGTCCTTTAAATTATATAACACATTCATGGTCAATCTGCTGTTTATTTTTCGTGAGCAAGAGTTGTTGACAGTTAAGGGATTATCATGTAGTTATCATATTTCTCACAGTAGAGGAGAGATAATGTACTTTTCTGCTTTCCAACTACATTAGTCATTCATAACAAACACAATTATTTTCATTTGTTGGCTACATTTGCAGCATGGAAAAAATATGAATCTTGCCTGCATGGAATGAGGTGTCCTTTGGTTTTTTATAGTATTTAAATACATGTAACTTCATGGAGTATATACTTGTAATGACATCCTAAGATGCTCTACAAGCTTGTTTTTGCCGGGTGGTTTGTTGTGAATCGAATAGCATAGTGTCTCGGCCTGCTAGGTAGGAATGTTGGTAAAAAACCCAACCAACCGAACCAAACCAAACCAAAACCAACAGTTTAGATTTGTGGGAAATCCTGGAAAAGCTGCTGGGAAGGCTTTACCAACAGGAGTGGGAAAAGGGTAGGGAGGCTTGAGCCAGTGCTCACTTTCCCCTCTTGCTGGTCATGCCATTGGCTTATCTTTCCTCTGCAATGCTGGAGAAGTGAAGCAGCTGTCTGCAGACCTGCATCTGAAATTACAAAAATCTTAAATGCAGCTATTCTGTTATATTTTGAAATCACCCACATGCTGTATTTTTGCTTTAAAGCCTGACAGCTGTGTTACTTATTTTGCCAATTCAGTAAAATTGTTGTTTATGACTGAAACAAGAAATGGAAAAATGCTGTGCTTTCTAACAGTGGGACTGACATGCAGCTATGAATACTTGAAAAAATCTGATATTCAACTTCAGACTGATTGCTGTGATATTCTGCTTATTAAATCTTGTTGATAGGTCTTCTTGATTAAAATGCTTCTGAAAGTGCATTGTAGCTATAACATTTGGGTATTTAAAACGTTATTGTAGAACTGAAAATGAAAATGCTGAGAGCTTAAATGGATGTGCATGTATGCAGGAAGAGCATCTTGTGGTTTTAGGGATGGCAGTGAAGACTCAGAGCCTTCTTCACTCCTGAGCCACAGTGAAACCTGTTGAGCCAATATGCATGTTCAAATCCTTCAGTACCTTCATGTAGAGTGTCAGCTTTGTCATCATCAGTTATTGTTCAAGCTGAAAGCATATGTAACTATTATTACTTTTTCTGATAATTGATGGCTGAAAAATAAATGGTTATAATAAACAGAAGTTTATAGTAGTTAAAATCGTCTGTTTGGCATAGTTTAGATATAATTTCTTAAGTATGTGAGAAATTAGGAGCCTGAAATACTTTCTACTTACTTATCTAGGGCTGAAATTCTTTTCATGGCACCAAGTAATTTTTAACAGCTTTCTGTCAGTGCAGTTTTCTCAGTTTAAGACTAAACAGTACATATTAATTGCTGGTTTTCATAAATAATGATTGTAGTTTATATGAATTTGGGTTAAAATATTAGTTGTTTTGATCTGAGATATACATGTTTTGCTTTTATTGAGTTTGAAAATCGAGATACCTCTTTTGCTCCATTGGAAATTTTACCCAGAAGCCTGAACTGTAACTGACTCAGAAAGACTAAGAACTGAGATGTTCATGCCAAGGATAACTCAGGCTTTGGCTCTCTCAGTGCTCACAGCAGTCTGAGTAGTTTCCTTAAATGCTTCTTATTTATTTTCTTTTGAGATCAGACTGTTTTTCCCTTTTCCCCTACTCATCTATATTGTAAATTAACCCCTGAAACCAAATGCCACTTCATTTTGATTTCATAAATATGCAGACATAATTACATATGAAAGAATTCCTCAATGGTATTTGTATTTCATTTTTGGTACTGTATTGTAATATTCAGATATATTATCTACTATATAATATAACATATTGATATATAATTATAATGTGTATATTATAATGTAATTATATTACAAAATTATGTTATAAAATTAGAGAATCCTAGCTTAAGGATCATCTAGTTTCAACCCCTCTGCCTGCCATGGCCAGGGATACCTTCCACTAGACCAGGTTGCCCCATCCAGCCTGGCCTTGAAGTTCTCTCATGATGTGCATTGCTTTGTAAACATACCTATGTTTCTGTAAGTTATAGTAGTTGCTGCTAGAAGGCAGCATGAAACATAGCATCGTGAAACTGCAGAGTGGAGAAGCCCTAGTAACTCTGGACTTTTCAAAAATTCAGGTCAACGTTAAGCATAGTAAAAGTAGTTACAGCTCCTTTATTATTTTCAGCAGAATAAGCAATATGAGATTGTTTCCTTTCTTTGGAAAAAATTGTAGAGTGGATTTATGTAAGAACTGAGTGAGAAGTGGCGGATCAAGCAGCATCATGCATGTGGATGTCTTGGGAGTCTTGGTGGAAGAAGTGGATTGTAGCAGAGGATCAAGGAAAGCTCCCCTGTGACATACTGGGGGAGTACTTGAATGTTGAAGGATCTAAGGATATTTAAGAATTCATTAGAGAATTCGACAGTGCCAGGTTCTGCACCTGGGATGTGGCAACTCTCGATGTTTGTACATGTTGGGGAATGAGATGCCGGAAAGCAGTGCCATGGAAAGGGGCCTGGGGGTCCTGGTTGAGGGCAAGTTGACTCTGAGTCAGCAGTGCCCTGGCAGCCAGGAGGGCCAACCATGTCTGAAGGGGCATCAGGCAAAGCATCACCAGCCGGTCAAGGAAGGGGATTGTCCCGCTCTGCTCTGCACTGGGGTGGCTTCACCTTGAATACTGTGTGCAGTTTTGGGCACCACAATATAATGAAGACATTAAGCTGTTGGAGAGAGTCCAAAGGAGGGCAGTGAAGATGGTCAGGAGCCTTGAGGGGAAGCTGTATGAGGAGCAGCTGAGGACACTTGGTCTGTTTAGCCTCTAGAAGAGAAGACTGAGAAGAGACCTTACTGCAGTTACAGCTTCCTCATGAGGGGAAGAGGAGGGGCAGGCACTGATCTCTTCTCTGTGATGAGCAGTGACAGAACCCAAGGAATGGCCTGAAATTGTGTCAGGGAAGGTTAAGGTTGGATATTAGAAAAAGGTTCTTCACCTAGAGAGTGGTTGGGCACAGGAACAGGCTACCCAGGGAAGCCTGACAGAATTCAAGAAGTGTTTGGATGATACTCTCAGGCACTCTTGGAGGTGGTCCTGTGCAGGGCTAAGAGTTGGACTCGATGATCTTTTTGAGTCCCTTCCAAATCGGCATATTCTGTGATTCTCTGAAGACACCAACGTACAAAAAAAATTAAGTAGTGGTTTCTTTATACTCCTGGTAAACTGATCAAATGATTAAATAAACAGGAGAGTCTCAAAGAAAGCCTTAGTCTATACTGTATTTACAAAAGCATAACCTGTTATTTCCTTGCTCATCACAGTCTTTGAATTAAATTGCCTACTATAAAAGCAGCAAGACCAACACAGGCTACCATTTTTTGCTGCCCTTTCTAATATGTAGTGTGGAAGTGATACTGTCATATCATAGTCGTGAATTTTCTGGTGTCTGTTTTCTTGAAATGAGGCAGAGCCAAATGGGCCCAAGAACCTGAGAACCCTAATTCTGTTATTTTATTCTGTTGGCATTACCAATATCTTGCCGTTATGTTTATTATGTTTTATGAAATTGTTGATGTACATTCTATGAGGTGGACCAAGATAGGAGATTTTGTTTTACCTAATAGAAAAAGGAAATGTGTTGGAAAAGACCTTTAGATCCAGCTGTTAACCCAGCACTGTAAAGTCTACCACTAACGTAATGACATAAAGAGCTCTTGTCAGGTCATGTAAGATCAACAGAACAGTTTCAACTGCAGTCATTTTAATTGAATTAATTTCTTGGTAAAAATGAGTGATTCTTTTCTTTCCTCCTATTTTTAATCAGTTCCCTGTTTCTAGTGGTTATTTTGAACCAGCTCTGATACTTAGCTGATCAAATGGCAAATTGTTTCAGTGTACTAAAATTGCAGGACTAATTTGGAAGAAAATAGATTTTTTGTTTCCTGAGGTAGTGAGGTAAATTAATTTACTGTGTTCAGACAGGTGCTAATGAGGGCCTGAGGAGCTGGAGTGGGGAGAATGGAGATGCAGCTGAGACAGGAGGAGGAAGAGACAGGACAGAAAATTAATGTTTTGAAGAAGGAATTGGTTTAACTGTATCATGAACCATGCAATTTTCCCATCTGAAATAATATAGGTAGTTTTTGACTATTGAACTAAGGCTTACCCCTGTGTCCATATTCCTTTAAGCACAGAATTCCTTTAGTAAAAAAAAAAGATGAGGGGAAAAAAGAAAAAGGAGGAAGAATTGTTATTTGTGCAACTAATCTTCATATTTTTCTTTCCTTCTCATTGTTATTTATAACATTGTGTAACTGGATCTGGCTGGGGTCAACCTACCACACATTGGAAAAATAAAATTCTCTTTAAAAATGTCTGCAAAGAACAGATATGTCGTGAATACCAATTCGGAGAAATATTTAAATGCTGAGCACAAATATAGTGATTCACAACAAGTAGGAGGCCCTGTGTTTTCCAAATAGCTGATGTTTTGAATCCTCCCAAATGGCTGTTATTTCAGTTGAGGACTCTACTTTGTCTTAAATAGAACTGCTTGGTGCTGTGTACAGTTAAACAGCGGCTACAGTTCCATTCAGAAACTATTGTACACAGTGTGATTTAACGTGTGCCATTTCTGAAGTGCTTGGGATCCTGTCAGCTGAACCGCTAATTACTTGGAGAGTTTTTTTCTTGTTTTGGCTTTCACATGCTCTGGAAGCTTTGGACTGCTGTGCTAAAGCATTACAAAGTTACGTGCCTTTTAGTGAATCTGGGTCACTGTGTTAGTAAGAACCCTCTAGTAATGGCAAATTAAAAGGTACTGACTAGAGAGAATGGAGATGCTTGGCTGGAGGAACGAGGCTGAGTGGTGGCTGTCAGCAGATTCGTCTGCTGAGTTGTTGATTCCAGGAGAATTAGGCTGAGAGAGGGTGCATTGAGGACATAGAGCTCCTGTCTTCTGGGACATGGCTCCTAATGGTGAAATGCCTTTCCTGCACCACCTTCTCTCTTTTGCTCCCTCTTCTCCCTTTTTTCGCCCACCCTCTTCCAGAGAAGACTCTCAGTCTGCCTCTAACTGCATGTAACTTTTAAAAGAAATGCTAAATTTTGTGTAACAAAGATGAAACATTGCTGATTTGAGTTACCTGCTATTTTCCTTCCTTTTTTCTACCGGCTCGTTCACACAAAAACTTGCTTAGCCTCTTACAATGCTGCATGTTATGTTCTGGAACGTGTTGGCAGATGTACATTGGTAAATTATGCATAATATGAGGGGGTTTGTGTGCGTTTGCAAAAATTAGCGATCCTGTTTACTATTGCTGTTTCAGTTACAGGTATTTTTTCCAAGAAAACCCTAAATATTTTTGTGATAAAAATATTTATAAACATAAGGATAATTTGATATTTATGTTGCATATGTAACTAATTTGCTGTTCTGTGCCTGCATTTATATCTCTAAAACCACAGGTTAAGCCTTGGAAAAAACCAAATTACAGATATTATAATATTTTTAACAAAATGCATTTGGAAATTGAATATTTTAAACTACTGACTTCAAATATCTGTGGTTTTTTTACCTTTGAGTAGACCTAACTATACATAGACACACCTGAATGCTTTCTGAGGTGTGAAGAAAATCTGTAAAATTCAAGTTTTTGTTTTGCGAGGTTCTGAAGGAAAATGCGTAGGAATCTTAATTAAATAAATGAAGTTTCAATTATTTTTTTAACTAACCACTTCCTGAAATAGGCTTGTTATACATCATGTTGTTAAGCTAGGTAATTTTGCAGTTGTTGCTGAATTGCATTTGTTGAAGACAGGCAGTTTTTGTACTCAAATTGGCTACTTAAGCATCACATCCACTATAAAAGCAAGTCATCAATGGGTTATATCATGTCAGAAGAGTAGTTCACTCTGTGTTCATCATGAAGATCATTAGGCTGCCTGTTATCATAAAGCAGTGAATTGTACTGCAACTGTTGGCTGCAGATATACATTAAATTACATCTAAAATGGCCTTTACACTATATGACATGAAATAATGGTGTAATTTAAAAAAAAAAATTAAAATTAACCAAACTTAGGCATGGCTTGTGTTCTCACTTACCAGTAATTGCTCAAAGTATTGGCACAACACTAGCCCTCAGATTCACAAACTTGTCACTTAATTCAGAACTTATATGCAAAAAAAAAAGCCAACTGATTTATTTAAAAGCTTTTGAGACACTGTACATACTTGCAGCCTTGTTACCACACATATGTATGGACATTGCCATTTTTGCTAGGCTGAATGGCTCACATTTATCTTGTTTCTAAGCCTTTTTGCGATAAATTAAATAGGCATTCTTGGGGCTGTGGCTCCCGTAGACTGTGTGCCATCATTGCCTCAGAGTGTGTGAGTTTTCTCACAGGTTGTCAAAGCTCAGCCATTAACAATCAAAAAACATGCACTGAGGTGCTGCAGTTGTGACGGGGTGAGGGGGTGTTTTGTGCTCCGTTCCTTGGGTTTGCTTGGTTGGCAGAGCACTCACCTCCTCATGAAGTGACTGGGCTCAAGTCCCTCTGCCTGGGGATCTTCAAATGCTCAGCCACATGCTCTCAAGACTAGGATGGAGCTGCCTTCCACATTTCGATTAACCTCTGGTGTATAAAAAAAAAATGGAAATTTTTTACGGTTAGAGCATAAGCAAGTAGCAGCAGGACCTGGCACCTGGGGAGGTGGGTATTCCTCTGAGAAGGTAAAATTCAGGGTTCACGTCCCTGCTACATGGACTGTCGGTATATTTTGCATTCAGGGTCACCAGGTGGAATGTTTTTTATGGAGCAATGACATCAGGGACTTTCACTTCCCAGATGCCAGATGAGTGCTCTAAAAATGTGTCATTGTGACACTTCCTCTTGTTACCGTTGTCTGTTCTTTTTAAAGTCCTCTGTCTCAAAGAGTACCTTGTTGGGCTAAATGCAGGTAGAGGCATTGATCTTCCAGTCCTAGTTAGCAACACTACCTCATCAAAGCTGCAGGTGGCTGCTTTAGTCATGGAGAGAGAGAGGCAGAATCGCAGGCACTCGCCTTCAGACTTTCCATTAGTGAGTGGGAGGATCATCCTGTATTGACAGGTGGAAGGACTGTCCTGCACTGTGCTCAGGTTGCAGCCCCACACTTAGCTGGCAAACCTCCGCCTCCAGCTGTAAGTGTTCTAAATTCCATCGGACCAAG
Organism: Myiozetetes cayanensis; assembly: GCF_022539395.1. Classification (NCBI taxonomy): domain Eukaryota; kingdom Metazoa; phylum Chordata; class Aves; order Passeriformes; family Tyrannidae; genus Myiozetetes; species Myiozetetes cayanensis. The sequence goes on along the minus strand of NW_026086604.1, from coordinate 115,425,139 downwards.
CTGTACCTAAACATCTTGGCAAATCCATGTTTGAATGTTTTTTTTGAAGTACTGCTTCTGGGGCATGATTCATTTGGACACTTACAGGTCATAAAGTTCATTCTCTGTTTCCTTCCCTTTAGTAGATGTTTACAAACCTTATACTAGTCATTGTTTTCCTCTGTCATCCTGGTTTATTAAGTTATCAGATTGCTGTTTGAACTCCACTGCTGTCCCTGTAAGTACCAGTGGTTATTTGAATTGCTTTTTAAGTAATTTTACCTTAGAATTGCATAAATTAAAAGCTTTGCAATTCAGGGATGATGTATCTCTCCCAGTGTCTGACTCAAGATTCTCTGTTGTTTCCAGAATTCTGTTTTGGAGATAGTGCTGTCTTAGTCACTCAACTATTTCTTTGTCGGTACCTTGAGGGGAATAAAGTTATCATGGAGATATTCTTCCCTGTTTGTTCTTTTAATCTGTTTTCTCCAGCTGTCTCTGTCTCTTAAGTGCCACAAATGACAGCTGGGATTATTTCTGGTTTTTAAACTGCTAGATGCTTTTCTTTCTGTTGCTAGGAACTCCTGGATAAACTAAACTCTGTGTAGTTGCTTGTAGTACTTATGAGCAATGTTTCAAAACGGTTTTATGTGTTTTCTGGTCTGTTCCGCAAAACTTCTTGCAGGTGACCTTGGCTGTGGAACCCAGTGTTAGGAAATGTATTGATGAGGTGGTCATTCTGATTTCAGTGATTAGAGTCCTCTGAAGCACAGACTGTCTTTAGGGCAAGTCCTGTTAAAATGCCAGTACATGTTATAATTTGAAGATTGACATAATCTTCCTTGTGTGAGAGATCCTAGAATGACTGAAAGTTGTTTTAGCACAAAAATTGTAGCTGCCTCCTTGGACAGAATTGTGCATCTGCACCCTTGAGTCAGTGTCACTTCAAACATCTTGATCAGCAAGAGCACTGTAAGTCTCATGAATGCCGAAAAATCACGTGTTCATTCAGACATATAACAGTTTTCTGATGGGCCAGTCTTTTTGATTCAAGGCACACCACACCTAAGGCTGTGAGAGACCTGACCCATTTCATGGATGCCACCCAACTGTAAGGGTGAAATTTTCCACATCGTAGAACACAATATATCTGTCTCCTTCTCCATGCCAGACTGTATCCCTGTGGCTCACCAACTTGTTTCACACAGTTTGTGTGCGCTCTGTGCAATTGCATTCTCAGCTTATGAGTGAGAGTTTCTTCTCTGTTTCTTTTCAGACAGGTGGGTAATTCAGACAGGCAAATAATTCTCACCAATGTTTTTGGTAAATTATCCTTTAAGTTCTGTTTATACAGACTGATCACGACTGCCATGCCTCTGTCAGGATGGGGACTTGCACAGGCAATCTGGTAGCTTGGGGTCATTGATCTCTGGACAAGCAAAAACTTATGAAGGGTGTTCTGGAGCTCAGAATGTCTTCACGGTCATTTACACTGTGCTGCAGGCTTTATATAAATAAACTGAGTGGCTAGACTGCTTCACCCTGCAGAAATGCAGAATACTGTGAACTGGCTTCAAATTCATCTGGCAGGCAAGCCAAATGATCTTGCAGGTGGTGGATTGAATTACTCCTCTAATCCACATGCATAAACTCCTATTCAGTGTTTTGGAAACTAGCACTGAGATTGGGGTCGCTTTGAGATGGACTGCTTTACATCAGATGGCATCGAGAAATGGAAGATTTTATTTTTCCTTTGCAGTTCAGTGTCTTGGATCAGGTACAGTCGTGACCACAGAGAAAGGCATGGACCTTTCTTCTGATCATGATTAGTCAAGGTAATACTTTCTAGGCCTTGATGGTTTTGGTGTCAGAAGGTTATCTGTCAGCTATCTCTCACCAAACAGTTTGAGAAAGGTATTTCATTCCTGTGAGTGATAAATCTGGAGCATTAAGGAATTAAAAAATGCTTCATTCCAAGCCCTGAAATACCAGACAGGGAACATCATTGCTCATTTCTGTGGGAACCCTTGCCACTTTTTCAGGTTAGGAGATGTAGATAGGTAGCCAGACAAGAGGCTAGGCTTAAAACAAAACAAAAACCTTTGTCAACAAAAATCACATTTGATTTTTTTTTAAAGGAAATTTGCTTTTGTTTGAAAACAATCCATATGCCCAAATTACATGTAATGAGATTCTGAGAGTCAACCCTGTGCAGTATCCATTGCAGGTGTTTGATCTGCAGTTAGAAATAAAACAGTCTTCTACAGGGTTATTTGCTTTTACTGGTCTCTTGAGAATTTGTATTCTACTGTCATTAAAAGTGCAAGAATTGTATGGTTGATTAATTTTCTCAAACACGGAACAGCGAATATTAAGTCTGCTCACTTTACTAATCATTGTTTTCAATGTATGGCTTTTTGAATGCTTATAAATTAAATGACAAAACCAGGATTCTGCATTTTTAAATTGATGAAATTAAACATACAACACATATGCCCTGAACTGTAAATGCATTTTGTAATGGATGGTTTTTATTTGAACATCTGTTCAGCGTAGCAATCGTTAAAGGTTTTCTTTCACTTTCCTTTCTGCCATACAAGCAGTGCTGATTTGCACTGGAACATACTTCAAATAGAAAACTGTTGGAGGGAATATCAACATTGGTTTTTTTATAAAGCTTGAAAAGTAATTTTTTGAGCTGTGCTCTAATTAGGATATCTAATGTAAAAAGATTATTTAATGGAAGTATTATTTCAGACTGAGAGTTGGGTCGTCAAGACAAAAAAAAAGAAAACCCACAGCATTTTTCAGTCTCAGAAAATGCAAATAATGAAAGCACACAGGTTTCTTAAATTCAGTTCTTATGGAATTGATTGTACTTAAGTCATGTGTTACTGATTTATTTGCACTTGTTTGAATTAATACAAACAAGAAATAGAGGTAGCTAAATGAATTTCTTTTAGACTTATATATCCTTGTATACCCAAAGTTCCTCTATTAAAGTAAGACCTCCAAGTTACCTCATTTTTTTAAGACCAAAGGTAAATCACTTCTGCTTCCCTTCCTGACCAGCTCTTCCATTCAATTTATTTCTAATGATACACTGGTTCTTTGGAAACAGTTTAATCCTCTCAGAAGTTCCCTCTTGAGTCACTGTTGTGTTTTCTGAAACTCAGAATTACAGTGAATTACATCTGCTCGAGTCCAGTCCCTTGTGTTTCTGTGCAGCTTCTTTAGACTATCATGGATAGTTTCCTAGTAAAGGAGTGAGGTGCATGTGTGAGTGCTGTGGGCGATCTGTGGGAAGAGCACACATGGGTGCAGCAGTGAAGGGAGCTGTGCATAATAAGTGCTGTTAACGTCTTGTATGCTTAGATTAGGACCATGTCCTGTGGATTTTATGCAGTTAATTGTGTTTTAATATACCCTGTCAGCATTAAATGGTATCAAAATATTATATTCTGTACTGACAAGTTCAGCAAGTATCTATAAGGACTTGGAGGAAAGCTTACTTCCTACTCCCTTGACTGTAGAACCTGTTGCCTCTGTAAGTAGGATATTACTCATAAAATAAAATGCATGTACATATAGGCAATAATACAACATTATTGTTTCATTAGCATTTATAACTTGCTTTTTAAATTTTGTTCTCCTAAAAAACATTTTAAAAAAAGACTGGAAGATTATTTATTTAATCAAGAACAAATATTAAGCTGTTATTAGTATTTTGATTGTGGTGATTCTAGTAAGAATTTCTATCTTATTTGTCATTGCACAGACCTTACTGAACTACTTTATGAAACCTATTTCAATGTTGAGCAAAATCATACTGAGAGATGTTTTGTTTCCCTCCCCTCTTCGTGTTTACTAGGATGGTACGAAACAAAAGCGAGAACGGAAGAAGACTGTGTCCTTTAGCAGCATGCCGACAGAGAAGAAGATCAGCAGTGCAAGCGACTGTATAAACGCGATGGTTGAAGGCTCTGAGCTCAGAAAGATTCGATCCAACTCCAGGGTGTATCACCGATACTTTCTTTTGGATGCGGATATGCAGTCTCTGCGCTGGGAACCTTCGAAAAAGGATTCTGAGAAAGCAAAGATTGATATTAAATCAATCAAAGAAGTAAGAACAGGGAAAAATACGGATATTTTTCGCAGCAATGGAATATACGACCAGATATCAGAAGACTGTGCATTTTCAATTATATATGGAGAAAACTACGAGACGCTAGATCTTGTTGCTAACTCAGCAGATGTTGCAAATATCTGGGTTACTGGCTTAAGGTACCTGATTTCCTATGGAAAACATACTCTAGATATGATAGGAAGTACTCAAGATAATATGCGGACTTCATGGCTTTCACAAATGTTCAGTGAATCAGATGTAGATAATTTGGGACATATACCCCTATGTAATGCTGTACAGTTTATAAAAGACTTAAATCCTGGTTTAAAAACTAACAAAATTGAACTAAAATTCAAGGAGTTACATAGATCCAGGGAAAAAACTGGTACTGAAGTAACAAAAGAAGAGTTTATTGAAGTTTTTCATGAGCTTTGTACCAGACCTGAAATCTATTTTCTGTTAGTTCAATTTTCAAGCAATAAAGAATTTCTAGATACCAAGGATCTCATGATGTTTTTAGAAGCAGAACAGGGTATGGCACAGGTCACAGAAGAAATAAGCCTTGAAATTATTCAGAAATATGAGCCAGCCAAAGAGGGCCAGGAAAAGGGTTGTCTTTCTATAGATGGGTTTACGAATTACCTTACTTCACCAGACTGCCACATATTTGATCCAGAGCATAAAAAAGTTTGCCAAGATATGAAACAACCCTTGTCTCATTATTTTATAAATTCATCTCATAATACATACTTGATCGAGGATCAGTTTCGAGGGCCTTCTGACATCACAGGTTACATTCGTGCTCTAAAAATGGGTTGTCGAAGTGTTGAACTGGATGTATGGGATGGTCCGGATAACGAGCCAGTGATTTACACAGGGCATACGATGACATCACAGATTGTCTTCCGTAGTGTGATTGACATTATTAACAAGTATGCATTTTTTGCTTCAGAATACCCTCTTATTTTGTGTTTAGAAAATCATTGTTCCATTAAGCAGCAGAAAGTGATGGTACAACATATGAAGAAAATTCTGGGGGACAAACTGCATACACAGTCTCCAAACATTGAAGAGACTTATCTTCCATCACCCGAATCACTTAAAGGGAAAATTCTAATCAAAGCAAAGAAGCTTTCTGCTAGTTGTTCTGGACTGGAGGGAGATGTTACAGATGAAGATGAAGGAGCAGAAATGTCACAGAGAGTGGCAAAAGAGGGGGTAGAACAGCAAAACTCAATGACTGGGAAACGATTTCAGCTCTGCAAAGATCTCTCTGAATTGGTAAGCATATGTAAATCGGTTCAGTTCAAAGAGTTTCAAGTTTCATTTCAGCTCCAGAAGTACTGGGAAGTGTGCTCTTTTAATGAAGTGCTTGCTAGCAAATATGCCAACGAAAACCCAGGAGACTTTGTAAATTATAACAAGCGTTTTCTTGCAAGGGTTTTCCCCAGTCCTATGAGGATTGACTCTAGTAATATGAATCCCCAGGACTTTTGGAAATGTGGTTGTCAGATAGTAGCAATGAACTTTCAAACACCTGGCTTAATGATGGACCTTAACATTGGCTGGTTTCGACAAAATGGAAACTGTGGCTATGTCCTTCGTCCTGCTATCATGAGAGAAGAAGTATCCTTCTTTAGCGCAAATACTAAAGACACCGTGCCTGGAGTTTCGCCTCAGCTGCTTCATATTAAAATCATTAGTGGGCAAAACTTCCCTAAACCCAAAGGATCAGGTGCCAAAGGTGATGTCGTGGATCCTTATGTCTATGTCGAAATACATGGAATCCCTGCTGACTGTGCAGAGCAAAGGACGAAAACTATGCATCAGAACGGGGATAATCCAATTTTTGATGAAAGCTTTGAATTTCAAATAAATTTGCCAGAACTAGCTATGGTGCGTTTTGTAGTACTGGATGATGATTACATTGGGGACGAGTTTATCGGGCAATACACTATTCCCTTTGAGTGTCTACAGACTGGTTACCGGCACGTCCCTCTGCAGTCTTTGACTGGTGAAAGTTTAGCACATGCTTCCTTGTTTGTGCATGTGGCCATTACTAATAGAAGGGGTGGTGGGAAACCTCATAAGCGGGGCCTCTCTGTGAGGAAGGGCAAGAAATCAAGGGAATATGCTTCTATGAGAACATTATGGATTAAAACAATAGATGAAGTGTTCAAGAATGCCCTCCAACCTATTCGGGATGCTACGGATTTGAGAGAAAATATGCAGGTACGGTTCGATAATGAATTTACTGGTTCTTATATGTGTCTTTGTATTATGATGCGTATCGAATATATGCTTTTAAGAGTGTTGTAAGTTATGCTATTTGAGTCTGATTCTGAACAGCTTTACAAGTGGATTATGTCAAAGCAGCCTTTTAGGTAAACTGTCTGCTGATGAGACCTTGAATGCACATGGGTATTTTGTTGAATGTGAACTGGAAATGTGACTCCAGCGTTAGAACTCAGCTCAATGATGTTGACTTGTCCTATGCCTTTGAAGGAATATTAGAAATACATTAGAAGAATGTGTGTCAGTATTTTAGTTTTTAAAACTTAAGTATAAATGCAGGAGGAAAATACAGCAGATAGAAAAAGAATACTTTACTGTTTATTAGAGACCTTCTTGTATGTCCAAGTGTATTTAGCATAGTTTCACTGATGATTTTTCTTTATTCACAAATAGGAGGCAGTGCTTTCAGAAAGACCCATTTGCTTTCCATGATTCTTCCTTGTAATATGTTAGAAATACATAGATTTAGCACTAAGGTATTAGAAGGCATCTTCTAGAAGAAATTGTTCTTACCTTAAAGGTCATGTATTAGTAAACACATTGAATTTCAGTAAAAAGTACAGGCTGAGGTGCTTGGTTTTGTGGAAGCCAAGAGATCTCACTTCAAAAGATCTATTATTTGTAGATTCCAGTAAAGATTCCAGGTAAACAACCCCTTTTAGAAATAGATTAAAGTTGAATTGTAAAGTTGTGTTCCATTTAATAAAGCTTTTAACTATCTATGAATTTCTGATGGAATACTAGCAGTGATCAGTAAAATTAAGCATAGTAATTTCAAATGAAGTGACCTGTTAAATCCTCTTGCTCTTAGGCAGTGTTAAGGAGAAACTGATTAAAGAAAATATCTGAGTCTTAATTCTGGATTTGAAAGGCATATAAGATAAATTTTCTTCTTGAATAATCTTACATTAAACAGATTTTAATAGTAATACAATTCTAAAACTAATTTTTCTTCATATGAAAGAAGCAATTAGTACATCATTATGAAGCTCTCCCTTTCCACTTGGTATATAAAATTTCGATACTGAAAAATAATTAAAAAATACGGGAATGGTATTTTGACTTGTTTCATGTTACAGGCTGCATATAAGGTGAACTTTACCTGTAGTTAAACTATTGAAGGCTAGAATTCTGTCATGTAAAGGATACTGTATTTTAAGACAGTTTTTAAGGAAGAGCTGACTTGAGAAATCAGTGAAAACATGCAGTTTTGTGTAGCTACTTCAAACTGTTTACTGTGCACGCTGCAATATGCACAGTATAATGATGTAATTGAAAACAGACTCTACAGTGTGGTTTCTTTGAACATGAGATATTAAAAGGTATTCTATGTATTTTATTCTGTCAGTTTGAAAGATGTGCTATCAACTAAATTTATCAATATCATCTCTCAAAATGCTGTCAAGAAGGTATTTTAGACTTTAACAGATTATATAATGTGCACAATTTAGGGTTGTAACCTGTGTAACTAAGGTTTTACAGCTAATAAAAGTAAATAAACCACTCAGGTAAAGTAAGTATCAGCTTATAACAGGGAATGTGAGGTTTGTTTAATTTCTATATTACTGAAATTTTACATTATAAATTGTTATGATATCTATGATGCAGAAATAATATTACCACAAACCGGATTATAAAAGGGCAAAGTTGATTGGTTTGTGTTTCTTTAATATAAGATGGAAGAAGAGACAAAAGGAAAGTGTGTAACAGTGAGTTTAATATGTTCTCTAAATCTGTATACAAATAGCCTTTTTGTTCCTTTTGTTCCTATGTTTCTGTGACAAAAGCTCATGTCATAATTTGCTGCTACATATTAATCACTGATAAAAGTATAACATGAGTGATTAAACAGAATGTGATGTTACATGTTTAAATTATTCAACAGTATGAGGAATGGTCTCTGCATATAGAGAAGTGCAAAGGCAAGGGTTGTAGTAGTAGCATATGGTATTCCTGTCCTGCCTACCATTAGTGAATATATACATTCCCTGGTCCTCATTAACCTCTCTGTAAAACTGTTTTTCATAATGTCTTACTCATAATACTTATCTCAAACAAAATACGTTTGAATGGACTTCCCGATGTCTGTCTTTTCAGCTATGTAATTATTGTGTCATTAAGGTGTAGTCCAGTTAATAAAAGTAGTTTATGTTTCCTGAACATTTACTAGATGCTATTAAACATTTACTTCAAGTACAGTGTAAGTGACTGTGCTAGATGCAATTTAGTGTTCACATAGTTTTGCATGAATATGTTATATGTGCATATTTTGAAGTCTGCTTCAGTATTTTTCTGATAAAGGGACAGCAAAATATTTCACATTTGATTCCCGTTTGCATTAAGGTTGGTGTTATGTCTTTCTAGGAGACATGTCCACAAATGAGTATTACCATGCCAGCAGTGTGAAAAGGGCTTTAAATTAAAATGAAAATCTCTGTCAGATACCCTGCTTGGGTATGACATGAGAGAAAGGAACACTGAGCACATTTGTAACTTAAATATACCATATTTTTGTTTTTGTTTCCTACAGGAACACAAACTCCAGACCTGCCATAGATCACCAGCTCCCAATTGGTACAAAAATCCTAAATTCAATACAGTGCTGACAATATTTGCACCATGGAACTTCAGTGGCTACTTGGAGTCCCATTGTATTTCTAATACTGTAAATTTTCTCCAAGCTTAAACATATGGTTTTACATTCTACCATACTGAATATAAAATGTAACTGTGATAAATCTTAGGGAAAGGTACAAAATTGGTATTTTTTATTAAAGTACCTTAAAAATTCACTTAAGTGTGATTCTATGATAGGAATACATCGATAATGGAGTGCTGGGTTTGTGAATCACACCAAATGGGAGCCAACAGATCCACAGCACGTCTGGACTGTAGTTCAGGTATGTTTAAAGTTACAAATGTGCTGAATTCCTTCCACTTCACTTTGCTTAATTGGGACATTCAGCATCTAATATTTTGTTTCTCTTGGTGGCATTTAAAAAATGTTTTTGAAATGTCATAGAATTTTTCAAAATATCTAACCAGTATGTTTTAGAAACTGTTTATTTGCATGGTTAATTTTAGCAGTGATAGGGAGCTGATACACTTGTTCTAAATAGATGGTTTTTTCTACGGCATGTATTGAATTGTTTGAATTTTTAACATATTTTAAAAATATACGTGCAATATTGGTTGCTTTGGAAAACTGACAGTTCTTCAGGGAAAAGCTGTGGTAATTCCACATTGTAGTAACATTAAAGTATTTTATCCTGAGAGAATGAGACTTTAAATTTCATATTTGACTATAAAGGAAACTCTTTCTTTCCTTTTTGCAGAATGCAGTAGTTTCATTCAAAGAATTATGTGGCCTCTCTCCTGTAGCAAATCTTATGCAGTGCATTTTGGCAGTGTCTATGCACTTGGTTGGGCCTGATAATACACCTTTGGTAGTACTGAATCTCAGTGATCAGTATCCGACTATGGAGCTCCAAGGGATTGTTCCAGAGGTCTTGAAAAAGATTGTAACAGCATATGAAATGGTGAGTAGTTCTTTGTCTAATATGCTATTTGAAAGACTTTAAAAAAAATATATCTAATATCCACTACCATACCTGTTTTGAAAAGTCATTTTAACCTGTGACTTCCTATTTCGTGCTTCAGTACGTGTACTTGAAAGTTATTCCCAGGAATGTACAGCAATTGATAGTGTTTTCATACAGAGTAGAACAGAGAGATTAATATACTGCATATGAACACGTGTCTGTACACTTCAGAAAGCAAAGTGGTTATAATCAAGAGGATTTACCATGAAGAGGATGTATTAATTTACCAGTTTTGCAGTAACTAGAAACCTATTGTGTATCTATAAACACCTTATGTTAATTTGCTAATGCTACATTTTCCACTTTGTGGACCTTGATTTATTTTGGCTTTGACTCAACAGGGAATAAAAAAGTGTCAGGCACTGCTTTTAGGTATTTTAGTTTTATAAGCACCTCAAAGTGTAAAATGCTACACATGCATTTTTATTTTCCTTTTCTATCTCTTCTTACAGATCTCATTTGATTAGGCATTTTTCCATATGTAAGTAGCTGTAATGTTAACTTCAGCCCTTATACTTCAGTAAATATGTAAATTCTGTCTTTAGAGACTAGAAATTAAACATGTTGCAAGAAGGGAGGAAGGAAGAACTAATTCAGTGATAAATAATGATTTACATCAGCCTTGCATTAATTTGAAATGTGGAAAAAAATCCAGATGAGTGTGATTTGAAATGTCCTCCTTACTTCCACTGAAGTAATCTGGCACAGAGTAATTGATTATTTATTCATTTATTTAATATATCATTTCTTTCATTTAATATATCATCTGATAATAAGTAAATGTTTGTAGGATAATTTTACATTAATCTTGTGCACTAAAATGAGAAACCCCACCTGGTAGGCCCAAGTCACTCGCCATTTAAAGAATGAAAATAGAGGAAAAGAAACCAGTAGCCCAGTTTCATATATATATTGTAAACTGTTTGTTAAAGAAAAAGTAGCTTTAGAACTATGCTATACTAAAGTCCAAAAAGCACTCATTGATAATTAGCAATTTAGACAGAGTTTGTATAGTTCAGTGAAGCTGTAAATACAACAGAATTTGATTGAAATAGTAGCACAGTTAGAAGGATATAGTGGTATATCCTCTTAGTGGTGCCTTACAGAGTATCACTATAATTAGGATGCAAACAAGCTTGATTGTTGGGATTACACCTGTAACACATAAGTAAAGAAGTTCTGTCTTCTTGACCAAAATGTCTTTACCTGCAGTTAGTTCTGACGTGGTGATATTGGTTGTTAGTTATTAAGCTCTTCCAGGTACTTAAAATCTTATTCTAAGTCTGGAATAAGTTTTTTTTGTTTGAGTGTCACTTGAAGGTGACTTGTGACTCCAGAAATCTTTACAATCTGAGTTTGGTTTGCCCTTGGTCTCTCATGTTTCCTCCCCACCCCCATCTGACAGGCTATACAACATTTGAATATTTGTGTACTTCAGAAATCTATACTTTACTTTCATATGTAAGAGTATTAAAATATTAATTTAGCGTCAAAAATGTTTCCATCCTCTCTTCCCTAAAAGATACTCAATTTCAAACAAAGAGTACGATAGTGCTTCTAACTCTAAATGATATTTAAAGAAGATAATTAAATTTAATATTATTTAAATCAAAACTTGAAATAATGAGATCCATTTTAATTTGTGAAATTTGTGTCTTGCCAATACTCTATTCAGTTTGACAAAAGATTTTAAGCAATTAAAATCTTTCAGGTATACTGTGAAATGAAGTCAGCCATGGGAGCCATATTCCTATGCTCTTATTTTTGAAAGCACATTGTGAAACAGTGGGATACATCTCTATCATACTTTCGTCAAATTGAGAAGAGTTGTGAAGCTGTTTAGTTCATATATTGGTATTTGCTATAGTGGCAGATGTTTAGAGTCTGATATTATTATAGATCACAGGGGAGTTGTATGGTTTTGGTGTAAATTCATATAATGAACCCTCGAAATGACACATTTTACCTCAGTTGTTTGTTTTAACTTGGGGATATTTTTGTCATGATTAATTAGTATGTGGGTGTAAAATCCTGCTTAATAATGAGAATCTTATCCAGAATTGAGAAAGGATAGATGTACTGTTGATGTACTGAGGATTACCTACTTGTCTTATTTTCTGCTGGCTTAGGCCTCAGTGTAGGTCAAAATTATGTAACTATGTACTTCCAGTGTGTTAAGTCCTGTATGAAATTGTGTTGATAACAAAGATAGTGTTAAATGTTTATTAAACAAACCTTGGTTAGTACCATAAATGCATAGGCTTGTCATTACCTTGTGTGCCCTCTCAATGTGGCACATGTAATGGCATTCTCAAAGTATGGCTCTTTCAGGTTCATGATGTTTTCATCTAATTCTTATTTGTAAGAAATACTCTCTTTTTTATAAACTGATAATAAACCTAGAAAGCAATATTCAGCTGAGATTTTAGTTCTTCAGAGTTTGTTTACATTGGGAGTGCTTAAAGGACTTGTTGGTCTGTAAAGTGAGAAAGGATGCAAGACCTTTAGAGCGGGACAGTCAGACTACACTGAAATAATTACAAACACGTCCAATACTGCAGGGGCACATGAAAAGGAGAGAGTATCTTCACTGTAGCACAGGTACATGTATTTTTTAAAGAAACAACGAGGCAAATCATAATAAGTTAGTATATCACTGGATACTTGGTGTCTTTACCTTTAAACAAATAGCACATAACGCTTTCTTAAATTGTCTGCGCGCACTGCTGTATTAGTAGAGGAGCTGTAAGTGATCAAGGCTAGTACTATTCATGGGTTAAAACCTTTTATCCATGTTATAAGAACTGGGATATCTTTTCAGGATAATGAAAACCAAATATAACAAGGAGTTTTTTGAAAGGCAACAGTTTAAGCTGTGTATTTTTCTTTCACTTCTCCGTTCTCCTGAATAATTTTCACCCTACCATCTTTTCACTGTTTAACAATGTTTTATTTTTCCCTCTTGTTCATGAACTTCAGCTTCCTTTATGTGATACTTCAGCATGCACTCTGTTGGTGTCATCACACCCATCACTGATCAGTGCTGCAGATTGAAGCTTTGGAGTTAAGGCAAGTGCCTCTTCCACAACATTGCATGTTTTTTTTAATATCTTATAACCTTTAAGATAAACCGTAAGTAAGCCTTAAGAAGTTATGCTATGGCAAGACAAAACAAAATTATCTTGCCCTAAGTCTGCAGCATTATTCAGTGATGAGTATAATAGCACTGCAAAGATATGCTAGAGGAGCATTCAAATGAAACCAGATACTGTTGAGAATTTGACTGTCTCTCTCTGCCCTTAGTGGAGGATGAAGTGCCCCATCTGATGAAGATAAGGTTTTCTGAACTTTGGAAGCAGGCAATTACTTCTAAGAGAAAAACTAACACAAAACAGGCAGATAACTGTACCTGTGTGCAAAAGATAAAGTAATGCTGCTACAATAGTTAGGATTAAATTTTATTAAATCCTAATTAGATAATGCTGCTAGTTCCTTTTTTTTTTCCCCCAGTTTCTTGGCGGGGGGTGTTGTTGATTTTTTTTTTTAATCTGCAGACTGCAGTATAGGAGGTCTGTATTTGATTTAAGTGAAATCAAGTAAGATGAATAGATTTTGTATACCTACCTTAGGGATGGACTTGAGAACTTATTGGTGGTGGGGGCTGTGAGATAATGAAAATGGGAGGTATTAAAACAGAGTGAAGTTGTTAAGTTGGAAAACACCATATGATTGGTGATTAGTAGCTCTGTAGTGAGCTTAAATCCAAGTGCTTTATTGTTGCCTCATTTCAGCTACTGACACAATACAGCAGACTGCATATGCAATCATACAGAAGTTAACTTCATGTTATGGAGTTTAAAATTTTGTCAACGACATAAACTAAATGTGATAGTCTATATTTGGAACTTGAAGGTGTCTGTCCCATAGGGAAGTTGATAGTTTGACACTAAACCTTGTAGAGTTATGGACTGGACAGATACTGGTAAGGCTTATTAAAAGACAAGCTAAAAGGCGTTGATTGTCAAGGTCTTGGTAAAATGTTAATAGTTTTCTCATACTTCAGCTACTTCACAAAAGTTCAGCTACTGCTCAAAATCTTGAATATTTTTCACCTTCAAAACTCGGTGTGATATTCATATAGATGAATTGGGTGGAGCGTTTCTTTGTCAGGCATGTTGGATTGAAGCTCATAATTCTGAAGGAAGCAAAGAATATATCCATTGCCTCTTTCCCAGGGCCTAAGAAGGAGTCATTAGCAGATCTGTTTTGAGATATGCTTAGCTCATAAAATCTGTATTAATTACCTTGTTGTTGATGTATGTCCTTGGTTATGGTTACTTTACAAATAAGGTAAGAAGGATTACAGTTGTTGTGCTGTGGTTACAGATTTGTATCTTGAGAAAACAAGTAGATCAAGACTTTTCTACTTCATCTCAGCCTACTAATGTGCCAGAGTTACTTGGTTGAGAAGCCTTTGTTCCAGAAACTGCCCTTTAAGATTGCAAACTTCTGGGGTTACCAAAAAAAATACTGGATCTAATGCTGGTAACTACCAGTTTATCTCCTAAATCTAAGTGAGTGAATAGGTTACTTCAACTCTGTTTGATCTTAATACTTCTTCAGCTTTCTTTTGATCTAAATACTCAGTTTCTGACTCTATCAGAGGAGGCCGAGTTCAGCGTGGTCACCAGTCTCTTGTATTAGAACTCAGTCTTTGGATCTCATTTGATTTTAAATTACGCTGTAACATCTGACCACTGTCTGCTTTGTGCACTTGAAGAAAATCCAGATTTTTCCATCTGGTACTTTTTCTGAGGAATACTTGACTGGCATAGGCCATGATAGCTGTGTTGTGTTTTCCGGTTGGTTCAGAATGTTCTTCCTGAATCCATGTCTTCTGCAGTCGAGCTCCATGGGTATTCCATGTTACGGTTTAACTCTTAGCATTATCTGGCTTATAAAGAAAACAGTGTAGGCTTTGCACAGAAGATTGAAAAACTATTATTTCTTGCTTTTACACTTAAGAGCATAACTACTCTTAAAAATAGTTTTTAAAAAAATGCATAAAAATAAGTAACCTTGTTAGATAAGAGAAGTAGTCAAAAGAACAGACATTCTAAAGATACCAAATGGGGAGCTTGAAATAAATATGTACTACTTATCAAAAAAGACTTGTGGAGGACAAAAACAAGGAGGTTGTTGTGGAACAAAAAAATAAAAAAAGGCTTCTTCCAAAAAGATGAAGTCATGTGCAAATGGGGAAGACAGGATAGATATTTAACCCTGCCATGTTAAATAAGAAATATGAGAAAGCTGAGAATAACCTGCACAGACTTAGAAATAACAGTAACTTCTTTTCTGAATATACCAGAAACAGGAAGCCTGTCAAAGAGTGTGTAAGACCACTAGTTGATCAACATATAAAAGAAAGCCCCAGCTAAAGAGATAAAACCACAACACTAAATTAGTTTTTGCATGCATTTACCTGTGGAGATTAAATTTCCATATGAAATGCTTCTTTGTGAGGGACTCATTGAAGAATTCATCTTTAACTGAAATGCTGGTAGAAGATATTACACAGGAATGGCAAAATGAGAAAATAATGTATCAGAAAGAGGTGATATTTAGTCAAGAGTTCTGAAAGATCTCAAGAGTTATGTATTAAAAGTGCTAATCGTTGTGTGTATCCTCTCACTTGCAACTGACTATCAAAATTGTTAGTGTGGTGCCAGTGTTTTAAGAGATTTCCAGGGAATATGATGAAATTACAGATCAGACAGGCTGACATCTGTACTGTGAAAATGGGTAGAAACTGTTTTGAAGAAGAAAATTAGAGGAAACATGGAGAAACGTGTCATGTTGGGGAAGAGTCAATACAGCTTTTATAAAATGAAGGGCTTATTAATCCCTTGGAGTTCTTTGAAGTCAAGAAGCACGTAGACACAGAAGATCAGTCTGTTTGGATTTTCCAAAGCATTTGACAAAGTCCCTTTTCAAATGCTCATATTGAAATGAAGATAACCGTTAAATTTTTAACTTTTTAAAATTCTTAGATCTTCTCTGATAGCTGAAGTGAATGTTGAACTTAACCTGATGTTCCAGCAGGAAAACAACAGTTAAAGACAGTTGCTTGTATTGATTTTTGCATTAGGGTATGTTTTTCCAGTAAGCAGATTAGAGACGGTAGGTATAGCTCCAACAATTGTGATCTCTCTAAAGTAACGAGGTACTCTTGAAGATGTTTGAATTAATGACGCCTCCAGATTTGCAAAGATCATCAAGGTGTGAGGTATGTGGCTGCTTAGACTTTCAACAACTTTCTCAGTCTTAGTGGTAGATTGTTATAATGCGTGTTAAAACAGTAAGTTTCAGAGTTGGCAATACAAACGCAGCATTTAAATTGCGATTACACACACTGTCTCACTATTTCCATTACTGCCTCTGGCTTTCTACAGTATTCTTGCTTTCATTATCAAATCTCTGCAGAGTAGAACTGTCTTTATTTAGGTAATAAATGGATACAGTTCAGTGGTGAACAGATCTAAGGGAAAACATACATCATTCAGTGGAATTTAATATTGCAAATAGCCCAGGTAATGTTTTTTGCCATGTTTAATAAATTATAATAATTGTAGATCCTGTTTTTTGAGATGAATTGAAATTGTTACTGACTGTGTAGTTGTTTGTCTGTCACAAAAACTGATGGAAAAATAAGTATTGATGGAAAATATAGTGAATAGCTTGGGCAGTTTCTTCAGAAGGAATTATGCTGCTTATTATCAGTTTTTATTTTCCTGTTTTATAACAGAACAGTTGTGATCGTTGTAATTATGCTTCCAAAAACAGAACTGCAGATGATAACCTCAGCTTACGCTGGGCTTTTCAGTCCACAAGGGCAGAAGCAAACGTCTAATTTTGGATTCTCAGGCTCCAGTGCCAAATGTTGTAAAGTATGAGCTGTTTTGCATTGATTAAAAAGCTCCAATAATGACAACTTGATGCTTCTGTGAAGTCAAGATTTCTGCATTTTTTGTTCAGAGCATGAAAGGGGAAGCTTTTTGTATCCTCTTGCTAATCCCATTATGTCTAATGGCTGACTCACAGTATTCATAAGAGCATAAAATAATACAGCTACTTAGGAAGAGGAGTTCATGTAGCTGACTGTCCTCTTTCTAATGTAGTCCAATGGAACGTTTATGGAAGAGCATAAAAATAGGTCCGATGCGTAGCAACTTCTCTTAACTGTATTCCATGTTTCCAATAGTAGTTCTCTTTTTCTTTCTCAATAAATTCCAAATTTTCTGTTTGTCTTTTTGACTCACATCTGTGTGAAAACATTTGTGCTACTGACAGTTTTAGTTTCAGACAAAACATCACTTGTTAATTTTCTCACACAGATGATAGATTTTTCTTCTTATACAGATACAAGATATTTTCCTTTCATATACACGTGCTTCTTTATTGTCCACTTTTTGTATAGTTTTTCATTCTATCAACTTTAGCTTAAAAACTTACAAAAATCATTTTGCTACAACAACCAGAGTATCAGGAAAGCGAAGAGAAATGACTATCGGATTTAAGAGTTTATTGTCATTGGGCACATAGTTTAGAAGAGAGCTGCTGATTATTATATTTACTCTACTTTGCTCAAGAGGAATTAAGAAATAATAGAAGACTTCTTAATGGATAACTCGTGGACTGTTTGTTCCTTTGAAAAATTTTCTTGACCTGTGGGAAATCTAATTCATTTTGGGATACTGGAGAATTAAGAACAGATTATGTCATATTTTTTCTTGGGCCTACAAGAATTAGTTTTGGTAAGGGGATTTCATCCCTTATGCTCCTGGGCTGTATTATGGCATAATCTCAGTGTGCTTCTTTCTGAAGACAAAAATCCCTTTTCCATGTATGTGTTTCCTAGAATGTAAAACATTCCAAAAAGAGGTGAGAGGGGAAAAGGAAGGCTGAGAAAGTTAAGCCATGAGTCTATTCCTGTGTTTTTTCTACTTACAGAGATATACTGCCACTGTCAGTGAGGTACAGCATTACATTTATATTGTAATATGCCAGTGAGCTCAGGAAGCGTAATGGAAATTTCATCTGCATTTTTCTTGGAAAACGACAGTTGATTTGAAGTCTAAAGAGAAACATAATGCCTAATTATATCATAATATATGTTAAGATTGTGGGAGGTGATCCTTCTGCCCTGTTCAACACTGGTGAGGTCACATCTGCAGTGCTGTGTCCAGTGCTGAGTTCTCCAGTACAAGGGAAACACGGGCATGCACAAGAGAGTCAAACAAAAGGTCACTAAGGGGATGTAGCATCTCTTCTATGCTGGAAGAGCTGGCACTGTTCAGTCTGGAGAAGAAAAGGCCAAGGTGGATTTCATCAGCATGTATAAATGCCTGAAGAGGGGATGCAGAGAGGGCAGAGACAGGCTATTTTCAGTGGTGCCCAGTGACAGGAGAAGAGGCATGAAATTAAAAACAGGAGGCTCTGCGAGAACATCAGGAAAGACTTTTTGACTGTAAGAGTGGCTGAGCATGGAAACAAGTTGCCCAGAGAGGTTGTGGAGATACTCAAAAGCCTTTTCGACATGGTCCTGAGCAGCCAGCCATGCTAGGTTGCCCTGCATGAGATGGGGGATTTGGACCAGATGACCTCTTGAGGTCCCTTCTAACCTCAATGACTCTGTTTCTTTGCTAAATTTATTTACTTGCTTAGTTGAAGAAATAATTTCTGATTTAGACTAAAAACCTTTTGCTAAAAACCTTACTGCTTTGATGGAAATTTGCTATTGGTGCCATTTTTATTATCCTGGACTTAAAATGTCCGGACAATGCAAATTACATTTTTCTTACTACTGTTAAGAGCTCCATTTTGGCCTCTGAATACTAAAATGTTTTCAGAAATATTGTAGTTTGTGGTTTCAGAATCCTAATATGCTGAGATTTGGGTGAAAGTAGAATGTGAGCACCGTTTTAATGAAGATTTGGTTTATACCTACTGTAAGTAGAGTTTCAGTTTTGCTGTTGGAATGTAAGGCTAACAGTATTGGCAACACATATTCACAGATTTCGAGATGTAAATGTGTGGTGTGCTTTACTTGCTAAAAATAACATTCATCCTTGGTGTTGCAATTCTGTCAGTTGAAGGTATTTTCTCTCACTGAGTTTCATCAGCCAGACACAGTTTATCATTGGCTGGTTCTTCTGTTTTAAAATGCAGCTGATGTCTCTGTTGGTGTGCTACCAACCAGTTCCACATGTGGAGGAATGACTAAATCCTGGGGGTTTTGAAAGATTTCTTTCTCGAGATCTGTAGTCTTTGTTAAATACAGTATTCAGAATATGTAGTGTTAAGTTCAATCTACATGTTTTCCCTAAGTTGAAGGCATAAACAGGATGGTTTGTCTTCTACCAGAAGACTTGTCTTTGTGAGCCTCGTAGAAATTGATCTTCATTGTTCAAATTCAGCTGAAATGGAATGAATGGTCTCAAAAACATGCATTTATACATATGTGTGAGCACTTCCATACACACATAGATCTACACAGCGTTAGTTCATAGCATTTATCTCTTTCAAAGAACAGTAAAACAGACTTAACAAACTTTGAAACATAAAAAAAAAACATTCTAAGGGGTTGTCTAGACATGTATCTATTTTTAATTTTCTGTAACTGTTTTAATGACAGAGTTCTATTTTGCTGAGAGGGAGGATATAATTTTTCAGTATATGTCTTTTTAATTTGGTTTGTGAAGACAGTGTCGTATAAGGGGTGAATGGTACAGATAACAGTACAGTTACATCAGTTTGAAGCAAAAATTGTGACTTCTAACCATTACCATCATCATCTTTTTAAGGCAGGAACAATATATACTAATCTCCAATCCTCACTGAGAACTCTTGACTAATATTTAGTGTTTATTTCTAAAACTTCCTAATAATAATTTAATTTTTTTTTTACATCTTTCTTGACTTTTCTCCTTTTGTTAGAACTTATGGCAGTTTTTCTGATAACTAGGTAAAATGCTTATATGATTTAACAAATTTTAAGAATAGATCAAACTGACAGCCTGACCTCTGGAAAAATGTGATGACTTCAAGGCTCATAAGGCATACCTTTCTGCATTTCCCATTTTTCATTGACCAGCAAAAAAATAAAAAAGAACATAGTCTGGTATGTAATGGGTACCAGGCAAGTTCTGTGGTCATACCAAGACTGGAGTGTGGTGGTGGGAATTGAAGGGAGAATTGAAGCAATTCCAGAAAGCGTTACAAATTCTGTATTTCAAGTATATTTTTGGATATTTTGAATATTTACTTCCAGAAAAAAAGCAATGTAGGTTAGAAATGGGAATTAGGATTGCGAAAGACTTGCTAGAAAGTATAGCTTACTAAACTTCATATAATACCTGTTCTTTTCTTAGAACAAGCATAGGTAATTTGCAATACATTTTTAATGGTCAGTTGGTAACTGCTTGTTCCCTATTACATTTGTTTGCATTTCTCCTTCCTGTTTTGTCACTGATAATATTCTTAAAGTTGGCTGTATTTAGCAAATAGCTGGTTATTGACTGGCTTGTTCAGTATAGACTAGTGTAGGATATAGCAGATTCTACCTGGTCTTTCTCCTCCGTTTCCACAACTTATTTGCCTTGAGAATTCCCTATCTTAATCTGCTGCAGATACAGTGTTTTTCACACTGAAGCTGCTCCTTACTCATCGTTTTCTATTTTGCTCTTATATCAAGCATTCACATACATACCAGTATCATTTGGATTAGGCTAATTTTCTATTTAAATATAGCCATTTATACTTAGTTGTTCCATATGCTGTGTCTACCAAAAGTCTTTCAGTCTCTGTTAATATCTACAAGAGTGTTTTCATGATGTCATAATTTTGGCCTGAGCACCAGGAAGGATTCATATGTTCAAACACTCCATAAGAATAATTTAACAGCTGAATACATACTAAAAGGTGACTGCATGGTGAAGAGCAATGTAAGAATAAAATTATAATGAACTAATACTATTACTTTATTAATCAAGCACAACTAGAAGGTGCATCTATTCATGCACACAGCATACTGTTCCATTATTTTCTTAGTGAAGGACATAAGAAAATTGGGGTGTTCCACAGTATTGATCAAATGGTAGTGGCAGACAACCCCTGAATTATTGCTAGCTAAGTCAATTTTGCTCTGCAGTGCTGTTAAATACAGCTTGGTATGTATTTTAGAGACCTAAGATAAAGAAAGTAACTGTTACTGGTCCTGGTAATATAAAAATGGATATTAGAATAATTTGTCACATAAATGCAGTGACATTTTTTTCTTCCAAAGTTGAAAAGTGGGCATTGCTTTTGATCTCAGAGTATTTAGCAGCTTTCCATACAGAAACTGTGAAATATGAAATCGGCATGTTACTATAAATTGTTCTTCCATGTTAGCCTTGCTGTGATGAAAGAGCACTAATACAGTGATTAGTTTCATTTCCTTTCATCTGCAGAACTACTGCAACTTTCTTTCTTTGTCAATACAGACAGTAAACAAAAAGCAGTAATGTAAGCATTTTTATTCATCTTCGAATTATCTTATTTCTGAAAATCAGTGCAGTGTCTCAGAGTAAGT
This sequence comes from Myiozetetes cayanensis, assembly GCF_022539395.1. NCBI lineage: Eukaryota > Metazoa > Chordata > Aves > Passeriformes > Tyrannidae > Myiozetetes > Myiozetetes cayanensis. The sequence continues at coordinate 115,403,502 of NW_026086604.1, read as the reverse complement.
TTTCTAATCAGCTGAGACTTGTTCTTCACTGCTTCTGAATTATCTGATGTACATGTAGAGTGTATTGTATGAGGGAAGCAGAGCAGATAGATATGTTCTGTGTCTGGAATGGGACCTAACTGAGATGACTTAGAAATTACATTGTTATACATATTGGGTCAGGAAAAAATAGGGCAATATTGCAATATTGCAATATTTCTTACAGTTCCTACAGAACAAATATTTGAACAGGCAGCACTATTGGTCTCTCTTTTTTATGAACTCCAGTCAAATGGGTGCTCAGGTGAAAGGAATCTAGTCCTTATTATTGTGTGTTAGCATCTTGAAAAAACCAAAAGGCACATATGGTCAGCATTTCATTTTTTAAGGGGATTTTCAATGCAGAAAAAAATTGCTTTACAGCTTCCTTTCAGCTAGTTAGCAAAATAACACCAGTTACTGGAAGTATATTTGTGATGGACATCGGCTGTGTTTTAGTTCTCTTGATTTAAGGTCATTGCAGAAGCAGATGTGCTACATGACATACATATTGAAACAGGTAAAATCCTTGCCTTTCAAGCAAATTTATAGTGACCTTATTTCAATTTCTGAATACTGTTTTAAAGACTTAATAGTAATGAAACATAGTGAAATAGGGCTTTCTCCTTGACCAATTGGGAATAATCAGTTTGCGGTGCTCCCTATGTGGGTGAAATATAGTATTCTCTTATTCAAGTTGTCTTCAGTTTGTTACACTTAAATAATAATCAGCATAATTCTATTTATAGGTAGTTTTTGCTTGAGTGAACATTGATATTTATATTCAAAGAACAATCCAGTTAAAAATGGGTAAGATAAAGTTTTTCATTTGCAGCCTAGCAACCTGATCAAATTATTTTTACTTCATTTATTATGATTTACATTTATTTTAAAAAAGCCCAAACCCTCTCAACTGACAAACTATAAATCAGGCTAAATAGATACTTTGAATTTAAATACAGATTAATCAGGACGTGAAGATGAAATTAAATTATCCAGTATGATGACCTCCACATACTCTGAAGTTGCTTATTTACATGCTGTTTATATGTAGAATAAACCAAAAACTTCAGGGTTTGCATAATTTTCTTTATTGATTTAAATTGAAATAATAGAAACAGAACTAGAATTATTTTTAAATGCTGTGTCATTTGTTTAAACCAGAGTTTTGTGTAGCTGACAATTATAGAAGTCTGTAGAGTAGTTTGTCTATGCAGGTGTTTTTCCTCCTCACTGGCTTGCACACTTGTCATGATCAAAAATCTGAGGCTTACTTGTCTGCTTCTCAAAATTGATTTATGCCTCACTTAGTGGAATGTTCAGACAAACAGCCTCAATGTCATTCAGCTGGAGGAGGGTCCTTCTAATACGTGTGAGGAAGGGTTGCCATGATAGTCATGCCTCTTACAGCAATTTTTCTCTGAGGAAAGTGTTAGAGAAGTTTGGGGGGGGTGGTTTTCCTATATCATGGAATGTTCCTGCTCATAACAGCAAATTGTGGTCTCCTAAGAATAAGTAAGTTCCACATGAACACCCACATAACTAACATGCCAAATTTTAGTCATTGTTTTAGTGGTGAGAAAATTGTCTGCTTGAGTAGATACCAGAGCTGTCAGTGGGTAAGGTGCAGCAAAGTTGTTACTTTTCAATATAGACCCTAGGGCTGAAAAGTCTGCACAGTTCCATCTTAATTACTGTGCATTCAGCTGAGCCTCCCTGAAAGGATTTTTGTTTAGAAAGATCAGGTAAAGGAATAATTTATTTTTCTTATCCTCCAGTACCAGCCTCAAATGATTTGTTTTCCTCCATAGAGTGTTGTCTCATACATATGTACAGGTCAAGCCACAAAAAGGGAAAATCTGGAAAAGCGGTGGCATGATCCCTAGGAAAAATCAAGCAGTGGGTGGTGAGTGGCCATCATCCTGAATGTTGGAGTGAAGAAGAGGAAACTTGCATCCAGGTTATCTCACCCAAGCCACCAAAAGTGAATTACCTGGTTGTATCATTTCCACTTGCTTTGATAGGCAATGAATTACGGGGTAGATGTTTTTCTTCAGTGTTCACAGATCCCAGCCCAAAATCATCATATGTTTTATGTCTTTATGCTACATTTAGGGCACTTCTCTACCTTGTCATGGCAATGAAAATGAGTGTATTCATTATGTTAATGGTAAATATATTATTTATTTGAGTTTAATTTTAAGCATCTTTTCCAGATTAAAAATTTTCAGTAAAAATTTAATTTTACTGATATTCCTGTATATTTTATTTTCTCTGCAGATGATTCACGCAATCAGGACTCTAGTTGAAAATACAGATAGCTTATATGAGAGGATAGTACAGTGTCAGAAAGCAGGTAAGTACAAGCTGCTTTTTAAAAAAATACAGAACTTACCGCATTTTTCTTTATTTCCCAAATTTTTAAATTGAGTTTATTTATTTAACTGTAGCAAAAAAATACCCCAAACCCACCAAAACTCAACAATCAAACAACAACAAAAAAACGTACAAAAAAAGAGATTGTTGTAATTTAGGCACATACAGTAAGAGTGAAAAGGACATTTCAAGCCATAGAAATCAAGGATCCATAGAATTACAGCTTGACTTTGGAAATCATGAGCATTTCATATATGGACAGTAGCTTGTCAATATAGTCATTTCCAGAAATGCAAATGTAGGATTACAGGAAAGAGAGCTATCTGTCTAATGAGAATTATTTATCTAAAATACTGTGGTGGTTTTGGCTGGGATAGAGTTAATTTTCTACCTTGTACCTGGTACGGGGCTTTGTTTTGGATTTGTGCTTAAAACAGGGCTGATAATATTGAGATGTTTTTGTTACTGCTGAGCAGTGCTTACAAAGAGTGAATTCCTTGTTTTGCTTTGCTCACATGTGTAGCTTTTGCTTTACCTGTTAAACTGTCTTTATCTCAAGTCATGAGTTTTCTCACTTTGACTCTTCTGATTCTCTCCCCTCTCCCACCCAGGGGGAGTAAAGCAAGTGTGTGGCTCTTAGTTGCTGGCTGGGGTTAAACCACAACAATACCAAATGCAAAATACATGATGCTGTCATAAAGATGTTGTCTGGTAGACTCGTGTGCTTCTTAAATCATCTCCCATTCGTGTGGTGATGGTGAGCCATATTTTTTTAGCATCACCAGTATCTCAAGCAGTTTAGATCCTTGGTTGGAGGTAAGGCAAAGGCTAATTGCCCTTTTTTTTTTCATGTTTTAGAATTGCTGCCCTTCAGAAAAGATTTCTTCCTCCTAGCTTATATGGATTCCAGTAAATTTCCATATATCTGTTTTTCTTGAGTCTTACCACGTTATTTTATTTGAAGGACAACTGGGTCCAAGAATCCTTTGTTTAAGGATGCTAAAGACTTAAAGCCCATGCTAAATAGTGGAGATTTTGATCTCGTTTAAATGAGAACCCTCCAGCATGGTACATAAGCCTAAGTATGGATTATGTAATAGATCCTGCTATTTAGGGCAGCTTTAGCCCTGAAGGGTCAAGACATTTTTTAAGATGAATGAGCTGAACTGGATTACTTTTTAATATCAATGGTTTTTGAAGATTATCTTATGACTGATTGATCTCTTGATTTCATCAGATGCTGCTCTATTTAATTACAAGTAAAAGATTATACATTTTCCTATGTAGTTTCTTGATAAGGAAAAAGCAAAATCATGCCCTTGTCTGGGCTTTTTCATCCTATGGCTCAAAGAGTCAAAAAGCTGCTAAAATAAGAAGAAATACGCAAGCTGCTAATAAGCAGTAAATTTTTGTTATCATGGACAGGCTTATAATAGAATTTTGTTAAATACGCAAAGTAGACTCACTCTATTAAACTGTTTTCTGTCCTAAGTTTAATAATAATTTTGGCCTTATAAAATTCAGAACTAATTTTAAAATAAATACACTGGTTTTTTTTTTACTTAGGTTGATGGCCTGTTGAATGAGCAAAAAAACGATTATTGAGATAGTTATTTTCAGAATTAATTCAGAATTAATGTTAATACTCTCAAGAGCATTAACTGTAAACATCTCTTCTCATTTTGATTCTTTAAACCATATAAAAAATTATCTGTTTTCTTCATATCAGCATGTTAATTTCAGCTCAGCACATTCAGTTTTTAATTAGTTATTGAAAGCATTGTAGATACATAATGAAAAAAAAACAAATAATAACATAACAGTGGTTTGGTTCCCACTGTACTTTTCTTATTCACAGAATTAAGAAAAAAATCCACATAACTTCAAGATGACTGCAGTGCCATTTATTTTGTTGCTATTAAGCCAGTTAAAGATCCTTCAAGAAAATACAACGTAGGTGCTAAAGGGAATCTTTGCTAGAGTAAAGAATTTGAATGTCTAGGTCACCTTACCCCATTCATAGCCTCCTTTGTACCCAACTCACATCAATCTTCATCTCCTCTTTTGAATCTTCCATTGCATTCTTTTAGTTTATAATTCAAATACTGGCTGAGCTCATCACTGGTTAAAAGAGAACCACACCTTAGGAATTCATTTTCATGTTTAGCAGCAGAAGCTCAAAAAGACATGTGATATTCCAAGTACTCATTAAATGATGGGAGGCAAATAATGAGCAAATACAGTTTGCTGGTGACAATCATTGCATGTAATCAAATGTGAAACAGTACAGGAAGAAGGTTGAGCAACCTGGTCTAGTGGAAGGTGTTCCTGCCCATGGCAGAGGGTTTGGATCTAGATGATCCCTCCAACTCCAAACCATTCTATGATTCTATAATCTTATGAAATATAACATCAGTAGGGGTAAATTAATGAGTTTGGGGAAAAGGTAGCCTTGACAATACCTGCAAGGAATGGTCTCTGAATTTTCTGTTTTAATTCAGAAAATGAAGTTATTTTATACAGTTCTAGCAACGTCAATTTACGACTAAAATGATGCATAAATATGCATTTCAGCACTGTGGGCTGATAATTCAGATTCATTAAAAACATACATATTTTTTTCCATGTGGTTTTAGAGGCATAGCCATCCCTAGTCATCTGTGCTGCCAGAACTCTTGTTAAGATTCTTATTTTCTGGGATCTTGGCTACACTATCTTTTTTCTGCATTTGACCATTACAGTTTTGCTTTACGCACGTCATTTTCCTGGCTGTAGTTTTGATGATGTCTGTCCTAGATGAATTTTGATATTTTTTCCTCATTGTGCGTCAGGACTGAGCTGCTTTCGCTTCTCTTGTGTTTGCTCATTTGGTAGCAAGAGTTTCCACTGCCTGATAGATTGTCAGCCATTATCATGCTTTCTATCATGTTGTCCCACGGGCTCACTGTAAACATCCACCAGGCTACTTCCTTTGAATTTGTTTTTAAAATTATCCCACAAATATAGCTAGATTGACACATGTCCTCCTACCACCTTAACCAAAATAGTTTTCATTGCTGCCATGTACTCCCTACTCTTTCTGGATCCATCTGTTCTCTTTCTTCCTCATACTTTGATTCTGCGTTGTTGGAGCAGGGACTGTCTTATTTATCCCATCTGTACAGTAACTGACTTTATTTAATAATGCAAGTAGTGAAAGACAGAAAATGAGTACATGTACTCCAAAGCAGTCCCTCAGCAGTGTCAGAAACAGGATACAGTTTCAAGAAGGGAAATATTCAGCCATCCTGGATGTTGTTGAAGATAAACACAGTACACATTATCTGTTGGGAAAAAGTTATATCTGGGTTGCATGCAGAAAAATATTAGGGTGATGGCCATACCAAAATACTGCAGATACTTCTGTAGTTGAAAATTAATGGAGTAAAATCAATTTTGTTCAAGTAGCTGTAACTCTTACTTCCCCTTCATTACTGCTTAAGCTTTGCAGCAAAATGACACTTGTGGAGCTCTTGAGCTGTTTCTTTTACTATTTGTTCCTCTTACTTGCATTCTGAATTGGGGTTTGAATCTTCAGGGCCCATCAAAACAAAGCATGTAAGAAAAAGTAAAATTCTGTCTTATAACAGATTACATAATCCTGCAAAAGAAATTGTTATAATTAAATATTGAGGAGCACTTTTGACTGGGTATATAGACATGCAATTGAGTTTTTATTTGAACAGTGAAAGGCAATGACTAAGTTCCCTATATTTCTGCAGTTATCCCTGGCTTGAAAGAGAATTTGCAGTGTTTATGGTCTGGCTACTGTGGAGTTTACACAAATTCAGCAGAACTTGTTAATCCATGTCTTGCCTCTCATCAGCAAGTCTTGGCTTTTGATTAGAAGCCACGGCATTTAAGCTATCATTTCATAAATAGGGAGTGAAGGAATGCTGCTTTGTCCATTATTGTTGGACTCCATGACTGAGAATATTTAATTTGTTTGACTACATCAATAGGATGGCTGATCTTTAAGTTATATCTTAGAATTGGGTCCATCACTGTATTTTTCATGAGATTCACTGTCAAAAATAAGCCATCTACAATATTTACCACCAACATCACCTGCTATGACTAAAACAGCACTTTGAGGCCCTTCCCAGCCAGCCTGCATGCTTCTGAAACACCTGCTCTTCCTCGTTTTCTCCATGTCTCCATTTTTTCTAAGCCAGTTATCAAATTGTGTTAGCTCCCTCTCTCCACACTTGTCACAACATTGTTTTCAGTGTTTATTAGCACAATAGGCTTTCTGTGATAGTTAAGGAAATAAAGGACATGTTCGAGGCAATCCTTCATTTATGTCTCTTAACTTTCTTTTTGTATTCAGTCCATAATTTTTTTTTCTTTGCTCTATCTGCTCCATTTTTTCTATATTTTTTCCTTCCTATTTGTCTTTCCTCCTCAAACAACTTCACTAATCCCCTTCAGGTACAGCTCCACAGCACCTTAGGTTATGCTGAGATATATATATATAGATATACACACACACACACACACATGTACTCCCTGGCTCTGTAATCCTGTTCCTCTCCTGTGCCTTGAATATTCTTGAAGCCACATTCTGCTGGGAAGGGGGACATGAAGAATTGCATTTAGATCGACTTAGGTGGTATCAGTGAATAGATGATCAGTCATTTTTCTTTATGCTCAGATGTTTTTCACCGTGGTTATTCACACCAGACATACAACCATGTTTTCCCTGTATTGCTCCTCATACATATCTCACTGCAACACCTTGGATGGTACTGTTTTTTTGGGGAATCTGATATATTTTGCACATGGGTAGATGATTCCTAGGAGACATCTCCCATACTTCTTAATGATCTCACTGCGACTAGGGTAAATAATTTACTAGCACTGACTTTTGCACTACCCTCTTGATTTTACCCCTTCATACGTCTTTTTCTCCCCTACTGTTAATATAATTCTAGCCCAGTAAAAGAGCAGATCATATTAAGGATGACTATCTAGAACTGCACTTACAACTTTCAGCAACTTCAGTGAGCAAAAATTGTTGGAAAATGTGATTGTGTATTCAAAATCAGATTGACATTGTAGGAGGCTAAAGTAGAATTCTTGATTTTAAATAGACATTTCCCAGTACAGAAATACTTACAAAATTGATCTATTATATTAGTTTGTATTTTTAGCAGTTGCCTTATACCTGCAAAAAATTAAGGAGACAAGATTAATTATATCTCCTAAGATGTAAAGAGGTATACTAGAGTGCACAAATACAGCACACATGTACCAATATCTGCTCAAAGGCTGCGTGGTTATCATCACTACTATCTAATCCAAAATGAGAGGAAAGTACAAGGAGCCCCTTTACTCCCCCATGGGCTTTCTGTATCAATATGTGAGAACAAACTAGTACAACAGCTGCTGACTGAGACCAGTCAACAGTTCCAACTATCCAGAGATGGGAATTATGAAAAAACAGAGATAGTAAAGTGTTACAATCAGCATGGTTGAAAGACAAATTTGGTAACATGCTTTATTAGCTGGAGGGCTGAAAAGTTGAACAGGTTTTCAGATAGACATTCCTCTTCTTTATAGTTTAAGCAATAACAACAAATACCAAGTTAAATACAGGCTGGGGAAATGGCCCTGAGTTTAAATGAGTTGTATTAATCAGACAGCTTGAAAGAAAAGGGTAGCAAATTTCTCATATGCAGAAGGTACTAGAAAAGAAAGTAGTTAGATTCCTGTGCAAGTGAAAGAGATTCATTACTATTGTCAGTGAAACAACAGGGGCTCAGCCAGATCTAAACACTGGAGAAATTCTGATGTGCCATAAATCAGTGACTTGATTAAGTCTGCTTTCTAACATTAAATAAAATCAGAAATGTTTCCATAAAATTTCAGTGGTCTCTCTTGAGGATCAAGGCTGATAAATAAAAGATGGAAACAGCACTCTGTAGGAAGCAATCCTCTCCCTTGTACCTCTATGTTTACGCCCATTATTGACAGTCTTAGTTCATTCTAATACATGTGGTGGCTTAACTTTACCCATATTTAGAAACACAGTCTGTCTTCACGGAGAAATGTCCTTGTGGAATAAAATTTTCTGTACACTGGAGGTAGAATACTATGTGTCAATTTTCCAGAACAACCGTTTTAATATGTGAAGATCTGGTTTTCTGTGCTGCTGTTTTGGAAGTCGAGAATGCTGGTGTGGGTTTTATGTGTTTTGTCAGTTGATGCTATTTTTGTTTACTTTGGTTTCGAGAGGGTTAATGTTATACCGGATTGTCTTGAAAGTGTTCGAGGAAGGTGGAGCTGGTTACTTAACTCTTGGAAGTAACAAAGTTGTAATTAAATAGAGGCCAGATTTACAGGTGTCCTCTTTTTATCTTCATACCAGCATAAGCTTGGTGCTACAACTACTTTGAATCTCTTCTGACAGTGGTTCATAAAGAAGTTGGTCAGCATCTTATGTCCTAAGTGGTTCTCCAGCATTAAAGAAAGTGTCTTATATTGAAAACTGAATTATTGTGACTGAATATGACTGGATGAGTCTGGATTGAAAGACTAAATACTAATTTTGTCCTTGCAAAGAGGATGGTGTTCAGCAGGCTGTGATGCCATTGTTGTTCGGGATGCTGGGATAAGAAGTTTATCTCAAGCACACAATTTGTCTTTACCCGTTATGAAGAATAATAGGGTACCAGGCACAAAAACATTTTTTAACCAGCTAAGTAGGGGCAGTGCATAGACATCTGTGTCTGGGGAATGTTTCCACTTACTACAGAGACAGTGCACATTGCCAAAGAAGTTGATGTAATTTAAAAAGACCAAACAACTAATTAAGTTCCTGTATTCTTTTGTCAAGTATTAATCTAAATATGTTGAATGCAAATAATTCGTACCTTGAGCTTCTTGAAGCTGAAGAACAACACACTTAAAATCCACAAAAAAATTACGATTCTCTAGTTATGACATAAAATATTTCGAGTGACTTCAGTGGAAAGTAGGTGCTTGGAAGTATTTCAAGATATAATCCTTGTTCCTGTTAAGACTCAGGTTTTGCAGTCAGTAGTTGTTAGATAATACAAAGGTACTCTAAACGTTAAGTTATTAAGATTCATTCTAAATCTTTGAGTGAAGAGTGTTCTGTAAGCAAAATATGGGAGAATTTCTAAGTATAGTGAGTTTGGTTGCTTCTCTAACATGATTTGATTTATTGGTGATGTGATCTGGTTGCCAGACTTCTTTCCCAATCACTACTTCTGATAAACTTTGTTTTAAAAGGAAGCTGTTTATGAGGCTGAAATACCTGAGTGGTTAAGGAATATAATCTAAACTAAAAATATTTTTAAAATATATTTAAAAATGAAAGCCCTTGATTTCATAGATGGGGGCAAGAATAGCAGTTGTCAGAACAAATTACATATTTATATGTGAAATGAATACTTACAGCTTAAGTTCTTTTCTAGCACTCTTTCTTTTCCTATATTACTATTTAACTTACACAGTGTAGAAAGAAATATTTTAATGTGTGAAGCACTTGGATTTTTTTTCCAGTAAAGAACAAATCTGTTTATGCAAATTACTCACAGAATCTTTGTAAGTATTTGAGATGAGTCTACATAGTAATTGACCTGCAAGATGGAGTAACCTAATCAAGAGCTGTATGGTATTTTCCTTTCATTTAAAAATATGTAATATTTATTCAATTTTTGATAGTTATTTTTTACTCTTTTGAAAAGTATTTAATTTGCTTTTAAATCAAAGTGTTCTGCCAGGAGTGAAATAAAATATATTTGTCTTGACTGCAGTTAAGTGCTTCACACCCTGAGTATTACCAGTGTTTATCTCATATAAATATAGTCAGATTTTGTTTGCTACTCATTTCATATTAGGCCCACTCAGTATATACATTTGTTGCCAAAGTTTTACCATTGTGCTCTTTCATTGATAAAGTTCTTTATTAAGAGAAAAATCCTATACCAGGAGGAGCCCACCTGCTGTGTAGTCATGTCTCAGCTAGGTTGTAAATCATGCTCTTGGCAAGAAAGCTTTCATCAAAGAAAACAAATGAGCATGTCAAGTAGAGATTTGGCTTTAGAAATACAGTCTAGCAAGTGTTGTGCTAAGAAAAATGAGTTTTCCTTGAAAAATTAGTATCTCGATTCTCAGTTAAAGAAAAGGCGTGAATTTTTTTCCTATAAACTGAGATAGTATGCCAGGGTTTTGTGATAGTAACTCTTACAAAGGCAAACAAATCTCAGAGTTCCAACAGCCTGAACTCCTACAGTACACACATGCACTCCAATTTTCCATGTTTCAGTTTCTTTTCACATCTTGATTTTAATAAATGTGTAACTATCATCAGAGTGTTCCAACAAAGATACATATATTGTATACCAATAAAGTGAAAACATAAATACGTGCAGCTCAGTACCTTAAGGGCACTTTCCTTTTTAATGTATCTTTCTTAATTACTTTAAAAATAGCAGAATCACTTATGCTGCTGTATAGGTCACATTTTAATCAATATCTTAAGTATAGTACTTTGGAGCTATAGTGAAATCCCAGTAATGGGAGGAATTGCTAACCAGCTTTCAGCAGGTGTCATTTCTAGTTAGTAATTAAGGAGAGTGAATTTCCTATGAAGTAACTTCATTTTAAGGAAATCAAAAAGCTGGTTTTTCAAGCTAAATACAGTTGAAGATGACTAACTTTTAGTAGTATCTACAGTGTTGGTTTTGAGATATATTGCTATTTCAAGCATCAGCAAAACAATAACACATATTATAATCTTATATGCATGCTGTAAGTCATGAAAGATTTTGTATCCTCTGAAAATATTTGTGACAAATAAAATATTAAGAATCTAGGACATTAAACAAAGCTGAAGTTCCAGTCTGGAAGTTATTTTGACAAGTGATAGCTCAGAATTGTTTTCAGCCTGTCAAGACTGTGGTATTGGCTTCTATGTTTTATTTAGGAAACGAATTTTTGTTATTAAAGTATGTCATAGCAATAAGACACCTTGCTTTCAATACTGTCATGTAGTCCTTGTTTAGTTTATAGACATAAATGTTCCATCAGAATATGTTAAGCATAAATTAATGCAGGTTTGAGATCTACCATGTAATGCTATTTAGAGAGGTCATCATGCAGCTGGCTGAGGATACGCAGGACTGGAAAGTCCTGAAGTCAACTACCCAGTACAGTTTTTGGAAATTGATCATGTCAAAGTTTTTGATTTGAGTAATATTCTCCTTTTCAAGGCTGTTTACAGAACCACATCTGCAGTGGTTATAAATGATACATATATTCCAGTTTTGCTGAAGGACATTCATCCTAATATTTTCCTGTAGCTGAAGCAATCCTTTGCTGTCCAAGGTCTTACCTGACTGATGCGTATCTAGAGAGCACTTGCTCCTCTTTTGGTTTTCTTTTTGCTAGACTAGCCAAGCAAATTTTTATTAGTCTCCTCACATGATATAGGGTTGCTACTCATTGAGCAGTTTTATGGCACTTCTCTTTTTCTCATGCTGTTTGAAATTATTGAAAATGGGAGAAAAGAATTGTATGTAAAATTTCAGAAGAGCATCTTGAATGCTAAGGTATTCCCAGGGGATGAAGAAGTGTTAAAGCCATCTAATGCATTCCAGGGTTGGGGGAGAGGGTTTGAGAGAGAGGGAGAAGCTGAGACAATCAGGAAATTCAAACTAACCAGCATTCACTGGGAACCAGAAAGAGATTCAGCACTAAAGGGGAAAATATTATTTGGAAATACTGGAGGATTGCTTTATGAGTATGCTTTATAAGTGTACTGCAGGGGAGAAAGATATGCTGTGAAATCTCTGGTTATGATTAGGAAAATTTATTTGCATTATTTTTTCAGTTTAAAATCCTGCTGTTGAATCATGCTATTGCTGTTTTGTTACATATATTACAGTGTATTTACATGACTTAATAGGTGGGGTGAATGTGTCATTGAAGAGCTGGTCTTTTTAACATGGAAGACTTGAATCAGTTTTTATTTTGCAAATTGTATGGCTTCTGTCACCTTGCCCTTACTTATGGTGGAGTAGCGGTGACCAGACTTCTTAAAGCAGCTTATGCCAACTTAGTGTCCCCAGCTCAGAAGGCAATCAGATAATGATGTTTGAAACCTCATCACACTGTCACAAGCAGTAGAGTTACCGCAGTCAAACCAGTTCAATTCCAGAAAAATGGTGGAGTAAATTCTCATGGAAACCATTTTCTAACACATGCAGAATAGGAAGATGGTTGGGAAGAATCGGCGTGGATTTACAAAGGGCAAATCAGACCTAACCAGCTTGACAGCATTCTATAATGACGTGACTGGCTTAGTGGAAAAGGGAAGAGCAGCGGGTGTTTTTTATTTTGACTTCACTGAAGCTTTCAACTCTGTCTCTTGTAAAATCCTCTTGGACAAACTGTGTGTAGAGGCTGAAAACTAGATGGGCAGCCCGGTGCAAAGCATGGTGATCAGGAGCATGAAGTCCATCTGGAGGGCAGTCACTTAGTGATGTGCCTCCGAGGTTGATACTAGAGCTACTACTGTTTAAATATCTTCATTTATTACCTGGATGATGGGGCCAAAAACATCCTCAGCAAGGTGACAAGATACCAAACTCTGTGGAGGGTGGATACGACAGCTGGTTGTGCTGCTACTCTGAGGGACTTGGATGAAGTGGGTAATAGGAACCACATAAAAAAGATTCAGTAAAGAGAAGTGCCAGGTACTGCACCTGGAAAGGAATGACTCTATGCATGCACCAGTACTAGCTGCAGGCTGGCTGGAAGTCAGTGTGGAGAAGAGGATCTGGGTGCTCTGATGGATAAGAAGTCAAATATACCTAAGGAAGTGCATGGCCAGAAGGCTGAAGAAGTGATCCTTCTCCTCTAGTCAGCACTGGTGAGGTTACATCTGCAGTGCTGCATACAGATCTGCACTTCCCTGTACATGAGAGACACAGACATATTGGTGAGAGTCCAGCAAGGGCCACAGAGATGGTTCCTGTGAGGAGAGGCTGAGAGGGCTGGGACTATTCAACCTGCAGTAGAATAGGCTCAGTGAGGGCCTGGTGTGGTCTCTGGAAGAGGTCTTGCAGAGAGGCTGTGGAGTCTCCATCCTTGATAATATTCAACAGCCAACTTGACACAGTCCTGGGCAACCTGTTCTATTTGATTGATCCTGCTTTTGATCAAGGGTGTTGGACTAGACAATGTCCAGAGGTGCCTTCCTACCTCAGTGATTCTTTGTAAATAAGGACTTTGGTAAAGTTGACTAATCAAAGGAGCTGTTTAGAATTGAGCTTTTTGGCTCAAGATAGCAATCAATAATAATTTCATTATAGATAAATATGTTTGTGCAAAAGGCAAAGATTAAAACACAGGAAATACCATCTAAACAGAACACCCATAATCTTCATGATCACTTAGAAAGTTGTGAATGATATCCTTTTTAACATCTGCCACTATAAATGAAAAACATGAGTAATTTGTGTTTTTTGATTAAGCAGATGGTATGTACAGAAATATATTGGGTGATACATCAGGTTAGTAGTATGCCTGTTATCGCTCAAGAGCTCTCAGGCAGTTTGAAATTACTAATGGACTAATAATTCTAGAAGTAATGAGGCCAAGTGATTTGTTTACTATATCTTAATGAGAGTAAGAGCTTAATTTTTACTTGCAAAGAGACAGGAAATTCTGTGTATTTATGAAAAAAAGTCATTTAGCTTTCAGTTTTCTTTGACAGCATATCTTAAAGGCACGTTTACATGAGTTTATATGAACATATAATTTATTAATTTATCTGAGAAGGTCTTTCCTCTTTTTTCCTGTTTTCTGTTATCTTCTAGTAAGCAGTTTCATTTTGGAACTTAACACTTGTATTTTGACTTTGCCATAGTTAATGCATGGGATGAGATTGACAAGGCAAAATGTGAGAAAACCAAGCAAGAACAAGTAAGGGAAATAAATGCTATGCTGCATTCGTACTCTAAAATTTAATTGTCCATATATTGTGTAGCAAATATAATTCATTCCTTTCAACAGATGAAAGAACTGAGACTAAGAGGTGACAAAATGTGGTAGTTTTAATCTAGGCCTTCCTTGGTTACCAGTTTGTAACCAAGGAAAGTAATATTCCATTATTCCATACGATTTTTTATGTAAATCGGGGTATAAATAAGAAGGGAAGAGAGGCCTTCACTCTCTTCTCTTCCGGTGAGGTTCAGGAACAGTGGGTCCCTGCATTGGTCTCGCTTATCTAAGGCTGAGGCCTGCAGCGACCACTGGCCTGCCACGTGGGGGTTTGGAGAGTGCTGGCTGTGTCTGCCAATCCTGCTTTTCTAAGGGACGTGGTGAGATTTGTTTTACTAGTTATTTTACTAATTCTCAAGTTTGATTACGTATATCTGCTCGGTGTCCCTTTTTTTGTCTTCTTTTATTCCTTTTCCCCTTTCCCTATCCCTTCAGGGGGTGTTTGGATTCCTTTTTGCTGTGTACATAGCATCTTAACTGTAATATACATCAAATATGTATTTTTTATATAACTAGCTTGATTTTCGGGTTCTTCAATTTGCATAGTTTTTTTTTCCTTTGCCCTGGGGGAAGAAGGGAGGGGGAAGGGGGGGGGGCTCCTACTGAGTCTTTGGGCATTTGGCAGGGAGCCAAGTCCAAACCATCACATATTTTTTGGTGGCCCGTACGGGGATTGTTTTGGTTATCCCAGTTTGTTTTGGAACAGTTACCAGGAAAACTGCCAAAAGAGGCTTGTTTATATAAATATACCTATTGTTTGGGAACAAGGAGAACGAATATATAAACATGGCTTTTTTATTCATTTTTTTTGCCATCCTAGCCCTCTTCATAATTTCAGTTTATCAGGCAAGAGCTAATAACAGAAATGGAAATAAAATTCAAATCTACTTGTCCCTGCATCTATGTTTAGGCTTAGAGTAGGACAGGTTTAATGTAGCATGATGAGGAGGAGTTGGCCGGTCTGTAAGAGATGTTGAGGATAGGGAGGTGATTAGTGCTATTTAAGCAGGACACGCCTGTTTGCTGAGGGGTTTACATGTGTGTGCACTGATAGGATGATCTGACTTCGTTTTATTTTCTGAAGAAGTGTGATGAGATGTTGCTGCTAACTGCCAAGTATACTTAGCTGGAGTGGAATGGCTTTGGCAGAACAGAAATGTACCATAGCATGAGGGTAAAGAAGGAAGAGCATCACCACAGGAGGTAGTTGGTGAACAAAAAGGAGCTCTTCTGGCTGGCAGAATATGCGGTCACATTGAGTCCATGTCTGTGATAGCAGGGATTTCATATACATAAAAATAATCTGAAATCTACAAAGAAACAATTTCACTTCATTTATCATGAAGCCCCTCAGCATTATTCTTGATATCTCTCTGAGTGGCTTCAGTTCAAGATTATTATTGTTCACTAGCATCCATTGACTTAAAAAGCAATAATTATAAAGATGGAAATGAAGTACAGAAGTCCAGACATTTACCAGTTTGTCTTAGAATTCATGGTACAAATTAGACTATTTGTATTGCCACGATGTCTCTAGAAATGTAATGCTGTAAATACGGATCTGTACATAATCTTTCCATGGTCATACTTGGAGGGGTTTTTTTTATTGTTGATGTGAACAGGAAATGGATACTTGAAAACAGTGATGGATTAATGAACTTTAATTTCTCACCTGTTTAGAAATCTGTTTTGGGGAAATAGGAACATTATTTGAGACTTTAGAGGCAGAGTGAGAGCTATAGAGAAGTGACTGAAATAAAAATGATACACAGCACTTTAATTTGGAGAAAATATTTTCCATTTATTTTCCTTGTAGCAAAATTCAAAATAGTAAGAAAACTTAAAAAGAACAATCTTGCCTTTCAAATGAATCTATGAATATTTTTTAAAACGTGTGTGTATATATATGTGAGAGTAAAGTAAGGCAATGTACAATGGAAACATTTGCCCATATCTCTTACTTTCAATGAAATATGAGTGTGAGGTAGAGAGATTGTAAAGAAGAGGTAATAATGTCCTTAAAAGTTAGTCTTCTCACAGATTCAAGCACATTTTGAAACACATACAGTCACTAGACAAGTGGAATATCTCAACCAACATAGTTAAAATTACAATTTTTACTTTAACTGTAGTTTGGGTTTACTTTCATAGTTTTAAGTCAGAACCACTTGCCAGCTTTTGACCTCAAAATACCTTTTATGTTATTACAGATAGAGATATCCTGAGAGCACAGTTAAAATGACTTTCATAGGAGAGTTGATGTAGTCCATGTTGGGTCGTTGTGTATACCCATGGAAGAACATTTTACTTCTCCTGTATGAAGGAAACGGTTTAAAGTTTATTTTTATATGACTTGTAACTGCAGCATGGAAAGAAATTATTTTATCTTCTATCTGTGCAGTGTGCTGGTAAAAACGAAAGCTTTGGTTGATCCACTCAGTGTTTAGATCAAGCTAATCTGAATTTTGCCAACAGTTTTTGATTTGGAGTTTGTTGGGTACAGATTTTCTGGACACAGTAGTTTACACGGTGTTGAGAAATGTCCTTGGCAATTCACTTGGCATTCCTCCTTCACAGTTATTCCTTTTCTCTGCAGGTATAACATGAGGTGGTTATTTTCTGGGCTGGCCTCAGCACATAAGCTGTTAGCTGGACAACTGTGATGTAAATTTAGTGCCTAAAAGAGCAAGGCACAAAATAAATTTTTTGCGATAAAGTAGTTAATGAAATTACCGTTTCCATCCTATAGCAATTCACAAAAAGGTTTTTACATATGGCACAACAAACTCAGTTGTGCTTAGAGATAGCTTTTGTATAGGAAATACTTGCTGGGCTTCATCTTTGTACAGCAATGACCCAACAGGTGCTTCAGTGGATTTGTGCTTAGAGAGATTTGTGTATATTGGCATGATGTATAGCATTGCACATCACTAGATCAGATAGATTTGTGCTTGAAGAGTAAAATTTCTGAAGCTTTTTCACTGTCTTTTTGCCACATTAGTTTCAAATTGCTATTGCTGTGACCACAACAATGCATTAAAATAGATACTATATTCTTCCCTCTTTTATTCTCCACAGCAATGGAATTTCATGAAAACCTGCACAATATAGGAGCAAGAGAAGGCTTAAAAGAAAGAAAACTGCAAAAATCAGTTGAAAGTTTTACGTGGAACATTACAATTTTAAAGGTAATGTGTCTTCCTTTGGTTAGTTACTGTATTTTTCTGTTCAAAACAGAAAATATTCTAATATTGATATTCTAATGTTGTTACTGATTACTATTCTGTGTCACAGTTCAGCTGGATTTATTCACTTCTATAACCACAGTCAGTTTAGCTTATATAACCTGAAACTCACCAGACTCTCAATGTGAAATTTTCTTCTATTGTTGTGGAAGCTTATTTCATTTAGTTTGTTTGACATTTTCTTCTTGCAACCTTTTAACATCAACAGGATTCTTGGTAATCTTGAATACCTGGGTGAAACAATGAGTATTGATTTGTGCAAAGTGACTCAGGCTGGAAGGAAGCCTGTTTTGTGATTTGAAAGGGAGCAAGAGTGTTAAGGTTAATGCAGTTACTGAAAAACAAAAGGGAGGCTGTTACTACTGCAGTCAGTGATGAATGGTGATTAATGGTAGAAACAAATCATATTCATAATCCAGTCTGGAGTAAGTTGAGTGTATATGAGCTGGAGATTCTCTACATTTTGTTGAGCGCATTTGTTTACATTTTGACAAAAGAGTAAATGATGAAGTATAAAAAAAACCTTTCAGCCAGAGACCCTTAGGAAACTAGAATGTGGAACAGTTCAGGTTTCTTGTTTCTGGTCTTTCATCTCAGCAGAGTATAACAAAATTTATAGAGACAGCAAAACTGCCTCCCTTAATTTATTCCCTTGACACTATTCTTCTAGCCCAGTTATTCAAGTTTTGTGTTTACATCTGCTAATGAGTTCTTCTCTCCCACTCAATCAAATATTTCATCACTACATTAAACTATCAAGTCTGTTTTAATTATAAAGAAGGTTATTTTTTGTTTTTAATTCTTCTTAAAAATACAATTCCCTATCACTGCTTCTTACAGTGAACTACTACAGAAAAGCAGAGTAATACACATATACTTATGCAGCTTTCCGTGCTGGTGTCAGCTATTAAGCTTTCCATGATGTTGCTCCATCCCCCTTGTGTTATACTGCACAAATCCAATGCCAAGGAGAAAAGGGGTAGAAACTTGCTACGGCATGTACATTAATACATTCTAAAAATACGAATGCAGGTTCTGCTTATAGGTAAAGGACCAGACTGTCACGTGTTCTTTATGAGAACAGAGTTTCCCGAAGACAGTGTATGGGATGTGTCACGTACCAGTCCTGTGCTTCTGAGGAGGTGGGAAGGAGTCAGTACAGTGGGTTTGGGCTAATGTCAAAAGAATAAATTCTTATCCCTTCTTTTCTGTCAAAGGTGTCAGATACCACCTTGGATAGGCAAATCTATTTTAATACTGCCTGAAACAGTAGTACCTTTGCTTCATCTCTGCTTTCCATTCAGAACATACGGGATGGTGGAGGGGAGGTTTGCAGTTGGTGAGCGACTGAAATGTGAAGTCGTGATTTCTGTGTTAGCCAGGAACTGGAGAAGCCACATGCTAGATCTGGCTCCTCAGAGCACTGAAGGGCTTATGTACATGTCCTTAGGATTAACGTAATTATGATGTTAGAAGGCCTTCCTTTTAAAGAGATTATTGAGAAAATCTCTTCAACATTGACTTGGTGGTTTTTTTCTACTCAGAGATTAAGATCCTTTCTGTAGGAAGGTACAATCTGTCCCATAATGAATATTTTGTTTTAAAAAATTGGTGAGAGTTTAATCAGCCTCTTGTTGAAACTTAACAGGAGGTGTTACAGAAAGTTCTGGTATGTTGTTACATCTGAAAAGTTATTTACAGCTATTACAGTTCGGATGGGCATCTGCTAAGTGCTGTTACATTTAGATGTACAAAAAGTTAGAGACCAATGTGTCTGAAATGACACAACGAGGTTTTTCACTCTAAACTCTCAACTATAGGCTGGAAGCATAACTTCCCTTGTGTCATATAACCAAGTAGAAGTTGATCCGTTTCCAAGACACTACTCTTCCTCTGTGGAGAAAAACACCTGCAATCATAATTTCGATCTATGGTTTACTCTTTCCATGTTTCCAGTTCCCTGAAAACTGTGAAAGAACAGGGATGGAAAGTGAATGTCCACATTTTTTAGAGTAGAAATTGAGACTGACAATCTGAGTCACTTTAAGAAGAATTTCTTTTATCTGTTGAATTCCCTGCTTGCTTAAAATTAAGTTCCTTCTCAAACAGCAAAAATAAAAGCCTTACTATTCAGTGGCTCCAGATTTTGCTGTCCAACAAGCAAGACAGTTGAACACACTGAAGGCAGTGCAGTGCTTAGATGGATTTACCTTTTTATTCTTCTTGTAGTTAGGAAAAGTATTTTGCCTGGATTCTTGGCTACGGTTCAGGAGGTGCCGTGTGGCTCTGAACAGCATTACTAAATAATTCTGCATGAGCACCATCCTCAGCTCCCTCACGGAGGAATCATGGAATGCTTACATGGTGTGGCTAATGTATTTTCCAAACCAATTAAGCTGCATTTTACCCTCAAGATACTTATTGATCATTTTCTTTCAATTGGGACATTTTGAATACAGTTGATGCAATGGAAAGTTTGATAAAATAACAAAATTGACAGCTTAATTCTAGGGGAACTCTTTGTTTAGAACATCTGACATAGCTATTAAATATCTATAAGTGTGTCTGCACGCAAATGCATTACAGTTACTGTTTTAAAGGATTTAATTTTTCTTAATTTGAAACCATGTGGCCAAGTTTATTATTGGTAGAGTATGTTTGAGTTCAGCTGAAATATCTCCATCCGATTTATGTACATGCATATGCACACATGCCCATTCTTATTCACCCCATAGATGTATATAGAGATATTTGTTTAACTTCAAAACTTAGTTTGCTTGGTCTCCTTTACTGAACTTTGTTGCCTGAGAGATTTAGATTGTACAGTGTTAGAATATTCATCTCTTTCAAATACGCAATTTGCAAGATCATTTGGTAGTAATTTATTGTTATTGCTCAGACTGATAGCATTCATATTTTCTAAACATGGATAATCACATTTTCTGCCAGAAAGTACACAGTTAAAGAAAGAAAATTACTTCAACTGCTGTTGCAGCAGAGTCCTACAAACAACCTATTGTAAAAATTTATGGACTTGTGTGGCATAGCAAAACTTTGAGGAAAAACTCTCTATGGGCTGAGAATTTGAGATACCCATAGGAAGAACATAACAGCATCTGTAAATTAGTCTTTGCAAAAAAGTGCTGTTCTAAACACAAAGAGAGAGTTCAATTAAAGTACTCAGAACGAAGGTGGGACTCCTAACTTCAGCATTTGTTAGATGTTCTTTTTTGGCTATGAGTTTTTAGACAAGTCATGGTTAGACAACATGAATTACTTTCTCTTGAAAGAAATCCCAGTGCATGCAGTTCATGGCATCTGTTATCTCTGTAATAACATTGGTTCTGCACCTACACTAATTTTAAAAATGTATTTATAAATGGAAATTTATAAGGCACTTACAGGACTGCAACTTCTTTTTTTTTTAAATCATCTGAATTTTTTCAACCAGATCTCCAAGGGGATTCAGGCAGCCATGAGGCATTCATAAATCCTCTGATAGCTGCTGCCTAGTCCTACAGTTCCTTGGATGACTTCCCACATCCTAGTTCTATTTAAATATCTGAAACTACTAGTCTCTTGAAGTTGCTGGACTGATGGGATTTTGGCTCCTAACTAAAGCTTTATTTAAAAGTTAGGCAGTTTAAGTCCTTTATGTCCTGATTCCAAAACTGCACTCAGAGCATGTCAGTTTGGCATGGATCACTGTAATGTCATAGAAACATAAAATCATGGGATGACTTGGGTTGGAAGGGACCTTAAAGATCATCTATCTAGTTCCAACTCCTCTGCCCTAGGCAGGAACACCTTCCACTAGACCAGGTTGCTCAAAACAATGTCCCATTGTACCAAGCAGCCACTGCTCAGAGAAACACTTGGAGAAAGGGATATGGGCTACTTACATTTCCTGATAAAAGCTTTGGGTTCCAGAACCTGAGCTAAAGCCCAGTCGTTAATGATAGAGTTTCTTGGGATTCTGGGGGAAAGGGTGTTCATGCAGTTATTTCAAATGTCATCTCTACAGTTTTGCTTTCATGTTCCCACATCCAGTGAAGAACCGGTTAACCAAAAATCATGAGTGAATACATAACAGCTTATAAAGATAGCTGTACTGAGACATTCCAGTCAATCCTATATCCAGTTGACTCTGAAATCATACTTCGTTTCATAGGTATGAGAACTGATAGGAACGATTTTGGTTTTGTTTTAGTTACCTTTAAGGAGCTGTGATATAAGAACACTGCCTTTTAACCAAAATTTTCAAAACAAAAACAATGTTTTTAATGTTGATTAAAAAAAAAAAATCAAACCAGACTAGTTGACACAGGCATATTGGAACAGAGTGGTATGAAGGATGCTGAATTAGACTTCCACAGTAATCCATATCCTTTATTGTTGTTGCTTATAAAAAGGTTTCGACTGAATATCAGTTTTGTTCTTTGATCGTCTTTGAGGTCTTTTTCATGTTTGCCTAAAAAACAACTTGCTGCTTGATTCTTCTTCTGACGCTTGTAAACATCAATACATGAAATAGGTGGCATTCAAGTTATGTAGTGCTCGGTTCTGTTAGTGCATTTTAACCATGGTGAAGGAAAGGGAGCAGTGATTGTCATCTGCTGCGGTGAGGAGAGCGCTCTGTACCTGTGATGTGCAAGGCCTAGACCGGTGCCGCTCCCAGGTGGGAATTACCACAAACTGCCTGTTATCCCCAGCTCTGGGAGTAAATTCAAGTTTTGTGGTGTGTTTGCCAGACCAGCACTAAGGGCTAAATTCATTTACCTTTTGACTTAATCTGAGATGAAAACCTGACAAAGACAGCCCTACCACTTGGTGAGAAACATATGGGTTTGGCTCTGCAGCCGCTCCAGATTCCAGCATTGAATTCTCTGCACGAACCAACTTTGTTTCTTTGAATGTGGGTTTTTCGGTACTCCCTTAAGATAAAGTTTGAGCTGTTGGTAAGTTTCTTTTATTGACTTCACAATATGCATTTTATCAGAGCAAGTTGCTACAGTCACTTGGGACTGGTAAGAAGGTGAAAGACCTCTGAGTAGTCCATAGGTCTGAGAAATTGCTGTGCTCCAGTTTGTAGTCAACTGACTTTGACCTTTTGAGTCATTGGCACCTACTGTGAAAGTCAGGATGCATAGAATATAAAGAATTGAAACTGGATCTTGGCAGCCCTTGGACAAGAGACATTTGATACTTAACTAGAAGGAAGGTCTTTGAGTTCATTTGAGTGCATGCAGGCAAATTTTTCAGATTTGGATGACTTTTTAACTTCTCTGCCTTTGTATTGTATTACTTTTCACAATGTTCACTGTGAGTACAACTTGAATTTTTAAGATGCATGCTGTTTTCTTTCCCCAGCATATGGCTTCATAATGGTATATCAACAGAGCTAGGCACTTCATAACAATTGCACAGACCTCTCTCACTTGAGCTTGTGGGATATTTGGTAGCAGGGTTGGTTCTTGTTTTATCTTGAGATCAAGACATACCAGCAGATAATGACAACACAGTTGGTTTCACAAACATCTGGTCTAAACTTGATGTAACTTGGCCAAAGGTGTTTAATCTGATCACTTCTTGTTCTGCAATAATCCAGCCCTTTATCCCAGATTCTCTTTTGTCTACAAAATTCTTGTTCTCTGGTCAGTATTGTCCGGGCACTCACAGTTCCCTGCTGAAAATCCAGCCACTCCAGCTAACTCTTGACTTCCTTCTTCTCTTCTTGCCTCCCTCCTCTATTCTGTTCCCACTTGGTGCCTAATTTTCTGTCAGTTTTTCCCACTGCTTTCCAGTTCATATTGCCCCCTCGCCACCTCTAGAAAGCCTTCCTGATAAGTGTTACTTTTCATTTTTTCATCACCGTACTTGATTATATTCTGCAGTCTTCTCCTTGCTCCATGTTTTTGTTTGGTTTTCTTTGTCACCAGCTTTTATTCTCATTACCAAGCTCTCTCACTTTTTTTGAGTTGTTAGTCTTTCAACTAACTTGTCTGTAATTTTTAGACTTCTTTCAACATGGTGGATTTTGTCAGTCTGTTCTTTCTTTTTCTATTCTAACCCCAAGTGTTGCCTCAATCTTTCTCTGCTCACCTCTGAGATCCAAATTCAGTGTTGTTGCACTGTGGGTTTCACCATCTCCTCTTTCAGCAAAATCTGATATCGACTTTGTATAGTGCAGTCCAACTTCCCTTTCTGCAGTTCTAGACTTCTTGCCAGGTCAGTCTCAAGAGATTGCTCTTGCCCCCTCCTTTTCTCCATCCACCTCAGAGTGTCAGAGAGTCTCAGGCTCTTCCTTCCCCTCCTCTAATCTGGCTTTTGGACTGCCTGCACTGGCAACCCAATGTTGGTGGCTTGGAGAAGTCATCCAGGAAAAAAACAACCTTTTTCCTAATGCACATTCATTATTCTGTTGGAATGGAATACGTATTGTCTGGCCACATCGCTCTGTGCATGCTGTGTCAAGAGATGAAGGATCATCAAAAATGGAATCCTAAGTGATTTTACTAACCACATTCAAAATCTGATTTTTGTTTATTAAAAGCTCATAACTTGGATCCACTACTATGGGTCCCTGAAGTCATTTGAATTACAAGTCCCTACGGCAAGTGAGAGTAGGGAAGGCAGTACAGAAGAGTGTTGAAAAAGTTCTGATGGCATTTTCTTGTCTTTATTCTTAGAGCTGAGTGAACCATATGGATGAGATTAAAGAATAATACTAAACAGAAATAATAATAAAATCTGCCAATGACAGGAATCCTGGATAGAAAGTATCAGCTTAAGTAGTTAAAGTTTGGCAAGCAGGGGAAGTTTAAATTGAGAAGTTTTGGGCAACCTTATTAATAGACTGTTTGTTAGCAGCTCTGCCTATAATAAACAACTTGATTAAAGTTCCAGAACTATATTCAACTAATCCATGTAAAATAGAACTTGGGCTAGAAACAGATGCACTCCAGATATGACTCATTTAGAGGGCTGCAGTGTTTTAAATTAGCTTTTAGTTGTTTGTCAGTTTGGAAAAAAAAAAGTGATTTTTTTTAAAAAGTAGCCTTGGGGGTTTTTTTTAGAAGAAAATATTAGGGAAACATGTGCTGGGATCAGTGAACTCCTGGATTTTTTCCTCTCTAGTGATCAGAAAAGAAGACTTTGGCTCTTAGAGTCTTGGGTAAACGAAGGGGGGGTATTATTTCTTTGAAGGAAGAGTATTTGTTTTCAGTTTGTGTGCCTCAGATGCATAATTCTGCTTACTTCATAGGATAGTATTTATGTTCTGAGTTGCTAAAGAAGCATCAGAAGTATCAGACCATGAGTGCACACATTTTGGACTGCCATTCTCTCTCTCCTCCTTTATTTTTAAAATCAAGATGAAAAGATGCACTTCAAACTTACTGGGCAGAGAAGGAGGGCCAGCATATTTCTAGCAGAGACATTAGCATCTCTTCAAGAGAAGTATCTGTCAGGAGCCAGAAGCATTGGTCCTTTACCATCCTACCACTGAGGGAATCACATTGCTAGGAATAAAAAAATCTCTAAGAACAAAAAACCTAAGAAAAGCTTTAAATGGCTCCCTGAAGTATTAGGCTCAGCCTTTATTTCAGTTATGCAGAAACATTTATAGTCACCATGGATTAAAAGTACAGCATAGATTACTTCCTTGAAAACTGTTAGGCAGAAATTACCCCTGTTGATGCTAGTGATGGGCTTCCGAAAGAGCAAAGAGCTTGGTTCATACATCAAATAATCTAATTTTGAGGGGTTTTTGTTTGGTTTCTGAAGGTTTGTTTGTGGGGTTTTTTTGTGGGTTTTTGTTTGGTTTTGTTTTGTTTTTGTTTGTTTGCTCATTCTTGTTTGTTTGTTTGTTTTTTCGGGTGTTTTTTGAGCAGGGCAACTATAATTTTAATCTAAAACAAACAGAAGGGTCAAAAAGAAGGAAATCTTAGTACCAACTGCCTATTCCAACTGCGTTTTGTTTCTTACAGGGACAAGCTGATCTTCTCAAATATGCTAAAAATGAAGCACTGGAAAATCTGAAACAAATCCATTATGCCACTCTTTCATGTGGACTCAATAAGCGAGGCACTGAAAATGCAGAAATCTCAAAGCCTCGCCGAAGTCTGGAGGTCATACCTGAAAAAGCAGGTGATGAAAATGGAGAATGAGAGAAGGCTCTTCTCGTAATTTTGGAGTTTATAACTCTGTGACCAATTGTAGCTGCATAGGACATTTGCTTTGCACTTACTGTTGGAAAATATTTGGGATTTTTAAAGCACAACTGGAGAAGCTAATTACAATCTATTGAAACTGTGAATGTATGTAGCAACTCAGCTTGTGAAGGCAATGACATTGTGTAACATGGAAATTGGTCTAACATTATTGGCCTAAATATAACAAATATATGTAAAAGATACTGTAATTCAGTAATTACGTGCTGAAAAGTTCATTGTAGTGCCATTGGGAAATGAACATCTTTTAAATGAGGTGTAATTAGCAGGAAATCAGTTGACAGAATTTGACAAGATGCCTTGATTTTCAGACTAATTCGATGCACAGGTAGTTTCTTTCTTTGCACAATTTGTTAATTGTGCTAGTGAGATGTATTATTCTTTTGAAAATCAGGTCCAAAAAAAGTGGAATCCACGTTTCACACTATATGTGATTCAGCCGCTCAGATATTTGGGTTTGAGGTGTTATTGATTTTATTGTTGAGCCATAAATGAAAATGAGAATGTAATTAGACAGTGATCACTGACCTCAGTGCACTATTGGAGAGCCATTATGTAAAAGGAAAATGTGCAATCAATCTGATAGCCTATGTCAGAAGAAGATACATACCTATTTTGCCTAAGATCTTCTGCAAATGTGTGTAGATAATGTGACCAAATTGCAAGTAAAATGATGTAAATAGTTTTTCATTTTGTGAAGTGAAGTGCTCATATTAAAAAGAGTTTTATGAGATTGCTCTCAAACAAGTAAAGCTTTTAACTAAATTTTAACTTTTTTATTTTTTGAGTATTTTCTTCCTTACAGAATAGGTGATATCTCTATAAGCAAGTTTGTCAAAAAAATAAATCAATTGCTGTTCTGGTTCTGTTTTGGTTTTCTGAAAACATTAGATAAAGGTATTGTAGCTGATATGCTCATTGTAAAATGACTATACCAACCTAGAGTGTTCTCTTACTGTTTCTGATTTAACAATAAAATGGACTATATAATTACAGAAGCTAATAAATTTGAAGAAAAACAAGCAAAATCTTACAGAGATGAAAATGCAGTTTTTGTTCAGTTATGGGGAAAACGGGGAAGATGGTGATGTCTATTTAAAAGCGTTTTTTTAATTAGAGGCCTTCAAGATGTGCATTCTATGTGGATTTTTTTTTCTTTTTTTAACCAATTCAAGATGCTCTTTCTGCATTGAGACTGTAATGAACATCTACATATGTATAACATTCTGTAAAAGTCAACAGAGCTCTGAACAAGAACATTTCTATACTTGCACTTCATCTGAATTATTAGAGACTTGATTTATTTTCTAGTTATTATAAAATTAAAGCAGGGACAGGAACGGGATGAAAACAGTTTGCATAGTAAATGTCACGTCTTGAGCCTGCACTTTTAAATGTCAAACTGTATGGGTTAGGAATGGTCTTAGAAGGTGCTAAGCTCTTTCAGTGTCTAGTTACAGATCATGTGCCTTAATATTATGATCTTGCCAGGAGCAAGTTCAATTCTGTGTTGTACAAAATGAAACATTTAGCCTGTGGTAAACACCTGCAGGTGTTGCTTTTTAGGCAGTCCTTCTCTGTGCTGGCAGCTGGAAGTCTTCTGATTGAACCTGAAGTTGATGGGAAGCAACATGAAATTCACGGTCACTAACTGTATTCTGAGCTGGTGTGAAATTAGTCTTCCAGGGCCAAATCTATCACATCTAAATCTGATTTATCTACAGAAAAATGACTGTGTTGCATCAAGGTTCATCCGTGCCATAAATATACAATGTCAGTTTCAGTTTATCAGAAAGCCCAAAACCTAGGCTATTGGAATTTTAGTTTTGACTTTTAGTCTTAATTTAAAGGATGGAGACTGTGGGAAAATGTCATTGTCAGAATTAGCATTGTGCTTCAAAGAGGCCTAAAAGCCAGTAAGGTTCCATTTGCAGTCCTGCCCTACCACTGTTTGCATGGCATGTAAGGAATGACATAATTTATATCACAAATGAACCATTTCTGTAAAGTTTCTTCCTCCAACCAGGTTACCAGAACCGATGCCTTGGGAATTCTTAGTGTT
The DNA here is from genome assembly GCF_022539395.1 of Myiozetetes cayanensis. Classification (NCBI taxonomy): domain Eukaryota; kingdom Metazoa; phylum Chordata; class Aves; order Passeriformes; family Tyrannidae; genus Myiozetetes; species Myiozetetes cayanensis. The sequence goes on along the minus strand of NW_026086604.1, from coordinate 115,375,495 downwards.
TATGTATTTCTGTTTAGCACATTACAAGCTGAAGAGAGGTGAGGGAACACTGAAAGCATTCAACATAGTTTGGTGCTTTATTCCTTGGTTTTAAGGCAAAAAATAGTTAAGTGAAAAATGAGTATCTCATACGCTAGGTTTGAGAGATTTTGTATGTTCAACTCCACAATATATGTAATCTGCTTACTCTGATCATGTTCTATCTTGTTAGAATAACAATTGATATATAACATTGCCTTAAAAAATTAAAATACATGCATTTAGCTAAGTGACCATTTAAATATGTTAGGATTTGAGTGTAGTGCTGATTCCTTAAAATGAAGGTCAGTTTCATGCATTATTCATGCTCAGTTGAAATCTGAGTCTTAAAATGAGCTGAGTCAAGCAGACACTCTGAAAGGTGATGTGTAGCTGAAAAATCCTTCAGGGAGTTTACATGTTGCATTTAAAAGAGTTCAGGGCAAACACCTGCAAGCAAAGTATCTGGCTCTATTGTTGACCTAGTGATGATAATTTCAAACCCAAATGTATTAGTATATTTTTCTCAGTTGTTTTTTCTTAAAGAATTCTTTGCATCCATATTATCAGTCCGTTTTTTTTACAATGTTTATTTTAGATTATATAGAAAGAAGCACCCCATATCCAGTGAAGTATTCCAAATAACATTATTCACAGGTTGACTTCACAGTTTTTTGAGCCTTTATTTTTTTAAATAAACTGTAATACAGTTTAACAGTCTACATAGTTTTTAACTATGGAAGATGAAGGCAAAACACAAGTGACTATTTACCTGAATGCCTTTTTTTGCTTTTGTTTGGCTCCAATAAACAGTGGGTGAGTGTGGGTATGTATAGAGACCTAAGTCAGCATATTGCTCAATTTAAAAGAAAATGCTAATGGGGAAAGGAAAAGTTCACATACAGATTAATCATGTAGACAGTTAATTCTTTTTTTAAAACATGAGGAAAAGGAGGAACATTGCCTGTTTGAAAAAGGAGCATCTCACTAAACCTTATCTGCGTTCATCCTGCCTAAACTTCCTTCCCCATTGGTTTTGCTTGGTGTGGTAATAATAATAATGGCCAGTCTTCGCAAGCGAAGATCCAGGGAAGGTCTTTACACCTTCCAGCCTGCGCATTGGATTTTTTAGGTGAGACACAGTGTGCGCGGAACTGAGCCCACCCTTTAATCCTAAGGTTCATCTGCCGGGGCCAAGCGAGCTTGGACGGTGGCAGCGAGGTCCTCAGGACGTAGATGGGTTGCCTTTAAGGGCTAACAAGCTCCATCTGCCCGGGGAGTGTAGTATGTAGCAGCTGTTGGATATTTACTCACAGAGCCCAGGACCATGCCTTCCATCCTGCCAGCTACAGAGGACAACTCTTTTCTCTAGGTATTCCTCCAGCAGCAGTTACTGAGGGGCACTTCTGAGTCTGCTGATGCCACCAAAACAGCAAAAGCCTTCAAAGTAGAACTGGGGGTCATTCTTTACTGGGGGCAAATCTCTCCTGGTGAAACCGTGACCCTTGTGCCATCAATGGTAGTCTTCTGCTCAAGTCAGTAGGATTGAGATTGAAGTGCAGTGTTGCAAAATTTCCCCTTTGTCTCTGGTCTTTTTTTCTTTACCTTCTCTTCACGCTCTTGCACTGATGCCACAAAGACTACTAGAACGGTGCCCCTCACAATTTCACAGGCAGGCATGGTGAAAGATGCTGCATGAGTCAACCTTTTTTTCGGCTACTTTGTACAACATAGGAATATTTTTATAAGGCTCCGTGGCTGGTTACCGTATTCACTTTTTCCTGTTTTGAAGTTGAAGCATCAGAGAGAGATGATTCAGAGTTGCCAGCATGAAAACTGGAAGTGAGTTCCAAAAATTTTAACACTGGTCTACTAATCAAATAAAATATGCTGAGAGGAACCAATCCTTCACTCTTATGGTACTTGAGTATCCCTTCCATTTGTGTGATTTCCTAGTTTTCTGCTGCATGGATGTTATAAGTAATGCTGATTTCTTCTTGCTGTATGCATTGTTTGTTGCACAGATCAAGGAAACTCCTGAATGTCCTGTGCACAGTGTAATAATCTTGCATTAAGGCTTGGCCTACCTAGGTTTGCACTTCTGTTAATTGAGGGTTAAAAGTTAATATAGAGTGTTATTTGCAAGGAGGAGGATCATACAACCATATTCATGGCACAGTATGCTCTTGCAGTGGCATGTTCTTCACTGTATTTTCATTATATCCCTATATAGCTAACAGTCAGAGTGCTGCTGCCACAGGATGACTAGCCCATGGGGTTTTGATACTATGAGCAAAATTCTGAAAGTGGTGACAGTCACCAGCTAGCTTTTTTTTGACTGTAATGGGTGTAGGACTTCACCACAATTTTTTTCTTTTTCTATTCACACCTACTCACCCTGACCAAGCTTTCTAAATGGAGTATTTAACAACTCGGTTTAAAGATTAATAGATCTGTAAGTATCCTATAATGACCTTCAGTCTTTTGAACTCCTGTAAACACTTAAACCCTCCACAGTTCTTACCACTCCCTGATTCCTTTTGCTCTCTGTTATGAAAAGCAGCTGTGGGACAAGTCAGTCTGATAATTTTCGAAACTAACCCATGTGATGTTCTTTATTCGTTGCAACTTATTTGTTCTCAGTAGTAAAACTCTTGAGGTTTTCCAGTTATTTCTGTTTCTGGATGCTATTAAACTTCCCTTCCTGACTCATCACCTCTGTTCTCTGGGTGGCTATGGAAAGATAGGATAGCCAAAAGGAGCACAGCAGAAAGATTGGAAACAGGACTTCGTATACAAGAGCCACAAAAAGTCCTCACAGGCTTTGGGGAGCATCCATTGTAGTCAACCAAGTTGGAAAGGCACTTAAGGACTGAAATGCAGCAGTGAGAAAGACAAGCAGAATTGGATGATTAAAACAAACAAACAAAAAAAAGGTCTCCCAGAAGTATAGGTAACCAGGGCATGATGTGGTCCCAGTGCTATCCTGCTGGATCCCTAATGCTTCCCATTGGTTACTGGTAATTTGGAACAAAATGTTATGTTTCTTTCCTCTACAGTATCATCTGGTGTGGCAAAGAGAGTGATCAGGTACAAATGCTGAACTCTTAATTTCTCTTTTTGGGCCCAGCTGCATGTGCTGCTTTGGCCTTCATACCTTTGCCACTTGAACTCATAGGACTTCCCACTTAGTGCCACTTTGGCACACCAGAGTTGAGAGGAAGGAGGGGGTGTGTGATCAGGAGGAGAGCGTTTGAGAGGCAGCGTGGGAGGGTGGTATGAAAGGAGGCAGCTTGAGCTGGAGTGGGAGTAGCAAAACCAAATAGTGATTCAGCTGTCATGAACCTCTCCTGTTTGTCAAGAGCAATCCAGCCTCGATAAGCCACCTGCAGTCTGTAGAAGAGCTTTCTGAATGAGCTTGGATGTTTTATTAGTAATCTGTTTTCCATGGAGATGAATGCAGAGGAGCAGAGAATCTTCTCGGCTGGATGCAGCGCTGGCCTGTGCACTGGTGACCGTCTGGGAGAAGAAAGCAGCAGGGCCAGGAAACAGAGCGCAGGAACTCAAAGGCCTGGGCTTTGTTCTCTGGCCCTCAGCTTCCTCCATCAATAAATTGGAGGAAATGACACCTACCACTTTTTTGAAGTAGCAGAAGAAACATACTGTGCAATGGCAGAAAAAAATAATCCCCGCAGATGGTGGCTAGGAGAGAATAAACTGACATATAAATAGTGCTTCGTGAGAAGGCAGCACTCTGAATGCCATGTACATTAGGTTTCACTTTTTACAAAGTGCACTGATGCCTACATAGCTTTTTAGTGGCATGTTCTTAGCAGGCATTCTTAAATGTGCTACTGATTGGTGATTGGTATTTTGAAATAGAAATCCTATCAGTTGATTTTAAACTATGAAATACAAGTCCTGTCAATGGATTACAAACTAATCGTGCCTGTGTGGGGTCCCAGGTCCTGGGGAGTTCCAATATTTTGACTGTGTAGTAAGAGAGTAAAAGAAAAATTTGTTACACTCTTATAAATATAGACTTTATGCTGTGGCTCACAGCATGAAGCACTTCTTTTATTCTCAGACATTATTTTACGGATCAAAAAAAAAACCCCTCACAGAAATCTCAGAAAAAGCCTTAGGATTCAGCTGTCCCTGTTCTGAATTCCAGAAATGATGATAACTACTGTGATTTTGATATGCCCTTAGCCCAATAATGATTAAATTTTTCAAGTATGAATATGTAACAAAAATCTTCAAATATCTTTTTATATATTGTACTGGTTCTGATAGTTGTGCCAGGATTACTGGAAAAAGACAATTTCTTTGGATGGAGAAATAAGGATCATGTCTTAGACCAGGAATCTGTAATTGTGGGGGTGGATAGGGAGCTTCCCAGGGGAGTAATGGCTGTCACTGCGTTTCAAGGAGTCCCATGCATGTGTCAGGGAGCAGACAGCAAGCAGGACTGGAAACAGCATTTCCTGAACAGCATTCTCAAGTATACAATATTTTGTGCTTACGTTCATTTGTACACAGTTTTACAGAACTATACACTTTACTCCTCACAACCATTTGGGTTTTTTTAAGCCTTGACTCACAATCAGTATTCAAAGTTTATTTGCTTGGAGATTGTTGCATTGATTTCCTGAGTATTTTTCTGCCACTCTTTCCAACATGATTTTAGCAGCTAATAGCTCACAAATAGTAAGAGCCAGAGTGTGTGAAGAGCACTAGTGATGTCAGCACTGACAACACGTGATTCTGGACTGAAAATTTGGTCACTATAATGTTAGCCCATGAAGGGGAGGTGGCAGCTGTTGCAAGATTAAGGACAGAACTGGGTATAAGAGATAGGATATGTTCAGTCCTGGAAGAGCAATCAGCTACTAAATCCAGGTCCTTCTACTTCCTTGTGTCACAGCTGAGACTTCTCAGACATGACAGTTCAAGATAAAAACTCAATTTTGTATTAGAGATAATTCTCTGTAAGTGATGATCCGTCACATGTGATGGAGCTCTCTGACAGCATCTCCCCAGAAGAATTCTAGCAAAAGAAAAATAGCATTTTCTACCTACATAAAATATCTACCACAGCTCAAAGCCCAGAGGAAAACTGCAAGAACAATGATTAAATATGAGCAGAGTGTTTGAAGCTAATCAGTGATATGCTTTACCTACCATAGCCACATTACCAAAAATAGAGCAATCCTAGGAGTAGGACCCTGAAAAGATAATGTGTACCTGTATTGGTAGAGATTGGTAGAGATTTTTCATAATCCGCATAGAAAAAGACAACCTCAATCCAGTTTCCAAGCAGTGCTATATTTGTCATGTACTTACTTTCTTGTGCAGAAACAAACTAGAAAGATAGTTAATAAATAGCACTGTAAAAAGCAATGCTGGAATTGCAGCTTTTGCAAATTGCCTGAGTATATAACATGCAAATGACGTCAATGCAATTCCCCCAAGTGCTGAATCTCTCTGAAAATCAGACCCTCACATTTAAGATTCTGTTCATAGACTATTCATTAGAAGAGCCAGATTAAAATTATCTTATGATCTGTGCTGCAAGTAATAGTACCTGTAACACTATAAGAATAGCTATATTTGATATTAAAATATTGCTGTTTCAAATACAGATAAAGTAGGTAAATGGTGGAACACGTTAATGAAATAAAAGGCTGCAAAATACCAAAATCCATCCAGGAGTTCTCTTTATAGCGGCTAGTAGTCACAGCCGCAGGATTTCATTGAGGCCAGCTTCTCAAGCTCAAGAAGAATACCTTACAGTTTACACAGAAACACAGAGTTCTAGTGTGTTGCACTAAATGAAGAATGATTAGATGTCATGCATGAGGGCCCTAAATAATCTCTATTTCATCATATTTGAGAACTTTATCTACTGAAACAACTGGTACAGGTCACTGGCCAATGCCCACTGCTACAGGAGATCTTCTGTTTTCCGTAGATATTTATGGTTTATGTTTAGTGCACGACTTACAAGGAGTGTTATTGCACCATAAACATGTTAAAAACAAGCCTCCCCCCTGTGGCATTAGTGCCAGTAGGAAGGACTAGACATAGATTTCAGACCTGTTCAGAACCACATGATGGCACCGAGTCCCACAAGCCCTAACTATATACTGGGATTCAGAAAACAGGTTTCGTATCCAAAAGAATTTCCCAATTGTGTAGCAAAAGATCCATGAAATACCCGACACTGAGAGGGGTCTAGCTTAGCACAGCTGCTAAATAAAGCTGGAGAGCCAGTTTGAAAGGCAGGGGACAACAGCAGTGAAAGACACCCAGCTGGTGGCATCCAGGTCTGCGTTTAAACTCCCCATTGTATTTGTCAGCTCTACGTGAATCTCTGAATCCATTTTTCTTGCTTAGATCTGTGATTTCTGCTGTTTGCCACTGGTTACCTGTAACAGAAAAGTCCTTACACTTAGCACATCAAGAAGACAGGAAGCTTTCCTTGTGATGCTCCGACAGACTCTTCTCAGGGAGCCCAGAAACATGGTTTTGTAACATTCTTTTTTCCCAGCTTTCAAACCTGCCATTTCCATTGTGGTTACTGTTCTCTCCAACAACTACTACTGACCTGGCTTGGGCTGCAGCAGAGCTCAAACTACCCCACAGAGCAGTTTTGAGGCAGGGTGGAAGAGTTGCAGAGATGAAGATCTGCAGCTTTGATGAGCTGCTGATGCACTGCAGGACCCAGCAACTGCAGCTTTATCCCAGACCCTGGAGGCAAGAGAGAAAGTCTGAACAAAGGGAGACTTTCCCTTGGTCATGGAGCATCCGGTTAGAGACTATTTGAAGAAACCTGATTCCACAAACCTATGGACCCCAATGATCCCACAAATCCATGGAACCTCAATGGGATGCATATACGAGTGGTGAGGAAGCTGGCAGATGTTATTGTTAAGCCACTTTCCACCATCTTTGAATGGTCATGGAGAACAGAAGAGGTGCCTGAGTACTGGAGGAAAGGCAGTGTAAGTCCAGACTTCAAGAAGGGCAAGAAGGACCCTGGAAACTACAGGCCAGTCAGCCTCTCCTCAATCCCTGGAAAGGTGATGGAACTGCTCATCTTGGATGTCATCTCGAAGCATGTGGAGGAAAAGAGGTTATCACGAATAGTCAACATGGATTTGCCAAGGGGAAATCATGCTTGACCAATTTGTAGGCCTTCCATGATGGAATGACTGTTTGGGCAGATGAGGGGACAGCAGTGGATGTTGTCTACCTTGACTTCAGCAAGACTTTTGACACTGTCTCCCATAACATACTCACAGGTTGTCTCAGGAAGCATGGATTAGATGAGTGGATGATGAGGCGGATTGAGAACTGTCTGAACACCAGAGCTCAGTTTGTGTTCTGCAGCACAGAGTTTAGTTGGAGACCTGTAGCGGTGCTCACCCAGGGGGCAGTGCTGGGTCTGGTCTTGTTCAGCTTACTCATCAGTGACCTGGGTGAAGGGGCAGAGTGTACCCCAGCAAGTTTGCTGTTGATACAAAATTGGGAGGAGTGGCTGACACACCTCAAGGCTGTGCTGCTATTCAGCAAGAACTGGACAGGCTGGAGAGATGGGTGGAGAGAAGCCAAATGAAGTTCAACAAAGGCAAGTGCAGGGTTCTACACCCCGGGAGGAATAACCTCATGGACCAGGACAGGTTGGGGGCCAACCTGCTGAGCAGTTCGGTGGAGAAGGACCTGTGGATCCTGGTGTACAAGCAGCTGTCCATGAGCCTGCAGAGTGCCCTTGTGGCCAAGAAAGCCAGTGGTGTCCTGGGGCACATTAGGAAGAGCATTGCCAGCAGGTCAGGGGAGGTGATCCTACCCCTCTACTCAGCCCTGGTGAGGGCAGATGTGGAGTACTGTATTGTGTTCTGGGATCCTCAGTTCAAGAAAGACATGAAACTACTGGAGGAGAAACCAATGGAGATGAGGATGTGACTGGAACATCTCTCTTATGAGAAAAGGCTGAAAGACCTGGGCTGGTTTAGCCTGGAGAAAACAGAGGGAATCTTATCAATGCTCACAAATCTATTGAGTGGAGGAGTGTCAAGAAGATGGGGCCAGACTCTTTTCAGTGGTGCCCAGTGACAGGACAAGGGGCAATGGGCACAAGCTGGAACACAGGAAGTTCCACCTGAACACGAGTAAGAACTTCTTTCCTGTGAGTGTGACAGAGCAGTGGGACAGATTGTCTGCAGAGGTTGTGGAATCTCCTTCTCTGGAGATTTTCAAAAGCCATCTTGACATGATCATATCCAACCTGCTCTAGGTGAACCTGCTTTAGCAGCGGGGTTTGGACTAGAAGACCTCCAGAGGTCTCATCCAACACCAACCATTCAGTGATTCTGTGATTAGCTGTAGGAAGGACTGTTCTGCAAGATCTGAGAAAGAAAGGGGCAGGCATCTGATGGTGAAAGCACTTCTGAAACAAGAGTGAGGGAACCCTGCAGTATTAGGGAGCAGAGGGTCAAAGGCAAAGGCATTTGAAAAACTGGTGGTGTTCAGATGCCCTCCTGAACCTTTCTTCTCACTGTCAGTCAACAGTATCTATCAAGTGGCTTGTACTATCTTCCAGTAGTCTGAAAGGGATAGTAATAATTCCTGAGTAATCAATGCAGACTAAAAGCAAGTGATTGGAAATGCAAAGAACAAGATAAAAATATTCTTATTTTTATATATAGTGATATTTATATTTATAGTGATTCTATAGGAATACAGTAAAAGAAACAGAAAAGGATAAGAGCCATCCTGATCATCCATCTGCAGTGTGACGTGGCATGTTCATAGCTTACACTTAGCTATGGTTAGGGAGAGACAAACCCTAAGTGGAACTTTATCACATTCCAAGTCTTCCCAGCCAAAAGCAACAGCTGGAAACAGATAAGAATATATTGCCAAAATTAGGCAACAACTATGGCCTAGGTCATTTCTAGATGTTTCAGACTGAATATGGAGAAAAAAATGAATCCTTTTCAGTAATTGGTGCTGCTACTGTACTTATCCCCAATTTTCTGAACTGTCAAGCCTCATTTCTTCTGTTATGTAGATTGACAGTCCTCTCCATAGCAATTCTCATTATGGTTTGAAGGACACCATGGCCTAGTTTTCTGGCGTAGGCACTGAGCGAGGGAAACATAGTCTGCTATTACGTTGTCCGTGGTGTTCTGTAATGCTGATAGTGATAATGGGTTCCTTCTCATACACTGGCAATTTGCTAGACAGGAGGACTGACAGAGCGGTAATTCATCAGCCACAGGCTTGGGTGTAATAGACTGTGGCATGGTGGCAAGTGTCCCAGTGTAGATGAACTGAGCTGAAAGAAACAGGGGGATTTCAAAGGTCCTGCTGCTGTTTTCATGTATTTTGATGCAGCCACAGGATATAGAGGGAGAGGATGGGTTGCTGAAGAGAGAGGAGTTACTTCCACTAAACCACGTGGTGAAAGGTAGGGTTTTCTCTGTGCTTGCAAGTGCCCCTCTGAAACAATATCCCTCATGGAATTCTATTAATTCATTTTCATTTAATATGAAAAAGGTTATGTTTCCACCATGCCTTTTGTTCTTTAATTAGGTTTCTCTGTTATTGATGCCCTCATAATAAAGGTTATGTTTGAGTGGAATTTATACACTTACATGACATTTAAAAGTGCACAGTAACAGTGTGTAAAGTCATTGCATGCAAAAGTGCTATTAACTGCATGTCAGCATCCAATAAAGTCTCTGCACATTTAATCCTTTTTTAAGATCTTGAAGCTTGTCTGATGTTGTGACATTTTATGGCATTTAAATGTCTCATCAGTAGGACTTTGTTCTTCTCATACGCACAACTCTTCTAAGAATGAAAGAGCTCTAACATTGCAAATGAAGCAGGGAAGATGACAAAATAGGATAGATCACCAACTATTTCTCAAGTAAATTATTGTAGTCAGTTGAACTGCAAATACAAGCTGAAAGTTTGAAGCATGCTGAGGTGATACAGAGTTGGAGGGATGCTTATGCTGCAAACAAAGTTAAATTCAAATTCAGTTGGAAGGCCTAGAGGGAAGAAATACGAAACACTAGTCATAAAGATGAATTACCACATACTAGATGATCAATTGTGAAAGAGTTCTCAAAAGCTTCAAACTGCCAACTGGTTTCACACGAGAGGTTTGTAAAATGAAACCTGGCACAAGTGAAAACAGTTTTAATGACTGAGAAATAGAGCGCGCTTATTTTATTAACTGTTTCCCCTGCAGCGCTTCAAACTGTAATGTCACAGCAGTGGGCAGGCAGGCAATCAGCCCAACCCCTCATCCCCTCAGCACAGCAGCTGCCTTTGCATCCAACACACACACAGAGCGACCAAGTAGAGAGCAGGGCAGGACAGTGGTCAGGTCTTTCCCCTTTGGTAAGGGGACTTACTTACCTTAAGTAAGGTGGGGATCAGGCACTTAGCAAGTTGTTCTTTTTCTCACATGCTCCACGTTAGGTGCGAATGCACTCCCCACCAAGGCAACAGTTTTAGGCTTAATGTTGCCAACAGCTCACCACATGCATGTAGCCTGTCTTCCACTGGGCCTTGTATGCTCTCAGGTAAGAATATGACCAACCACGACTGCATCCATCCTGCACTGCACCTTGACCACACAGCCAGACAGAGAGGACTCAGCAAACAAGCTGTTAATAGAAAGTGCAATGACTCTGGAAGAGTTGCAGCAATGGTTGTCTTTGTTACTTGTGTGCTTTCCTCGGGCTTGCTCTGCCAAGCAGGATGTCGATGCACAGCACTGGTGAAGGATTTTGAGTCCTGCTGGAGTATTAGATAGAGAGGGCTGCCCTAACTAAAGGAGCTTCTAATATATAAATCAAAAGACATAACAACATCATACAGGTATGAGCAGACCTTGTGCATGGGTCTGGAACATATCACATGCATCAGAGGCATTTTGAGGTGAAATCCAGTATAGCCTCTTCCTAGTTTCAGTGTCTAAGTCAGCTCACTGCAGAGCTGTCTGTCTCCAGAGACCTATATCAAATGCTCACATTGGGATAGCTTTACTTCTTGTTCTATTATTGACCCAGGAAAACTCTGAAATCAAACGGCAATGTCTTGAAAAGTGTGGCCAAGACCTTACTAAGAAATATAATTGCATCTTTTTCCAAGTAGAATAAAGTCTGTGCTTGCTGAGCTTAACTTCCAAATTGCTTCCCTGAGGAAGAAAATCACACGTAGAGGAAGAGTTGTTTAGTGCCTGGAACAGAGAGGAGAAATGAGATCTCAGGGGTGTTTGGAGACTGAGCTTAGGCTGGCCTGGCTGGCATTATTTTGAGAAAGAATATATTTTTGTAGACCTCAAACCATACTGTGTTTTTGAGCCCAGCTGAACACATGACTAAGTGTCCATGAGACTGCCAGGTGTGCTGGCATCCTGGGATCTGGCAGGAAGGCTCTGTATGGTTTATGTGTAACATGTTACTTGGGGTACACCACAATCTATTTATGGCTACCCTGTGGCAGAGCTGTGGATTTTCTCCCTGAGTATACTCCAACAAAACTAAAACACTTCCATGCTGAGAGATCTCATGTGCTGTTTAGAAGGGACTGAGCTCCAGGTGAGCAAGAGCTGGGCCAGATGGATGTCATCACTGCTGTTGGGAATGGCTATATGTAGACCAAAATTCTGAAAAATAGAGCAACACCACTAAAAATCAAGGTTTTGTTGGGCTACACCTCTGGGGCCGCATCTTTGAAATTGTCGGTCACGATGCAAATAACCATCGGATGCCTTCCCTGGGCTATTTTACTCATATAAAGCATCCTGACTTTAGCCACTGACAGCTATTTATATTCCATTTTCTCCACACATTTTGTGTAAATATTAGTCTGTGGTCCAGGCTGAGGTTGTTTCTAACTTTATCTCAGTTGGTTTGCCTAGCCCCTATTCATAACACTCTTGCCTCCTTTCCTGAAAGTTGCTACAAGGCTAAATTTATAATCTCAGCAGCCACTGCTTACTCTGTACTTCTGCAGAAAATGAAAGAAAAAAAATCACAGCTCCATCTCCTCAGCATGAGGGATGCCACTGTACAGGCTTAAGTTGATCTCAGATCCATTTTACTGAAAATTTATGGCAAATACCCTTTCAATACATGAGAAAAAGAGGTATTAAGAAATTTAGGTTGAACCACTTCAGATAATTTAGTCTGCCTAGAACCACATTATAAGCACAAGTTCACCTAGTGTCTCCTGTCTGGATTCTTTACCTGCAGCAGTTCTTTAAATCCACATCCCTTCCTAAGAGCTATGAAATTATGAAAATTAAAAATTAAACAATATTTGTAGGTTATGTTTCTCAAAGGTTAATTTTTTTCATGGTAGAACTTCCACTTTATTTCTAGTTCGAGTTTGTCTGCCTGGAGCTTTCACTCATTCACCAGATAACAGATCTCATTATAATCAGAAATCTTTCCTGTGGTACAATCATGATGAAACATATATTATGTATCAGATCAAAGTATCTCACTGAAGTGCATTGTCAATGGCTCAAGTTAGTCTTTTGGCTTCATTATTAATCCTTTTTGATCTCTCAGAATAAATTCCGATGTTGACACTATGAAAACATATTCAGGAATGACAGAGACACAGTCCCTGCTAGTGATACATCACATGAGGTCCCATTGCCAGTCATAGTGGGTTTTTTTCCTAAATTTAGGAAATTTCCTTTTGTTGCAGTCATACAGTCAAGTGATGCAAATCCATATGTACAAATGTTTTCACCTCACTTTTATTTACACTCCAGTTATGTGTCCTCTGTAAACGGAATCTTTAATTATATTGTTTTTCAGATCAGTACAAAGAAACTGAAAGTAACCATCAGGCACTACATGGCACTCAGCTAGAAACGCTTCTTCTGGGTAGTGTCTTCCCAGTCAAATTAATTACATATTAATACCATTAAACTAATTTTAGATAGTTTAAATTACTTTAAATTCTAAATATCTAAATTCTAAATATCAGTAATTTCTGTACAAAATTATCAAGTTATAATTGCATCAAATAAGAAGTTAAGCTTACTTGACATTTTGTTTAGTAAAACAATTTTTATTGAAATTTAATAAGTCATCGTCCTTTGTTTCCCCCTCCCTCCACACCCCTCTGGCCCAGTTGACTCCTATAAATATGTATTATGCTTTTTCCCCCCAGGATAGCACAGCTAATGCAGTTTCCGTCCTTACTCCTTTGGAGTACTACAGGTCTTCTGACTTTTATGTTCTGGGAACTTTTCAGCTTACCATGCTCAGTTAGGAACAAAGTCAAAGGTTCAGAAAGTTTCTGAACAATTCTTTTAATAGGCCTACATGAAAATAGGGAACCAAATCTATCCTTTTTACTTAGAGGCTACCACTCCTTTAGCAATGTACATTTGGTTGAAGTAATGTTGTACAACTTGGAAACATCTGATTGACACAGTGAGAGCAGATGGCGTCTTCAGTGTGAAACAGGAGTTTATGCTCAATAAACAAAGCATTTTTGGGGTTTTGCTGCTGAACATCATGTGAGTGTTGATGCTCCCTGAGCAGGAAATATGAAACACAACATTGACTCACTTTGGTGTCTACTTCAAACCCACAAAACATTATTCTTTGAGTCTCACACGTCTCAGGCTTGGCAAGACCATCAGTTTATGCGCTTCTTTCTTTTTTTTTTTTTTTTACGTATCTTTTTTTTCTGAAGAAATTGGTAAAGCTTGTGCTTGCACAGGACTATTATACTGAGAAACCTGACACAGCCAACCCTACCTCTTACCTCCTGCCTCGCCTACCTCCCTTTACAGCACCTCTCTACTAGTTTAAGGATAGATTCATTGTACTGAAACTACTCCTTGGAAGAAGCAATCCTAAATCGCATTCATTGCAAGTATCCATCAAGAAAAAAAAAGACAAGCTTTTTAAGCTTTTTTTTTTCAGATTTCAGGATAGACAAGAAAACAAATTTTCAGCAATCAAACCACAGCAGTTACCAGCTACTATTTAACGAGTGGTACGTTTCACTCAGACTAATGTACACACTTTTTTCCCCCCTTTTTTATTTTTCCCCGTTCCTTTCAGGCACTGAAATATAGAGCCAGACTCTTTATGATAACTCTGTTTAGCTAATTAATCTAATTAAGTGCTTTATGTAATTTTGCGGAGTAGAGAAAGCTATTCAAGATTGTCATCATTAGGTTAAAGAGCTGACAATTGATGGAGATAATTTTTTCTTAACAGGCTGTAACCTTTCTGCAGCTAACCCCCTCCCCCAGGGGAGTTCTTCAATTAAATCAATAACGCTTCTGGGGAGAAAGAACTTTGCTTTTTAAGAATCATGTAAACAGATTTTCAGCAGCTTCTCATTGCTTTGCTCGAGAAGAAGAGCAGCAGCTGTTTATCAATACCTGCTGTGCTCAGCTTTGACAAACTTGCTTTTAAGAACAGCAGCTACTCTGTAGCTATGGTGCAGGTTGAGAAGTAGGGGTTTTGAAGGTGTTATGTGGGGTCTGGAGAAACCTTGGCAAAATAAAACAGTTTCTGGATCGGGTAAATGTCAGGACTTGGAGTGGTTCCTAGGCAGGCTGGGGAAATGAGCTTTAAACTGCTGGCGTGTTTGTTATTGTTTGGATACAAGAAGGCCTGACAAGAAGATAAATGTGACTGGATGAAGAGGTGGGGAAAGCTCATCATGATGACTTTTGCCAGCCTTAAAGCTTTAATAAGCAGGACTTGGTGGGATATTTTTGTGGTGGTGGTGGGGGGGTTGTTTGTGGTTTTTGTTGTTGTTGTCTTGTTTGTTTGTTTGTGGGGTTTTTGTTTTGGTTTTTGTGTGGGTTTTTTGTTTGTTCGGTTTGGTTTTGGGTGGGTTTTTTTACACCATTCCCAAGTGCCATTATTTTGCCTGCAGTGGGCCCGGAAGCCCGGGAAGACTGAACAGTGCCTCTGTCCCTACTGGAGGGAGCCCCTCAGTCCTCGGTGGTGACCACACTGATGTCCCTGGTCTAAGCAAGCTCAGGGCAAGTTCAGTGCAAATGCATGCAGCCAGGACAGAACTGTGCTCACGGAGCACCCAAAACCCATGGGTGTCCTTTTAATGGCTCGGGGAGAGGGGTTCTGTAAATGGAGGTTTCTGCAGCAGCCAGTGAGCGATTTTCTAGCACTTAATCTTGGTTAAGATGCCTGGTTACCTTCTCAGATAAAAGAGTCTGTAGCAGCTCACTGTGGCTGGGTCTCAACCTCTTTTCTTTGGCTCAGCTTCCTCCCTCTGCTGGCTCACAGCATCCTGAGGACGCAGCCACAGAGACACCTCTGTCTCCCTCCCTGCACAGCCTGGCCTCTCTGGTAAAAAGCTGATCTTAGTAAGCTACTGTTTTTGTGTGAAATATCTCTTTGCCTGTAGCAAAGATGGCTACTTTCTGTCTTCCTTTTATTTCTCAGCCCTGATCCTTTAACCACAGAGGCTCGCAGGCTGGCAGGCACTGGAGCTGGGTTTGCTGCAGCAAATTCTCCTCAGTGGACAGGTGCCAGCTCAGTTGCACAAGGATCTGGCCAGTTTGGAGAAGTACATGGGAAACAAAACTCACATGAGGTAATACGTAACAACAAACCCTTGGCTTCAACAAGAAGAAAGCCAGAACTATCATGGCAGCCTTTGGTTTTGGTGCATTTTGAGCTTTTCTCTGATGTTACGGATCATCCTCACCTTGTTTGAGGCAGTTATCTATCATCTCCACTTAATACTGTTCATTAAAAGCTCCATCAATATGAAGGGTGGTGCACCATGCTCTACAAAAGGTCTCTGAGCACAGACCACCAACACTGGAAGAGGAAAGTTAAATAAAAGTCCAGGTGGTCAGGGATCCCACTGGGAAGGCAGTATTTGGACAAAATGAATTTGGAGAATTTTCAATATGAATTCAGAAATATTTTAATTTAAATCCTCCTGCCTTGATCTATTGAACAAGTTTTTAGTAGTTGCCTTGACTCAAAAAATTGGTCTATTTTTTTGCTCTGTCTGCAATCTTTAACACTACAATAGCTAATACACAGCTACAAAAACATGCCATACTTTTTTGTTCGTTTGTTAAATGGGATTTTGACACTGTTATGGACACTAAATGTATTCCTTTCTCTGTATCATACATTTACAGTGTCTTTTACTTCACTGGGTTTCTGTCCTTGGCTCTTAGAGCTAGAAAGTTACTTTGTGCAACAAAGGAAGAGAATTACAGGTTTTGTTAAAATGAGGAACTGGCTTGATAGAGTTTTGAAGGTTTTATTCAAGTCCTTATTTTCACCATCTACACAGTATTCAGCTAAATTTCTCCTGCAGATACACACAGCAGAGAAAGTGTCCAAGCAAAGCTGACTGTGCCATCAAGAGAGGCAGTTGCACAATGTGACTTCTATGCTATGGACACACCTGAGATCTTTCTGTTTGCATCAAAAAGAAAAGTCTGCTCATAAAAATTGGGGGACAAAAAAAATCCAACCACTTACTCTTCTGCTGCTGTTGTGTGTTCGCTGTGGTTTTAGTGGCACAAGAACTACTGACAAGATTCAGAATTGATGTCGCAAAAGGTTCTTCATGTAGCAAATGTAGTACTATGAGCCAAAAGAATGATACTGAAGCCTAAAATCTTTGAGACTGAAAAATAGGCCTGCAAGTTGTGCATTGGACATTATTTCTCCTACGGGACACTTACACTAACTGTAACTGTGCTCAGCATTACTTTCTTCAGAGGGATTGAATCATGTGCTAGTCAGAGCACAAGTGCTGCTGCAAGGCTATTTATGTAGCTACTTCTCTGTGACAGATGCACCAAGGGAAAGGGGCTGCTTTGATCTTAGCCAGTGAGAGCAGAGCGGTGCACACACGAGACCTGAGCTCTCTTCCTGACGTTGTCATTCAGCGCGTCAAATCACTCACGGCAAATCAGCTTCCGAAGCTCTGTACCTCAAAAGTGAAACAGATGGGTGATACCAGCTTCCTCCCACTGTTATATGAGCATGAAGCACATACCGATGAAAACTCCCCCGGCAGATTGCTTTGAGAGCTACATGCTCAAAAGGACACAAAAGGGTTAACTTTATACAAGGGTGGCTTTTTCCATGTTCTGATTTTACAGAGAAGGGACATTTATTTTTAATGATTTTCCATTTGGGTTTTGTCTTAGTCTAGTTTTTGAGGGTGGATCTAAATTAATAGAATGTTCATTATGCTCACTGCACACAGGCACACAGACAATTTTGCCTTTAGGAGGAGGCAGCACATAAATGGCAGCGCTCAGTGGACATTTCTGCTGTTGTATTGGTGCTATAAAAGCAAAAATAACCCCTGCCTCTGCTGATGCTGTATGTGATTCAAAGGGATCTAGATGGACAATAATTTTAAAAAACCAGTTCTATTTAATACCTAATTTTAGTCAGAAAATAGCATTTGATACACAGCAACCAATTTAAGTCAAAATTAAACTAGACATCATAGATCTGTCTTACCATCATGATCTCCAAATGGACAAAGCAGCAGTGTAGATTTATACATTCATATATCTTGCTTAACACTGTTTACTTCCTCTAATGACTTCAGTTTACTCAGTCAATTTTCCTCAAGCACAGCTTACGGCTGGAGGGTATTTTGGACTTATTCAGGCATCTTGGAATACTTTACAAATAAAACAGAGGCAACTGACCATAAAGCACATGCTATTACCAGTAGTGTTATTAACATTTTCTCATCAGCAGCGATGGAGGAGAGAAAAGCCCACCCTCTCACTGGGGAATGAGAGCTACATCTTGGGGAGAGCTAAGAATGGAAGTGGACACATACATAATTGCCCAGCACCTTCATTAAATTGACACCGTTTCTCAGGACAGGAATGTGTTTTGGTAAAGTTACTGCAAGACCAGCACGAGCCTTCTCTATATTCCCTTGAAATCATGCAGGGATTACATGTCTGTTGTTTGTGATCACCTTGTTTGCAGAGTGTTGTGTTAAGGGTGACCTGAAGAAGCTGCTTGCAGTGGAAACAGGATTGATTTCCTGTGCAGATAAATCTAGGCCAGGGGATGGCTCTATTCAGTGCTGAACTGGCAAAGCAAAATAAGGAAAACAAAAAAAGGCAAACGCAGTACAGGAACGAAAGAGGGAACTTATTCAAAGAAAGAACTAAGATTGCTGGAATCTTGTCTGTTTATAAAAATAAAGTCTTTTTCAAAGTAAGGGGAAAGAGTATATTTAGGACCAGCAAAACAACTTGGCTTTCCTGGCTCTACATATACACGATTTTGCCAGGCTCCAGCTAAAACCACCCAGTTTTCCCCTTCAGAAACAAACAACTCTGTTTGCTCCCAAAACTCGAAGAGAGCTTAATTCGCTTTAAGCTGCTAAAAAACCTTCCTGCATCTTGGGTTAGCATTGTGTGCCAGGCTTCAGCATGCTGAGAAATGAAAAAGTGCTTTGTAATGGAAAAGCTAGTTCATTCCTCGCTACGTGGTGCCACAGTAATAAAAGAGAAAGTTGCAAACCTTTCCCTCTTAAAGAGGCCAGAAGGAACAGGGGATTAATTTAAAAGGTTCAGACTCAAGAACACTGTGACCAAAACTATGCTTTCTGTCCATTTCCAGCCTCACAGAACACTGTTTTTCTTGGATATTTGGTAATTCAATGAACTGCATGATAGAAAGAGAAAGCTACACGAAGCTACGCACTGTTATGGAGTGGAGGTTAATGAAGTTCATTTAACAGACCAGTGGTGCAAACCTGCTATCAGATGGCTTGTGCAGATCCCAGATGGCTTAAATAAAGCTGAGAACTTAGAGCAGGTACCTCGCATCTTGTCATTGGATTAATAAAGCATCAAGATACAGCTCTTCTGCAGCAAGATTAATGACTTTCCCTAACTATATGTTTTTGCTGAGAAGGAACACGTTTAAGCACCACATACCTCTAAGTCTCTTTTTTTTTTTTTTTGTCAGATAATTGAATTATTTTTCTCATAGTGGAACAGTACTGGAAAACCTCAGACCTTGTCCTCAGTTGCTGTACTACTTTGTTGATGAAGCAGGTATCACGCTGAGCATGAAGCATTACTCTTCCTCCTTTCCTGTCAAGTCGAGGAGCCACATCTGGCTGCTGGAAGAGGAGACTAAGCAGTCTCCATCGCTGGCTGTGATAGTTACAGAGCAGAAAAAGCAGCCAGGCTGGACGGGACAAGATACTCAACCCTGGCTAGGCGGTACATAAAATGCAGAATTAGCTCAATTTTCAGAAATCTCTTTGTGTCTGTGACTAAATCCATAAGACTATCACGTATCACTAATTCCCTGTAAGTTCAGTCTCTTCACTACCTAATGCTTGTAGCACCAGCCTTCATACTTGAATAGACCTCACATATTTATATAATTGTTTGTTTGTCAAGCAAACTGTAGTAATTTATTATGCTGTTGGCCAGTTGGCCACACCATTCTGACACACCAGCAACTCTTCTGGACAGTCTTGAATCCCCTCCTCACAAGAGACCTGCAGTGTACCACTGTCACCAGTTGTCCTTCTGCATACAGCTTTCTCCATTCTCTTCTGCAGATCCCTGGGGAGTGTTTTCATAATGCAGTTCTTCCAAGAGCTGAAAGGAATGAAATGAAATGTTTTGTTGCCCTTCCAGGAACAAAACCCAAGGCAAGGTCTTGCAAGAGCGGGTGTGGTTCTAGGTTCAGGCACGTGATTGCTGTGAGACTATGAAAAGTTTCATGGTCTGTGTGTATATATGTACACACACATATATATAAAAAATCTTCATCTTCAGGACTATATTTACTATAAACACCTACAAAACCCTGGTGACTCCACATTCATCAGCCAGCACCTAAATACTTTTCTTATTCAGGGTTCAGCACCTTGAATGACTATGTCTGCAGTCTGCAGGTGTGCTTTTTGATGAGATGCATACCTGGGGAGGGCTTAGGGAAGGTGCCCCAGGGCAACACCTTCAGGAGGGACACCTACCTCCAGCTCCTTTGATCACCCAGCAAGACCCCTCCTGCGTGGACCCATGTCCTGTACTCACCTGGAGACACAAGGTGTGGCCCTTCCTGAAACTGGAGACAGCAGTGGTGTAGAGGAGACTGAGCTGGGAAGGCAAGAGC
The DNA here is from genome assembly GCF_022539395.1 of Myiozetetes cayanensis. Taxonomy (NCBI): domain Eukaryota; kingdom Metazoa; phylum Chordata; class Aves; order Passeriformes; family Tyrannidae; genus Myiozetetes; species Myiozetetes cayanensis. Next base: position 115,355,291 of record NW_026086604.1, on the reverse strand, counting down.
ACTGTGACAACAGCTTTCTGCCCTTTCTCTGCATCTCCTTGCAGATTTTCTTGGTAGCCATTGGAGGACAGAGTGGCAGGAGCTGACCACATAGGCTGTGTCTCTGCAATTTAAATGCTTGCAGGATGCCTCTCTTCCTCTAAACGTCCCAGCAGGCCATGGCCACAGCTTCCCTCTGGCCCCATGTCTGCCTCTCCCTGGGGATCTTACAGTCAGTGCACCCCAAGGACAGATGTGCAGGCACTAGAGCGAGAAGAGGAAGATTGCTGGTGACCAGGCCCATCTTCAGGGCATCAAACAGCAAGACCTGATTTCTGGAGACATCAAGAAGCATTCCCTCTGAGCCCACCCCAAGAGCAAGGCACACACAGGGGTCTCAGCAGCACCCTTTCATGGTAGTAGACCAGCAGCACCAGGGTATGAGAGCAGCCCCTGGCACAGCCAGGGGAGGCAGGGAGGATAATACAGGTACATAACCCAAATATAGGTAACAGTAGCATTAACTTTAATATTATATTGCTTTCACGGGCCAAAACACAGCATTTTAGTTAAGACATTGCATTTCACTTGCATCTGGTGTTTACACAAGTCAGTGATTCAATGCCAGACAAATCGTGCATAATCTGTTTGGTAAAGTACTGCTGAAAGAGCTGCCCGCAGCATTTCCTCTCTATCCTCTCACTGGAGGCAATGGCTGGTTCTGTGGGCAATAAAAAGCCAATGACAGTTTCAGCTTAATCAGTTCATTCACCCTCTCAGGAAAAATGCCCAGAAACCAGCAACAATTTTATGTGTCTCCAAAACTGGATGACTCAGTAAAGTCATGTCTTCAAGGTGGCTCTCTAATCAGCTCTCTTTTATACGTATCAAGAATGATAGCATATGGCATCTATGAAAGAGGAGATTTAAAGCTATGAAAGTTAACTTTAATCTTTTAGAAGAGTGTAAAAGGATGCCTCAGTAAAGCTTTGTGGAAGTCACTCAAAGGACTTCTACCAATGTTGTTTAAATAAGAGTTAACTGAATTATTCATTCATTTTATGGTCCCTGTTTGCTTCAAATTCCCTGTCAAAAATTTCTTGATCTTTCTTCTTTTCTCTGTGCCTCACGGCTGAGTGAAATCAGTGATTTGCGGTTTTGGACTGGAGTGGGAGAGGTTATGTTATGAAAGCAGCTTTAGATGGCATTTCTGTGTACCCTTTTTTATTCCTTTTCAGAAGTGTATTCCATGAAGACACAGCCAGGTTGACTGTATGTGCATTCCTGCACTTACGAAAATAAAAATGTGGATATTAGAATGAAGGGAAGAAACCAAGAGTCATAATTAATTCTTATGACTCGTTCACTAATCCTCCTGGAAGTGAGGTCCTGTTTGAAGGTGAAACTGTTCTTTTTCCGTGCCAATATAGAAATGTAACTTTGCATCCCTTGCTGAGATACTTAGAGTTTGCTCAGATTATTCAGGTGCTACTTTGGAGCAAACAAAGATGTGCTGGTGTGGACAAGATTGGTGAATTAGGGTTAATCTAGCCAACCATGTAACAATAAGACTCAAATGAAACCATTTTATGCCTCCAAAGATAACTCATGAGAATGCAAGTACTTTTCTATACTGTTCAGCAGAGGCAGAATATTATGCATATATAGCATGTCATTCCAGACAGCTAGGGAAGCACAAGTCACTTGTTTCAAATTTGCTTTCTCGTAGGTTGCAGGCACACTTGCTAAACTTTACTAATTACATTTTGAAAGATTGAAGAGACAGTTTGGGAATGAAAAGAATCCATAAAAACCTGAGAAGAAATTCAAACAGATGAGCAGGCTGGATAAATCCTTACACAAAAAAACATTACAAGCTCCTCCCACCTGCACCTGTGTCAGGTAGTGGATCTGTGGATCCTTCTGGATTTTCATTTCAAAACCCTGATGTCCCATGAACCTAAGAAATTCAGTGTGGGAACACCTTGCAAAGTCTGTTCATAGAAGTGTTCTCTTAACTTCCAACAGAGAGCAATCCTTTGCACAGATATGATTCAGATTCTTCTGAGAAAGAAGGATGGAGGCTATAGGGGGTTGTGATAAAGGACTGTCCCAGAAGGATAAAATTAAGAACGTTTTCAGGCAATCTGAAGGCAACACAGTATTAGCCATTCTCATATGTCCAATAACTTTCAAACCTCCCAACTTGCTTATGCTATATAAGGCTGATCAAGACATCTGCATAACTTAGCATTAACAATAATGGCTGTCAAAGAGTAGAGGGACAAAATATGGCTTATGAAGAACAATTGGTGCATTATGGAACATTTTCAAAAGACCACTAAGAATACTTCCACCAGAGCCAGAGAGCAGGCCCAGTGCAGCCCTCCAGCTAGCTCAGACATCTCTAAGGTAAGCTGCCACATTGCTTACTTCATTCCTGTGCAGGACCTGAACAGCACATAGTTTAAATTATCCCGTGTTACTGCACATCTGCATTGTGCAAGGAGTGTGAACGTGACTACTTGGCTGTTGCTCAGCTGGCAGTCTCAAGGATATTCTCGTGAGAGAGGAGAAGTTAGCCATGGTGCAACACCGTGTTAACACCAGCCCACCGCTTCCAGCCATGGACATCACCTTGGTGCAAGGCTGGAAGGTCACTGTGCTGTGTTGTCCATATACACCCACGACCCCAGCTTGAGTGGAAGCTAAAGAAATAAAACTATCTTTTATGAACAATCAACTCAGACAGGACAAAAGGGAAATGAAAGCTAAAGCAACCCTGAGCTTATCACGAATAATCCCTCTCAGTTTCATGTTTCTGTGCAGAGAACAAAAGGCATTTTAAAAAAAGAAAAAAAAGCGATCTAGAGCTGGTCGTGACAGCAATTGTTGGAGGTGAATGAAGGAGAGGGATACAATGTCCTTGCTTTCCCCACAGATGCCGCAAAGGGCTGGGAACAGACTGAGGCATCTACCTCTTCTGCCGAGCAGGTCACCCGAACTGTGTTCTTCCTCCTCAGGGCAAAGATCAATATCAGCCTTTTGTTGGTGGATTCAGAAGGGTAAACTTTGGTGGAGAGAAGGGAAAGAAGAGGTTGACATTATCCTGTCCACTCTCTGCTGAAAGGGAAAGTACCAACCATGCTGGCAGGTCCTTGCTTCTCTGTTCTAGCCATGACTATTTGGAAAGCAGCTTCTAAATTTCCTGTGGGATTCATCTCAGACTCTGTATAAGTGCACATGATGTGAACCACAGTGTAGTAATCCCTGCTAGCATTACCTCTGTAGCTTGCCATATATGAGATTCCTGCATCAAAATTAAATGCCCTGAAGAGGCACATCTTACAGTTTTCTGTAAGAGAAGCAGTAGCACTGCTCAGAAGCATCAACATGCAGCAGACAAAAACCCTTTAAAAGATCACGGTAAAACAGCAGTAGAGTAAAAGATCAGGGGAAGAAAAAGTCTATCTCCAGCTTTACACTAACCTGCCCCCGACTGCCTTCATCATGTTAATTTTGTATTTTACACATGCTAGATCAACAGGGAGCACAGATGGCTGCACTCACATGTAAGGCTGCAGCCACCCACTGGGGCACCAGCAGCACCTCTGTCACTTCCCTGTGTTGTGGGAGGGGGGTTCCTGGCAGCGCAGCGGCAGGAGGAGGTTGCTGAAGGTTAACAAGGGCAGTCAGCACGTAATTATCACTCCCTTGTTAGCCTCAGCCTCTCAGGATTAGAGTGACAAAGTAAGGAGGAGCTGTGAGAAATCAGAGAGGGCTGCACCTCTTCATGCTGCGGGAGGGGATGCCACCTTCCTGGAGGTCCTTGCTTCAATTCACAGGGGTATTTTAGAGGCAGCTCCATCCTTTTGAGGAGAATTATTAATACTTGAACACTTAGATAGCTACATTAATTTTCCTTATAGCATTTAATAGCGCTAAATACGAATCCAGAGAAAGTAAGTTTTCCTTCTTTTTTAATCCAGTGGCCATAGGCACATCTGTCAGACGCATTGTTTTCACACGTCTCCCCCTGTTTCCTAATCAATCTACATTACTCTGGGCTTGCAGTAAAAAGGACACTTTAAGATGATTAATAGTCCTCTTGAGACTACAGCTCCAGAATGCAGGTCTCATTTGCAACAAAGATGACAAGAGCTCAATTAGCAATCTCTTTGCACGCGGGTAAGCAATGAAGACACAACTTTCTCTGTATCAAGTTAAAGCAGCAGATGAATTCCCAAGGTGGAGTACTTGCAAGGCAAAATTTGCAGGAGTTATGTTTGCAATCAACTTACTGTTATTTCTTTCATCTCAACGTTCTCAAATAATGCATAAAATAGCTTGTGCTAATGCATAATCAGGAAACTGGTCACAGCTCAAAAAGGTCACAAGTCACAATTCTGACTGAGAGCAGAGCAAAACAAACTAAGGAGAATAAAAAGTTCATTTTTTATGTGGGAGTCAGAATGATGTTACAAAAATAAAACATAAAGAGATTCTGCTTATTGTGAGAGACTTGAAAGTCAGAGAAATACCAGTCCTGGTGTCACATCTGCACTTTCATTATTAGTCATTGTTCTCCACATAGTTGTTTTCCCTTCCACTGGTTACAAACTCCTGAATAGCATCAGCAGCAGCTAAAAAAAAAAAAAAAAAGAAGAACTTAAAATCCCAGCACTGCATTTCTGGTATGCTTTGGCACCTTTCTGGTATACTGTAGATTCCTAACTTCCTCCAGTGAAGGCTTTCATGATGTGCAAATAATAGTACACTTGGAGGTGTTGCAGAAGACCTATTGGCTGGGTCACCCTGATGGCTGTGGAGTCTGGAATATCTATTACCCCTTTATGTAGACCTCAGGAACCCTCACCACACACGGACCAGCCACAGGGACGGCCGCACAGCAAATTTGCACAGGTGCGACTTAAGATCTGACCTGGTCCCTGCTAGCACTGAGGAGGTAGACAGCCCAGTATTTCCTGCTCTCCTCTGTCTCTGTGTGTCCTGCTGTGGCACAGCTAACACCTGCTGTTTGAGAAAGCTGGCCTCCCTGGACCAGAAGTATGCAGCTGGCAAAGCCCATCTAGTGCTGCAGCTACTCAGACTTCTCAAGGTAATGTGCGGCTGGAACTGCCCCAGTATGCCCTGGGTTTATTAGGCACCTCCTCTTTTTCTCAAAAATAGATATGTCTTGATGCCAGATACTAGTACAAGTTGTCACCATCCTTGGCTGTTTATAGCTATTTTCCACTGGGACAAAGCTATAGACAGAAAGTCAGAAATTGTTTATTGAATAAATAATTGAATTAAGGTCATGCTTTCCTACGTGGCTGGACAATTTTATAAACTCTTCCTGCAACATTGTTGGGGCAGGAAAAGAAATCACAGGATGACTTTGAGTCATTCTTTTGATATTAAGAAGAAGATTTTGTGGCTGCAGAATGCCCTAAGCCCAAAAAGTCTGAATATGACACCAGTCTGGATTCTAGTGCAGTTCCTTACACTTGAATTTAGCTATATTTAGCTATTTGGGGGTACTTAGCCCCAAATGGCAATCATCTAGGTTAAATATGCAGTGAAGGCATCTCTGAGAAGGAAACTAGTGTGAAGTTCATAACCCCACCATCTGCATGCACCAGACTCTAGGGCTCCTGCTGCTCAGCTTCTGCCAGAACTGCTGCCTCTTCTGTGTTGCATACAGAGGACATTCCCCTCATGAAAATTCCATGAGTCTTAGTATAGAATCCATAGAAATGATATAAAGCCTATACAGTAAATATCAGAGATCTGATGTACCTCCAATACATTCCTGCCTGTATAAGACACTCAAAAGATTTCGAAAGTCTACTCAAACTACCCAAAAGATCAAAAGAACTCAGTGAAATCATACCAGGCAGTAACTTTTTCAATAGGTAGAGTTCAAACCATATCTACAGATATAGGATCACTCTTCTGTGATATTCAATATTCTATAAGTCATCAGAGCCATCTTCTTGAGCCTCATGTGTTATTTGTCTGTATTTTGCCCTTTCGTTCTTGGCTTCCTTTTCTCAGACAATTTTCCAGCAATAGAAAATGAGTAATTTCTGCCAAACAAGGTTTTATGAATTTTACCAGCTGTAATGACTGTTGTGTTGTCTTGCTAAGTACAATAAAAAAATGACAGACAGAAAGGTAAATAAAGAAGGGAAGGGGATGAAGAGATCCCTCTGTGGCTGCAAATTCCCAAATCCTGATCCATTGACTCAACACAAACGTAGGCATCCTGATAATATCAATGCAACAAAAACATTTCTGCCTTTACACATCATCCTTTAAAATCACCTTTAAATCTCAGAGTGACACAGCAATGAACATAATCTGTAAAGTCATCACTAGAAGCTTCACAGCTCTTTATCTCATTGTGGTGGATACAAATTCCTGTGTCATGTTGTATTCTTAACATTGAATACAAGATATTCAAAAGTTGTACTTCCAGGACTTCCTGAAAAAGTTGTTCCTGTATATTAGAAGCAATCACTTATCTGCAGGCATGTGCTGCTGAGTGAATCTGCCAATCATTTCTGTAAAACAAAATTCTGTCCAAAGAGATTTTTCTTTTCCCATGAGAAAACGCTAAAAGAACATATTCTTCTGCACAGAACAATGAAAAAACCCACAAACCCTTGAGCAGAGTATTCCTGCCTGTTTTCCTTGCTGCTTTTGCACATTTTCTGTAGCGAGCTAGAGCATGGCCTTGCAAAGCTGAACACTGTTGACTCACCCCAATTTTACCACCTGAACAATGACTGACTTTGGCAACGTAGCTGTTGTACAAAGAGACTCTGTTGAGTTCTTACACTGCATGGTACCTGGCCTTTGCTGTGCTGCATGTTTGAAAGAAGAGTGATTAAAATGCCACCATGAGAATAAAAACTCTACAGCATCCCCCTGTAGCACAGCTTTGTGGAGAGGTGGGATAATCTGGCTTGCATTGCCTGGATATTCAACAAGATTTTGCTTGGGAAAGACTCCAGAAACAGTTAACTCCCCAAGGACTACATGGAAGGCTACTCTAGAAATTAACTCACAGAGAAACAGCAGATTCATGGTGTTAACTTTGTTTTACCTATGGACAAACACAAGAATTGAGACTTCAGGAAATTTAGGTGAACACTTTTTTTACCACTGCAAAAACATCCACCGTTCTCTTTCTTTCTATCTATTAAACAACCTAAAAATATCTTAGGAAGTACAGTTGTACAGCAATGTGACATTTTTACTGTCAGCTCCTTTGCACTGATTACTCTTCTCTGTAGCAGCCCTATTTCAGAATTACTTCCCGTGGCTCGTGTTCTGCGCCAAAAGCTTGGTTTGCATAAAAGGCTATATGCAGTAAGGTAGGATCAGTTTGCCACAGTGCTGCCTCCAGTCACTCCTGTTACCCTATTTTCACCAAAGACATACAAGGCTGAAGTGAAATGCACCCTTTACCAAGTTGTACGGGTGCCTGCTGTGAAGAGGCAGTGATGTCAGGGCTGAATAATTAAGTGATAATGTAATAACTGCGAGTTTGTGCTCCATTAAGTGAGCTCCTGCTGACTGCTTAATGAGCAAACAAACACTCAAAGCCCATTAATATTATTCCTGTTACATTAAATGTGAAAGAGTCAAGTCCTTAGCAGTAACCACTTGGGAGGTTTCTTCTGAAAATGGAGACCAAGATAGAAATCATGAACTATCCCATTGCTGCATTTCTGAAAAAAAACCAGAAGTTCTTTTTCTTTTTGAAGAATGCAGAATTAGATAACAATACTGACAGGTTTGCAGTTTCCTCTGTGCAACATCTCAATCCTCTGTGGCAAAAAGAGCCTTGACAGGTCTCCTCTTCCTGTACCAATGCCACAATGAGTGCATTGCAGAAGATGCGAGACATGCAGTTCCTTGGCTTATGTGAGTTAGTGATCTGAGCACAGTCTATATCCTTATTTGTCAACATAACACACAAGATTAAAAAAAAAAAAAAAATCTAAAAAAATCCAGTGGTATTGATGTTGCTGCAATGCTTGGGAAGAAGCAAGTCCAGAGCCAAAGTTTCCCATCTCGGTTTCTCCTGCGAGGGCAGTGAGTGAGCGTAGCACATTTTATTGAGGAGTCAGATGAGATATGGCCACTGTAAGGAGACCTATAGACCACAGCAGCCTCAGGCAGCCAGAACCTCAAGTCATATACAGTTTTTCAATGAAGCTTGCTTCTTTGAAAATGAAGCCATTGTGGTTCAGAGATTAATACGAGGTTTAGGCTTCACATGATTGGTGACAGTCTTAGCACAACAAAGCAAGCGATAGCCTTTTTGCTGGCACCATTATCTTGTGCATAATCTGTGGGAAGACAGTAAAGCCTAGATTCCATTATTTTCCCCAGATAGTATTAAGGCAAAACCAGGATGTGAAATTTACAGCTCAGTACCCTAATTTCTGGAGGTCTGCTAGCTGAAATGGAGCTCCTAACAAAATATTTATATGCTCTTAGAAGCTTTCTCATGAAAAGGAAGAAGCATTATTTGCATTTTCACTGGTTCTATTTGAGAATCCTGGTTAACATAAACTGTAATCAAAAGCACGAAGATCTGTACTTGCTTAAGAAATCCTTCCTAGAGAAACGTTCATTCTTCCCAAGTACAACAGAGGTGCATAAGCCTATTTTCAAGATTTGGTATGCTATTCAGGAACTGAAACTTTGTACACAAATAACGTGAACTACCTGCTATTTCAACTCATAATAACCTGCAGCACCCGTCTGGGTGTACCCTTGTTTACTCCAACCAACATGCTGAGCCTTACAGGAAATACAGTAAGATAACATGCAAGAAAGACATCTCCCCACTTCCTGAAGGCCATACTTTTCAGTATATCATCAAGTACACTGTTAGCAGGTGATTTTTTTTCTCCACTAAAATTACCCTGATCTAGGTTACTTATCATATGATCTGAAAAGCAAGGGCTTTATAGCCTTAGTAATCACACTGGGTATTTTGTAAGAAACACAATAGTAACAACAAGGAAAAAGTATTAGGACAGAATTGGGGAAAATAGCATGTTAGTTTTCATTCCATTTTTAGCTTGTAGCTCCAAAACAGATATCCAGGGTAGGTAAACTCCAGCTCTGATCTTTAGGGAATGCTTTCTAGTGATGCTCTTGGATGCAGCTCTCTTCTCTAAGAACAACTTTAGCAATGCTGGTAAGATTCCTCTCCATCATAAAGGAGTCCCCCATTCCCCCCACTCCCCAAAAGAAGTTTAAATCAGTCCCAACAGAATAATATTTGTGCCCTGTGCTTAGTCTTTTACCCTTAGAAGATAGATAAGATGGATGTTGGGAAATCCTCTGGGGATCTCACTATCTAAGATGTTCAGACATGGAGGAACGGGCAGATGTTTTTACATAGCAACTGGAAGGTGAAGATCATTGTGAAAGACCAGTTTGGCAGTGTCAGCCATCTGGCAGTAAGTTCTTTCCACCCTAAAAACTTACTGAACTTACTGTATCAAAGGCACACTGAGCAATTTGCTTTATAAAGCAAGTTAATAGCTGAAGGAACAGTCCTCTCTGTGATTATGATGACTGTCAAATACCACCATGCTAATATCTTATGTAAGGCCAGATAAACATAGCAAGCTAATTACTTGTTTTAATGACGGTTTTCATTACATACAAAGGGAACAAGTTAAAATATAGCAACTTCCAAAATGTTTCAAACCAGTTGGTTTTTGATCTTGGGCAGGTCATCCTTGTCCAAAACCCCTTCATCCTTGCATAAAGGCTTGCTTATGCTCCCCCAAAATACTAGGTCCTCTGTTAATGTTAGAGTTTCCCAGCCTAAAGAAGATTATTTAAAGTCATCCCATACGTAGGAGTTCATTGGTATTCTTTCTCAGACTTTCTAAAAGGAGAAGTCTTGGTTTCCAGATTCAAACATCAAAGCATACCATATTTGTTCTGCACAGACTTCTACAACTCTTTTTTTTTTTTTTTCAGAAAACTCCCTCTCCCTCTAAGCAAATGGACTAATGAATTAAAATACAGTTCAGCAATTTTATGCAAAAGTAATAAACACCCTGAAAGAAAAAACACACATGCATACAGAATTACTTCTTCCTCCTCACGGAATAGGTTGAATTGCAAAGATCTGGAAATGTACTTTGTGAAAGACTTCGAGGAAGAGAACCTGCTCTAAATTCTTTCATTCTCTCATGCTGCAGAGAGATTGCACTGCATGATATTGGCTAAATTGGCACGTAACAGTGCAGAGGCTGACGTATCCAACATCCTTTTTTGTCTGTGCTGCATTTATTCCTTAATGAAAGCATAAAGCTGGTCCAGCCTTTATTGTTGAAAACTACAAAGGTAACCTAGAGCATGAATTACTTTTCCAGTCAGTGGCAAAGAGTAGGCACTGTCTGTATTTTTGGCATTAGTACACACAGGGAAGGGATAATTCAGGAGAAGTCATGCATCTATCAGTCAATATTTCCATGCCCTGAGAGTTATTGTTGTCACAGAATGATTTGTCAGAGCAGCAACTTTATTTAAATGCAGCAAACACAGTCTAATCCAATTACTCCCGTTGCATGTACCTATTTGATCCAGGCTATACTTCAAACATGGCCTTAGTCTGAATCATGTAGAAAATCAAAGCAGAGAGAAGCCAGTATGCTCTTAGCATCTAGGCCGTTGCAGCTTCTTCTTTGCAGCATTTATACAAACAAGTATGTGATATTAATGATACATCTACAGTACCTTTAAACTTACCTCTGCAACCAACTATTTTTCTTTCTTTTCCAAGTTTATAGTCCTCAGGAATGCTGTATTCAATAAACACGCTCCAACTATCAATCTGAAGTAAAGCAGGGTCTCCCCACTGCTTCAGCAGCAGAGGATATAATTTTTCATGTATTTGTTATGTAATATTAGGAAAGAGCTATAATTATACTCTCCAGAGCTTGGAAAATGGCATACAGAATAGCTCAGACAAGACTTTCAAAACTGCTGGTGGTATTTTCAGAAGTGGCAAAACTGTTAAATCCAAATATCCACTTCAGTGGTATTTAGGCACCTAATCCATTCAGATGTCAACTCCGTCTGGTCCCACATCAGCATCCTACCCATGAGCCCTCTCTACCCTTGCAGATTGCCTCAGGTTACAGCCAAAGAGCAATCAGTTCCTGCTCCCACTTGGTGCAGCTCTGCCCACTGGCCATTCGATCAGACTTCCAGCTTGCTGATGAGTTGTCACATCAGTCTCCTCCAACAGCAAGGCCAAAGCATTTGTCTCCTTGATTCTCTGTATGACTCTTGGGTAGCTGATGGACCTTAATGCAGCTGGGATGGGAGCACAAGTAGTTCCCTGTTTCTGTAATGACCGTAGAGATTACAGTAGAGATGGTAGTATTTGTTCCTGGAGAATCTCAGACTCCTTAGTCACAGGTCATCAAACAAGAAACCCCAGCATGGGCAAGTGTCCAATTGGGGCAGAAAAGGCAGTGCTTTGCCTCACATTGAGGCAATTAAATGATAAGTGCTTGGCAACCTCCATTTGTTATGAACTGAATCTCTCAGTCCCCATTTCTTGCACTGTTCCTACCAAGAGTTGTGTGAAAGTCTGAGCTCAGTGTAGGCTTTGCTCTTGATTTTAATGTTGCCTGTGAATTTGCTGCACATCAAGCTGCATCTGGCAAAGCACAGATGCTCCAGGAGAATTTCTAACTTTCTGCAATTGATTGATAATCCTGAAGCAATGTTATGTAACATATCCTTGACTCCCTTCCTAAGTGCCCTATAAACTGGACAAATTAAATTCAGATGCTATCAGACCCATCCTAGTGAATTACTTCTGAAGGACAGTACTACAAGGCTGCTATTTCATAAACCCTTCATTAAGACCTAATGTGACTAAGGCACTTGTTATTCATGTGTACTTCAATTTATTCTTTGAGCTGTTTGTAAATTTGTTTTGATGCAACTAGAGTCAACAGCCTTCACATTGCACTCACACCCTCCCTTCGTTATTATCACAGTACAGTTTATTTCTTTTACTCTCCTACACCTTTACTTTGAAAAACTCATCTTCAATTTTTAGCTGAGAAGATAGGTCTCAAAATCACAAGACACTATATATATATATATGTATGTATATGTATATATAAAAAACATTTTTGGAAAAAGAAGTATTTTTTATGAAACAGAAAATGTGTTCTAGTTGCTAAATGTTCCTAAAAGTATCCTCCTAATCAATATTACACAAGCATTTTCAGCAAAATCTCTTAGCCACTTTCATTAAACTATATGAAATGTAAAATAAGGGAATTCAGGAAAACTATGAATGCAACAGTAATTACGGTGCTAAAACATGGCCTCCATAACAAAAGTCTAACCAGATGTTAGCTTCTTGTTTACTTGTTTAAGAAAATCTATTCAAATGCAAAAGTCAGCAGCAGCAATGAGCTTATGCTGTGCCTTTCCCCTCTCCCCAGTCTTGTATCTTGGGATCTATTTTTAATGCTGATTCAGGTCAGCGCAGATTCATTCTGCCATGTGGCACTTGCAGTCCACAGGGCAGTGCCTGGCCCATGCACTGCACTGTAGAGGACCTTTGGTAACAGGGCTTTTCATGCTCTGCCCATTTAAGAGCCCAGTTCACGGAGAAACTTGGAGGCTGTGCTCCCCAGCTTGCTGGTGACACGGGCTGTGGCAAAGGTTGGGTTTCAGGGTGTGTATGGGATGGTCCTACCTGCTCAGATGCAGACTTCTCCCACCATCACTGGTGGTACCACTTGCCCCCTCTCGACCACAGCTCGGTGGCAATTTGGTGACTTGTGACCACCACCCATGGCACAGAGCAGCACTGAAGAGGCAGCGTGCCCATCCTCAGAAGGAGGGTCTGTGCACATCTAAAAGAAAGAAAAGAAGCCCCAACACATTCCTGACTCTGAAAGAGTGAAGAAAGCCAACGCCCTCACCCCTCCCCCCGCCACTGCTGAGTTCAAGTCCCAAGAAAAACTGTGATGATTTTCAGCAATAAGCCAATTACAACCAAAAGGGAAGCCTTTCTCCCCTGATGTAGCCAAACTGGAGAACACATGGATGCATGACAACTAGACTACAGCAGCCTGTATGAGGCTTAGTGCCCACTCACACCAACAGCCCTTGCAACCTTGCCATGACCTCCACAATAGCCCCAGAACAGCGACAGATGATGCTGAGGGCTTGGGGAGCAGAGCATGGGGAGGATGTCTGGCAGGGAGTGCGTCACAGGATGGGTGCCAAGCAGACCATGGATCCCCAAAAATCAATGCAGCATCTGAAAAAAGTGGGCAAGGGCCAGGTGTGTCTGTCTGTATGCTGCGAGTGCTCAGTACTGGGTTGCTGGTGAGTGTCCCGCCCTTGGTACCTGGTGGCCTGTGATTCCTCTTCTAGACTTCCCCTGAATGATGACTTCCTAGAAGCACCAGCCGTTTCCGCCCTCGCTGGGTTTTGCTACGTGATTAAGTGCCATTAGCAGCTGAGACAGGAGCTGACAGGGAGGATCTGTGGTAAACTGCCTGCAGCAGAGGTGTAAAAATGCTTTTAACACAGATGTTTTATGCACAACCAACCAGATTCGTGAGTCTAAGTGTGATCAGTGCCTGGTATCTTTGAAGACCAAGGGGTACTTAGGGACTTTGTCTGCAATGAGCATTTACAGTGACCCTGGATAGGATAAGGACCTGTCACTTCTTATGGGTGTCCTAAATCAGGAGGACATACTTGCTATCAGCAGAGATGAACAAGTGCTAGCACAGAGCTATTCTGATGGAGCAGGAGAGGAGAGGAAGCTCTCCCCAGCATCCAGGTTTCCTAAGTCACTGGTGCAGCAATGTAGCTGATAAGCAAAATGCCCTCAACAGGTTTAATCCTCAGTCATTCTCTCTAAAACTCTCCAATTTTAACAGATTCTCTTATGAGGAAAAAAAAATTCTCTTGGTGCCTTTGTTTGTGGAGACCATTCTCATTACCTTGACTTGCTGGCTTGCAGTGCCACCCCAAGCCTGGCAGTGAACCACTGATGCCCGTGGTTATCTAGGCCACAAGATGTTGGAGGAAAAAAGAAATTGAATCTGATCTGAATAAGCTGCTGTGACTGTGGGCATCAGTAGAAGTGTGCTGATTTACATTCAGGATTGTCTGATCCAAGCAGGCTGGGTGTCTGTATGAACTGCAGGCTCTGAAAATGTGGATTTACCTCTCCCCAGGGTGGCTCTGCATGCGTGATAAGGTTAGGGAGGACATTTCCCAGCACACTGCTATAACCGTGGGTTAACCTAATGTCCTTTCATCCAAAATATGGTGAATACCAATCACACAGCTATCGAAACACATGGTTTCGATATTGATACAGCATCCCAGTCTGCCATACAGATGGCGGGGCATGTAAAAAGCCAGCTTCGTTCGCCTCAGTGTATGAACTACCCCTGACTGTGCTGCTCACTGGCTCTCCTAGGGGAGTGAGGTTTTCGGGTCAGAATCCTTCTACATCCAGCAGCCAGCAGCACAAAATGCCAGGCCTGGTTGTGAGCGTAAGCTGCCAAGCTCCACTTTCAATTTAAGTATATATCAATTCCAAACTTGTCTGGCTCTGTTCTCAAGGAGCATCCCGCAGCACTGCAGGCCCACCTGCCTGATGTAGATTTTATTTCCCACTGAAGATAAGCTCCCCTCCATCCAAAAATCACTGATTTGATGAAGGAATTTTAAAATGTCATGAACTGAAATAATTACTTGTATATGTTTTGTATATATTTTACATGTTATACTCTCTGTAAAGCATTACATAAAATTTCCAAATGAAGTGATTTTGAACCAGGTGGCGATTTTACCTAAGAAAATATCAAAACAGTATACTTGAAACTTTTATGATTTCTTTTTGAAGGAAGGGGGTGATATTTCACAGTTTGTTGAACTCACCTGTCTCCTACCTGATGCTTCTATGTGGCCTCACCAGCCTTTTTTCAGCAGACATTGAAGTTTGTATTTTTATCACCAGTGCCCAGTACCTGTATTTATCTTGATCGTGGTGGCATCCACAGTGTGCATTGACAACAAAGGCTCACGAAATGACAGAATTTTTGGCAGCTTCTCTGTACTTATGATGCCTTTGCTGTGCATTTCATAAAGTTGCTGAAAGTTATCTTTTCTGATTGTGAAGGTAAAGGATAATTTAGTCTCAAATAATGGTACATCGCTTTATCATGCAGATTGCTTCCTATGAATGCTTACCCTTAATAAAAGGCCCGACTCCTCAACAGCCTGTAACTTTTGGTATGCTTGTGGCTTTGCAAGGCCAGAGAACCAACAAATGTTTTCTGGCAAGGTGTGACTTGCTAATTCGGGTCAGGCTGTGATTTGTGTTGTACCCTCACATCATTTGGTGTGGTTTTCCCCAAATGAGTTGCAACTTGACCTCTCGTAAATCCCACCCTGGGGTAGGCAGAGGTGGGGAGATGAGATGGTTCTGCAGGTTGTACACATGCCAGGGCACAGATAGGAAGACAGGGAAAACAAAGTCTTGACATATCTCACAGAAGCAGCCCAAAAACATATTTACAGAGAATGAAAGATTTTAGAAAACAACAGTAAATCTTATACGCAAAAAGCATGTACTGATTTTCTTTCTCAAAAAAAAAAATAAAAATCTGCAGAAGCCATATTCATCATATACCTTTATTCAATAAGGTTAAATGCCCCTTAATAAGCACTGGCAAAACAGAGAGTCCTGTGCTCACACAGATGAAAAATTGTAGATGTTTTTTCCTCTCCAACATGTCTTAATAGATGCTGGTTTTCTACTTGGTGCAAGCTACCAAACATAAGTAAAAAACTCAACACTTAGATTACAAGAATTTTAAAGATGCTGTTTCTCTCTCTTTTCTTTTGCTTACTTCAATATGTCTGATACATGGAGAAGAGAGGTTGTTGCAATCTCTCTGTGGACGCATAACAATAATAACATTTCTTAAAAACCCCATAATATTCACATACAGCAAAAGTGTCCAAACATGAAAAAGGAGATTTTTTTCTTTTCTGCTACAAGCCACTTTATGATGCAAAATTTGCATCCCACAGAAAGAAAATACTGAAGAAAGCACATTGCAATGGCTGCAATGCCAGCATGGTTAATGATGCTTAGCAATTGCTTTCCCATTTTTATTTACTCTGAAGCTTAAAGATCCATGAAAGGTAACAAATACTGATTTTCATCTTTTGATCCATCTTTCCATCAACACTGCAGCCCACGGCCCTTGCACAAGGATGAGCCTCCCACGCTCCACACTCAAGGGCACACACCGGTGTGGCGTGGCCTTGGGTGTCCCACATTTCCCCCAAGCACAAACGAGCACCCTGCCCCAAACAGAGTTGTGGTCCCTCCTGGGGACACACACAAGTTCCACTACCACACTACACAGACCTCCTGGGCCTGAGGCCATCTCTGTGGTCTGACCAGGGGGAGTAGTGAATTTTAAATTTCCTTTTAAAGCAAAAGGGCATAGTTCTGTAGTGTATTATTTGCCCAGATGTGGTCCAGTGCTTTTACCAAAATGTGCTGTTTTCTAGAGATTGAAAATACACACTATTCCCATTCATTTTCAAAGCTGATGCTTAACTCAAGCCCCCCCTAGTACAGGAAAAGGTTTGGAGAAATCAATGTCTTGTTTCAGCATTTTTAAGACAACACATATCAGAACTTCACCTCACAAGCGGTTTAAGTACACATAGGCTGTTTTTCAAGTAGAAGAACTAAAAATCCTTAGCAAAGATACTTTACCAGGAGAGGGAGGAAAGAAAAAACAAAGCATTTTTGAGCCAAGCCAAGATGCTTCAATTTTTTTCTTGATTGTACAGATTATAACGGAAGTATGGATAGAGAAAATATTAGGCAATAAAACTTACAATAAAGCTTACCACAGGGAAGTCATGAGGACTGAATATGGATACCACCTGCTGTGTAAGTATTGTGAGATTTTCATAAGATTTCAGATTTTACATGAGAACAAGAAGCACACTGCTTGGGCTGGTGGCCAGGCTGCAGGCATAGGGTATTGGAATCCTCAGATGATGAACAGCTAACTTTGATCACAGTGACTGAGAATTCAGTTATTTAAGAAGACTAAACAGCTGAAGTTTTTATGGGTTATGCCTGGTATCACAAAAGTGCCAGATGGGCTTGACTGTGGGAAATGAGAACAAAAGAAGTTTGGAAAGAGGGTCTGCTGAGGGGCTCTCCCATCACAACTTCTTTACAACGTAGTAAACATGTGCAATTCATTGCTTATATACTGGAATTAATTTTCTCCAGGTTTTGAAAGTTACTGGTCTGAAGTACAAGTTGAATGTGGTCCCAATCTGTCACCTTTAGGTGCTTCTGTAACTCACACTGTGCTATTACCTGGAGGCTGGAGTTCCATATAACTTCTCTAAAGTAGATGAAACTTTATTGATACCTGATAAGCTTTGCAAGCCTAATTAAGTTTTGTGTGTATTTAAACTTTTTTTTTTTTATATTTTTGCTGTATTTTTATCCTTGGAGCTTTAGGAATGGTTTTAAGAACAGGCTCATGTTTACTTACTTTTTTTGCCATGTGTTTCAGCATGTTGCAAGTCCCCCCATTTAAGGATAAAAATTATACATGTTCCTGAGTATTGCACAGAGGTATATATTATCCAGTAAGCTATATGACACCTCTGACAATCTGCCTTTTAATATCTGTTTGTTTTATATTCTCTCTTATTTTAAAGGGCAATTTAATGATACTCTGAAAATGCTACTATATTCCCCATCCACTGAATTCAACTAACACAGCAGGTGGGAAGTAAAGATATTGTGACAGCTATTCTTACATCTCAAAATTACGTAGCCATTTATATTCCAAAAGGTCTCAAATACTGACACGATAATTTGTAGTATCTTTGAATGCCTCTTTGTATGAGTTACTCAGTCCCTGAAGCTCACGGTCAAAGGCAAAGCTGTGAAAACTTTCTCATCTCAAAGCTCTACGACTGCATGTGATGATTTAAGCAGCAGAGTTCCCATCAGGTCTCTGGAAATGATTACAGGGTTTTTCATGTTGTCACCATGGAGGACAGTGAAAGTGTTAAATCAGTGGGATTTGAAAGATCACATTCTTACCATTCACAGAAAATGGAACCACAATGTCTTCTCTCTGCAGCTGACATATTTTAATGCTTCCCTCATCCTTGCATCAGCTAGGCTTTTGCAAGCTAAAAAAAAAGATAGGTTTGCACAAACCTACCTGATGCAGTCAAACAAGGTCTACCTGAAGCACAGTTTAGAAAACAGTTCTTCTGTTCATATATGTCTGGAAAGAAATACAGCTTTTTGTATTTGGCAGTAATTTTGTCCTGTTTCTCGTGTGGGGTTTCTTTGCTTTTAATTTATTTATTTAAGTGACTGCTCCTTAGCTGCACTTATTTTAGCAGCGTGGGACCGAATTTCTCTGCTACCACACTACTGCTATCAGCTGAGTTACTGTTACTGAATTAAATCTAGCTTGCTGTTTGAAAGAGCAAAACCTGGTGAAATAATCTGTGTATTATTATTATTATTATAACTACTATTATCATTGTCACCATCTTGACAGTGTTTGTGATCATGGTGAACTATGCTAGAAGGTCTGTACAAACAGAGAAGAAGATGGTTCCTGCCCTAAAGAACCCATAGTTTAAGAGAGTCTCAAGCTGCAGACCTTCTGGTTCATTGTCTGTTTCTAGGGTTATGCCTTTTGCCTCTTGCAGAATCCTCCCACGTACCTAAAACCTCCCTTACCATCGTAGGGGTTGAATATGTTGTGAGAAGCAGGCAAACAAGTTGCCTGTGTGCACACTTGAAGTTGCTGTTTCTCTGATGACCTTCTTTCATGCTCTTTCATCTCTAAATTTAGCTAACTGCTGAAGCTGGAGCATAGCAGATTCAGTGACACAGGAAACACCAATGCAGAGACTGTATATAATCACTCCCAAAAGAACAGCACAGATTCTGAGACATTGTAATTACTATTCCGTAGTCAAGTGGAAGTTTATTTTATGAAATTGCACCTTTTCAAGTCTAATAAAACATTAGAATCATTCATTCAAGACCAACACATGCAGCACAAAATCAGAAGTACTATTTAAGGGCTGACACCCAGAACTTGGAAATCTGTTCATGTTAGGATTGCTGTGTCTGTATTTGAACAGATGACATGGTAACTGCCAGGCACAAGTACACCTTAAATCTGAAATGTAATCTTTTAAATAGTTGCCTCAGTGCCACCTAATGAGAACACACTGGAGAATCATGGGAAACAGTTAAGAAGGTGGAATAAAGTACTGAGATTCAGGTAAGCACTGTACAGAAACAGGCACTGTGACTGAGACACAACGATGAAACTATATCGAGTTTTATGAAATTGCAGAAAAGTTACACCATGTTAAATTCTGGTTTGTTATTTTCAGATACAAGAAATACGGTAAAATAGGAAATATTCTATACTGTTTAGTTGAGATAAATGACAAGCAGTTTTATTCCCTGGATCACATATATAAAATCAGACTAAACTACTAATAAACTTTGTGCTTATATTGATAGTTCTGAAGTTTTTAATCACCCTAGCTCTCGGAAATCATACTTCCAGTATTCCAGCCAAAAAGCTTTCCCTCTTTTTTTGAGAAAACAGCACAAGCGCAGCCCAGAAACTTTGTTAATTCTTCCTTTAATAAAGCGGGCTAGATGTTCTTCCAGAGTAAAGGTGCAAAGCTCCACCGCTAAATCAAAACCCAATCAAAATATGATACTGCCTTTCTGCAGTACATACAACTGACATGACAAGCACGGGACTTTAATGTAATAAATTACAGATGTGAGATACAGTACAACAGTCTCAGATACATATCTTCATGCCTTATTAGTTTTCATCGGTAATTTGCAATGCATGTAATTTTTCTATCTCATTATTGTTATCCATGAGCATTATGAACAGGTCATTTTTGAGGAAAAAGAATAATCTCATGTTTTAAATGACAATTTCTCTCTCAGTATATTCTTAACATAACACAAGACAGGACAATGATTTGACATTTTATCTAACTTAGAAGTTTCTAACTTGATGAATATACTAAAATTCTAACTATCTCTGCACCATGATCAAGTATCAGAGACAACATATTTGAGATGTGGAAGGACATGGTACAGCCAAAGCACATTCATTTACTGGAAGATGCTCTGTTCTTATTTGTATAATCATCTCTCTGTGTTGGAAGATTTTTATCATGTCCCATGGCATGATACGCATTCAGCTCATCGGTATTCACTGATCAAAGAAAACTTATTGGAAACTCCCAAAATCTTTATAGACTTTTACCGCTGTTTTAAAATATGCAATATTAAAGATACAACTAACTTACAAAAATAAAAAACCTGTACAAATCACACTCTTCCGTTGGCAATGAGACTGTTCAAGAAAACAGCAAATGTGATCCCTGAAACAACCAACTAGAATAGAAAATAAAAGACAGATGCTTAAAAAAATAAAAAAGAAGTAAAAACATTTTCTCCTGCCAAAGTACTGGAATCTTTGAAGGTTTATGTATCACTGAAAAAAGAACTTTTTTCTCTGTCCCCAGAGTATTTTTTCCTCTTTCCACAGGTACCTTTTGAACAGATTCTCCTTTTTTTGGTGGTGTGGTACAAGCCTTGCGTAATGGGTTAAGGCTAGAAAAGCTTGAAAGACCTAAATAAATCAACAGCCACCTAATCCCCTGGCATTCATGCAAACTCAGGGAAATAAAATAAACTTGAAAACAGGCATGCATGCTGAATTCCACAGTGATTTTCTATGAAGCTTAAAACTAAACCAAAATAAACACCTTTCATAAATGTTACGCATTTAAGATCTTTTATCTAAATAGTCATCTGACTGTTCGCATCACTCTGTTGCAGAGAGGTATGATGCTATGCCTGCTCATAACATTCTAGTATTTTAACATTTTACAAGGCACAAATAATCTCCAAAGGACTACATGACGGCTTTTGAACACGTAAGGATATGGCAACTACCGTGTAATTACATGACAATTAACTCCTCAGTTCAGCCTCTGGCACTGACCTTGTAAAATCCAAGATCAGCAAATTACACATCACCTCATCTTTGGAACATGGTACTTCACTCCACCTACAATTACAGACTAAGCAGCAAATAACTACCATTTCTTACCTTCGAACAAACACAAGCTTTGTCATGCAATTATGAAGTTGTTGCATAGTATAATGTATATGCATCTTCAAAGCAAACAATACTTTCTTTTTGCTGCTGTTACAGAGTGACATACTAGCTTTCCTTCCTCAAGCTAGCTCTGTGTGGACCCTGCAAGAGCAGGTGTCCACTCACCACCGTTTTAATTTTCTGAATTCCAACAGAGGTTAAAGGGATCAGAGAGAGCACAAAAAACCCCCTTATCTACTTGAAAAAGCTCTTATGAAATGCACTATCTACTTGATGGGAAAGAAATACACTTTTCCATAAAAGAACAAGTTATAGAGTTTATTAGAAACTTTCTGTTGGTTAATGCTGCTGCACCATTATGTTTTCTTGACTAGAAATATGGAAATTCTATAGGTATATATGTAAACAGAGTCTATAGAAGATAGAACATAATAGCAATGAGACATAAAGTGCTTTTAATTATGAACATTTCATTTCACTTTGCAACCTTCCCTGTTAAAGTTATTATACTCAAGCTAGTTTTAGTTCAATTGGCTCAGGTCTACACTATGAAATATTGTTATTTCCCTTGCACCTACTGTTTTAACTGTGGTAGTCTCAGTAAAATAAAAAATAATTCATGCCAGAGGAAGTAAAAGTAGACAAATATAAAAAGGAAAAGAGCAGAACTGGGAAATCTCAAGGGGAAAAAAAAGTAGACAAAGGGAAATAAGGCTCTTTTGTATAGCTTCCCATTCTCAAGGAGTTTGTCACATAGCCTCCTGTAAGCGCTGAGGAACAACTACACAAACCTCTGCCTTGAACACACCTCAGGCTATGCTGGATGAAAATGAAGAAACTAGGATTCCTTAAGGGAGAACAAACTTACTACCAGGATGATCCTTTTAATCTTTCTGATATTCATTCCCTACTTCTCCAATCACAGTCTCATAAGAAGCAGTACCTTTTCCTACTCAGAATACCCAGTCAAGCATATTTTGTAAAAGGATGACATTAAATCTAGCTTGTCTTTGCTGCTTCAGGTCTGATGCCAAGTATCTACACATTTCCATTATGGTACCTAGCACATACTATTCTATGTTTTGGGAAAGCAACAGTTCTAATGCATAAAAGCTCTTAAGTAATGTAACAGCATAACTAAGAATAACAGTATATTAGAACTGGGTTTTACTGAGTCTTTATTTAAGGCAGTTATTAAAAGGTGTATATTATTTTTGAAAAGGGCAAATTTGTGTTGCCTTTTTTTTTTTTTAAATTTTAATTTAGGCTTTTGGCAGCTGAAATGGGTTACCTCTATCTATTTTCTGCCCTTCTAATCCAAAGAAATATCCAGCCCGTGGAATCATAGGAATTTGAATTGAGTTGTAATGACTGACTTCCAAAACTCTCCCAACCTGTTTCTTTAGATGTCCAGTGGGCTGACAATAGCAAAGTCAGAATCTTTGCTGTTGTTACTACTGTCGTCATCAGGGCTGGAGCTCAGGTTGCTGGAGGAGGCCGAAATGGAACCCATCAGTGGGTCAGAGAATATCAAAGAAGAACGAGACGGAGCTTCTGGCTTCACCACCGACTCCTTGTGCGCCTGAAGGGACTGCACTGGCCCAGGAACAGTGCTTTTACTTCCTTCCTCTTCTTTGGAAACCATAATATAGTCATCAGCACTCTTGCTCTCACTAGTGCTCGAGTCAGTCGTAGTCTGTGAGACAACAGCACAGAAAGGACTTAAAGTATGTACCAATTTTACCAAATAATGACTTTTATGGTATTATATATATTATTTATAGTTATTATCCAAAAGTAGCAATGTCCAAATAAAGTAAAAAATAAAGCGGATATTAACTTCAGATGGCATAATTTATTTGTTATTTACAAAGCATAAAATGGAACACTCTAAAAATACTTTATTGGGTACAGCAGTCTTACATGTCTCATCATAACAGTGCACCCATGTAGTGATCACAGCAGCTAAGTATCAAACACATACATTACAGTTGTGAAGATTTTCAGTAATTATATTGCTTTTCTGTAGTAATTAGAAGTAGTTTTGAGTAGAAGTAGAACAGGTTTATTTCAGTTGCCTTCACACTGAATGAGTTAAAACTAACTGCAAGGATACAATTCTAAGAAAGCTTAGAATTATATTATTAATATTATTCTACTATAATAATATATAGTATTCTGTTTTGTAATCAACTCATTTTAATACTTTGCAATTCAAATGGAAACATCTTAAGTCCAAGGTATTTGTTTTAATTTTACAAGTCCCAGCGGAAGACAGTAATCACACTGATAGAAATTTACACCTATTATTTTTTGATACAAACTCATTTTCCTGAGATGACTTAATAAAATTCATACAAAACCCAGCAGATTTCTTTTAGAAATATCAACAACTAGCCATTGCTGAGTGCTATCAAAATTGATCTCAAAACTTCCTGATCCACACAGAACCAGAGTAGTTCAAATACCAAAAACTTCAAGCAGTTTCCATGAAGTTAAAAACAAACAGATCTATCCTACAGAGATACTTCACTATTTAAACACTTCTGAGCTGAGACATCATTTGTTGTTAATTAGCCATTTGCTTTCATCTTGTCTGCTTGAAATGCTGTCTTCATGAGCTGTCAGTCAGTCAGCTGTCATCTCCAGGGGGTGAGGACACAGGCAGCACACAACCGTGGCTCTGCTCCATCAAAATAGAATCAGAAAATAGTTTGGGTTGGAAGGACCTTTAAAGGTCACATAGTCCATTTCCCACAGCAAGGTACAGGGACATCTTCAACTAGATCAGGTTGCTCAGAACCCCATGCAACCTGACCTTCAAAGTTTCCAGGGATGGGGCATCCACACCTCTCGGGGAAACCTGTTCCAGTGTCTCACCATGCTCTCAGGGAATGCAGTACAGTCTCATTTTGCCAAATTATACACTTTATTATTCCAAGCTATCAAGAATACTCTATTTAAGTCCTCACACCCAAGACGGCTCCACCTTGTGTAGGGTAACAACAGTTCTGACCTCGTGACAGACTTGCTCATCAAGACCAGTATTTTCCTCGCCGGCACCCCCAAAGATAACAGGGTGTCTTGCCTTTGGCAATGACACTCAGCAAGGGCCCTCCATCATAAACACTTTGTACTGCTGTTGCAATTTCCTGAATTCTGCTTTCAAAAATGCACTCTTGTGCAGTTAAAAAATCATCCTCTCCTTTAATAAAGAAAGGAAGGAAAATACTCATCCAATTCGTTAGTGTTGTTGCTTTGTAACACTACTTTTCATGCTACCCACACTTTTTGGTCTGGTTAAGGAGACCTATATCTCACTGAAGCACCAGAGAAGCAGCAAAGCAGAGATACTGACTCCAAAATGCTATAAAAGGGTCTCCTGAAAATGTTTGCCTATCCCTGGCATACACTGGTATTTTGGTACTGATATTTCCAGAGGTAAAATACCTCCTTCCTTTTTCTTCTGCCTGTTTCTGTTTCAGGAAACTCATGCTGACGTGAAGCATGTTTTTTTCCCATCTGCTGCCACTACTGAATAAATGAAAAATGACAGAATTATACTTCCAGTAGCTTTGAAAGTTAACAACCTTACGCCCGTTGCCATATGGCTTCTCCAAACAATTTTTCCTGATGAATATCAGCTACTAGGACCAGGCTTATTTCAATTGCCTTCACACTGTGAAGGAGTTAAAACTAACTGCAAGGATACAATTCTAAGAAAGCTTAGAAGAACAGCAGCTCGTTTTGCCTCCTCCTTTGAACAGACATAAAGGCAAGATAATGTGTTAATTATCATTCATTATTTAGCAACAGAAGCCTTCTGTTTGTCAACTGCATACTGCTACCAAAGCCAAACATTCCAAAAAATGCTCCTTTTCTTTGAGCCTTTATCTTAAATTTTTTTTTTGCATTTTTAATTTTGCAGCTTTCCTTTCTAAAGAAGGGCTATATCCTTATCCTCGCTTTCCAGAAGGGGCTTTTGAGGCAAAAAAGAGGAAGAGCACTTTAAAAAAAGCAAAAATGATAATTTATACTTATATAACAACCAAGCACAAAAGACCAGATTTTATCTCAGTTACAGAATAGCTACACCTGTAACTTTTCCAGCTGTCCTAGAAAATATCCCTATAATTGCAGCACAGAAAAATCCCTACAGTACAAATCACACCAAATAGAATTATATGCATTACCAAAGTCACAGAAAATGCCAATACAGTAAAATTTACTTAGCAAGAAATGCATTCAGTGGTGTAGAAGTGGTTGTTTTCAATCCCCCTTCAGCTCGCAGTAGGTACTCCCAGCAAGACCCAGGGCACCAGTGCAACTCATTTTCTTCAGCAGAGCTAAAAGCCTGGGCCGTGGCCTGGTTTGGGCCAACAACTGACCCCATCAATTAACAGCCTAATTTCAAAGTCCACTAAATTCTGCAGTTTTATTTTCACGTTTTTTATTAAAAGGGGTCCAAAGCTCTCCTCTTTTTGTTTCATTTTAGCCATGGTATCTGAAGATGACGGGCTCAGAAACAGCACAGACTAACTAGGGGAGAGTGAGACAGACAGACAAACTATCCCGAACTAACTAGGTATACCAACAGTCCTCCTGGACTGCCATGTCTAATTCTAATCTTTTTCTTTCTGTCAAAGGGGCTGTTTCTCATTATCATAATTGGAACTTCCAGAAGATAGGAGGACCTACAGATGCCACTCAGTTCCTGACTACACGCTGGGATAAGACCAAACCTCACTGTACATCACCCCAAAAGTTTCCATTGGGAAGAAACCTGTGGAGATCAGGCTTCACCTGCTCCACTCCCAATACCCAAAGTGCAAATCTCCAGCACACCCATGATAAATGGTTCAGACCAGCCTCTGAGCAAGGGCTTCTCGAGCATGAGTAGGGTCTGCACACACGCATACAGCATGCTGTCATGTTATATGCCATTCTACCTTCCAGTTTGTAGAAGTAAAAAATCATCAGAAAAACATTATTTGCCATTTTGGGAAGAAAGCCAAAGGTACTTTGTATAACATGCCAGGAGATAAAGGACAGAAATAGGAGGTCATTACATGAACATTCCAATATGCCACATCAGTTCAACCTATTGCTTAATTATGGCAGGAAGTAGTGATTGTAATGACAACAGCTAAACAAGCAAGGAAAGTTTTCTACCAAAGCTTTGTTCTTTGAAGGTGCCATTACTAAGTATAAAAAAATAAATCTCAATATTGCTTCTAATACTGAAATACAATTACAATATGTTTTTTAACATAGAGTGTTCTAACTCAGGGGGATTGCGTGTAATAAATCAAAATGACCCTGTGTCATTATCTTGAAAATGAATAAATATTTCCTGCAGTTCCTAAGTAAACTTGTTGAAAGCAAACTGATGGCAGGCTCAGTTAGACTTTGAGGTAATAGTGCTGCTACTGATTTACAAGTGTGAGTTTCAGCAGTAGGGTGGCAGACTTAACTCCAATACTGAAATAAGCATATAAAAAAGTAATTTTTTTTAAGATCTCATTTGAGTCAGACTGAGTCTTAGAGAAGGACCTTTCAGTATCAAAGGAAAATACATGAACTTGTCCTATGACTGCATGCTTTGTCTGTGAAAACACTGTTTACTGATTCAAGGAGAAAGTCAATAAAATGGAGTAGAAGCTAAAAGCAACCTCCTTGCTACTTCCTTTTTGGCCCTGGCCATGAATACACTGCAATGCAGGTAATCAGCTCTTACATAATGGGATCCTGGAGTACAAGGACAATGAGAATAATCATGTGGGAACATTTGGTATGGGAACATTTACCTGCAGTTTTTACATCTTTTGTAGGAAATTAATCTCTGATTTTGTGATTAAACAGTGTGACAGAGGAACTCCCCCCAAAACACCACCTAACACTTAAATATCCATGTGTGGAGCATAAGGCTACAATAAAAATAATTGATGGGAGTAGCATACTGGCTAAAGATACACTTTTAACCACTCTCCATATGCACCAGGAATGCTGGTGTGTCCCACGTAATGTCTGGACATGCAAGAGGAAGTCTCCAAAAAATGGAAGGCCACCAAAGGCCTGCTTGAGATGTTTTTGTCTTACCTGTTGTCCTGAGATGAACTGTTGCTTTGTTATAACAGGTCCCTTTAAGACATCACCTGCCCCCTTGTTCTGACTGTTAGAACAGTAATGATCATCAGCAATAGTGATTTGCTCATTTTCTTCAGCTTCCAGCTGGCTCTGGTTGAAACGCAATGAACCCTTCAGGATATCCTTGATCTGTTTTGAATGGGAGGGGAAAGGATGTAAGTTAAAATTTTGGAGGAATTCCGTATTTTCTAAAGCTCTGTGCAGAATGCTTTCACTAACCATTTTCCCAAAACATTTGCTTTGAAAAGAGAGGAAGCAAGTCAATATTCATAACAGTTAAATGTGGTTGTATTAGAATCTGGAAAACAACAATCCAAGAAACCTAAGGAGAATGAAACTGTTAAGATCGTTCCCTATCTCATTATACGTTTAACATAGGTCACACTTTTCCTCATAAAATGTATCTTGAGAGCAGAGGACAGTATAATCAGAGCTGCAGATGCTTAGCAGCATCCTCATTTTATGTATGTAGTATTTTTTCTTTAATTCGATGACATTCAAGTGTCGTCACATTTAAATAATGGGGACATAGGCACGGTTACTGCCTAGCAAGTACATTTTGCATTAAGAAAGATGATAGTGTGGCTTAAGTCCAGCACTCAGGGTTGCACTTCCTCAGTTCTGGTTCAAGGCCTCCAAAACTTCCATGGGAGCAAATACCAAGCAACTAATTTAAACTGTTTATAGCTGAACTTTACCTTCATAAATAAAAGTACACCACAATGTTTGATGCCCTAGTAAAACAGGTACAAAAAGACAAAACAGCAGTATACAAAAAGACAAAACAGCAGTATACAAAAAGAATAAAATAGGAGAAAAAACAGAAAGGATGAATAGCCCTGAAGGGCACAAGAAGGTTAAGATAAGCAATAGCAGTACCTGCTTCAAACCAGCCAAGGAAACCAGAATTTCATCTTCTTTTTCCAAGTGTTCTTGTAAAATGACTTCCTGAATATTTCCTGCAACATCAAAAGAAAAAAAAGGTAAAGAGAGAAAATACTCTAAAGAAACTCTAACGTGCTGTAAACCTACCGCTGATGATGCTTTCAAAAACAAAATTCTGTGACCTGCAAACACAATTCCACACCGAAATCCAGAGGTTGACAACCTGATTAGCTGCAGAGGTGAGGCCAGCCTGAGCCTGGCACTACTGCCAGGAGGCTTCCAGCAATGCTCTGCTTCTGCAGAACTGCTATTCTCCCTGTGTACCAAGGGACTCAGGGACTACTGGCCCCTAGAAGACAACATACAACTTTGAACGTGAAGACATTTTGGAAAGCATTCAAGAACATATAGAGGAATCTGCTGCATCTCACAGAAAGGTTTAAGGTAGGAGTACAGCAATCTTCATCTTCATCCCATAGCCACTGCAGATGCTAGAATGCTCTTCTTTATATAAAGACCGTAAGAAGTTTCATTCACTTCCCAGTCCTTTCTTTTAGGTAAAAGACCCAGGGCTGAACATAACTTCTTTGACAGAAGGAGCAGTGCAGTACCAACACTTTCAAAGACTCCTGCCTTCCATACCCATAGTGTGGTCCTTCAAGGATGCATTCCAGGACCCTGGCATACAGTGTTTGCAGGAGGCAGGACAAGCCCAGGCAATGCTACAGTCCCAACCAGCCCAGAGTAACTACAGCTCCAATAGCTCTGTGGACTCTTTAAACTATGTCAGATCATTCTCTGACCTCCAAGCTCCTACTTTCCTCCTCTTTAAGAAAACAGCAAAGATTCCTGGTGACAGATTGGCAGAATGAGATGCTACCTGTCAACTAAAAATGACAGGATACTCCTTTGTGCCTCTCCTGTTTTACATACATATTCTGAGCCCAAATTCCTCAGTGACACTCATTTGGAAGAATGTTTTGCTGCTCTTGAATATCTGTATCCCAGGTACTTCACAGTCAGAGCCTTGTACCATTAATCCACACCTGCATTGCATTTGTTTGTTTTTAAAAACATCCTGCGTGTTCAGGGCCCAAAACAGTGAAAAGCCAAAAGTGGTGTAACAGATGATCCTGACATGGATGAATATGATGACACCACCAACTCTGACATAACATGAGTTTTCAAGTAAAGGTACTGAGTAATCTGGCATGAGTTTTGTGTTTACAGAATAAATAGCAAAAGAATGAGATGTGGGAGACAGGACAAGAAGAAGGATTAGAAGTAGAGAGGTGGATTTAAAACCTGTGTATAAACACAAGTTTGAAATTAAGTGTGGACCAGAAATTAGTAATGGGTATAAAGGAAGAATGGAAAGGGCAAAGAGGAGAAAGGATCCAAGCCTAAGTACTAACTGAACCGCTAAAAAAGCAATCTGAAAAATAGAAGGAATAAAAGAGGCTAGAGCTATGAAAGGCAATAGCTGACAAAAGTCAAGGTGGTGCAATCAAGGTGAAGAGCATCGGTGAAGGTACGAAACCTCAGGTTTGCACAGGCAGCCTACCTGAACAAGGAGATCTCAGTTCACGTTACTTGGCATGCATTATTTACCATATTACAGTGGCAAGGTCTGCAGCAGTGAAGTCAAACGTAGTACAACTGAACGATGTCTAGTATAAATTTTACATGAGAAAGACACTGCATTATGAAGGCTAGAAATAACAGAAAACTACATCTTTCTGCAAATATGTAGCATCATGAATTGAGAGAAAACAATTAATTCAACATTTTACTTGCCTTTTTACACTTTACATCCAAATTGTCTAGTCTCTCAATTTGGTAAATAAAATGTATTCATATTTACTTGTTAAAGAATAATTTAGATCCTATTTCCCACTGTTTAAAAACAATGTATGATTTCCTACTTTTAAAAGGTTCAGAACTTGAAACATCAGAAATCCAAAGTCTTCATAGGCAGGAGAGCCATGCCTGATCACAGCCTAAATCACTAAATTCAACTGCCTTTTCCATTTCTCAGCATTAAAAAGAAAAGCATTCCATAGTGTTTGGTCCCAACATAAATTAAAACCATACATTAAAGAACTAAGGCATGCATACTGACTAGGCCGATGGACCAAGAAAATAATTCAAAACAAACCTCCAACATGTTGAAGACTAAATGAAGGAAATCTAAAAAATCACAAAAATAAGAGCGAGAGGACAAAAGCTGAAAGGCATTCTACATGATCTGAAAATAATCTACTCTTATTACTATTCCTTAGGGATGTTTTACAAGTCAGTATTTAAAAAAAAAAAAAAAAGGCAAAAGAATCTATCATTGCTACAAAACCCAGATGTAACTGTGTTTGAAGAGCCAGCACACTGGGAAATTTCTAAGAAATTACGAACGGAACCATGATAGTAAGACAGCAGTAAAAATTAGTAAAAATGTTTGTATCACCACATACTTTATCAAGATTAATGCCAAGTTCTAATATTAATTTCAGAAGAAAAAAGATTAAGAGAAAAAAGGTAGGAAATATAGCAACATTTTCTAAAATTGAATTGTGTAATTTCTCACATCTTTTCTTCCATTTGCTGTATCTTTAAAGTACAGTATGATATATGCCTTGGATATATAGGGTCTATTATTTTTAATCAGTTTAAACCACTAAAATCTATTTTGGAAAAAATTGCACTAGAAGTTTGTTTTAAGATACAATTTTGGACTCAAAAAGCACACTTCCACTTAGCCCAGAAAAATGCCCAAGGTGTAAATCCCTGTAATGAGCCACTCTCCCTCTGCTAGTAAATAACAGCTGGGACATAAGGGCATCACTTGGGATATCCTTCTCTAGTACAATGGAACAGAAGGAAGGTTTCTCTGGGGAATTGGCAATGAATATTTCTTCTTCTTAACTAAGTCCTTGAATTGCATATGGCTTCTAATCTGCTGCCCTCATCCCTTTTGAACACAAAGTTTTTTAACTATCAAATAAGCAGAAACCACATTTATCAGTGCTCATTCTTCTTCCCTGGCTAATGAGGAGAGATGGATTTAAAAAAAAAAAAGTCCTCAGATGAGAGAATACCATCACTGATTTTGCATGAGTGCCTCCCTGATCACATCTTTCTGCTGGAACCATCCTTTGAAATCCATGTGGACTGTACGGAGAGGTGGGAAGAAGAAGAGGGAGGGTGAGAAACTTGGTGTGTTCTCTGCAGCTGCCCTCCTGTGAATGGCT
This sequence comes from Myiozetetes cayanensis, assembly GCF_022539395.1. Taxonomy (NCBI): domain Eukaryota; kingdom Metazoa; phylum Chordata; class Aves; order Passeriformes; family Tyrannidae; genus Myiozetetes; species Myiozetetes cayanensis. Next base: position 115,323,736 of record NW_026086604.1, on the reverse strand, counting down.
GTGCCAGAGCACAGCACTCCTCACCTGGGGGACTCTCATCCAAGCCTTTTCCCATTGCTGGGGGGATCTCACAGGGCAGTCAGTTGCTGAGATGAAGAGGGACACTAAGCTCATAAGTGAAGACAAAAGCTTTTTATTTACCTTTCTGTATCTCAAAAGATACCTTGTAAGTACAAATACTTTAAAAAATACTATTTCAAGAGTTCTGGGAAGCACTTTTCATATGATATTGCTCAGCTGAGGGACTTTTACATTAAGCTGAGATGTATAATTTAATTATTCTTCCTTCACAGAAGATGTTACTGTACTTTGAGAGAAGTGTTTTATGTCTATAAATGAATTGGCCACAAATCAAATTTTTCCTTATCTGATGCTCTGTATCAGTACCTCACACTTGTTTTTAATTTTTTTTTCCCATAAAAAAATAACTATCTTTAAAGAAAACCCTGCAATTGGAAGTTCTTACTTAAAAAACCCCAACAAACCGATGCAATGAATCAAAGAAACTAATTACATTATTTCTAGATTATTAAAAAACAAGTCCAGTATGCTATAATTATCTATCTATTGGGATAGCTGTTGTCATTCAAAAGTTATCAAAATCCTATAGTACTAAAAAAACTAAGGTTAACGTCAAATACTCCTGACTGCCTTTTTTTCTTTTCTTTCTTTGAAGATTTCATTTAGCTGATGCCAAATGTTTTCTGCAGAAAAAGACAGGGTTTTTTTCAATTAAATTCTTAGCAGAGGAAAGCAAAAGGTGAATTTTGCAACTTCTCACCTGGTGGTCAGAGCACTGCTGTGAGACCTACGAGATACCAGACAGCCATTACATGATTCTGGATTTGTTTCAACTTAATTCTGACTATCACAAAATGAATTATCATATCTTGACTCTGCTCTTGACTAAGACTCATAAATACTGGAGCTGCAAAATCAGTTGTTCTCTTCAGAACCGTTCTTTTCAGCAATTCTATCCACCACGATGGATGCCCTCAAACCAGATTCACCACCCAAGGGATGCCTTTTATACAATTGATTAGATTTAATTTTGTGTACTTACTCTCAAAAATGAGTAGATTCATTTAGGTTTTATAGATACTAGATCAGTAAATCAATAATTACTTCATCAGTGAGACTATGATCAGCTGCCTTGATGTACTTTAAAGCCAACTATAACTACAGAGGAGTAACATGCAAATGATTGCATTCATGCTCTTCTTTTCTACAAGATATGGAAAAACACTGTAGGACATAGTGATTTCGTTGGCAACAGCTGAAATAGCTAAAAATTAAGATGAAATGTATTTTTCATTTCTTGCTCTTACAGTTATACCAGATTGTAAATCAGTTCACATGCAAATTCATTCCAGAAGTAATTTTCAAAAAAATCAAGATTTCCATTTCCTTTCCCTAAATTAATTGCTAAACTTTAAACTGAAGATATGCTATCATCCTCTCTACAGAGATGAAAGAGGAAAAACACTGACAGCAGCTCCTAGCAGGGAAATCAGAGGAAGCTTATGCTCTCTGATGGTTGAACTGCTACATATTGCAAGATGGTGTGAGCAGTCATGGCTGAGGTCCCAGGCCAGGGAAAGGGGCTGTTCAAAACTTTCCTCTCTGAATGTGGAAAAGCTGTTAGGCTTGGCCTAATTCTTTTAGAGGCTTATTAAATAAAGTAACTTTCACTGAAAATTTCACTTGTATTCAATACAGATTTTGCACAAAATCCACCCAGAGCAGCATTAAACGAATGGGAAAACTAGTCTGCTGTAGACAAGGCCCCCTCAGGCACCTCTTCATGCCCACCCATCCAGAAGAGAGATCTGCACCTCTTCCCTTCCACCAAAGAGGTGAGAGACAAACAGCTACAGCCCTGCCAGATGAAGGCACAACATGGACTTGACATAAAATCAGATGGAGGCGGAGAACACTGAACACGGGAATAACTTTAATGCCCTTATTCTCTGAGGTTCTTTGTTTTCTCCTGTACTGCTGCCTTTTTGCAGTGCATCTCTCTCCTAATGATTTCTATTTTAAGCCAGTCTCCGTGGGGCTTTTCCAGGAAGATGACTCCTGCTGAGAGGAGCTAACTCGAAATAGCTGCAAGCTGTATTATGAATGCTCCCTTTCTACTACTAGTTCCTGATCAATGACTTGTGAACAATCAACAGTGCTAGAATCATGTTAAATCGACTTTTCTCACCCTTGCTTTCCACTACTGAGAGGACAGCTCAAACTCAGAATGCAAAAGTACCTTCTCACTTCCAAGGCAGGCAGCAGGAAAGGAGAACTGAGGGTGCTACTACACCTCCTTATTTTTCCAAAAAAGGAAAGCAAAAAAATACCAAGTTTCCCACAGATGTCAAGTCAACTCTCTGGACTCATATTCCAGTACTTTTGTATGATTGTTTTTGTGAAATTGGGGTTTACTGAAAATGCTTCCAGCATTCCCTGCACAATATACTAGTGATAGCAAGACTGCTTTTTCAAGGACATTAGGGGGCTGGAAGGATGTACTGGAACTTTAGCTTCTGATAATCAATTTTTCTCTCTTTTCACAACAAATACTTCTTTCCTACCTGAACTTGATCTGATGGAGCAGGAAAATGTGCTCTCTCCTTAAAAACCGGGCAGAAAATCTAGAACTTAACAGTGGTTTGTGGCCTTTCTAGAAAGACTACACTGTGTGACAGTCATATTGCTGTTTAATAATGCAGCTCAGGATGTTTCCAACTACTGCATTTTCTTTCCAGCATTAAAAATACAAATGAGAGGAGTTAAATTCCCTTCTAAAACAATAGTGTTTGAGATCTAAGCATTGATGAAGGCAACGCTGCTGAGTAGCCTAACACATTTACCTATCTCACTGTTAATGTCAACTCTTATAGTAACAATTATACATTATATTAAAAGCATCACTTAGCAACATTTGAGTATTAAAGAATTTAAAGATCTTAAAAATCTGAAGTATGAAATTATTTGTGAAGTACTGCATTCTTTAAAACATTTAGATGAATATAAATTATGTATTTATAGAGTATATACTTCTGATTCATGTGTTGTGTGGAGCACCAACACTTTATCAATATTTAATGTGTGGTGATGCTTGTGACGTCAGAGAAATATGTAGTAAAAAGTCACCAATCAACTCATAGCAATGCACAGAATTGCAGATGTACAGAAAATGAGGTTGGTAGGGTCATGACGTCATTTTGTCCATCCCTTGCTCAAAGACAAGATCAACTCTTAACTATGAACTCTGATTTACACATGGTAAGCAAATTATGCTTACCATATACCTTACATGTGTGTTTATGGAAATAATGGGGAAACTAACAATTCAGTCACACCATGATTTCGCTTCTGCTAAGGTTCTATTCCCTTAAAGCTGACACTGTAAGAGAAACCACCAGTTAAGATATGCTGGAAAGGAAAGGGTGGATTGTCAGTCTACTTCAGCAGCAGGGAGGTGCTCACCACACAGCAGGAAGGAAGCAGTGGGAATTCACTGAAAGTTGCAGGGAAAGCTGTTAATTAGGTAATGAGGGGATGTGTAAGCTTCACTATTTTAATCTCCTTTTTATTCAGACTACTGTGATGAAAGCATCTGTAGGTGCCTACCACAGCTGGGCTTTCAGGACCGGCATAGTTGTTGTATAAAGAAAGTATATAGTTGTATAAAGGCTGTATAAAGTTGTATAAAGGCTCTCTATCAGTTGAACCAGTAGTTTTTGACCTTAAGAGTTACCCTCAAGTGACAAAAAGGTGGTTAAAATTCATGGGGCATGAAGAGTTACACTTTTATTCTTCCTACATATATATATATATATATATATATATATATATATGATGACCAAAAGTAACAGTCTGAAAGTCATGCTATACAATGAATACTTGTTTCCCAGGAACCACTCCTATATTTAGTTTAATAAAGTTGTTAATGTTCTTTATTTATAAGCTGGTTTTATAGGTTATTTATTTCTAACCAAACAGAGCAATTCCCTTAGACTCATGGGGCTCTGTTTGATGTGGCCTTTTTTAGTGACAACATTTCTAATCACAGCCGGTTTATAAACTATGGCTTATTTTATTTATGTCCCAAGCATAAGAGAACTCATTTAATGCGCTTACTTCCTCAACAAACTCTGAAGTGTTTCATTTCAACACAGGTCAGCTGAATAATATTCATTTAATTTTATCCTTACAAAAATGTCATAACCTTTCATCTCATCACATGACACATAAAACAAGAAACAAGAATTCAGTACTATCTTGCATACATTTAACAAGTACTGCATCGACATCTATATTGAGCAGTGTATCAGTCCCTAAATATTGAGCATTAAATCAACTTTCTCCTCTCCCTCCCCCCCTGCAAATGATCCTTATGATGAAAAGCATTCTTATAACAACTGCACTGACTGTTAAAAGACGGATGGACAAGTCAGTCTAATTAAACCTTTAAAGGTGCTATTTCACACAATAACTAAAATTATACTTGCAACTATATATAGTTGCAAACTATATAGTTTTTATTCCTTAATTTTTATATTTTTTCCTTCCTTTTCATGGTGTTTGCAATAATCACAATGAAAATGTGGCTTTGAACTGTGTTTAATACGTCCTGCAAATATTTGTCTGGGAGATGTCAGGAAGTGTTAGTGAATCCTACGGTTGCCAGCATTGCCTGATGGTTGTGGCAGGGACGTGTCCTGTGACCCCATTCAAAGAACTCTCAAAAGAGTGGCTTTTATTTTTCTTGTTATCATGATGCCATAACTTCTGGGCATTTTTTAGATATGTGCAGTTATTTATACACTACCTACAAAAACTGAGAGCTGACATGTTATTCCAGTGGGAGAATGCTGGTGGTGTTTAGAATGGGGGATGAAAACCTCACTTTTCCACATCCCTACCATAATCCACACTGGAGCAGCAGAGATGTACTGGTGAATACTGGTGAAGGACAGAGCAACATATTACAGATAGCAGAAATCAAATTAGAAAATGCACAGTAAGGACAAACCCATCAGCCCTGTATGGGTAGCTCAAAGAGGATTTATTTGCTTTGGCTTAGCAGAACCAGGATGCATAAACTTACTCAATGTGGGTCAGAGCTGAGAAGGTTTTGTGATGCTGCCTCCAGGACAAGAAGTGATTTAAAGACCTGGATATTGAGAAACATATTTCTGAGACCCACCTAAACAGTCGTCTCTCTGGCAGCTGGTTCAAGTTAAGCAGTAACAGTATGAAGGTGAAGTTAATAAAACCAGGTATACTTCTCTTTGCTCTGTAAAACCGGGTACCTTGGCACATATTTCTAGGGTGTTGTGCAGAACCTGTGAGCTAAGTCTTCACAGAGCTGGTATGAGCTAACAAGCCCACAGCTTATTAGCTGAGGCTCTATGCTGTGAGAAAGCAGCTAAATTGCTTCTGAATCTCAGCTAGCTGGGGAAGCAACCTTCTGCATTTACATAGTGCTGCCCTCAAGCAAAAGCAAGTGTGGAATGACCTTAGTTTCTCCACTTTTATAACCTGATAAATTGCCCATCAAAAAAATTAGGTTCTAAACAAAGACCTCCATATCCAAGTTAATACTGAACCAATGTTCCTTTAAATTGCCTCTCATGAAAAGGACTTCCTGTGCTACACATGTAATTATTTGGTAAACTTTCACACACTTGGAGATCTCAGACTATGTCTCTGTTGGAAAGAAATGGTAGGTTCTTCTGTCTCAGAGAAAGTGATGGATTGATTCCTGTCCCTTATAAAGAGACAACTTTTTAAGTGTCAGCACTTTTCTCTCTGGAACAAAACTGGCAAGTTCATAAAGAACCTTCACAATCTCTCATACTGGTACTTGCCTAAGGAGTACTGATATGTCTTCAGGGTTTTAATCTACTTTTTGTTAAGAGGCTGCCCTAGTTGTGGGCCAGTGTTTACATAGTCCAAACCCTAAAGATATTAGAACAACAGAGAGTGTAATTAACTGGTGTCACCTGAAATGCCATTTAACAGCGCTGTGTTGGCTTGAGCCTGGGAAGTAATGAAGGACAAGAGAGGAATCTTCCAGCAGATACTATGATGTACTCTGCGTGTTGTTTGTGTTCATGTCTCTTAGACAAATTTCTTGTCATCTGCTCTAAGATATCAGACAGGTGTCACATTTACCAGTCACCAGGAAAAATCTTTTTCTCTACGCACTTGCTAGCTAGAACATTACCATATTACTGAAATCACCAGTGACAATATTATTTCCTGAAAAAGGCCAGTGTTTGTGAGAAAGTAACATCAAGAAAATGTATCTGTGATGATGTTTCAGTAGTGGCAAGTATACTTTTTCACTGTCAGTTGAGTAATCTGCATTTATATTGTGAACAAACAGGATAGGTTTACAAGTTTGGATGTATCTTCATTGCAATCATGGAAACATTGAACACAGGATTATTTCTTTTTTTGTTTAAAAGCTATGACAAGCTTGTGAAAAAGGTCGAGAACAGCAGGAAAATCTGCTTCCCTGTCTGGCCATTTTATGTACCATAATTTCAACATTTGTCCCTTGGAGATATTAAAAGGAATTCCCCCCTAGCAGTACTCCAGTGGTTAAGTTACAGAAGAAAAGTAAAGTTCTAATGCACAGCTATAAGAAGGAGACAAAGATCACAGATTGGCTTTCCTCTGTTTCTATAATCAAACACCTATTTCTAATTTATACACATAGCCCTAAGTGGCAATATGTCAAAACCATCATTCATTCCCATGGTAACATCCCCTGATATTACAAGCAGTTTTGTTGTTGCCATGTGGTACATTATTTGTTTTTTTTTAAGGAAGGAGATAAACATTTAATGAAAGCATTTTTGAATATATGAACAAAATAAAATTGCCATTCTATCCCTCATAATGTAAGTTAGCAGATATCTGTTGAAACCTATAGAAATAAAATGCTCTTGGTAAAGAAACACAGAATCATTGTAGGGCCAAAAGGAGAAATTTTTAATTAAACGTTATTTTCTAAAAAGGCATTATATAAAAATATACTTTGTAAAATTGGATTTGATATAAAAAGATTATAAATTACTAGGGATTCAAAACAGAATAGATGAGGTGGTTGTTTTGCTAATTTCTCAGCCACAACACATCACCTCTGTCATGACGTAACTGCACCTGACTTTCATCAGATCCCCCTTGTAAGGGAAAGAAGTCGAGAAGAGAGCCAAAAAATCCTAAACTGTCTCACTGTAAACCACAAAAAGAACATTCAGTAATTGTTTGACACTGTGATAATTTTATGGCAAATAGTCACTGGATATGCATTTTTATAAGCATCAATTAATACTGTTTTGTTTAAAAGTCACCTGCAAATATAATCATCAACATAAGAAAAAGAATACTGGTTGATTAATAAAGTCTGGAAAAAAAGGTTTACAATATCAATCTAAAAAACCCAGAGGGTTTTTAAGTTTTATCAAATTTAAAAGGCAGGTCTGACTCCTTGACTGACTTATTGATAATTCTTAAAAATGTTGTCTAACACTTTGTTGAAGGACTTAGTTCTGTAGGGCTCCTCAAGTTTTATATAGTAGTATGTTTTAATCAACAATTTAGACAACTATTAAATGTATGATGATTACATCTCCAGTTAGAATGGTAGAAGAAAATAGAACACATTGCAGTTACGTGAATTAGTCAGCTAAAAAGCCAAATGACAAGAAGTGAATTTTAGTATCATCAAATGCAAGGAACACATATGGAAATAAACATTTCCTAATTTTACCCACAGGATAAACGCCTCTGTTTAGAAAGCAGTGATTCACCAAATTTTAAAGGTCATAACGTATTATCACCTCAACCTGACACGGTATCAAAGAGCACTAACATGATGATGCAGTAAAAATGTTTAAAATGAGGAATGTCACATTGGAGCAGAGAGATGACCTTCCCTGTGCTAAGTAATCACTGTGCTGAGCCAGTGCCGGTACAGCACATCCCGATATGATTAACCCACTTCAAAAGGTGTATGAAAACCCTGAAGAATTCAAAGGAAGACCGTAAAAATGACCAGGTCTAAAAAGAAACCCATAGAAAATGAAACTTGAAGTGTTCTGCTTAGCAAAGACACTGTTGAGAGATTAATCACAGCGTATAAGTAAATTAAATGAAGATTTTCAACTTTGCTAACGAAAATGCTACAAGATGCAAAAGCTGGGTGATGAAGTTAGAAAAATGCAGCCCTATAGGAAGAAGTAATATCCTTGAAGCTAAGTGTTCTGACAGTTTACAGGAGCAGTGATATAACTCATCTGCTCTGCAGTTTCTGAAACAAAGCAATTTTCATGGGTAAGAGATACCTGGGGGAGGATCAGATCAGGTACAGTAGCAGCCCCTGCTAACTTCTCCCTTAATCCAGAAATGACCAGATATGCTCTGAATTTTATTTTGCTGCCCTTCTCTGCAGCCCTCAGCAATGGATGAACACAGATAATCCTCAGAGGGTGTTCTGTGATGCTATAGAGGATCCATTTTCTTGCACAACCTGCTGGCACGTGCTGCTCAGATGGACAGATTTCAGGTCAGAAGGGATTTTGCATGTCGGCAAGAATCTTCACAGGTTTTTTTTCATGCCTTCACGTGGATCATCTGCTGGCTGATTTGGGGATACCTAACCTCACCAGTTTGCTACAAGTGCAGAAGCTGTGAAGGTTGGTGACATCTCTGTCTCTTGTGCGTAACTGTTAATCTCTATAGGATTTAAACACATTAGTATAACACAAATTTGCAAAGTTAATAGCCCATGATGTTGACAAGACATGCAGGAATATTGTGAAAAAGTATAGGGAGTAGGACTGAAAAGAAACTAGGTTGGAAGGCTCTGGGAACACTGCAGGGGTGTCACAATGCACCCAGCACACCTTGCAGCCAAAGCTGTATAAGGGATGGCTCTCCCTGTCCTGTGAGGGTAACAAACTGTTTCACAATGCTCCTGGGAGATTACTGCCCCTAAATGTTTTTGTTTCCAATATATTTGAGAAAAAGAATTTAACACCTGCATATGATGACAAATCTTTTGCTTTCAGTTCATGAATCCAGTGCCAAAAGGCAGATTGCTTCAAGTATCTTTGCCTGGGTTTATTCTGATCTCTGGAGCAGCCATAGCTGGTGAAATGCTTATGCTTGTACTAGAATTGATACCATTGCTAAACACTTCTCGTCTTTTTTCCTAAAGGAAAGAAACTTCAGCTTTTCTTCTTGACAAAGCAATCTTTTCCCCATCACTTCAGTAGCTAATAATTTATCCCTTTGCTTGCTTCTAATCTCATCATTGCTCATGTACCTTTACAGAGGCAATATATCATACTAAAGCTCTTGGGGTTAAGGGTTGACTTTGCTTTTCAAGGCTGTGATTCACAACTTTCAAATAACACAATATTTTTAGCTTTTCCTAGGCTTATAATAGTATCTAGTAAAACACCCACATAAAATAAAATACAAATATAATGGTTTTCACATCTGAACATTCTGACCTGGTAAACTTAGATATCATATACTTAGTTCTACCCACAAAAATATTGAACCTTACTTTATTTTGCTTAGATGTTGCAGGCCATAAATAAATCTTAAAATTATTACAGTTGTGCCCTGATGTCTTAAAAATGGTACTTTTTCACATAACTAAATATACTAACTTTTGGAGTTTAGTTCAACACAGTTTAAAAATGCCACTTTTATAAAAGCCTAGTTAAATATGTTTACACTTGAACTGAGTGAAAGATTTTGTTTACTTTCCCTGACTTGTCTTGGAAATATATAAGAAGAATTTTAGACTGGCGTATTTGCTCATTCTGTTCCCAGTGTATTGATGTTTATCTTACAATATTTCTCCTGGTCTGACCAAAATATTCCAAACTAGGTAGCCTACAGTAACACAGTTTTACATATCAAAGGTGATTGTAGATTGTGAAGCTGTTACATTTAATGAAAGTATATGGATTTTATACAGCTATCACTGCACACATCAAGTGTCACTGTGGGAATGCTGAAATGCAAATGGACTTCAAATCTGTAAGCGTAGATGCTGTGAGCTCCAATAGGTCTCTTACAATACAAGAAATCAAAGGGCATCTGTACTAAAATGCCTCTACCTCTTTCAGCATCATCAGTGGCTATAATACTCCCAAGATTAAAAGCAGAATAAAGATGCAGTGGTTGGTAGCATCTGATAAAACAACTCAGTACATCAATTCAATCTTCATGATGGCTTATAAAATAATATGCACTTTACTACCTAAATATTATTTTAGTTCTAATACAAACATGAAAAGAGCCTTTGCAAAGATTTACAGGTTAATACAGGGTACTGCACTTACCAAGATGTGTGTTCATCATTTTTGCACAATATTTGCACATGGCTTCCAAATCGTTTAGCTGTCCTTGTAGGAATGAAATCTGGGCCTCCAATTCTTCCTCCTACAATTAAGAGATTATTAGCATATAACACCCCCAACTTTCTATAATGCAGAATGAGATCAGTAAGTTAACCCCTGACATACTTAGACATCTTTTGAATTTTTCTATTCCTTTGTTCTCGGGAATTTTGTCATTTCATGGAAATAGGGTTTTTAATATTTCAGTGTTTACTAATACTACTCTTTTTCCTTCTAAGAGTTAAATAGAACAGTCTACATTGACCTCAGAAAGGTTAATGATTCAGAATTCTTTTACAAACCAGCAACCTGTTTTTGCTTATGCAAACACAGTACCACAGTAATGGCTGGAAAAACTCACTAAATGAGAAAAATTCTAGTTTTTGCCAGAGTAATTTCCACAGCAATTCTTTTGAACCCCTTTTTTAACTTCAAGGCATATATTTCATGAGACCTAGTATCACATCTCAAGGATGCATCACTGCCATATGTTTTGGCACACTTATTTTCATAACACCTCATCTCTACCTGTATAAAACCTATGCACAGCCAGCTGCCCTTTAAAACATCATCTTACATAACATTTAGTTGAAAATTATTTTTAACTCACATACTATAAAGCTGGTATTCTAAATTATTAAGTTATGTTTAAAAAATATGCATCAAGTGTAATTTAAAATAGGAATTAAGAAAAAAAAAAAGATTTTAAGGCCCAGGAGAAGCATTAATATCTAGCCACATGCCCTGTGGCCCTAAGCAATGGGAACTAACTCAGCTAAGAATTCCTCTTTGAACACCTTTGACTGCTGGTTTAAAAATCCATTCAGTCTCGACTTTGAAGACCATACTGCAGAAAGTTCACACCTTAGGGAAAATTCCTCAGAGCTTAGTCATGAACAGTATTAATTAGGTTTTTGTTTGTTTAAGTATGCAATTGAATTCAAGATACTCAGATAAAGCCAAAGTAACTTTTTAGCCTCTTGTTTTTCTTAGGAGCTTTGCAGTTCTATCATACCCTTTTTTTATGGAGATCACTGAGCATTAGAATGTGATTTACTTTTCAGTAGAAAAATATCCAAAACTTATCAGCGAGAACCAAGAGAATGAATCATTCTTGATTTAAAGGTACAAGTGATCTTAATCTCCATCAGAAAACAAGTCAGAGCCAAGCAAAGGAAACTTCCCACTAGTATATTCTATATCCAAAAGAGATTAATGAATAAAAAGCATTGTAACCACAGCATTTTGTAATATCTACCAATATCACTTTTTTCCTTACAGACTTTTTTCTCATACCTACAATCTACAGATATTAAACATTTTTCTTCACTACTTATTTATATTATATGCTCTCACCTTTTTTCTCTCAACCTCATTCTTTGACCACTTACACTTCAAAGGGATTGATTTTATTTGTCAATTTACAGCTGCTGAAAGTGATCTCATTCAAAGCCTGCAGTTCTGTCACAGCCTATACAAGCATATTTGGATTGACATTTCTATTCAAGAGATGTTCCTCCGTGTCGTGGTTTTGCCCTGGCTCAATTTACTTTTATACCCCCACATACAATTACTATTAGTTGAGAGAAGGTTTATGCAGACAAAAAGAGACTGAATTAAAAAAAGTATGAGTATTTATTATTAACAAACTAAAACTAAAGAATTATATTTACAACAATTCTACTTAAGTAAAAGGTATTATGTATTTACAAAAGATACTTCTCCCCCCACCACTTCCCTTTATATCAGTCCAAGGAGAAGAAGCAGTCTTTTTCTGTTCTCAGAATTCCAGTTCTCTCTCTCCAGTAACTCTGCAGTACTTTCGTCGCAGTTGGAACTTCTTTATCTCTCTCTCATTCTGTGTTGGCCTCCAGGGCTGGGCTTACCCCCCTCCTGGGTTAAAACCGAAGGCTGAGGGTTACCCAGGTCCTGAAGGGTCTCCTTCCATAGGCTTGCAAGGGGACACTTGCTTACTATGGATCTTCTTCCACAGGGTTACAGGGGATAATGGTTTAAGAGTTCACCCCTGTTTCCCTATGGAGGTCCCTCCCCATGGGAGAACAGTCCTTGATTGACTTCTCGGCATGGGTCCAGTCTGGATCCCTTACTCGGATCCCAATATCCCACCTGAGCCATTTTCTGCTCCAGCGTAGGTTCTCTCTAGCACCAGCAGCACGGATCCCACACATGGATCCCAACATCCCTACCTGAACCGTTTTGTGTTCCAGCGTAGGTTCTAATACCCGTCAGGGTCATAAATCTTCAACAGCAGCAGCATGGATCTCTCACTGAGATCCCAAGCTTATCTGAGCCGTCTCGCTCCAGCATAAGCATTGATCCCTTCGAGGGTCACAAAGTCTTTAACAGGACTCTGCCTCATCTGAGCCGCTTTTACTCCAGCATAAGGCTTTCTCTGTTAAAGTCACAAATCTCTGGTGCATCCACAAGCTCCTCTGTGAACCGCATGGGGGGTCTCTTCACCCCAACAAACTTCTACAGGTGGCAGGGTTTTATTTTTCAGTCTTTACCCTGCTGAAGGGAGAGAGAGCGAAAGGGAGAAAAACAGCAGCTCTCCCCCTTCGAACTTTTCTTCTCTCTTCTGCGACTGCAGCTTTGACCTTGGAAATTTTGTTATCTCATGGCTGGAATTCTTCTGCAGCGGTTTCTCGTCTAAGCAGTTCGTCTTTTAAACCTTTTTTTCTTCACTCTCTCACAAGAGAGAAGGGAGGCTTCAGTACTGCACCTGCCCCCCCCGGCCCAAGCCGGGGAGGAGGGGGCCTTGGCCCTCCTCGGGCCCGCTACCCTTCTACATGGCTGCTGCTCCTAATTTCAACTGCGCCACAACCTTCTCTTCCGTTTTCTTAAAGATGTAATTAGCAAAGGCGTCACTGAACTTTTTGATTGGTTTTTTGTCCGGAAATCACCTGGACAAAACCATCCTCAGCCCCAGCGATGGGCTGGTGGGCAAAACCATGACACTCCGGAAGACCTTTTTCTAGTACCTACAGTTACTGACTGCAGGAAATAATCTACCATAAATTTTCAATTGCCATTGGCACTGCAAGTGCAGCTGTAAGATAGGGAAAGGTGACAATACTTGAGTATTCTACTACAAAATAACATAATCAAATCTTACAATTATTAGTAAATACCTGAAGCCCAGTTTATCTCCTGTAAGTGAAAAAGAAAATTTAACTGCTAGTAACAAATATTTCCATGTTTCCCAGACTACGTTTTTTCTTATTCATGAACGAGAACTGCAGGAAATTGATCTTAAAATGCTTTTGGACAGCTCAATCCACCCAAGCAGATTCTGAAACTGACCTTTTCAATTGTACAACAGTACCTCTTCTTTTGGCAAGTGAGACCAGTGCTGAGTAAACTACATCCACCATTCTTCCCACTCGCTAGGATCCAGCCTGGGGAGCAGAAGTGTTCAGCAGACCTAACATTCACAAAGGAGAGTTCTGTGGCCTGGGACTCACAGACAGTTCAAGAGGTCTACTGCCAAGCAGGAAATCTTTCAAAAGGCCGAGTGAATGTATCCGGGGTTCCTGACTATCTGGCATCCTTGGGAAGGGCACCAAGAAGTGCTGGCAGTGGGACGTTCAAATAAGCAAGACAGTGAATTTGGCACTTGACACATCAGAGACCCAGGACATTTTGAACAAGAAGACAACACCCAAATGGTAATGACTTGCTACAGGGTATATAACCCCTGCCTCTGCTGTCACCAGCAGTGCTGTGGCAACCTCTGTGCAGAGGACCCTGAGGGCGACTCCCTGAAGCGGGATTTGTTCTGTTGCACTTGCCGCAGCAGCAGGTGAGGAGTTGTAAGAAGAGGCAGGTGTGTTTTACTGCATCAGGGGTTACTAACAGGTGATTGACAAGATCTTTCAAGGTGTAAAACCTCATGCAACAGACAGGGAAGGTACAACTGAGGCAAGACACAGTGGGAAAAAGACACACACTTCTGAGAGGCAGGAGCTGGAAGCTTATGATTTCTGGCAGCAGAAAGGCTGACCAGTGGTGCAGAGGGGAAGAACAGGCTCCCTCAAATGAAGAATTCAGATTGGACATTGTATCAGAGCACTACCAAGAGAAAGTGATGACTGACAGTCAGTGACTGCTGACTCTCTTCCAGCCTGACCCATCACCTAGAGAGGTTTCTTGGTTGCATGGAGGCTCAGTTTGTGGTGTTGCGAAAGACTGTTTGGGGTCACCTAATGGTTAAGGAGATAGGAACCCTGGTGTTGTTTCTCTTCAATCCTATGGCAAAAGGGAGAAGCCTAGATAGCAGCAGATGTATCGGGGAGACCACATATGGTTATATATCTGGTGGTATTAGATGGGTTTCAACTATTTTGCTTGTGGCACCCAGTTTTACGGGGACAGACATCCTAAAGAACAGGTCTACCTGGCAAAGAGAGGGAAGAATCTCTTTGTGAACAGATTTGCTAATCTAGTCGGGAGGACTTTGTCACAGAACAACAGAAATACATGAGGAAGCAGCACGTACAGACAAGGTATGCAGAAGGTCCACTTGGCTGAGTAAGGAGATTTTTAATGAACTAAAATGGGAAAAGCACATATGGTGGAAATGGAGAGCACATGTGTGGTAACAATGACAGGAAACAAAGGACAGGCACACAATCATTGTTTGGGCACATGAACAAAACTAGGAAGGACAAAACCCAGCTGGAGCTAAAATTAATGGGAGACATTAAAGGGTAACAAGAAGGAATTTTACAAGTATGCAGAGCAGCAAAAGGAGATTCAAAGAGAATGTAGGTCTGTTGCTTACTAAGGAAGACAAGACAACAACACGATACAGAAAAGGCTGCAGCATTCAATACAATTTTTGCCTCTCTCTTTTTAGGCCAACTCTGCTCCCAGACCTCTGCATTTACAGTTTGGGAAGGAGAGGAATGTCTGAGGGAGAGGAGGGGAGGGGCATAAGTTGGTGAATACTTGAAGAAGCAGTATGCAATCAAATGCAATGGGACCACATGGGACACCCCTGTGGGAGCTGAAAAATCTGACCACGTGATTGCAACACCACTGGCTATCACCTATGAAAAACCACTGATATTACAGAACATCCTTGATGACTGCAGAACGGTTAATTTTACATACATATTAAAGAAGAGTGAGGAGGAGTACCTAAGGAACTATACAATGGTTGGCCTCACCTTAGTCCTTGGAAAAACTGTGGAGCACGTCCTCTTGGAATCAATTTTCAACATGTAAAGGACAAGACAATAATCAAGAAAAGTCAACAAGGATTTACCAAGAGCAAATCATGCTTGACCAATCTGGTTGCCTGCTATGATGAAATGACTGGGCATGCAGATGAAGGGAGAGAAGTGAATGCCATATATTTTTACTTTAGTTAGGCTTTTGACACTTGTTTCCAAAAGCATCATCATTTATAGTATGATGAAGTATAGCCTGAATGAAAAGACTGTACATGGGCTGAAAATTGTTCAGAACCCCAAGCTTAAAGAACAGAGTCAATGTCTTGATGTCTAGTTGGTGTTTGGAAATGAGCACAGTAACAATGGACTGCTATGAAGCTACTGTTCAGTATCTTCACCAACAGCCCATATAAGGAGACAGAATGTACCCTCAGTAGATTTTCAGATGATGCAAAACTGGGAGGTTTGGTTGCTGTGCTGACTGGTAGAACCTCAATTCACAAACACAGGAGATGCTAGAAGCCTAGGCAAGAGAAAACTTTCTGAGGTTCCTGTTTTAGAAATTTCAGTAAGTGCAAAATTCTGCACCTGAGGAAAGAAAAACCCAATGCACAAGTGCAGATAGGGAAGGAATTTACTATCTCTCAGTTCTGCTGAGAAGGATATGGAAGCTACAGTGGCTGTTGAGCTGTTTACAAACTAATAAAGTTCTCTTGTCATGAATAATGTGAACAGTTGTGCCCGGCTACATAATGAGGAATGTGGTCAGCAGATCCAGGGAAGTCATTACTCCCCTCTGCTTCATGTTCTTGAGCTCTCACCTTTAATAATGCTTTTGGCCTGCAGTTCAAGAAGGACACTGAGAAACAGGAGAGGTTTCAGTGCAGGGCTACTATGAAGGCTACAGGTACAGAGGACAGACTGAGGGAACTGGGCTTGTTTATTTTGGTGAAGAAGAGTCCAAAGGGGATCTATTGAGAGTGTGCAACTACATAGAGTGACAAAGATGAGGTAATCAAGCTCTTCCCAGATGATACAGAAGGAACTGTTGCCCAAAACTGCCCCTTGGAAGGTTCAAATTGGTCACTAGGAAAATTTTCTTCATTAGAAGAGCAGTGTAGCACTGAAAGAGATTACTTACAGAAGTGGTAGTTTCTATTTAAAGTCACTAAACTGTTCTGATGCTAGTGATTGTCCTGCTCCAAGAAGCAGCTTGAGTAGAAGACTCTTCTAATCAACATTTCTAAGACTAATCTTTTCATAGAACCTTTCTAAAATAGTTCTGTAAAGGTAAGCAGCCAAATCACAAAGGTGCCCCGGAAAAAAAGACTTTTTTTCCAGTATTCTAAAGTAAAATTCTTTAGCAGTATTAGATGAAAAAACTCATTTATAGCCATCATTGTGCAGACAATTTCAATTCTTGCCTAGACAATATATACTGTACTTTCCTCTGAGTGCAAACTTTTGTGTTTCACTGTGCTAAGACAATGATGTAGCCTGGATACCACTTTTATTTTGTGTACAAATAGCAATGCTGATTTCATCTCTCTCATGTATGAACAGAGACCTAAAAATTCGCCAAACAGGCCAAACACAAGACAAGAGAAAACCAGTATGGTCCATGTTCTGTCGAGAAACCGACCTTTCAGCTGATCTGACAGCTGAAACATGCAAACTGTGATTTCAACTCACTCAGGCACAGCTCTCAGAAGTTAACCAGCTGACCACAAAATACACTAACCAAAATAAAAAATCAGTGTCAGCTTACTGAACATGTTCTTTGAAGCATATAAGCTCAATATTTTCTAATATTGAGAGTTGCATTATAAAGAAGGAAAACAAATCAAGCAGCAAATCAAATAAATCACTGCATCAAACACGGGAGACCAAGATGTGCAAACTGACATACACAATCTCGCAGAAAACCAATACTTTCTCAAAATTCAGCCCCAGGGTTTTCAAAATACTTTTCCACACCTTCAACCTTGCAGATGATGTAGATAACCTTACTGATAAGCAATAACATTTTGAATTGAACACGAGAATGAAAAAGAAGTAGTTTATTTTTGACGCCACCCTGATTTACGTTTCACTAACAATATAAATATAAAGCAGGCTAGAATTGATGTCTTCAGTCAAAGCAAGACTCTATTTGAGTGCCTCTGTATACATATCTCCAACTATTTTCCTGGTTTTGGCAAGACTGAATCTGTAAAAAACTTGACTTCTATTTATGTTTCTCGTTATTTTTTTTTTCTTATCCCCATTCAGGACTTTGCTTACATTGTTACATTTTCTTTTTTCTTTTGCCATGAAAACTAATTCCTTCATGATTAATTATTTGCCATTTCTTTGCTATTTCTTCTCCCTAGTCTATATGGTTCTGTACTCTTCATTTGTTCAAAGCCTGTTCTTCCCTTTTTATTACCTTTCCTTTCATCTATCTTCTCACCTTTACAAAGACAGCTATGGAAATAAATTTTTTATATCCTTCCTTCTCTCCTGAGCTCATAATGAAATCAGCAATGCCTCTACCATACCCCGTTTTTCATCAAATTTTACTGTTCCAGAAAACCAGCTGTGAATAACTGAAAGTGGTCAGCACATTCAAGAACAGATTACAAAAAGTTTTATACTTTTGACATTGTAATCCTATCCTTTTACAGCTCATCGCTTTACAAGCTGCAATAAGGTTTGTGGACACTGGTAAGGGCACTGGAATTTGGAAACCTACACAAGTGAAGGTCTGAAGAAATATAGTTTTAGAAGAAACCACTCTTTCTCAAAATTGTTTTTATCAGGTTAAACAAATTTTCTCCCAAATACATGACACGTAGCTTAACGCAGAAGCATGGAAAACACAGAATATGAACCCAGAAAATCAGGACTGTAAAGTCTTTCAGATTACCATTTAGTTTTCAGACTTATTGTTCAGAAAATGAAAGAAAAAATTGTACTATTTTTTGTTTTACTTATGTAGAAAATTCAGGGAAGAGAAAGCTTTGTTGTCAAAGTCTTACAACAATGTATGTCCAACCACTTTGCTCATGAACACTAAGAACGGCAAAGCTCCATTGATCTTAAATCTGAATCCTGAACAGGAATTAACTTGGCAGCACTACCAACCGCTAAATGTAGCGAAAAAGAAACTATCCTCAAAGAAAAGAGTATTTAAAGGTATTTAAGGTGTTTGAGCAATCACGATGCAATTTAAAACATAACAGAAAAAATGACAGAACTGTGCTGGAGGAACAGCCCAGTATTCCTTGTCTGAGGCTGGTCAGTGATGGATTGGATGAAGTGTAGTGAAAAAAAGAATGTCATGATATAAACATGTAACAGTACCACCCAGAATACTCTCCCAGACTATACGGATCAGGGATGTCTTGAACTAGAGGTTTGGGTTTTTTTAATATTAATTTGCCCAGTCACATTTTTCACTTTATACAGTGTTCATAGTAAGAGCACTAAGGAAACATTCCCTGAGCTCTTGGCAAATTGGCAGGGCAAATTAGAAAATAATTTTGATGAGGTATCAAAACATTTAGAGGAAAATAATGGGAAAAATGACATATACATGGAAATCCGGAAGTCAAGGACTTGCTAAGAGCCTTATCAGTACTTAAGTCCTTATTCATAAATTATACACAAAGTATACCTTTTGAATGTTGGTAGCATTATACATGTCAAAGAAGATTCAGATGCATGGCATAAATTGCCTTTTTTATGCAATTTTAATGCAAATTTTAACGCAAAATTCCCTTGATAAAAAAGCAGTGGTTACTGTTGCCATTTTGTGGGAATTTATTTAATTTTCTAATCGAAGAATTAAATATAAGATTTAACCTTATAATCTTAAATCTCTGACAGCTGAATGTTGGTTGACACCCCCATAATTTTTTTATGTTCTACGCCAGCCACAGAATAGTCTACAGCATATGCTGACATTTAAACCAGAAACCACTGTTTCTCACCAATCAATTATATACAGCGGAACTTTACCCAAAATTTTAATTTATTTTATTTACTAATTTATCTGTTATTTAACTCACGGCCCCTCATTAGGATCAAGGACTTGCTCTGCTTGGTGCTGTACAAACAAAAAAGACAAATCCTGCTTCTCTAAAGGACTTCACACTGTAAGCCAAGAGACAACAGATGGCTGGAGACACACATATGGGGAGGACATGGAAACAATATGGCTATATTAGTCAGTCTTCTAGACATGGCTTCAGCATGAAGCCAAACTGTTGTCGATGAGAGGGTGGAATTTTTAAGAGAGTTTTCACAAGGCATTTGCTTTGCAGATGTTTAGAGAAAGTTTCTTCTGTGTGGAAGGGGATAAAAAATCATTAGATGAGAATTCACTAATCACATCACAGTGAGGGGTGGAATGTATATGGCCATTTTTACATTGAGAAGTTTGGTACTGGTAAAATTTTTGCACAAAATGGAATTATTAATGTACTACTCAGAGAGGACATAAAGATGTTCAGATACTGCCTTCAGATACTAATTCCTCCAAAAGTAGAGGTTACGTATTGATTTCCTGTGCTGAACTACTTCCTGTCAATATTTCTATGTCCCTGTGCTAACTGAAGTATCCTCAATGCTTAATGTATTTCCAAATATACCTTACTCATGTTTTGTGTTCTTCACACCTTTACAACTGCCTGTATTTTATCCTTTTGAATATTCTCTCATCAATGTTAAACATTTTAAGTGCTTTAAGTACAATTTAAGTACTTTCAGATAAATCCTATAAAAACATATATTTTGTTCGTTTAGACTGCATACACAGTAAATGTAAGCCATGTTTTAATTTTATACCATTTTAACTCCTGTTCATGGTTTTTTTTCCACCATTTTAACTCAGACTGCTTTACCATGATTGTATGAGGTATCTAAAGTAGGAACATCTTTCTTCCCTTTTTTCTCTTCTCTTCTCTTCTTTAAAATTTCTCTTAATTTCACTGTGCAGTGCTAGTAGGTGTAGTTGCTCAGATCTCATACTTACTGATAGTTACATACTTATTTCAGTACTTTTCTAAATTAGAACCCTTAAAGCACAAAGAGATTCTCTGTCAGGTTAACAGTAAATCATGATGTAGTTGCCCACCTTAAAGAAGGATAAGGGGAGTACAAAACCTACAGAAGCATACTTTTTGTTTTTAAACCTCTTTTCTCCTCTCTTGTATCATTACTTTGACCTGTTGCTTTCCAATTTTGCTCTCTGGTAGTACTGTATACCTCAAAATACACCAGAGGACATCAGGGTAAGCACAAATGAATTATGCAAAGAGTAATCACAGAAGTGTAGGTTCCAAATGTAGTGCTGTCAAAGTTTCAGGTACAATGCATCCTCTTCTGCTCAAAGAAGTAAATTCAGAAGAATAATTACCTGCTTTAAAACCTGAAAGAGAACTGCCACTGCAGAATCATTAGTGAATGTGCGTCTGTGACAGCCCCCTAAAAGCGGTGGGGGAAATGGGACTGAGAAAACTTAAGAAAATAAAAGGGTAAGAAAAGTCAACAAAATATCCACTGTGACTTCTAGGAGCCAAGCTAAATCAGGTTATGTATCAACACTGGAAAAAAAAAAAAGTATTTGGTTCAGAGGGTTGTGATTGAAAACAAGTCTCAAAGACAAGAAAGGAATTTTATAATACAGATAAAAATGTTCAGCTAGGATGAGACCAAGACAGATTTGGCAATAAATTAAAATGCTAGAAGGCATTCACCTGCAAAGGCACATATTTTTGGGCACTAGTACAATCCTGACTTCCTCTGTGTGCTTTCAGTAACAACACAGTGAGGAATGGCATCTCACAATGCTTGTCCAAGCTATGCACATATAAACAGAACGAACAGATTATTAGTAAAGGATTAAATGAATAAGAATTTCAGCCCTTCTGTACTTAACATCCTGCTCAGGACAGACAACAAACCCCAACAAAACTGAAGGGGCTGCAACTCAGATTCAGAATAATCAACGACCAAGGAACTTTCTTCCAACAACCATTCCAGAGTTAGCATTTGTTGAGGAGACCCACACTTTCTAAATGCAAGAAAAATTACGGCTTTCATACTCTATAGATTTGAAGATGGGTGAAATACATATACATGTGTATTTGATAGCATTATGTATCTGTAGCTTTTCTGAAATGTAAGAAACAGAAATTTGTAATTAACTATTTTTCCTCTTCTTACAAACTACAATAACTCTTTTTCTCTTCCTTGTCCCCTACTTTTAGGAGTTTATATGTTTATTTATTATTTATAAATAAACAAAATTTATTTATAATCCATATTTATTTATAAGCTCTACTAAGATTAGTGAATTTGAGGCAAAATATGTCTTTTATTGTACTGATGTATGATTATCCATTTATTTGATTTATGGTCTCTAAGAACAAAGCTAAAAATATATAGAAATTTGGAAGAAAATGAGAGATGGTGCCTCAGAAGATCTTACCCCATGACACATGCATTTCTTTTCAATTAAAATCCTGAAAATAGCTGAAGCTCTGGCTAACAGCTTCTAAACACCAGGTCCTGCTGCTGAATTTCCATCTTAAACAGTTCAAAGTCAATTTGCCAGTGTCGCGCTGTTGGAATCAGCTTAGTTTGCCACATTCCACCTTGCCTGGAGATATTAGTGGCAAAGGACCATAGGCTTGGAAACTTTCCAAAGCAGCTCCCACTGTCAAACCTATTATTGGAACAGCTTCCAGGTGCACCAGCCTCACTGTTGCAGAGCTAGAAACCAGCAACTGTACTAATGGAGCACGAGCAGGACTTGTTTTCATCTGATCTGGGTACATTTTTCTCTTAAAAAAAACTCCACTTCTATGCCCGCACTATTTTTCCTTACCAGGAAGATGGAGTAGGATAAATATGACTAATGGAGAAAGCTCCTGCCTGGAGACAAAGAAAGAAGGGATGGAAAGAAACCTCTTCTGCAAGCAGACACAGGACGCGGGAGACTTACCTACCTGCTGACTGCACAAGCCCACTGCTGGCACTGCACCGCGGGACTGCCACAGTGAAAAACATAAAAATCTGCAAAATCCATGGAATACAAAAGGCTGTGCATAAGTGACTGTGGATGGCTAGGCAGTGAACAATTGAGAAAACAGGCAGTAATTCACTTTGTAAGTGAATAGATGAGAACAGAAAGAGCTGTAGGGTACTAGAAATTATCCCTTTGAACAGAAATGCTGATAAAAGGTTTCTCTCTGTGCTGCTGTTGAGATTGTTGACTTAAGAATACTGGAATACTTCTTCATAAATAATAAAACTGATATATTAATTTAGATAGTATGACTGCAAGTATTTTGGAAATAGTTATAAATAAACACATAGGTGATCAAGAATCCCATTTACTCCATTACTCCATTATCACTTCTGATGGGCTTTCTGCCCATCTGGTACACACACTGCCAGCCTTTAGGACTGCATAAGTCCACTGTGACAAATGTAAGAGAAATGTGAGATGGGGAAATAACCTCACCATTCTATGATTTTCGAGCTCTCTGAAACAATGTGGTAAGTACTGTTGAGTGCAAAAGGATTTGGTATGGATATGGAATGATTAATACACAGATATTTCACAATGAATAAAGTTCATGCTGTATTTGGTTGGATCTTACTGGAACGGTTGATTAGGTGTGGGGTACTTACGTAATTACGCTGCTTCATTTTGCTGCCTGAATGAGCTTTTTAATACCCACACAGTTCAACATACATACAGACCTTTATGAAGGACTCTCAAAGTACACCTTTTGTTAAACTCATACTCATTTAAAATATATTTAAGCATCAGCTGTAAAATAGTTTCGTTAAATCTTCCTCTGGTCAGGCTGGGTGTATTTGACCTTTTCTGTGATTTCTAACATGACTGAGGATGTAGATCAGAGCAGGATCATTTATTTAGGGCTTTTAGAATTTTTAATTACATTGTTTGGAGCTTAAGGAGGGTAAAACTTAAGTATGATGATTATGAAGGGACAGTAAATATACACCATTTATACGACATTGTTAAAATAACAGATCTATAAGCCTTGATGTTTTTATTGGTAATTGTTTGATTTAACAAAACACAGACAACAGTAAGAATCAAGCTATTAAACACATACCCACAATCTATTTCAGCGGGAAAAACATCTTCCAAACACTGAAACCTTTTCTGCTCAAAAAATCCCCAACTAAAACAATGGTCTGATTTAGAGAGATGTTTCTCATCCACATCCATTTTTTTGTTATGAGTTCGGTGCAGGTCTCTCAGTTCTGCACAGAAATGGACAGTAATTTTGTGGTGTTATCTTAAAAGAGCAGGATGAAGAGATGAGATTTCTACTGAAAAGGAAAAAGGGGCAGGTCAAACTATCAACACAGATTCTCAGATATGTTTGTCTTTGCCACTGGGATGCTGAAACATTAACTTCATGATTACTGTACGGAAAGAGGACGCATAGAGCAAGTCCTGTACCTGCTGCTGGTAACACGATTGCATCACACCTCTCGTCTCTTAAGTCACTTTGATCCTTTTGTAAACATTGCCAATGGTCTCATTAATTCATGATTTTGGTAATTTTTAAATTCTTCCTGATAGTTTCATAGGGCTGCCCAGTAATGTTTAAAGTCTTCACTGCCTTCTTTCAAGTGGTATCATTCTAATTCGCTTCTGTGCAGAAGTTACTGGCAAGTGTTATTCAGCTGCACGTATCTGAATCTTTGGTACCAGAGAAAGATAACAGTTTGCATTGACATTTTTAAAATCTTCCAAATGGCCCCACAGATCTGCTCTGTATACATGTTTATTGCTTGTAATATGACAGAAAAAGCACTGCAGAGCCACTTGGGTTTTTATTCATCTTTTTTTTTCTAAGCAATTAACTTCCCATTTTTATCACAGTACAGTTTATTTTCCCTGAAATGAATCACTCCAAAAAAGATAAGGAGCTTTAGGATTCAAAGCTGCCACTCATGCATACAGCTGTCGTTTTACTAAATTATAAGAAACTTGCAAGTATTTCTAATAAAAACTATAAAAGGCAACTTATTTTTTCTTGTACTGTTTTCAGCTCTTTCATTTGAGTTACAGGATGTTGTGTGAGCCTAAGGAAGGCAACCAAGAAAAGAATCACACTTCCCAAATATCTCAGAGGTTTTTCTACTAACTCTGTTCATGTGACCTGTCAGCATCTGAAATTTAATATTCTATTTATCTAACCCTAAAATTAGACAAGTACTGAAGTACTAAATAAATTGCACTTTTCAGGTGTCTGAATTGTCCTATCACATCAGAATAAGGAAGACATATGTCCTCCAGTATTAACTGCAGTCAAACATTAAGGCACTAAAGTTTGTTTAACTTAATGGAAGTGAGAATAATCAAGGTCTTTAATTTTAGGCCTAAAAAATCCAACACACTGATCAAAGAATTGGCTGCTGTACACAGACACTAACTTATTCTGGGCACATTTTATGATGCCTAACTAAAAGAGGACATTTCATCACTGCATTTGTATTTCCAAATAAATGTTTGGCATTGGTAAGTATGAACTGACAAGCATTTTGCTTAAAACATTTTAAAGAGATTTTAATAATAACAGTCAGGGAAAACATCTATGGGAATAAAAACCAACTCCAAGATGTGTACCATGTACAAAATGCATGTTCTTTTTTAAAGGAATTTTTGCACACATGATTTTTTTGGTGTGGTTGTCGAGTATTTATTTTATTACCTCTTTGGGTTTTGTATACCACTTCTCCTTGAGCAGAACTGTCACGTTTAATGCTTAAAATCAGGTTCCTAGATCAGTAAAGCAGATGCCTGCCTATTTAATTGAAAATAATGGCATACATTAATTTTCTAACCTGTGGGGGTACTCATAACTAACTCCAAATCAGTCAGACTAGCTACGTAAATCACAGACAGTAACAGTTGTTTATACATGCTTGTGGGGACAATAGCATATGTTGTCAAATTTGATTTAATTAAAAAGTCTGTGCAATCAAAACCAGCATGATGCATGACACTTTTGTTCAGGATATTCTTGCTAAGAAATGAGGATTCTGATTGGCCATGTTTGTCAATTATTTTAGTAAAGAAAATAAACTGCTACAGATTTTCCTTAGAAATGCTTCCTTCTTGGAAAATTTTTAACTAGAGTATTTTCCAAATGGATAACTTGATTTTTCTTAACTTGAAACCTTTTATGTAGAAATTTACTTATAAAAATACAGTTTCTCCAAATTAAAACTTTCTTTTCAGTCAAACCCATCTTTTCCTGTGGGGTTCTTTTAGTGGAAGTTTTAAAAATGTTTGTATTGTTTGGCTCAAAAGTTTCCTCTCTGGCACATCTCTATGCCTGAAAGCTATTTACAGAATATTCAGCCAGAAACTGGGACCAGCCAACCATACTTGCCAGAATCAACGTCTAAGCAACTTTGCTATTTGTTAAAGAGTGGGGTAGACTGTCTTCAATGGTTGATGGAGATGTAAACAAAACATAATGAGAAATAAATGGACCACAAATGCACCCTTATTTCCCAATTCCGTGGAAGAGGAGAGGGCAGTAGGCATGCTATGAAATGAAATTTTCTAGGACTTTATTCCAGCAAGGCTGACCCAGCCAGAAGATAGCAGGCACTAGAGTGCATTACAGATTAAAAACTCCTGTGCTTATTTATGGGAAGACAGCTCCAGAAACTGCAACTTAAGTTATTCCTGTCAGAAAGCCATAAGGGATACAAAGGGGTAGGGCACCATCTCAGTGCTGAGCACAAAACACTTTCAAACACATTTGGTGGACCTCATGTTAACACAGAGCTGAGTGTCACTCAACAGTAATGTGAAAAACACCAGGATGCCATGGGCTGCCAAAACATGATCTGATATTGTGCATTCAGCCCTTAGGCTGTAGATTCATTTCCTTAACTAAATAAGAGGGGACATCTGTTTCTGACAACAGAAGTAAAAAAGTCACTCCACTGGTCTTTGCATTTGAGGGGAAAAAATATGTAGAAGAATAATATGACCCAAATGCTACTACCTTAAGAAGTTGTTAGTATGAGAAATGGACACATCCTATTCCTGGAGGCAATGAATCAAGTTAAATATCAATTTTGATCACAACTCTCACAGAGAAAGTCCAACTTGTTGGACTGGCTTTAGGAAAGAAAGAATTTAGACATGTCACATTTAAGCTTATCCTCTCACAGAATCCCAGAAGGGACCTCAGAAGCTCATCTTGCCCAACTGCCCGCTCAAGAAGGGCCACCTAACATGGGTGGCTGCTCAGGATTATGTCCAGATGGCTTCTATCTCCAAGGATGGAGAATCCACAACCTGCCTGGGCAACCTGTGCCAGTGCTCAGTCACTCTCAGACCAAAAAATGTTTCCCGATGTTCATACAAAGCCTCCTGTGTTTCTGTTTGTGCCCATTGCCTCTGGTCTTGTCACTGGGCACCACTGAGAACCTGGCTCTGTCCTCCCTTCAGTACACATTGATGAGATCTCCTCTGAGCCTTCTCTTTTCTAGGCTGAACATTCCCAGCTCTCTCAGGCTTTCCTGGTAGGAGAGATGCTCCAGTTCTTTCATCAACTTTATGGTCTTTTGCTGGACTTTTTCCAGTATGTCCATGTCTCTCTTGTAATGGGGAGCCCACCACTGGTCACAATACTTCAGGTGTGATCCACGACAATGACATTCCTGTTCATCCCATGACACTGTTACAGTAATGCCCTCTGATCTGTGAAAATCACTTTTTTAAACTCCATGCTGAAGAATGTGTTTTTATGTATGTACTGCATTTTCACTTTGCTTGGAAAGGGCATTAATTAGAAACACAGGGATGAAGAGAAAACGGATCCTCTTCTACCTGTTGCACCAAGAGTTAACTGATTTAAAAACATCTTTTTATAAAGAAATTGATGCATGGCAATATTCCAACAAAGGTAATTTCCCCAATACCTAACAACATAATCTGTATAATTATTAGATTAAAAATGTAAACCAGTTCAATTTGCTAAATCGAAGATGTGAAACATTATGTTTTCAAGCATTCTGCCTCCAAAAAACAGCTGTAAATGAAGCAACTGTAAGACTAGAGAATTCTGATGCAGCTATTTTGGGATTTCAAGAAGGACTATGGGATTTTCTACTCTACATGGAAAACAAGGTATCATGAAATTTACAGGAAAACAAAAACCAAACACTGTCTTGAGCAACAGAGAACAGACTTAAACAAACCTTTTCCTCTTGGATCTGCTACAAATTCAATTTTCCTGTATTAAAGGTCAGTCAAAAACTGAACACCAGAAAACAGATTTTGGTAGCCTGAACCCTTTTCTAGCTATTTAATCATAAAATGCTTCAATATAAATTACATATTACAGTTCAAAGAATTCTTTTGAAAATGTATGCCCTGTTTATCACGATTACTAATCCACTGAAAATTATCATAAGGACAACAAATCTGTTCCAATGAGTATTTTTTTGTCCAATATTCTTGATGAAAACATTAATATTCTGATTTTGGGAAATTATTTACCTGAAAATCACAATGATCATTAATGGATTTTAATTGAGTATTAATATTATAATGGCAAAATCTCCTGTCTCCTATTAGAGAACTAAGGAGAAGACCAAGTTCTGGCCTGGATAAAAGTTGCAAACGAAAGCTGGATACAGATCTCATTAATCACATAAAAAGAAAAGTTGAATACTGGTATATTTATGTTTCTTCAACTCGTGTGGACAAGCAGAGAGATATTAAGTTGTTGTTTTAGCTTTAAATTAAATTCAACATGTTTAAAATGGTCACAAACCAAAATTATAGCTTCGTGCTGACTAACCACAAAACACAGCTTGTCTTTAGACAACATTAAAACATTTGGAACAAGAATTAAACACTCTCATTCATGAACAAAAACTGAACAAAGTTGCACATAGTTGTGCATTTCATTAGAACATTTTGAATATCAACTTGAAAACATGATGTGACTACTAATAAAGATCCTGCTGTTTAAAATAAAAAATGCTTAGATGTTCAGATTAAATTTCTGTGCAGTGTTTAGCTCTAAACACCTGAAGAATGCTGCAACATTGAAATTTGGCTATTACAATTCCTATTTATTGAAATCAATAGGAAGTTATATGAGCAGGCATTTATGAAAAAAGAATGGAGAGAACCACCATGCCTTCACCTTACATAAAATACAACTTGTTTCATCTACAACATAACAGTTTTCTAATCAGCAAAGAGAGACAACGGGAAATGTGTCTACAGAAAAAACAGGAATCCTTGTGCTCCATGGCATATGATGTTTATCAAAGTCGTGCTCCTAAAATATCTTTGCTGGGATGAGAATTTCTTTGGAACATACCCATGATAAGAGCTGATTTTCTTGGATGAGAACAACCTGTTTAAATATTAGCTTCTTGTGACCAAATGGAAGGTCAGAGCTGTGCAAGAAATAGAACTGTGACTGCAGACTACAGATGCTATAGACACTGGGAACCCTCTGATGTATTAAGGAATTTCAGGGACAACAGATGGACATGTTTGGATCTGCTGAGCATTCAAGCTTCCCACTGAACTGTTTATTAACTTCAGGACTACTAAAGTAAAAGTCTAACAAAGCAAATAAACTTACAGGACTTCTCTCCTCTTTCTCAGAGGCAACAAACAGGTGCTTTCACAGTTTAATTTCAGGTAGGATTATGGGATGGAAGCCATAATGGAGATGTCACTCAACAAAAATGGTTGAAATAGCTTATTTCTGCTTTGGCCATTAATGTGTGTTTAGGCAAACACTTCCAAGTGCAAGTGCTCAGTGCATGGGAGAAATGAGTATCTCTAACAAGTGATGAAGTGTCTCTAAGAAGTGATGGCATTAAAATAGGTTAAAAAAATTAAAAGAACCCACCGACTCTTTTCTGCTCATAGTTTTGCTTTGGGAACGAGAGCGGGAGATGGTGCTGAAAAAGGAATCCTTTTTTGATGCAGACAAAGGTGGAGATCCTGTAAATTCACGTCCTCCAGACAAGCTCTCTATGCTTGGAGATGAACTGATGTTTTTTGAACTTTGGCCTGTAAAGCAAGTATAAAATAATAAAAAGAGTTAATCTCTTTTCCCTGCAAATATTTCCTTGTCTTAACTGACATTCACCAAGATTCAGAGACAACACAGAATGAAATGTTGAAGTGTGTTAGCATGCACTGAGAGACTGAAGGACTGTTCTCACATGGAACTTTAATTTTTGTATGAGAGAAGACTACAAAATCTCAGTGTATACACAGATACATACACAAACACACACTATCAAGCATATATATGTGTGTGTGTATATATAGAAATGCATATATATGTATATATGCGTTACATTATATATATATACATACATATATATAAAAATACCATCTCAGCATATATCCCTATTATATCCACACACCAAAGACCTTCCTGCAGCATGAGCAAAGTACCATCTCATAGTAAAAAAAAGTCTGATCTCATCAACACTACAATGGAAATAGTTTTTTTCTCTCAACAAATAAACTGTGAAACTTGGCAAAGAAGGCTATGAACAAGAACTTCACATTCCAATAATGGCTGGACACTGAAGATCTACAGCAGGAAAAAGTAAATCACGTTTGGGAAAGAATGTAAGCTCTCACGCATCAAATTTTAAGGCCATGTCCACCTAGAAGACATTTTGATGAAGTTTACTCAATAGTTACTTATTGACATTTCATGGAGTTTTTAAAAAGAATCTAGGATTGTTCATTGACATAGCAAAAACATCCGAGTAGAAGCCTCGGGTGGTTCACCATGACAATGTATGCAGTCACGCAATCTTTGAGAAGGACCATTTCTTCCAATTGAGGCCCACAAATTATTTTTAAATATTCAAATTAAATTTTTGTTTCCATTAGAAGAAAAAAACAGAAACCAGTGTGTCAGTTTTCATTAACTTTCATTAAGAAAATTTTGCTCTAGGACAGATGCTAGTTTTAAAAAAATCTTTCTATCGTGTGTATGATGAAGTCAAGCTAGAGTGATTCAATGAAATTCTAGAGTTTTCCATTCTGGAGAAAAGTTAAATACCACAAAAAACTAATGCTCAAGAATTCTTACTGTCTCTGGTTTGACAGCTATTCTGGTGAATCTGTTTATGTTCTCCCTTTCTCCTTTCCTTTGTTTCTGGTATGCTTTCATGCTACCATCTAAAGCATCAAGTATGATCCTCTGCAACTAAACCATTCACATTTTCCTGAGGGAATAAATACAGATTTATTTGAAATATCCTCTTTGAAAAAGACTGTTAAGTGCAGAGATTGAACCAGCAAAGAATAAAACATCACATATTTATCACAACAGACTAGAAAGGACAAAACCCAAGAAAGGATCTGGGTTTAATATTCTCAACATTTTCTAGAAGAAAACTGTCATATAAACTGCTTCCCACCTTCTCCTTCATTCTTTGTTGCCTTATTCTGATCACCTTTCCTTATGATGCTCCTATTTTTTTGTCCTGCTTCTCATGCTTCTGTGGACCTTCCTGTCTGCCCCCTCCTCTTCTTCTGATCCCTCCACATTGCCTCTTCTTCTGCAACTTCCTTATTCTTCTTTCTTTATATATTCTTTACTTCCCACCAAGTTCATTCAACTGCATTTTTCTGCTTCTTCCCAGCCCTCCTCCAGTCACTTACTACCTACCACTTAGCCTGAACAGCTTCCTTAAAAGTGCAGGAGATGGAGGCTGAACTCAACTTTTGCCTTCACATTTTATAAAGAAATGGGATATGCATTAATCAGGTATTTTGTAACTAGTTCTACAGATGCAAAAGGAGAAAACACTGCATTACAAACAGCAGAAATAATCCAGTCACAAGGAAGTTTTTAGAAGATTTCTAATTTTAGGATAAAACCATGTCACTTGGCAACACCATTATCCTTACAGTTGCCTTTATGTAAGAAGGAGACTTTTTATGCATTTCATAGTGGCAATTTATAATGGAAGTGTGGTTCTGCAGCAGGTAAACTAAAAATAGTCTTGGAACAGATGGAATCACATATTTTAGCAAATAAAGCATTTATAAAAGCAATTCATACAGCTTAGTCAGAGCAGCCAATAAAAACGCTAAACACACACACAAAAAAATCTATTCAGTGGACAGAGTAAAGTTAATGAAAAAATATTTATTATGTATAAATCAGACTAAACAGCCTCTCTTTCCAAACCTAGTAAGAAGAAGATATCTTCCACATAGGATCAAGACTAAAAAAATCCAAAAAACAGTTAAAAAATGAGCAATGTGTATTTTCCACATACTCTTCACTGCATGGCCTGCAGTTAATGCACTTCAACTTGCAAATAAGCAGATTATGTGATAAAAGCTCACAGATAATATTGAAAGAAGGATATCTTAAATATATTTTAGGAATCCAAACACATGAAATAATACAGTTTGGTAAAACAATGGAAAAAATTATCTGTAAAGATTTTTTCCTAAATTCTGTCTTTCAGCTCTAACAAAAAAAATGTCCAAAATATAATAGGAAATTGAAAACACAGAGAACTGTCCTCATGGCCACTGCAAACAGCTACACTTCAAAAGATGGGTCACAGTTTAGAGGGACAAAATATGCAACTACTTACATAACCAAACCAGATTTTGTGGATGGAACACACAACTGTCCTAAAAGGGAATTTGCTCAAATAACAGCAAGAGCTTTGAACAATCTGGCTTTATGGCCTAAAAATATATATAATAAATGTGAAAAATAAGAGCAATACAAGATACAGAACCAGAGGTCATAAAAATACTATACCTGTATGTTTTATACCCAAGTAAAAAGAAAGGTTAGGATGCACCTGATTCTTCTGCATGAATAAGAAAATACGGGGAAGTTATCATTAGGAAATACTAATTTTTTATTCTGAATCCGATCCCATGAACAGTGCTGGGACATGGATTATTGGAGGATGTGATTAAGAATTAAGCAAGAACAGCAGTTATGAATAATTACAGTGCGTTGCAAGTCATAAAGTAGAATTCTTGGATTGTGATTGGCTTTTCTAATTTCTAGAGGAGTCAACATTTTTACAACTGTAAATAAGAAAGCTGTTTTCCTTAATTCAAAAAAACCAAAACCAAAAACGTCATCTATGATTTCCCCAACACAGAATTCTGTTTAATGAATCACAGAATATTCTGAGTTGGAAGGGACCCACAAGGATCACCGAGTCCAACTCTTAAGTGAAGTTGCTGTAAGAACATTTAACTGAATCAACATGTTGCTTCTGAAGTCCCTCAGATGTATTATGTATGCACCGACTTCTGAGGCATTAACAGTCCTCACTTAACTCCGGAAATAACACTGTAGCACCAATGCAGAGATTTCAGGATCTTCAGAGAATGACACAAATGCCATTTGTACCTTCTCTATTGTATGTCTTACTGATCCTACATCTTTCTTAATAAGCAGCATGGTACATTCTTCTCACTCAACAGCTTCACAAGAAGGTAATTTCATAGAGTTCCTAATTTAGGATTATTGCTCAAAAGAAAAAAAAAATCTGCTCATTTTGTTAATCTCAGATAAATACATTATGCCTCCTTAAAAGAAGATTAGAGAAATCTAATCTCTGAACATCTCTGAGCATATACCAGAAGGTCCTAATACCTATACAAAACAGGCTGAAGAAACCCCAAAAGTATGGAAATCAAATATGTGCTTATGAAACACACAGAACAAATATCTAAGGATCCCTGACATACGCAGTAGTTAGAACACTTTACTGTGTAGGATGTCTCAAAAATATATACGTGCACGCTAAAATGCATAAATAGTTCACAGTAATGATGCATAGGATTTCATACACTAAAAATACATCCATTTCTGAGGCAAAAAGAGGCAAGGTTACATCCATGTGCTGGCTTCTAAGTGGCTCACTACTTGCCAGTTGCTAATGATCCTGGGGATGACTCCAGAGTCACAAATGCTCTGCCTCAAAACCATTTGGAAAACTACAGAGTGGTAGTGGCAAAAGGGACAGATCTGTTGGTATTGAAGGGCAGTGGGTGGAGAGAAAAGAAGGAAAATTTAAATGTAATGTGATCAGTAATAAGACCTTATAATCCAGTTAAAGGTGTTGAGAGGCGTGGAGAAGACTTGCAATGAAAGTGGGCTTCAGGACTTACTAAGTTTGAGTAAGTTATGGGGGAGATAACCATGAACTTTGGAGGTCCCTACTAAACTATATGAAAAAATGAAAGGAAGATGCACAAAAGGCATATAAGAAACTGATGACTCATTCTATTTGGTCCCTACAGAGAAAAAGAATAGCTTTCATAGTTATAAGGAGAGCAAGGACAAGAATACCAAGAACATAAGTGCGGCACTATATATAATTCAAAACCATTCAGATCAGCTCATCTATTTGCCATAGTCAGGATGTAGGGTATTAAAATTTGCAAAAAGAATGAGATGAGTATTATAGAACTTTTCAGATAAATTAGTTTCCCTTTTCCTCCTACAGTGAATTTGGAACAAAGGCTTCCAGTACTTTTGAAATCCATTCAAACCCTCTCATCGCACAAATCCATATGCTTTTTATTTCAACCAAGGCATGTAAGCTCCTCGTCGGACAAGTGCATTAAAGTAGATGCACGGCTCAAAATACCCGCCTCAAATATAACAAGAGGGATGTAATGCAGCTGAAAGGGACACTGATGGTGGAATCGTCCCCCATGCCAGAGTGTGAAATGGGCTACAAAGTACAAGCACAGACAGGTTTGTAATGCAGACAGATGCTGGCGCGCAGCGGATGGAAGTGCAGGGACACACACACAGGCACGCAGCGGGCCGGGGAGGATGCAGCGGAGCCGCCGCTCTCTCCCTACACAACAGTGCCGCTCGGTGGACGGACAATGGCAGTGATCGCGGCCGCCGCGGCGCCCCGGGGCCTACCTGTGAGGGCCGGGGGGAGCTGCTGCGCCGGCCCCGGCGGCGCCGCCTCGCCCGCCTCGCCTGGCAAACAAAGAACAGCGTTAGCGGGAGAGCCGCAGCTTCGGGGGGTGCAGCCGGAGGACCCTGCTTTGAACAAACAATCAAAGCCACTTTGTTGCTGGTACTTGAAGGCTGACGGGGTCATTTTGCTATTTGGGACCATCAGAGAGAATGGCGGAGGTTGGAAGGGACCGGTGGATGTCACCTGGTCCAAGCCCCCTGCTCAAGCTGGGTCCCCCAGAGCACATTACCCAGGATTACGTCTTTTGAGCATCTCCAGTGAGGGAGACTCCACAACCTCTCCGAGCCATCTGTCATAGTGTTTGTCACCCTCCCAGTAAAGAAGTTCGTCCTTGTGTTCAGGTGGAACTTCCTGTGCATCAGTTTCTGCCCATTGCCTCGTGTCCTATTGCTTGGCACCAAGCAGAGCCTGTCTCCATCCACCTGGCACTGTCCCTTCAGATACTTAATACACATTGATGAGGTCCCCTCTCTACTCTTCTCCAGGCTAAACAGTTTCAGCTCCCTCAGCCTTTCCTTGTAAGGGAAGTGTTCCAGTTTCCAAATGTTCTCTTTGTAGCCCCCCACTGGACTTGCTCCATGAGCTCCATGTCTCTCTTGTACTAAGGAGCCCAGAATTTGTATCCTTATTGCCAACAAAATTTCATAATTTCCTAAGAAGATGTATATTTATATGTTTTTAAAAATGGAAAACATTGCATTTGTCAATCTGGGTTTTTATTCCTGTAATTTTTACTCGGTTCTACTATCAGTACGGATAATTTCCTTATCCTTCTAAAAAAGCATACTCATTTTCTAAAGACAGTTCATAAATAATTCTAAATAGGGAGATCATGTGTTTAGGGCATATTTGTTGACCACGGAAGTTCTGTCTGTGTTACAACAAATACCACAGTAGTATCAACTCATAAAAACAAGCAGTAGCCTGGTCACTCTTTAAATTGCTGATAACAGTTTTGGCAGAACTTCATCTTCAAACTGGTCGTCTATCTTGTGATAAAACTTCACTCAAATCAAAAGCCTCTTGGGTTTCATCATGAAAGGACCTAGAAGAAAAACTGTATCTGGCACTATCAGGGAAGAAGTGAAAAAGAAATGCTTTTTTTTCTGGCAATACATTGCCATTTGGTAATTAAAGAGTGTCCAGTTTCTGAATGATCAAGCATCCAGCGGAACACAAAGGGTAACAATTCTGCTTTTTTTCCCACAGTTTTCCATTATCAATATTTTTGTCTTTCCAAATAACAAATTCAGCTGATAATCCAATGAAGTCAAGATTTGAATTCGACTTTTGTGCCAATGAATTACTTCACTGTGCATGATCAAAAGAATATTTTAATTCCTTTTCTGTTAGCAGGCTACCTTGCATAAGTAATCAGCAATGATACCCGATCTTCTTCTGTGCTGAGGACAGGCTGAATGGGATTAATACATTATTAGGAGGAACTGAATTTCCAATTAGGTGTCTGAATACTTCGTGTAACTGTGATTTGTAATGCTGAAGACTCATCTAGAATTACAGGCTTGCAATTATGTGATTTTTTTTCTCTCAGTCTCCTGTTTTTCATTTACATTATTTAAATTATATCCATTTTTTTTCTGATAGAAATTCAGCAAGTATCAAAAGTTTGTAATGAGAAATAATTTCAACTGATTATGTAAACCAACCATCCCTCATCTGGGGTACAGCAGCACGAATGATACCTGTCACTGCTGCGGGTTTGTGAGTGGTAACTCTGTCTAAACAGAGCTGTTAAAACTGGGATAAAATAATTTTGCCAGTCCTGCAAGATATTTTGTTACCAAGGACTTCTTCACACTTAAAAAAAAAAAGATCAATTAATTTAATCTCTTCAAATTTATAACTCTCTACATATTAATATAAATTATCAGCACTACTTGAACATTCAAAACCTAAAAGGACCAATACAATATGAGAAAAAATGGATGACTTATGGCTTGATTCCTCTTAGATTTACAGCACTTCCACCTGTTATACTGTCCAACTGAGCATCTGTGAGTGTTAGATCAACTGGAAATGCAAATGTCTATCAAATGCCTACTTCAGCTAAATAACCAAGCTCCGGGAGGTTGAGTAGAGCTGAAAACACAGCAAAGAACAAGAACATAAGACAATTAGTGACAGCTAGTTAGTAACTTGGGAACCTTACTTTTCCAAACCATGCCAAATAGCATTTACATACTCAAAAGCTACAACAGAATCCAGTGCTAGAAAAAAAGCAGAAGCTAAAAAGGCATGTAAAAAGTTCAGCTCAAACACAGGTGGAATGAGAGTTTCTAAATCCTTAATCTTAATGCCTGGGATGGAAGTACCAGCAGCTTCTTGTAGCTGTGGGAAGTGCACTCATTCACTGGAGATGCTGTACATCTCTTTCTTTAGGTGGTGATACTGGTCTTCTCCACAGAACTGAAAAGACCTATTTTTGCATTTAAGGTGTGATGGATATGGTGCTGAGCTGTATATTCAGCATCTGCATCACGCTTCAAAAGGCTTTTTAGCCTGTCTCTGCCACAGTGCCATTGCAAATATGGATTTTTTTTTTTTTTGCTAAACTATCCCTAAATTTAAACTTAATTCAGAGAGAATTCACTGGGCAGCCTCTAAAAGACTACATTTCCTTTGTCATTTTGTGTGTCTCTTTAAAAATATAAATTATGGCATTTGCAAACACAGTTTCCAGCCATCTAAAATTTTTGTCCAACTACAGGCAAAATACTAATAACTGTACAGGTCTGGAACAACAAGCATGGCACAAATACGTAAAACAAAACTCACTGTCATCTCAACCTATTAAAGAAAAAGCATATTTACATTTTGTTGCCCTTAAATTACTTCTGCAAGGGTTGTGTCAAATATGGATAGACAGAGTATGATGAGAGGGAGCTGCAGCTACTGAAGTGTTTCAGTATGTTTTATCTCCTCTTACCATGAAAATGCTTTGTGCCTTACATCATAAATTCTTAGTAACTTCATCAAATCTTCATATTCCTGTTTATAAAGAAATATGTGCATGGCTTGTACATGACAATGACCAAACATAACTACAATTTCTTATTCTGATTCTTGTATGGAAAGTGTCAGGTGCATTTCCTAATGATGCAACATATTAATTGGCACATACAAGTATAAAAAGGGTCATCCCTGATCAGCCAGATTAAGATTAAGCTACAATTGATTCCACCTATAGAAGTTGCTTCAAATTGTACACTTTTATTATATTAAACAGGGAAAGAAAATAACCACTTGAGGACCATTTTTCAACTCAAAATGGAAAAAAAGAATAATTTGATAAGGGAACTATGGAAAACATATTTAAAAAAGCACACAAAAGGTCTCTCCAAAACTGTGGAAATAATTTTGTTCTACGCCTAATTTTACCTCCATTGTTGTGAACAGGATTTGCATCAAAGATTCACTGCACTTCAGTTTCACATCTGCGCTGTAAAACCCTTGCTGGAGCAATTTCTGAGATTATTCTATGATTCTGACAGAAGCTGCATCTCTGGATTTTGCCAAGCAGCTGCAGTGGTCCTCACAGAGGTGCCTGTATATCTGTCTGCTTCAAGGGAACGGCTGTACCTTTTATGTCTGCTCCCTCAGTGTCTGCTGGGGATGCAGTGCATCATGGAAGGACTAACTTTGGACCACATGGCTGCCAGAGGAAAGACAAAGAACACCAACTTCAGCTACAAAGTGTTATTTCCCTTCTCTTACATTTTTAAATCCACTGAAAAAAAAAAAAAAAAGGTGCAATCCTATGTAACGGTTCAGGGCAACCAGCAGCAGCTCTCAAACTCATAACCATGACTTGGGGTGAGTTGCTGGAAGCAGCAGGTACTGTTGTGCTCTACATACTCCTTGTAAAGCACATACTGCCACAGGCTGGCTGAAGATGAAAAGCAGTAACATACCTTGAGAATGGCAGAGTATAGGAAACAACTACCAAAGATGAGCTTGTGAGTTTGTGGTTTGAATAAGCTGCCCCCAAGAAAAATAAAAAGAAAGGCTCAAGAAAAAGAAGCAGCATTTACTAAGTAAAGTGCAGAGGGCCATCACAAATTATTAAAAGACAAATTCATGTTATCGTTCAAATAACTTCTTAAATAAGCTCCACACATTCTAACGGGAGTAAGAATTTGTTTATTAAGAATTACTATGGAATTGACCTTACTTCCTTCACTTTTGTTTAGCTAATATTTTTATGCATGGGATTTGTGCCAATAACCTGAAAAAAAAATTTATTAAATTAGTCTGACAGTTAAAAATAGGTTGCATTTGAAAAACCAAAAAAATTAATTGGTTCACGCTTACGCTAACAATGTAGGTTGTTGGTATGTCTGATGCACTTTCTGGTTAATATTTTTTTAAAGGTTTAAAACATCTTACAGTATTTGCATGCTTTCAAGATAGCATCTAATTCTGTATTACACTGCAAATGTACTGTTGTACTTGGCACAGGTATCCTGCCTAACAAAATACTTTTTTTGGGGCCATTTCCTCCAAATATGCACACGCTGATATAAAAATCAATAAAAAGACTTTCTTCAGGCCTTAAGATGCCTGACAAAGCTTCCCTCTGTCATGGCACTGCCACACGTTTCTCCTTTACCTTTGCCCAGCTGAACTGGCATGCTTTCGGACTTCATCATCCTCTGCTGCTGCGACTGGTGGTGCTGGTGGTGCTGGTGGGCTTCCACTGTGCTCCTGATGGGCATGGAAGTGGGAGGAAAGCTGCTCCCCCCGGCAGGAGTGCCCACTGCCCCACCTGAAGCCATAGCTGGAGCAATGAGCTTTCGGCCAAAATTCAGTAAGCTGTTGGAGACTTTGTTAATGTTCAGAGGGGCAGCCTTAGCGCTGGCACTGAGAAAAGAAGAGGAGAAATCACCACATCATTGCCAATGGTTTGAACAGACACAGCCATACACGTATCAAATGTCTCCAAAAAGGGAGGAAAAAATTTAAGATTCGAATGTTATGAAGAGGGTGTTTTACTACAGTTACACTGGAATACACACAGAGACCACAGGGACTGTGAGTTTTTCACAACCAGTAGTGACAAATTTTTTTGGTCCTTTCTTCCTGAAAAATGCAGACCAACCCCAAACAAAGCAAGTTTGCACCAATTTTCCAAATTTTTCTTTTAAAATTAATTAAATAAAAAGAGTGACAAAAAGCAAACCAGACTTTACAGAATCAAAAACTTTATAAAATTGATTTTTTGCACTTTTACTCAAAGACTGCTTTAATATTTACTTCTGCAAGATTAAATTCTCTCAAATGTTTAAAATTACTCAAACCCAAACACTTCTTTCAGCAAGAAAAACTAACACTAGACAGTACTTTTAGGTTGGCAGAGCTAGATGTCTCGTGCTCTTAGTTCACCTTTTTGCCCAGCCCAGTCATTTCAAGCCAAGCACTTTTTCACGGGAATCCTGATTTCTAAAGTGATTTTGCTGAAGGACTGCTTCAGGATAGAACACATATACTGAATCATGATCCTTATCATTGTTATATTTTATTTTTAACTACAGTGGCTATTTAATTCACTTCACTTATATGCAACATTAAGAATGAGGAAACTGTTGAACCATTTAATCTAAAATAAAGAGGCAAAGAACCTCCTAATTCCCAGTAGAAGTGTTCGCATAACCCATGGACCAGCAAAGCCATTCCTACTTGTTCATGCAATAATTTCCTGTTTTATATAATTAATGCTTGAAATACCCTTCACAGAAATATATCAGAATAACAAAGACCTTTTCACTTTTGAGGTTCTATTTTGATGATCTGTACTTCCATGATATAAATAGCTGTCTTTTAAAAATGTGAAGAAATGTAATTAAAACCAATTCAATTACTGTACTGAGGAAAAAAATAGCTTTACAATGTTTTGGGGAAGTTTAACTAAAAATAAACTACAAATGAATTAATATGGGTGACTTGAAACTTGTGCAGGCACCTGGAAAAGTAATTTTGATTTTGCTTTTCATATAATTTCTCTATTTGTCTCCAGAGATTTTTTTTTTGGAATACACAATACAAATGCGCACACACATATAAAGCACATCCAGAAAATAACAACAGCTGAGTTGTTTAGACTCAGAATAGATACTCAGAATAGACAGAATAGGAGAGATATCAGAAGGAAGTATTTGAGCCTGCACACTCAGGAGATACAGCCCCAAGCTGTACGGGGCATTTCTGCTATGTATTGGTGATGAAGAAAGATGGTACATGGCATTTTCTTGGAAGACCAGCAGTGCAGGGACTGGGGTCAAGTGTTACTTCCCAATTTGTGGAAGCTGAGAAGGAATGATTGCTGAATAATAATTACAAAATGCTTCTCCGTCTCCCCATTTTATTGACTGCTGCCAGTATTTTGAAAAGTCTTCCTATAGTCACCTGAGAATGACTGACAAAGTCATTACAAAGACAGCATCTGCAGAACTATAAAATACGCTTGAGGATGCCCAAACGGTTTCAAAAGCAAACGGAAGAGTTGTGAGAGACTGAAATGTTAATGACTCAAACAATTGGCCATTTTCAATAGCAGCAAGTTCTTTGCTTAGGCCAAGATTTGCACCACCCAGCCGAAGGGGAGGAGGGAGGTTTGGGTGTGTGGTGGTGAAACCTCTGATCTGCATAAGAGCAGCCCAGGTGCAGCAGGAGTGCATATCCACCACTGGAGGATGACCATGACAAAACCAACCTTTGTTTAACAACAAGTTGGGTTTTGAGCCAGGTAAGGGGAATGGCCAATAAGAAGCAGATCTTGGGGAGGTGGGATAATGTTTTTTATCATTCCAGTTTCCTCCTTTACACAACTGGCTCATCCCTCCCACCACAGGTGATTCACACATAAGCCTGAAGGAATTCACTCCCTCTGATGGGGCATAACTGGCTCAACTATGCTGATGTGAGAGGTAGCTGTAATGTCTAAGAACATGTCATAAACCATCAAAGACCCCCAAAGCACCCCCAAATTAATGTCTGGGGCCTTCCATCAGACAGCTAAGCATGATCCACAGCGTTGCAACAGACAGTGTAAAACTTCCCCCGCCTAGGGGAGATGCCTGGGTGTTTCCACCTGAACCTGAACATATATTAATCCATTGAACTTTGTGTTTCATGGGGATTCCCCTGCCCTGATGGATCAAGACTGTGACCTTCTCAACCAACAGGCATTGCAATTGCATCAATCAAGTCTTGTTGCTGGATCCATGGGTGGTGATATCTTTCCTCTCTGCTAGTTAGTTATCCTTTCTTTCTCTTTCTTTTCCTTATATATATTTTCTCAAGTGATATCTTTATACTTTTATATTGTTGCATTTCTATAGACAATAACCCAAACACCTATGTACCTCCTTTCCATTGCAATCAAATATCTATCTATCTATCTATCTATCTATCTATCTATCTATCTATCTATCTATCTATCTATCTATCTACTGGTCTATCTACTGTCATTCAACTCCAATCTGCCCCAAGGGATCTATTAAGAAGAACCTCAGTTATCCCACCTTCAGGGGCAGGTCATAAAAATAGTGCTAATGATTTTAAAGAAGAGGGCATGGTTAAATGTTTGTTACACTTAAATTTTACTCTGTTACTACACAGCAGATTCAGTTATTTATCAGTTCCCCAAAATATTGCTCAGACACTTTAGTTAAAAAAGAAAAAAAAGGGAGTTTTTTCTATTCCATTTCATATATGTGGCATCAGAAGAGTCAGCACAGGGCCTTTTGTTTAATGTCTTCTCTATTCAAGAAAGAAAACTATTGAGGCTTTGAAGGTGGAAGACAAAATATCAAATTCTGGCTTAGCAGATATCAATTAGTTATCAACAGTTGCAATAAATCTAATTACATCACTGATTTTGGGGGTCATACCAGCAATGACTTGGTTGAGATTCAGAATCCAAACTTCAGTGTATTTGGCATTTTTTCTCTCAGTCTACTGAAACCAATCACCAAGATTGGAGATTGGGGTGGTATGTATCACTCACTCTCCTGAAACATCACCTTGTAAGGAACATAATGGCTTGCACAGAGTCCTAGGTTTGTGTTGTCTCTACCTCTAGAACCTTGAGAATCACTAAAAAACCCCTGACTCTGCACAAGAAATTATATTTACTAAAAGTAAATAATTTTCTCTGACTGGCTACCCAAGCAACAAAGCCACTGTACACTTTGAGCTAACTTCACCATTGGACTCATGGTGGTCCACAGATACAGGAGACAAAGCTTATGAAGAAGCTTGTGTATTTGTGTCCACCAGCTTGTTTCTTTCTCGTTTCTTTTTTTTCCCCAGCTATATTTTGCTTAATAAAAAGTTGCAGTTTTCCTTCAACAGTGCTTAATTTGCTGCTTTGACACACGTGTACACCATGACAAGTTACTTTATTTGCATTTTTTCAGATGGTTGGAAAGAGACTTTTTGAGAAACTTCACTTTATAGGAATAACGAACATCAAAACTCTCTAAGCTGTTGTATCTGACACATGATTTTAAAAAATGCTTTCAACAGTACCATGCAAGCATTTTTTATAATTACTTGATAACTAGAAAGGATAGTTATTGCAGCTCCTAATAGCTGTGGTGTGATTTGGCTGTGCTATGAACTGACACTGCTAATGATCAACTCAGAACACATACAAATACATGAAAAATAAATAATGATGCTATCTAAATACCTTCTCAAGAGGCGGTTTTAATAAATATATTGTAAAGTAAAATCTGTGCAATTTCTCTGAATCACAGCTTCAGAAAATGAACAATAGTGCGGGGCCACATCTCTGGAGAAGTTACGTTAAACTGAGACAAGTTCAGGAAAGTAAGAACAATGTGCCTATTTCTTACATCTAAATGTCTGATATATTAATGCAAAGGATGATTACAGCCATTAAACATGGATCAATGTCTACATTTTAGCCATCTAAATGTACCAGACATGCACAACAATTACAAGAAAAATACTGATTGATTATGTTGTAGAGCTATCAGCAGATGCATTTAAAAGTAAGGCATCAGTTTAAAAATACGAGTATCAAGGAGACGTGAATTCCATCTATGAAGCAAACAATTTTGTTTCATCACAATAAGCATCATTGACCTTGACTGTGAATGGTGTATTTTTAAACTAGCAGTAGGAAGATGATTCAATCTCTGCAGTTTTCTGCTAAGATGGAAATGCTTTGTTTTAAGGAAGCCTTATTCAAAGGCATTTCTCTTTTCAGTAAGTAATCATTATGAGAGATGAGAGACAAATATATGAATATGACCGATTAAAAAGTTTTATATGTGATAAAATAAGCAATATATGTTAGAGATTTACCAAGATATTTTAAACATACCATTGAGCCTGTGGAATTGAAGATGAAAAAGATGTGGTAGTTGATTTAATCCATCTCTGCTCACTGCAGAAACATTTCCTGATTTTACATCTTCCAGTTGTCTCTTTAGTCCAATTTTTAACAGATTTACCACATTTGATCTACTCTAAATGTTTTCCTGTTTTGAGATAAATTTATCCCAGCTGTTATTTTGTCTGAACTATTCTCAAACAACCCTGAGATTAGCTCAGTTG
The DNA here is from genome assembly GCF_022539395.1 of Myiozetetes cayanensis. Lineage (NCBI taxonomy): Eukaryota > Metazoa > Chordata > Aves > Passeriformes > Tyrannidae > Myiozetetes > Myiozetetes cayanensis. Next base: position 115,279,452 of record NW_026086604.1, on the reverse strand, counting down.
GTTAGAGTATGGTGCTAATAACACCAAGGTCACAGTTTTGATCCCCTCAGGGACCAATCACGTAACAGTTGGATTTGGTGATCCTTGTGGTGGGTCCCTTCCAACTCAGAATATTCTGTGACTCAGGAATTCTGATTTATCAATAACATTGCATCTCCTTTGGTGAGAATTCTGTGTATATGTGTACAATTAATTTGTATTTCTACATAGATTTAACTGACATTTTTTCCTTAGAATTTAGGTTTCCAACAGGTGTCATTCCTGTTTAGGCTTTAGGATTTAATTATTTTTTCAAAATCCTTGAAACATTTCTTTTTGAATCTTCAAACAACTTATTCTTCCAGTTTAAGTAACTTTTGAGAGAATTCTTCAAAAGATTAAACATGTAAAATATGAAAATGCAATAGAATGCAGTAATTTTTGACACTTGTCCCCAACTTTAAAGCCTGATTTAGAAGAAAAAGATGCTTTTGCAGTCACACTACTCAGCTTTAATTTCTGTGCCTTTGTCCATTTTTAAAAGATTTTCAATCTAATCCATTTTAATTTTATCTGGCTTTTAATGTAGTGCATTTAAATAGAATGTGATGGAGATGCAAAGATCCAAAAGCCAGCAAGTTCCCATGAATCAGCAGGCACAGGATATGGGTGGGGCCACATGCAATCCAAGAAACTGCCTGTGACAGCAGTTTGAGTTGAAGCATTGGGTCTTGTGCTGGCTTGCCCTGCAGCCACCAGCAACCACCAGCCATCAGCAATTGGCCATCCAGGTGATATGGTCTTGACAAGAATTTTTAGCATTATTGATATAAACCATTTCTAAAGGAAGGGAGGAAAAGTTTTGTAAAAATTACTTCAAGCTGGATTTACATTAATTCAACTTAACTTTGACAGCTTCTGGTACGTGGATACTCCAGATTGTGATTAGATGCATTATTAGGACTAGTTCAGCTACAGAACTCACACTGCAACATTTTACCCCCTGCTTTCCTTCACATGCCATTGCTTGTGAATGTCCTTAGCCTTAAAAAACGCCAGTGAGTGACTGCAACACTATCTGTCAAACTTTAATTTTTTCACTCAGTAATAGGCAAGGGACAGATTCAAAATAAATGTCATGAAATAGACACATGTGCTTCTAATACTGCTTATGTAATTCCTGTTTGGGATAAACGTGACTGCTGAAACATTTTGTTTATGTAAGGTCTTAGTTCGGTGAACACATATTTAGAAATAGCTTACCGTGTTTTGTTCATCAAGTCTGCTCCACGTGCTTTGTAATAATCTAAATTTTGTTGGAACTGATGAGTCACTGGTCTTGGATTTCGCTAAAAAAAAAAACACCAAAAACAACCTCATTGCAACTTACAGGGAGATTTAAAGCAGAGACATGAAATATGTTTACTAATGAATGCTACAAACTTAAGAACATTTTCTTTTCCCAGGATTTTGGTTTCTCAAGGCAGTAATGTCATTTACATTGAAGTGAAGACTTCAAATACTTGAAATAATACCAATGGTTACCAGTAAGTCCATTCCATGCTCACAGAAATTAAGTGTTCTTCCACAGCGATGAGGCTGGTGGCTGTAGTGGTAACATTGCTAATTAAATCAATTATTCTTGGATAAGTATAGATACTGATCTGATTTCTTCCTGCAGCTTAGGTATATAGAATTTTACCACCTCCGAGCTAAAGTGATATGTTTTTAAAAAAAGCAGTAAAGAGAAACTATAGCAAACATTTTGAACTTAATACATCACTAGCAGTATCTCTGTTAAGCAAAGAATTACATTTAGTGAGACAAACCAAACACTCCCACTAGATGGCACACAGAGCCTTTATTTTCTCTCCAAATTTCACCCTAGTCAAAACTGAGGCCATGAATAAAGAACTGTTGTCCTATAACAAAATGTAGACAATTAATACTGAAACCATTGCTATTCTCCCGTTCTGACACAATGGAACTCTTTCATGGACTCATGCTGCCTTCAATAGTTCTGAACACTGATTAAGTGTAGACCACAGTATATGCATAAAGTATCTTGATTGAATGCATGCATCCTGAAGAACACTACTTGGAGACGCAAGGAAATATTTTCAAGTAAAAAAATTTGCATACAGATGGAAACAAAATAACTGAGAGGTACAGAAAGGCCCTTAACAAAAAAAAAAAAAAAAAAAAGAGAGAGAGAGAGAAATGGCCTAAATAATTTCTAGTGTAAGAGAAAACAAAATGTTAAGTTTCTGCATAATGATCAGATATACTGTATAAAAAGATCTAAATACTTTCCAAGTATTTGCTCTAATGGTTTAATCATTCATAGGCTGTTGCCATATATTCTGATCTGCCTTCTTAAGTCCTGCTAGTAGTAAATAGAGTTTTAATGAACTATGCAGTGACCTTCCTGAAACAGTTGCTCACAGGTGACAGCATATTATATTTTTGACAGAGTCAGTCTTCAGCTGCTACAGCTGCACACATATACTTCCTCTCCAGATTTTTTTATAGACTGGAGTATCCACTGTCTTATCCTATCACCTACATACAGGTAGATAACCTTCTTTCTTTGAAAACCTTATTTTTGGAGGAGGATGCAGCAGTTGACTTTTAAAGACCAAAGTATTGCATGTGCACAAAAGGAGAGAAGATTTAAAGGGGTGGTAGATACCAAAGGCCAGGAAAATTTCTGGGGGCATATTTAAGGGTGGGAATTTCCAGATCACTTCCTGCAGTTAGACTTAATCTTGTATGAAATGTTTCATTTTCTTTCTTTGGAACCATAATAAACATTTCAAACACACATGCTATTTGTAATGTTCATTAAAAAATGAAACAACTGAAAGCTATTAGACAAGCATTAAAAAAATGCTCGTCTATCCTACCACTCACATTGTAATGGCCATTCAACATTTTTCGTCTCCTGTCATAAAAACGATGTTTGCATAACTCTACCTATTCACAGAGCTTGTAAGTCAGTCCTCATCAACTGACAGCAATAACAATGAATCAGCTTTAGTTACTATTGCTCTGGTTTGGTAATTCAATACATTTCTATGATAATCAAATCCAAACTGACGTGATGAGGGTAACTGATGATTCTGCGAGTACTATCTGAGTAATCAAACAGTGTAACTTTTCTCCTATAAATTAAGTAACTTTTTTCTTTACTTGTCTTGATGGCCTCTTAAAACAAGGTGGAAGAATAAGAGACAGTTAAAATAACAGGCACTTCTAAGTCATAAGACAGCCCTTTGAAAAATACACACTACTAGTTGCTAGCCAGATTTGCAATTAGCTTCCAACGACCTGGTATATATTGAAAGTTAGCAAAGACACCGAAATTTCTTTTTAACCACCCAATAAATAATAAAAAAGATTATTACACTTTGCCCCTGAATTAAAAAAAAAAAAAAAAAGCAAAAACAATAAGAAAAGATCATATGGAACAGCATCTTGAAACATATTTACGCAGAAATGACAAGCAATTCAAGACACGAAAGGCTGATCTACTTTCTAAGCACTTAAAGCCATTAATAGGAATAACGAACTCAAACATATGAATGAGAAGCATTACTTTCATAGGGGCCTATTTAAATTCCTGGGAGGTTTAACCATATCAAAGGAAGAAGCAGTTTAAAGTACTATTACATGCAGTGAAAAAAAAAGCCCTCAGAAAAAACGCTGTTGAAAAAACATTAGAAATGCAAGACAGTAAATGCCAAGGTTTACTGTGCAACTCCTTTTGTAGCACCAGAGAGATATCCTTTCGGAAAATTTCAGTATTTAAAAAAACCCAACCAGACATATATGTTAGCAGATATCTATGAAATATCACCACAGAAAATGTAAATACTTCTGAAAATTGAAATTCAGACAGTAAAAAATATAGTTTAATGGAGATTATGATCTTTATTTCACTGTGGTTGTCCTTTAAATTTTGTACTCTTTTCAATCATTTCAGTAAGTTAAATACAAGAAGCGGAAAGGAAAACCTACACAATTACAGTGTTTCTTCCTTAAGAATTTTAAACTAACTCCTCTCTCTGAGCATCCAATTTGATATGTACCCTGTATTATATTCCATGTATTAGAACTAACGACTAAACAAATTTATTTACAAAAAACATAGCTGTTGTTTAAAACATTCACAGCAACCACTGTTTTTTTCCGACAGAGCACAATTTAGAATGATCTGATTTGTATTTTCATTACTTAAGGAAGCAAAGTTATTCCTTTCATTTTTCAATTTATGTATTTTTGCTAGTACCTCAATAAAATAATTTTTAAAAAAAGGATAATGTTAAATTGACAGTGAAATCAATCCTTCAAATTAGTAGTTTGTTGAATCCCCCTAAGAAATTGTGTAAGGGCATTATACAGATTAACACATATATGATTTTCCCCTTTTAAGGACAGAGAGAGCAGAAATCATAGAGAAAAGCTGTCTGTGACAGTACTAGAACCCTTTTTCCCCAAGCCTGTTTTGTAGGAGCAGTTTGCTGGATTTATAATTCTAATCCTAATTTCTATTTAGTGACTGTAGTTTCAACTGGTAGAAAATGCCCAATTTACGCTTCAAAAGCACAATGTATGAAATTCAGGTATAGAAGCACACATAGAAATTGATGTGATTTTGGACTCTGTCTCTTCAAAATGTACTAGCCACAGCCCAAAATGAGAAGATGCCTTAAAATGTTTCAGGTATCTCTGAGGCACTCCTGCCTCTGAGCCCTTCCTGGCCTAAAAGACGCCCTCCCTCTGGCTCATTTGCCTCTTGAAGTCCTCTCCCTGTCCTCCTGTCTCTTCCCAGCCACCACCAGACTGACTCACTCCAATTCCCATGGCTGGCAGGAGATTCTTGGGAACTTTCTATTTGCCTTTATCTTCCTCCGGGAACACGACCTAAGTTATACCCACACCTGCCCTTTTCCTAGGCTGGGGGCTGCTGCTGTGACCAGAATTGCACTGAATACAGCAGAGATTCCCTAAACCTGCATAGACTGCTGAAAAGCAGTTCCCACCAGCTAAGGATCATGCTCCATATGCTCAAATTCCCTGCTATAACACCTTTTTCTCCCTGGCCTCTGGGGACATAGCATGTCACGTTACTCACGGAATAGACAGAATATAGCAAAGCACACTTGTGTGTGACAGAAGTCACAGGCAGGCTGTTCTACAACATACCTAACATTTCACCCCCTGAATACACAGTATTTTTAAAAGTTCACATGCAGGTGCAAGTGGAGGGATCTCTTTAATGCTCTTCTTTCTTGAGGTATTTTCTTTCCTCCCTTTTTAGTTTTATTAACAGGAGAAAACACAAATACAATTTTGCACTAAATCTGAACATTCAGAATAAGAGACAAGAACGAAAAGAGGTTTTCGATATGTCTGATGAAAAATGAGACTTATTTTAGTGAACATGCTATTGCCTCAATGCCAAGGGAAAAGCACTCGTCATTAGAGAAATGAATTGCTCAGCTGTTTATAAGGAAAAAGCTCTGGGGGAATTTCTCAAGGCCCAAACCACAAAGCATTGCAGGGTTATGCAAACATATGTTGCAGGTGTTTTAGGGTAGACAGGTGGGAAAACCTCAGCTACTGAAAAATATTCCACTTACTAGATTGTATCTGAAACTAGATAACTTCAGTGCAACAGAGAAAAAAACAAAACCAGCAACAGTGAATTCTACATCCAGGCAGCAATAGGTTTACCAAAATAATCATCTCACTAGTGTCAAATTGGACTTTTTAAAACTAATTTTTTCTATTATGTTAAACAAATGCTGCCAAACATTTATCTTTTTTGTCCTAAACTACTAATACTTTACACCGAAACTAAAGAGGAGAGTGAATCAAACATACATAAAGAGAAGGATAATGATGCAATGTGGTTGTATTTATTTAAACAGTTATTTTTAAGGAGCTAATATGTTTCTTTTTCCCTTCTTCAGCTGACAAGGCAATACTGGATTTTTTCATAATTCTTGTGCTGCCTAAGTATTAAACTTCTATTTTTTAATTAAAATTCTATTATTTTCTCTTTCATTTATTTCTAATGAAAGTTGGAGGATCATGTGACTGTAAATTCAGTAAGGACTGGGAGGTCAGGAAAGGTTTACCTTTTCCTGCTAGATCGCCTATGCTTCTTTCTTCAATAATGACACAAACATGGCAAAAATTTGGACTGGGAACAGAGCTGAAATATGGCAGCTGAGACGTGGATAAGGTATACAGTTTGTTCAGTTCAGCAGAAGTTTTTCTATTAGGCGCTAATAATTAATACGAAGTGCTTACTATTACCTGATAGCCTAGAGAGAGAATTTCACCTTTCCTCTTTTTATTCTTTTGTCAGATATTCAAGCAGCGGTCTCCATTCCACATGACCAGACTTACACAGTATAAGCAACGGCTTAACATTAAAGATGCGTATCACAATATTCTGTATACTAAAAAATCAACCCACCCCAAACTCCAGAGCACCGAATGCAAATGCCACTCCCCAAACAAAACTTCCCTTTCACCCTCTAATTCTCCTCTTCCTTTATTATATACCTTCTGCAGAACAAGCAACCTGCTGGAGCACAAATGGTATTTCATCCACCTATGAACCCATGAGTTAAATACTTATTAGGATAAAAAAAGCCCCAGTGAGACATTAAACAACATAATGTGCTATTGCCAATTCAAAAGTGGTTCAAGGCCAAGAACAAGATATTATCTAAAACACAGGCTGATCGTCTGTCTCTATCAACCCTGTGTAGGAAAGCAGAACACTATGAAGGGTACCCTGTACAGAACTAATAAAGAATTTCCTTTAATCACGGGAGTCAGGAGATCCATGCAGTAATACTGGTGCTGGCAAAGGAAAACCATAATCCGCAAACTGGGAATAATGCTTCCTGTTTACATTTTTCAGAAGATGCTAAGGATTTCAGTCGTGGAACTCTTGTTATTTACAATACAGTAACAGCATGAAGAATTATCAGGTTTAGTTGTTTCTTAAGAAAATTAGTGAGTTGGTTTTTTTTCTTTTTTTTTTTTTTCCCTAAAACACCAATATTTCCCAGAAAGAACTGAAAAGGAAAGAAAATTCAGTTAACTGGGTCAAGGAAGGAAGAAACCCCTGAACTCTGATCAATCTGAAATAAATTATCTCCAGTTTTCTTATGTGACAACCCTAAATTCCCCTGGCAACTAGAAATTTCAGACACCAGGAAGATATTTTAAATACTGTGGGTTATGGTCTGTTTTTAACTTCATACACACATATTTTCTCTCACACGGTCATTCTATGACAAGAGATGAAAAACTGAAAAAAAAAATAAAAATGAGATTTAAAAATGCTTCAGTGACTTGACTGAAAGAAATTTCTAGTTGTGTATTTTGGCTTCTTGTCCTAACCACTTGGGAAGCCTTTTTCTCTTTCATTTATAGTATTACAGCCTATTGCATTTTAACAGGTAGATCAAATCCTACCAAATCAGCTTTTATTTATATTCCAGACAAAAAGACTCCGACCTGCCAACGTTCAAGTTCATAACCTGCGTAAAATCTCCATCTTGCACCAACAGACTCGCTTAAGTACCTTTTAAATCTGCCTCTTAATTTAGTTGCCTAGTTTTCAGCTGAACCCTTGGTTTTAAGAAGTAAATTAACTAAATAGTAAGGTATAAATCTGACAGTGTTCAGCCCTACCCCATGACAGATTTATGCTCTGGCATCTTGCAGCCCTGCACGGTTGGAACAGGAGTTTTACAACATTGTGGAGGAAAGCTCCAGGCTTTTGAAGGGAACACACAGCAAGCCTTGCTTTAAACCCTGGAATGCTCCAAATTATGAGATTTAAAATATGACATCTTTATGTACAGAAAAGCTCCCACATTATGGTTTTATTGGCACTCGTTTTGGACAACCTGCATAACTCACTGATGGCTTTGTGAGTAATGCAGTTATCCGAAGCTTATACTTATAAAACCCTTATAACCACACTTAGAGCATTATGTCTTCTCCAGATACATGCTTGTACACAAATCTCACATATCAGGGAAAAACAAGAACATTTTAAGGTGCTATTTGGTTATTTCTGCTACGTGGAAAAGAAACAGATTAATTTATGTTCTGCATGTAATGTGCTACGTAAAACACTTGAAAAAGGTCCCCAGGGGAGTGAAAAAAGCTCATTCACAGAGCCCCATGCACACACCACAGCAAAAGGAATATGATATCCAAGTCTCTTCCTCTGAAACACAGAGAGAAGCTAAAGTCTTGGTGCTGCAGGATGAGCAACCCCTCTCATTTTAGGACTCTAGTGATGATCCTGCAGAGCCATTTTGATCACTACTGCTCCTTAAAAAGACAAAGGACAAAGACATAACATCTCCAAACCTAATTTTCCATAAAAAGTTAGAGCAAAGGATAAAATGTACGATTCCCAGTTCTATCTTGGTAAGTATTTTGCTCCTTCAGAAGTGCTTCCCAATACAAATGTACTCAAATAGTTTTGATTACAATTAATATATTAATAATGATTATAAAATATGTAGGTATACAAGCAGTATATCTCCACTTATATCAGAAGAGACTGAACTCTAATTCCATCATAATAGATTGTATATGATTCAGTAACTAATCTTTCATACATTATTGAAAATTTATGAATCTATTTTTATATAACACAGTTTGTATTTTGAAAATTTTAGTCAAATAAATTATGATCTAGAGAACTTTTGATTAGGTAGAATCAGAGCACTCTAAGTGCTTCCTTTTGATAAGCTACCTTGCAAATGAGAAGTGATTAATTGAATTGTCAGGTTGCACATAAGAACCTTAATCACCTCACTCTAACACTGTTAAATACATTTTATTAGTGTAGTTTTATAAGTAACATTATTACTCTTTAGGAGAGGGTCAGGAGCTTTAGACGACTTTTTAAACAGAAGTAAATGAATAATTTGAAAGAAACAGCCCCAAGAAATTCAAAAGCAATCAGTTTTATTGGTAGCTAAAGTAATTAAGAGCTTAAAGTGCTTCAACTTCTTGCTTTAGCATCAAGTTCAATCAGAATTGCTTTTACTTTGCTCTGAGGATATCAACTTGCTCAAACAGAAGGAACAATTTAAAAGTTCTGGCTTCCAAAGAGAACTTCCTCTTCCATCTTGCCTCTCTAAAGTACTTGCCCTTATCGTGACAAAGCTTATGAATTCCCAGTGAATATTACTGGGAATGCTGACCAGCACAGGATTCCTTCCTTATTTCCAAGTTTTCCCCCCTTGCCCCTCTGTCCCGAATCTGATGTTGCCACATCTCATGCCTTCTGATTAATATGAAAAGACACCTTGATAAAAGGCATAATTGGGAATTCATCAGAGATGATTAAAATTGCAAACACTGTTTTTTTATTTGTATTTGCAATTGGCCCAATGACCGATTAGCAAGTAGTTGCCTTGACTATTTATTGAAAAATGTGTATGTTACTTGCTATTGGATGTTAGCCAAAAGTAGAAGCAATGGTGCCTAAGTCCCCTTTAGCCATCATCTCTGAAGGACTCTGCACCTCTCCACTCACCCAGAAATCCCCAGCCACAGCACCCACTCCTCCCTGCCCTCAAGGCCAATGGCTCTCCTTGCTGCTGGCCTACTCAAGAGAGGCAAGGAGAACAACAAAGTCACCTTGCTGGGGTCTGCTCTCACTGCCAGCAGTGCCCTACAGCACCATCCTGCTCATCCCCACACAGAGCTGGGACAAATCCTTGGCTTCTACAGCATCTTACCTGTGGCACAGCTTTCTCTTAACTATGAGAGGTGTCACTGTTCTGCAAACTTGGCTTTATTCTGTATTATTTCCCACCACATTCCTATTAATTTAGATGTAATGGCTGTAATTAACATAGAGGGATACAACATTTGTGGGTTCTTAACCACAAAAGTGGCCTGTGCATGCAACACTAAGGAGAGAGCAACACTTGGGAACTGCATCACCACTGGCAATCTAAGAGATCAGGTTTCTCCCTCGAGTGATGACTACTGTGTTACATATGGTAGTGGGGAATGAGAACGACTTAGAAAGGTTTCTCATTTGAAAAGATGACTAATCAAGTGCTTTCCAAGTTTTTTTCCTGAAAATATTGCTTGTGGCATACAAGTTGTCTGTTGTCTGAAGTAGTCTGTTTTATGGTTGGTAGATTAAATGGTTAACATATCAGTGGAGATTGCACTGAACTTTGAGAGAGTTGAGAAAATTATGGTACTACGAGTATTGCCCACATAGCCTTTTTATATTTTAAAATACATAGGTGCACTGGGGATGAAGGTTTTGAAACAAACTTACAAAAATGAAGCGGATTTTTAATTCATGGTACACTTACTATTTTTGTGTGGTACTATGGCAACATGGTTATTCCAAGTAATTTATCATTAAACTCTTAGCCGCCTGTCATACCTTATTCTATTAATGACACACAATAACTGAATATTTAAATCAATAATTCTTAAAAAAAGCATAGACTATCTTCTTGGAAAACGCAAGTTTCTGACTTTAAGAACATGAACAAAGAACAAGTTAGTATCATGGCTTTTACATGTAAAATATATGCAATTCTAAGTCATATAGGCCCACAATAAAAAGCTTAGCATGCAGTTACAGAAAAAAATTGTATCAATAAATCAACTGTATGTTGATTTATTTAAAGTGAGGTGTTTCGATTACATCCAACCTTATTGTATTTGCAAATGGGAATGCTAGACCATCAAAATGCTTGAGTTCCCTACAGGAATTAAATGTGGTTATAAAACCAGAGGTTGAGTTGAAGATAGTGACACATTTTTGTTCATAAAAATCTATCTACCATGCATTAAACATAGAAGATCTTAAAGTTACAGAAATTAAGGCAAATAGAAGTTCTCCGTGAATCACCGAAAAGTATGTGCATTTATTTTTTCTTTCTCTAAAGTCCTTGTCTCCCAGATAAAGAGATACATATTAGCTTTTCTGGAAAACCTTGTTTCCTTTATCAGTCATATCCCATGTCAAGGCAACTTTGTATAGGTGACATTACTTGTACCGCCAACTCAATAGTGCACTGGGATATTCATTATCCCAGGTTCCTCATAACTTACTTTTCATGCATCTAACCCCTCTAATGTATTATTGCTTCTGAAATATCAGTCACATTCTTCATGATCAAAACTAAAAAGCAAAAAAGCAAAAATGTTTGTTCAGAGTCCCCCTCCCCCCTTGCTGGTACCCCTGCACCGAAATGGACCTGCACCCCAGCGGTACCTCCGCGTGGAGGTACAAATTAATGAGCTGCTAATGCCCAAAACTGCGCCAGATCCCGACTTCTGATTGGCTGCAATCTGGTCATTAAAGAGAGGCAATTAATGCCAGATTGCACACACAATGCTAACAAACAAACAAAACAACCCCAAACCTGCTTTTCTCCTGCCACAAACGGCAAAACAACAATACTGACATAACGGCAGCGTTCAAAGGACAGTTGCAGCTCTGCAGCAGCACCTCAGTTAATGAGTGTATAGAAAAGAATTTATCTGAAGAAGAAGAAAGTGAAACTCAACAGCCTTTCAGGCACATGAAACCAGCTTGGAGAAAACTCTGAGACGGTGGCAGCTACTTAAGAAGAAAATTCAGCTGAAAATAAATGTACAAAGAGTTCGGTTCAAAATTTCAGCAATGTGTTTTCTCCTTGTCACATTGCTCAGATAGTGAATAGTGTTAAAAGCCAGAATGCAGATTTTTCCAACTAATCGTTAGATGAGTGATCATGACCATATTTTATTGTTTAAGTTTTCTGGCAGTACCTGTAATTTCAGTCACGATGAACTAATATGACTTCTTTGAAATGTCATGTATGCTTCTCCATGGATTTTGTTAAAATTTTATATTATTATATAGCCACCTTCAATGTCAGCAAATAGTTGAAAATACTATGTTGAGAAAATATCAACAGCAGTAACTAGAATATTATTAGCATAAGCAACAAATTAATTTCCATCAACCAAGCATATTCTTTTCTTTCTTTTTTCTTTTTTTTTTTTTTAATTGATGGCTTATGATAAAAGCTGTCTCCACTGAATTAAACTCTTAACTAGCTTGTTCAACGACTAGGGTAACTCACCACGCTAAAATATCTGAAAGCAAGCTTATTTTACAAGAATACTAAGAATAAATACAATAAACTTTGAGACAAAGCACAGTTGTCAGGTTCTTAGTATGCGATGCAAAACTATAATATTCTGTGTAGTGCTTCAGTTTTCCAATAAGTCATTCTGATAAGGTTAACACTTCAACATATCTAAACATACAAATACGAACACCCAAAGATGAAAATTACTTTGCTTATGTCGCTGTATTAGAATTTTATTTGCTAAAGGGTGAAAACAGATTTTCAAAATTCACAGTTAACTTAAAACAATAGTTTTAAACCTTTTATTCCTAGCCCTGGCTGCCTTCAGGAAGGAAAGAACATCTGGTTATTTAAGGAACACAATATGTTCACATTTTCTATGACTTTTGTTTCTAATTGGTTTTTTTAATTTTTTTTTTTATTTGAACAACTCTAGTTAGAACTATGTTTTTTAATCACTTTATATTTTTCCACTGCCCTATCTCCGTATCTCTACTTCCTAATTTCGCAGCCTTTGCTTTGAAAATTAACAGTGCTCAGTGGTTTTGATAAGGAAAAAAAATGAAGAAAATGAGCCACTCATGGTGTATTAAATATGCAGACACACACCTTCAGTAAATGCTTTTGGATATACATAAAAGAACCTTCCCTTATTTTTTTCATTTCATATATACATACTTTTAATAGCCCATTCTTCCATAAGAAGCTCTACTTTTCTATTCAGAAGGACTGTAAGTGCATAGAAGTTACTTTAATATAAATAATTGAGGCAATTATCTGTTCAAAGATTAGAAATGTGAAACAAACACTCTGCTAAGCAGGTTAACGTATCACCCTATGCAAAGACAACAACACTGATTTGAGCTTTTCATTCCACACTTTCCTAAGAAATGGAGCTAGCCAAATGCAGAAAAGGCTGAAATTCAATTATTCTCCATCGATCCATACTCATGCCTGCAAAATTAGTATCTCTCAGGCCCCCCCTCAGAGGCAGGTGCATTAACTTGTTTTCAGCTATTACAGTGATGTGTATTTCTTTTCTGTGGCAGTGAAAAATATCAGAGATGTGATATCTAAAATGTCCCCTCATCTCAACTGCCAACTGGGGTTCACAAAGTGAAAAGGAGAGCTGCTTGCAAGCATTAGGGTTTAGTAGTTAGTGGCAAGCACTAATTACTTTTCATATTATTTTTAATACTGGATAATGCTAAGACTTCTGGTAAGGTTTGATTCCACAAAAGGTCAAGAAATTGTACTTGTCCATCTGTAAGAAAAAAAAGCCTCCTATCTTTTAAGTATAGCTTTCTGCTGACATTTCGGTTGCTCTCCTGGTGATGACCGCAGTGAAAAGAAGCAAACAAAATGTGACAGGTTCATGAAGCCAAAGTTTAGCTCTCCTGATAGACTATAACACAAATAAGGAAGAAGGAGATACCTGTTACGTGAGATCAAGGAAACGAAAGAAATAATAGATGTTACTAGATCTGCAAACCCAGATTATCTCCAGAATTGGAAGTTAGAGATGGAAAGGCTGTATCAGGTCCATCTATCTACTTCATCATTTACAACAAGATTGTTCTTTAAGAACCCTTCAGTTTTATGTACATACTACCTATCTGTCTTGGTCCAAATACCCCACAATCTTCCCTGTGTAAGACTTTCTGGCATTTACCCAGCTGCAAAAATAAAATGAAAGACAATATATGTTAGCAAACCTGCAAGAGGCAGATTCCTGTTTGTTCCTGGCCATGACTTCTAAACTGCATTTCTTGTCCAGCTGAGATTTAAAGCTCCAAGGAGCAGAGAGCAGGCCTCCCTCAGATATTTGGAACAACACTAAACATTCTTGGTATGTTCAACGAATAATGAAATAAGCCATTGGACCATGCAACAGTCTCCCAGAGAAGAGTTCCCTGCTTTCACATATTAAAACCCAAGTGAAATCTTGGAAGAAATGCCACACAGAACAATTCAGCCCTGGATAAGGAGAGATAAAATTGCACTGAACCAAATGTAATTTCCTATTAGAAACCAGAAGCTGGTGACAGAGAAATGTACAGGAAAATATCAAAGAAGGAAGAAAAATCATTAAGCACTGAACTTGCTAATCACCACTTACAAGTTACACTACTAACTAAAATCTCTTTGTCATTTCTTCCTATCTCCTTTTATCTGGAATAAGGATAAACTGAATTATTTTCATGCAGATAGCAAAAAAAGGGTATTATAATTTTCTTACTTATATTGGTGCACCAACTTAGACTCCTACAGCACCCATGATGCCTTGTTAAACGTCTTCCCTTTCCTTTCATGGAATGAAAAATTTTGACAGACTTGCAAAATTTTTATGCATTGGTGTTATAGAATACCAAGACTTCTATTACAGAAATATGGAAAAAAGTGGATTGAACAAACATAAAAAATTAATTGAACAAACAAGCTCATATGGGAGACTTAAAATCATACCTAGGAAAACATAAGAAAAAGGTACTCAAGTCACAGTCTTGAAAATATATTTCTTTCTCAGACCAGAGTTATTTTTTATTTTAGAGTGATCCTTTAGAACACTTCTACTTCCTTATTGTAAGAAGTCCTGATCTTTTTATGGAGTCTCAACCCAAAGACCCAACATAAAATGAAAGGTGGTTGAAATCCCTTAGGTCTCTTCATCCTCTGGAAATCACAGCTTCCTAACTTTCACAGTATTTCCCAAGCAGATAAGTATAGCTCAGAAATGAGGAACAATTGCAATTTATCACACTTAAATTGACAAAGCAATGACCACACTTTGCATTAAAGAGCTTTAAGTCCTCAGTCACCTGAGCAAAGGGAGAACTACAGGAAAGACACAGTAGGAACTACATCCAGTATTTTTCTGAAAGGTGTTCAAGGCACACCTGAGAATGTTAATTAATAGAACACCAGGCCTTATGAGCCTGACAACTTCATTCTGTTGGAGACAAGAGCATAAGGAGTTAATTAGTGATCAAGCCTCTTTTGTGGCAAGTTGGTTGTTTATTTTTGCCCCCTTCAGCTGATATCTTTTATATTGCCTAGTGTGTTTTGGAGGACAGCCGAATAATTAGTAATTACTTTATCTTTTAACATATCTTCTTCAATAAATGACAGATTACATATTGAATTCAGTTTGACATCTTAGCAAAATATTCCTCCCGCTGTATCTTTCTTCTAAAAAATATTTTGTTAAGAAAGTACATAAATAAATGCTGGGCAGTCTGATTTCACAGACTGCTGCCAAAATCTTAAGAAAGATTCCTAAGATCTAATGTTAGAAACTTTATTACATACTGAAAACATGATACACTTTACTTCTCATCATTAAAGAAATCTTTGTGCCTGAGAGGAATGAAGAAAGCATCTGTAAGGATGCAGACTTCTGCAAAAAACTGATACAGAAAAAACAAAGAGACAATTTTTTTCTTAATCCATAAGAGTGTAAATACTGGTACTGAATGAAATTTTGCAGAAGGCAGTCAGAGTGCAGAAGTGATGAATTTCTTGCTTTCAAAGATGTTGTGCATCAAGAAGATGAGGGAAATCAGACTTTACACTGGCAACCTACTAATGGGACGTGTACAAAGACAGTTCAAAACCAGCAGCACAAATTCTGCTATCTGCCAAAGATCTGAGTATGCAGAGATTACAGTGTACAGTTTCATCTCAAGCACTTTATCCACTCTACTCTGGGTGTCTCCTGTATATTATACCCACACACATACATATGCCATTCTAAAACAGCAAGAGGTTTGCTTTTTTTTTATAGATGAGTATATCAGAGACTGTATTCTAGTAATAGGTGACATAAAAGTTATGAATTTATACATTTTATTCATGTGAATCTTTACAGGCTCTAACACTAGACTCTTGTTTTTAGTTGAAAACCATCACATAACTATGTGTAGTGGTGCTTTAAGGATTAACAGTGATTAATCTGCAGAAATCCCACGAGAATTTTATCTTTCAGATAAAATTGCATGATGGTTTCTATACAGCTTACTAGGTTTTATATAGTAACACTACTGTTTCCCTCAAAAGTATACTTCATCATGAAAGATGTCTGTGCTGAATACCAAGCAAAGTTATTTTAAAGAGCATAAACATCTGCAGTTACCAGAGCTCCTGGATAACTTTAGTAAAATGTCCTTTAAAGAGTAAAGGAATGTTTCTACTCTGTTACCAACTCGTTCTTTCAGCTCTTTTGTTAGGTAAGAAGAAACTTGAACTATCATTTAGTACCCAAAATGTAGGTTGTTATTAACTTCATAGCATTTAGAACATTTTATTACATTGATTTATTCCCTATATTTACAGAGCAAGCAATCTCACCTTTGGATCTCGGAGAAAAAGTGCTCTTAGGATAAGGGAGTGAACATCTCCAATGGGTGGGTAATGCATCAGAAGTCCCAAACAGGTCTGATAATTACTTGAAATCACTACAATGAAAATAAAAAAAAAAAAAAGAGAGAGAGGGAGAAAAAATATTACTATGTTATTTTGATATTGCATTACTACCTTTTCCAGTAAATTCATTACAGTTCAGATTCAGCTGTCTTTTCCCACATGGTCTCTCAGAACTCAAGCAGTGCTGAGAGTAAAAGAAGATACTACATAATCAAGCTTCATGACTACACTTGGTCCAATATAATTAAGGAAAATACTAAACCTATGACTTTGTTATAGACATTTAGCTCCAGATTTAGATGCCTAAAGCACCTAAATGTGCCCCTAAAGCCTGCCCGAGTCAGTGGAGGTCAGGGCAATACAGTCAGTGGAGCTTGAAAACTAGTCCTGCACTTCAAAATGGACACTGACTTTTCAGACATTGGATGACTACAGAAATCTAAATTTAAGTACGATAATTTGTGGCTATGGCTTTATGATAACTTTGCCCCACTCTGACAAGTCTTTGCTGAAATATCTATCTTTTATGTTGTTCTTATATACATATATAAATACACACACACTCACATACATACACATACACAAAATTATGTCTACAATTCCTTGTTTTCTCATAAATCAGAAACTTCACAAAATGTTCAGGAAAAAGGGAAAAGACTACATTTTAATTTCATAAATAATTAAAAATATATAATACCATTAACTTTTTCAGAGTTTTTTCATTTATTCAGGAAGTTTATAATTTTGTTGTAATTTTGCTTGATTTTATCTGAATCTATGTAAGTGTACTCTATGGCTTTTTGCTTGTTGTCATCTTCTTGGTTGTTTGTTTTTTTTTTTTCCCCCAAATCAATCTAATTATGAGTGCAATTATTAAAGACATCTTTTCAAGCAGGTCTATGTAAACTACTTCATTTCTTTTCCACCATCTAAATCCAGGCAATCCATCTGCCACAGCTGTCAAAGCAATGCCTGTTAATGATGCTTCCACTGCAACATGAACACAGCCTTCAACAATAGTAATTGTAAATAAATTTCTAACAAACTTTATTATTCTGAGAACGTTACCTATAGTACAAATACTTTTAATTAATCAGGGTCATTGCAAGCACAAAATTATTTTGAATCAATAAAAGGCAAAATAAAGGACAATTTTGCAGACAGAGAAATTTAAATGTTTTACTTTTTTCTTTCATGTGAATAAGCCTCATATCCTCCTGCACCTTACCTCCTTCAACAAGAGGATTATGGGGAAAAGATGCAGGACTGGGCAAAATGAATAATTATAATCTGTGTAAGGAACCACTTTATCATCTTCATTTCCGTTGCTGATCCGACAGCTTGTAATTTCATACATCTGCTTTCATTTGTAAAGCACTCACTTATCCTACTCACTCTTTATCTGTTCTGCCTGTTCTTTTTCCTACCCTTTGTTTTTCTTGTTCATATTCAGGTACCTGCTTTTTCTTCTTGAAGTCACAAAGCTGGCATAATGAACACAGTACAATGGGCTCCGTCAGAGTTCTTTCAGAGTATAATACGAGCACCACATAGTACATACCCAATCAAACTCTCACATGTAAATCAAATTTAAGATGCTGAACTGCAGTTATGATCATGACGCCTTTTTACCAAAGCAAATAAAAACAGTGAATATTGATATTAAATGCTAAATAGTTTTATAAATAGTAGACAGTAAGACCAACGTGTTTCTCTTTTGAACAGATCAGTGTGTGTGCTATTTGGCAATGTAAAATGGATTAAAAATATCTTTTATTTTTCCTGGAAGAGTTCTTTGATGTCTTACAGGTATAGAGAGAAATAAATATTTAAAAAACTAATTCATTTTAATGGCGCAGACTTGACCCCTAACAAAAAACCTTGCTACCCAACAGAAGTTAAAAAACTCCAGCACTATAGAGAGGACGACTGGATAACTTTTATATATATATATTTTTTTTAATCTTCAGGGTTTTCCCCTCATATTCAGCTGCTCCCTTTTCATGTAGAAATCTTATAGCAGAGAACACTATTGCCAGTGCTCTATTTGCTGGGGAATGCTGTGTTTGCTGAAACACCTCTTGTTTCAGAGTGATCCGCATGCTGCCCATGACCAGGCAAGTGTGCTCACAGCCAACACTATCCTGGGCTGCACCAAAAGCAGCGAAGCCAGCAGGTCAAGGGAGGTGATTCTCCCTTTTACTCTGCTCTTGTTAGACCCCACCTGGGTCCCCCAACATGAAGGATGTTGACTGGCTAGAGCAAGTCCAGAGGAGGGCCACAAAGGTGATCACAGAACTGGAACACCTCTCCAATGCAGACAGGGTGAGGGATTTGGGGCTGTTCAGCCTGGAGTAGAGGAGGCTCCAGGGAGACCTTTTTGGTGTCTTTCAATGTATTAAGAGGGCTACAAGAAACACAGAAAGAGTCTTTACCAGGGCCTGTGGTGAAATGACAAGGGCCAATACTTTTAAACTCCAAGAGGATAGATTTAGACTGGACATAAGGAAGAAATTCTCTACTGTGAGGGTGGTGAGGCACTGGAACAGGTTGCCCAGAGAAGCTGTGGATGTCCCATCCCTAGAAGTGTTCCAGGTCAAGTTGGATGGGGTTCTGAGCAATCTGGACTCGTGGAAGATGCCTCTGCCCATGCCAGAGGATTGGATTAGATAAACTCTGAAAGTCCCTTTCAACCCAAACCATTCTGTGATTATTGTCTCATCAGGACAAAATGTATAATATTATACAACAGAGTGGGAGTTTTCTTAAAAAGTATAGAGAAAATACCACTAAACCAGAACTGAATATCAGAGTTAAAAGGATTTCTAAGAATCATCCATAGGATGAAGTTTCTGAAAGGAGATTCTGTGCAATACAAATTTATCCAGTCTCAGCAATAGCTGGATAGTGCTGAAATTCAATGGTGAAATATCTCACTTACACTGTGTTCAGCTGCCTCATAAAAAGCTTGGTGGTTCTTTACCTGTGCTTTTCCTTCATTCACTAGCTTAGTGAGAGTCATTAGTGGATCCAACTTTTATTGCAAACCACAAATTCTTTCTTCCCCAAAGAAGAATGCTACTGGTATTTTTAGGGAAAGGAGTAGAGAAACTCCTCTACACAGAGAAAACAATCTTACTGTCTTTTGATAAATATTTGTCATTCAGTGCCCAGGGGAGCATCAAATTGCTTTGTCCCTTCTGCTTTAGAAGAGACTCACATTTCTCTGTTGGTCCAATAACCATTCCTGGATAAAAGCAGCAATAATAGTGGTGGGAAACCTGAAAACTCACTGTACTGTCCTCAATAAAGTCCTAATTTACTAACACATGTAATTTCTTAAGAGTTAAATGTTTGGTGTCACTGATCCTATACCCAGATAACTTCCTAAGATTGGAAGGGTGCGACTATTTCCCCCTGATTTATGTATGGCCACGTTCTCTTAAGTAGGCCTAAACTGAGTTAAACATAGATAATATGAACATCTTGCACTATAACGAAAATAACTAATCAGTTCCTCTAAGAAGAGATTGTGGCTTCTTATTTCCCTCAAAATACTGAGAGTGCTTTTAGAAATAAAAACTATTTTCTTAAAATGGTCATACCTAGTCTTCAAGAGGAAACATGATAAAAATACTAACACTGATCAGTCAAAATTAGCTCCTGGTGCAATAACGACATTAATTTACTTAATTAATTACAAAATACAGACAGGTCTTCCAGTTTGTTCACTCTTGTCCTTCTTGAATGGAAGTACATAAAACACATTTATTTTTGCACTATAGTCTTCCTTCTATTCTGATTTCATCAACAACTGCATGTATATCCACAGTGGTGAAAACAAAAGTAAATATCCATGATTCTCACTTGACAGGTTAAAAAAAAATATTTTTTTGCATTAATTTTTCCAAAGAAACACAGGAAATAATTTATTAAAACTCATAGATACTCTGGTACACAATCCTACAAGTGGCTTGTGAGGATTGTCAACCTACAGACAAAGCTCTGCTTGGATAGTGATGTAAAACTGAACAGAGCAGTTTAGAGAATGGCTGTGTACATGATTATGTATCTTTAATCTCTAAAATATATAAACAATAATCTGATAATCTAAATTCTCAAGGAGAATTGAATAATGCATTGTTTGAGTAATAGAGGATTTCAAAACTAAAATAAAAATGAAAAGTATAGCAGAAATAACACTTTCTTAAAATCATGTCTTTGAGAGCATCATAATAGAGCACAGAAAAAAATCCTTCAATTCCCAAACCAGCAACTTCTCACCCATCCCTGAATGTGTTGGTATAAAAGAATCTGCATAATTTCTAAACTTTCAAATGGTTTTAGTACTGTATTATTATAATTGCTTATTTTTAACATTTTTATACCCTAATATCTTAGGAGCTCTATTATCATTCCTATTGTTTCAAGGTTTTTAAAATAAAAATTTCCTGGCGGTTTATTGAAATATGATTATCATCATTGGATGGCTTGAGCTTATGTTCCCTTTCATCAAATAAAGAGAAGACTTTATGAACTTATCTTATTTGAAAATGTGTTAAAAATTATTGTAACACAACTCCGAACTCTGTTCAAAGCTCAAATATTATCAGCAATAAAAAAATGAGGAAATGTGGAAAACTTTTCTATTACGGATTTGTAAGAAAAACTTTTTTTATCAAATCAAGAACTGTAGACATAGCTATAGTTTGAGCTTGACTTTGGAAATATATTCAGTTACAGTATTTATGACTGAATATTTTGCTTCACCATTCTGTTTAGAGTAGCTACCTAGGTCCAGCTATAGAACAAGAAGTTACTTATTACAGAAACAGTCAGCGTATGAAGTATTAGCTGTCCCGACGAGATGACTTCGCCTCTCATTTTGGCAAATGTGCTCCACTGTAATGCTATTTACTACTCTATTTACTAAACCTGGGGAGTTCAGAGAAAAAAGAGAGACTGATTTCATACAAATGCCCGGAACACATTTTTAGCTCACATTTTAGTTAACTCATACTGATACTTGTACACGAGCACCATAAAACGAAAGAAAACAAACCCAGAACTTTCCTTCCTTTTTACAAGCACAGTTTTAACATGCTTTTTTAAAAAAGATAAATAATGATGCAAACCAAAATACTGATGTTAGGACACATTCTTATGTGCCTATTCACTACATACCTGTACCAAAAATTTTAAGATGGCTTCAATTTACTGCACATAAACAAGAAAGATTTAGATTGCAAAACATAATGACCTGGAATCAGATCATCCTGAAACGCTGTAATAATTTTGAAACCTCTGAACAGAATTAAATGTCCACTTCTTTGAGAGGAATGAAAGGTAGCTCTATATGCTGCATGTTTATTAAAAAGTAATTAAAAAACACATGAAGGCAGGCAATGGAACGACATGTACATTTAAAGTACCATGTTATATTTTCAAGACTGACCCCTAAAATAGGAACCACAGATGTTGGAAACTTCCTGTGTCCTAGAATACAAAATTGTGTCAAATATGTGACCTTGTTATAACCTAAAGCTTACAGATGGTATATTCTTTACGCTGAGTAGCATGCTATAGAATTCATAGACTTAATGACAGCCATGCATCTTGTTGCAAAATGCATACTTTGTTGTGTCAGTTGCATACAGAATTTTTTGCAGAATATAATGGGACAGAAATAAATGCCTCAATTAATCATTATGTAGCTTTCTCCTCCCATTCATAGTTATATAACCTAATAATTTCTTGTTTGTCCCAACTTGATATATTTATTGATCATCACTAAACTATAAGAACTCACCTGCGCACATATTTCAGGTGTACTAAACCAAAAAAAAATAAATTGTAATTTTTAAAAGATGCCATTCTTGCATAGAATAAACATATTCTGTAATTGTTACTCATCTTTGCATTTCCCTCAAGATATATCTTCGAAAATTATGAGTCATTGTCTTGTGCATTTTCTCCTTTCTCACAGGGGAACAGCATAAAAATATTTCTGGTGTCACAGGGAGGCTTCATTCAATTCATCAGCTTGGTCGCAAGGTGGAGCTCTATACATACCTGTATCACTTACAGCACATAAAACCTGTAACTCCATATAAAACCAGAGAACTACTCAGAAAACAAACCTGCACTTAACTCCAAGACACAATTTGTTTCATAAATACAGCAGGCCGTGCCTGATAATAAAATAGCTCCTCTCCTAGTATTTGGAATGATTTTCAGTATGTTAAAAAAGTCACAATGAAATTTAGGGTTTTTTTTAAGTTCTCATTTTCTTTTAAAGAATAGGTTTGCATTCTTAAAAAAAAAAAAAATTTAAGTTGATACTTACAGGCATCTCTGATATATAACAACATGGCTACAAAAATGTAGTCAACTAAATTCAGGGTGATACTGTCAGCAAATAGAGCATCCCAGACAACCAGAAGGTCCTGAAGTGGGAATTCACGTCCAAACAGGAGCCTTACCCATCGCCTGAAAAAAAAGGAAAAGTTGCAATTTGTATTTCTTCATTTCATATATCCCAGGATCAACTACAATCCAAAATATTTAACTGGAAAATTTTTTAAAGCATCAAGATCTGTGATAACCACTTAACTAATTGTATTTGTGGAGATTTTACTGCATCTACATAGAAGAAATTATATATTACAGACTATAGAAGCTTCACTGACTAATAATATTATGTGGACATGCCAATTCCATATACCAGATTTTTGAGCATTTAATGTGATAGTGATCTAAGATGAAAGGGAGAAAATGTTATGCAAGAATAGCCTGGAACAGGAAAAACAGGAGGGTGAAGCCAGTGGTTTGTTTATGAGAAGCCCTGAAAAGCCCAGTCAAGCGAAAGCCAGTTCAGAAGCAGAAGCCAAACAGCAGTTAAAATGGACCAGGTCACACGTACTGTGAAGGGGCTTACTCCCTGTTATGGATGGACAGTGTTTGCAGCTCCATGTAAAATATGCTATGGATGCTATTTTCATTAAATCTAATTTAAATCTTTACCAGATTTAGTGATAATCTGCATGTAGACTATACTGTTAATTCCTGTTCATCTCTGTGCTGTTTTCATACCTAGCAAAATGTAAAAATCTGTCTTATTAAATGCAATATTTGCTTGAATCTGGAAGCTCGAGATGAAGAAAAACAAAATTGTTTCTCTAGATTTCTCATTTCTAGTTCTGGCTCTTATGATGACTTACTTGGTGACCTCAGAAAAGTCACTTCTCTTCCTCCCTTCCCTATTCCAGAACAGACCCACTAGCTTTGTACCTTTTTAGGTAGGATTATCTAAGGTCACATTTGAAAGAGCTGAAGAATAGTTAGTAGCATTAATCCTGAAATAGTCATTATGAAATGGACTTAAAAATAATGTATTACATTTTTAGCTGGGATATGCAAATAGCTACGCATGTGGAATCTGTTTACTCAGTGGCAAGAAAAGATTGATTGCAAATTTCTGCTAAGCAAATTAAGTCATTCTTTAAAACTCACAAAAATTTCCAAAAAGGCAACTTTTCTTCTTCAAGATTAGTTTCACTCATAAGAATTCATGTTTAACCACTTTTGCTCCATAACTCATTATTGGTTTAAGGCATTTGGGGTTTTGTGTTTTATGGTTGGTTTTGTTTTTTTTTTATTCCACTAATAAAAGTTCATTTTTAGACAAATGAATTCCAACACACCATTTCAGCATAAGATTTGAAGATAATAACAATCTGTTAAAAAAACGGATTAATTTCTTATAAAAGAAATTCAAAGGGACTGTTTTGTGAGTCAAGTCACTAAACTTTTATTCTTCTTGCCACTGGAACCATATGTACAATCCACAAAAATATCCAAGCACAGATTTAGAGATCACTACATAGAATCTTTTCCTTGCAAGACATGTTCCCTTTTAAAAGTGAAAATATGTGATTTCAAAAGGCAGTGTCATCTCATTCTCATATAAAACATTTATGTTCTAAGGCCTTGTAACTTTTTATGTTAGCACAGTAATTACAAAAGTCCCGATATTAGCTACAACAAAACACAAACTCTGTGTATTTCCCTGTCTGATCAAACCCCTTTCCTGTGAGGACTTATTTTCAGGTCTTAGAAAAGAGAAGTCAGAGGAACTGTTACACAAAAGCAAGGCTTAGCTGGTGCATTTAATACCATGCCTGTTCTATCTAAGGCATTTTGCCACATAGTGGCACATAACCCCGCAGTGCCTTGCCTACAGGAGACTATTTTCCTATGGTGACACAAACATTACCCAAACTCTGTGTGAAGCCTATTACTTGCATTAACAACTCCTCCCACCTGTAAAGCCACAACTTTCAAGCGACACAAACTGTTAGGAAAGAAATTTCAGCTAAGCTTGAAGCATTTGAACTGATTTTGCTTGCAACTACCCAAGTCTCATTCAGAAGCCTTGCTAAGAATCTAATACATTTCAAGGGAAAAAATACACCATGGTGTAATGGGATTTGTTATTAGTCTTTTATTAGAAATCTCTTTTGCTTCTTTACTACTTCATTATGCAGTGTTAATCGTTTGTAGATGCAGGTTTATTCTGCTCAAGCAGAAGTCATTCCTTTTTTTTCCCTGCTTTTATATTTTCTCCTGGGAAAATTAAATCTCATTCCCCAGAGGTATCACGTTTCACAGATGTAGACTGCTGAAGAACAACTGGACTTTCTTTGGCAAACATAATATTACTGTTAATTATTTGAACCTTCCTGTCTTAAAGGGAGTAAGCAATTCATACTGTTGTAAATGCATATATACTAACTGCTCTCTTATTTTTTTCAGCAGTGTTTAGCTCACAGCATCTATAAACCTAGGACCCTATTGCCTCTGAACCATTCTGCCATATGGCAGGACTTCACTCAGCTTTTATATTCATAAAAAAGGATCTTAATTCCTTAACTAAATGTCCACACTGAAAAGCTGTCTTTCAAACTAACACATTTTTATTGCTTTTACAAATATTTGCAAAGAGAATTTAAGACACACTTAATAACTGCCTTGGACATGATAAACCTTTTTTTTTTTTTTTTTTGAGACGGCTGTCTGTGTTTTAATTATTGTTCTGTCCTGTTAATCTTGCCTTACATCTGTTACACCTGCAGCCTGTGAGGCTCACAATAGTATACCTTTTATCACATGCAGTAATACAATAATTCATATTTTACCAGGCACACTTAGCAATTAAAATCCACAAAAAAACCCCCAGATTCTTTAAAGGCATAATACACCAAGGTACTACTACCTACATTGTAGAATATGTAATTGTATCTTCCACTTATGATTCCTATATAATTAAACCAATATTCTCAAGAGATCAGTAATTACTAGCAATAGATAATGATTCATTAATGACCTTAAAATATAGGGAAAGCAGGAGAAAACTGTTTTCTACTAAAGCCATTAAATAAGGCAATGATCCAGCTTTACCAGTTTTAACTAACACCACAACCATTCTGACAGATTTACAGGACAATTTAAACTTATGTTATATGTTCCATATATTCAGTTGCTTATCTTTTCAGTCTTCTTGGAAGGCAGAGAATTATTTTAAAAAAAATTAAATAAGCCCAAGGACTGGTTACAGACAAGGCAAAATAAACACTTCAGGAGTGTTTATGCGGCCAAATCAGTACAATGAAATCAGAAAGAATAAGAAAAACACCTGTAAAAAAAAGGAAAAGGGAAAGCACACAGGAAAGGGAAAGTCTGAAGCTACTTCTAAATGACTTCATCTAGGACTTAAAATTTGACAACAAGGTGCCTAAAAATTCTACTTGTTAAGAGCCTGTTTTCAGTCATTTACACATTTGCTAAATCCAATCTTCAATATAATTCTACTCCAAGCATCTGCTCAAGGCTTGTTTTTTTTCACTCATTGATACTATTCATTAGAAAAAGGCTAAAAAAATTCTGCTCGCGTTTAACGTGGTTTTTTCTGCAAACATTTTGCTAAGGTCTAGAATCAAAACAACAAGGTCTCTGGTATTTTCTTTTTGCTGTGCATATTAAAAAAAAAAAATAAAAGCCCAAATTTGGTAATTCTTCATCTGACCTAAACACAGCACAGTGAAGATTTCCACGGAGCACGTTCTGTTTCTTCCTAACTCTTGCCACCAGCCCAAGAATGCATCTGCCATCCTGTCCATCTCAGCTATACCCTCCTTCCTGAGTGGGAAATGGCAAATGTGTGTATCATCCCCAGCAATGCCTAATGCCACTTAGCAGACGTGATAGTGGAGGATGCTGTTCCTCTGGTTTCCACTGCTTGCAAAACTCACTAGTAGGAGTCTTTCAGAGAAACGAAGGGTCAGTAGGATTTTGCAGGATGTAATTTCATTTTCAGTGCAAGTTTTGCTGCTTTTTTTTAATAAAAAAATTATTTAAATGGACTGTGAGTATTGAAAAGAACACCATCTTATCAAAACTAAGCCCTCGGAAGCTGAGAAATGCCAAAATTAACATCAGTTGTTTACTGACTGAGAAAATGATATGTAAACTCTGTCTCTTTAAACTCTGTCATGAATTATGTTCAAGCAAACATTTGTAGCCAGTGCAATTTACTATGTAAAGTCATGGTCAATAATTTAGGAGAAAGGGTAGATAGACTTGAGCTGTGATCTGCTTGTTCAAAAATAAGACACGGAAAAAGGATGAGGAGCGACATTTGTATAATACTTTCAAAAGAACTTAAAATTATACAGAAGATGAAAACTTTAACAGTTCAATGCCAGCCAGGAAGCACTACTCTGGGCAGTCTTGATGCCTGCACTATTATTTTGGGCATCTGTGTTTCTAACCTACACCAAGTGGGCTGCAGATGAAGAAGGCTGCATAGAACTGTGGCTGTCCTCCTGCAGAGGTACCCAGCAGCAGGCAGGGCTAATGTAGGATCTAAGAACAAAGAGATCTGTAAATACACAGCAAAAGCACCCTCGAAAGAAAACATTTGATTCCAGGAATTCTCCCAGATTTGGTAGTTCCAAGAGGAAGTCAGAGGGAAGACAGGCAATTTCAATCAGAGGATGTGTAAGATAGTTCACTTTCTTTTAATGTCATGAAGGAGACAATCAAGACAAGCTTTAGCAACATTCCAGCTTAGACCTGTTACACAATCCATTTCTTCAGTGCTCTGTCTCCTTTCTTAATAAATCTTGTTCTTATTAAAACTCCAGTGGCTTTATACAGTTCAGGATTTTGTCCTGAATATCCTAAAGAGATTAATACAACCTTCAAATAATACAAGACAGAGAAACAGACCCGAAGTATAATCACAACTTTTTCTTTCAGCTACTGTTCTACAAAGCTCTTGTGGAAGGGCAATACTGCTTATGGTGCATGAGGAACTCTTAATGATCACAGATGAGAAGAAAGGTAAAACAGCTAAGTCTAACAATTAACAAAATGGCATTTCTAAGATAAACAAAACCTTATTAAAATCCAATATTTTGTCAGAACAGAAAGAAGTATGTGAAATCCCAATAAAGCCAAAAAGCTGGTACAAGAAGTTATGTGGGAAGCTCACCAGACTTTCAGGGATTTCCAGAGACTTCTAATGTGTTCGATCTAAACACTGAGAATTTTACACACAGCATACCCTCATATGCACACCACCCATAAATGATGTACAGTGTGATATTGTTACAGCATATGCTCCATTTTTTGCCTTAATCTACTTAACTTGTGAAGGGAATGAAAACAGACATCTTGCTAGAAGATGTGTTTACTTCAACCATAAATTCAAATGTTAATTCTGGATTTATTAGATAAAATTATGTGGCCTTTGTCATTTGAGAAGGCAGACAAGATGATCAGATTTTCCTTAGGCTGTAAAACATTTAAATATTATAGATTTCTACCACATTGTATCCTGCAGCGTATGCTGATTGTAAAAAAGTGTGTATGATAAGGAGGAAGAAAGTGCGTGCCAGCATCTAACACATCGTTCTGCTTCTCCTTAGACTTAGAGATAATAGCAAGTATATAAAAAGATTCTTCTTATGTATGTCTGCCTTATCTGTTAAAGTAATTTCAGAGTTGTATTTGGAATACTAATCTGCTAGAGAATGACATACAAGCTTTCGTGTGACCGTGATCTAGGTGGGATTGTCCTGTCCTGGACTCCCATGAAGGTTGCTCACTTCATCCAGTTCCTCCTGTAGTGGCTGCATGAAGATTTGGTGGATCATAGCACCGAGTACACCAATCATGGCCCTACTGCTGGGTGGATACTTGGTTTCCATTTTCTGTTTCAAATTCAGTTTGGTTTGTGGTCACATCCATTCAGTTTTAAGTTTTACACAGTTATATTAAAAACCCCTCAAATATAAAAATTATGATAATATCCATAAGCTTTCTGTTCCACAGCTCAGACACTGTGGTCTTAACACAAAGATAAAAATTATGGTGTTTGAAAAGAATTCAAATGAAAATGAAACTAGACATTTATATTATGGATTATATGGGTTTTAAACTACCGTAAGTTTTCCTGTCAGAAAAGAAGTATTTAAAATTAAAGAGTAATGATAATAAACACTCATTTAGGAATATAAATCTACTCAAATTTAGGCTAAGTGGTGAAAAAGAATACTGTATAAATTTTATTGACTTCTTTCCACTTGGGAAAAAGGTTTTGATTTGCCCTATTGAAGCTTCCTCATATGCTACATATCCTGAACTTTTTCATAGTAATTACTTTATCAAACACAAACCTTGAATTTTATTTTACTAATAAGTGACATGATCATCTAGTTCTTATGTAGATTATTTCCTTTCTCATTTGGTTTCTTTAAGATTACTGGCAAAGATTACTCAGTTGTGTATTTAAGAAAAATTCTCTGGGTGTTTTGAAAACTCTATGCATTTCCCTATTAATGAGGGGTTTTCGTTCTAAAAAATTAATTCCTAAGAATTATCTGGTTTTTCTTATTGTAATTTACCCTTCTCTGCAAAAGCACTTACTGCTGTTTTAAGCCAGACCAATTCTAACATACTCACTAGCAGAAATGCACTTAATGGAAAAAAAAAAAGTCACTCCTATCCTCAAAAAGGTTAAGAAGGACCCAAGGAACTACAGGCCAGTCAGCCTAACCTCGATCTCTGGAAAGATGATGAAGCAACTAATCCTGAAAACCATTTCCAGGCACATGAAGAAAATCATTAGGAGTGGTCAGCAAGTGGCTTTTCTGCAACACTAAAAATTTCAAAAAACAGAGCTAGGAACTTGAATCTGTTGAGAAAACAGAAAGAGATTTCCTAATTTTTCAGTGGGATATATGAGAGAAATCGGACCTTAAGGTGGAAATTTATATTGTGGATGTCACTCTTAAGTGATCAGAGACTTCCACTGAATGTAGCATTTGTTTAAAGAGACTCTGCATGGGGAGAAAACTACACTCTTCAGTTTCTTTTCCATTCCTCTTAAACACTAGAAATGAAAATACTTCCACTTTAGTATTTTACAGACACAACGCTTTATAAAGGCTTAGTAATTAACAGCTATTATAAGCATTGCACTGCCACTGCTAGCCTGTGTTTGCAGTAAATACAATATCCAGTTACTGGACTACAATAATTTAGTGACCATTTGTTAGTGTGAAGGGTGGATAAAACTGTTGTACTCCAGCAGTTACCTGCAGAAAGAATGATTATAATAGAATAGCTAACATACTTTCAGCCATTGCTGATTTTTTTAAAGGGTAGAATGTAATGATTTTTAAAAAGGATGAGGCAAGACCTTGACAAATATCACAGATCAAAGCTGAGGCACCCATTTTCTATGAGTTGACCAAAATAGAGAGGTTACAACATGAAGGGTCTAGCTGTTATACCGTGACTCATTTAGAAGTTATCAGGACCAAACTGTGCTTTTATTCAAAGGAGAATAAAAGGAAAAAGACTGAGGAATATTGCTATGGTTTTTTTTAAACAACTAAATTTAAACAGCTCAGATTTAAAAAGCAAGGATCAACATGATAAAATTACGGTGACAAATCAGAATGGAGAGAGGGGACTGCTACATTTTATTGGAAAAAAACCTTTGAAGTCAATGATAAACACCCCTAAAGTGCACAGAGTATGGGACTGCATCTCTGACACATATCTAAATCTCTACTAAAATGACCAATAACTGCACTCATAAGAGAAAAATATAAGAACCTGAAGGTGTACCTACTGAATTCTTCCTGCTCTTTGCCTCTGTGCAATTAAAACCTACAGTCCTAAATACTGATGATGCATGTGTATTTTGTTTTGCAAATCACTGCAGAGTAGCAAAAACATTTTGGGTTTTTTTTTTAAACAAAAATAATTACAGGTGAATGATTTTAAACACTGCTTGCTGCAATAAGCCTATTGAAACAAAAGAGGCACTTCTAAATTAGTGAAGTTCCTACTGATATAAGCTATTAGCAATTAGGAACTCCACCCCTCAACTTTTCCATCTTTAAACAGCAATGATTAAATTTGGTTTTAAAGTGGAGAAATTATATTAGAAAAACAACTCTCAGTGTTGCAATTAAAGCACAGTTCTTAAGATGATAAAATAAATTTGCTAATAGCTTTATCCAGTGATTCAAGATGTACACAGTAAGTTTAAAAGACACAACGATCCTTTTGTACGATCTCTCTTTCAAAGAGGAGTCTTAACATTTGATCGTTCCATATTGTCAAATCTTATATTGTATTACTACATTTCTCTGTAGAATCCACTTGGACAAGACTTAATCACAGACATATATTTTAAAATAAAAGGAAGAGATATAATTTTGTTAATAGCTCAGAAGTAAATGAATAAGTACTGATAAAATATTAGGGAGTTTATAACCTGTATTGGAGACTTCCTTACCATAACTAAATGTCTTCTCTGTCCATAAAAAAATTGAAATCTACAATTGAACCATCTTTCTGTTAACCCTGTACTGAAACGTAAAACAAAATGAACTTTTTTTTTCTGGTATGCTAAGGAAAATGTTAAAAATTTCAGAAGATTTAACTTAATTCTTCAGAAGCTATCTGCCTATGTCCAGCAACAGAACTACACGTTGTATTCAAACCAACAAGGCAACACGTCTGTTGTGAATGCACTGCTGCCTTACCAGTCCACATTAATCTTTTTGTCCTTTCTAATCCTGTTTCTCCATCATGAGTGTTTTCTGGTGTGACAGAAAATTTAGTTGATAACAAAGACATTTTGAAGTTTCCATGGATTTCTTCTTTTTTATAATTGGTCTGTAGTAGGCCAAATTTACTATTTTCTTTCTATAGGAACCTGCTAACAAATGAGATCAAGCTGTGTAGGACCAAAGAAATTTTTAACTGCCCGCATAACTGCTTCTATTATCAGTTTATTACTTTTTGTGATTTGTTCGTGTTTTCATTGTGAGTGACTTGTAGTAGGATTATATCAGACAGACCATTATATGTATTGCTAGTTTGATTTTTTTTTAGCTTGGGAGTTCGTAAAAGGATTTATGAGTATTTGGAATCATATGAATCAAGGGACATGTATTAACATTCCCAGTTCTGCCTCAGAAGGCTTTAGATTTATGATGATTTGGCTAAACTTTTTGGAGATATATTAATGAGTGAATCTTGACCAAAGAAAATGTCACATGGGGAGCTGTTGAGTCCCCCCTTCCTAGACCAGAAGGAGGGACAGCCATGGACTGCAAAGGGGACATGGATAGAATACAAGAAAGCTTTTTACCAGCTCCCATGTAACTCTCTCTGGAACCATTTATGGAACCAAACGTTATCAATCAGTGGACATTACATTGCCAAATGCCACTTCTATTCCTTGGAGCACAGAGTATGGGCCTGGTGGAAGGATGTTTTTGCATGAGAACCTTTTGTATAAGCATTTTTTTGCATTTTGCATGAGAACTTTGTATGCATAGATAGCCCAGTTGAAGGTACGAGTAATCATTGTTACTTTTCATTTTGGTAATAGCATTGTATTGGCCTTGTGTTGAATTTGTACCATCCCTCTTCCTTCTCTTTCTTTTTTCTTTCTGTTTGCTATGTGAAAATCACCACCACCAAAGATTTGCAGTGAGCAGCAGCAGATGAGAAATAACTCTTCTGATGGGGCATAAAGGGCTCAACTACACTGGTGTTAGAGGCAGTTGTCATGTCTGAGAAGGTGTCATAAACCATCAAAGACCCCCAAAGCACCTCCAGACTAATTTCAGGGGCTTTCCACCAGATGACTGCACACAATCCACAGTGTTTCAACAGACAGTATAAAATTACCCCCCCGCTCCCCACCCCGGGAGGTACCTGGGTGTTTTCACCTTATCCTGAATGTATATTAACCCATTGTACTTGTTTTGTGGGCTTCCCCCGCCCCTGATGGATCAACTGTGACCATCACCTTCACCAGCAGACCCATGGATGCTGGATCCACAGGTTTTCTCTCCACCAAGTACTCTTATTCTTTCTTTCTCTTTTTTTTTCCTTATACATACTTTCTAACATGATATACTATTATTGTTGCATTTCTATAGACAATAACCAAAACAGCTACATACCTCCTTTCTTTTGCACCTAAATTGTTCTAAAATAAACCTCCTTCATATATGTATATATGTATAAACACCAGTCATTCAGTGCCTTTTCACTCTAATTTGCCCCAAGGGATCTAGTAACAGGAACCTCAGTTACCCCACCTTCTGGGGCGAGTTGTAACACATGGTAAAATTAAGGATGGCAATATATCCAAGAATATGAATTAAAAAGTAAACCGGTAACTTTAGGCTAATTAAATTATATATCAGATTGCCTCCTTTATCTCATAAAAATGCATGAATATATGTCAAACATATCTGAAGTAAAAGGACATGGCCTTTACAAAGTGATAATCTTTCAGCTGGGCTTAAAGCAGAAGAAATTGTCATACTTTGATGTGAAGAAAATAAAAATCTTGTTAAGCTAGTTGGCAGCCATGCTCAGAATGGAACAGGCAGCAGTAATGAAGGCTTTATTAACATCAACAAAATCTTACTATACATACCTTTTGCAGAAGCCTTATTTTAGTATTTGGAAAACTGCTGCTAATTATGTTGAATGGGAACACAGGTAAAAACTAGACTACCACAGACAAATAAAAACCTTGCCAATCAACTAGTAAGAAAAATGTGTAGAGATAACAGGATACCAAAACAGAAGCAAAAAACCCTCTAGAGGCTTTCCCCTTGAGAGTCAAAATTAAACAGAAACAAACTCAGAATTGACTAATTTCTACTTACCACCTGAACTGGGGCCTTATTTCTACAAAACCCCTTATAATTAAGTATATAGTATTTCAAAATCTCTTTGTGGATCTCCACTCCAAAGAAGAAATTTATTTATTTTTTAAAATGAGGAGAGAAGATTTATATCATCACTGAATTCAATATTACATCTATTGTACGCTCTAAAACTAAATTAAGAAGCTGTTCAGAGGCCATACATACAGCACTCCATTTCAATCTATTAGTCTGGCTAAATGCCTTCATATATCCAGCGAAAGGAGTCATCATCATCAATCTGCCAGTTTTAGTGACCAGTCAACTACATGTTGATGCATGTACCGAGGAAACAGAAATGTTTCCTCCCTGCTGCTCAACTCCTAAACATAAGAATCAAGGGAGGCTGTTCTAATAGGTAGCACACAAAATGGTGATTTAGCTGCTTAGTGTAAATAACAATGCTAGAATCACCACTTTATTTATAACCTTAGTTCAAAGGCAGAATAAATGTCTGGAGCCCAATTCCATTATTGAGCAAAGTTAAGTCAAATAAGAGCCAACTTCCTTTGCCTGGTAAGTTAATCACACCACTGTTATTCAGAGTCATGCTTTCATTTAAACTGCAAAGCAAAATATGCACTTTCAAGTTGTTTTATCCTTTCTGTATGTACTTCAAAAAAGTTACATACTAGGTACAGGGATACGAGCTTCAACTTTTGTGAAACAAAGTACCTCTGACTGGTGAAGTCTTGTGTTGTAATAGCCGCAGCCTTATGGGAATTCTGCATCTTTTCAGAGATGCACAAGGGCTTAGTGGTCTCATTTAGCTACCTATGTGCCCCTGAAGAAGCCCTGCTAGCAATAAAACACTCTGGTGGCAAACAGCTAATTCATTAATTAACCACAGTATTTGCTGGAAAGGAAAGCACTAAACAACGCTGCACAGAAAGTGCAATTGTGGTTGTTCCAGGTCCCTGTCTGCAGTATGTGCGGCAGAGGCAAGCAATGCCTATGCTGTTTCTAATTATTCCAATTATCATGGCACACTATGAAAACTTGATTAATAACACTGAAGATATTGTTGTGGCAATTAGCCATATGGTTGTGGGACTTTATTCTGTCACGATTTAGCCATTAGCATCTACTTATGTTTGTCAGAACAGAGCATCCGTGACAAGTTGGAGTTCCGCTCACCTTGCCGAGTCCCTGGTGAGCAACACCAGAGAAATGTTTATTCCTGGGAGCCCTGCGCCTGAGTAAATTTTTCATGTGGCATCCGGTCTGACTGGGGACAAATGTCAAGTAGCTTATGCAACGACCCATCAAGCCAGGCTCTCTCTGCAAAAGGTACCTCGTGAGCAGCTTGTCAGGGCAGACTTCTTTCAGGGGAGGATTTGACCAGTAAAATTAGTGTCAAATGTCTCGTATTCAATGTTTTCAATGGTTAACTGTTCAGACAGCATGCACCTACCCTTATTTAGATGCGATGAAATGCTCTATTATGATTTTATACACCTATGAGTTACATACTACCATGTGCTTGAAATGTATATCTCCAAGCAGAGGGACCATGGGGCTGCAGTCTTGTCAGGCCGGTCAGCTGAACCGACAGCTTTATAAGCTGACCATTTTTATGAGCCATCTTTTTAGCACACAAAGTATATATTAAAAAACAATGCTTATTTTAAGTGTTCTTTCCTTTATTTTGTGGTCAGATTAACTACTCATATCTAGAAGTTCATCTCTAAGACACAAGTAGAAGTTTTAAAAAATTCATTAATAACGGAAGGCTGCCCTGCTTTTCTCCTGAAAGCACAACAGTACTCTTACTGCTTCTCTAACTCTTCTTGCAGATCAGATCAGCTCATGCAAATGTGTTTCTATCAGCATGTCAGTCAAAATCAAAATGTTTGCAATCAAAGACAACTCCAAACTTCTCTAGTTGTCCACAGTTTGGAATCAACAAGTTAGTCCTTACTAAAAGGAGTAGGAAGTACTCAAGAATTAGCATCTTGCCGCACAGGGATACCATATATACAACTGATGAAAGTATGCTTACCTATTCTGGACATGAGAGGAGGAAGCAACAACCCAAGTTTGTGGAAATAACGATAAAATGACACTATGAAAGAAGTTTTGAAGAAGCACAGAACTTTAAGCAAAGATGAAGTATTGTAGAAATTCACCAGCTACTGTTAAAAAGAACAATAAGAATTGCTATTTTTCATCTATTTTTCCAATATCTCTACCCTAACAGTAGCTTTCCTTTTATAGTCACTATCTTTCATCTGTATAGGTCTTTCACACACACTGAGGAGACAGAGATGTCATCTAAAACCATAAAAGTAATTGTAAAGAAATAAAAATAGATAGAGGACTCAGAGCAGGTGTCATATTTTTAACTAAATTTAACTCATTATTTAATGACAAGAATTTAATTGACAAGACATCTGGGCATAAAACTTGCTGACAAATGTCCATGTAAGAAACTAGGAATGATGTGCATACCTCACACAGCTCACTACTAATAGGGATATATGAGCAAAAAAAAGTTATTGGCAAAAAGGAGGGACTGGATCTGCCAAACATCAGACATACACTTTTAATGGATATCTAGTTTTAAGACTGAAAAAAAAAAATCAGTAAAATCTTTTTACCATTTATGCCTCTTTGATTGAGATGATAGAGTTTGTTTTAAAATAACAGTGTTTGTGGAAAATTATATACTGACTGTCCTAGAAAATCCCATCTGTGCACAGATGGAGGGGGTTTGGGTGTAAAGAAGGTAAATAATTAAAAGAGGGAAACAAGGAGAGAAATACTGTGCAGGAAAGAAGGAAGAGATGGAAGAGATGAAGGATACACAAAAGTCAGTAGAAGATTTAGCTGGAAAGAAAGTATCAGTGACAATTTTTTCCATTGGACCAAGTGAGATAACCTAAGGGCTACTTTGGATGCAGTGTGGACACTATGCTCTGCCCTAAGCAGGTGCAGGGGATTTAGCTTTCTTTTAATTCATAGTGGATGCTGGTAGGAAGCAAAAGCAGCAGCATATGGCCTTGCTCAAAGCTGAACTGACTGTTCTATCCAAAGGCATCTGCAGAACTCTACTCCTGTCCACATGGATTCTGAGATAGAGAGAAAACCCTGCAGCTGGAGATGTATCCCTGCAGAGGGAGCAGAACTGCTGTTTTCTTGGGCTGTGTTCTGCCCTTTGCCATGCTGGAAATCTGCTCTCTGCTTTGCAAGCCACTGCAAAAATACAATTGCGATTACAATGAAATGGATAATGAGACCGTAGCCTATAGAGTCTGGTGATTAGGAAGATGCATCTGTTTTTCACTTGTTAATCAACCACACGTTTTGGACACAGTTTAGTTGACTATATGCTACATTTTCAGCCAGTACTGCTACTCATTATTTAGAGCAACCTAGAAGGATAAAAGAGGAGTTAAAAATGCTGCTGTCCACATCCAAGGTCAAATCAACCCATGCCTGAAATACTGACAGTTTAGATGAGGTCATAATCATCTTTCCTTGGCCAAAGTCGTTGTCTGCTAAATCTCTATGCTAGGAAGAAGCTCTGTCCTAGGAAGTGATTTTGGCATGTGTGCCAAAGTAATGTGGGACAGGAAATGTGAGAGTTTGGGTTGTCCTGAGAGCTGGACAAGCATTCATTGTCACACGCATTTGCAACCAGCCATATGGGCACCACAAGTTCAAGTCTTACAGCAAGACACACTTTAAACAACTCCTGTGTCCCAACTACAGTTAACGTTGCAGAGAGACAGTGGGGGGATGCTTCTTTTCCATTTCTATCTTATTTAGACAGGATTAAGTATTTCCAGGAACTTTCTAAGTATATGTGGGTTTCTGATTATTTTTGGCACTGCAAATTTCTGTCTGCTAATTCACTGTTTTAGATTAACTTATTGTTATATATGAACTCAAACCAGTGACAACGAAAAATATGCCAGGTTTTACAGCTGTCTAACTCAAACAAGTGCTTAATTTTAGAAAGGAAAAAGTACTTTTTAATATTTGTTTCTTACCAATCAGAAGTATTCCTCCAGCAAAGAATTCAAGTTTTGGTATGCTTCTCAGAAATTTCAGGGCAAAAAAGGGACACTAAAAATCCCTCTCTGACTCTTTGGCAGAAAATCTGTTGCACAATCCTAGATTTAAAATAATACTTATCTTAAAATTACACTAATTTGAATTCTCTTGTCCTCTTTGTACTGTTTGTATTGTTTCCTTAAAACTGTATTTTAACTTCCTTCTGATGAGAAGTATCTTTTTCTGACTTTCCAATGCTAATGTGAGAGGGACACAATGGACATTATAGGTTTGTTTTCAGATGGCTTGAAAAAAGACCTGACATCCTAATTTTCTGGCACTTCCCATGACTGGCAAATGCAGATGGGGAAAGTGTCAGTCTGATGGGGTAGAGGTGAACGCCTGTTTCATGGAAGGCATTTCCACCAGTGCAGGGAGGCTCTTCCGTAGGCTGTTCCCTAGCTTTTAGAGAAATTGAGATATGGGGAAGGATGTGATCAGATAAAGGAGAAATGATCCCTACAGGGAGGTATGAAAAGGGAAAGTTGGAGGTTAGCTGTTTCTAAAGGCTAATTTACCTGACCATACTTTTCCATGCTCCAGCATAATGATGCCACAACGTACCTGGAGGGCAAGAAGGCCAGAAACATACCTGGTGTTGCATCTGGGCCAGGAGAGCCAAATGCATCTGCCTGTTAAGCTATTGGATCATTCCTAGCAGCATGGTACCTAGCACTGGAACTCCCTGCCAGATGGACTGAAATATTCCCTTCAGCTTGTGGGATCAGAGTAGCC
Organism: Myiozetetes cayanensis; assembly: GCF_022539395.1. Lineage (NCBI taxonomy): Eukaryota > Metazoa > Chordata > Aves > Passeriformes > Tyrannidae > Myiozetetes > Myiozetetes cayanensis. The sequence continues at coordinate 115,240,772 of NW_026086604.1, read as the reverse complement.
CTCTATAACAGATCACACTGATTTGTGATAACCTCAACAATTCCTTGAGTCACATCCTGACTCAGTTATTGCTCATGGTTGTTTGGGATGTAGGTGGTATTTTATTTGAAGGTAATTATGCTATTGAGCCTTTAGTTGGCTGTGACAGGTAGAATGCATACTTTGAGGAGGTGGCAACTATCTCTGCCAGTTGAGACACACTTGCCAACTATTACCATAAACTTTCTTACTGCCCTGGGTGGTATTCCACATTCTCAGATACGTGATCCCATACCTGCTTTTAAAAGGTCACTGTTCAGGATAACAGTCGTTTACGTATTTTACTTTCATACAGAATTGACATGGTCCCCAAAGATCTGCTCACAAGGAGTTTCGCAAGCTTTTGATATCCAAAACAGGCTGACTCAGCAACAGCTCTGAGTTGGATCAGAGAGTCTGAACATGGGAGTCTATCCTTGAAACATTACCTAGTATTTTCTTTTTCTGTTAGAATCTCCAACTCTGAGGTTTATACCCAGAGGCTCAAAGAGGTTTATACCCTAAGACCTAACTCAGTTCAGGGAAACAACCTGTAACACAAAAATGACTGGAGCAATCAGATTCAAATTCCCTGTTCAGTTTTCTGCAGAAAATTATCTTCAGAAAATGCACATCATCTCAGACTTCAGCTTGGCTTTGTGAGAATTTGTGTAGTCTTGGGAGTTTATTTTGATTCTTTCCAATCATTAGTAAAAAATTACTTTTTTAATCCAGCATTAACTTTAGGAAAGCACCTGGTGAGGACAGTAAGAACTACAGTATGGAGAATAAAAGAAGTGAAAGCACATCCATCTTTCAAAAGCAAATGTAACTCACAGGATGAGGCACCAATTTAGGAATTGGGAGGCACAGACATGGGCAAATTATTGTCTCATATCATTTTCCTCTCTTTATGGAAGATAAGCATAATAACTTTCATCAAGTACTATGTATTAAAACCTTATCAGAGAAATTCTTCAATTAAAAAGCAGTATTTTAATACTGTGATAAAACAATTATGAATAATTCTTTTCACAAATATCATGATACATAAAATGATGGGGTTTTCAAACATCAAACCCAGAGGCTGAGATTCACTCATATAAAGGATATTCTTTTCTTAGCACTGTCTAAAGTGAGTGAGAGTAATACCTATCAGTAACCTGTCAGTATTAGAAAACAACAAAACTGCACAATTTTTGATTCTGGATGTGTCCTTCAGGATTACAAATTTTACATACGCAGGAAGAAGCTGAGTATCTGAGGTAAGGGCGGCACACAGTATAAGACAGTTCTACTGGCAAAGAGAAGACGACTGACTTTGAAGATTGTCTGGTCAAATGTAGAGATTTTGTTTTAGAGAGATTAACAAATTTGGAAATAATAAAAGTTTAAAAAAAAAACACCTAAAAGACACAAGTTTTATGGCACACTGTACTTTCTCTCAACCTTCTAGTTTGAGATCTGTAAATTGGTTCTCTACTATGCTTAGTCAAAATCACCTTACCATATGACTTTTCTACTAACAAACCTCTACTCCACAGGTATCAGATACTTTTCAGATTCAATGGCTGATGATAACTTATTAATTAAACTCAGATCAATAGCCTTAACTCAAGTTTGGTAGGTCTACTTCAAAGTTGAAAAAGAGCTTGTGTGTGTGAAAGCCTGTGTACTTTATCAACCATAGTGGTTCCTTTAAAGAAAGATTTTACAACTTACACGCCTTGTCTTGCTGTGCTATTAGTCAACCATGTCACTATGAACTGTTTAATTACTGCTACGAGTACATAAATATCATACCTTCAGGTACATACTTCTTGTATTAGGTCAGCAATATTAGCCAAGACATGAAGATACCTGCAGTTTGGAAGCACATTTGCCCTAGTGTATCAGAAAACTTCCTGAAGTACTGATGTTGCATTTTTTTTTAATGTCTAATCATGAATTTATTTTTTACAATACCTTTTATTGTTTCAGCCAGACAAGGACTCTACTGACACTAAACTTTCACAGAAACAACTGATTTATCATTACTGCCTTGAAACTAAACATCCTGCTACACAAAGGGACAAACCAAACTTTGAAAGGATTGGATTAACTTTTTCTAAAGCAGTTGAAATTTCCAGAAAGCAAAATGGTGCATTTAATTCTTGCGGTTTTTGAGGTTATGCCCCTTGTATCAACTTTTGACTACAAATACCCTTCAATGCTGATAAATGTATTAAAACTCAAAAGAACTGAACCGATTGCTGACAGTTGTGCCATTGCACAGAAAAATGAACAATTATTAATTATGTACATGCAGATTTACTGAGACCGTAAGTAAACTCAATGGCAAGGATATAGGTGACTTGGGTGCTAATAAACCTACATATCATGGACGATTAAAAATTAGAGTGGAAGGAGGATGACAACAGTATGTTCTATTACTATTAGCAGTTTTGTACTTACTGATGATGATGCGACTGTGACTGGTGTAGCTGCAAGCACAACATATGTTTCTAGGAACTGAGGCCAGAGGAGATGTTTTAACCAAGGAGGTACCAGGCAAATAGCCTCAACCTGCACCACAAATTGGGCAAAGTACAGCAACAATGAACTAGCAGAGGCTCTACCTGACATAGATACTAACTTTGTGGAGCTTAATGACATTTATGTAGTGTAGTTTTAACATGAAGTTTCACTACTGTGCCAAAATGCTCCAATATAATTCATTCAAGGCAAAGAAGAATGATGCTTCAAAGAGAAAATTTGAAGTTACAAAGTTAAAACTCAGGAAATCCACACACCTAATTCCTGTCACATTGTGAAATCCGAGTTCTGCATGTACATCTCCTTTAGCTCTTATTTCTATCAAAAATATGCACAATCTTAACACTAATTTCTATTAAAATATGCAACATAAAACATAGCAGATACATGCAGACAATTAACATATTGTATAAACTTCTGCATTTTTTATTCTTTACTGAATCCTCTGTATTGCATTAACTTTATTTTGTATTTTCATTGTTTTCCTTTCATTACCATAAAACCAATTTGGTCTTACTAATGTTATTCTAAATGCTTTCAAATGGATCAATTCACTTATCATTGGGGTGAAGAACTGAGGAGGGGTCAGCACATACCTTAGCTGCTGAAGTCAATTTTCTGCTAGATTGAGTCAAGAGAGCAACACTGCATCTGTTTGTATTGTTCCGTATCGGTAAATGAAACTTTCCCTTTTTTTTTTTTTTTTTTGGTGTTTGGTTTGGGGTGGTTTTTTTGGTGTCTTTTTTTTCTTTTGTCTTTTTGCAACAAAAGCTTGGTATTTGCAAAAGCTGTAAGACTGTGGAGACCATAATCTAAAATCATGAGAGCCACAATTTTTATGACTACAATCTTCTTTTCCTGGTGTTCAGGCAGTGGTTTTGGGGTGGATTGCGCTGCATGCGTTCTGATGAGACATTTACAATCTCCTTTATGCAAATTACCCCAGCAGCTGTTTAAGAGCTGTGGTTGTCAGACCAGCAAGGAGAATGTGATTTGGTATGTCACAAATGGGGCAGGGCTTTATTAGGCTCTGCTACAAAGTTTTAGCAGATGCCTTAGCACAGATTCAGTGAGATCCTGTAACCCCATTATAACTTTATTGCTTATGGAAAAGAAAACACAAAAAGCTACCATTCTCGGAATGGGGATTCTCAGAAACAAGCACTTCACACTGTCTGTTCTGAATTAAGTGCAAATAATAAATTTAATCTTATCATTTAGAGTGGAAAAACTGCAGTTTTCCCCAAAGAAATCATATTCAGATGAAGGAGTTTTCCTGGGGAAAACCCCAGTAATAACACCTTTAAGACTATGAAAATTTTAAAAGGAAAAGGAGAAGACTGTTTTTTGTCTTTAAAAATGACTCATCATAAGCAAATACCATTTACAGGTATAAACACTAAGAGCCTTTGGTAGGACTGCCCATTGAAAATGCTATGTCTGGAGACAGATTAAAAGATGCAGAGAGGATTCTTTTAGACCTAAAAGGCACACATCTGATTTAGTTCACTTCCCTGTGATTGTTTTACAGGGTTTTTTTATTAAGTTTCACCTTGAACTGATGTTTCTTACTCTCCTTATGCTTGTCATCACACAGCTCCAGAACCTCACTTCCACAACGTCTCAAGAATTATGGCTCCCTTATAACTCTCTGATATTCAATACATAAATTTGAGGCTATTTTGGACCATTTTTCTTTTGAAAACATTGACCAAATCTAACTCACTCCCTTTCTTAGCCAATATTTATTCCCTGACACACTTCAACTGACCAGATGTATCTTTTCAATTTCTGTTTGACAAATGCCGATGATCAGAATGGGGAAGCTAGGTGCTACCAGCTACACTTTAGCAGTTTGGATTAAAATTTTTTAAATACAGTTAACGAAAAATATGTATCTGGTGTTTCAGGTGAGGTCTTAGTATTACCTACACAACAGCATCAACACTTTCTTGTATCTTCTCAAAACACAGGTAACCTGATAGCACTTGTCTTTTAAACGGCTCATCAATTTGGTGGCTCCTAGATGCTGTGAATCACTTTCGTCCTGTTATCAAACTTTTTTGTTGAGTAAAAACGCAGTCCTCTTTTCTTCTGCCCTATCAACCTGTATTTTACCAGTTATGCCTCCCTAGTGGGGTGGACAGACATCACTAACATTGCCACCTAGTGACAATTTATAACATAAAACGGTATTTAGAGGGGAAACTATTTTTTAGGTTTTAAGCCTCTTCAAAATTTCTCAGAATGCTCCAACCTTCATTTTTTAAAATGCCAATAAGCTGTAAATTCTAAGTCCTCAGAAGAGTAACGAGACCAGTCCTTATTTGAGTCTATTCAAGGACTTATTGGTAGAATTTATTACACAAATACAAAAAAAAACCCCAAACAAACTCCTAGAACTTAAATATATTTAACCATTATTTGTATCTGTACATCTGACTGTAGTTGTTTGCTACCCATCTTTTAAAGTTTGAGTTAAGAACAAAAGAGTTCAAAGGAGATGATTTGAAGTGATGGAACAGCGAAAACAGTTTTTTGTAACAGAAGTTGAATTTTGACCTCAATTACATTACTTGCTATGGCAAATATTACAACATGTATAGCTGACACCATGAAAAATCTTTCCAGTTGCCACCTGCAGATGCTACAGAGGTAATCTATATACTGAGGGAATTAGGAAAACAATAAAATTTTGGAACATAACAATTTTAAGGAAACCAGAATACAGTAAGTGTGTTATCTTAATTGTAACTGTGACGTTTAGGAGAATATTCTACATTCTTCCAAGATTGAAGGTCCATGCTCTGAAAATCCAACCTTTAAAAGTCAACTGAAGTGTAAAGGAAAAAAGAACTTGAACCACTATGTACAAACACATAGTGCAGTCCTCCCAAAACCTGGTTGCCAAGTAAACATATTAGACCATAAAGTGATGGTTGACTTCAGGACACTGACCACTCAGAGTAATTACTAACACAAGCACTGGTATTAAATAATTTTTTCAGTATGTAGGTTTTTTCATGAGGAAACTAGAAGTAACTACCCCAAAGGGCTTCAAGACAGTATCATTAAAACCAGCAAACTGCAACATGAGAGTTTCACCTTTTCATTTGAAAATACGATCAGAATAAACTTCTTCCATTAGCTCAAAACTGTGTGAGGATACAAAAGACCTATTAAATCTCCCCCATAAACTACAAATTAAACATTTTCTTTTCCCTAAAGACCACTTTCTGCCACTCCTCTTGTACAATAATCTCTTCAATTATTTCATCTGTTCCCCACAAAATACTGACTTCCCACTTACACTCAAATCCTTAAATGATTTGTGCCAGCTTTATACAGAGGGTTGTATATTACCAATTTAGCATCTGTCTGAATTGAAACTGCCCACAATTTCCTGGGAATACTTCAGTCATGACTCTTTTTGTTCAACGTTTCTCTGAACTTGGCTTGTTACATCTGTAAATATGGACAAGTATATACAACTACCATCTTGAAATGACCATTATAACAAAATACTGTAGTTAGCTCTCCACCTAGAAGCAGTGGAACTGGCTGGGCACTCTTCTCGGCATATATTTCTTCATTTCATGTGAAGAAATCTCAAGCTCTCTTCAAGCCTAGTTCAGCAAAGATAGCCCCTTCTCCATTCACACTGATACCCTTTCTCCTCACTCTCTCCTCATGTATTAACCTACCAGAAGGTATTCCACCCCTCCACCCTTGCTTCCTTAGTAAGAGTTCCCTCTTTTGTCTCTTCTGTCATTTTAAATATTCTCTTATTCTCTGAGACCTAGTAACTCAGCTCTGTCCACACATCATGCTCTTTCCTATCTTCTTGCTTTTGTCTTTTTTTTTTTAAAGTACCAAGTTACTGTCAGCTTGAAAATCAGCCTGGGAAGACAGATGGTCAGCTATACATCACAAAAGTGAACAAGAGTAAAATTCAAACTTCTGTTAAAATGAGGAGTGAGGAAGAAGTCAGGTGGTTTCAAATACCTTCACAAGTTTATATCATAAAGAGTCTATCTGAATGAGGAAGGAAAGGAGAACAGCCCTGCTCTGCACAATGAAAGGTTCTACAGACAGCCTTCCTTAGGTCCCTCAAACTAGATGTCCCACTGCTTTCTCTGCCCACCAAGGCACTCTGCCTTGGGCACCAGGATATCTGAGGGCTACCATGGCTCACAAGTGGCTGGATGAGGAGCTTCTGTCAGTCCACCTGCATTGGCTCCACCCCCATCAACACCAACAGCATCTGAACAGCAATTGCCTCTGTGGTGTGTTTTTGTGGAAAGGTGTAAAGGAAATGGAAAGTTGTACACTGATAAGGCCAGAAGGGTCAGTGAGGGAACAGCAGCAGGGATGTGTTCCCAATTGGAAATGCATATGTTGTCCTTCCTAATGCTGGTTTCAGCTGCAGATTGCCAATCCCTGGCATGTCTCAGGGTCCTCCTCTGAGGTTCGTTTTGGCTTTATGAGTTAATCATGTCAGGAGAATTCATTTAAACTCACATGCCTTTAGGAGTAATTATATATTTAAATGATTAAACAAATCAGGAAGAAAACCTGAAATTCTTCTTTGTATTAGAATCACAAGTTGTTTGTAAATAACATACTCATTTTAGACATGTAAGGAGTTCTGCCATGCCCTGCAAAATAAATTGTATTTTACTGGTGCCCGGGTGTTTCATAACTTCTATTTATTTGCTGCAAGAGTGGAGAATTAAGATAGAGTAGTTTATTTCACCAAAAGACTGACAAATGGCTCATTAGACACTTATGGAGCTGAAGCTAATTGTACGATTTTTTGTTGTATTAATTGTCACTGCCTGCTTAGCTGGCTAACATTGGTCATCAATACAGAGCTTTTTCCTTTCAATCTCCAAAAGAGATGTGTGAAAAAAAAAGGAATCTTAAAATAAACAGAACAGTATTTATTTCCTAATATAAACAAAAATACTATTTGGATTGGAGGAGCATGAGGGAGGAGTAAGAGAGGATTAATGCGCTGGCTGTTCCCCACTGGGGCCACCAATAACAATCAATCCCAAACAGCAGTCACCTCACATCATCTAACAGCTTGAATCGTAGATATTGAAAGATTCTCTCCCCCTTTTTTTTTGGTTCAGATTAAATATCATTTACATTGCATCCTTTTTTTTTATTTCGTCAGAGACATAAGGTCAGAATTGATTGAATATGTACTACCTGCATATAATGATTTCCAGTTTTTTACAATCATGTGCTAATGCTGCACAGTAATGGCCTATGGATGAAGAGACAGATGTACTACCAGTCATTCGCTACACATTTGCATTAACAAATCATCATTTAATTGAAGCCCATCCAACAAGTTTATGCTACTTAAATAAAGTTCCTTTCCATAAAAGATGCCACAATGACACATGGTTGTTAACTGCAAGGTAAATAAAAAGTAGTATTTATTTTCTTGTCACTGGTTTAGGTAAGTATTAAAATGTACACTTATTAATTTGTATTTTGCTCAGAAATAAACCACCTGACATCTAACACAGCAATGCAAGCTAGTACTACTATGAGATGAGATAATTCACTTTTAGAAATAATCATTTTGTAACACCACAATTTCATGCTTTACAGATTTTTATTTCCCCCCAAAATATATAATAGAACATAGCTTATATAAAGGCTATACATGAGTTGTGTGCTAATACTTTTAGGCAAGCTCTAATAACACAAACCTCAAACCCTGCTGCTATCAACATGGGCTACAATTTTTTTTTATGTCTCATTGTTGACTACAAACATTGGCACCACACTTAGACATCTAGTTGCCTCCCCCTACAATTTAGATATTACTGCTTTCTCTTTAATACTGTCTAGGGAACAATTCAGGTAGGTTGTGATGCCCCTACATGTTTCAGATATAGAAAACCACTATCTATTCATTTCTTCTTTCAGAACGTGTTGCAAAATATTAAAATCTGAGAAGAAAGCATGTCATAAAATGAGGAACCTATAAAAACAATTTTCTCTCCTTCTAGAGATGGTTTAACAGTACTTTCAGCATATTCATTTCATGGTACATTTTTGCATCTGCAAAGCAGAAGAAAGATATTTTGGTACTGTCTGTTAAACTGACAAACAATACTTCGAAGCTAACATGCAGGGACAAGAAGATATATTTTTAATTGTGTTTTTGGCTTAAATCTACATTTTCTAGAAACCACAATCTTTTAGGATGAAAGCACTATATAAATGAAAGATGGTATTAGTAATAATAGTTGACATCCTTTACTTTGCTGGTATTGGCTTACATCTAAACACATCATTGCAATCTTGTTTTTTACCTAAATACAAAAATAATCAGCTATTTCCCTTTCCTGTTGATATACTGAAAATAAAATATTTATTTAAAAAAATGAAAAAAGAAGTATCTCAGGAAAACTAGAAAATTCAATCTGAGAGTGGGATAAGGCAGGCTTTTTCTAACTTGAGAAAAACAGATTTTAAAGATGAACAGGTATCTTTTCCTTTCCTTCAGGATTGTCCAGGGATGTGAGGAGACAGGGGAGTCTCCAGGTTGACCTTTTGTTGTTGTTACTGATGACAGAAAATAGAAAAAATTTTACCATACCAAGATTGAAACTACAATGTGAAACTCACAAATAATATCTTAAAGCACACTGCAGCATTCAAGAAGAGATAAATGCTAAGATTTATTTCCTCAGACAAGAAGCAGTGTATAAAAGCCACAAAATGCAATCCCATACAAAATAAACAGACATACAAAACCCCCAAAACCTACTGTGATATGCCTGCATGTTCTCCAAGCTTTTTTTAATATGCTAACTCAGAACAGTAATTACAGATCTTGCAAGTTGACTTTTGTTTTCCAGAACTATGAGTTGTACGTAAAACATTCCTTTTCATCAAAACAATTACCATTAATCAAAACAGTGAAAGCTAATACCACTCAAGTCCAACCTACTGCTGTGCCCAGCAATATATCAAACTGTCTGTTGTCAAACACACTAAACAAACTTCAACAGAATGTTTTCACTACAAATAAGAGAAAACATGCTTGCTAAGTATTTTTTAGCCAAACTGCAACCTCAGTAATCCATTCTGTCACTGGATTTTAATTTCCAGTAGTCAATCACAGCCTCAGACAGATCCATATTTGACTACAGAGAGATAACTCACAAATGAGTACCTGCAAATGACTACTACAGCCCCAAATTTGTTTAGGGATTTATATCTATGTACTCAGGTTTATACCTTTACAACCATCAACTTTTTTCAACACGAAATTTTGAAACTGTAAGAGAAAAAGGAAAACTATGTACTACTTTTCACCATTAATGTCCTATGAACACTTACACTAGCTTAAAAGTAGTGTATTTTCTTCCATGTTCAAAATCATTTAAACTATTACTCCTGTTGCTTAAAATCTTTATTACAAAGAAGTTGCTACCTCAGAATTTGTTAATAAATTAACAAAAGCTTATCTCCAGCGATTCGAGTTCATATCAAACACAGATCGTATCTATGATGACATATTATAAATAGTCAACAAAACCAGATATACTGACATTTCTCATGGCACCTCTCCCGCCCTACCTAAGAGTCATAACTATTTCCCCTAATAAAGAAATACAGCGTTTGGTATCTGACAGAAAAAGGCTGTTTACCCATGAAGTCAGATTCTTTTTTGCAATCGGTAATCAATGCAGAAACTGAAGTTTTATATAAAAGAAGAGATACAGAAGGACAGGAATATTGGAGTTTTTACAAACAGATCAGGCCTTTATTACCAGCAAGCTCCATTATGGATTTGTGAGCTTTGTAAGCCAAGCTCCCCCAAGTGTAATTAAATTTTTATTTATAATGTGTTTGTGACTGTTAACTTCATGTTGCCTCTGCTTGTTCCCCCCACCAAATCCAATGTGAAATAGTATTCCACATTTACTGCTGCAGAGAGCGATGCTTTATTCAGTTGCTGAATTCATCTCTAGCCTTATAAGAGATGAGAAGTACAAATAAACATACTGTGTATTATTTATACACAAACACCCGTGTCTTTAAGCACAGATATATACATACACCCTCCTGCATGCAGACGCTCTAAGCCAAAACTGAGGACAAAAGAAGTACACGTCAGTTAAAATTGAACACATGTGAGCAAGCATCACTTTTTTTCCTACCAAGAGCACTATTTATCACATATTTATATTGTGGAGAGACAGGAAAGCTTCAGTAAGACAGGGCGATGCAGCACTGCAGAGCACATTTTATGCCGCAAGCCATGTCTGAGATTAGTGTAAATGTACCAGGAAAAGGTTCTAAACTCCAACAAAGCTGGCATCTACGCTTTATTTTTTGTTCATTTATGAGGAGGACTTCATGAAAAAGCCCTCTGACTCCAAGAATGTATTTTTTATTTTTTGTATTAACTCTATTTCTGCTTTCATTTAGGTATTACCCTCTGGTACCAATACTTATATAAAAAAAAGAAGCTTAATATAAGTAACCACAGGAGGATCTCTTCTCCCCTTGAAAAACTGCAAATAAAGATGTCAGCTATTGAGTATATTTGTGGCGTCTCCAGCAGCTGCTGTTAAATACCAGCTGGTCTAGCTGATTAAAATTACCTCCGAGTTGGTATTATAAAGATGCCTGGGCAGCGTTGCTGTATTAATGGATTATTGAGTGAGCGATGAAAACCTTGGCCAGCTGATGCGTTTTATTACAGATAGGCTTTATGATGTGTAATCACTGTAATTTTTATAACTAGAGGAAATGGGAAAAGAGAAGAACCTTCTTTCTCCCCGTACTCATACTGAAATCAGTTAAACCAGATTTTTTTTTTTTTTTGCCAGTCTGTTACTTAGGAGTTAGCTAAATAATTTGGGGTTTAATAGTTTCTGCATATGTAAGACTTTATTCACATGTACATATTTGCAAAGAGTGAGAAACTATATTCAAGGCTACCCTGTATTTACCTATTTTACATATGTTTAGGTTTACACATTGCGTATTTATTTCATCCTTTGACTACCAGGAAAGTGCTGCAACTGGCCATGCGAGATAAACCCTTGTGCATTATTTAATGACTGAACTACCCTGCAAACACACCTTATATTCTCCAGGTTCAGCAATTCAAGCGGTGGGGTCTTATGTCTGGTAGCTCCCTATCTCCTCCCTCCCACATTTTCCTCCCCTTGCAGCAAAACCTCCATGCACTATGTCCTTTAACAGTCTCTTAAACTTTTTCCCCCTTACTAACCACATATTTACCATGTTGCCTTGTCTTCTGATGGTAGTTTAGTTTTCTCCCAAACTGTGCTAATTATGAAAATCATGTAACTGCTACCAGTTTTTAGGATTTAACAAAAAAATGACTGGGCACTTGGAAGATTCATATATATCAGAGAAATATTTTATTATAGATGACTCCTCTTGTGAGGTGATTCAGCAGCCAAGCCACATGCCACCTACTGAAAACATCTCAAGAGAAAATACTGCAATTTTTTTCAAAAATGGATGAACACCAAAAGCTAAATATGGTAACTGAAATTTTTCAATGGAATGGGAACTGGTGAAATGTAAAAAAAAGTAAAATTTAAAAAAAGGCCTAAAAAAACCTCTTAAAACTCTCTTAAGGAAACATAGCATTGCTTATCTTTTTCCAGAGTAGATGATTAATATTAACACTTCCACAAAGTTTAGAATGCAATTCTCTATAATGTTCAAAACCTGATAAAAGTTACAAAATTTGATAGGACCCTATGACATATAGCTGGGTATTATTCCAGCCCATTAAGTTTAGAGATAAATTTTTGGGAGATGCTACTACACCACATACATTCACCTGCAAACTATTGAGAATTTTTTACTCAGGCTGGTGGAGTTTGTTAAAGGCAAGGATTTTACAATGCACAATTTCTTTTTATTTAAAGGTGTGTCTTAGAAATAAGTTTTTGTCCATCCAAGAGCAAAATCACCTAGGTGCTCTCCTTTCTTCACACCAGTAGAACCTAAGCTGTCTTATGGTGTGTTTCCAAATCCAACACCTGATAATCTGAATATGTGATATACATCTCTGACAAATCACCTCCCTGCTCTGAAACACTTCTGCACTGCCATGACTAGCTGTTCAAATGATGATGCTTAGCTGTCTGTACAAGGACGGAGAAAAGCATGTTTCACCAGGTAGGGATGTTGTGGATAAACAGAGGCCTTTCCACTCTTCCTAATTTCATCATTTCCTTATGGAACATTTACGTTGGAAAAGACCTCCAAGATCATCGAGTCCAACCATTAACCCAGCACTGCCGAGTCCACCACGAAACCATGTCCCTAAGTGCCACATCTACATCTCCCTTAAATACCTCCAGCGATGGTGACTCCACCACATCCCCAGGCAGCCTGTTCCAATGCTTGACAAGCCTTTCAGAGAAGGAATTTTTCATAACGTGAAAGCAGAACATCTGAGCAGGGGTAAGGCAGATGGGCAAAGCCATTAGGACAGGTCAAGGAGTAACGTGTAAGGTGAAACTGCATGTACTCATAATTGTGACAGTCCGAAGCACCTCTGCTTTGGGCCATGCCACATGCAGGAGGCAGAGCTGCAGCCAGCTGCTCACAGGGGCATCACCATCAGCACCTGCCCTGTCTCCATTTTACAGTTCCAGCCCAAGTGGACCCTGCAGTCAGAAACCTCTTTTGGGATGTAGGTGCATTTTCACATTTGTTCCAATAAAAAACCAAAATGAAATAACAAATAGTGATGGTTTTGGTTTGGCAAAAACCCCCACAGTTCCTATTTTCTCACACCATGTGACTTTCTTCCCTCTGCCTGGAGCCAACCAAAGACCTGCAGTTTGCTGCCACAAGTGGAAAACAACCTAGAGAACGGTTGTCTGTCCAAACTCTTTTCTGTCTTTTTTTTTTTCCTCCTTCTTTTTTTTTTTTTTCCTGTGGTGCATTCCATACACTACTGTAAAAGCATTTATGCCTCGGGCATAGCTCACACCCCCAACCACACAGCCCACTGATACTGCTGCTTAGGCTTGGGTTTACTGCTGTGCTGATCCGGCCGGGGCCGGAGCTGCTGTTTCCTAAGGAATCTGCTGGCACGACTTGCCTTGCCCCAGCCCTGGCCCAGGTTTCAGGTGGTGGCTGCTAAGTCACCAGGATCCCAGCTCAAATCTCCCAAGGGGATGGGGAAATTCAGCTTCTCTGGGCTCTCTGGCTGCATATTTTTCATGCATTGAGTGAATTTCCATATTGAGCAACCCTCATAAGAATAAGTGATAAACCCATCCTAAATCTGCAGTGCTACGAGGCTCTGTGGCTATTCCTGTGCTGAGCCACATTTAACATGCAGCACAGAGAGGTGTCTCCTTTGGATCTAACCACGGATGAACTGGGTAGTGGTGAAGAATAAACAGAGTTAGAGTGGGAAAAAAACATCTGAGAGAAGAGGAAGATATAGTCATGGCTGAGACACAGTGCAAACGTGAAACACTCCAAGTTTCCCACAGAAGGACTACTTGAAGCAAGATTTAAATCGCTGTCACCCATGGGGATCCACACAAAGACATCCAACTGGAAGCACTGAAAAAGTAAATTACTCTATCTGAGAAGAAAAAATTAAAGGAAGGCAATTCACTAAATGCTAGAATTATTACAATATGCTAAACAAATATCTTTGCATTTGTAGTAAATACATATACATTGATAAGCTCTGAATTAATGGTCAATTTAACACGCATGCTAAATTCTACACAAAACAAGATTCTTAATTCACTTGGGTTAATAAACATAAAATTCTGATAATTACAGATACAATAATGTCATATGAGCACTTTAAACATATGCTGTGGGAATTAAATCCTGGCTATTCCTGCCCACTAAGGACCAGTTTTTAATCTTCGATGCATGATATGTAGTAATGGATTTTACGAGTTGACTTTTTTAAATTTGATGATCAGGTTAATGAAATTTATAATGATATTTTTCACACCAAGTTCAAAATAGTAGTTAACTCCTTGGCAGAGGAATTCAGATTGGTCATGTAATGGATGTACCAGCAACTGCTGATGTGAAAGGATTAATCATCATTTTAGACTTTTATTAAATTAGATAAAATGGGATAGGCATGAATCAGAATATATAGCAATTAATCACTGGACTTTATTGAGTCTTTTAAAAATCTTATTTGCTCCTGAGTTGACAACTAATCTAGGACATTCTGTACCAGTTTGACAAACTCTCCAGATAATGACTGTGACTAGAACATTAATAATATCATAATTTAACAAAAAATATTTATGCTCTATGTAACGTATTTTTTTTAGCATGTGTGGATGCTAAGGAAAATATCCCCATCTTGGTCATGCCACAATATCGCAATTCAGCTCATTTTTTTGCTATTGAAATATTTTGCTTTATTTGGAAATTTAGTTAATGGATAGACCAGCATGCACAGATGACCAAAGTTTTTGGTAGAACAGTTAATGTAAACTGTTACAGCTATACACACTAGAATTGCTAGAAAATAAAAATTACTAAACTTCTGAAGTTTATTTATTGATCACTGAGAACCACCCCAGTTAAATTACCATAAACCTCAACATCACAACAACTACTAATCCAGCTAATAGGAATTAAGGGAGATGGAAGATACATAATAAGCATCTGGGGGATATGGAATTTATCCCATGAGTGTAGTAAAGAGCTCATAATTTAAGAGTGCCAAAACCCAAGTGCATCATGAAGGTCTTTCCTCACAAGTGACATTAATTGCATATCCCACAGATGCTTATTACATATTCTATTTATACCTCTGAGAAGAAAAATATTCGTTTAAAGTTTAAAGGTTTAGTACTGCTTAAACACAATGTAACACAGCTGTCTCATGATGTCACAGGGAATATCAAAGGCTGCAGCACAGAGTCATAATGTAAGAAATAGTTTAGACAGAAGATAAATCAGGGGATGTGTTTCGGTGTGAAGAGTCCCAGAGCTCAGATGCACAGTAAAGCAGTACGTATAACGAAGTACTTTAGTTGGATTTGGGATTGCACCATTAAAAAGGTTTTTCTTATTACAGCTATTGAAATAAGAAAAAGGAGAATTAAATCTATTTCAATTCTTTTAAACAATTTTTCAATAAGTAGCATGTCAAACCACTAATACTGATATATGAATTGCTAAGGTCAAAGATACAATTATCTTTTCTACCGCTCAGTCTGTACAAATATAAATGTTTATAGATTTAAAGCACACTGGTATGCTGAAAATTTTCTGTGAGAACTGGTTATATTTTCTTTCGTTGACTGATTACTCTTTCATGATTTCTTTCACAGGTAAGTAAAGCAATGAGAATTCTCTGATTTAGGATACCCCATATACTTCTACCTAATTGTACTTGAATTATTAAAAAACCCTGAACCTGATATTAATGGTTTTGCACATCATTCCTACATGTACTTGTTAGGAAAAATGGAATAAACTGCAAAGCCCAAGATAAACTCTAACAGTTCACACAATATTTACTGATAAAAGCTGTAAAACAGCAAACGACTGTGTTTAGATGTTGTGTGGAATTTTAATTTAAACACTGTAACAATGTTTAATATAAAACATAGTACACAGTTCTGCTGCTGCACTGCACGTGGGGGTATATGTATAGATTCAAAGTACCAAAATATTTTTTACTAACTTATCCACTTCTGCTAATAAAAACCTGGTAGCATTACTGGTAGGATTAACAGTAATCAGAAGCAGGGAGAGTTTCACTATTGTATAGCTTATTACATTATATTATATTGTGAACCTAAAACACAGAAAAGATGAAATTTCTTTTCTCTCTCCCCTTTCTCAATACCAAGAGCAAAAGATATTGCTTGTATGGCATTCAAAGATCATTTTACTGGACACTTTTTCAGACTCAAGTACATAAAATGTATGAAAAGTAATCAAAGGAAATATGCTAACGTGGTCCCAATTTCAAATAAGGTGATAAAAAGTAAAGAAAAGCAGATCATTAAAAGTGACTGATGACAGTGTAAAGGTCTATGATAGGCAATGTTCTCTCAGGGACTTCTCAAGCTGATGTTATATTGGGTAATGACACTTTGCTTTGAAATTTGGGAAGAATTACTGTTCTGCTGCCAATACATTCAATACTGAGTAGCAAGGTCTAGGTGCATCCACTGCCTTTTTTCCTTAATAAACAGTGCTATCTGGAAATTCAAGGGAATCATCACTGGAAGTTGATCTCAACCATCTCAAATGGTATGTTGAGTGTTTTCAGAGGAAGAAAACAGAAGAGGAGTGCCCCTGGCTTTCTGTAAAAATTCAAACATGACTCATTCACTGATTTCAAAACATGTATTGGAAACCAGTTCTTATCTGCTTTTGTTCTTTTTCACTAGACCAATTCTATTTTGCAATGTTGTGCACAGATTTTCTCTTCTTGCTATATCTGTGGAAGCTTCATGCTAAGTTATGTAACTTAACCCTTTAGGGCCTTGTGTTATTACATTTAGTACAAGCAGTGATGAAATAGTCTCCCCATTTTTACAGCATTAGTTTTGGTGAAATAATTCTATTCTTAGAAATGTTTCTCAAACATAATTTCTCATGCTTTACCTAGACTAAAATATTGTGAATTCATACAATATGCAAAAGTTACACAAAATTGTGCACCCTAATTAACAGCACTACACTTGAGCAACCTATTCC
Source organism: Myiozetetes cayanensis (assembly GCF_022539395.1). NCBI lineage: Eukaryota > Metazoa > Chordata > Aves > Passeriformes > Tyrannidae > Myiozetetes > Myiozetetes cayanensis. The sequence continues at coordinate 115,223,474 of NW_026086604.1, read as the reverse complement.
TGTGACCTGTGTTAATGGATTTTATTTTTCAGATATGGATGGCTTGCTTTAATATTTCATAGGATACTCTTAAAAATTTTTGCTCAAAACCACATCAGAACCAGAAAAGATACTCAAGGCATGCACCTATTTGGAACAAGGTTTTTTTTTAATTGATGAAGCTTCTACAACTCTAGTAAGATGTTGGAAAGAGGTTCATAAGGTCAGAGAACTACTATCCAGCTCACCCAGTTAAAAATTAGGACAGACTGTTGCATTATTTTCAAGGCAGGATATTTTCCTGTTGCACAGACCTCCAATGCTGTCATTCCAATGCAGTATCTTTCCAACTCAAGAACTCCCAATAAAACAACTGCCAGAGAAGATTTAGAACATATAACTCGAATTATATACGTTGCCAGCAGAATTCTCCACTTTTCAACCCCAGCCCCTTCAGCTCAGTCTGTAACATCTGGTTAGACTGAAGGGTGAGGAGAGCACAGTCCATAGGAGTAGAAATGGCTATCCAAGAACTATGTTTGGTATCTGAAGTGGAAACAAGAGGCAGACTGACTTGACTACCTGGTAAACTATTACTTTGGTAGGGAGAAAAGGCAAAAAGGAAGCATTCTTCCCAGTGCTGACACTATACTGCCTTTCATTTTCCCAATTAACTGCATTCTACTGGGCAATCAGATGCCTTTAGAGAAAACGCAGAGTGGCCATATTCCTACAGAATTACCATTTCACTAATTTTCAACAACATTTTCATTAGGGATGAATTGTGGTTTCAGGATATAATTTTCTGCTAAAACTAAGGACTCGGATGAAAATGACCCCAAAGAGTTAGATGATTAACATGTCCTCCTAGGCCAAGAGAGATTCAGAGTGAAGACTGTTATCCCTGAAGCTGTCATCCCACATCTTAAGGCAGTTCACTAACTATTGCTTTTTTCTCAAATGCCATTCCTTGTCATCCTTCTCCCCATCCATGAAAATCCAAAATGGCCTAGTTTGTTCTGACATGGAATAATGAAAAAATACGAAAAACTTTTTAAATAAATTTAATGAAATTTATCTCCTCTGCTTCCACCAGGCCTATGTTATGCATTTAAGTATTTCATGGTAATTTTTTTAAAGATTTCAAACAAAATCATCTTATCTGCACTACCCACTAGATCCCAGTTGTGGTAACTTCTAAATTTTACAATTTAGGCATTAAATTGTGTTTACTATCTCTTGCTACTGCTCTTGTTGAGGCTTTTCTTTGCATTCTAGCAGAGACTCCTCTTTCTGTGGTTCTTTTTTATGTGTATCAAGATGATGCAAAAGATTCTGAGGGTGAACTTCAGCCTGTATTAGTCTTCAGACTACCTCTGGGTACTGACTTTTACCTTAAGAACCAATGACAGGATGATCTTTCCCTACTGGATGGTGCACATGCTTCTCTTCATTACTTCATTATAATTTCTAGAGGTGTGTCTTCACAGGAAAATGAAGGGCTTGTTAGTCACATGTGTTTGCACGTACCATACTAACTTGATTCAGACAGACAAGGTAATAATAAGCAGTGAGGATGAAGCACTGGTTAACCAAACCATGAAATATCCACAGGCCTGGATTCTACAGGAAATGCTTTGGTTACTATCAAATGCTTAAGTCCAAAGTGCTGTATTTTGCCTCCTAACATCATGTCAACACGGACACGTTGGCACAGTTCCATTTCCTAGGCATATGCTGAGATAATTACTTTCTGCAACAGTTCCTTGACCCACTTATTGCCCTTTTTGTACCAATTTCCAACATGAGTTTTCTAAACTAAGTTCCATGTCATTGAAAGAAAGAAAATGATGCACTAAACAGTACTGGTTAACCTGAAGAGTTGATGTGATTTAAGTAAAAAGAGAGCAAAGGAGAAGTAAATACTTGATATATGGCACCTTATATTCCTTACTAGAGTAGAACTTCTCCATACATTGTTCTGTTTCTACAGTCAACAGCTATCGTCCACGTAAGTAAAAGAAAAAAAAAGACAAAAGCAGCCTTCCAAACTTCCCTCTATATCCTCCCACTAAATTCACCACAGATTTCAGAAGATACTAATTCTACCAAAATCCACTGATCTCTAAGCCTACTGATGTTTGGATGCCACCAGACTTTTTTTTTAAGGGTATGTGACAAAAGTCAAAATGGAAGCTTTCTTGCCTGTTTCCTTCCCAGATAAAGATAATTCCCTGTATTTTATATGGGAAGCACATCACCTGCACCAAGGAGCAACAAAATGACAAATCTGCATTCCATCCTCACAGACATCCAGTACTACTCATTATCATCTCAGCACATAATTATGCAGCAGGAGAGTAAAACTCTGACGAACACTTTTGACACCTCAACCAATCCTTCGTTCTGTTTATAGAGTGGGCTTTTACATTATTTATATGTTAAAACCTTAAGTCAAAGGTATGACTAAAATACTGTTTGTGACAGTTGGGTAAAAGGATAAAATTGGAAGTTCATCACACTGTAATTTTCAACCTAATACACAACAAGATGCAGCACAAAATCAAATCTACATTTTTTCAGTCAATTTACTAGAAAGCTTTCTTGAGAAACTCAACAATGAGGAACAGATATCATTTAAGAACATGAAAGGGTGAGTAGCCTCACTTCAAAAGAGGAAAACTCTAGCTTCTAGAGTTAAGCAGGATTTGCTTCCTGCCTGAAGGTAAGACACCTACCCCGATCTTCTGGGGTATCTGTTTCATCTAAATGAGGATTGTCCTCATTTATTTTCACAGAGGAAGTAAGCTGAATTAGTAAATCATCATTGCAGTACAACTGGTATGTCAACAGTAGGTGAGGTAATCCCTGTCTGCATCAAAATACACTGTAGTTTTCTAAAGTAGGTCTAGATGTGTTTCCATCTGTCACCTAACTTTCAACTTAGAGGTTTCTTCTTACAATACCTTCTTCACTATGCAAGATAGAATTCATAGTAAAGTCTTCAGATGTCTGAGTCAGCCCCCAAAAGCTCTATCTAAAAATTCAGTAGACTGTATCTCTTAATTTGTGGGACCAACAGCGGACAGTAACCTTTCTTAAAAAGGTTTGTTCATCTGGCATTAAATCCTTAACAAGCTCTCTACTGACATAGCTGGGATATATATTCCATTAAAATCTGTTTTATAGATAATGCTTTGTTTAAAGTCAAACAGAAAATAAGTACTGGAAAATATCAGCAATTCCAGATATTAAGTTCAGGATTAATTTGGTCCTGGACATTCAAATGAGAATTATTACAGTGTCCAGAAAGACTCTGTATTTGCTTAGTCATAGCCATTGCTATATACTCACTTATTTTAATAGCAAGGCCAGATTTTGGTGGTTCCCCTACTTACAGGCACAATAGCTCAAAGTTGCTTTCATTATAATTGCTGTCCAATTGATTGATGACACTGGATTAAAAGCTACAGAGGAAATGTAATGGGTTTGGACCATGCCATATATTATCTCATTTCTTTTCGTTGAAGTGTGAGAATCCAAAATAAACTCAGGCATCCTAAATGATCTGTAAAGTTCTCCTTAGCAAGACTGATCTTTGATCTACCTTTTCTGTAGATCATGAAGAGTTCTTATGCTTGTGAGTAGTGGGATTTTTTTTTTTCCCAGTACAATGACGATGATTTATGTTCCTTTACTACACAGGTAAAATCCTTTAAATTCTTCCTCCAGAGACCAATTTGATTATAGAAAAGAATACTGCCTGGTACCACAATGGCATGGGCAAGAAACTAAAACAGGTGGATGCCCCACAGCAGTGCTCATAGCAAAGCAACTAAGAATAGTAATAATGGAGCAGCACATCTGCTGTTGACTTTACCGTAACATAACCTTTCCAATGCTATCTTCAAATCTACACTCATGTCTGGTTTCCCCTGCAACTTAAGTTTGTATCCTTCTCTTTTGTTTTTTATTTCTTTGCTTCACGAGATAGGCTTCTTCTTGAAGTATAATGGTGGTACCAGCCTAAAGGGCTGAAACTGCATCTCGAACCGCAGTAGGCAGTGTGTCTGTCTGATTGATCATCATAAAGCAGAGTGGCAGCAGGAGGCAAAGTCATCGGAGCTGAATGTTCTAAGAAGGCCATTTTTGCACTGAGATTAAGCTACCATGAAATATTTACGCTCACTTCTGCATGTGCTTTATTGTCTGTTGGATATGTGCTTAGAAAGAGTTTGCTTTACCAATATAATACTGTCATCACTGTTATGATGCACAAGCTAGTGACTTTATGCCAACAGTTAATTTTTGTTCTTAAATAAAGCTTTTTATGCTTATGCCTTGTCATTATCTTTCTGTGTATTATTTCTATACAACTGTATAATATATATTTACATCATCTGGCTGTACTTATCGCACACAGTTCTATGAGAAATTCATTTGATGCAATATAATTCACCCTCAGTACATAAAATAAAGTAGTAATAATGATATTATATGGGACTTTTCCAATTGATTCACCTTTTCAGTGAAATGTAAAAGAAGTCCCCTATTAGAAATTACTTTAAATGGAAGAAAATGTCCTAAAATACAGGTATATGAAGATTTTCCTTAAACCCTGTCTTTTCAAGCTGAGAGCACAACCTGCTTAATTTGTCACTGCAAAGACTGTCCACTGCAGAAAATGCAGAATGGTTTTGCAATAATTATTTTGTACTTCAACATGAATTAGATGTAAGGGTCAAAGAAATTAACATCAGAGTACCATTTAATCTAGGACATTAATCATTGTTAACTCATCTAATTTTACAATTAAACTGAATATTCAATCTGTCAACCCTTCAGAGTATCCAATCTTTTTTGTTCAATCTTAGAATTTTTTTATTTTTATTTAGATAAAAGTTTATTACCAGGAAGCATGTCACTGAACTGTTAATGTAATCAATTCCATTTTATTTTCAAGCCATTCTTGTACTTTACTTCACAAAGTACAAAATTGGATATGATTAGATAATTATTACAGTTTGGTTAGACTGTACGCTATTCACAGTGCTACCAGGAACACGAAACAATGTTATTCTCCAAAACATTATCTTGGGGTCCAACAACAAGCTAGAGACATGGCAAAGAAAGAAGAGGGAAGAAACGATAAGGCACAAAGCCTTTATCTCTGTATTGCTAGTTCCATTTCGGCTGGTATTAATAGCAGCTGAATAATTATCACAGGGATAAGCAGCAGCTGACTGCAAGTGAATGAAAGTACGGTCTCACAAAATTTCCAGCTACAGAAATTCCTGTGGTAAGGCTGCTACTGTCTACGATACCAAGTTGAACAACCAGAGCACAGAAATACAGCATAGCCAGGACCCCAGGATAGCTTGCTATACCTAACAGGGTTCTCTTCCTGATCAGCAATGAAATGAGATAGGCTGCTAACGTGAACTCTGTTCACTGATGCTCTCTGGAAGATAAGGCAATCTACTGCCTTGAGCTAAAACTTCAAAACATAAACTACCCAGAGAAAAGACTTCTCAACTGGCAGCACCTCCCAGCGTGCAGCCTGGCACACCTGACTGAGGCTAATGACGCTGCAGGTTGCAGAGGACTAACTGAGGAAGAAAAACCAAAGATTTTTCACATGGATATGATGCACACACCGAGTACACTTTTCCACAAAACCATCATACAACCTTTGCACTACTGGGCAGCAATGACAACTAACGAGTCGTACCACACTTACTGCATAACCTCAGGAAGAGTATAACCACATTTTATTTTAGAGGACAGTTTCTGAACATGGAAATGTACAACCCAGTAGGGTACCTGACCTCCCAGCAGAACAAGTTTCGCTAGTGTTTGAAAAATAGAAAGAAGTATTTGTAAACATCAAAGGATGGAATCGGCTGTATGAAAATACAAAGAATTGTTTCTATCTTGCCCCAGAAGGTTATAGAAGGATGCAAAGTATAAAATACTACATTTTAAAATAAGTAAACTGGATAACTTGCTCAGTTTAGAGGAGACTGCCATTAAACACAAGCCTTTCATGTTGATCCTCTTCTCCAGGAATGTCATAATATCTTTTGAGGAGAGATCCCAGTCTTCCTTCTACCATTTGTATATTTTTTGAGTGATATCAAGGCTGACAGATGAATATTTATTATTGGCAAATCCAACAAACTTCAGCAAAACAATAAACTTCAACAAAAAACTCACATAAATTCTGCACTTGGGTTAGGTTTAGCAATTATTAATAACCTATCTTGTTTAAGAAATGCTGTTTCTAGTTCAAGAAATGCTAAATACGGGAAAAGATCCAGCATCTGAGACTGTCAGCTGGCTCACTACTGGAAATTACTACTCTGAAGCATTCAGACATCATTAAAAGTGAGAATAATACAACAAGTCATGTTCCTTTCCCTTTCTTTTTCTCCTGTCCTCTATACTAAATCAGAAATCAGAGAAGGATATGACCTCACAGGCAACCTACTTTCTTCTTCTGCCAGTGCAGACTCCATCTCTACGATACTACCCATTTCTGAGAGCTTTTCAAAGACTGTCTTTAAACTATTCTGATGGTTTTTCCTTTGTTAATTTTGATAAATTATTTTACAGTCTAACAGCTCCCTGTAAGTCAGGTTTTCCTGATAGTCAGCCTAAAGCTTTCTCTCATAATTCATTCTCTTAACTGTAAATGTCTGTATTCAGATTCAGTTCTATTTATGCCACACCAGACTGCATCGTTCTTCTGTTATTATAATGTTATGTTTTGAGCTAAAGTATAATTTTTTCTTTCAACTCTTTCTCTAAATGAAAGGCACAATCTTAAACTAAAGTGAATACCTACACTACAAATTATTTTTGCCCCAAAATATCTGTTTGCAAATTTCTGAGATTTATCTTATTTTATTTTCTGTTTGTTTTCATGAGCCTTCATAAAAAAGAAACACAGTCTTTTTGTTTTCCTTGATATTTACACTGTATACTTATTCATTACTACCCTGAAGATCATTAAGGATGCTTGCTTTCTCTTCCAGATTAGTGAAGATATTAAGAAAATACACAACACTACACTACGCAAAAAATATTGTAATAGGACAGCCTGTCCTCTACATACTTTTAATACCTTGAGTTTATTTGTTTATTTTTCCTCTACCTGTAACCCATACCTATAAAATGTATTTAAGTAAGTTGTGTAGAATTACATTTATCTTCCTAATATAAGTTATTAATAAATCTGGGACTGCCACTTGGTCTTAGTTCAACTCTTTTCTTGAGAGTATACTATGTTGCAGCATTTTTTTATTTTATGGTAACATCAAATTAGACTTCAGTGTTAAGTATTGCAGTTATGGCCTGACATTTACACAGTCATCTTTTCCTTCTTCTTCCACATTCTCTATTGAGATGTTATATTTAATCCACAATTACATTTAGAAATTCACACCTATAAATGATTTCTTTTCACTTAAGGCAAAGCCAATCTTACTTTAAATCACTGCAAAAAATAATTAAAAAAGTGTCATTTTTCTGTCACTGCAACTGCACATATGGCTTGCTATCTCCTTAAGGAATGATCAAACTGAATCAAATGTCTTAAAATTCCAAACAATGAAGGCAAAATGTTTCTTCAAAACCACAGTCAGTTCATAGTTACTCATGGTTTGTCCAAGTTGCACACTGCATTGACCCAGACTGACTATAGCAGCCATAAGTGGTTTGGATTCAGTGCAGCATAAACACATGGATAAGGCCACATGCAAAGTCACACCAGGCCCAATAAGACCCCGTGGAATGGGAGAACCAGCAGACTAGATATGAAGCAGCTTAATGGACAAAGAACTACTGGGGATTCCTTGGTACAAAGATAATTTATTATATCTGTGCCTTAACTTTTCACTGCTCTCCCCACTCCTCCCCCTATTATTAGTATCCAAACCCCCATTATCACAATAGGGAAAAGTTCACTGATATTGAACTGGTGATAAACTTAAGTAAATAAACCGCTCAATGCTAATAATTTTTTTGTGTCCTATTATCCCCTCTGTTCTCATAGGAAAACTGCAGGTAGACTACGTACTTGACTCAGTATGTAGATACAGACTGCAATGGGAGTCTTCATCAGGGTCTCAAATATGTAGCTGAATGGACCTTGGCTGCTCTGGGAATGCCACTGTCACAAATGCAACACTGGGGTGTCATTTACTGTAATGCCGCAAATCAAATAAGTTCTAAGAGGTAATTCTTTTTAGTCCCATTCCTCTAATCCAAAATTTAAGGGGAAAAATGTCCTAATATAATGAAACAAAAAGAAAAGGAGGAATTAAATTAAATAAGGCTTTGCCAACACTTACAGGCCATAAATCTGTGGCGCAATTTCCAGTCGGTTCAGATGCATGTACAGCTCAATATCATGTTTCTTCAGCAGATGATCCTGAATTTGGTTTACCTTTGCTACAATAGCAATAGATGGGCCTAAGTCCTGTGGCCTTGCAAATGGCATAGGTGTAATCATCACATCTTTCTCCTGCAGACACAGAAAAGAGTGGGAAAAAAAGAACATCCCATGAAGATTTATTGTCTAAAGGGATTGTGTACAAGAGATTTCGTTTGTTGCAATCAGTGGTTTCCAAATAAACAGAGTAATAACTCATTTCTTTTAAAACCAAAGAGGAATCTCAAGTATTCACTTCTGTGGAAGGTATTGTGGGATTCCCCTTCCCAGGAATGCCAAGGATTGCCCCTCATTTCTGCACATCAATTTTTATGTGCATGCTTTACTTTTCATGCTCCGACAAAGTGTTGACAGCTTTATTTTAGCTTTAATATCAGCAGACTGAGTAAGTCCAGAACAAAGCAGATGAACAGTAACTCAGTAGAGAATATATGCCCTCAGAGGACAATAAATTGCATACCAAATAGGAAATAACTTCTTTTCAAACAATCCTTTCTAAACAGGCTTCCCTTGCTCAGAATATCTGGTGGCTGTACCTCAAAATCTACACAGCTTTGATAGAGCATTAGAAAATTTTTAAAAGAAGAAAGAAACTGAACAATGAGATGAACTTGATGGTTATAAGGCAGTTGGTTGGACCTACGAGTTGTGCAAACTATGTCACGATCTACAGTATGACAAACACCAAGTGAAAACTAGTGGAGTATTAGCATCCCTGAATATTTATAGTGCTTTAAATTTGTCCTTCTTGCAAAGGAGTGAAAAATTATTGAAAACGAGACAGAACGCTTAGAAAGAAATGCAGCAAGTAATGAATGAACTTGAATAGGAAACATGTAAAAAGAAGGATGAGAAATAAAACAAAACAAGTCAAACCTATCAAGAGAAAAATAGGGGGACAAGGAAATAGAGAATTAAGCTGTCAGAAACAATGTTAAAGTTATAAAAGAGTGAAAATGGGAACAGTAAGAAGAGAAGATTTTTGCAACAACTTTGTTGCATTTTGTCATCGTGATTTCTGATCCAAAACCTTCACTTTAAAAAACAGTTTTGGTTTTCTACCTTTCTGCTCAGTATATTGACACAGAAGCATTATCAAGCTCAAAGGGTTAATAATTTTAGAGAATTCATTACAGTTTAAACTGTTGAAAGATTACTTCACTTGGTTTGATACAGTGAAAATAGCATTATTTTTAACATTTAATAACAAAAAAAAAGTTTGTTTTTGCCATATAAACTATCCTCAAGGTTGTTTCCTGTGGTTAGAGTCCCTTTTCAACCCCATTCTCTCCATATCAGCATGTTAGGAAACAGGAAGGAACCCACCCATACTTCAAAATCATTTACAACATGGTTTAAAAGAGTCAAGTGGGAAGTGAACATTTAATAATTTCTACCAAAAAGCCCACTATTTATGTTGCTCTCCTTTGCTTAAAATATTTTTTGTTAATTATTCCATTTCTGTACTGCAGAAAATATGGTATGATGCTGAGCAGTGATTTCAGGTAAAACGTTTCTATTTAAGGATCTGATTGATTATAAATTGTATCTTAAAATCTGCTTAATTGTTGCATTGCTATGGCAATTGCAGCAAAGGGACTGATCTGTCTATTATAGTGTGGTGGTTTTGCCATGCTATTGTGATACCAAGACATATTCATTTAAGATGATCTAGCAAATCACTTGACGAAAACTCCCTCACACTGTCAAATAAAGCTCAATGAAATGGCACACATTCATTTAAAATCTTTGCTGTTCTAACAAATCAGAATTTAAAATAAAACATTTAGGATCTCAGAGGCTAATAAGCAATGTTGCTACTTAGTTAAATACTGAAGTTCTTCATAGTTGCAGGTATGTTAAGAAAGGATATTTCTCCTACTGTATTTTTAAAATTATTCTATTAACCTCTTTATTACCAAGCTGGTAGCCTTCTTTCTACCTTGATTTTTATTTCTCCATTGTATGGCTATTTCCTATTGTTTCAGATTAATTTTGTTATTTTCGTAGTCATATGCTAGAATGCAAAATACTGAAAATGGGTATCTACTAATCTCCTTCTATTCAGAAACCCACTCTTACAGTATGATATGATAACATTACCTTAACGTTAAATGCCAGTCTATAGTAATTTTTTGCATAAACATATAAATTTATCTTTGAAACTAATCACAGAAGTCTGTAACTGTACTGATTTGTACACTGTATATTCTATCAGTGGCACTCATCTGGGGTATGAACTTTATTCTGGTTTATCTGAGCTAGACTTTAGCTTCACCTTGGCCACTACATGCATTTGTAACTCTGATGACTCAAAAGATCTGTGATTTTAAGCTTTTCTTGATTATACAGAACCTTGTATGCAAATCTCAACATCAGAATCTCTCTACTTATTTGAAGTTCTAATATGAGAAGACTAGCTAGTTACTCAGATTAGTCTTTACATCATTAGTTGCCTGTGGGTTTAAAGCCATCTTCATAAAAATACAAGACAGACTCTTAAACACTGGCTCAAGTGCTGAAAGATTCTGAATATCAAAACTAATGCAAGCTTCCTCTGTGCCAAAACCAGAGTTATTTGTCACTTGCAGCATTTGTGCACCTTGGCATAATGCAGCACTGACACATTGCTGACTGTCAGACTGACTGACTATCAAACATAGCTAAGTGCATCCAATAGTATATGCTGGCTTGCCATTTTTAAAAATACGAGATAAGTAAATGGTATCCATCAAAATGCAGTTTATCAGCATCTCAGAAATTAACCCCATTAACAGAAATCTTCAAAGCATGACAGAATCTGTGAGGACAGCAGCTGCAACCAATAACAAAGCCCTGCCTGTCCATGCCTCCTGATTCGGTGCATTCTACCAAGAGCTCTGTGGATGACGAGAGTGCAACGATGTCATGTCTGTTGTCTCCTCTCATGCAATTTGGTGGAGAAAATGACAATACCTCTAGTCAGTTGAAACTGCTCCAAAAAATCACATAGCTGGTGTGAAGCAAACAGCCCAAACAGAAAGATGCTCAAATAAACCAATACAGCCAAGCCGCCAAAATGTTTAACTAGAAATGACTCACGATGCCTGTGCCTGAAGCACAAAAGCCAAGTGGACGTGATACCCTGCCCATACTCACTATATATTAATTTGCCACATGAGAGGAAACACCCTTTTTCTTTTTGTGAGCTTCTAAGTCTTGGAAAAAATTAGAGTGCATGTGTTTAGCCGCCTATTGTTAACACGAAATATAAATGATCAATCCCAAAAGGATGTGGTTCACAACAAAAAGATAAAAAGAGGGATGGCTCAGAATGTGTTATATCGTTTACAGGAGAGTACCAGATTCACCTCTAAAAACAGTTTAAATATGAATACCAGTGAAATGAGGCTGAAAAGAATAGGTAAGTATTAAGAACAAAGTCACGAAATCCTACCCTAAAACATTACCTACCACAACACGAACTGGAATGGCTGGTAGTCAATACTAATACAATTTATATATTCACGCATTTAGGAAACAAATGCTACAGCAGTAAAGAGAGGCTAGGACACGGAACAAGTATAAACCACGGACAGATTTCTCTCATTAACCACTAGGGAATAGAGTAGCTGGAGAAGCTCCTCTAATGGCATTTGGGTGTAATGGAACCAACTGTTAGAGGCTATAAAATGTAACATGTCTCTCAGAGCACATGCTTTCATTGCTTCCTTTGTGAAAATTCAGACTTTATTATGTAGCTAACCCTCAAAGTCATGATTGTAAAAGGCATATGTACAAGAAAGCATTATTAAAGATTATACATGTTTGCAAAGAACAAGAACAAACAACTAGATTTTAATCCATTATCTTTGCACTGTTAATTTTTTATGCCATGAAAGGACTGCAAAGGGCAATGTAAACTTTCACCTTCTACCCAAGTACTGCAAATCTGTAAGCAGACCTAGTTATTGCCTGGAATAAAATTCAGCCTCAGACTCTACCACCTCTGTCACAGAAATTGTAACAAATACATTTGAATACACTGAATTTTGAAAAGCTGTGCTCAGAGAAACGTCTCACAGCTTCACTGTTGAAATAAAAGTGACTATGTAGTAAGTTCATAAAATTTGTATCTCATATGCTTTATCCCTAGCTATTGAGAATTATATGAAAATGCAAATAGTAATTTATAAGTGTAGATAGCTTTGGCCAAGATGACAATGCTCCACAGCTACTAAGATATACACACAGATATATTTACATATTTAAAGAAAATAGATGCTTTATGTAAGTCTTGGGTGAACATCTTTTTCCTCAATAGACTGGTAAAACCACCATTCATACCAGTACTCCCTCATTACAGCTTGCAAATATAGGTTTTGGTGGACATATACAGACACCCAAACCCAACTAAGTTCCTATTAGTTTCTTGTTAACTCTAGATACCCTCCCCATGGTCTATGTAAAAAATGCCGAAAATGAATCTAATGAAACTAATTTTGGAGGCCAACTCTTTTAGGATATAATACACTGAAAGTCTTGGCAATATATGTAATACTGCTGTGTTTTGCTAGAGCCTTCTAAATATGCTCCATCACACAAATAATTTTTCAGAATTAAAAAAAGAGAGAAATGTACAGAGGGAAAGAGACAGTAAAAAAAGTATTCAAAGAAAATCTCGATTAATTGACTGAGGGAATTGTCCCTCATGCCATACATGAAAAAACAGTTTCAGGCAAGGACTAGATGGTTTCTTAAAAGTCCCCACAATGGGGAGTTCAGTAGAACTAAACTCAGAACACACCAAAAGGTTTCTTATGAAAAGGAGAAACATACTAAATACTGTGGTGTCTGTACCAATACACAAGAGATCTGAAGGCACAGGCTTTCCCTCTGTTTGAATAGTCTAAGAAGAAAAAAAGTAAGGAAGTGGAGTGATGATGTCAGGGAAAGACGCACCCTGATCTTTGATGGACAGTCTATGGTTAAAGTTTTGCTTTCACAGCAAATTGTTTACATTGTAAACAGCTGAAAAAAAAATCAAGCCTCAATATGTTAAACACTGCCTACAGGCATTTATTTAAGATGACATTTGCACAGGTTTTGGGCACACAGAAGTGCCTATGACAGGCACTCCTTCCAATGCTACAAACATCACTTATACATAGAAAAATCTGTGTTTGCACATTTGGTTTTTGGTTACCAAGTGATCTTTCAGCAGATGGGAACTCTCACCTGGAAGACTTTCCTCAAGAGCTTATGACCAAATTCTGAAGAACCTTTGTAAACTTGTTTGAGCCTGCTTTAAAACCAGATCATTTAACAGACATCTCATTAGCTTTGAATAACTTCATTCATACTAAAAATCATACTTGCTTAAAAATACAGTAAGTACATTTTAAAACAATATTTACCTTCTGACTGTCATGTTCAAAAGTTGAAAACCAATGTTCTGCAGTTTTCATAAGACGTGTGAACATTGCACTGAAAGGGAACAACCAAGAAACTCGGTGTAAAATAACGTGTTACAAACAAGAGCAAATTAAATGTAAAGAAAGTTGTTAAAACTTACTAGGCATCATGTTCCAGATATTCAGGATTCAAAAGAACTTTCATTTCCTCACTGAAAAAGGCAACAGACAACAATCCAAATGTGAATGTTTATTTTTGGTCAGCGTTCTGCATATACCATTACGTATTTATAAGCCAACTTTCATATAAAGTGCAAATGAGAAAACTAGCCTTTTTAATTAAAAAGAGCAACTCCATTGAACAAATGAAGTCTTTCCTTTTTATAAAGATCAAAAACAAATTAGCTGCCTTGTCTGTACTACAATGAAGTAACCATCTAATTATTCCAAATAACAAATTACTGAATGTCACAATGTATTATTTGAATATGCTTGATCTAGAATAATTGATTGCTGCACAATCTATCACTGTTTGTCCCAAACAAAAAAAAAATATGGTTACTGGTCAAATATGCAGTATCAAAACATTAATTTATTTTGTTTTAATAGCCTGTATTTTTATTGTACTTTAACAGCAATTAATCAGTGACAGCACCTCTTTTCCATCTACTTTGCTGCTTAGCTCTACTTTTTCAATGGGGATAGAACAGAATGCTATGCATAACACATGGTTATTTTAAGTTATTTAGCACTGAAGAGCATCTTCTAGGTAATTTCAGGATATCTAAGGACAGACATTGAATAAAAACATACACTTGTAAATAATCTTTACGCTTAACCGCCTTTGGGCAGTCATGTTGAGGGGTACTAGCAGAGGTTATATTATACAGTACATAATTACATTGATTTTTTATTCCCTGCTGGACTCCAAAAGGGAATGCAAAAAACCCAAATGAAATTTCCAAAATATCACAGGAAGAAAACCTTTTTTGTGTGTGTTATTTGTTTGTTTCTTAATAAAAACAAAAGGCTTGCATATAGGGCAAGAGAAAAGCATCCGAATTTGGTTAACAATCACATGTAATGTAATATTTCATACATATGTGTATGATCGCATTTATATTTACATACACATATTTGAATGAAATGGAAAATCAACACCTAAACTTAATGTTACTACTAAGTCAAAGAACAGTCAGACACTGCAGCTACAGCACTGCAGGTGATGAAAGTAGTATCAATCACAATAATCTGTCGACACTGATTAACTTCCCTTTTAAGATACGAGGAGCAAGAGGTGGTGGGAATGTCTGCTCTATGAGTGTAGTTCCCTACATTCTCCTCACTGCAATGACAAAAACGAAACTACTTCTGGCAATAAGAACGAGGTGAAACTGCAGGTAAGCTTTTTGATTAAGGTTCTTCCTGGGTTTCTTGTCTCCCCATTTTTTCGCCAATTAATATCTGTGAAAGGGACAATGTCTAAATTTCAGATGCTGTAGTAGGGAAGATGAAATAAGGACATTCCCATCTAAGAATGAGGATGCAATGATTTCTGATATCAATTTATGAATTATAAACAAAGAATTATGGAATGCATATTTATAAGTTATATTGCAGCCAACTAACTTATTTTTTAAGAAAGTGGGCTTTTAATACTGTACAAATAAAACATAATGCTTGCCTTGGTTGTGCAGCTTCACTGGCATGTGAAAAAGCCTGGTGGTCACAATGTAGGATAAAGACAATGGGAGCTAAAAGTTCATGCATACCCTAAACATAAAATGAAGCAAAAGTATCATTAGATTTTTCAGTCATATAATAGTTCTTAATGCATAGCATCAGGCACACAGCAATATTAGGTGAAGACTAACTAAAAGAACGAACATTTACATTCTTAACAGAATGGTTTCATAATCAATGGCTTTTATCTTAAACTCTGATTAAATCCAAGTGTTTATTCTTCTATAATATACAGAAGCAAGTTATTCTCCCTTTTTCCAGCACAACACACAACAAATCCGCAATGGTAGGCAACCCTGCACCTGGTAGTTTACTTCAAGATCTATGTTCATAAATATGAATTTTATTTATGATAATTATAATCATGATCTACAGCACAAAGATCTGCAATAGGGACAAATTACAAAATTTAAAATTATTTTTTATTTTATAATGTTCCAAAACCATAGATAAAAGTATAACAGGATGCTTCAAAGGAGACAAGGGCAGCTATTTAGGAAAGAAAATGAAACTCCCATTTCTAAGGACATGAGAATTAAAGTAAGTTTCTGGGTTTTTGTTGTTATGTCAACATTCAAAATAAAGTCAATAAGCAATGATTAAACAATACATAGGAGCCCCGGTACTGTTCCACTGCAGAGTATACTTATATATGCAATCTGTATTAAGCTACAGGAAAAATACAGAAACATGCAGGAATCAGAACATAAAAAATGGGTGGACAGTTAAGGACTTGGGTCAGCATTAGCAGCTACTTTTACCCAGAGCTCAACAGGAACAAAAGAGGAGTCAGTCTTGATTTGCCTTGATTCACCTGGGGCTTGTCAAACTGTTACCAGGAGCAGAAGCAACCGCTTCAGGAAACAAGCAATCCAGTTGGCAAGCAGCAATCCACTGACAGGTACAACTACAGCCTGCAGAATGAAACCTCATCTTCAGCAGACATTCAGCCCCTTCCCTCAGGTTACCTGCAGGGAAAAGGAGGATTTAGGGCATCACAACTGGGGAATTTGGTTACCTCAGAGGAGTTGGGATCCCAGGGGTGGACTAGAACAGCAGGTAGGAGCAACGCAAGCTACAGTCTGGGGCAGGGTTCAGCCATGCAAAAGCAGGGGGGGAGCCTTTCAGTGATGGAAGGGACATGGGATGAAGAATTGACATCTGTCTGTCTGCCTCTGGACAAAAGGATCACTCTAACGGAAGAGAACTCCTGACCTCAGCCCAAAAACACCAAATACAGCCAGGGCTTGGTGCCAAGCACCCAGGTTACTCCTGTTGGGACTGGCTCTGGCTGGAGTCCTTGCCCAGCTGTAGGAGGAAGAGCATGCTGCCAGCAGTGCTCCAGTTCAAAGGTGCAACTGCTTCGCCAAGCAAGTGGAGCCTCAGTCCCAACTCCTGGTGGGTGCTCTGGACAAGACAGGGGTTCCAGGAAGACTATCCTGTTGGCAGAAGGAGCACTGGGCCTGGTCCATCGAGCTAATCAGCATTTCAGGTTGCTGTTAGGAGTACATGATGGGACCCCTATCAGGAGCTGTTCTACTTTTATGCTTGCAGTTCCAAGCCGGGAAGACTCTGCACTTGCTTTTCCAGCCCTTCCAGTGATGGACAGATATGAGCAATGAAAGTGTTACACGCTTATGAGCTACCCTGCTGCTGTGCTGGTATATCAGCTGGTATTTCATGCAGTATTTGAGGAGTACTCAATATCATCAGTAAGTTAGATTATCAGCTTCATATCTATCAAACAGATCCACTAACTACTAAAACCCATTAACTTTTATTGGAAATAATGGGGATTTTCCTTAAGTGGTCCAAATTGACTCAAGAAGTAGATGTGGAAGCCCTCTCTAGATCATTAATTGTTTTGAGTATGCTTGGATACTTGTTAGTGATCTTTTCTGTTGGTAAGAGCAAATTCCAATACCTAGCAGTGTTGAGGAAAAAAAAAAAGAGTTTTGACAATTTCTCTGTTTGCCATCAACTGAAATCCTATGCAGTATAATTTTAATTTCTTCAGGATTGAGACGACCGCTATAGCCTCAATGGTAGGGCTGAAGTTTGGATGTTTTCTTTCTCTTTCTATTTCTGAACCTTTAGG
The DNA here is from genome assembly GCF_022539395.1 of Myiozetetes cayanensis. Taxonomy (NCBI): domain Eukaryota; kingdom Metazoa; phylum Chordata; class Aves; order Passeriformes; family Tyrannidae; genus Myiozetetes; species Myiozetetes cayanensis. The sequence goes on along the minus strand of NW_026086604.1, from coordinate 115,205,806 downwards.
GACCACTTTAAAAGATGAAGACTAAATAGAAATTCAGTTAGGAAAATAAAAAATAAATCCAATAGCTATTTGACTTCAGAAGCTGATGTAAAACACAACAAGTTGGTTAGATTACAAATTGACAAGGTTAGATTTCTTAAAATATTATGGTCATACCAAGGGGGAAAGGAACAGGAGAAGCAGGGAGATAGGTCCAGGGTTAAATAATATGTAAGTGGAAAAAATATTCAAACAAACTGTAAATAACCAGGGTTGTACTTTCACACGTACAGCCCTTGGTTAATTAACAGTTCCACATCTAATATTTTATTCACCCTGATTTACTAAACATGAAATTGGAGAAATGGAAATGCCAAAAACCTGACTATCTAATAAAACTACCACCTAAGCTGTAAACATATATGCTGAAGAAAAAGAAAGAGGACATAAAATAAGAATTAGTTATAAAAGATAAAAGCACATCACACATTCTTCTAACATAATAATATATCAAGTCAGTAGAATCATAATGTGGCTGCCCACATATAACAAAACCAAAACAAACAGATGATGAAATATCAGGATTTCAAAAAGATACCTCTGATCTTTCAGTTACAAGACTACTTCAAATGTTTAGAGATTTTTAGCTTGGCAAGAAAAGCTACCAGTGTAATATGCATACACATATTTTTTCAATGCTGCAGTTTACTAAAACTCTTTAGTGTTAATAAGTAAGTTGACAGAGCTCAGATAATTTTATGACACTTTCCAGCTACAACAAAGTATTGATTTCATAATACAGTCTATGGTTTAGAAAGAAAACCAGAATTATAGCATTTCTACAATGACAAGTGAATCAATGCATTTCAAAATTATATTGACTTCTCTAAGGGCAATCAAATCATGAACAAACAATAGTTAGCCTAGTGATTCAGCTTAATTTTCACTATTTATTTTCAGCGTAACTAGGATCAAAATTTTGGCACCAGTCTTGCAGATGAACTCCAGGAGTAATTTTTACATATTCTTAAGTACAATACACTATTCTCTTTAGACTCTATATTTACTGCTGCTATTTAAAAATTCAGTGATCCCAGAGAGGATTCTGTCTTTAAAATCTGTAACACAGCTTCACAACATTCTGCTCCATTTGACTAGGGAGAGAAATATCTTTTTCCTCATCAAATAAAATGCTACTTTACGCTGGCCAAAAAAACCACAAACCCTACTACAAAGACAACTTGCATGCATATATGCATATTAAACAAACATTATTGATTGCTTCTTCCAAGACTATATGCTGATGCTACGTAATTTTTTTAATAGAATGCTATAAACTCCAAATACACTTTATTTACATTTTTGTGTATGCAAACTGTCAAGGAACTATAACTTTTTCAAATATTTAGGAAGTAACAGTGGGTATGGACACATACTGACAGACAGTCATCATAAGTCTTCATTTACTGGCCAAGTTTAATAATTCTAATGGCAGTTGTAGCTTTTGTATGTAGCCATGTAAATGAGACAGAAGAATTCTCATGGACAGAGGAATTTCCCATGATGGAAACTGCATATGAAGAGAAACTCCCTACTTTGGGCTTTGTATTCAGGTCACTGTGGAGAGAGCAACTTGAAGACGATCTGTTACTGATGAATTAATGGTAACTTCCATTGTTTTCTCAAATATATGCCAGGCTTGATATAGTGGAAATTATTATGGGAAGTGGGGCTTGAGTCAGTGGTAAAAACATTAAGCCAGGAACACTGTCTAAAAGATAGGTATTTGATAAAAGATGGAAAAAACATACCCTGTCACCACAACAAACTATTTCTTATCAGCTAATTAACAGAACGAGCATTATTTAAAAAAAAAACCAAATACACAAACAAACAAAGCCACCCTTATAAATTGAGAAAAAAGCAAAGCTCCTAATAAAAGTAACACCTCCACAAAAAGAGAGGAAAACCACAATCACTTGCTATTTCATGGACTTGGCACAGCAGCACAAGACTTGTGTGATATACTTAACACACTTCAGAGAGGTTAAATCATGATCCAAAATTATTTAATTTTCTGCACTTCACCTCTCCTCTTCATCTTGTAGCAGCCCCTTCCCAGAACTACCACACTACTGACGCACACCAGTTGAAAATAGAGGTAAAGAAGTTTTCTTTGTCAACAGCCTGTAGGCTCACAAAATTGAACCTGTTCTTTTATCTGCCTATGTTCATTTAGCCCACCAAGCAGTCTTTATTAAAGCTGAGGCATCAGGCAGTCAAAGTTCATTAATACCATTTATATAATCTCTGCAGTTTCAATTAACTCAGCAAGACATTCTACTACATGATAACAGTCTCATTAATTCAATAAAATCCCATAACTATTAACAATATGGTCTATGTTAAACGGGGTGTCACCTAGTAGAAAATAATAGCTTTAACAGCTTGTGATGAAACGCAGGGCTTTTTTTTTTTTTTTGTAAATTTGATCTGGCTAAATATTCCATCCTTATATAGAAAGGTATTATTTCTTGGTAAGGAATCAAGAGGATTTTAAATATGTGCAGAGGGTAATTAAGTCCTTTTAAGTCATATCAAAGAGTAAAATAATACTTCTTGTTCAATAAATGATAGACTAAATTAGCTGGAATGTGTGCTTCCATTTTCCCATCATCAGTACTCTGACCTATATTCACTAGAAAGAGGAGGCTGAGTACTGCTGAAGTACTTTCTTCAGCAGTGCTCTTCAAAATACAGCTGATAGATCTCATTTTTGCTGTTCTCTTGCAAGACTACTCCTTGCTCACAGTGTGTCCAACACGAGAAGAGAATCAGCTGATAGATGTTTCATATGTTTGATAACTACATATTTGATTTTTGATGTAGTCTGTAAGACAGTTCTTCAGAAATAACTGTTCCTTCAACTCATGTGTCCTTTGTTTCCAAGAAACATCCCTGTTCCCTGGCTTGAGTTCAGAGTGGTCACAGACTATGCCTGCGAGCATAGATTGTCTTATAAAATTCTTCCCATTTACTTAATCTCTGTATTTTTGTCATGAACAATTTTCTGTCTACCTAAAGCTGTCTGCTGTACAGTTTATCCTTTGTCCATGCACACAGAGTATCCCTTGGTTTGTCAGTCTCTACTCAGCCTACAGATAACTGTGTAAAGAAATAAATACAAATACACTTTAGTTGATACCGTGCATATCGGTCTTGCTACAGGAATTTAGCATCAAGGTAATACTTCTTTCAAACCCATCAGAAAAACGTTACATTAATTTAGGCTGCATCCCATGTGGATGCACAGTTAGTGCAACTTTAAAGGTTTCTTTACCATTTTATCAAAATTCGTTTGAGCAGACTCTGCTTCAGGTAACACTGTGAAAGTGTTAGTTTGTAGCAGCCTTATCCTTCAGTCAAAGGGATTTTGTCAGCTGCATTGTATTTGGATGCTACAGGGTTAGACGATGTATTCACTAAAACAGTGCATGGCTTTAGCTCTTTGAGGAAGAACTTAAAATATTACATAAAACTTAAAATAGTGAACTTTGACTAAATTTCAGAAGTCACTCTGCTTTTTGTTTATTCAGTACCATTTTTAATCCTGCTGTATACTTTCTTTCTTTACCTAGGCAGAGAAAGCCTTTGGTTTTTTCTTTCTTAACCAAGACTGAAGAAAAAGATGTTTGTAAAGAAATATGAAGTTAGAAAACTTAGCAAGCTTGAAGAAAACAATTTGAGCTACTGTGTTATGAGGAAAAAGCATATGTTATTCAATGAGCTTACTTTTCTTACTATCCAGCTGACAAGCAGCTCTTTGATTACTTCAGCATTATGATACAACTTCAGATACAACACAGCTACATTATTGTCAAACCATATAGAAAATGTTGAGTCAATGAATGCCACCTGTACAGTATTTTCATTACCTGTTTATAAAGCAACTGCTCATTTTCTCTGGCGTAGCAGAACAGAACATCTGTAAGAATTTTCCTTACATTCTCTTGCTGGAAATACTGCATTTCAGGAAAGCTGAAAATGAAGCAATACAGTGAAAGTAAACAACAGAGTCCACAGAATGTCAGTTGCTGGTCTTCTAGAAAAGGTTTTTTATCTAAGAGCATCTCCCTTGTCTGCTTTCCCACCGCTCTGTGAATTGTGGATGCTGCTAGAGTAAAATACTTCTAAAGAATTGCTACAATTTTTTTGCAACCAAAATTATGAACCATGTTCTTTCATATACATCAGTCTGCCACACAGGTATGATGGTAACACCAGTTATATTTAAATAACTAAACCCTTTTAATATTATGATAGCTAGAGATCTGCAAGAATGAAATACAATGGGAGAAACAGAAAAATGGAAGACAGTATGTCAAAAGAAGGATTTACACAAAGGTTCAACATTTCATGAATATTTGAAAAATATTTGGAAAATATTATCATCTAATGACATGATTATTCAAATATCTCATAACTGACATGAAAACCAGTATCCTAGACTCTCATAACTCTTACTGGTATCTGTTGTGATACAATACAATTAGGTATTTCACTGTCTTTAACAACCATTGCAAATAAGCTTTATAATTATGAAATAATTTGATTCTCTGGCAGGGTAAATATACTAAGTGGAATAGAATGAAGTGGATCTTGTGTGAGAATAAGAAAAAAAGCTTCTGTAAAAATCCTGTTACGTGAATATAATCTAAGAAAATGTAAATATTTCTAGTTTGTGACTACTCTGGAACAACTCTCACCTGTGTATCCTGCTCCTCAACTGCTGGAGGTAGGAAATAAAGTGGTTATCAGGACATTCTTAAAACTAGAACAAGTGCACAAACAAAGGTCTTTTCCTGTTTACTGGAGAAGTAACCAGGCAAAAAATGTTCCATAAGCAACCACCTCAAACCACATTACTCTGCAGCTATACAGAGAAATAACAAATAAAGCCAAAAAATCTAGAAAGGTAAAATACTAAAAAGAAAGGAAAAGGTAAAGATTTTTCTTAGTCTTTCTGGACAAAGAAAACCAGAAGAATACTAAAAAATACAACAGTGGTAGGCCTCAGGTTAGACAGCTGAAATAAAGGTTTTGGTATTGTCAGTTTTAAAAATAAATCACACGGATTGAAGATAAGGTTTCCTGAAGCCAGTTTTGTTTTTCCTGTTTCCCAGGTCTGAGCTACAGAGCTACACTTTAGACCAGTTGTATTAAGGCTCTTGTAAAGCCTGTCACAGAGAATAACATAGAAATAATAACATAGAAAATGATAATATATTACTTCAGATAAGACTATTAGTGTTGATAATTACTGTGGTCATCTCACAAAGGTGATGACAAGTAAGCACAAAACCAGAACTAATTAAGGCCAGAAAGGTACTTTGAAATCCTTGGATGAAGGACTTGAACCAAGAGCCAAGGCAGAGAAGACACCGAAACTTAAACATAGCGATGCTGAAATCCTGAGAGAGGCACTGGGATGAGAGGTGTAACGTTTTCCTGGCACCTGGTGGAGCTAATAGTAGACCAACATTTGGAAACTTGTATGCACTTGTAGTAATCACATTACTGTAAAGGAAGGACACAGCTGAGACCAAAAGTGCATTACAGCAGATGGCAATCGACATAATTTAGGGGTTTGAAGAGATTATTTCTGAAGGACTGTTATTCAGGCCTGCCCTATAAAGTTTAGGAAAAGAAGACTAACAAAGAAAACTCAAAAATACACAGAGATATCTGTGAGGATCTAGTAATACCAGAGATTGTGACAGAAAGGATAATAACGAACTCAGAAATAAGCTGGTTGAAGTATTAATTATAGTAAATGTAAATAGAAGAGATCATGAGGGAACTATCAGTTCAGGATGGATTTTTATGGAGAATGTCATTTTATGATTAAAGCTCTGTCTTAGGAAATACAGTATCCTCAAATCAGCAAGGTAAGAATGCTTTTCATGAACACGAGAATATTAAAGTTAATTACATTTCTGAGAAAGACTGTATAAGGACATGGGAAATTTGCTAGACTGTTTTACCACAACTGCTACAATCACACAATAGCGCATTCAAGTCTCTGCTTTCTGAAAGTGAAGACCAGGGTGAGTTAGTTACAATTTTTTAATACATTTCTTTAGCTAATTTAGGGGCCCCCACACCAGAGGCAGCCAGAGTTTGACACAGAAGAAACTCAGGCTGGCAAACAAATAACAGGATGCACAAAAATACTCTATGAAACAAATCTGGTGGCAGACAGAAATGAGGCTCTAAACCACTGCCACAGAGTGACCACACTTCTTCATGAACAGATTCAATCCCCTGGCATTCCCCAACCTTCTTACTCAGGTGGAAGGGGGAAAGCGACTAACCGGAAAAAAGGGAAGATATTCTTCCAACTGCAAAGATTGGTAAAGAATAACAATAGCTGCCCCCTCGGTTGCTCACCTTGGTTTTTCTTTTTTGTTTTGTTTTTTTTTTTAAGGAATAAATCAATGTATAAAGGAAGCTTTCACCCTTCTAGCAGTTGGACCTCTTACTGGATTTTGCCTCCTATGTTCATAACCAATGGACCGCTGTTTCTTCCTATCTCTTCCATATACTTAGGAAGGATGTAGCTGACTAATGGCTTCTCCACTACCTTTTTATGTTGGAATTTTTTTTTAATTATTTTTTTTATTTAGGAAATGGAGAGTTCTGAGCATCAGCACCTCTGCCACAACTCATCTTCACACAGCTTGCATTGTCCTAAACTGTGATTGTTACTCCTGAAGCAGAAACTAAGTAGATCAATATGTAAAAATACTAGTACAAAAGAGAAGAAATCCACTTGATTAGTTTACTGGGAATGCCCCCCTAAGCATTTTGGTTTCTTAGCATACTGGAAAGACGGTAATGAAATCTAGCCATTTACAATCCCATGCACGCAATGCGATGCCAAAAAGTAAACTGGTATTTTGATTTGAGCTAAATATCCTTGTATCTGCCAATCTGATGATTTCCATTTCTGTTGAATATTTTTTTTAAAATTCTTTTTTATCACTTCCCTTCTTAATCATCACGAAATAAATCAGCATTGTTCTTTGGTACATCTTTTCAATGACTGTAATTAATCATTGCATTCTTTAGTCTCTTATGAGTTACTATGGTGCCATTTCATACACACCTTTCTTTCTTAGTGGAATAACAGAATGCAGTATTATAGTCATAACTTGGTTGGTATTGGTCCGTTGGTACAATCTACATTGAAAGTAAGGGTTTTTTGCCTTACAGTAAACTTCCCTTACCCTCCTTCACACCCTCATTTTCAGAAGCGTCTCACTTAAGACAGAAAGGGTGTTTGGTTCCAAATCAGAAGTATACATTTCTAGACAGCTGAAGGAAAAACCATTCTGAACCTCTCAACAACTGTAAAAAAATAAGTCAGGAATTAAATCAGCCAATTATTTAGAAACATTGATCACTAATGAGTTAGGGCTAACTTAACAATATCCTCCCCTCCCTTCCTTGTAAATATTGGACATTATTATTATGCAACAGGAAAAAATTTGTATGTAGACATTATAGACTGCATTTCTCTCACCTGACTTTAGGACACTACAGTTTTTTAGGCACCAGTGAACTAGAAGCCTTTTGTAGTTATTGAAGAAAAACATACTACTCTACAATGTGACTTATCAGACTAGACTTTTACTTTAGTAAGAGATGATTTGTGTACTAGAATTCTCTGGGTATTTCTCTATAATTTCTCTAGAATTCTCTGGGTATTTCTCTCTGGGTAATTCTCTACAGCATGACTAGCCCAGCTGTGAGTATGAGGGTTTTACAGATTTTATTGTTACGTGAGATAAGGATTCTGAAAACGCATAGGAACACACATGCACACTTATCACACTTCCTTTCAGATATCAAAATCCTGAAATTTAAACTAATTTAAACCAATACCAATTTTAACAGTGTAATTTTAGCCACTCTTCCTGTCTAATGTTACTTTAGGGAATTTGAACAAAAACATTACAGAGCAAATTTTTTACTGCTTTGATAGCTGGGACTCTAGTTTGCTACTCTCTGTGCAGTTAGAACCACTCTCTACAGCATTATTTACTTGATGCTGTTGGATGATGGAGGACTGAACTAGATGACAAAAAATATAAAAATATTAATCAAATTCAAACTCCAGAAATTGATTTAAAGAACGGAAATGAAAAGTGAGGGTACTTACATTCCATAACCAAGGAATGTAGAACTTACTGCTTCTTACACTACTTTTAGTTTACAAACAGATATATATGTATAAGTAAAATGCACACCTTGTTTTATGATTAGGCAAACAACAAGTGTACATATAAATGCATGTAGTTTATCAAATAAATTCATGTCACTGAGAAATTCTGCTTCTTCATTGCTTGACTCATTTTACTATTGATTGCACGATGTATATTGCTATTGTTTCAAGTGGACATTATTTCGTATAAATACATAAATGGAAGTTTCTTTAGTCACTATTACTAATATTAGTGAATGCTGCTCTGCCTAGTGCTCTGCCATTTGCCACAGTGAGAGCTCTGACGTTGTGTGTGTGTATATATGTATTTTTAAATAATAGTCTTACATCTACCATAACCTCTACACAACTTTTCATTCTCCAATTATAGTTTAGATATGTATATATTTTAATCTTAGAACATCCTGAACTGTTTCCTTTAACAAACAAAAAATACCATCTGTTGTGAGAATGCACAAGAAAGTATACTCAGATTTTAATTATACATCTCATGGCAAAATGCATTCAAGAATGGGCCTAGGGACGGACATATAAAATATTCCAAAACCAGACAGCAATGATTTCTTCTGCATGACTTGGTTTCTGTAAATGAAAACGTGTGAGCTTGGGATTTGTAAAATCTATGACTATCACCACTTTTTTTCAAGTTATAAGGAAAAGTATTTGCCATACAGTAAAATTTCACGTAGTAGCAAATCAGTAATTGAATTTAATTATGTTTACATATCACTCAGTGCTTCCACTCTGAAAAGAAATATTTTCAGGAACTGAGTGTTCTAACTCAAAGAACTTCCTAAACAGGAATGACCTAAGGGCCAAGAAGATGAAAAAATAATCACAGTAATATTAGGACAACTTTTAAAAGGCATATGTGACAAATAACACTAGAAAAGTGATAAATAAAAATAGAACTACTCAACTTCTGTAGATAAGTGACATTTCCCTTACTAATTACAAACTGCTTTTTTATTATTGATTGAATTAAGTGTTGTGAATTAAGAAAGTAATCTGTTCAATCTTTTATTATGATTATAATTTAGTTGAAAGACCTTTCGGTTTCTCTTACCTTCTCTTTGCTTCATACAGAAAACTACTTTATATTTCACACTGTAGTACATCTCCTAATATCTTAATTTAGAAGAGCTTTTCTTCAATGATACCAATAAATCTCCAGGATTTAATGTTCAACTAGATTTTCTCATTTTTCACTCCATGAAAGCTGTATTTTTATACATTTAATGTATGTTTCCACACATTCATGTTCAACAAACCTGACATTTACAGTAACCAAAGTCAGGAAAACACTGTATAACATATATCACATAAAGATGTAGAATATAAATTTATATAAAGAAATTTCTTTAAAGATCTACATACGTTCTTGTCACATCTTGCTCAATCATTGCTCGAAGCTCTTTATCCTGGAAAAATTTATTCCAAAGACTCTGAAATAAGGAAAAATAATTGTATGAAACCTGATACTTAAGGCTTATAAACGACATCAGCAAAGTACTGTACAAATATTAACTAATTAATCCTCAACATTCCTGGTAGATAGATGTATCAATATTATTACGGGTGATAAAAAATGGTGGTGACCAGCATAGCATATCTGAGAAAGTCAATTTAGATCAGAGATAAAAACATTTAAGTTCCTGGATCCTTGCTCTAGGCTCCTTCCATTCGCTCACTGGCTGTAGGTTTTTGAGCCACTTATATGGGGGCCTATGAAGAATATTTAAAAAGGCAGAGTAAACTCAAACTTACCAAGTAAACCAGCAACTCAACTGAAAAAAATCAGTTTTTCACTCCAAGAAAAAGGTCCATAACACCATTTCTCCTATAACTGTATGAACTTTATTGGAAGCTGCTGTTAATATCCATAATAAGATATTATTTGGAAGTAAGCTAGTTTGTTTTAGTGGAGGCAAAATCAAATAAGGAATGTATGATGATCAAATATGTACTATGAAAACGACATCCTTATAATACACAGTGAAGATCAAGCTTGGGCATTCTAAAAAAGTTCTGACAGGGAAAATCACAGTGTTTAAAGCCCACTGCAGTATAAAAAATATTAAATAAAGGAATGCAAAGGAGGTTTAGCCTCTTCTGTATCTTTCTGTGACCGTTTTCATCCTCTTTCTTTCAATTCCATGTTCTGTTTAGAAATATGTTGCAAAAGCTAACCTGAAAGAAGTCAGGAAATGCTGCTAATTGAATGGTCCACTAAGACTATTGCAAAAGTATTCTCTACTGTAAAGGGATGGTAGCTTGGCCATATGGATCAAAATACAGAAGGAGCAAAATTTATACTGGTCTTCATGCAGGTTAGGTTAGTTTTCAGATAGCATCAGCACCAGTGAATGAAATACTGTACAAAGGGAGTGTCTACAATACTTCCACAATTTTTTGCTTCCCTGTAAACAATTCTTTGGCATGGTGGCTTATGATTCAGAGAAAGCAAAGAGAAAGTAAATTAACATTAGTAAATTAATATTACGAGAGGAAGGTAAAATAACAGAAAGGAAAATGTTAATTATCTTCTATATTTCTGTTTCAACTAGGAAAAACACTGCAAAATCACAGTGTCTTAGATAAAGTGAGTATCTTTTTAACTCACAACTCTTTTCATGCAGCTAGATCACATTTGAAACTCCCCTGTCCCTGCTCCCACCCTGGTCCTTTGGAGCGAAGGATGAAGGAAACAGAAGCTGCCTTGCGAAGAGGAAGGGAAACGTTGAATACACTGAATGGGTATAACATCAAGTCATGGCAGAGGCTCAAAGGCACTTTGTTCTTCATTCCTGTGTCTGATTTGGCCTGTGGCTTTGTTTCACAGATTAAACCCCTGCCACATACTCTGACATGTTAAGCTTTGTCTTCTATCTCCTAAAGACACCACAGGCAGAAAGAAGATTGTGCTAATGTGTATAATCACAAACTACAGCAGAAACACTTTAAATCTTCTACATTTGACACAACTTTCTGTCCAGCTGGATGCAAGAATAGTTTGATGACGTGCACAGTCACACCAGCTGCAGAGCTTTCTCCTTCTAAATTAAATAAGCAGCACAGTACCACACTACAAACAAAAGTATGGGCTTCCATTCATGGACAAAACAGGAGTATCACTAAAGATATCTGACAGTCTTTTCAGGTGTAAATCTCCTAAATGCAGACTCTTAAATGCAGCCTCATGGTATTAAGTTATTTTAAAAAATTGATAAAAAAGAATTTCGATGGTAACAGAAAAGCTTACAGATATGTGCTAAAAACTACTTGAAAAACTTTTCAGGTATAACAAAAAGCAGTAAAAAACCTCCAAGGATGAACAGTCTTCCAGAGGAGGGTAGTTTGCTATTTGCTGTTAAGAGCATTCACTTCACATTGACTGTTTAAACTCTCCTCAAAACAGAGCCATTTTATGTATAAAATGAAAACACACAGTGATAAAAAGCACATCAGGTAAAGAAAGGATTTGCTGTGAAACTGTACTTATAGTCCAACACTGATTTTTTGTTTATCACAGTCTTCCCTGCGATAAGCCCTGAAAAATCAGAATAGCAACATAGAAATGTGCATTTCTAGTTGTTCAGCAGAACCTGTGAACCAATTGTTAACACAAGCCAGTCTGGAAATTTAGGAGGGAAATTTTAGCACCTGCCATTTTGCAAGAACTCCCTTGTGTCAGTATGAAGATGATGAGAATTTTAGTAGCATGTGTTGATAGAACCAAGGGTCAACCTACCCCCTCGTCCTGAGAGAGTGGGTTGTTGATTATCAGATCCTGCTGTCCTGCTTTCCGAGGGTTGGTAATGTGCTAGGTAAAAACAGAAAAAAAAAAAATCAGATCTTCTTCTGTTATACTATAAGTATTAATATCTATGTCAAAGTAGAAGAACAGAGTTTTGTACCAACTTACAATTTCTTTGATCTTATTGTAAGAAGTTCTTAAGTCTGAAGTAGTTTTAATCCATTGACTTCTATCTTGGGGTAGAACCTCTAGAAATAACTATCAGCAAAACAAAATAAATTCATTAAATTTCATCAATTTTACATAGCTTTTCATATAAATACTATCAGATAGCACAAACCATCTCATAAGGAAAGAGAAAGCAAAGACCTATAAAATACTACTGATTCTAGTACTTTCCCATTCACAAATAAGTAGCTAGAAACAATAGCAGTTCTACAGTGTGAAATAAATGCATTAAATTTGACTGAAGCCACAAACTCCAGCTTTGTAAACTGTTGTAATTTCAGTAAAGTTGACTGAGACTTCCAAAGCAGACACAAAATGGAAAGAGGTGAAAATAAAGATAGAACACTTGAAGCTATTTACGTAACACTGATGATCTAATGCAAGGTGCTTAAAACCAAACATGAATGTGGAGCAGAAACCAAGCACTGAGATACACCCTACCTAAGAAAAGAAACATGCTCCAGAATTCTGCAAGACAGTTAGGAGAGTCAACTTTGCATCCTTGAGCATGCATACATCTCAGATCTTTCACATGTCTCTTTAAAAAGGGTTAGAAAGAAACACCCATTGGAAAATACTATATAATTGCATATGAAACAAGGAAAAACCCCAGTATTTTCTTGCTTTTTAAATGTTTTTATTTGCACACTGTAAGGTGCTAAGAGACAGTAAATACTGGCAAACAAAAAATTCCTACATTACTATAAAAAACCCTTAAAATTTCAGAACTTAACAAAAATATAGATAATATTTTTAAAACAGAGCTCTAACCAATATTGGGCCATGTAAGTAAACGTGCCTTACGTCTAAAAAAAATTCTTGATTTAATTAGCTGACAGTGAAGGACTTGATGCTTTTGTTAGTTCAGAGTTTTGAGTTATGACCTCCTAATTTAGAGGCTCAAAAAGAAGCAAACTGGTAAAACAATGTTTGTGGCATATATTCATCTGGCTTCCCGAATAAAGTATTTTCATTAATTTGAAATTAGTTCAATGCTACATACATTTCAAATTTCAATTTCCCACTTTCTTTCATTCATATACAAAGAGTATCTTAAATTTCTTTTTTATAGGTCAGTGTGCCAAAGTGATGCTTGAGAAACTCCAAGTGAGGTAATTTAAATGTTCAGAGTTTACAGACAGCAACTCTACCAGGGAAAATGTTCTCTACTATCATAATTAGTGCACAACAGAAGACCTGATGACAGTGCAACAAAATTTGTTTGGACTTTATATAGCATTTCAGTATTAGTTTGCTTTCCTTCTTTCTTCCTTCCCCTGTAACTTTAAAAAATACAGTAAGAGACCCTCTAAGACCTCTTGTGTTTCTAGAAGACCTGGTTTCCCTCTCCATCCAGACCAATCCAAGAGGGATTGGTCTTAATTTTCTCATTTCACTGGGAAAACCTGCTAGCAAAACCATCAGACTGATTTTAAAGCAGTCCCAAATTTGACAAAAAAGTAATTTTTTAGGCAAACTTCCTTTCTATTTCCACGCATGACTTCATTGCACAGATACTGAGGACAAATGGTTGCGTAGCACTGAATTCTAAACATACCACCAGCACAAAGATGTTCTTCCCTAGGAATCATTTCCTATCACCTGCAATTCAGCTTTAAAGCAACTTGATGCGGTTAGCAAATGTCCTATGAATTATAAAAATGAGTAGGAAAACATTGGGATGAAGTCTCTTGGAAAATTCATGATTCTTTGCATCAATAATCTTCCAGCACATCAGGTAATGTGTTGATATATTGCAACCACAAACTGTAAATAAATATTTTCTCTTCTTACCTTCCAGCAAACACTACGGAACCTGCTGCTTCTCAGCTGCCCATTAATCCCCTTCAGCCGTATAGTTGCCAAGTAATTGTTGTTTACAAATAGTTCTTCCCATTCTTTACTGCAAAAGCAAAAGGAATGAACATTTAAACAACAAAAAAAGCCTCAGTTGATTTAAGGACTATATGACACTACACAATTTAGGATAAGCAGAGGAAAGGAACTTTTTTTTAATGTATATATTTAGTTGTGTACCACTTCTAAACGCATGGCTGTTTTTTTGGACACATTTCTTCTTTGGATTTAATGAATATGTAGATCGCTATAATTATGCCAGCTACTGAAATTCATAATGTCTATGGAGGCTATTCCATTTCCTCTAAAATGTTGGTACTGCAGTTCAGTGAATAAACAAGAAAAATGAATATTAATATAAGCACATTCATGTTTCAGCTGTAGACAAAGAAGTACCTATTCCAAAAATATGCAACAGAAAAGTATACTGTTGACTGTATTAGCTCTTCACATGACGTATTTGCTTAAATGAACCTTCTTTTCTTCTTAATGTCAAGCTGGGCAGTTAAGCATCATAGAAGATGACTTTCTTTAACATTTAGTGCTATTTACTATTGAAATCACTCCTACTTCTTTCTACATGATCAGTTTTAAAATTTTAACAGGTGCTAGCAAATTTAAAAAAAACATCAAAAAATTAAAAAGCCTCACTGTATAAACTGTTAAAGGCAAGCTTGAGTACCTTGCAGTACCTATGGCTGACTAGATAAACAACCTAAATATGCCTCCCAGGCATGCAGGCACCAGGGGCCTAACACCTGTGCCTCATTAATATACAAGTAAATCTGCTCTACTGGGAAACAATTGGAAATTAATTGTCCCAAACCATCTACTGAGTTTGAATAAAAGAATTAAACCTATATTTCCTGCACCTTCTACTGAAATGAATCTCAAGAACAGTATAAGCCATCTAATAGTCTTAGTAGCCCAAGACTTGCTCACAGACTTTCTGCAACCACTCCAAAACCCAAAGGGCAATTTCAAGGTAAAGAGCTGGGTTATGTGCAAGGAAATGTGTTTCAGATTTATTTTCAATGCATGTCCTTAAGGTGAACATCTCCTTCTCTCCCTGTCGCATGGGAGACTATTACCTCTCCCTGGGAAAGGAGTAATGAAACCAGGAAGAGGGAAACTACTATTATGACTCCAGGCTAAGATCTCATCAGATTTCCTTCACTAAGGAGGGTCACAGAGTGGGTTACACCAAGTACCAGCAAACTTTGGTTTTGTTAATTGCCCATAATATATGCAAGCTGAAGTTAGATAGTTTTCAGTCTTTTAAGTGGAATTGTGAGAGTGAGGTTTTTAAAGTGTAATTATAAGATAGAGTTGGTGAGAACTGTTAAAGAATGGACTTGGCTAGCCAGGAAACAATCACGTTTCTCTGTGACAGGAGCAACCTCACAATCCATGCTGAGACCAGAAGTGTTGGGTTTGTGAACGTACCACATTTCGGCTAGGAGTATTTTCTAAAAAAAAAAAAAAAAAAAAAAAAAAAAAGAAGAAAAAAAAAAGTGTGTTTACTTCTGGATCTTGATTATTAATTACTTTGAATAGCGAGGGTAAAGATGACTAAAGCAATGTTAGCCTGCAGGGCTTGGGGCTGCCTTTAGCTTCTCCCAAATGCCAGTATTCCCAAATGACCAAAAGAACAGCAAGTCATTCCAACGGTGCAGGGCAGCTTCCTTCATTTGCCACATCTCCCGTTCTCCAAGTCAGAAAGACTATCTGGTAATTTTTGTCTCCCTGTCTCCCACACATCCTCATCTTCTACAGGGAGCTGCTTGTGATTGTTTACCATGATTCTGTCTCCTTTAAATACAACGTATGGTATATAGCAGACACAGCTTGAGAAAAATCTGGGCCTTTCTTTCACAGTCATTTATACTTCAGTAACTGCAGTATATTATGCCTATCTAAATAACCCTCCTGTTTCTATCACATATAATATTCTTCATTTGCCACTGTAAATTTTGTACCATCACTGGCCGTTACAACTACTGCCAAACTGCCTCCCTAAGGCAGAGATGTTTCAAGAGTGACACGTTCCCCTGAGCACACAACAGGTCAGACTCTGGAGCCGTTCACATTGTTCTGCAAGTGGATGACATTCCCACAATGTCTTTGAAAATGCCGGTGTGTCAGCTGAATTAGCAAAAGGTTTCAACCAGTGTGACTGTGAAGAGAAAGAGCGGAGAGGAAAGAAACTCTTCAGGTTATTTTTCTCACCAACTGCTGGAAGTGATTGCTACACAGTAAGAAAGTAATTTCAACACTTCTGAAATTGTATTAGTGCAGATATTACGCCTTTTTTTTTTTTTTTTAAACTTATAATGCAATTCCAAACATGTTTTGAACCAAATTACATTTAAAACAGCCAAAAGAAATTTGGCAAGATCATATCTCCTCTGCAATCCCCCTTGGCTGTTGGGATCACTAAAAAAAAGTTATAAGCAACTGAAAAAAAAATTACTTGGAAGCTGGAATCTACTTCAGTTTTAGCAGAGCTGAATGATACTTAAAATCCTTTCTGAACAGCATTCACTAATTCATTTCTCAAATATTCTGAATGAAGGCTAATAAAATAAGCTTTACAATTCTTGAGAATGTTTTAATAGTGGTAACACTGTGTAATATCAACAAGCAATCAATTCTAAAAAGATAATATTTAAAATTATATAGCTCTACTATGTAAAATAATATGTAAGAGCCTTGTTAATCCAGGATTGCAGAAAACCCATTGGTCAAAGTGAAATGAGCAATGAAGCTTGGAACTCGAATCTGCCACACCCCATTTGCTTCACTGAAGTGAAAGACTTCAAGAGCCAATTGGAACCACCTAAACTATGAATAAGCACATGCAATTGTTTTTAATCAAGCTAGAAAATGAAATGCATAATCAGGTGTTAATACCACCTTTAGGTTGTACAATGAAAACAAAGGCAAATGCCAATCTTAATGTTTTCACATTATTTTATAAATATTTTTCATTTTAGATTCTTATTTAACTATCCTAATATTCTATTATACATGTTGTAGACGTATATATCTATTATTCGCAATAACACATGCATATAACATATGACCTGTGAGAGGAAAAAATTGTTGGATCAACATTTCTTTAAGAAATTTAATTTCTCATGCTGTATCTATACAGGAAATGTCCAATGTAAAATATTTACTGGCATGAGTTAGGGACAGTTGCATTACTTCAAAGCGGGAAAAATGCTCAATATGTATGAACGAAAAAGCAGGCAAATCAATGGAAGGGATGACGGTTGCAGGTTCGTTCTGCAAGATTTGTGCATAGTTCTCATCTGTTCCTTTCCATCTTATGAAACATACACTTATGTCATAACCACAAAAGTTTAAATCTCTCTGCCAAAAAATTTTAGGTCTGCTCTAATACACATGCTTTCTTTCTTGTAAGAAATGAGGATGACCTCTGAGAAAACTGTATTTAGAAGCATATTTTTCTCTTTCTTTCCAACAGGAAATGATTTGTGGATATGATTCCTGTTAAGAAAATTACAAGCATCAGATTTTCATATATAAAAGTTTAAAGATTTGGAACAAAAATGTCTCTCTTGACTGTTAGAAGGGAGCACAATGAGCAGGTCTTTACATCAGAAAGTCTAAGTAAAATTTTACATTCACTTAGATACCATTTTTTAAAAGGTATTTGAATACCTAAGGTCTAGCATCTTAGTAAAAGACACTGAGCTGGTGCAGCGTTGGAGAGAGGTAACAAAGAGTTTCTTCCACTGATAGACAGAAGTAGAACATTCGTCTCTGGCTCTGCTGCTAAATTTCAATCTGCAGCATAATGGCAAAACCAATACATCAAGCACAGATACGTAGAAGAATACAATGGCAGCCCACGTAAGCTCCTTTCAAAATAAACACTGTTCAGAAGAGGAAGAAATACAGTTGAGGGAGAGTGGTGTAGCATAGACAGCAATTACTGCTGCTTAACTTTTTACCAATTTAGAGGATAAAGCTGGTGATATGTAAGAATGCAGATCCTGCTGAAGTTTAAAGCTAGTGTAAGAAGTATTTTTGTACTATGATGTTTAGACAACAGCAAACTCTGTGGAAGACACTAAAACTCATAGAAAAGTAAAAATGTGAACAGCCACACTAAACTACAATATACACCAGTGAAAAAGGGCAAAGATTCAGTTCTGCGACTGCAGGGGCTCAGACCACCATGTAAATATTACTGTCCATAATTACTTCACTTTCAGGTGAAACTGCAGGTAGCAAAAAAACCCTGCATCTATCAGGTCATCAGACAGTGATGTCTCATGCATTTAAAAAATATTCCATTCCAAGTTTTGAAATCCATTTTTTTTTATGTCCATGGTGAAACAAGACCAATTTAATATTTACAACAACATTCAGATAACAAAGAATATTTCTCAGTCCATGGAAGAATACTGCAATACTACTGAAAGGTATGAACATTTGCATACATATGTAAGATTTCAATCTAAATCTCAAGCTTATGTCACTCTCTAGACGAATATTAAAGGATAAAATGGATAGCCTCATAGAGATCCAAAGAAAATTCTTAAGCAGTGCTGCTAGTATTGGCAAAATCATCTTAAAACAATGGTGTGTGTGCTTCCAGAAAAGCCAATTTCATGTTTTTATACTATTCTTTGTTCATCTTCAGAATGTGCTTTTTAAAATGTTGAGATCCAAACCTGGCTCCCCAGAGGCACTCAATGAAGCAAGAGGCTACTGGGCAGGCCATCAGAAAGAAAACAAATTCTCAGATTATTGTGTCATATGTTTTGCAATATGAGGTATTTATTGATAGGAACTTTATTAAGTGAATGTAATATCTATATTTAAATAGAGGTAACAGTTCTTTTCAAACATACTGCATAAATCCAAGAAACATGAAGAGTTTGAATTATTTATTATGTCATAAAATCAACAGTTGAGAAAAAACTGAGGTAACTGCCAGGAATGTAATACAGAGTTAATTCTATAAAAACAAAGGGGAAAAAACAATTGAAAGGTAGCATCAAGTAATAAGAAGTAGAATTTCTAAAAAACAGTTCTGAAACACACAGATTTTTATTTGCTACCCTGAAAATCCACTTGACAGCTTTAATGCGAAAGCTTACCAATCTGCTAGGAAAATATATGTATTTTCCTCTGTTTCTCAAAGTCCTGCCTCAGGATACAGGGCAGAGCTAACAGCCATGTAAGTGTGAATATGCATGGCTGTGTTGCTGAGAGGCTGAACATTCAAAGGGTAGATTTTTCTAAACAGTTCAGGTTTCATCTACTTTTGGCTGACATACAGTTAAAAATGTTTGCATGAAGAAAGGTAAAATCACTTTCTTAAGGCAAACATTCCAGCAAATACTTCAAGTTATTTGTTAGCTATGCTCTTTAAGCTACTGGCATGTTTGTAGTACAGTTCAGGGAACTGAAATAAGGCTGCAGTGACGGCAGGATGCTTTGCCAGCACGCTCCCTAACAGCACTGGGTCTGATGCAGAACCCTAAGACACCCTTCTTCATATTCCAAATTGTCCACTTCACCTTGGTGGTTCTCAGTCAAAGAGCCACGTTTGGTCCTGAGAAAGCACACCATTTCCAACCCTTTAACGGTTTAACTTTTGCAGAAGAATTCTCTTGTTACAACCATTTCAAAGTCCAGATTTCACCAGCTTGTTTTCCTCTACTCTTTACTTTATGCATACATTTGCAGAACGGTGAGACAAAATGTAGATATTATGTTCAATTATCTTTATATTTATATTGTAACTGAGTTTGTCAATTACAGGGTCAAAGCTTTTTATTTTAAATCCCCTCAACACCTTTGAAATCCTTT
Source organism: Myiozetetes cayanensis (assembly GCF_022539395.1). NCBI lineage: Eukaryota > Metazoa > Chordata > Aves > Passeriformes > Tyrannidae > Myiozetetes > Myiozetetes cayanensis. Next base: position 115,185,845 of record NW_026086604.1, on the reverse strand, counting down.
GCATATGCACATAGAACATTTACTTTCTACTTCTCCTGACTACAGTTACCTTCTGCTGTTTTACCTCCTGCTAACTCATACCCACAGCTAAGCAGAGCTCTGTGAATTTTATGTGTTCACATGCATGCAGCCTTGTTTTACAAACAGACATGCATTCTTTAAGAAAGAGGAAAGGTAAGAGCTTCCTGTAGGACATAACAGAAGTTAAAAGATACAGCTCTACAAATCACCCAACTAAAAACCAGATGTAATAGGGAGAGGGGAGATACTTGGATTGCGATTACTCACACTTGTTGTGACGATACTTAAAAATAATGTACCCAAGTCCAAGACTCGGATGACTTTATGATGTGCAGGGTGACAAATGCAAAATTCTAGTCAGTGCTGCTAATTCCATCTTAACTTTGTAACTCTGTCCATTTTGCATGCAATGACATAATAAAATGAGTGATCTCATGATATAACTTTAATCTCTTGAACTGACTGCACTTTATTACCATCAATGAAAACCACGTACATTCACTAAAAGCAACTCTTTCCTATTTAGATTTATTTCAGTTGTACACTATTTAAAAAAAAATTTTATTCACAAGCTTCTTTGGATTAAAAACTAGTTGCTCAAACCTGCCATCTTCCATTCAAGTTTTACATACAGTTCTAGGTTGTGGGTTTTTTTGATTGCTTGCTTTTTAGAAACCAAAATGAAATCACATATCAGATGTATTTTGAGCAGAGTGTAGAAAAATCACAATATCTGGTTTAACCTTCAGTAGTTCCGTTACAAATGCTGTACACAATTCTTTACTTCAAAATCCCAATGAGCTAATGGGAGCACTGAGGTAGTACTCAGCACAGAACTGATCCTCTCCAGGTTCTCTTGCTGCTAAACACAGACAACTCAGAGTTCTGTGGCAAATGTTCTTTCTTGCTTTTATGTCACTGTGCATCTCACGAACTAAAAGCTAATGCCAACATGATTAAGATCTTAAAACATGTACTTAGCATCAAGAAAAAATTCAGTGCCATTCATCTTTCAGTGTTAGTCAATTTCTGCAAAGAGAATGTGAGTTCTGAGTTTTAAATGAATAACAATTATGAAGTTCACTGCATTACTCAGTCCCACTGACCTTCAGAACTTCAACAAATACTTCACATTCATTACTGCCAGATTTTGTGTTAGAAGGCAGAAATGTGAAGAAGTTTTGGGGCCAAAATGAAAATCATAACAGCAATTCAACAACAGCCTCCAAAATTGTGTCCCTTTTTCAAGTTTACTAAGGGACTAACAATGCTAAAGAAAAAGGAAAATATTTTCATAAAAAGAAGAACAAAATACTTCTGAAATTTCTGATATTTCTGATATTTCTGACCTCGTATGGTATGCTGCTCATGCTATCTACCTTAGTACTGAATTTTGATTTAGAAAAACATTATTTTTCATGAATACAGACCTTCTTTCTTCTGCTTTCGCCACAGATGCCTCCTCCTGACTTAAAGTAATTCCCTCTTCACAGTTTTGAATAACAGGGCTACAGAATGATTGAAGTTAGAAGGGACCTTCGCAGGTCATTTGGTCACCTACAGACAAGTGTCCAGAACCATTTCCAGACAGTTTTTGAATATGTCCAAGGAGGGGGATGCCCCAATCTGTGCCAGTGCTCTGTCACCCTTCAAGTAAAATCCCTCCTGATGTTCAGTTGGAACCTCGTGTATCTCTGTTTGTGCTTATTATCTCTGATCTTGTCACTGGGCATCACTGAAAAGAACATGTCTCTGTCTCCTTTATACTCTCCAATCAGATATTTAGAGACTTTGAAAAGATCCCCTGAGCCTTTTCTTTGCTAGGCTGAACATTCCCAGGTTTCTCATCTTTTCCTTATAGGAGAGATGCTTTTGTCCCTTCACCGTCTCAGTGGCCCTTTCCTGGACACTCTCCAGTACGTCCACATCTTTCTTGTAATGGAGAGCCCAGCACTGGACACAGTACTCCAGACAAAGATTACAAGGGAAGAATTACCAACTCTGATCTGGCAGAACTCTTGCTAATGCATCCCAGAATACCATTAGCTTTCTTTGCTGAAAGGGTGTGTTGGTGCCTCATGTTCAATTTCATGCCTACCAGTACCCCCGGGTCCTTTTTCCAGCCCCCAGCACGTTAGCTGCTTCATCACCATCCCTGGCATCAAGGTGAGGTTAAGTGGCCTAGTTTCCTGCATCCTTCTTGTGTCCTCCTGCATACAACCTTCTTGAAGACAAGAGTGACATTTGCTTCCCTCCAGTCTTCAGCCACATCTCCGAATTTGCTATGATAGTTCAAAGACCATTGAGAGTGAAAAAGAAATTTATAATGAAAAACACTTTAAACATCAGTAAGGGAAAATATGGCATCAGTTGAATATGGTGTCAGCAGTATACCTGCCAATTTTCAAGTACAACTGAATAAAATAAGAGTACACTAAAATTTACACTTGGTTTCTATGCAAGTTAGAAAGAAACTACCATTAGCTCTTCCACTGTCTCTGTGTACTAAGTCTTTTTGTGACTAATACATAAAAAACCCCATTCTGCCAATAAAAGATTTTGGCACTCAAACCTTCTCTTCTGATTCTCTGTTGAAAGTATCTCAAGCTTTAACTAATGTTGTTAAGCTTGCTTTCCCCAATCCCAGAAAGCAAGTCTATATTACCATTTTTACTTCTTTAGGAAGTAATGTAATTTTCACTGGAAAAGTTAAAAAAATCCACAATTTCTATCTGCTGAAATGTTTGTATCTTAGAAAAAGTATACTGCATATACGTTTTCAGTTCCTTAATGACAATTTATTTTTCTTGTCTTATGATATCCTTTGCCAGTTCCTGAGGACACCAGGCAAGGAATGTAGAGAGGATCAGTTGTGGACAGAAGTAGTACATAAAAGGAATTTGACAAGACAGAGATGGAAATTATGTAAGTCTCTTTAAACAGGAAAACAAAGGAAAGTAATTTTAAAACAATTCAGAGAAAAACAGAAATCTAAGCTCTCAATAGGTATGACAGTAATCTGCTAGGATTTGGAGAAGAAAGTGTTGAAGGAAACTTGTGATCAGTGCAAAGAGCCACTTTCTCTTGCCGGAAAAAGAAGATTTGCAAGATGGAATTCCTAACAACATCACAGACATGGACAAAATGAGAGTACTGGCACAGAATACCACATCCAGAGGAAGATTCTTAGCACATTACAAAGGTAATCTCTCAGAAGAATCACAAAATTCAAGGAAAGAATTCTTAGAAAAAAGAAAAATTCACACTGAAAAGGCCTCTTTGCACATAAATAGCATCGACCAGAACAGCATCTAGCAAATGGTTTGAGGTAAGACAAAATAAACGTGGATACCAGTTTCACTACTTCCTTGTGGAAAGACAGGAAGGATTCAAATACTGAGAATTCTCTTTACAGACTGAAGGTGCGGTGCCAACTTCACTGCTTTGCCTTCTGTTCCCAAATTTTTGTATTTCAAAATATTTGAAAAACCCAATAGAAACAAGCTTGTTCTTTACAGGTCTTGATTATGCAAGGACACACAGCGAACAAAGTTAGGAAAAATAAGATTGTAATTGCACAGGGGTGGCTTAAAATTAAAACAATAAAGTAACATCATTTGTGTATCAACAAGACTAAATAGGCTTGTGTAGATGGAAAATGGCTGCTTCCTGATAGATTAAGGCAAATTTCTCCACAAGAGGAGGGCCATATATAAGATGTATAAATCTTCACACTATGTTTAGCATAGAAGGATGGAGGCTACATAAGCCATTTCTGTCTCAACTGCCAAGAAAAGCCATAGGTCAAAGAGGAATCAAACTGGTTTCAGTACCCACTTTTGGAAAGGGGTAGAAACAAGGAGGAACAGCTTGCACCCCTTGCCGTTTTTCTCCTGTATGCTCAGTATCAGTCCTGCAGTTGGCTGGCACACAAGAAACACGCCACAGCCAGCAGGACCACATTGCCTTTTTGCAGCAAGAAAGGAAACATCTGGCAAGTAGAATCTGTAAGAAGTCAGGGGAAGAAAATGGAAATGGAATACAGAAATCCTTCTTCTAGTAGATCTTCTGCCTGTTTGAAGTATGAGCCGAAGGAGGAATACACCTTGTCTACGTAACCCACAACTCTGAGCCATCATCACTTGTCACCTAATTTAGGCCACACACGAAAGAACTTTATTTTGATACATGGGGTAGAAATTAAACTTACGTACATGTGCAGAGATGTATTAAGAAACTATCCAGCATAGCAGTCATGGGTCTCTGAATCATAAAGTAAGTTAACAACATGAGTATGAAAAGCAAGCTTTTTTAGGCTATATATTTATTAGAAGCAGTATTAATGTATGAATCCACCTTGGAAGAAAATAAGTGTCCTTGAGATGTTAGATTCTATCAGCCAAATTGAATGTCTGCATCAATGGCTCTCCCTAAAAGTCATAATTAGGTCATTAAAATATATTTAGAAAAATAGCCTGTAAAATAAAGTTAAAAAATACTCACCTTCATTTTATTTCATAGGTCACTGTTATACCATCTAATAAGATAATTAAAAACATGCAAGCAGCTGGTACTGAGGCTAAACAGATTAATGTAATAGTCTGTAGTCATATGTGCTGGCAAGGGGTTCACCTCTTTGGCGAGGAGAAGGTCAGCTGCCCTTGGGAAGGGAGGAAAAAGACAGTATTTCTACTTTTCAGTGGCACTGCATTGCAGATACTGAAACTAGAGACCCCCACCTATTTTTCTTTTTCCTCTTGGTGAAGTCCAGCCCATTGGACATCCAGAAAAGGCTTTAACCATAGCAGTAAAAAAAATATGGTAGAGCGGAACTTAAATATTTTCCTTAAGTGTCTTACAAATTAAAGATGAAAGTTACTGTATGTCTAAATCCTTGTTCAAATGTTTCAAATAGTGAACTTCTAATTTTGATGACATGGTTCTAGGGAATAATTTTCATAATTTCTTATTAGAAAAGCTTTCTCCCAAGTCCACAAAGAATAATTCCATCAGAGCCTAAAGACCAGCTAGAAAATTTTCCGTGACCTGACAGGACACATTTACAAACTCACAGAACATTTAGAAATATGTGTCAGTCACACGTGCTTTTCACTTACATTACTTACAAACTTTATGACCTAATGGGAAATGCTCAGTATCTGAACACATGCAGCATTAAATCTGTGCCATGATCAACACAAGCAAGAGTCACAAACTCTAAGGTGACACCATCATATTAAAAATAAAACCATACAAATAGTTCTGGAGCATCATAAATATATCAAAGGATAATGATCTGTCATCCTTTATTAACACACACACACACACACACACACACACACACACTCCCTCCACTTGGACTCTTGTACTGGAGAGTGTCAAATTGTCCCTTAAAATAGAAAGGGTGGGAACCAAGTAACCTCCCGTGGGGTTTATTTTTTATTGTTGTAAGACTAATATGCTTTTAAGAGCACTTTAATAACAAAACATATTCACATTCAAATACTTTTGGAGTTGTCTCTTCTCCTAATAAATTGTAAAGGCCTGCTACTGATAAAATATAAAGCAACTTTTGTTTCAGTCAAAATCTGCAGCAGAATTTTTTATGCATTAGCATTCTGCATGTATAATATTTACCACAATCCAAAGATGCCTTTGTCTCTTTTAGAGAAAAAATTCACTAGCCATTCTTTTTCAAATATGATAGACTGAAACACATTGGGTAAACAAGACTGTCATCAATTTTACCAAATTACTAACTTACTGAAACAGTCTCATCATATGATAGGAGATACTTGCCACTGAACAACAAATATTCACTACACACCTCAAACACTGTAATGCTACTTAATAACAGTGATAACTTGCCAATTTTTAAGTCAGAGGTTTCTTTCATATATATGTATACATATACAGTTCCCCAGCACACACACACACACACCCCTATCTTCTCTACTGTCTTGCTTTATTGTCTTGCCTTTAATTTATAACAATAAATTGTATATGGGACTGCTTTTAAAAGATTAATTAACTTCAGTTTTCTAAGTTGGGCTGTAATCCTCTCTGACAGAATGCAATTATTATTCAGCGGAACTCACAGAAAGCATTACATTTATTATATGTGCTTTGGACAAAGGAATATGGAGGTACATGGATCATCTTTAACCTCTTCTTAATTTGTGGAGCATTAAAGATGGCTGAGGATTTACTATGGTTTAGGCTGATTTGAGTAAGTGGTACCATGCTCTGCCCTCCCACTTGTTTCTCTCTGTCTGTGCTAGCTACTTTCCTTCCACTGGCACTGATACCCATCTGAAGCTTTGGCAGGAGGACACTGTGATAGAAGTCATCAGAAAGCTCTCCCTGTGAAGAATGAACAGGTTGGGCTGGGTTAGCTCCCTAGCTCCCTGAGAGACAAGGTGAGCAGGGTAGGAAAAAGGGGTCAGACCCCAGCTCCACAGCTTACACTCTCATGGAACCAGAGCCCAGATGAAGCCGGTTGCTTCTTTTTCAAGTGTTACCCCTTGTCAGGTACAAAAGCTGGAGCTCTTGAGTTGATGACTTTTAGGAATAAGTGTCCTGGTATTAATGGCAGAGAGAGCTCTCAACTTCTTTTTGTTCATCTGGCTAAATTCTATTTTGTCTCTTTTTCAGAGACTGCTGTGTGGTCTCTGTATCTACATATGCTTCTCACCTAAAAACCATGAAGATTGTTTGGGTTGGTATTTTTGATCCCTTCTTTTAAAGTATATAGTATGTTGCATGCATTAGAGAACATGAACATGACAAGAAATAGAGTCAGGCAGAACCCTGAAATGGATCTGCTAACATATTTTTATCGAAGTGAACATGCTAAGTACCCTAGAAAGATGTTCATCACAAAGTAGATGTCATTAGAGCTGACTTACTAGGATACCTAAATCAAACCTCCCCAGTCCCACCGTGCCCCTGCAGGCACACCCTTTTTTCCAACCTTGCTCTCAGTCCAGAAGCTTCCTCTGGGTGTTTGAATCGCAGCAAACTCTTTGCTGTTCCCTCTAGGTCCTTACGAAAACTCTTCCTTTTCAACATCCTCAAGACCAGGCTGTTTGCTCCTTGCTCTCCTTGGCAATCTCTCAGTCTCCTGCATGCAACAGGCTCCTCCAGCATTGTGTCCCTCCCTGCCACCCCACGCCTGAAGGCTCCTCATGACCAGCATAGCTCAGTGCCTGCACCACAGTGCGGTATTCCCCACCCAGCCCGCTGCAACCAGGACAAGGCAAACAGGCAGGTTCCTCCTGCCTGACTACACCTCTTTGAAGTACACACTCCAACAGACTACAAACAAAAACCGAAAAAGATGCCAACCAACACAGTTCACTAAATGATTCCAAAATAATCATGTGGTAGGTTTGTTTTATTTTACCATATTTAAACATCAAAATCAGATGTAATCGTTCCAGTTAGCATAAATCATACTATTAATTTACTAGTCACAAGGAAAAAGATTTTTTTGTAGGAAGGGCAATATTTTGAGGAGTGAAAGATGAAACTGCATACCTGCTGATTATCTTTCTGTGCTCTCAAGCACAAGACACCCTCTGGTATGCACCCAAACAAGACTCAAGCTCAGTGACGTTGCTGCATAAAGTTACTGAGTATCGTGTTTCTTAAGCTGGTGTTTACTACCAACAGAATTGAAATATTATTTTCCTATCAAATAACCTCAAATTTAACTAATCCTGGGTTTGGTTTTTGACCTGAAATAATGAGAAATAGAGTTCCACGTGGTCCATAGATCCAGTTACTTTGGAGAAGATCAGAAAGGTGACCACTGGTAAATTGAATATTTCAACATTTAGCTTAGTTGCCATGAGTTTAGTTGATACTTTCTACTTTATTGCATACTTTGGAGAAAACAAAATAAAAAAACCCCTTAAAAATATTTAGCCTTACCAATATCCTGTACTTTCATTAGCAAAGCAAGTTGAACAACTTTCTAAAAAAAAATAGTAATCCAGAAAATAACTTTTCAGATCATTCCTTAACTAAATTCTTCATGTTCAACAGTCCACTGTTTTAATTTTGATTGCTCAATCTTTCTAAAGTATAGGACATGCACTTTTGCTTTAAAGAGATTATGCTGCTTATTAAAGTCAACCTTTTTAAAATTAGAAAATAAATATAAAAAATTACCAACCTGTAAGAAATAAAAGTTCCATCAGAATCTGAGGTTTGGTGTGTGCTTCCATTTTCATTTGATACCCCTAATAAAAAAATAAGAGAAAACACCTTTAAGACAAACACTGATAACAAATAAAACAATATTGATAAAAACTGCAACCGATTTTACCATGTGGTGGTAACTTTAGTTACGACAAAACCCACATAAAACTTACACAGACAAATCTCAATTTTACATCTTCAGATTCTTAGAGCTCTCTTAAGTAGCCTTCATGTTCAGTTTGGGGACTGAATGTTTGCAAAATCTGATACTTACTTTCACTTTAAGTTCTGACTGAATTCCTTCTCAAATTATTAAACACAATTCTACTAGTGTAAGCTTACAGAAGTACACCATATAAGTAGATGAGTTTGGTTTTACTAGCATTAAGTCAAAAAATGTAAAAGTTCATCTATTTTGTGAAACATTTTGAGTTGACTGTAGGATACCAGATATTTTTTTGTCATAGCACAAGTTCAAAGCTTGTCTGAAACTACCTATTAAGATGTCTGCTAAACATCTTGTTTTACATCCTGTGGGCTGGTGATACATAAAACAGTGATGTTCCTAAAAATCACGGATTACAAGGAAATTGTCCTCTCTGTAACTACTTCTATTGAAGGACTTGTAAAAGCCAGGAGTCATGTAGTCTTCAAAGCAAATTTATTCTTGTCCTGCTTTATACTGTTTATTCTTGCCCAACCTGTCATTTCTCTTGATAACTCTTCTATGTCCCTTTATGCCTCCTTAATTCATTTACAGATAGCACTGTGCACCTCTGTTCTGCTTACTGAAATCAAGGTCTTTTTTCTAAATGAGGCCACCCCTTATTTCCCATTTTGTTTAACTCAGTAGTTATTACATATGGAAAAGAAGGGACAGGAGCTACAGACAGCATACCAAAAGTTTAGTTGATTATTGGGACAGTGGTTTTCTTCTCTATCAAAAAAATCTTGCTCAATACAGCCTATGATCATGCCACACCATCTTGCAGTTTCACAGTAATCCTTAACCAACATGCCTATATGATCACTCTCCATTTTTATTTATGAAATTTGCAGTTTACAGTAGAAATTCTTGCTGGTGAAATACTGTATTTCACACAATTTCATGTTGTTTGCAGTCCTCTTTTCTTCAGAAAGGACCAATCCTACCTGAATACTCTTTTTGCTCCTGCACTAGATACTACCTTGTAATAAATTTTCTTAATAGAAGTATATCTGCTCTCATTCTGTGGCAAAACAATAAATGAAAACACTGGATAAGATCTGTTCAATCACAAAAATTCACCAAAAAATAATTTTTTTCATTAAAATCTGCATTTCTTTATTTATCTTAAAATTAGTACACTTCATTAATCCCCATCCTTTCTATTTCACAGCATCTCCTGTGGCACTACATCAGATGATTTACTGAGGTCCAGATAGACTTAATGTATTTCCTTAATGTATATTTTGAGAGGCGAGCAGGTTAGCTGGCACAGTCTCCCATTTAACAAAAACAACAAAAAAAACCACACCTGCAATAAAACTTATGTCATTTGCTTTACTTTTCTCTCTTACTTCTTTCATAAAAACTTTTCTAAAGCTCTGCCCAGATAATGGTCAGGCCATGCAGATGCTTTGCTATCACCTTTTTCCCACCCTCTTAGATTAAGTACAGGTACTACATTTCCATTTCTTCAAATATATGTTATCAACTGTGAACTAAAATATTAAAAAATTGTTCAATGCTGCACTATTCGTCAGTATTCTTGAAAACATTCTCTCTTCAAGTCAGATGCTTTAATCTTGATTAGTCGTGCTAATTTATAGTATCTCTCAACACTCCCATTTATTTTATTGATTTATTTTCAGGTCTTTTTGCCTGAAATTTCGCTTTTACTGAAAATTAAATATTTTCCAATTTATACCATACCTGGATTATATTTAGTATTATTCGTTCATTTGTACTGCACAATGGTTCTAGTTTTCTTCCCTAGAAAGCTTCTTTACATAGTCAAATAATATTTTCTTGTTAATTTAAATTCCCTTCTTATGATCTAATTCAACTTAACTTTTGTTGATTGCCACTATAACCCCACACTTCTGATATCCAGGATGTGGCCTTCTTTGCAGATCAAGCTGCTTTTCTGTTTCTTTCAGGATCTTTGTTTGCTTCTCACATTCCTTTAAAAATATTTTATCATTCACTTTGGTATAACACTTATGAGTGGTTTTTTTCTCATCTAATTGGAATGCAGTTTTTTTATTAACTTTTGCACCTTTGTCTAAAATAAATCCCTAACCTCTACTACATTTTAGTCTAATATCACTCAGTCCAGTTGATTTCACTAATTAGCTCTCTCAATTTATTTTGAAAATGGAAATCCTACTCAATCAATCTGCTTTTTGTTTACTAAATTCAACTAAATTAACAACACCAGATATTTCATCCAGGAGCCGACCCTTCCATTATTAATAACCATCTGTTCATTTTTTTTCCTCATATCTTGTAAAATAGTCTCCCATACTGGGACAATTTTCAGTAATACACTTTTTCATATACTGCCCATCTCCACATCTGATCCTGAGCATTCAGAGAAATGACTGAACTATGTTCAGTCTCTTTCAGAGTCATATGGCCAGGTGCAGTGATACTGGGCAACTGTTACAGGGACACAGCACATCAAAATGGGTCCTACTACACTTTATTTATACTTAGACAACTCCTAAGGATTCACCTATCACACTAGTCAGACTTAAAAAGGAAACTCATCACACGATGCTAAGTCTGTATGCTGAAAAATACCTCTTTTCAAGAATGGCAACACAATCTTCCTCCTTTCTGAAGAATGAAGCTTAAGAATCTCTCAAAAAAATGCAGGGCCTTCATCATCTTTCAACAAAACTATTTGTCCTGCTTGAAGAGCCACCGGACATTGCAAAGAAAACCAGGAAAAATAGCTGTTCTGTCACCAGGGTCCTGCAACAAACATTTGGTGGGATCCTGGTTCTGCGACATCCACTGAGCTGTTCTTCACAAACCACTCTAAGTGCAGCTTGCTTTATTCTGAAGACAGCAATCTTCTTTATTTAATTGATCACCAAAATACTTTAGCATTCTTAATTATTTACTCATTGTTAACAAATCTCACTCTCATACAAGTTACTGTTGGGCATTTTTTGAGAGCCGCTTTTGCTGCTTCATGGTATCATTAGCAGTAGCTACCAAAATTGGATAGGACTAGGTGTATTCAGCTCCCAAACTCAGGATTTAGTAGAGCAGGCACTTCTGTGATTGCTCTCTTGCTCTATCCCTTTTAAGATAGGTACCTCTGTTATGACACCTTGAAAGATAATGAAGACGTCTTTCATTGAAAGTGATAAAAATCATAAAGCAAAGTGCAAAGCATTCATTGACTTAAAAGAAGACTCTAAATTTTATCTAGTTTTATTCAAAAGGCTTTCAAGAAAATCCTATTAAGTTTCCCTAGTCAGCAATACTTGAGAACAAATGGGACTGTTTCTTCACTAAAAAATGATATTAAGCTGTGGGATTCCCTGCCCTGGATCACCTCTTCTCAGGAATGTTCCAGTTATATTCCCTGAAAGGTATAGTGAACTCTCAGTAGAACAGATACATTTCTTCCATCTTCTTCACTGATAATGACCCAACTTTCTGGCAAAATTGGAATGTATACTGAACAGTTATGAATATAAGATTCATGACGGTGGTAATGAAATTTGTGGTCTCCTTTAAAAGTACTATTTGATTGAGTATTATCCTAATCTTTAATTTAATTCTGAGACTCAATTACGGGAAGAATGGCTCTGCTGAAGAAACAAGAAGATGCTGGACCAACCCTGCCACACACCCTTAGCTTTCCTAATTTCAAATGCAAAAGCTAGGGGAAAAAAGGTAAAATAAATATTGTCACACTTCCAGAGGAAAAAGAAGGGAAACAAGCAATACCATAACAAGTATCCGTATCAAAGTAAGTATGGCTTACAGCACTAAGAGTAGTTACTGGTTTTAATACAATAATAAAATAAGGCTATATCCTTCCAAAGGGACTGAAAATGATCTGGATATCTTCTTGCTGCTGCTTTAACTGTAGAAACTCCCTCTCCCAGGAATGAAAACTTTCTCTTGAAAGAATTCTGTTCAATTGCCCCATTTGAGCAAAATCTGTTCTTGTGCATGAAAACCAAGGGCTAAAGGCAGCTGGGACTCGAGTAGCTGGGAGCCAGCACTGCTGGGCACAGCCGCAGCCTGTTTCAAGCGAATTTGTGCAACTCAAAATTGACACTTTCACTAACCAGTCAAAAAAGGACATTTCAAATGTTGGCTTCTTTAGACTTCTGAGATGCATGGAGAAGGATCTGTGAACTGTACATTTGATAGGGTATTAGATTCACCCAGAATACACAGGCTTGTCACTTGCAGTAACTGTTTTCTTTGTAAGAATACATGTAAGAGCTCTTTGTAAGAATATGTAAGACCATATTTGAGATTATAGACATTGCATAAAATAGGAGAACCCAGAATAAGAAGGATGTCAACCACACTTCCTGAAGATTATTTGAAAACCATGTGTAGAAACTGTAACAAGGAAAAGCCAAACTGAAATACGCACTCTATTTCTGTATTTTTATTTTTTTAACAGCCTATTATACTGATAGAATCACAGAAACATTTAGGTTGGAAAAGACCTCTAAGATCTTTGAGTCCAACCACTAATCCAGCACTGCCAAGTCCAGCACTAAACCATGTCCCCAGGTGCCACGTCTTTAAAAATGCCAGATGCCTTTGAAATACCTGCAGGGATGGTGACTCAACCAACAGTACATTTTCTCACAGAAGAGCTTACACAAGGGTGGTAAATAGGTTATCACTGTATATACGTGTGCCCACACATAGACATGCATATATGTCTGTATATGTGCGTAAAAAAATATAAATATATGTAAAGACATTTCCTGAGTATCAAAGCATATTTTCATAAAGTAAAAAATGGAGCTTAATTATTTTGTAAAGGAGGAGTACAGCCATAGAGCAAGGCCATGTCACTGAAGCTGCTTACCTTCGTAGACTTGCAGCAGGTTGTGATAATATCCCACATCTTCTCCATAAGAGGTCCAGTGCTGAATTTTTACATCTCACAGGGTTTTATGGCTGGCAGTTTAGGAATTTCTGATAAAAGTGATCCTACTTAGGAAATCAATCTGCATTTCCCTGCTTACAAGTGCCATAATGGAGACAGATCCTTCTGCTGACCTGTTTGCACTTTGCTTAATATTTTCTTTGTATTCTAATCAAAGGTTAAAATGTTGTTAAAGCACAAAATTTATTTAACAGTTGTGAAAATTTAAGTTGATATAAAACACTCGATCATTAATGCAGTGTTTTATGATTAGAGACAAGAAAAATTTTAACACTAATCTATGCTTGCAGTCTAAGGTTGTCAATTCTTACAACATGACTTCAAAATTCCATGCTATATTAATTTTCAGCATATTTAAAGCTTAATAATTTAATGATTTATCCAATTTTAATTTATACTTTCAAAACCACTTTGAACAATCTGAGGTGCCACTGGAGATCATAACAGTGGTCCTGGTTAAGTCAAATAATAATTATAGCGCTTTCACTTTAAAGATGAGATTATTTTTAATTATTGAGTGAAGTACTTGAGGTACCATACTTATATAATTACGCTACTCATTAAATGGTTATTGAAAGCTGAAATGTAATTTTAATGACAGCTACCTATTTTTCTTTGCACACTTTATAGATGACAGATCAGTCAGGAATTCTAGTTTGCTCAAAAAATCCTTGCAGCTGCACTGATTCTTTCAGGTGTAAAACAATTAAGCTGTTCTTTTCTTAAAACTTTAAACATTTTTTTCCCCTCAAATGATATTGATATAATATAGAGGAACTAGTAAAAACAGAACAATAATGCATGGGGTTTTTTTCTTTTTCATAATAATACCAAAATGCTGGCCCTAAACTAATACACATTCCAAAAAATATCCCCCCCAAACTCGTGACAATACTAATATGGAAGAATGATTTTAGTCAAAATGTGTTCCTCACATAATACAAACAACAACAAAAAATTGCTTAACAGATTGCAGACCTTTATTGTGAATATAAAGGGGTAATCAACATACAATAAGCATTTTACTATGCATTAAAACTATATATAATGCCACGAGACTCTTTTGCTTTTTCTAACACTAAGGTTCACAACTCTTCAAACGTAAAATTCCTTTGTACTATTTATTCCACAGATCATCACACTGATCTGGATAAAATTTATTCTAATATGTAGGAATCTCTGCCAATTGACACTACAGAGCTGTGGTCTCAGAAATGAGCACCTAAACATTTATGCTGTGTATTTTAATCTTTTATATCTGATGTTCGAGATTCGGGGTATTTCTCCGTTGTTCCAAAGACCGGTATCTTGTTTAAATTAAGCTTTCCTTTTTCACAATGAAAACCAAACGGAAGAGTAAATTTGTTTCATTAACAATATTAAAGCAAAGATTTCTGAGTTCACTGTATGGGGAAAAGGCAATAAAGTTTTGAAGAGGGAAAAACTGCTTTGTTCCTTCAATCCCCTAGTTGAAATTAATTATAGCAAATGTTTATGAAAACATCTGTTCCATACAGTTATAAATTCTTAATTTTAGCATGGGTGATTCCAAGCTCCTCTATTATTTTGAAAGGGAACCGTCTGATAATTGAAAGGTTTACAAAAGAGCAGACAATTTGTATTTCTGCAACACCAAATATGCAGTTTGGAAAGTCTTCAGGATCTCAGCAGCAAAGAAAAAAAAAATAAAACAAAATGCAAAAAAGACGACCGAAGCTTTCTGATTCGGGTCCGCTGATAGACCGAAACAGTACTGGGAGGAGGAGGGCGAAAAAAAAAAAAAAAAAAAAAAAAGAGAGAGAGAGAGAAAAAATAAAAGGAGAACTAATCCCCCCAAAAAACACACGGCAAATCGAGATTTTACCACGTGAAGCAGACCCGTGAGAAGTGAAACGCCGCGGCGCTGCGGGCTGCCCGGCCGCGGGAGCGGCGCAGCGGGGGCGCTGCCGCGCCGCGCCAAGAGAGGGCGCTGCAGAGTTTCGGATGGCGCGGCCGCCGCTCCCCGCCCGGCCCCGCCGGCCCCACACACGGCACCCTCGCAACTACAGCATTAAAACTCGTGGTGGTGTTTTTTTTTTTTTTTGCACCAAATAAGCTTTTAAAACGATTAAATGGAGCACGCTCGAAGCGGTGTACGGAAAACTGAAAATAACGCCTTCAGCTAAAGAATTGAGTGCACAGCACTTCTGATATTTATTAAATAATTATTAGGCTGGAAAGTTGAAGAACGTTTCACTCCGAGCGAGTCAGGTTTTCTGAAATAAATATGATGCAACTTTTCGGTGAGCAATCCTTTATGTACAAACCTGACCCCATCCCTCGCTTCAAGTTCATTTAGCATCAGATGCGCACTTTGAATGCACGCAGCGCAGATTTCTGATAGCATTTTAGTTTCATCAGCTCTGCCCTATTATATTTTGCCACGAATAAAATAAAAAATTATGCACTGTGATAATTAGTGATAGATGCAGATAATGAACTGTAAGATGAACTAATGAACTTGCCATTTGAAGTACAAAAGTCTTACAGAGGCTCAAATATTTTGTTTATCCTTCAATATTGACATGAAAAAATATAATCATCATCAACAGTGTCTTTTCCCCTTAAACTTATTTGAGTTATTAAAGGAACACAATTGTAAAAGGCAATACAGTACCCACAGAGATGCAAATCTTGCAATAGTGAAAGCTGGTCACATCTGGAAGTAGGTAAAGAATGCTGGAACCGAGGTGCAAAATTAAAGCCTGTTTTAGCCCTGCGGAAAGCTGTTTGAACAATTTGATAGGCAGGCACATTGGTTTGCACTTAGGAACAAAAACTCTGGAGATAACAAGAATATCTTGTACTTCATGTTGCTCAAACCCAGTCAGTTCTGGTGTCTTTTGGACTGCTGATTTATGACAATCAAGTGGCATCTTCTATGATCCTTGCATATAAAATCACAATTGCATTTGTGTATACGCATATATGAGTAAACTCTGCGTATTCTCCAGGCAAAATCTGTTTGAAACAATTTTGTCTATGCACGTCCGTTTAAATCAAGACACATAAAAATAAGAGGGTTTCCATTTTAAGTGAAACTGCTTCTGAGTGTTCACAAATCTAAACACCAACCTTGTCATTAAGTTAGTCTGTAAATTAACATGCCACTGTTCCTCAAGTAAAATGTATGTGTGAAGAAGTGTGGACAAGAAAAGATATACAAAGGTCTGGATGACTGATTCTGAAATTAGAACGTAGCATCAGTGTTTAGGAAACGTAGTCCCGTGCAGCTCAATTTAAAATAAATTCAACAATAAGTATATTCAAGGGACTTATTTATATTTTTTCTTTTCCTGTTGAAGCCTCTGCGTTTACCAAAATATACTGAGCTATGCACTGTACTATAAACTAAAACCAATACACAGAATAAGGAATTTCACTCTAATGGCACTGAAGTAATTCACAGAAATACTTCAGAAGAATTCTCAGGTGATTGCAAGTTACCAAAATCTCAAATAATTTACATCCAGTTGAATTTTAATATAATCTCTGGGAGCATGATGGAAAGACCAAGTTTAACTGTGATGCAAATAGTGATTTAAACACTTTGGAAAATGCACATACACGGAAAAATAGTCTGACTTCCCATTTAATGGGAACCACACCATACTAGCTTATACAAGCAAATGTGGCTCACTGAAGTCAATACACATTTAGTCCAGTAATGCCTGGATTGAATTTGCTACCAGCAGCAATAAGAATGGTAAAACAAAGAATCCACAGGATAAGGTAAAATGCGGTTCTTCTAACTTTTTTTCAGTTATTTCTCCCAGTGCAACAGTCTTTGGCCCATAGTATATTATGTGCACTTCTGCTCATAAGCTCAGTACTACAGCCTGTACCTGCTACATAACCTGGCTGATCATTTATCATGTACAACCTAAACATCAGCATATATGTATAACCTAGGTCATCAGCAAATGTGACTCAAAAGACTCCAGCATAAGATACAGACATTTTAATGTAGTCTGATTGAAGTGCAAGCTGTATACCTAATAAATAATATCATCTCTAACTTCAGTAAATTCTGTAAGAGCACACACACTTTACAAAATCACAAATTACCTCCAGTGTAACTAGGGACAAGTAGCACAATTAGACTTTGCACAGAAAGGAAAAAAAAAATCTTAGAAGCCGCCTGGCATCATTGCTAGGAACTTACACCCTGATGATATACAAATGCCGAGTGACTTATCACTTGCATCCAGAAGAATTTAGCTAATTTTAACTTATAAACAGCCTAAAAGGCCTTTGAGCTATAAATTGCAATAATCTAAAGATGGCAAAAGGCAATAAACATGAGTTAATGACTCAGCATCCTCCTGAGATAGCACTGGTCATGCAGCTTTGCTTCATCTTAGACATGCACAATCACTGTAAAAAGGTGGTCTCCAGAGACCATTTACACTGACAATAAGAAAAACATACCATCTCTTTATATGTTTGAAGGTTACTGTTGTCCTTTAACTTACTGCAATTACATACTAATTTTAACCACATTTGTATCTTATAGATAGATGCAACCTTTCTGTTTGGGATAATAAATAATATGTATGTATAGTCTGATTTTCATATTCAAAAGCAGTAAAGCATATTCGTTGATTCTAGGGGGAAAAAAAAAAAAAAAGAGAACCAAAAGAGACTGAGCAGGAGTTTTCTAACACTGTGTTGTTTTGCCAATATTAAATGATAATAGAAGATGAACGAGAAAGGATTAAGTGCTCTTTTATTGAAACAGAATTGCCCTTTCAACAAGCAGTGAGCTGATCTTCAACTGAGAATAACAGGTTTACCTGGAGAAAGGCCAGCCTGGTCAGAGAGCCATGTGGTAGTGATAAAGAGCCTCACCTCCTTAAGTTGGGGAGGTGGTCTCATGATAACCAGGATTGGGGTTAAAGAGAGCAGGGGCAATTCTGCTTTGTTTCTTTGTTGTTACTTATCAAAGGACGCTACTGCAGCTTACTTACATCAGCAAGGCTGATGACTTACAACACTACTGATGGATGTCAAAGGCTTCTGAAAGCAAAATGTACTTTTAGGATCTTCTTTCTTGAGTGTAAATGTATTTAGGAACACTGTGAAAATCATATCACTTTACTTTGCCCAGCATATGCATGCAAAGAGGGACAGCCTGAAATCAGAGCATCCACGTGGCTACTGTGGTGACACATGCGTCACTAGCTACTTGCTTGTCTGGAATGGGAAAACAGACAGCATTTATGGCTAGGAGGCAACCTGAAAGAATAAAAGAATTTTGGAATAATAAATGAATAAAAGAATAAATGGAAACACGGAAATTCTGGCCCACGAAAACTAAATGGCAGTGGAGCTGCTTGGCATCCAGTGGAAGGGCTGGCACTACCTGCCGAGAGAGACACCAGCAGAACTGCGGGGTTTGGCTCAGAGGAGGAGGAAGGAGATGAGAAACTTCAAGTTATGAAGTTGTCGCTGAGATGTAAGACTGGACAATGCCTGGACTCTCCTTAAATGCTACAGTGTTAAAAGCTCACAGTAACAGATGAAGAAAGTCCCATGTGAAGAAAGGTGGGAAGCAGCCAGTTACTAAAACATCCAGGGTCAGGGAGAAGCACTTGGGCACCCACAGCATCCCTGTCACCCCAGCTCAGCTCTGCCACCTCTTTCCAGCTGCAGCCTCCTGCTTCCCTACCACAATTCCTCTTAGCACTGCTGGAAGCAGCCGGATCTGTAGGTCCAAAAGGCTATTTTGAATTTACACTAACCTAAATTGAAGGGTAATCTATTAAATTAGAAACAGGATCCTGCTTACATCTATTGCATAAATACATTTTTAATAATGTAACTAAGTAACACTTTTTAGCAGAATTTCACACATCAAATATAAAGTGGAGAGATAAACAATGGCTTATTTAACTATGAACACAACATATTAGAAGTGCATAAACAAAGTGCTTTAACTATGAACACAGCATACTAGAAGTGCATGTGATTTTTACTTCCTTCATCCATCATTCAGAACACAACAGAAAGCACATTTTTTCATTCCTTAACATTGATTATGTGAATAGTTTTGAAAAAGCATCTTAGTTTCTGGGTAACATTTAAAGTTATCTGGGTAAAATTTGAGAGATGTTTCAAAAGCAGCAGAGTCTAAAGGCAAGACAATTCAGAAATGTACTGTTAAAAAAATGAAATAATCATGTTGCCTGATGGCAGTACCAATACCTGGCAAATGTGAGCAAGATATCTGAGAAAAAACCCCGAAACCTGAAGACAACCAATACTGTCACAAAGACTCATATACTCAATACTGGAAGGGTGTTCCTGACGCCAAGAGAACAGCCCTTATCCTAATCAAATTAACTATACAGAAGGAACCAGCACCAGGAAGGGACACCTCAGCTTAAAGCTGCCTAGTTTGGTTTTATAAGATGAAGCTGGAAAGCCCTGGACTCCTAGTCTGATGCTGTCTTATTAAGACTGCTAATTCTCGGAATACATTGTACATCCAGTAGATCTGTAACTGAGAGAACATGAAACAGAGCAGTACCCTACATTTTCTATTAATTTACCCAAAGAAAAAAACATGTCACCAAACAGTATAAAAGAAGTACTGAGCTAGGGCTTTTAAGCTGCCAAATCAAACTATGCCAGAGCATAATGAAAACACTAGATTTTAATCAAAATTCTTGTAAATCAACCTTTAGTCAATTTGGAGAGTACCAACTGTGTACTTCACTGGTGCAAAAGCAGACGCATGTTGTGAGTGACAGATCTAGAAAAATCTGAAGAGCAAAGGTATATATGCATTAGCAGTAAACTCTAGATGTCTAAGAGATGAAAGTCCACAGGTACATCAGAATATAAAAATATATCAAATTGACAGCAAGAATGACAAAACACTTCTATTTACTACAGTGCAGGGTGGTTTGTCAAACAACGATTGCTCTTGTTGTAGATACTGAGAAAGAAATTCCCCACAAAACATTTCTGCAAAAAAGTATGTAATCCATCATGGGACAGATTTCTGTTCTCCACCCTTGCCCTCCTGTGCAGAGGATGAGTAGTGTCAATCCCTGGCGGCACTTCATAATGGAACTGAGGATGCAAGTACAAAGCACTTGAAGATGTAAGAAATACGAGACTTCTAAAATTCAAATGAGGCAAGCACGACTAGGTTTTTTGCACCTAACAGTTATATGGAAGTTTTCCAAAAGGCTTATTTAGTTTACACAATAATGGGAAAAATGTTTAGTAGTAGTCAATTTTTCTCAACAGTTACCCCAGTTCCCTAAGACAGAAAATGTCCAACACCTTTTAGCCAAAAAGAAAACAGTCTGCGTGCAAGACAATAACTGTCTTACTCAAGCAAAAGCATTATTTGAAAAAGTGCTATATGCTATGGTTGTAAGACAGAGCAAGAAAGAATATATACATCTGAACAAGGTTTCCTCTCATTGGGATGACAGTGAATAAAGACGATGAAAATTACAGCATGTGAATACTAGTGTAATTACTGAATGGTTCCCCACATAATTATGCAAAACAAATCTATCCATAAGTTAATGTAGCCATTTTCTTTTTGAAACAGAATTTTCATGCCATCCATCAGTCACCCCAAAACATAAACCTTAGATGACTTAAGTACACAGAATTTACTCATTTGGTCTGTAATATAAGCAATGCATGTGAGTAGAAATAAAGGTTTAATGAAACAAAATAATATACTCCACTAGGGAGAACACATATTGCCCAAAGAAAAAACTAATGTAAGTAAGTGGAGACTTGACTATTTGATAAATATAGCCCCAAAGGTTATATGTTTAGTGAAAGAATATAAATACTGTACGTGATGTAGATTTTTTTTTATTTGACTAGAAACATTAATTGCTTTCTAAATACAATAATATTCTTTCCTTTGAAACGGTGAGCTCATTTCTTTTACTGCAGCAAGTAACCAATTACCTAACAAAAATGTTTACATTAATCACAATCACTCTATATTTTAGTTTTTATACCAACTATTTTATTTTTGCTTAGAACTGAACTCCCTCGGGCATTCTTTTGTGCCAACTGTTAATTTCTATCAGTGATAAAGTTCCCTTAAGCTTCTTTTAACATCTACTGGACATGACCTCATAAAATTTAATGCCACTCATTAACCCCAAGCACTTAACTTTACACAGTAATGTCAGGCATCTGACTTCTCAGTGCATGAGAAATCCAAGTGGGAACCGTTTGAGAGATACAAATTACAAATCACTTGAGTAGTAGAAAGGGCGGCAATGAACAATATTAAAGGGTAAATCCAAGAACTGAGCAAAAGTGGGGTTCTTGCAATGCCTTCTATCTAAAATGATACAACTTTTATACAAACAAGGGGGAGGCTGCAATGTGATTGTTTTGGCTTGTGAAGGGACTGAAATTCAGAGCTGAGGCTGTATGCCAGGTTTTTAACCCTGTCTGAAGCAAGTACGATGTGCAGTCATGTCCAGTAGCCTTCAGGCATTTGGAAGGAGCACAGGTGATAGGACCACCTCACATTCTGCAAAGGCCACGCACCGGCAAGACTGGGATAAGCCAGAAGCAGCAGTTTCTTCAAAGTGCTCCTCCCTTTTTTCCTGCAAGAGCCTTGCATAGGTTTAGCTTTAGAGCGTGGTTGTTCTTCCGATTTTGGTTATGTACCAAGAAAGCTCTCGGAGGGACAGCACTGTTTTTATTTTCCCCGAGATGCACAGATGGGTGATGTCTGCTTAACTCATTTAACCATATTTCCCAGTGGCTTCACACATGTTGGAGAAAATGTGGAAAATTCTAGAGGTGAATGAAAAAAAAATACTTAGCAACAATTTTCTGGCTTCTCTTGAACCATTCAAGGACACTCCTTGTGGGGAGTTGAAACTGAGTGACAGCCTGTCGTGGCCCTGAGTGTAAAAAGAGGCACATTGTCAGGGAAAAAAAAAAAAAAAAAGTGGTTTATTTTCTATTTCTGTTGGCTCAAGAGATATCTAGGCATCCTCTGTGAAAAAGGACGGTGCTATGCAGCTAGAAACATGGTCCATCAGAGTTCCTGATAGCAATCTGCTTATTCAGCTCTGTTAGGAAAAAGCCCTCCCCTAGTCTGTGTACAGGGTTCGCTTTTTCTTGGTGTCACAGGCTGTTACACTCTGGGTTAAGCAGTTGATGGTGTTGGAGTGGGGATCAACTTAACATTTCTATACAAATTATACAAGGAAGCTATAAATTGCTTCATGAGAAGCCACGTGAGATTTGATGCGATGTCTCTAAGTGCTACAAGTTTATTTATTTTTCAGCAGCAAAAAGAGCTGGCTCTCAGAAATAGGCGGCAGCTCCTGAATTTACGGATCTTAACTGGAAAATATATTCTCAGCTACTCTATAAATCTAAACAGAAGGAAGTAATTTTGTCGAAGCTTTATTTCCACAGAAAGGTATCTCAAAGTGAAAGGTAGGCATTACAGAATTGAGATTTTCACATGTGAACAAATGTGCTCTCTGACACGAGCCCCATCTCCAAGTGCTCTGAATGGCTGTTTTAGCTATAAACTGCCCAGAACCACAATCTACAGTCAATACACACTTCATACTATTGAAAATGGTTTTGCATCTTGCCTGCCACTGGTCTAAGATCACTTTAGCATAATTACAGCTTGATGCAACATCAGTAAGTGCATCAGTTGGAAAAGTTTTTATTGCCTAATAGCAGGGAATGGTAATAAAGCAGATGTACACCGGGCCACATGACAATGGCAACCAATTGGTCTGTATTTGGCAAAGTATTAATGTTTTATAAACACAATATATGTTATACTTTTCTAACAATAGGGATGTAAATCTCTGCACAGCATAAACACTTGTGCTGATCAACAGAGAGATACTGCTGTGATAGGTACTTTGAAGTTGCAGATAAGAGCTCAAGCTGTAAGATGCCAGCAAAAATGGAAGTTTATAAAGAATCACTGCCAGACTCTTAAATGTAGTAGCACTTGTGGGACTTTCTATAATATAAATAGTAATTAACTTCAATGCAAAATGTATTTGCAAAAATAAATATACTGGTGCCTATACCACAGCTCGGTTTCCTACTACAGAATCAAACTTTAAAATCTGTAAACCCCCAAAATAATCTTTTGCTCAACACCCCCTAACACGCAGTGCCCAAATACGTGCACACACTCATGCACATACACAACCGCTCCAATGTACATCCGCAAACACTACAATCTTGGTGTGAGGGTATCTACCCTGTAGACAATTCAATCAATCTCTCAAGTGACACTCACACGTGCCTGCACACACAAAAGCAGATGTGGCATTAAGATTTACAAAGTTATTGAAACTTTTAACAAGTAAAACGCATCTTTACTTAGCTACACCAGAATGAGGAATAAAGGGGTTTACATATGTTCCAATTCTAAACCTATCAATCAAACCCATGTTATTCCTTTGGGAGCTTATTTACATGCATATTTATCAGCCTCACATGCTAATTCCCTGCTGTTTTATGCCTGCGAGGCATGTTTATGAGTCATAATTGTTGATCTCATTTGATGTATTTCACTGAAGTAAGACATTATTCAGTTATGTGGCCTAATGTCAATGAATTACGATGACCTGATCTTCGAAACGCAACTTGCTCTTTAATTTTTATTAGAGCATTACTTATTCAGAAGAAGAAATACAGTAAAATGGAAGATTACATGTTTTTATAGTCATTTTGCTTCACCATCTTATTTTGGAAGAACTCCTCCCTACCTCTAGGCAAAGTTTGAAAAGTGCTATTCGTAAACACCAAAGGAGAAGAATTTTAGCCTGAAATTAGCACATATTTCTCAGACTGGGACCTTTTATAGGTGTTATTTTGCTTTAACCAGCCACAGCATAGGCCTTTGGACCACTGGCATACGGTTTGCAAAAGGAAAAATAACCAGACTCAGTCCAAAACCCTCACATTGTTCTTTGCCTTAACTTCATGAACATTGAAACTAGGTAGAGACTTTGGAGCAATTGATAAATGAGAACTAAGTAAGTTAAGTCCCCAGACTGACTCATCATCTTTGATGCAAAGTACTGTCTCAATTTATAAACAGAAAATCATTTGATGGTCAAAGTAATGGCCTAAACAGGGGAAATTATGAGGTGTACGAACTTCACTGCAGTAGCCTGGGTTGGGCCATTAATGGCTATTTCTTGGTGGCAAGCCAGAAATGGCACTAGCGGGAGGCTGAACATGGTACTTCTACAATTCTGCTCATTTCACAAAGACCCATGCTGGTCTTCCAACACTTCAAGTAATCTTCAAAGGTTTAAATTACCTTAAATATATCTAATTAATAAGATTGCTCAATAATCATGCTTTTTTCCCCTAACTTGATTATAGCATGAAGGAATCATAAAGTAACTGCTCACTTGTATTCTCTTGCAGGATAGACTTGGTACTATTATAGTAAGTACCCACGCTGTAGGATCCACAGTGTAAGCTGCTCCTTATATTAGGCTAACAAAAAATTACCACTGTACACATAATTTACTCTAGGATTTTCAGGTGTTACTACTTCCTATCTTAATATTCAGAATTGTTTTAATGCAATTATTATAATTTATAATACATTTATCAAAAGTAACTATCAATTGACAATTGACTTCAACTTCACCAAAACAATCAGAAGTATTTGACTTCTGTATTTAAGAGATTGTCACAGTTTAGACAGTGTTCAACCTAAATGCATCTTTATGTATTGATTAAAAAACCAAAACACTTAGTTTTGTTCAAAAGTTTCCAAGTTGCTGCTCAGGATATTTTTCAAGTCCAGAATTAAATCAGTGGTTTTCATTTAGAGTTGCTTTTACAAAAATAAAACAGCTTTTTTCCTGTAAAAATTAAATATATGAGAAAGAGACAAAGACCATTTAATGTAGGTTTTATATGCTCTTTTGAAAAGTGCAAAGGAGCACTTAATACTGTGTTTATGTGGTATTTTCCAAACCAGAAGTGTGCTTCTGAAACGCATATGTTCCAAACAATTTCTTAAAAAAACCTAAAAATCTTCACTTGAGCAATTAGTTATTTCAACAGCACAGTTACAACGGTTGTAACTTCAGTTCATGTAAATGCCACAACTTTAACTGCCACGTGTTCATCATAAATATAAATTTATAAAATACATTAAATTTAATTCTGCAGAAAAATGTCAATTCCAGAACTTTTCAAACAGGAGTTTTCACCAGCTATTGTCACAAGAATCCTAAAACAGAGATAGAGTTTTCCACAATGTAAGCTCTGATTTACAGCCCTCTTTTCTTTCAAATTCAAATAAGCAAAAGACACAGCCTCGTCTGCCAGGATATTATTTTTTTTCTTTCTTTTTTTTTTTTTAGAATAGCAACAATTAATGCTACACTTTTTCTAGCAATAAAATCTCAGTCTTACTCATCCAATAACATTGTGGTGACCTAGCTGTAATTCAGAATGGAGCTTTGCACACTTTTGCAAAGTAGTATTTTCTTTTGTACTTCAAGAAACAATGAACCAATATTGGGTCACAGAATTTTGGAGGTGGCCCTGTGGCTCCATATGCTTCTCTCCTCCATTAAGATAACATCTGTTCTGGCCACCAGTCAGCAAATCAAATTTGATGAGAATTCATCTGAGTGCAAAGTAGAAATGCCCAGTAATGGTCAGATTTATATTTCATTGTTCCACACTTTAAATACTCAAATTGTAAGAAACAAAACAACAACAGTATATTCCAAAATTACAACTAACATATATAAAATGTACTCCTTTAGAACGAAGCTCAAAACATTATCACATCATTGCAAACTTATTTTCACATGTATTAAATGAACTATCCCTTCAACTGCACTTAGTACTGAAACACTATACAGTTCATTTTTCCTAAGGTTAAATCATTGATTCCATTACAAATCTAATTTCTCAGAAGAATTATCATCACCATAAAAGCTTTATCTGGATGAAGTTTGTGCCTTTGAACTTCTAGAAAGATCAAGAATAATAATTTGTAATGGGATATCAAAATTTTAGTGGAGAAATTTATCATACAGGCTACTTGCTAATATTTTGGTTATATGGTCCCAGTTGCACTAAACTGAATAGGATTTGTTAAAAAATTTGAGCACAGTCATCCTGGAGTTTATGTATTATTGTTTATCACTTCAGTATCCAAGCAAAAGCATTTCACTGCCAGCTGTTTGTACACAACTAAGATAGCCCAGCCTTTGACCAAACACTACCACATCGACTAAACCACAGCACTGTAGGGCTTACTTTGAAAAACTTTTCTAAGAAGTATTTTCCCTCTTCTTAAGACAGGACCTGGCAATGCTAATACATAAAACAGTGAAATAAATATCCACAAATAAATCAGCAATTAGTTCATTAAGCTGGAGTAGCATTCCTTAGACTTGCAGCCAAAATTGTATTTTAATAGTAACACCCATATATATCTGTACTGAGCCACCATTTACCAAAGTTTAGGGAATAATTTAACAAATTCAACACAGTTATCTTTACTCATAATAGAAAAGGTGACAATGATCTATGTCTTCTAAAATAACTTTTCATTTCCATTACCAAAAATATTTTTAGTTGAAATTTCTAAGCTGATATATGCTGATATATTTAAGTTTGTACATAAAACATGAAAAAGTTGTGTGCATGTGTTCTGCACCAAAGCTACCCATCTTTTAGTTTATCAGCTACTTGCCTCTCAAAAACTGGCTGCAAGAAAGAAAGAGCTGAAGGATGGTCATCATCACCGAGGCAGTGTCCTGCACCTTGAACGATGTGGGTCAAGTTCCTGGCCCTGCTACAGACCTCTTGTATGAACGAGGCATATCATTTCATTAGCTTCGAATTTCTTTTTTGCATGAGAACATATAGTCTAGGTATTCTTCCCATGGCAGTTATGAGAATTAATTTTGTCACTTCTTTGGTATATGAGACCTTCTAAAAGGATGAGGTAAGCATACAGATGCAAACCAAACATCCCAAGCAAGTCCTCCTTCCCTTTTTAAGCAGTTTAAGCCATGGAGCACAAATTGCATCATAAGCTTGTGTGATTGTCACAACTAATGAAAATAAGTCTCATTTGCTATACCCTTTGTGTAATTTGTACTGTTGTTGGAACATTATAGTCACATGATTATTGATGCAGTGATCTAAACATCTAACATGATGAAAAAAACCAACAGGGATACTTATGAATAACTAAAAGATACTCTAGATCTAACAGAAGTGTTAAATCTTGTCATAAAGTGTGTCTATCCACATAAATCTCAAGCTTAAAATAGTCAAAAACAAAACCCAGTGATAGTTCACTTACAGAAAATAGGATTTAAACACCAGCTTGCACACATGCATTTGAAACATGATGGTCCTTATCCTATATTGCTTAGACTTAATCTGCTATTTTGTTGACTGTGGAAGAAGACAGAAAAAAGCAGAAAGGTTACCCATATTTCTCTCACTGCATCCATTTTTGCACTCAGTTTTGTTTGGAGAGAAAGGTGTTCTCCCATTATCCTGTATATCCTTTTTTAATTATTGTGTATCTTATGAGCAAAATGAAGACTGGGACTTCTAAAAGTCAGTTATATGCACTCTGCCTTTGTGTGGCCAAATCTTGACACTAAATGCTTGAAATCTGAGCTCTCCCAAATCAGGCACTCCAACTAACCACAATTCAGTACCCTAGGCTAAATGACTGCCTACCTTAGACAATAAGGGCACTCAGGCTTGTTACCTTTACAGTCAATTGGAACCTAGCCATTAATTTTAATAGGATCAGGATCAGGTCCCTGACTTTTTCGACATCAAAGAAACATCTTTCACAGTCATTTTGCTATAAATAATTAAAGCTGATTAGTAAATATAAGGTACCTTAACCAAAAAGGTAAACAGTGGAGACATTTATTATCAAAGTAAGAAAAGAAAATTAAAATAACCTCCAACACTTTTGTATGTGCAATTCATCAGGAAACGTTGTAAAAGAACAAAAACAAATGTTGGCTCATTCCAGAGGTTCTTTGTCATCATTAATGTATTCAGGTTTTCACAGCTGAATTGCTGTACTTTGAAAAGATTTTCATGAAAGGAAACTCAAATTCAACATTTAAACAAAGCTGTCAGGTTACCAAGATTTATATTTGCTTGTATGTCCAGGAAATGTTTTCTCCTTTTTAAAAAACCCTCTAGGTTAGATGTATTACTATTTCTTTGCTCTCAATTTGTAAACAACAGAAAATAAGCTTTTGTTAAGCAGCACATATTTATTTATTTATTTGCTATTGCAAAGCTGAAACCAGCAGTTAGAAATATCTGTTCCAAAGCAGAGGTGAAACTACCTGGTACGGATATTTTACTTCATTACTAGTTCTGTTCCTCAAATTGATACAAATGGCCTCCTTCTGTTTCTGTCTGTCTGCTTGCCTGATCAGTGGAGCTAATTGTCAGAGCTGGGGAGATCTCCTATACCTAAACAGAAGATACGCAGTTTGTAACCTGCTTAATTTGCCTTATGTCCTGGATGGCCCTCAGTATGTTGTTCATTAAAGTATCAGCTGTTTCAGTTGTAGCAGTGGCAACCTAAGCATAGGCCTATTTTTCTTTGTTAAAAGGCCAGATTGTCAACAACTAATACACATCTTACCAGATAATTTCTTACCACTTGAAATAAATGTGATGGTACTTTATTTCTCTCCCCCCTTCCACATCTCTTAGTTTTGCATGTCCAAAGAAGACAAGGACAGGGGGGTACCCTGGTTAACGTGAAGGCTAAAGAATAAGGCTTATTAGTAAATCAGAAGCCTAAAACTGAAGCACTGCAGTATCATTTACGTGAAAGTAGATTAAACCTTTCCCTTTTTAAAATAAGGAATTCCAGATCTTATAAGCGTTCACATACATGAAAGAAAGATCCCATCTGTGTTGACATATTTCTGTTATATAGAGCAATCAATTTCTAATACAATCAAATTTGTGACAGTTAAACCCTTTAATAATGTTTTAACATACATTTAATCTCAGATACAGAGGTCTGTAACATGAGCTAGCTGCACACAATTCACACACTGCTTGGTAAATTACAATCTTCTGTACGTCATGACAGAAGTGAACCTAGACATTTAGTTATGATCCTGTACCAATCACGCTGGCTTCAGCGAGAATTCTGATTTACTACTCTTTTATTATACATACACAAGTACAATCAAACGTGTACAGTTCAATTTTTTTAAATTAAGAGAATCTGCCTTTTCCATATGTAGGAGATATAGCCATTTAACATAATTTGATTATTGTCTGGAAACACTTAATATGTGAGGTGTTTACGGGTAGTAACCTTCACATTATATTTTTGCATAAAGTCTGAGTAAAATATTCAAACGAATGATTCCATTCTCATTGTTAGCTTCTGTATAACTTCTTATAATGAACTAGTTTTAACACACTCTTAATTACATTTACAGAGGTCGTATTAAAAAAGGTTCTTCTGTTTTAATTTTGTTGTTCAGTAGGTTACTATAGTTAAAATGGAAATTTCTTTTTGGTATTGTAAGCTCGTCTTAGTAAAAAAAAAAAACAAACCAAAAAACCAAAAAAACCCCACCTACTTTTCATTCAACTTGCATCCTTTCCTTTTATACTACAGGTATTATGCTACAGGTATACTAGAAAGCAAGATGAGAGCCAACTATCTGACCTTTAACAAGGATTTAGGGAAAGCTAGGAAAAGAAACTAAAATGCTCAAATCAGCTTTTCCCAAAGTAGAGTCACAAGCAGTTATTAAAGAATGAAATGAGGTTGACAAGTGATTTATGCCAGTATTCAGGCAGGACTGTATCTGGAAAGAACTGGACGCTCCCAGGTGAGATGACTGAACTACAGTAGTGTGCCAATGTCATTAGTGAAAATGGTCTTGTTTTCATATAATGATTTAGAGTGAAACTTTCAGAACAAACACTTTTGATTTCACTTAGAACAAGAGAAGTTGTGGATACCCAGAGAAGCTGTGGATGCGCCATCCCTGGAAGTGTTCAAGGTCAGGCTGGATAGGGTCCTGAGAAACCTGGTCTAGTGGGTGGCATCTCTGCCCATGGCAGGGGGGTTGGAACCAATTTATAGACAGACACGGCTGTCCAAAGGGTCTTCTCCAGTATCTGCTGTATCAACCACTGAAGGCCACTTCCCTATATTATGTTTGGACCAGTTACCCATGTCACAGAATAATCTCCAAACTGGAATTAATGTAATGCGCAACTCAAGTGAAGCCACCAAAAAACCAAACCCAAACTAAATTAAAAAAAAGCCAACAAAACAAAACCAAAACCAACAAAAGTGGATCTACCAGATCCTCTAGAGAGGAAAATCCAACTCTAGCAGTTGGTAGTCCACAAGGCCATGTCAGCTACTCACATATGCTCCTACAGCTGAAGTAATTAAAAATATTCCTGCATGTTTCTAATTACGAATTTCCAGTAAGGCACTAAAAGCAAAGAGCCCACAACTGGCAAATTTCTAAGAGCATGTCAACACCTGTACAAATACAGTCTTTCAAGTAAAAATTGTACTGTGTGATGACTATTTTTCAACTTACCCTGTATTAAATATATGCATTTTTAAACTTGCATAGCTTTTCTGTTAACTGATCTCTAAATAAAAATGTCTAATACAGAGAAAAGAAAAATGAAGAGTTGTTGGGAAGGAGCTAGTGACAGCCTGAGTTAGCTCAAGACATACTGCGCTGCTCCAATAGCCTTGTCACTACAATCCTGTAGCTGCTCAATTAAAAGCAAGCCTAAAAGCAGTTATTATTAATAAATGAATATTAAAATGCTTGCTATGTTAGCATATGGCATTTGAAGATGTAAAAACCACTGTTGCTTTTATTCATCCAATATGTAGCGAAACAGACTGAAGTCAGCCCTTTCTCCTCTAGCATACCTGTGCCTTTAATGGACAAACCAAGCCCTGGGGGATAAGCACAAAAGTTTTGAACAGGATCACTAGCAAGAACTGTGCTGGTGGGGCACACTGAAGATTTCTGGCTGAAGGGTAAAACTCATGAATGAAGGACACAGGACATTCTCAGGGCCTGGTGTAAACCATTCCGTGGAATCCCAAAGACATTAGGAACAATCACAACCCTCAGCATGTTCTGTTCCAGTGTAATACAGAGAGGTTCTCTGTTCTAATCTTGCCTTTTAATGAAAACACAAAGTAGCATGCATATTTAAAAGGACTCTTTAAAACACAATGCTATACTTCATGTACATGTTGCTTCCTGGAGAGAAGATGAAAGAACACACATTATATGACACATGACGTCATACAATCGAAACATATTTGATAAGAAAATAATAAGGCATCAAGAACTCACTATATTTGCATTCTCAATTGCTTTTACCTAGGAAAGTACTTCTCACACAGAGAGATGCAGACCTCTGTGGCTGTCTCCTTTAAATTAAATTATCTCTAAAAAAAGAAACAAATAAACACCATACAGGGCAATCCGCATTAGCGTTGCCTCCCTGAGTGAAAGGGGTTGTAAGGGCAAAAAAACCCAACTCATAGCACTGAATAGCTATGGACTAATTAGGAGATAATACAATTTGCTGAGAGCAAAAATTCACTTAACTCTGGAATGAATGTGAAAGGATGTGCCCACAACCAAAACAGTCCCATGTGAATTACACTTAAGATTTGGGGAAATTATTTGATTGCACAAATAATATGCTATCATTACCTGGTTAGGTCCGGAGACGACAGCATTTACTTTATTACTTCATTCCCCTCTGTTTTTCACATGTTTCTTGTATGACACCAATATAAACCAGGTATCTTGAATTCCACCTGAGGGATAGTTCTCCATGGAAATACTTTGTAGCGATCAGGATTATGAGGTTAACAGTAGAAAGCATAATTGTCCAAAGACAAGCAACGGAAACACACAGAATATGGTCACAACGGAAATATGAATGTTCTCTTAAAATTTCGTATTTTTTTATGCCAGCCTTCAGAATCAGGAGGGATGCAATGGTATGTAAGTATGAGCTGGGCAACTTATCTGTCTCAGCTGGATTAATTTCAGTCATACACTCCAGTCATTATCTTTGTCCTTCCAGCTACATCAGCCTTCTCTGTCCTCACCACCAGCTATAGCCTTTAGACATGAAATATATCCCCCCAAACTCCAAATCCAAACCACTCAGACCCATTAAAGGTTTCCCCTTTTCTTCTATTAAGAACAAAGAACACATTACATTTTTCTATGTGAAGTATGCTATTAAATAATAGCTTGTACACTAATTAAAGCAAATGTAATTGTGAGAACACACTGACATTGTTAAAGTAAATTACCCAATTCGTTAATAGTTTCATTTCAAGTGACCTTAATTGTATTAATTGTGATATTGAGCAAATTAAATTGAAGAGTATTAAATGCATTGTTCAAGTCTGTCCTTAGAGGATCAACTTTCTCATTACATCAATGAAATGGGAATACTACCTACTATGCTCTTCAAAACTTGTGTCAGAATGTGGCAAACACTATAACTTAACAGTAAAAAATTACAGCAGCTCAGAAACAGTTAACCTAGTTAGTTATCCCATTTCAGTGCAATATAAACCTCAAGCATTTGGGGATGAGCAAAACAGTTTGTCAGATGCAATACACAAGAAGTACAAGAATAAAGTTTCTGAAATTTCATAAATTTAGGGCTTATAAAGTCTCTGCTCGAGACACAGTGAGCTAAGATTCATCGGCTTCTCTGAGATCGATCTCTGTTTCAAAAGGGAACATTCAAAAATTCTGTTAGAACAACGTGAATAATACCGTGAGGATTCTTAGAACAGAAAATGCAACAAGATGTCATCAGCCTACTACAGTCAAAAGGAAACATAATAATGCACATATACATATGTGAAACTAAATTAAAATACAACCAGATCCACAAGAAACAACCCAAAATTAAAATTTCTTAAAAGAACTAAAATCTCCCATTTGAAATATCAGATTGCAAAAGTGAGAATCCCTGACATCAATTTCTTATCTGTTTCTTAACTATTTAAAAATGGTATTTAAAAAAGCATATATAAGTGTATATGCAATGCAAATATTTTGCATCTTGAAAAAAAATCATGACACAAAGAAAATAACAGGACAATTAATAAGCCAAATCAATCAACAGAAAAAGGACTAAAATACTATCTTAACTGGGGTTTTTTTGAATATTTTAAAGGGATAGAAAAAAGATCTCTACAGTTACTGGCTTATCCTGAATTTTTTAAACTTGTAAACAAGCACATTCTCACAACTCATCATAACTCAGGATTCAAAGTTCATCAGTTCCACAAAATTTGGAGAGCTACAAATGCCCAGATCTTTCTCCAAATGACACTTACCTCATCTGTAATGATCTACTTTCATTTGTTCAGCTAGGTAAGTGACTCCTGCCTAACATTTGCAACATTAATCTTTGCAGCTGTTCCTAGTGAACCAAGTCTTATTCTTCTCAGGTCACTTCTCCAAAATCTCAAGAATGCTTTGAATTTTATGTGCTCTCCATTGTGCTAACAGTCCTGTCCCAAAAACCCCCCATGTTTTCTCCCTATCCATTCACTGAGATTTTAATAAAAGCACTGAGTATTACTAGACTCAACCAACGTATTTCGGGAATACCACACAATATATGCTTCCAAGCTGACAGCAAATGAACAAAACGTAGCTTATGCATGTAGTTTTCCAAACAGCTATACATAAGGGCAGTCCATGTATTTCTGAGATTTCTTTCATTCTATGAAAACTGTGAGAGAATTTCAGAACTCCAGCTGGACATGACATCTCCTGGTTTTCCATCAAGTTTTGGTATCAGTTGTACATACTAAAAATACAATACTTCATGAAGATTAACAAATCTCACTTGCTCTGTAATTAAATATTTATTTTCAGCACCCTTACCAGTGCCATGTTTTTTTTCTAATCACCTCATCTCAGTGAAAGCTTCTATCGCTTTTCCTCCAAGATAGTATTTAAGCATCTAGCACAGCTTCGAAAAACCAATTCAGATGTCCTGATATTCCACAGTATTGCACAGAACACCTCTGAGAGACCACATCTCCACCGTATTTCTGTGATCCATGATACAAAACACTTATATACAGATTTACACCAAGCTGATTCTGTATCATGCCTGAAACTTGAGGCTGCATTGAAGAACCTTGTCTTGAAATACTTCTGTGAAGACAACGATGGACAGACTGCACAGACAGGAACGACTGTATACTTTGATGCCTAAAGACCTAACACCAACTAAGCATATGCTTTACTTAAAATGAAACATTAAAACTTCAGAGACTTATTCTGGATATATAAAGTTTCAAATTAAAATGCACTATGTGTTTCACAGCAAAAAAGCCTATGAAGATGAAATGGATGCTTTATATAAAATATTTACATAGATAGAACATAAAAAATGTACCATAGTTGGTAACCTTTATGACTTGGGGAACCATGTATTTACATATCTTTATCTTTGCATGTGCGTATGTGTGTGTTGTGTATATATTTTTAACAGTTGACAGCTGTTTTAGAGCATACAGAGATGCCAAGCTGAATGAGGGTCTTGATTACTTCAAGATTAGCTATCTAAAGTTTCTATTCATTTTAAGTGTTGTTAGTGCGAAGAGTCATTAGTCACTTCCTTGTCTCATAGAACATCAGCATACATTTACATTGTTAATGAACATTTGGGGTAAATGAATTAATGGCACTTTTAAACATCAATTCAATCCTAATAACTTTGTATGTCATAGAAATGTTAAGGTTGGGATAAAAATGAGAAACCTTTTCAGTCAAGGTAACTAATTGCTTCTGGGCACAATAAAGGGTAAAATTAATTTACAGTGGTTTTTTAACAGAGTGAAAATCTTGTTTTTTTCTTGTAACAGAGTTGAGAGAATTGCCAATATTTTTTTTAAGGAAAATAGAAATCAGGAGAAAATGCTTATCTTTCTCCTGACTGGGGTAGATTAGAAGCAAGCTGGTTTTCCAACTTATTATTTTAGGTTATTGCAAAAGATTATTTTCAAGTTTCTAAAAATATTTACAAAAATACATTTAGTTTATCAGACTAAAATGGCTCCATATCGTTAAGATGTCAAGTATAATAGAAAAGAAACACTGACCTAGAAAAGCTATTTCATTTAATCGTCAGGTTTTAAAATACTTTCCCCTAGATGTTCATTCTCATTTTCTAACATTGAAAAAAGCTTTACAAACCAATGAAGAAATAGTGAAAAGATTAACTCAAAGGGACAATGAAGTTTTACCAGCATATTTTAAAGCAAAACATCAGCTTCTTCTAAACTGATGTAATAAACCTGACTGAGCAAAACTTGACAAAGCTTTTTAATAAGCACTAGTAAACAGAAGATTTATAGACAGATACACCCACACAGAGTAGTTCATCTGGGTGAGGGACTTAAAAAATGTGACAAAGTTGTTTCAACTCTGTAATTTAAAATAAATTTTTTATTTTGCCCTCCTGATACATGTGTTCAATGACTGGAAAATTACAGGTAGTTAAGGTGCCACTGTGTATAACTGAGTACTTGAGGAATGTTTTCATGACAAGGACGAGCTTTCTCATTAAGCTTATCACTTTCTTCGAACCAACTATACTGTCACTACTAGCAAATAAGTAGAAAAGACAAGCAACACAGACATGCATTGCATTATCCGAGCAGTTTTTTCTCACTGTTCACTATTGTCTCCCAAATACTGCATTTAATTAATTTACTTTAGTAAATTACATAGTAATTTCTACCTTTAGAGTATGTTCATTCTATCTCAACTTTGAGGTATTTTTTCGAATAAGAATATAGGTGCTGAGTTAAACAAAAAATCAGGCTTTTTACTTGCTTCATCTCATCCAAAGCAGCATACTGAACTTTGTTGCAGAATTAAAAAAAA
Source organism: Myiozetetes cayanensis (assembly GCF_022539395.1). Classification (NCBI taxonomy): domain Eukaryota; kingdom Metazoa; phylum Chordata; class Aves; order Passeriformes; family Tyrannidae; genus Myiozetetes; species Myiozetetes cayanensis. The sequence continues at coordinate 115,149,442 of NW_026086604.1, read as the reverse complement.
CCAAACCAAAACCAACAATAACAACAAAAATCCCAAAAGAAATCCCTAAAGCCAAGGGAGTATAAGAGCCCATGCTCGAGAAAGTAACATAAAGCCATGCTGCATTTCAATATTCTTATGCTGAAGTCAGTGTTTGGTTTATGATTAAAAAAGGATGACAGCGCATTAAACATTTGGCTAATGTTTCTGTCTGTAATTGAAAGTTGACTTTCCGTGGTTTTCATTAGTGTCAGAGTGTTCTACACATACTGTCTGAAATGTTCTTTAAGTTGCCCTACTCAACTCCATTCAGAGAATTAAACAAATTATGACAGGTACAGTTATCATGACAAACTTATATCAGGTTTCTAGGCATAAAGTCCAAAAAAGTACAGAAATACAAAACTCACCTTCCCCTGGCTTGTTCAAAAAACTCTGCAAGGGATCAATGCCTATCTCCTGTTCCTCTGGTTGCAAAGGGTGACTGGTTTCAGATGCAGAATGATACATATTGGCAATAGTAAATTCCAACTGAAGGGTATTTATCTGGAGGAAAAAAAACGAGAAACAAACACTTCAGTATTCCTTTAGCTATTTTTCAATTACACAAGTGATTTTTCCATATTTTCTGGGCATATCATCATCATTAGTTGTCTAACAGCAAAACAACAGTGTTTCCACTCAAATATTTTATTACCTGGAGTCTAAAAAAATTGTTACAGTACTTCCCACTATCACACTGAAGTAAAAATCCAAGTGTGGCTTTGGCAGACTGTAAAGCACGGCAAGAGTCTCTTTCTAGCTTCCCCAGTGCATCCTTTTTCTAGCTTCCCCAGTGCATCTTTTAATCTGATTCCAAAGAGAACTGATGCTACTTCTTGGGCATGATGAAGATTATAGAGTAAAACTGAGGTAAGACCCATCATCATCACTCTTGGGTCTAGACCCAAGACCTCTAATCCCAGAAAAGCTTCCTTTTAACCACTTACTTTTTCAGTAATCGTGAGTCAAGTATAAGATAACAGAGACAGACACATGTAAGGAGAGAATGGGATAATACTGACTGGCACAATAGGTGATTTTAATTTTATTAAGATTTATAGTAGCTTTTTAGAAAGTGTTAAGGAAACATTTGAAGAAACAAAATCAACTAGTTGATAAATATTTACAAATATGCTATTTCAAAAAAAATGAAGGTCAAGAAAGGACAAAACTGAAACCTCAGGAAGTAGGTGATGGGGATCAATTGTCACAGGTTCCTGAATGGCAGTCACATCATTATCAAGCAACTGAACAAGAACTGTGTTAGAAGTTCACATGAGGAGTGTTATAAGTTAATATTGGTTGCAGCAAATAAGAGGATGACAATAAAAGTGTGAAAAGCAGATGATGTTATGATCAGAGCAGTAAGAAGGAGGAGCAACCCTTCCAGTGCACTAACAGTGCAAGAGTACGTTTGTCAAGACTGCAGTTTAGACACTGTACACCAATTTATTAACTTCCAACACAAAGAAACTAAGCCAGGTAAAGAGGTTTGATTTGTCCAATCACACTAAATAACTACCTATGACTGCCACACGAGTTTTAAATTTCTCTTACTGTAACTGCTTTGTTTACAAGTATCATAACTTTCTAACACCAATAAAATTATATTTAGAAAGAAATATAAAAAGAGAAACACAAAGAAGTATGCACCTACACTTTCAGGACTGGTATATTACCAAATCCGAAATCACTTCAATTTTGTTTTTCCTTTGGTTGTTAGAAGGCATGGCATTGCCCATATTTGCTTTATACCTTTGGTCTGCTGTCAATAAATGAAGGGGGACTTGGAATCTTAAGACCTTTTTAGTTTTATATACTCTTCATCTTCTTAATTTTTCTAGTAAGTTATGTGGGGAAAAAAAGCAACCAAAAACCCTAAATAATAAAACAAACCTAGCTGGGCCTCTGTTGGGAATTTCCTTCAAACCAATGCACCCAGGTTGTTTTCAAAAGGATGTTCTCTCAGCTGTATTCCCTGAGGGTTTTGTCCTTTATTTACCCTGGCGTCTATGTTAGTGTGGTGTTGAAATGATTGCACCATCATCCCTCACTTCGTTTTAGCTAGAGGAGAACATCTTAAGATCTTGGGAACTGGCAGCCAGGAACTGAGGGAAAGTAGGACTTAACACTTTTGCAGTGGTATACCTGTATGTCAAATTATCACAATCATACAATCATATGGTAAAACAGACCACTATACCACAGAATTGCTCAACAAAACGTGTTATGAATACATATACACACTGTGTGTTTCCTATGTAATTTATATACTATAATAATGAAAAATGCATGAATGGTAACCAAAAAACAAAACAAAACAAAACAAACCCACAAAAAACAACTTTGCAGAAATAATTTTCTGGAATTTTAGCTGCTGCTCTTGTTCCTTTTGCTAATATGACTGTAAATATCTTTCTACTGATCTGTTGATTCTGTCTTCACAAAAATGGCAAGCTTATTTTGATGTGTGCTGCCCGCGTTGAACTTTTTATTTTTATGGCTCTTCAGACATTGCTACATGATCTGACCGAAGCACAACCCCAAGTGCCTTTGAAACTGGGAACCAGGCACAGAATGCCTTACCAGTCACTGCAGTTTTAGCAGCTGCCACTTAGTTAGGATACAATATGCTGCAGACTTACATTGTCTTACATCTGTAATACAGCATCAAATTAGCCCTAGTAAGTTTGCTCTTCTATATTCTTCTTTCTCTTCTGTATTCACCTTCTCTTTTTTTAAATACTCCCCAAATGCCATACCTTTACAGCCTGTAAGAACCATAATTTACTTTACAGATAGTTAGAACAGTTTTAAAGAGCTGAATAGATTTACTTTTGATATTCACAGTGATTTAATCAGTTACTTGTGTTTGTTTACAGATACATATGATTAGTGTTAAAAAAAAAATATCACTACCTATTAGTCTTGTCACTCCTTAGCCCAAGCAATTTTCTTTACAGTTTTATACTTAAGTTCTTTTCTGCTCTTCTAACAAAGAGCAAAGAGAACTATTAAACAATTATGATTACACTTGGGATCTTACTCTCAGACAGATTAATTCTTTACAGGTTTGTGGTTGATTTGAAATGGCCTATAACATATTGTTCATATTAAATAAGATGAATTTAAAACTTTTTTTAATGTGAAACAATAAAAATGTTATAAACATCTGAAATTCAATTACTGGATTACAAGAGTTGATATTCGCTAACCCTAACATATCAGTGAAAGCTGAAAGTGACTCTTTTAGCTATTCCTACTTTTTTTTTTTTTTTTTACCTCCAAAGACAAAGGGCTAAAAAACTTAAACATCAGGCACCCTTCCTACCACTGGGAGTTCAGCTATTCTTTAATATACATGAAAAAGTAATTTAGGCTAGGTATGAAACATTTATCTAGTTAGGGAAATTAGAAGAAACACTAATCCACCCATGAGCCTGAGGAAAAGGCAAGCATATAAACTCTTTGTCTGGCTACTGTCCTTGAGTAGCAGGGAGAGCCCTCACGCTCCACCAAGGACAGCACTACAGGTCTGCTCCTCTCTGATCAACACTCAAGGAGTGAATTCAGTCTGCCTTTCAGTGAAAGCAGTTTGCCAGTGGGCCTGTTCTCAAGGGATTCCAAAAAATCCCTTGATAGACACACTTATGGACTCCAACAGAGAACTCCACCAAATGGGCTCTGTGGAGATACCTTCTTATAGCACATCATCCTCTCTACCCATGACCTCCTCCATATTCCATAGGTGACAGAATACCAATCTGTTTCCATTAGGAAAAACTTAACTGATGTTTACTGACATGTATCTTACTAATAACCTCTTTCTACACAGCAGAGAGAAACTACTTGTTCCATTAGACAGTCTGATTTAACATACCCATTCTAACTCAGAGAACTTTTCTTGTTCTGAGTACTCGGCTTGGAAGTTGGCTGCTTCTTTTTTAGATATGAGAAGGTTTGTTCACCCAAAAGTTTGAAAATATTTTGCCTCCCCTGTTAGCTGCTCCAACTCATTGTATGATTTCTACCACCTGTAGCCATAATTCAGTCTTTCTTAAACAGTCATGCCTTCATCAGCATTGCCATTTTTCCTGTATACACACCTGTGAGTTTGAAATGCTTAAAAAAATTAAATTTAAAAAATTCAAAAAGAGAGTCACTTCTTCATCAGCCTGTCAGTGTCAACAGCCTCAACTCAGCCATAGTTCATCTGCCATTAATACGTGTCATATCTAGCTAGCTAGAAATATAAGACAAAGATGAAAGTCTAAGTGAGATATGCTTTTATCATTAACTGCACTTCCAGTAAAGCAGCAGTCACTTTTGGACCAGAGTTGGGCAAAACATGCCAAAAACACGTACACAAATGTAAATGTATGCCACTATAACCGGAACTATACAAAACAGCAGAGTAATCTGTAATAAGATTATAATAAATGTTCATATAATAAACTGATTGTAATGAATGTTCAGAAAGAAGATGAAAAGTTAAAAATAAAAACAAACTTGTAGAGTTCTTTTAGCAGTAAGACTACTTGCTACCACAAGAGCAAGTGGTAAGACTACCTTAATATCAAAAATTTTGATAAATCAGTATTTCATAAGCAAAGCATAGCACAGTTGAACATCAATACTGTACCTAATTTCATGTCATAAGGAATCCATTAACCTCTTCACTTGCCACAGACACTGAATACAAATATTCAGAATTCAAAGGAGCAGTTTATGGATACAAACCATTATTTCAAAAATAGAGACTAAATTATTTCCACTAAAAAGCCCTAAAAACACTGAACACATTTCCCTTAATCATCACTGTTACACAGACTTTGAAAAATGATTTAATCAAAGCAGAAAACACACACAAAAAAAATCAAAATTAATGTTTAAGAAGTGAAGAGTATTCATGTTGTTTGGGCAAAATTAGACAATATAATCAGTCTCACCAAGGATATTTTGAAGGTGTAACTGAGTAAGTGAAAAAGAATTAAGCAAAGCTTTTATAACATTCATTTCCCCTCTCTTCCCCCAGTGGTAAAATGGAAGGGGAGAATTTGTAGGCTTGAGGAGGTACTTAGGATGAGGGTTGAAGAACTGCACAGGTTGCAGCCCTTGCCCCACTCTTGCCCTCTGACATTCTCTTACCTCCAAACAATCAAGCAAAAAAGCAAAACATTTTATGCATAAAGAAAGGAAAAAGAGAACCCACTAACTATGAGGAAGAAGCTGAACACCATTGTTTAATCTTGGATATGCTAAAAATAAAAATCAGTTTCTATCAGCACCAGCAAAGCTACCAGAATATGACATTTCTGAAAACTACTGAAGCGTACCAAAGTATTTAAATAATACTTTGCATTCATTCTATTAGACTGTATCAACCACCTTCTCCAAATTATCTTTGGGCCTTTATTTCATGCCATATAGCAAAGTTTACCATTTTAATTACTTAAATTGATGACAAGTAGAGGAAATACTTGTTTAGCTAAGTGATAAATTAGCTGCCCCATGAAGTCAAATTGATTAAAACGACTTGACTAAAAGCAAATGTCTGATGTGGTAATGATCTTATGCATGTTTTGTTAAGTTTGACAGCATCATGTTATGAGGGTTCACAACTCTGCCCCTCATTTGTGGCTTATGAAGTAATCAAGCATATTAGAACACAGAAGTGAGGATTCTCCAGAATGTGAAAACATTTTAAAGCAGACAAGAAATTAAATACTAGGAGAATAAACACGCATTGTGTTTATTTAAAGCAATGAAGTATGGATGTCTTCCAAATAATCTAGAAATAGTTTCAGATCCTGAGTTTTCTTACACTGTTCAAACCTCCCAGGCTTTAACACATTCCTCCTAAACCAGGAATTAAGAAAAAAAGGAAAAAAGCAAAAGCATGCTTTCTTTGACTAGAGGGCTGGGTAGAAGACAGTCCTGAACAAGAACTTTGGAAAATGAGGACTATTTGGTCTGTTTCAAGCTGGATTTTTTACTAAGGCACTCATTAATAGGCATTTTCAAAAATTTGTTGCAACCTGCTTTCTTCTTTGTTCCAGGACTTATTTTTACTCAGGCTGCATGGACCATCTACCTCATAGCACCGAAATCATCTGCTCTCCATCACTTGAGCCCTTTACTACCACTATCTCCATTTAAATACAGAAGGTACTAGTTCAAGTGCCTCCAAAAGAAAAACACCCCAAAAAACCCACCAAACCAAAGCAACCCTCCCACACACACAGAGCAGCTCAAAACTATCTAAGGTTTCTACTCAGCCACTCCTACAGGTTGCTACTACCCGCTGAAGAAACATGCCTAAGGAAGAACACTTACTAAGAAGAAAAGTGCACAATTTGACAAACTTTGGATAGCATAAAGCAAGTCTGTTTTCTTTTATGAAATGTATCAGATTATGTATCATTAAAATAGAATGATGCAAACATAAAAAATGGTCTGACACGGTAGAGCAGATTAACATTAACATCAGCTGAGGTCCAGAACAAAACAAACAAGATCATGCCATTGATGGACAGGTTAACAGCCAGCGAGTCTGATGATCATGAAATGCAATTAATTTTGTCCCATTTAATAACATTTCCTGCATTTTAACTTCTGCCTGTCTGATCTCTAATACAAAAACAGAGTTACATTGGACTTTAAATAAGTTAATTAAGTATTAAAATCAATCATGTGAAAGTCTTAATATTTAATATTGTTAGATTGTATATCAAAGTGGTTTTATTATTTATTTACTCCAAACCTTTCCAGAATACTTCATGTGGCAACAGGGAGTCTGTATCTCACAAGATAAATGCATTTACAATGCCAAATAAATTATATATAAAAGCATTTGTCTTAATACATGTCATTCAATATTAACTATCACCCATTGGTACCACCCTGAAACCCTAATCCATTTTTACCAACCACACATTTGTATTATTCAAATGTTGTCTATTAAATAGTTGTCTCGAGAGCCACAGTAAAGGAATACATACCTAAGAACAATTATCATAGGAGCTTTAAAGCACTGTCTACAGTTTTAACCCTACAACTTTCATGTCTTACCAGTACTTAAACATGCAAAGTATAAATTCAGTAGTGAATTAAAATGTCAGGAATAAGAAACAACACAAATAGCCTGGGACCGTGGCCATGTATTCTCTTGCTAATTCACATGATAGTTTATGAAAAAAAAAAAAGATGAAAAACTTTATCATAAATAAGACCTTTATATTCTATTAATTTGAAAGATAGGAAACCTTCCACATATTTGTTACAAGCAGGTAACAAGTTCCTGCAGTTGCTGGCTTTCGGTTTTCTTGAGGTAACGTGATTCTGTAAGAAACACCAATTTGACTACAGAAGAAAAACTTGAATAATGCAAAGAGGACCAAAATTCCTATGTCACATTGACCACAAAGTTCAATAGCCACAGTCCCGTTCCAACCTGCTTAACAACGTTTCTCAAGGTGTAATAAACAGTGCTAAGAACAGTGACACCTGACATTTCTGGTGAAACAATTTATCTCTTCTACAATGAAAATGGTGACAATGAAAGTATGAAGAGCATGAATCATCTTAAGTTCCTAATACTACAGTTACATGTTCAGTATGGTCTCACATTAAAAAAAAAAAGGCAAAATAGCAAAATCCAGTCTCCATTTTGCAGTTTGAACTTCCTTAAAAAAACCCAAACCCCACACCCTCAGCGCAAAACTTTACCTATTTTTATAGACCTATCTGACAGATCCACAAAGACACTGTTAAGAGAACACATCTTCGCTCTAACATTGACTGTACACAAGAAATACCAGCAAACCAAAAAAAAGGTCCAAAGTCAACAGCTAAAGGCAGCCCCTGCCCTGAACATTCCTCCCACTCACCGACTCTTAGACGATTAGCATTGAGTGAATGGCCTGAAGTTGTGTCAGGGGAGGTTTAGGTTGGATACTGGAACAAGATTCTTCCCCCAGTGGGCTTTTGGGCAGTGGAGCAGGCTCCCCAGGGAAGTGGTCACAGCACCAAGCCTGACAGAGTTCAAGAAGCTTTTAGATTATACTCTCAGGCACATGGTGTGACTCTTGGGGAAGGTTCTGTGCAGGGCTAAGAGCTGGACTCGATGATTCTTGTGAGTCCCTTCTGACTCGGCATATTCTGTGATCCTGTGAATTAGTGTATCCATCTTCAGTCAGATGGCACAGGAAAAGGACCAGCTACTGCAGTCCAGAGAGGAGCAAGAAGACCTAATAAGAGCCTAGAAACTATAACCTATGACATAAGACTGAAATAAACAATGTTGCTTTAGTAAAAAGGAAGGTGGGAGAGGAGAAGGAAAAATGCCCAAAGATTTTAAATCTTTAGATGATTCAACTACGAAGGTACTCCCTTTTCTAACAGTAATCTAGAGGTGGTGAAAACCCTCTTCATATTAAAATGATTAAACAATTGGAAACCTGTTAAATGAAAGGAAGTCCTTGTTTGTTTTATTTTAGAATATATTTTATCTACCTGGTTACAAAACAATTTAATATAGTTTAAATTAAAGCTTTGTTCTTCCAAAGACGGTTAGGTTTACTGCTGTTTATGGTATGGAAATGACTGCTTTTAAGTATTTAAGAGTTTTACTTTCAGGAACACACAGGCACCATGCTATGCTACATACTTTATGTTTTAGTAATACATATGTAACTCAAAGGGCCAAAGAATGTCAAGACTGAAAGAAATCATCAAAACAGTGAACTGGAAAAAATGGCAGCTTAGCCTGCAGCCTTACCCAAAATGATAGTAACCAGCTTAGACACTAAAAGTGTATTCAATGAAATAAGTTTCTAGGATATCACAGCTTTAAAGTAGTAAGCAATTAATCTAGGATTCAGCCTTTATTCTTTCACTATTTTTAGAAAACAGTTTCCTACAGGGGTTGACAGAATTTTTATAGAAACACCAGCATGTTCATGCACGCACAGAGGCATTTACATCAAATCCTTCTCTTCTGGTTTTCTTTTCTAGATATGCAGATGCTAAAGCAGCATGGCATCACACTGAGGTACAAAGAAAGTTGATGTTAGCCCTATTTGCTAAAGAAAAAGGACAATTTCATAGGCACTTTCAAAGGAGCAGAGAAAGGCAGTATTTGTTTCACTATCTTACAATGAAGTTTCTATATAATGCAAAGAACCCATATTCACCTATGTAATCCAGTCCTGATGAGTGAATTCAAATCAGTTACACAGGAAAATAGGGTGCAAGGGAAAAGCAAAGACAAGGTGCTACACGAAATCTAGTTCTGCTGCAGTGCAATGACGGTAAACTGCAAAGATTTCCATTACTTCTGCCAATGGGAGCAGTGGCTTACTTATGTCTAAAAGTCATACTTAGAGGATGAGAGGTTCAAAGTAGGGTTACCCCTGGTAAAAAAATATGCTGAAGCTTTTTCCCATGAATGCTCCCTCTCACACCCAAAAGCTCAGTCTATGTAAGGCACAGTATTCCTGTCACGTACTGCCTGCTCAGGTTGGTTCTCTTCAGCCTTGCCACACCAGAAGCAACAAAAGCCCTCCAGGGGCTCAGTAGCTTTGTACAATGATTCTTCATACCTAGGATGTAGTGAGTTTCAAACAGTAGTATCTAAATAAAATGAAATAAAATAAAATACCTCAAGCAAATGAAACCTCTAAGACTTGGAAACAAGATACAGATGAAACCTCCTGACTTAGCTGGTAGTTGACTGCATGAAGGCACTATACCAAGATACCACTACTGCTATGAGTACCTTTTTACTCATACCACTCATACCACTGTATTCCATGCTACTAAAAAAATGACGAGGTAGTTCTTCCTTTTGCAGACACTGAACTGTGCTGCTCAAAACATCCTGATGCACCTCTTTTGTTTCTGGTGTTCAGGAACTTTTAGTACTAATTCCTGCCAAGGTACATAATATTACAAATGGGAAAAAATTATAGTGCAATAATGTTCGTTCTTTAATAATTTGATCTCTTAATACAGTGTTATCTGTTACAACTTATTTTCCTATGCCTTCCCACTCTCGTATTTTCCACTCAAATTTCTGAGCAGCTGCGTGAAACGTTCCACACTTTCCTGTACATGCACATCAAACTCCCAAGGGAAGAAGTGGTCTAAAGCCCCTGTAGCATAATGATTCCTATAAGGCACTGTTACTTAGAGGCATTTATTCCTCCTAAATATTTTCTGGCCAGTCGATGCTGCTTGCTAGAGCATGTAAAACACAGGCACAGAAGTCAACGGTGCAAGCAGCATGGCACATCAAACACACTGGTTTACCACCTCAAAACCTGAAACAGATTAAAGTTTTAAACAGCAAGCAGGAAAGCAGTACTTTGGCAGGTGATGGAGGAACAAAAGTCTGGCTATTTGTATTGGTTCTGGCTGAGATGAAGTTCATTTCCCCACAGCAGCCCTCATAGTGCTGTGCTTTGTGTTGGTAGTTAGAAGGGTGTTGATAACACCCTAGGGTTTCGGCTACTGCTGAGCACAGCAACAGCACCGTAACATTACTCCTGGGAGGGGACACATGTAGGCCAGCTGGCCCAAACTAACCAAAGGGATATTCCATACCACATGATGCCAGCTCAGATATAAAAGCTAAGGAAAGAAGCAGGACGGGGGGCATTCGTTGTTTCCACTGGCTGCTTGCTAAGAAGCCATTACGTGTTGCTGCAGCCCTGCTTCCCGGGAAAGCGGCCGGACATCACTGCTGATGGGAAGTAGAGAATAAACCTCGTTGGTTTTCACTTCGCTTTTGTGCATGCAAGCTTCTGCTTTGCTTTTGTCCTAATAAACTGCCTTATCCCAACCCATGAGTTGTTTTCCATCTTACTCTCTCTCCCCTTTATGGTTGGAAAGGGGAATGACAGAGCAGCTGGGTGGGCACCTGGCATCCAGTCAAGGTTAACCCACCCCACTATTAAAAAAAGTATTTAATTCTGTTGAACTTTACTGTAAATTTATAGTAAAAATAAGAATTCATAACAAATTAATTCAGAAATAAGGATAAAATACACTGTTAAAAGGGGAATATATTAATAAAGGTGAGATGCAATTAAAAGGGTTTCTTGGTTTGGCAGTAAATTTGTCTTATCAGAAACATCTGTCACCAACTAGTTCTATTTTCTTTACCCTAAGTCCTCGAGGTTTGTTTTGCTTTAGAAGTGGGTAAGCACACATTACACAACAGGAAACAAAAGCCCAGCTTTTGCAGAACATTTTTAGACAACAAGTAAGTTGCAGAACAAGACCTTAGAGAACTTCTTGCAGGCTAAGAGATCAGCTGCCCTGAGAGCTACATATGCTCCTCTGCTCCGAGGAATGAGAGCAGAGCAACAGGCCGATTCTCTAAAGCTTTTTGATTTTTATAAGATAATAAAAAAAACCCTGACAGTTCCCAAGTATGTTAGGCTTAGTTGAGTGTTTTTTCTAATTCATCAACCATTATGATATGACCGAATCTCCCCAAGTTTTGTAGCAACAAAAAGGAATTGGAATTCCCATGAACCAGTGAATAGATTTGAAGAATTGTACTGGAACAACAGCTGTTATTATACGTCACAGGAAGCTTGCAACACCTTTGAGGCTAAGCTTTTAAGCCCATTTTATTAAAAATATATAACAGATGTAAACAAGGTATGATTAGAAACCTCCTTGATTAAATTTTTCTTTAATGTTTTTAGAAATTCTTTTCAGATAGTTTTTCTTGTCTGTGTTATACAGACCATTATGACTTTTTAAGAATAGTTAAGATAAATATCACAATATCTGAATCACAATAGTATTAATGTTCTGAATCCTCCTGGACAAAATAGATGTTTTCATGTACTTCTTTCCAACTCATTTTTTCTTTTCCTGTCCTTCTGATCAAATTTATTAGTTTCTTTCTCTCCAAACACATGAAAGATCACTTTGCAAAAAGGTAGCTTTCAGGTTTCATTTTCCTGATACAGATTGTATGATCTCAAACAGGCCACAAGCAGAAGCCTAGAAAATTCTAATGTTCTTTTTGCTACGTTGTTGCATTTCTGGTAATAGTTGAGATAGAGAAGTGACCTAGTTGAGGTAGGTAGAGAAGTGACCTAACAGCGGCCAGGTTATGGACCACTCAGTGCATTAAGAACAAAATGAGAATTTTGAACTGGATCCAGAAGTAAATGGAAAGAAACCAAGCATATAGAATACAGGTGTGATCTGTTCTCACTTTTCTTTCTTACTTAATAGTAAGGCTGTGCATCTTGGGGCAACTAAAATTAGTACTTACTTTTGAAATTTTGATCATGTATTATTTATCTTTTTCTCCTAAAAGGAAGACATAAGATAGCAGTAGCAGGTGTTCTTAGCTTCCTGATGGAAATGGAGGAGGAAGTTGACCAAGGGGACAGATCTTTCTTTAAAAGAGAAGTAACAGACAGAGATTGCCTAGCTGAGATGAATATTTTCTGTCAAACACATATTGTAGTTCTACCTGTTGCCAAAAAGGCTTGAAGGCAGCAGATCCTCTGCCTACTCACCCAAACTCCTGTGTTTCAGAAGTTCCTGTTTTTCGCTGGGGAATCAAAAGGGAACTCCTGTTCTGTCTTAGCAGCCACATTTATGAGCAAACTACTAAAAACCCCTGATAACAAATACTATTCATTGATTTTGGTTTAGAGGTTTTGACAGCATCTTACCAGAAATAGAAGTCAAAACATAAAAGATAACTGAAATGAAATTATATAGGAAGACAGAAAATCACTCCTTCTCTATGCTACTCCAAGTCAGCTTGCTTTCTCTCAAGGAACCCCATATAAGACTTCCCTCACCCATGCAAATAACTGAACACAGTATTTTTAACATATAGATTTATTTCTAAAAAATGTCATCTAGTTTATCTGTGTGAAATTAGCCTGCTAGAAAGAATATTTTCTTGCCTCCTTTAAATTCAAGATTGCCTCTGTAGTTAGTGTAGCTCTTTCACTGCACTGATAAAATGAACAGCCAATGAAGAAAGCAGACTCACCTTTCAAAGATATACACAGTCTGCCTTTTAAAAGGTAACACAGATGACTAAAGAGTATTTTAACTGAAGTTATTTGCATCCTCAAAGCCAGTAGGAATGATCGTGAGAGATGTGCAGGAAAGAAAAGAGTTTTAGGTTTTGTTGGGTCCTTTCTTCAATGATCAAAGTACCATTTGACCACCAAGCTCCTCAGTTCATAGATAAAATGCTTTAGACCTTATCCATACCCTAACACTAAATGTTAAAGTTTTAAACCCATTATTTCCTACAAATGGCTACTTTCATGGATATGTGCCATGCTGAAACAACTACACTGATTCTCCTTCTCATCAATACACAGCCTTAGTGCAACCAATGTGTGAATACTTCTTAAACTTTAATACAGCAATTATTTAATCTAAGACCTGTTTCCCGAATTAAAGGCTCACAGAGTCTGTCACACCCATCCCAAGACTTATGCTGCCATGGCACTTCCGTACGACTTAAAATCAATTTACTCATCTTTATTCTAGTTTATATTTAGATAGTCCATCATGAAAGAGCCAGAACTTTACCCTAACCCAAGTCCCTCTGTACGCCATATGTATATGCAATCTACTACATCAATCAAAACGGCTCACAGTTCAGATGATGTATACACAAATAAATGTACTTTACCTAGAGGTCAAAATGATTTCTGTAAGAGCACAGTATATTCGCTTGTTTTTAGCTACCTCCCACAACCATGAAGTATAAAAATTTAACAAGCTGCAAAACAACAAACTGAACACCATACATCGAGTTTCTTTAGTGTCACACTAGGAATGCTATAATTATAATCAAGAATACACTTCACTTTTAACTCTATTTTTACTGCATCTTTCTACCTTATGGCCTATGGTGGCCTATGCCAGTTCTCTTAAAAAATATGGTTATGGGGAGGAAAGGGTAAAAAAATGCCACAAACTTTAAAAAAAATCACTTCTGCTACTCTGAGATCATATGTGCAGGAGCTGAAGTGTTGGTTTTGGCTTTTTAAGATGGTGCTTATATGTTTTGTCCTTATTCCTGTCTCAGCTGTTGCAACCACATAATACTGTCTGGGGTGATCACCATGACAGTGGATAAATTAGGATTTCACTACCATTAAGTATGAATTGTTTCTTAACAAGGCTGTGAGTCAGCGTAGCCTTTACGTGACAGAACTGAAAGACTTTCAATACATTAAGTACAATAGGCACGATTTTTAAAAAATGTTTTAGAAATGCAGAAAAATAAGGTAGGCTGAAATGCATATCACTTCATTAGTCATATGAAGTGAAAACTGCTACACAAAGTCACTGGAAAAGACAGTAATACTTGTCTACACGTGGTAGGAAAAAACATTGCTGAAATGCTGATGATCCACTTTTATGTTTATTTCTTTTTTAACTGGACAGCAACTTTCTTTCTTTCATAGACATTGAACAATATAAAATCTATGAGCACACAGGTTTTCTAAAAACTATGATTTATTCTTTGTTCAAGTTTGACTTAGAAAATAAACATATATGGCTGAAATAAAAAAAGGAATAGACACAATATATATATATGACCATTCAATTAAATGACTGTGTAATATAAGCACGTTAAAAAGTTTCTAAACTTGTCATGAGAAACTGCAGAAGACTGAATCTTGGCTACCCTAAAACTCCCTTTTATTTTATCAGGCTGGACAGTCAGCCTCAGTGCTCTAATGTACATATGCAAAGGCCACTGCTATAGATTAATCAGGACTCCTGACCCTGAGATTTTTTAATTTTATTTGCTCATCTGAGTCCACTATGTAGCTATTCTAGGAACCTTTCTGTATCACAGTGTTATGCATATTTCTGGTAAAGATTTGGGAATGTAATTTAAATATACTGCATGTTTCTGTGACTTGTAGGTATTCAATTAGTAAAGGAGACGTCTGCACTTGACCACTTCACATTAATCTCTGGAAAATAATTAATACATACCAGATGCTGTGTAATGACTTACTGAAATATGCAAATAAAAATATTCAAAGGACTTTAACTAATTTTATGACAATGAAGTCCATAGCTGGGATATTCCAAACAACCCTAATTCTTATTTTCTTAAGTGCACAAATGTACAATAAAACACAGAAGTAAAATCTTAGCTTTCTTTACAAGAAAACAGGATTTGAGTTGCAAGTCTAAATGTCAGCCCTGAATATTACAAAATTATACACAATGAGGAGGAAACGGGGCTGATAGTGCATATAAACATGACAGTGTATTAGGCTGCATTTAATTACCAGTTCAAACAACAACCTGATCTAACCTTTGACAAGTAAAATAAATGTTCTGAATAATTTAACCAAAGCAAACATTCGCCGTTAAATGCTGGCTAATTATAGTAAGAGTTGTACAGAGAGGGGGGAAAAACCCAAAAGAGATGGTAATTTATACACTTCTCCTGCAATTGCTGGAGCTATTTCTTGAAACCCTTGAATTTCTTTTTTCATGTGGGATAGCTAGCAAGTATCTACTTCTGAAAAGAAAAATCTGTCTATATTTAAAGGAAGAAGCACCATATTAGAATAACTAGCCTTGATTAAAGAGCACTGAAGAAACAATCCAAATACAGAAAATAAGGTAGCATTAGTTTCAGGAATCTCCATATTTTTTTATGGATGGCTTTTTGATATGAAAGGTCTCAATTTGAAATGCTCTGTATCACACTGAAAGATAGGATAGGGCAGAATAACTATTAAGTCTTTTCCAAAGTGTCAGTGAAAAAATCACACAAAAGTATTATTACAGGATAAGGGAGCATAGTTCAGTCATTCCCAATGCACTTCTGAGAAGAGTAAAGAAGTCTAAATTCTTTCTTTACATAAATACGAGACCAACAGTTAAATGGCATAAATAAACCAGAGAGATTATTAAAAACAACCCCATCCAAATTGCACAATGATGAAATAATTCCACCACCATGACTTTTACAGATATATATCTACAGCCACATATACTATCTGTGTGAAACACTGAGCTTGTTTCAAAAAGTACCTAAATGTCTCAGAAAAAAAATTAATATATGTAACAAGTATTTGAAGTCAGCATGCTTTGAATATCAGAATATCAATAACCACGAAATTAGAAAAAAAGGTGGGTTTTTTTTTCCTGCAGCATATATGTCTTCCAGTTTTAGGCTATTTGTAAATCAATGAATGGCTTTTGCTATCACTGGGCCAAGAGTTTCACTTATTTATGTGATGAAAAGTTATCAACAACATCAGCTGTCTATCTCCATGCACAATAACTATGATTCAGAAGAATCAGAAGACCATGAAAATTCCACGGACAAGCAATGTATGGTAAATAAAAGAAGCCTATAAATCCCTGATCTTGAATATATATTAATATTTGAAGGTTTTATATAATCTGCAAAATAAAATGTGAAAACCATTAAAAATATTAAAACTGACTGTAAGTATGCTCTCCTCTTTTCCCAAAAGTAATTTGTGTGCAGATAAATTCTGGCCACCAGTTTCTAAGACAAACATATTATTTTTAAGTTACCTTTTATATTTTCATAAATATTTAAACTCTCCCTGAAATTTTAAATATGTTTATAGAGACACAGATGCTAACATTCTTAGATTCTTAGCCTCTTACAATGAAAAAAATATGAATTAAACTATTTCTTGCACACTGTAAGAGAAACAATTTTTAAAAGAAACAAATAATAAATTCACAAAAAAATTTACTACAAATTGTTTGATAATGAGTCAGGTGGAGTCATGAAATTGAAGTGGATTTTGTAGCTTACAGTGTAAATTGAATATTGGAAAATTGAGTTTGAAGGTCATTACTATTCTTGTTCCATAGCTCAGAATAAAGTCCTTAAGCAAACAAAGTAGTAAAGAACTTGACAAGATCCATGCCTGGATAAATCCAAGTACAGAAATAATTTTACACTGTATCTACTGCTTCATGCCAAATGGACAGTGATATGCACTGTTTTTGATTATGCTGAGGCACTTACAAAAAAAATACTCAGCTGTATGTGGACAGGACAAAGGGAAATTTTAGGCAGTCATCAGTAAATGCAATGAATCAACTCTTCCCCACGATTACACTGCACATAAAACTGGAACAGATCTTCTCTAGAGTTGTTACATTTTTTGTGTTCTGCATTTGAAATGTTTATCAGGTCAGTAAGGTAAATTTCACCTTTCTGTGAACTAAAAGGCAGCAAGAAATAACAGCCGCTCAATTCTAAAACTTTATCTTCTCAAAAATACGTAGATTTTAAATAAAGACTGAAATAAATAAAACTATCCAGTCATAGGTTGTGAGGGCTGATGTGAAAACTACTGGTTGATGAGGAGTTCACACTTAACACTAAACACTCCTCAGGGCCAACTGTACTTTCCTGGTATTCCTAATTTTCTCAACTGTTGTGTTCTTCTAGATGTACAACATTAAGCATCTAAACAAGACATGTAATACAATGATTTATATTTAAGTGAAATCTGACAGAAACACTGATAAAAATGTTAGTGTACTAAAATGCTGATATACTAAAAAAACCCCAAAAAATCTTTTTCCAGCATAGTTGCAAGAAATAGGTGTTTCATCTTAGGTTTGGTCTTATATAGCAGGTGGTCTACCTGAAAGGGTGATTATAACCAAATTGGTTACATATGTACATGTATTTTGGTGTAAACCCACTAATACCTTTACCCAGTGTGGTCCACCTAGTGGACAATATATCCAAGTCCAAGAGATATCTCCAAACAGACCATGAAAGAAGAAGAGGAATTACATGAGACTGAAACTAGTCAAGCTTCTCCCTTGACTTTAATGTACCAAATTTTAACACTGAAAACCACAAGAAGTAAAGACTGAGTCAGCCCTTTAGATCCGTACTTTTGTGCAATAGGTTACAGAGAAATCAGAAATAGCAATAAAATAAGAAGTGGAATGGATAAACCAACAGAAGTCATAGCACAGCTATGACTGTGGGGTTCTTTTTGGACTAATTCAACATTTCACCATGGTAGTCTGTTATTATAAGTAACAATTAATTTAGTCTGTACTGGAGGTTTCCTACATACTTTAGTTTCCATGTACTTGTAAGGTCTTCCTAAAGAGAATTCACTTTTGTGTAGAATGGCTTTGTGATGTGGATTAGCCTCCACAAGGGATCTAAATTGACAATAATGAATTCATTTTATATAGTAGGCTAGACTTAAATGAGAAGTGAAAGGCCAGTGCCAACAGAGTTCAGTGATCAGCCACTGTTGTTCTCTTTATAATTTACTGGTTGAGTTTAATAATTACAGCATTGCCTTGATAATCTGTAGCTGCAGCACACTGGAAGGAGAGGAAGAGAAAAGACTTCTTGGGTTAATAGGAGAATTGAATTTTTTTATGTAAATGCAGACCCACATAAACTGCAAATGGAGTATTTATAAAAGAACATCTAAGAACACTGACACTGGTTTAAACTAAAATTAATTTATATCACTCAAATCCGGAAAAACATAATTTCAAGCCTTGATCTTATTAGGATACTTAATGTAATCTTATTAGAATGTGAGCTTCTATATATCAAAGTGTTTTATACATTGCAAATATATTTTAAAGAGCTCCAATAAACATTACTAAACAATTCACTACTGATCTCCAAACCTAGTTTCACAGAGGCAGATTATTGGATCTGCAAGTAATACAGCAGGAGAGGCAATGCCCTCACCCAGGCGATATTATTGCTGCTATACAGAACAGGCTGTCACATGAGTGTTAAGTAAGTTTCCAGGACTTTCTCATCTCTTAACTGCCTGAGATTTAGCACTGAGCAGCATGCTTTCCAAAAGGACAGAGTACCTACAGCTTCAGCGGAAGCAAATGGGGATCATAGATACTTAAAATTTCAGAAAATCAGGCCTGGTGCCACATACAAGGAAAACGCTGCCAGAAATGTCACTCACAGAATCCATGCCTGCCACTCCACAGGGATTCATATATGCTTAATGATGGCTAGCAAGTACAGAGAGCAGACCTAGCTAAGGAAAAACAACAGAAAATCAGGCAGCAGGCAAGCGATGAGCACTCTGTCTGCACTTGTATCCCCACTGGCAAAGTAAAAGTAAAATGGTTAAGAAACCAGTAAGGCTGATGCCAAAATCTAAAATGTTTCTAAGGACTATAGCAGACCTTAAAAGATAGTTTTTAATTTCATTTGAAACAGTTTCAATACTTCAACATTAATGTATGCACATATATATTAATGAAGCAGACATGTTAATCCCCTCGATGTCGATGTCTGTGAAGCATCTTAGCTCTTACTTCCTTCACCACCAGTCGTGTGTAAGTAACATACTGTGGCAACATATGAATAGTTCATAGCTCCAGCAACAAATGAATGAATGAACAGTGACCTAAACGCAAGCAGCCATTAAGGTTTCTGTTTCTTTACCCATCAGCTATTGCATATACTCTCGGCAAACAAGTGTGTTTTCCTAACATGCACACTTGTCTGTTAATAAGTTAAAAAACTATTTCAGTCAAGAGCCTTTATGTTTTTCCTCTACACGCTTCGTTTCTCGCTACATGCATTGGAGTTTTACTCTGTTAGAGATGTTGATGACAAGTCAAAGAAATGGAGGTGATGCTGCCAGGGATTAAGGTAAAAAATGCTACAATACTTTGCAGAAGCACAAAGGGTCTGCCGTTGCTTCCCTGCATTTGGAAAGCTTAAGCACAAGCTTGCTGAAAAGCGCAACGAGAGCTTCCAGTTAGCAATCCTATTTGATTTTAGTATGCAGTCATAGACCCCTTGCAAGACTTTAAAGTATGATCAGGAAAGATGAAAAGAAAGAGAAAGATACCAACATTTTAAATTGCATCAAGTATGAATAATTACAGTGTGCTGGGGGTTTTTGTTTCCTGTGTTTTTTTTTGAAAGCCGGTTGGTTTTTTTAATACTTTGTGGGGGAAAAAGAAAAGAGTAAATCTGTGTTTCCAAGAGCCAGGACTGTTCCTTTTCACAGGTTCAGTTCAAAATAATCCTACTAATAACCTAGTGAACATTATCAATACAGCGGGTTCAGAGATAAATTACACTATAATTAACACCATGAAACTAAATTCCAGCTGCAGAATCTTCTAACAGGAATCATCTGTAAGAACAACCACTGGCCTTTAAGGGACCAGCAGGTACAATTTTAAGTAAAAGTAGTTCACAAAAATACTTTTCCAGTTTTTAAATAGAATGACACAAACTTACCTATCAATGAAAACTCTACAGAAGTCAATTTTTCAAATCTTTTATCAGTTTAAAAACTAAATCCATTTTCCATGTTATCTGCAATATATGGATCAAAATTCTCAGCCCTTTTATTCTTGCAGAAAATGATCTCTGCAAAAATAAGCTCAATAAAATTACGACAACACAGGCCAAAGAAAAGAAATAGATCCTGGGAGCTGTTAGTACATTAAGTGAGCATTACCCTAATGCGTTTGTCTTGGTAGAAAGTAGAGAAAACCAGAAGGAACACTATCTGTTTGTGATAAGTAGATTTTTTTTTCCTCTTCTACACTAAGCTTTTCATGTACAATAGTGTAGTTTTATTTTATTATTTTTAACCAAATAATCAATGTGGATAGTTTGTCAAGAGAACTACAAGTCTACTAAAGTGCAAAGTGAATGACTGGCTTCTTTGTCTTTGAAGATTGCATCATTCTGCCTTGCAGTTTTTAAATCCAAAATCTGTAGGGAACATATATTCATATTGAGATTAGCTCTGCCCCTTCCAGCATCAACACTGAACCACGTATGAGGTGTGTAAATTTTTTTAAAAAGCACTTCAGCTTACATGACACCAGTTTTCTCCAGCCCCTTACTATGTTCTTATCTCCACAAGGTATGACTTTTCAAATGTTTCCTTCCTCCCATCCTTTAAGTAGGCAGAAATGTGCATATAGGTGGGTATAAGATGTGTTAATGCACTATATACATTACTGAATAGTAAAATACTACCTTTGCAGGATAAATGATGCTACTCCTTTTACCACAAGATAATTTTAGTATTAGAGAGTACAAGAAAAAAAAAAGGTTACAAGATCTAATCTCTCAGAACATAAAATAAAGTCTTTCACAAATGAAGAAAATAACTATCAGAAACCACTTGTTATGAACAATAATTTAATTTCCCTGAACTCAAACCCTACAGCATTCAGCTAACTGGAAAGTGAAATGACTCATAAACTGCCAAACAAGCAATATGGGTGAAAACAGAATTTGTTCTCACTGTCAGAGGCAAATGTAACAAAATGGTAAATTGAAAACTTTATTTTATAAGGTAGGTAGTAGTGACAAAGCTCTGACTGAGAAGAAAAGTATGACTGGGAAAAGAAAAGGCTAGCTGATCAGACTGACAAGAGCAGAACAATCTGGAATTTCCAGATTCAGCTGGTTGCTGCTCTTACTTTACCCCGAGCAGATGAGGGGATTGTATCTATATAGAAAGGGGAACACATGTGGTGAAGCTGTGGCAAGAGAGTGAGTTAATCTAAAATCATAATGCGTGGACTTCTTCACTGTCTGTAATACCCTCCTAGATATACTAGCAGCTGCTCAGCATCATTTCCTGGATGCCTGGAATCGGATTATCAGTTTTGCTGCAGATTTACAAGGGTAAGATAGCTCTGACTCCCTTCCTCTCTCCTTTCTTTTCCTTGTCCTCCCCAAATATTAATCTCACCTTTATCCTTGAAAATTATTGACATTACAACTTAAAAATAATGTAACCTAAATAATAGGAAAGCCACCATTTCAAATTTTAACTTTATACATAATGATCTATTTTGGCTTCTTCTTCATTTTAGGACTTCCTTGTGTGTATTCATATATTTCTTTTCAACCCTGCCAGAGGTAAGAGGTTGAATGGACACTGACAGACCACTGAAGGAGAATAGGTTCTTTCATGATAAGCCAACACAGCCCTAGTCCAATTTTGGACATTATTTGGCAAGCCTTACTGTATTAGGTAAGCAATTTTTCAAGGTTCACATGCACCAAGTGCAGTGCGTATTATACAGCTATTAAAAAGTAGTATTAACATAAGACTGAATATATCACATTCATGTATTTATCTACTCAAATCAACATGCCCACAGAACATTTACATACAACTAAAAATGTATAAACTCACAAAGAGAAAAGTCTCTACTGTATGATGGTCTTAGACAGCTAATGCTCCCACTTCTTTCTTTAAACGACATCCAGTAATACTATTCAAAAAAGAAACTCGCATGTCACATAACCAACCAGGCTTGGGAGTCCTACATTCATATCTACAAAAATTCTGAAAAAGCAATCAGAAATTTCATGGACAGTATACATACTTATTAATATGATCTGTTTTATTAGGTCCCAGTGAAAACATCTTATTAGTTCTACAATTAAATGATTCAGAAACCATCCACACTATCTTTGCCTTTTAACAGTTCCAATCAGTAGCAGATCTAGGTGTAATCAACAGCAGCAGGGGGCTTTAGGAAGCAAAACAAAACAAAAACAGTAGGGATCTTTACTAGTTTACAGTAATTGATACAAGGAGATGTTATATGTTACTGCAAGTTAGTCCAAGATATGGAAAAGCTACATGAAAATTCCCTATTATTTACAACTACCATTTCAATATAGCAACAGCAATACAATAAGCTTTTTTTAAAAAATTGAATATTTAAAGTTTACTGAATTCCTTGCTGATCTAGAACTTCTTTATCTCTTTTTTGCTTCCTCCATTTTACATTTTCTTTAACAAGATCAATATTTGGGTTACCATGTATTCAGAATCCATGGATGTCACCCCTTAAATTTGTGAGTGGGATGCACGAGTGATATAAAGTCCCTCTTCTGTAGGAGTTGAGCACATGGTCTGAACAGCACTTTTAGCCCCTGCTATGCATGGTAGCGAAACTATATTTCCCATATGTTAGTGCTGACAGGCTGACTGATATAAATTCAACTCAAAGAAACTTACATACAAGTTATTTTTACGCTTTTTAATCCTTTTCCTCTATTAACAGTGTCCCAGATATAAGAGAGGAATACATTAAAGAGAAATTGATAAGTGGTGCAATAATTTATGCACCCTTTGAGTGCTAGGACATCTGCATAAAACGAGGCCATCGCCTTTTTGATGTCAAGGATCTTGGGATAGTTCCAAATTGTAAGTATTTAAATCCTAAGCTCTTAAATTCCCATTGATTTTAATACAAGCGTGAAGAGATAGGCATGCAAGTATCTTTTTGGATCTGCCCTTGTTAACATCTTTGAAAAAAATGTATCCAGCCACAGCCACACAGCATTCACAAAGGACAAATAGTGAGCATCTTACAATGAAAGCCCATATTGTCACATCTGTAACATTCCTTCTAATTCAAAGCAAGTTTGCATAAAAAGAGCAATTGCACTTTTGGACTGAGAAACAGGCAGAACCACAGAGATGACACACTCTCACTACCCCATCTCCTTTGCAGAACCAGAGAAGTTTAGATATTCTCTTTTTTAAATTTTCTGTAACAAGATCAATATTTGTATTATCATACATACTCTATGGGATGCTTCCCTGGTGGCCAGGTGAAGATACACAAAATTCAGTTTTTTATGGATTACTGGCTCAATGACCACAAAAAGAGCATCGAAAAGCCTTACATTGCCTGAGCCATCATAGCCACTTAAAGAGAAGTTCAAAACCACAAAAATACATTGAATTAACTACTTACCATACAGATAATTTAATTCTTTTTAACACTGTAATATACTTTGCAGCAAAGCCTACAGCTCTACCACTCAGCTTTACCAGAAACATGAGAGCAAGAACATGCTGGGGTCAAGCTATGATGGAAAAAGCACTGAGTGGAATTCCCACCATACTTATGCAGGAGTACAGCAGTTCTCTCCCAGAAGCTGCCAACAGTGGATAAAACATACTACATATCTCTCCTCAAAAGAGGACATTTTCCAAAGAAATTGTGTATAATTTAGTCAAAAGGCACTTACTGAGCCAGGTAAGATGTAGTTATACAAGTGCAATAAATTCCAGGATCAAAACGCAACTTCCTTACACCCACAGGTGAGAAGTGGCTGTACAGGTAAAGAGGGGGACATTCTACCACATGCTAAAGAAGAACTGTCAGGGACTGGTGGCATGGCTGGCTACA
The DNA here is from genome assembly GCF_022539395.1 of Myiozetetes cayanensis. Classification (NCBI taxonomy): domain Eukaryota; kingdom Metazoa; phylum Chordata; class Aves; order Passeriformes; family Tyrannidae; genus Myiozetetes; species Myiozetetes cayanensis. The sequence goes on along the minus strand of NW_026086604.1, from coordinate 115,125,178 downwards.
GCTTTTGCAGCTCTTGGTTGATGAGTTCAGGTGAGTCAGGGCATGTATGAGGTAAATACCCTCATTTACTAAATTCTTCACCTTGCTATCTCTCAGACTATC